>NC_091286.1:142489053-143739053 GCF_032444005.1 Ranitomeya imitator
CTATTTTTTCTGTCCAGCTTGCTATATTGGTTTTTCTTGCTTGCTGGAAGCTCTGGGACCCAGAGGGAGCACCTCCGTACCGTTAGTCGGTGCGGAGGGTCTTTTTGCCCCCTCTGCGTGGTTGTTTGTAGGGTTTTGTGTTGACCACAAAGCAATCTTTCCTATCTTTGGTCTGTTCAGTAAGTTGGGCCTCACTTTGCTAAATCTATTTCATCTCTGCGTTTGTATTTTCATCTCAACTCACAGTTATTAGATGTGGGGGGCTGCCTTTTCCTTTGGGGTATTTCTCTGAGGCAAGGTAGGCTTATTTTTCTATCTTAGGGCTAGCTAGTTTCTCAGGCTGTGCTCGAGGCGCATAGGTCTGGTCAGGAGCGCTCCACGGCTGCCTCTAGTGTGGTTGGATAGGATTAGGGATTGCGGTCAGCAGAGTTCCCACGTCTCAGAGCTCGTCCTATGTTTTTGGCTATTGTCAGGTCACTTTGTGTGCTCTGAACTTCAAGGTCCATTGTGGTTCTGAATTACCTATTCATAACAATAGTGATCACAAAATAATAAGTGTTCATGTATCATTTAATAAGATGTGTAGTAGAGGGGTTACAAGGACACTAAACTTCAGGAGGGCAAATTTCCAACGGATGAGAGATGATCTTGGTGCAATTAACTGGGACGATATCCTGAGACATAAAAATACACAAAGAAAATGGGAGACGTTTATTAGCATCCTGGATAGGACCTGTGCACAGTATATACAATATGGGAATAAACATACTAGAAATAGGAGGAAACCAATATGGCTAAATAGAGCTGTAAGGGGCGCAATAAGTGACAAAAAGAAAGTATTTAGAGAATTAAAGTAGGTAGAGATGAGGCATTAAATAAATACAGAACATTAAATAAATTCTGTAAAAAGTAAATCAAGGCAGCGAAGATTGAGTCAGAGAGACTCATTGCCAGAGAGAGTAAAAATAATCCCAAAATATTCTTTAACTACGTAAGTAGTAAGAACCTAAAAAATGATAGTGTTGGCCCCCTTAAAAATAGTCTGGGTGAAATGGTGGATGAGGATGAGGAAAAAGCCAATATGCTAAATTACTTTTTCATCAGTATTCACACAACAAAATTCCATGGCAGACAATATGATCAGTGATAACACAATTTCCCCATTAAACGTCACCTGCTTAACCCAGCAGGAAGTGCGACGGCTTCTAAAAATCACTAAAATTGACAAATCTCCGGTCCTGGATGGGATACGCCCTCGAGTACTGCAGGAATTAAGTACAGTCATTGATAGACCATTATTTTCAATCTTTAAAGACTCCATAATAACAGGGTCTGTACCACAGGACCGGCGTATAGCAAATGTGGTGCCAATATTCAAAAAGAGGGCAAAAACTGAACTTGGAAATTATGTGCCAGTAAGCTTAACCTCTACTGTGGGTAAAATCCTGGAGGGTATTCTAAGAGATGCCATGCTGGAGTATCTGAGGACGAATAACCTCATGACCCAATATCAACATGGGTTTACTAGGGACCGTTCCTGTCAGACTAATATGATCGGTATCTATGAAGATATGAGTTCCATACTGGACCAAGGAAACCCAGTGTACGTAGTGTATATGGACTGTTCAAAAGCTTTTGATACAGTGCCACACAAAAGGTTGATACATAAAATGAGAATAATGGGGATAGGGGAAAATATGTGTTAGTGGGTTAATAACTGGCTCAGGGATAGAAAACAAAGGTTGGTAATTAATGGAGCACACTCGGACTAGGTCACGGTTAACAGTGGGGTACCACAGGGGTCAGTACTGGGCCCTCTTCTTTTTAACATATTGATTAGTGACTTTGTAGGGGGCATACAGAGCATAATTTCAATATTTGCAGATGACACTAAACTCTGCAGGGTAATCAATACAGAGGAGGACAATTTTATATTACAGGATGATTTATGTAAACTAGAAGCTTGGGCTGATAAATGGCAAATGAGCTTTAATGGGGATAAATGTAAGGTCATGCACTTGGGTAGATGTAATAAGATGTATAACTATGTGCTTAATTCTAAAACTCTGGGCAAAACCGTCAATGAAAAAGATCTGGGAGCATGGGTGGATGACAAACTCATATTTAGTCGCCAGTGTCAGGCAGCTGCTACAAAACAAGTAAAATAATGGGATGCATTAAAAGAGGCATAGATGCTCATGAGGAGAACATAATTTTACCTCTATACAAGTCACTTGTGTGACCAGACTTAGAATAGTGCCTACAGTTCTGGTCTCTGGTGTATAAGAAAGACATAGCTGAACTAGAGCGGGTGCAGAGAAGAGCGACCAAGGTTATTAGAGGACTGGGGGGTCTGCAATACCAAGATAGAATATTACACTTGGGGATATTTAGTTTGGAAAAACTATGGCTAAGGGGTGATCTTATTTTAATGTATGAATATATGAGGGGACAGTACAAAGACCTTTCTGATGATCTTTTTAATCATAGACCTGAGACAGGGACACGGGGGCATCCTCTACGTCTGGAGGAAAGAAGGTTTAAGCATAATAACAGACGCGGATTCTTTACTGCAAGAGCAGTGAGACTATGGAACGCTCTGCCGTATGATGTTGTAATGAGTGATTCATGATTAAAATTTAAGAGGGGACTGGATGCCTTTCTTGAAAAGTATAACCTTACAGGTTATATATACTAGATTCCTTGATAGGGCTTTGATCCAGGGAACTAGTCTGATTGCCGTATGTGGAGTCGGGAAGGAATTTTATTCCCCAATGTGGAACTTACTCATTGCCACATGGTTTTTTTTTGCCTTCATCTGGATCAACATGTTAGGGCATGTTAGGTTAGGCTATGGGTTGAACTAGATGGACTTAAAGTCTTTCTTCAACCTTATTAACTATGTTACTATGTATAAAAGGATCATTTATGTTTGGAGTGTGAGGAACCTAACGGTAGTGTATACTCGGCTGTACATGCTCAGGGCAGGCTCAGTGCCTTTATAATTCCGGCTTCTCTGGAGAAGAGATTGAGTGGTTGAATTCAGGGCAGGTGCTAGTGCCTTTAGATTTCTGGCCTCTCCGGAGAGGAGTTCTGTGAGTGTCTACTACTGTTTCCCTTGCCCCAGTGGGGCTTGCATACTCCTATGAAGTTAAAAGGGTACCCGTTTAGTGACATATTTCTCTGTGGTTGCATGCCAATAAACACAGTTCTATAAGAGAGTTCCTTTTCCATCGCTGTGTGCAATTGGCATAGCCACATGCTTCTCCACTGAGTGACGTTAACTCAGTGCGAGTCACTTTTGCTTACTGCTAGTATTCGCCATTGTCTTCTAGCTGCAGTTTGCCATCTCTACTTGGTGGACCCTGGTTGGCGAACGCACTTTATTTTCATATTTATTTAATGCGTTATGCCAACCCTAATAGGGTCTAGTTTCCAAAATGTGGTCACTTGTGGTTTTTTCACTGTTTTGGCACATTAGGGGCTTTCCAAATGCGACACAACACCTACCTACAAATCATTCCATCAAATTTTGCTTTCCAAACCATTAATCCTTACTTTCTGAGCTCTGCTATGCATCTAAACAGTAGTTTTACCCCCACGTATGAGATATCTGCATACTTAGGAGAACTTGCATAACACATTTTTGGTTCCATTTTCTCCTGTTACCCTTATTAAAATAAAAAAAAATTGTGGCTGAAATTTAATTTTTGTATGAAAAATGTGATTTTGTTTATTTTCATGGCTCTACTTTATAAATTTCTGGAAAGCACCTGGGGGGTCAATGTGCTCAATACACATCTTGATACATTCCTTGAAAGCTATCCAAAATTGATTCACAGTTTGTACTGTTTAGGCACATCAGGGGTTCTCCAAATACAACATAGCCTCCGCTCTCGATTTCAGTCATTTTTGCTTTCAAAAAGTCAAACGGTGCGGCTTCCTTTCCAAGCACTTCCATGCACCGAAACATTAGTTTTCCCCCACATATGGGTATATGCGTAGTTAGGAAAAAATGCACCTGAACAGTTAATAAACTTTTCGAATGTGGTTTGGGGTGCAGTTTTTAGTATGATGTCACTTTTGCGTATTGTCTGTCTTATAGTCCCCCAAAGTTGCTTCAAATGTGATGATGTAGTCCCTAAAAAATTGGCTAAAAATTTGTTAAAAATTTAAAGTTTTGAAACTTTTTACCAAATTTCCAATGTTTACAAATAAGGGCAAGTCATATCGAACAAATTTTGTCACTATCATGAAGTACGCTATGTCCCAAGAAAAAGTTTCTCAGAATCACTGGGATCCGTTGAAGCGTTCCGGTGTTATTACCACATAAATTGACACTGGTAAGAATTATAACATTTTGCCTGCTCATAAAGGTGAAAACAGTATTGGGGAGTTAAAAAACATATAGATCAAATTTTCTGTGCCTTAAAGAGGATTTTAAATAAAGCCTAAGATATATGCAACTTTGTGGAAATACTTTGTTTTGCGTTGCTCTTTGTCATCAAAAAATCTGTTGTCAATTATCAAATGCAGATTTTCTATTTGTTCCTATAGAACCCATTAGACTATTTTTGGGGATTTGATTAGCAAGAATCAAGCAAGATTGTTCTCACTCATCCTAGCCAGCCACACATTTACCAGCCACTGCAGCTCTTTACCCAGTCCTTCACTTACTTAATTATAATCTGATACAGATGAGGCCTAATGTTAATGATGTGCATCATGCCCAATGTGCCCACGTGGGGTGACACGTCATTCAGGAACATCCCACTATGTGATCAAATGAGGGCTAGTCAATGTTGTAAGATCAGGAACAAAGAGAAATCTGATCCAAATTGAGTAGAGAAGCTGTTGGGACAGGACAGGTGAGTATAATCTTTTATTATTTTTAACCCCTTTTTGACCTTGAACTGATAGGTATTTTCCAGTTGCCTCCTTTGATGCGGGCTCCGACGTTGAGCCTGCATCTTTTCACAGGTGCATTTGCGATCCCTCCACAACTGCTAAAATGTTAAACCCTCACCCAGCCCCAGATCCTGAAAAATTGAGACTTTGGAATTTTTTTTCATCACTTAGGTAAAGAAGAACCTATACATGTTTAGTATATGCGTACTCATATTGACCCGGAGAATCATATTTGCAGGTCAGTTTTAGTATTTAGTGAACATGTAAAAAAAAAACAATTATGGAATTGCACTTTTTTGCCAATTTCACCACACTTGGAATTTTTTCTCCCTTTTTTTCCAGTACACTATATGGTAAAATCAATGGTGTCCTTCAAAGGTACAACTCATCTCACACAAAACAAACCCTCACATGGCCATATTGATGGAAAAATAAATAAGCTATAGCTCTGGGAAGAAGAAGAGCGAAATTGGAAAATCGCAAGGTCATGAAGGGACCTTCCTCGCCCTTCAGTTATTATATATTCAAATCTGGAGAGACTTCAGAGCATAATAAACTTATTTTTGGAACAAATTTGATTCTGACAATATTTCATTTGGATTGAATAAAATCTGTATGCATTTTGAGCCATCCTCTAGTGTTTCAATATCTGCAAGAAACTGCCAGCTGTACAACAGTAAAAAGACATTGTTAGGGCTAGCGGAACGCACCGAGAAAATAGAGATGTTTATTATAAATGGTGCATTAACAGCCCGGGGTCCACCGTGCAGGAAGAACCTGCTGCTAGCGAATGGTGGCACTGTTTGGCGGTACAGACTAGCTCTGTTACTCCACGGAGTAGCCGTGAAAGGGAAGCACTGCGCCCTGTTAGCCTCACAGGAGCTCAAGCTTACTGCCAAGCTGATAGCAGTCAGTGGTTATGCAACATGCAATCTCCTCACCAGAGAAGCCGGTTTTCTAGGGGCTGATTTCAGCCGGGTCCTTGAACACTCTCATACAATCTCCTCCCCGGGGGTGCCGGTATTCTAGGGGCTTATTTCAGCTGGGTACCTGAACACACTCATGCATAACCACACTGGCGCAAAGCACATATATGAATTGACACTAGCGCATGGCCGTGCGGCCATGCAAGCCTTATATAGCTGCAGCAAGTAAAAGACCTTCCTAGAAGGACCAATGAGAGACTGCCACACCTGAGCATGTGACCCAAAATCTCCACTGAGAGATCTTGCCCTGGGCATGCTCAGTGTGTGCAAAGCAGGACTTAGTCCTAGCACCTATAGGACCTTCCTGAAAGGACCAATGGACTTAGCTGCAGTATCTGAAAATGTGACCCTCGATCTCCACTGAGAGATCTTACTCAGGGCATGCTCAGAACGAGAAAAGCAGGACTTAGTCCCAGAAGCGTCTGCTCTCCGCTGCCCAGCACTGACTTCAATGGCAGAAGCAGGAAAAGCAGCAGTAACTCTTTGCACAGAGTGGGACTGAGCAAGGTGCTGGGACCGACATCTCCGCTGAGCAGGCTCCACTGCGGCAGGAGAAGAATGGGAGACCGCAGCGGAGATGGCCTGAGATTCCCCCTGTTCTCGACTGTTGTGGATTCTGTTTTCGGGCTCCCTCCTGTGGTCGTGAATGGTACTTCGACTGGTTCTGTCCATGGACTTTCTCTGATGCCTGTGGGTGTTTCTGAGTTCCCTTCCACAGGTGACGAGGCTAATTCGTTAGTGGGCTGCTCTATTTAACTCCACTTGGATCCTTGTCCGATGCCAGCTGTCAATGTTGTAGCATTGGTCTAGTTCGCTCCTGGATCTTCCTGGTTACCTGTTTCCTCCAGCAAAAGCTAAGTTTCGCTTTGCTTTTTTCTTGTTTGCTATTTTTTCTGTCCAGCATGCTTATGTGAATTTTGCCTTGCTTGCTGGAAGCTCTGGGACGCAGAGGGGCGCCTCCGCTCCGTTAGTCGGTGTGGAAGGTATTTTTCCCTGCACTCTCTGTGTGGCTTTTTGTAGGGTTTTGTGCTGACTGCAAAGTGACATTTCCTATCTTCTGTCTGTTTAGTAAGTCGGGCCTCTCTTTGCTAAATCTATTTCATCTCTGTGTTTGTGATTTCATCTTGCTCACAGTCAATATATGTGGGGGGCTGCATTTTCCTTTGGGGAATTTTCTCTGAGGCAAGATAGACTTATTTTTCCTATCTCTAGGGCTAGCTAGTTCTGAGGCTGTGACGAGGCGCCTAGGCCATGATAGGAGCGCTCCACGGCTATTTCTAGTGTACGTGATAGGATTAGGGATTGCGGTCAGCAGAGGTTCCACTTCCCAGAGCTGGTCATGTATTAATGTGCTATCAGGTCTTTTCTGGTGCTCTAACTACCAGGTCCACTATTAGTTCTAACCACCAGATCATAACGCTCGACCCCTAACAGACATACCCTATTTACAAAGTGTCTTGATATAATAATAATCTTTATTTATATAATTAGTGTTATATAATAACACGGTATAAAAGTATTTTCATAGTTTCTGTATTTATAATTATAAAGGTGCCCCCGCAAGGTTCTATAACAAAATACTGTTAAAACAAATAGTGTAACTGGGTTTATATAGTTTTTGTTTTTTTACTATTAACAAGTCTACTCAGAAAATATCCTGATATTGCTGTCACTGCACGTCCATTTAAGCAAAGCTAGCACAGTTCAAGAGTTTAGCCACCACTCTTTACTATTAGGAGCTTGTATTACTTTGTGCTGCCTCAGTAAATATGCTACAAATGTCACTCAATTTAATGACTGACCAGGGTTAGATAGCAAAATTTTAACCACTATGAGGCCGGCTTCACACTTGCGAGTTTTACGGACGTAAGAGCGCAGAAACTACGTCCGTAAAACTCGCAAAAAATACGGCACAATTATTCTCTATGCCTCTGCTCCTATCTGCCGTATTTTACTGATCAGTATTATACGGCTTTCTACGGCCGTACAAAATCGCAGCATGCTGCGTTTGTCACCGTACTGCGCAAGAAATACGCCAATGAAAGTCTATGGAAGCGTGAAAAATACGGATTACACACGGACAAGCAGTGTGACTTGCGAGAAATACGCAGCGCTGTTAGAGAGAAAAGCCGGCAATTCATTGCGGTGTACAGTAAAATCACACTGACAGGTTACAGTAGAATAGGTAGAATAAATGTGTACACATAGAATAGGTATATATATATATATATGTCAGTGAGACACATATATGTATATATATTAATATTTTTTCCAGCGCTATACAGCTTGAAAGCCGGTAATTCAATTACCGGCTTTTTCTTTCTCCTTCCTAAAACCCGACATGATTTGAGACATGGTTTACATACAGTAAGCCTGGGAGCTTTCTAGGTAATTTCCCACGATCTATGAACAGCCAGCAGGGGGCGCCTCACCGCAAATGAAGCTAAATATAGCTCATTGATCTATATTTAGACTCATTCTCCGGGGTTTTGCAGCGAGGAGTAGCATTGCATTAGCAAAGCTCCTTGCTGCAAACTGTTTTAACCCCTTCAGATGGATTTACATCGTTGGACGTTACAGATCTGCGAAGGGTAAGTATATTGTTGGTTTATTATGTTTTTTCTTTCACAGAACGAGGGTCTTCAGTGACTGGATTGGGCGTAGAATAAAATACTCCAACAACCATTGTTTTTATTTCATTAAAATAATTTTAAATATTGTGTTTGTCTTTTATTTAACCCTTTACTACAATTGGATTAATAATGGATAGGTGTCAAAATTGACGCCTCTCCATTATTAATTAGGCTTAATGTCACCTTACAATAGCAAGGTGGCATTAACCCTTCATTACCCCATATCCCACCGCTTCACGGGAATGGGAAGAGAGTGGCCAAGTGCCAGAATAGGCGCATCTTCCAGATGTGCCTTTTCTGGGGTGGCTGGGGGCAGATATTTTTAGCCAGGGGGGGGGCCAATAACCATGGACCCTCTCCAGGCTATTAATATCTGCCCTCAGTCACTGGCTTTACTACTCTGGCGGAGAAAATTGCGCGGGAGCCCACGCCAATTTTTTCCGCCATTTAACCCTTTATTTTAAGAGCTAGAACGGCCAAATTTTGCAGATACACACTACTGACATTAGTAGTGTGGAATCTGCAAAAAAAATGGAGAGAAGACATGGTTTACTGTATGTAAACCATGTCTCAAATCATGTCGGGTTTTAGGAAGGAGAAAGAAAAAGCCGGTAATTGAATTACCGGCTTTCAAGCTGTATAGCGCTGGAATAAATATTAATATATATACATATATGTGTCTACTGACATATATATATATATATATATATATATAGACAGTATATATATATATATATATATTATTATTTTTTTCTTTTTGGGACACATGGATCATTTCTATAGCGGTATGTCGGTTTTGCAAGCCTGCGAGAAAACCACGCAGTACGGATGCCATACGGATTACATACGGAGGATGCCATGCGCAAAAAATGCTGACACACCTTGCCTACGGAGGAGCTACGGACCACTATTTTCGGGACATTTCAGCGTATTACGGCCGTAATATACGGACCGTATTTTCATACGCTGAGTGTGAAGCCGGCCTTAAAATGTAAAACATACTGATCCCTATTATATGTCTCCATCATTAATGACCACTCCAGGGCACTGTAATCTTAGATATGCTTGCAACATGGCATCAGAAGTCAGAAGGTTTAGTATCTCTACCCATTCATTAATATTACATTATTACTTAATCTATAGATCACTATGCGAAGTACATATTTCACCTTATAGGGAAATTTTCATTCTACAATTTCCATACTACTTTTCAGATATGTGCAGGACCTTTAACTTAGAATGATTTATTCCTAAATAACTAACACATATGTTCTTACATGTATAATAACGGAGCATGATTTAGCCCTGAACTCACGCTTCTTTATACTTTTATACATTTTATAACAAACATCTTACCAAAGTGAATCTCCCTACTCAAACTTCCATTAATATATGAATATTATGCTAATAAATCACAATACCAAGTTATATGCAAATTAAAAAAGGGAGAGGAAAAAAGACTTTGTATTCGTAAGGGACTGTTATTCGATTGAAAATGAATGTATATCTTCTAGTCAACACAAGTATGACTGAAAAACATGCAACAATAAACAATATGGGCATACAGCAATGCACAAATTTTTGAAATAATATGTGAAGCTTAAACCTAAGAACTTTACAGATGTAAACTTAAAATTGTAATTGTCTCGTTAAAAAAAAAAGTCACCTCTCACCTTGTGAATAATTTCCCATGTTGCTTACATCTAACTTTAGATCTTTGCCTAAGGCTATGTGCACACATTCCGGATTTTTTGTGGTTTTTTTGGGGGCGGTTTTCTGCTGCAAAAATGCTTAAAAAATGTTTACATTAAGCATCCCCTAATTTTTAATGCATTCAGGAATTTTTGTGCACATGTTGCATTTTTTCCAATGTAAAAAAGCATCGTGGAAAAAAACGCAGCACGTTCATTAATTTTGTGGATTTTTTGAGGATTTCCTGCTATATTATTGCACTGGGAAGCTCCGCAAAAAAACGCACGAAAAAAGCGAGAATAAAGCAAAAAATATGCGTGCGGATTCCTGCAAAAATAGTCTGCATTTGCTCAGGAAAATTCTGCAAACTTCCCTGAACATGGGCACATAGCCTTAACCCCTTTACCCCCAAGGGTGGTTTGCACGTTAATGACCAGGCCAATTTTTACAATTCTGACCACTGTCCCTTTATGAGGTTATAACTCCGAAACGCTTCAACGGATCCTGGTGATTCTGACATTGTTTTCTCGTGACATATTGTACTTCATGATAGTGGTAAAATTTCTTTGATAGTACCTGCGTTTATTTGTGAAAAAAACGGAAATTTGGCGAAAATTTTGAAAATTTCGCAATTTTCAAACTTTGAATTTTTATGCAATTAAATCACAGAGATATGTCACACAAAATACTTAATAAGTAACATTTCCCACATGTCTCCTTTACATCAGCATAATTTTGGAACCAATTTTTTTTTTTGTTAGGGAGTTATAAGGGTTAAAAGTTGACCAGCAATTTCTCATTTTTACAACACCATTTTTTTTTAGGGACCACGTCTCATTTGAAGTCATTTTGAGGGGTCTATATGATAGAAAATGCCCAAGTGTGACACCATTCTAAAAACTGCACCCCTCAAGGTGCTCAAAACCACATTCAAGAAGTTTATTAACCCTTCAGGTGTTTAATAGGAATTTTTGGAATGTTTAAATAAAAATGAACATTTAACTTTTTTACACAAAAAATTTACTTCAGCTCCAATTTGTTTTATTTTACCAAGGGTAACAGGAGAAATTGGACCCAAAAAGTTGTTGTCCAATTTGTCCTGAGTACGCTGATACCCCATATGTGGCAGTAAACCACTGTTTGGGCGCATGGGAGAGCTCGGAAGGGAAGGAGCGCTATTTGACTTTTCAATGCAAACTTGACAGGATATGAGATGGGACGCCATGTTGCGTTTGGAGAGCCACTGATGTGCCTAAACATTGAAACCCCCCACAAGTGACACCATTTTGGAAAGTAGACCCCCTAAGGAACTTATCTGGATGTGTGGTGAGCACTTTGACCCACCAAGTGCTTCACAGAAGTTTATAATGCAGAACCGTAAAAATAAAAAATCATATTTTTTCACAAAAATTATATTTTTGCCCCCAATTTTTTATTTTTCCAAGGGTAAGAGAAGAAACTGGACCTCAAAAGTTGTTGTCCAATTTGTCCTGAGTACGCTGATACCCCATATGTGGCAGTAAACCACTGTTTGGGCGCATGGGAGAGCTCGGAAGGGAAGGAGCGCAGTTTGACTTTTCAATGCAAAATTGACAGAAATTGAGATGGGACGCCATGTTGCGTTTGGAGAGCCACTGATGTGCCTAAACATTGAAACCCCCCACAAGTGACACCATTTTGGAAAGTAGACCCCCTAAGGAACTTATCTAGAGGTGTGGTGAGCACTTTGACCCACCAAGTGCTTCACAGAAGTTTATAATGCAGAACCGTAAAAATAAAAAATCATATTTTTTCACAAAAATTATATTTTTGCCCCCAATTTTTTATTTTTCCAAGGGTAAGAGAAGAAATTGGACCTCAAAAGTTGTTGTCCAATTTGTCCCGAGTACGCTGATACCCCATATGTGGCAGTAAACCACTGTTTGGGCGCATGGGAGAGCTCGGAAGGGAAGGAGCGCCGTTTGACTTTTCAATGCAAAATTGACAGGAATTGAGATGGGACGCCATGTTGCGTTTGGAGAGCCACTGATGTGCCTAAACATTGAAACCCCCCACAAGTGACACCATTTTGGAAAGTAGACCCCCTAAGGAACTTATCTAGAGGTGTGGTGAGCACTTTGACCCACCAAGTGCTTCACAGAAGTTTATAATGCAGAACCGTAAAAATAAAAAATCATATTTTTTCACAAAAATTATATTTTTGCCCCCAATTTTTTATTTTTCCAAGGGTAAGAGAAGAAATTGGACCTCAAAAGTTGTTGTCCAATTTGTCCCGAGTACGCTGATACCCCATATGTGGCAGTAAACCACTGTTTGGGCGCATGGGAGAGCTCGGAAGGGAAGGAGCGCCGTTTGACTTTTCAATGCAAAATTGACAGGAATTGAGATGGGACGCCATGTTGCGTTTGGAGAGCCACTGATGTGCCTAAACATTGAAACCCCCCACAAGTGACACCATTTTGGAAAGTAGACCCCCTAAGGAACTTATCTGGATGTGTGGTGAGCACTTTGACCCACCAAGGGCTTCACAGAAGTTTATAATGCAGAGCCATAAAAATAAAACAAAATTTTTTTCCCACAAAAATTATTTTTTAGCCCCCAGTTTTGTATTTTCCCTAGGGTAAGAGGAGAAATTGGACCACAAAAGTTGTTGTCCAATTTGTCCTGAGTACGCTGATACCCCATATGTGGGGGGGAACCACCGTTTGGGCGCATGGGAGGGTTCGGAAGGGAAGGAGCGCCATTTGGAATGCAGACTTAGATGGAATGGTCTGCAGGCGTCACATTGCGTTTGCAGAGCCCCTAATGTACCTAAACAGTAGAAACCCCCCACAAGTGACACCATTTTGGAAAGTAGACCCCCTAAGGAACTCATCTTGATGTGTTGTGAGAGCTTTGAACCCCCAAGTATTTCACTACAGTTTATAACGCAGAGCCATGCAAATAAAAAATATTTTTTTTTCCACAAAAATTATATTTTAGCCCCCAGTTTTGTATTTTTCCAAGGTTAGCAGGAGAAATTGGACCCTAAATGTTGTTGTCCAATTTGTCCTGAGTACGCTGATACCCGATATGTGGGGGGGAACCACCGTTTGGGCGCATGGGAGGGCTCGGAAGGGAAGGAGCATCATTTGGAATGCAGACTTAGATGGATTGGTCTGCAGGCGTCACATTGCGTTTGCAGAGCCCCTAATGTACCTAAACAGTAGAAACCCCCCACAAGTGACCCCATATTGGAAACTAGACCCCTCAATGAACTTATCTAGATGTGTTGTGAGAACTTTGAACCCCCAAGTGTTTCACTACAGTTTATAACGCAGAGCCGTGAAAATAAAAAATCTTTTTGTTTTCCCACAAAAATTATTTTTTAGCCCCCAGTTTTGTATTTTCCCAAGGGTAACAGGAGAAATTGGTCCACAAAAGTTGTTGTCCAATTTGTCCTGAGTACGCTGATACCCGATATGTGGGGGGGAACCACCGTTTGGGCGCATGGGAGGGCTCGGAAGGGAAGGAGCATCATTTGGAATGCAGACTTAGATGGATTGGTCTGCAGGCGTCACATTGCGTTTGCAGAGCCCCTAATGTACCTAAACAGTAGAAACCCCCCACAAGTGACCCCATATTGGAAACTAGACCCCTCAATGAACTTATCTAGATGTGTTGTGAGAACTTTGAACCCCCAAGTGTTTCACTACAGTTTATAACGCAGAGCCGTGAAAATAAAAAATCTTTTTGTTTTCCCACAAAAATTATTTTTTAGCCCCCAGTTTTGTATTTTCCCAAGGGTAACAGGAGAAATTGGTCCACAAAAGTTGTTGTCCAATTTGTCCTGAGTACGCTGATACCCCATATGTTGGGGTAAACCCCTGTTTGGGCACACAGGAGAGCTCGGAAGGGAAGGAGCACTGTTTTACTTTTTCAACGCAGAATTGGCTGGAATTGAGATCGGACGCCATGTCGTGTTTGGAGAGCCCCTGATGTGCCGAAACAGTGGAAACCCCCCAATTATAACTGAAACCCTAATCTAAACACACCCCTAACCCTAATTCCAACGGTAACCCTAACCACACCTCTAACCCTGACACACCCCTAACCCTAATCCCAACCCTATTCCCAACTGTAAATGTAATCTAAACCCTAACCCTAACTTTAGCCCCAACCCTAACTGTAGCCCCAACCCTAACCCTAACCCTAATCCTAGCCCTAACCCTAGCCCTAACCCTAACCCTAGCCCTAACCCTAGCCCTAACCCTAGCCCTAACCCTAGCCCTAACCCTAGCCCTAGCCCTAACCCTAGCCCTAACCCTAGCCCTAACCCTAGCCCTAACCCTAGCCCTAACCCTAACCCTAGCCCTAACCCTAGCCCTAACCCTAGCCCTAACCCTAGCCCTAGCCCTAACCCTAGCCCTAACCCTAGCCCTAATGGGAAAATGGAAATAAATACATTTTTTTTTGTTTTTCCCTAACTAAGGGGGTGATGAAGGGGGGTTTGATTTACTTTTATAGCGAGTTTTTTAGCGGATTTTTATGATTGGCAGCCGTCACACACTGAAAGACCCTTTTTATTGCAAAAAATATTTTTTGCAATACCACATTTTGAGAGCTATAATTTTTCCATATTTTGGTCCACAGAGTCATGTGAGGTCTTGTTTTTTGCGGGACGAGTTGACGTTTTTATTGAAAACATTTTTGGGCACGTGACATTTTTTTATCGCTTTTTATTCCGATTTTTGTGAGGAAGAATGACCAAAAGCCAGCTATTCATGAATTTCTATTGGGGGAGGCGTTTATACCGTTCCGCGTTTGGTAAAATTGATAAATCAGTTTTATTCTTCGGGTCAGTACGATTACAGCGATACCTCATTTATATCATTTTTTTATGGTTTGGTGCTTTTATACGATAAAAACTATTTTACAGAAAAAATAATTATTTTTGCATCGCTTTATTCTCAGGACTATAACTTTTTTATTTTTTTGCTGATGATGCTGTATGGCGGCTCTTTTTTTGCGGGACAATATGACGCTTTCAGCGGTACCATGGTTATTTATATCTGTCCTTTTGATCGCGTGTTATTCCACTTTTTGTTCGGCGGTATGATAATAAAGCGTTGTTTTTTGCCTCGTTTTTTTTTTTTTTTTCTTACGGTGTTTACTGAAGGGGTTAACTAGTGGGCCAGTTTTATAGGTCGGGCCGTTACGGACGCGGCGATACTAAATATGTGTACTTTTATTGGTTTTTTTTTTTTATTTAGATGAAGAAATGTATTTATGGGAATAATATTTTTTTTTTTTTTTCATTATTTTGGAATATTTTTTTTTATTTTTTTTACACATTTGGAAATTTTTTTTTTTACTTTTTTACTTTGTCCCAGGGGGGGACATCACAGATCAGTGATCTGACAGTTTGCACAGCACTCTGTCAGATCACTGATCTGATAGGAGTGCAGGCTGCTTCACAGTGCCTGCTCTGAGCAGGCTCTGTGAAGCCACCTCCCTCCCTGCAGGACCCGGATCCGCGGCCATCTTGGATCCGGGGCTCGAGCAGGGAGGGAGGTGAGGAGACCCTCGCAGCAACGCGATCACATCGCGTTGCTGCGGGGGGCTCAGGGAAGCCCGCAGGGAGCCCCCTCCCTGCGCGGTGCTTCCCTGCACCGCCGGCACATCGCGATCATCTTTGATCGCGGTGTGCCAGGGGTTAATGTGCCGGGGGCGGTCCGTGACCGCTCCTGGCACATAGTGCCGGATGTCAGCTGCGATAAGCAGCTGACACCCGGCCGCGATCGGCCGCGCTCCCCCCGTGAGCGCGGCCGATCGGCTATGACGTACTATCCCGTCCAGGGTCAGATAAGCCCAGGGCACCTCGACGGGATAGTACGTCTAAGGTCACAGAGGGGTTAATATGACCTTGGTTTTAGAATTCAGTAATTATTTCATACAAAAAATGTCCATATGATTCCAATAGGTGGCGCTATAGAGTTCAAGTCGTCTTTTTCTCTGAAAAGGCAATTTGCACATATGATTCATGAAATATTTTCCTTTGCTCATGAATAAACATGACTTAAAATCATTTTATTTCTAGAAAAAAATAATCCAGCTAAAGTTGCAATTGCAGAGAGTACAAAGAATAGCAACCTGGAATTTAGGGACCTCAGTTTAATATAAGACAAGTTTATATCTTAGGCCGGCGTCACACTGGCGTATCGCATCTGATGCGAGATCATCGGATGCGATATGCTAATGACACTCGGCTCCTGCTCGCAGCACAGGGAGGATCGGAGCACAGCTGCGGAGGAGGCGGAGAAATGAATTTCTCCATCTCCTCCATTGCTGGGGTCCGCTTATAGCGCACATCACTCGGATGATATCCGAGTGGTGTGCGCTGTCTCAATCGCACCCATAGGCTTATATGGCTGTGAGTGAGCCGAGAGTTTTCCTCGGTCCGAGACAATCGCAGCATGCTGCGATTGTCTCGGACCGAGAAAAACGGGCAACAAAAAGTCGGCTGCTGGGAGCGGCCCCATATGTTAACATTGGTCCGAGTGCAATGCGATTTTTTATCGCATTGCACTCAGCCGTTTTAAACGCCAGTGTGACGCCGGCCTTAGGTTTATCCACTAGGTTTGATAATAGAAGAAATTAAGTAACCTTCTTAACATCTTTCATGGTCATTTGGTCAATTGATAAGTGGCTTATGTGCAAAATGGTAATTAAAAACAGTTGTTGAATCTGTTGTTTTAGTTGAGTGGTTGAGTGCTACACTTTGAAAGATTTTGCTTATAGAATTTAGCAAGGTTTTGTGCAGTTTGTGTTATAACTAATGACACAATTTAAACCGCCTTTGGAACATATTCTGTACATAATTAAAAATAAAGACTCTTAGCAAACTCAATCAGGGCTTGCTGATCGACCGTATTTTTCGGACTACAAGATGCACTTTTTCCCAAATGTTAGGGGAAAATGGGGGTGCTTCTTATGGTCGTAATATATATATAATGTGGCAGTGGCAGCGGTCCCGATGCAGCCTCCCTTCCCATGCTGGTGCGGCTGTGGCGGTGCAGCTGGGCTCTGTGGTGTGGTGGTGGCAGGCTGTGCTTCGGGGCAGTGGCAGCGGCTCTCTGTGCTCCGTGGGGGGCTCCGCCGGCATATCGTCAAAACCCGTAGGCCCCCGCTCATCCGTCAATGCATGTTGCGGTGGCCTCCGGAAACATGGGCACCGGGAAAATGGCCGCCGGGCCAGCGCAAGCTCAGATTCAAATCTCATCAACGAGATCTTGTCCCAAGATCTCGTCTACAAAGATCTCGGGGCGAGATCTTGGCAACGAGATCTCAATCTGAGCGTGAGCCGGCCCTGTGGCCATTTTCCCAGCGCCCATGTTCCCGGAGGCCACAGCAACATGCCATTAACAGATGATATACCGTCAGAGCCCCCACGGAGCCCAGAGAGTCACAGCCACAGCCTCTGTCCCAGAGCACAGCCACTATTCCAGAGCACAGTCACTGCGCCAGAGCACAGCCCCTTCCCCAGAGCACGGCCCCTTCCTCGGAACACAGCCACTGCCCCGAGCACAGTCATTGCCCTGAAGCACAGCCACTGCTCCAGAGCACAGCCACTGTTACTGAGCACAGACCTTGCCCCAGAGCACAGCCCCTGCCCTGGAGCACAGCCCCTGTCCCGGAGCACAGCCACTATTCCGGAGCACAGCCACTACCCCGGAGCACAGCCCTTGCCCTGGAGCACAGCCCCTGCCCTGGAGCACTGCCACTGTTCTGGAGCACAGCCCCTGGCCTGGAGCACAGCTCCTGCCCTGGAGCACAGCCACTGCCCCAGAGCACAGAGCCAGCACCCCTGCCCAAGCACAGAGCATTGCACCAGCCTGGGATGGGATTTCCTGGAGGCCAACGCACCAGCCTGGACCACCGAAAGACCCCTGTGACCACTCCTCCACCTGTGCTGATCCCTTCACAGGCAAGCTGAATTCAGACTGTAAGACGGACCCCCATTTGAAACATTATTTTTTTTCCTTATTTTTATTCTGAAAATTTTGGGTGCGTCTTATGGTCCGGTGCGTCTCATGGTGCGAAAAATATGGTAAATGTTTTGTCTGGTTTGTAAGAAAAGTGGGTGATAAAAACAGAGGTTAAAGTCAGGAGTTCAAGACCTTAATGTCACGGGGCTACCGCGACAGAGAGGTCCAGAGAACCGCAACGCTCTGGGCCTCGTTCACACACGATGAACAGAAGCTCTTATTCTGACCTGGCTGTCTTGTGCCAGCAGGGCAGGAGTTAAACCTTGTTACTGAAGGTGCTGAGAGCTATGTCTCTCAGCTGATTTGGTTTTGGTAATCTCCGCTCCTACATAGACTCAGCTTGGTCTACAACTGTTGTTAGTAATCAGTTCTGCTCCCTGGCTTGGAGGTTGAAGGAGCGTGGTATTAGGAGCTTGGAGGTTTATTTACAGAGATTGGTGTCTGCTGTTTTGGTTGCATGTTAAACCTGTTTTCCTTCCTAGTTTTTTCCTTCTCTTCCCTTCTATGTGTTACCTCTGTGGTTGTGTGAGCATTTGGTGAGTTTGAGACTTTTAGTTACCTTATCTGTATACCCTATTTAATTGTCGTATTTATACACTGGTGCAGTCCACTTCCATTGGGGGGAGAGGGGTCCACTGATAGGGCCTGCACAGGAGACAGGGATATGCTGGCGGCTCAGGCCTCCTAACCATCATAGGTACCCCTGAGATAAGGGAAAGTCAAGGCCCCATTTTAGTGGCAGGGGCAGGTGCGGGTCCCAGTACGCCATCCTGCCCCTTTATCGCCGTTAACGGCGTGACGGTATCACTGACCTTAAAAATTTTCTTGGTCCAATATGGACCCCATTGCTGTTTTAGCTGGACAATTGCAGCAACTCAGTCTAGAGGTGGCTGACCTCTGCTCGGCGGTTGTACAGCACACTCCAGTGGCCACTGCAGGGGTTGCTACACCTCCACAAGCTTCGCTGGAGCCTAAAATTGCGTTACCTGACAGGTTCTCGGGGGGGGGGGGCGCAACAAATTTGTTACATTCAGGGAGGCCTGTAATTTGTATTTTAGGTTGCGTCCTCACACTTTAGGTTCAGAGGAGCAGAGGGTTGGAATTGTAGTATCGCTCCTACAAGGTGACCCTCAGGCCTGGGCTTTTTCACTTCCTGCTGATGCTTTGTCGTTATGGACTGTGGAGGAGTTTTTTCAAGCCTTAGGTCAAGTGTATGATGATCCTGACCGCATCTCCCTCGCTGAGTCCACAATACGCCATCTTACACAGGGAGACCGGCCAGTAGAGGAGTACTGCTCTGAGTTTTGGAGATGGGCTACTGACACAATGTGGAATGACCCTGCACTCCACAGTCAATTTTATCAGGGCCTGTCTGATAAAATAAAAGATACCTTCACCCTACAGGAGACACCAACCACACTGGAGGCAGCTATGTCTCTTGCTATCCATGTGGACCGCCGCCTGCGCCAGAGACTTAATGAATCGCCGCTATTCAAGGGTAATTCAGATTTGGACTCCCCAGAATCTGAGTCTCTAGGAGAACCTGTGCAGTTGGGTGGCGCTTCTCGTTCTAACGGGGCTGCAGTAGTACGGCGTAAGGGAGGTGCATGTTTTTTTTGTGGCAGAAGGGGTTATTATGTGAATGTGTGTCCTTCTAAAAAACAACTGCCGGAAAACTATTGAGCCCGGGTTGCGGGGAGGTTGGCAACTCGGGTGTACTAGTTTCCTCCTTACGTAAACCACAATTTTTCCTACCAGCCGAGATTCGTCTTGGTGAAAGTAGGCTCAATATCTCTGCCTTTCTGGATTCTGAGGCAGGGTTTAATTTAATTGATGCTGGGTTTGTTCAGGCACATGGGCTTAAAACTCAAGAGTTGTCTAGACCCATACCTATAATTGCTATTGACTCTGTACTTTTGAGCCAGGGGACTTTCACTCAGAGTGTCCGTGGGGTGAGCCTAGAAATAGGGGCGTTGCACTCCGAGTCAATAGATTGTTATGTGTTGGGAGGTTTGCCATCGCCTGTAGTTCTCAGTTTATCATGGCTCACGTTACACAACCTGGTGTTAGACTGGCAGACTTGGGAGATTACTAGATGGAGTGAGTTTTGTCAGGAACATTGCCTGGACACTCAGCTGGCCCGGTTGAGTTCTCAGATTTTGCCAGAGATCATCTCAGATTTTGAGGATGCATTCTCTGAGGAGGGGAGTCAAGAGCTACCTCCACACCATCCTTATGATTGCGCCATACGTCTCATTCCTGGTGCTAAACTGCCTAAGAGTAGGCTATACAACATCTCTGCCCTAGAGAGACAGGCCATGAAGGACTATATCATGGAGAGTCTGGCCAAGGGTCATATCAGACCCTCGTCATCACCCATTGCTGCCGGGTTCTTCTTTGTAAAGAAGAAGGACGGGGGTTTACGCCCATGCTTAGACTTCCGTGAACTGAACCAAATTACGGTCCGGGATTCTTTCCCGCTCATTCTTATTCTGGACCTCTTTAATCATGTTGTGGGGTCTAAGTAGTTCTCCAAACTAGATCTCAGGGGGGCATATAATCTCATTCGGATGAAGGAGGGGGATGAATGGAAGACGGTATTTTATACTCCAGAGGGACATTACGAGAACTTGGTTATGCCTTTTGGGTTAAGTAATGCTCCTGCTGTGTTCCAACACTTTGTCAATGATATACTTAGTCACCTAATAGGTAGGTTTGTGGTGGTATATCTCGATGACATCTTAATTTATTCCCTTATACAAAAGAAGAAAAAGAATAGACCATAAAAGGGATCCCCTAAGGCATGGATCACATGAAAAAATATATAAATTTTTATTTCATACAAATATACAACATGGACACAAAAAACCAACAGAGAACAAATATTAAAAACATTTAAAATCGGTCAACCATGTGACCTACAAACACGTAACCTAGGCCTATAATAGGGCCAAACCCCCTGAATATCCACACCCCTTTACATATAATATCTCATATGAATAACATATATACATGTAACAGTGGTAATTATAACTGTGATGTCTATGTGAACAATACTCAACACAATGGAAGAGTGAAAAAAGACCCCTTGAAAAATCACATAACGAGTTAGCAACATCAGTAAACAGAGAAATCTATATAGGCATATAGTACAACACTTAAAGGGGGAGCCAGTAAATAATGCAATACCAACACGTTTATCTATTGAATGGTGTATACGTGGTGTAGAAGCAGATCACGTCCATCAGTCTCATTACAGGCTGAATGTCCACTGACCCAATAACACACAATGTACCCCCATTAGCGGCCTCAAACAATGAAAAATGTAGCGTTATCCAAAAAGACGCTTGCTAACACATTACCAAGGGGACCCCTGACGAAGCCACTGTGTGTGGCGACACGCGTCGGGTCAGCACACCTCCTGTCTTCCACTCCCCAGGTGGCTCTGTGTGCGCTCTGCAGCTCTGGTTGTCACCACGCTACTATGGATCTCATGACTATTTAGGCTTGGTGGCCTTGGTAATGTGTTAGCAAGCGTCTTTTTGGATAACGCTACATTTTTCATTGTTTGAGGCCGCTAATGGGGGTACATTGTGTGTTATTGGGTCAGTGGACATTCAGCCTGTAATGAGACTGATGGACGTGATCTGCTTCTACACCACGTATACACCATTCAATAGATAGACGTGTTGGTATTGCATTATTTACTGGCTCCCCCTTTAAGTGTTGTACTATATGCCTATATAGATTTCTCTGTTTACTGATGTTGCTAACTCGTTATGTGATTTTTCAAGGGGTCTTTTTTCACTCTTCCATTGTGCTGAGTATTGTTCACATAGACATCACAGTTATAATTACCACTGTTACATGTATATATGTTATTCATATGAGATATTATATGTAAAGGGGTGTGGATATTCAGGGGGTTTGGCCCTATTATAGGCCTAGGTTACGTGTTTGTAGGTCACATGGTTGACCGATTTTAAATGTTTTTAATATTTGTTCTCTGTTGGTTTTTTGTGTCCATGTTGTATATTTGTATGAAATAAAAATTTATATATTTTTTCATGTGATCCATGCCTTAGGTGATCCCCTTTTATGGTCTATTCTTTTTCTTCTTTTTGTATAATGGTATATTGTAGTTATACCTGGTTGGATCCCTTTAGAAATTGTGGTGCCCCCTCTCTTTGTTTAATATATCTTAATTTATTCCCCTGACCTCGAGTCCCATCAGGATCATGTACGGCAGGTCCTTCAGGTACTCAGGGACAATAAACTGTTTGCTAAACTTGAGAAATGCATGTTCGCGGTCAAAGAGATTCCGTTTTTGGATTACTTCTTATCCTCCACAGGATTTCGTATGGATCCGGCTAAGGTCAAGGCGGTCTTGGAGTGGGAGCGTCCTGAGGACCTTAAGGCCTTACAGAGGTTTTTAGGTTTTGCAAACTACTATCACAAATTTATTAAAGACTTTTCGGTAGTAGCCAAACCTTTAACAGACATGACCAAGAGAGGTACGGACTTCTATGTCTGGTACAGTATGGCCTGCCAGGCTTTTGAGACTTTGAAGAAGTGTTTTTCTACTGCACGCATACTAATACAGCCTGACATCACGCAGCCATTTGTGGTAGAGGTGGATGCCTCTGAGGTGGGAGCTGTATTGTCTCAGGGGATTTCTCCGAGTAAGTGGCATCCATGTGCATTTTTCTCGAAAATATTTTCTCCTACTGAGAGGAATTATGATATTGGTAGCAGGGAGCTGTTGGCAATTAAATGGGCATTTGAGGAATGGCGCCATTTTTTGGAGGGAGCACTTCACCCAGTCATGGTGATCACAGATCACAAGAATCTGTTGTATCTAGAATCTGCGAAGCGTCTCACACCTAGGCAAGCCAGGTGGTCTCTGTTTTTTGCCAGGTTCAATTTCTACATTACGTATAGGCCAGGAAGCAAGAATGTCAAGGCTGATGCGTTATCCCATTGTTTTCCAGGGGGTGGGGATAATTGTGAGCCAGGTCCTATACTTCAGAAGGGTGTATTTGTCACCGCAATTAATTCGGATCTTGAGAGAGAGGTCTTAAGGTACCTTCACACATAACGATATCGTTAACGATATCGTTGCTTTTTGTGACGTAGCAACGATATCGTTAAGGAAATCGTTATGTGTGACAGCGACCAACGATCAGGCCCCTGCTGGGAGATCGTTGGTCGCTGAACAAAGTCCAGAACTTTATTTCGTCGCTGGATCTCCCGTGGACATTGCTGGATCGGCGTGTGTGACACCGATCCAGCGATGTCTTCACTGGTAACCAGGGTAAACATCGGGTAACTAAGCGCAGGGCCGCGCTTAGTAACCCGATGTTTACCCTGGTTACCAGCGTAAAAGTAAAAAAAACAAACACTACATACTTACCTACCGCTGTCTGTCCCCGGCGCTGTGCTCTGCACTCCTCCTGTACTGGCTGCGAGCGTCGGTCAGCCGGAAAGCACAGCGATGACGTCACCGCTCTGCTTTCCGGCCGCTGTGCTCACAGCCAGTACAGGAGGAGTGCAGAGAAGCAGAGCGCCGGGGACAGACAGCGGTAGGTAAGTATGTAGTGTTTGTTTTTTTTACTTTCACGCTGGTAACCAGGGTAAACATCGGGTTACTTAGCGTGGCCCTGCGCTTAGTTTCCCGATGTTTACCCTGGTTACCCGGGGGCTTCAGGATCGTTGGTCGCTGGAGAGCTGTCTGTGTGACAGCTCTCCAGCGACCAAACAGCGACGCTGCAGCGATCCGGATCGTTGTCGGTATCGCTGCAGCGTCGCTTAATGTGAAGGGGCCTTTAGAGGCACAGTTGGACACCCCTACAGCCTGTCCTTTAGGTAAACTTTATGTTCCTACTAATCTTCGTCTTAGGGTCATTAATGAACATCATGATTCGGTCCTGGCCGGACTCCCTGGAAGTAAAGTTACCACGGACCTTCTCACTCGGCATTTTTGGTGGTCTGGGGTAAATCATGATATACAGGAATATGTCGCCTGCTGTGTGTGTGCGCGTTCCAAGACACCTCGCACTCGCCCGTCTGGGTCTCTCCAACCTCTGGAGATTCCCAGTAGACCTTGAACCCATTTGTCAATAGACTTCATCACTGACTTACTGAGGGTAATACAGTTATTTTAGTCGTAGTTGACAGATTTAGCAAGATGTCACATTTTATTGCCCTTCCCGCGTTACCTAATGCCAAGACTCTGGCACAGATCTTTATCAAAGAGGTTGTGAGATTACATGGTGTTCCTTCAGATATTGTGTCAAACCGTGGGGTGCAGTTTATTTCTAAGTTTTGGAGGGCTTTTTGCAGCCGGCTGGAGATTCATTTGTTGTTTTCTTCAGCTTTTCATCCTCAATCCAATGGTCAAACAGAACGTGTAAATCAAAATCTTGAAACTTATCTCAGGTGTTTAATTTCAGAAAATCAGGAGGACTGGGTTAAGTACTTACCGTTGGCAGACTTTGCAATAAACAACCGTACTCATGAGTCCACTGGTAAGTCCCCGTTTTTCGGCGCATATGGTTTTCATCCTCAATTCAATTAATTTAATAGGAAGGATTCCTCGGGAGTGCCTGAAGAGGAGAGGTTTTCTTCGTCCATCTCATCCATATGGCAAGGGGTTCTTGATAAGTTAAAAAGGATGAGTTCCAGATATAAGAATGCGGCTGATCGGAGACGTATGAAAGGTCCGGACCTATGTGTGGGTGATTGGGTTTGGTTGTCCTCAAAGAATATTAAACTGAGAGTTCCCTCGTGGAAATTAGGCCCTAGGTTTATTGGCCCTTATAGGATTGTGGCCGTCGTCAATCCTGTTGCATTTCGGCTGGCTTTACCTCAGTCGTTTAGGATTCATAATGTTTTTCATCGCTCCTTATTCAAGAGGTTTGTGGCATCACCTAATTCATCACCTTACCTCCCTCTCCGGTCCTTGTTGATGGATATCTGGAGTTCCAGATAGCCAGAGTCATGGATTCTCGATTTGTTTGCCGGTCTCTACAATATCTAGTACATTGGAAAGGGTACGGTCCTGAGGAGAGGATGTGGGTACCTGCAGCCGATGTCCATGCGGTTAGGTTAGTCAGGGCATTTCATACAGCTCATCCTGAGAAACCTGGTCCTGAGGTTCCGGAGGTCCCTCGTAGAAGGGGGGTACTGTCACGGGGCTACCGCGACAGAGAGGTTCCAGAGAACCGCAGCACTCTGGGCCTCGTTCACACACGATGAACAGAAGCTCTTCTCCTGAATTCTGAACTGGCTGTCTTGTGCCAGCAGGGCAGGAGTTAAAACTTTTTACTGAAGGTGCTGAGAGCTATGTTTCTCAGCTGATTTGGTTTTGGTAATCTCTGCTCCTATATAGACTCAGCTTTGTCTACAACTTTTGTCAGTGATCAGTTCTGCTGCCTGGCTTAGAGGTTGAAGGAGCGTGGTATTAGGAGCTTGGAGGTTTATTTACAGAGATTGGTGTCTGCTGTTTTGATTGCATGTTAAACCTGTTTTCCTTCCTAGTTTTTTCCTTCTCTTCCCTTCTATGTGTTACCTCTGTGGTTGTGTGAGCTTTTGGTGAGTTTGAGACTTTTAGTTACCTTGTCTGTATACCCTGTTTAATTGTCGTATTTATACACTGGTGCAGTCCACCTCCTTTGGGGGGAGATGGGGCCACTGATAGGGCCTGCACAGGAGACAAGTATACGCTGGCGGCTCAGGCCTCCTAACCATCATAGGTACCCCTGAGATAAGGGAAAGTCAGGGCCCCATTTTAGTGGCAGGGACAGGTGCGGGTCCCAGTACGCCGTCCTGCCCCTTTATCACCGTTAACGGAGAGACACTTAAAGTACTCTACCACCCTACTTTTTATTATTCTATACTATGTTTTAATTGGATAATACAATACACAGTCTGCCAGATGCAAACACAACTGGAGCAGGAGTTCCATGATGGATACTACTATGGCAAATATTAGTGAAGAGCAAATACATTCAGCACTATTCATTACTTGCATGAGTAGTACGGTATTCAGCCTATTCGTTACTCGGCAAGTATTTACCTGCCCAGCATATTTGGCATTTTATTTGCAGCAAATGAACATGCTGGTCTGGCTTGCTAATCACAGTAATGCTGATGCCATCTTTGGTGTGGCATTACTGTGATTGGCTGGCCTTCCAGCATCATAGGGAATATTTAAAGGCTTCTGGCACCATCTTGAGCTCTTTGCAGCCAGAAACAGCATAGGGAAAGCATAGTTTCAGCATAGTGAGAGAGAAAGTAGCGTAGGGAGGCTTATAGGAGGTTATATTGAGCAATATTTATTAAAAAAAAGCTCTTTTAAGAGCTGAAGATTGTGAAGAGATCACTTGTTTGTTAGGTGGGAATAAGTACATGCTGCAGCTCTCTGCTAATCTCTACTGCAACTGGTACAATCTGGGTACAGATAATCGTACGTGAAAGTTTAGCAGGGACAATAATCCTCATTGCTCGGCATTTGTAGTGTTTCAGCAAGCCAATTGAAAAAAATAATTTTCTATTGTTTTAAAAAATAGCATACCTTTATCTAGCAGTTGTGCGACTCGCGCAATGTGTGTACAGATAATATTACCAGACAATTTAGCAGGAGCAATAATATTTATTACTCCACATTTAGAGTGTGTAAGCAAGACAATTGAAAAAATATCATAATTTCATATTGGTTTAAAAAATAGAGTATCGTAATCTAGCAGTTGCTTGACTAACCCAATCCGGGTACAGATAATCTTACGTAACGATTTATTAGGTGCAATAATCTTCATTATTCAGCATTTGAGGTGTGTCAGCAAGACAATTTCCCAAAAAAATAGCCACACAATGCTTGATACAGTGAATTTGTACATAAGACCTTTGTAAGGGTACTTGTGAAAAATAGTGCCAGTATTTTTTTGGTTTCATAAGCATAACACATTCAAGATGAATTGAAGATGAGTAAGGGTGATGTTAAGGGACGTGGATATGATGGTGCCCGCCAAGGTCATGTGACAGATCCGAAGATGACTATCTCATTCTAGATTCCTGTCAAAATTTGGTCAGTGTGCTACACCACTAATGGACCCAGACAAGTGTGAGGATATTGTTGGTTGTATGGCAGACAAAGGCTCCAGTGTGTTGACAAGCAGCACCACAAAGTCTTCCACATGGTCCAGTCTCAGTAGCCAAGAGGCTGGTCCTCTGAATCCTACACCTGGTCCTTCTTCCTCCCACTATCAAGAGTCCCAGGATACATATGAACCCCAACGCTTGCCACTCTGAGGAACTGTTTACATTCCATTGCAATTTGTCAGGTCTCTCAACGTGCACCATTAAAAAGAGTCATGAGGAGGTGAAGTACAGTGATGCTAAAATTTGACCACCCACGGCCAAGAGAAAGGCACATTGGGGAAGGTCAATTGATGTCTGAAGAGGTGGAGGATAATCATTAGGCACGGTTGTCATCAGGTCAGGATCAAATCGCAGCTCAGAAGGAGGATCAGATTAAGGAATTGGAAGATGACATGGACAAGGATGAGGCCACTGATCCAACTTAGCAAAGTGACATGCCTAGCAAGCATAGCAGTGCAGAGAGAGATGGATCCATAGTAAAAAAGAAGGCAAGAAAGAGGTAGTGGTTTGCCCAAAGTTAGAACTATTCAGCTAGTCAACTATTCCACAGAGCCCCCGCACTTAGCTAGATAATGGGCCAAGGGTGCATTGTTCCCCTGTATGCCAGTTTTTTATTGAAAGTCCTTTAGATAAAACAACTGTAATTTGCAGCATCTGCCAAACCAAGCTAAGAAGAGGAAAGAACACTGCCAACCTGGGCACCAACAACATGAAAAACAAATGACAGCCAAGCATCACAGTAGATGGGAGTAATGCCTGGGTACAAAATCTGCATCTGAGGGTCAAACCACTGCCCCTTCCCCTGTATTACAGCCTTCCCAATCTGTTGACCATGAAGGAGGCACAGATGCCTCCTGTCTAGGGTTGAGCGAAACGGGTCGGCCATTTTCAGAAGTCGCCGACTTTTGGCAAAGTCGGGTTTCATGAAACCCGACCCGACCCCTGTGTGGGGTCGGCCATTAAGTCGGCGATCTTCTGAATCTGGTATCGGAATTCCGATCCAGAGTTCTGATATGTTTGTAATATCGGAAATCGGTAACGGAGTCCATATTTAAGTGTAAAATGAAGAATACCTAATAGGAATATACTCACCCTCGGACGCGCCCTGCTTCTTTCCGGCAGCCTTCCTTTCTAAGAATCAGCGCTTGCAGGACCTTGCGGTGACGTCGCGGCTTGTGATTGGTCGTGCGAGCGGTCACATGGGCGGTCGCGCAACCAATCACAAGCCGTGACGTCACCGCAAGGTCCTTCAAGCGCTGATTCGAAGGAAGGAAGGTTCGCGGTTAGTACCAGGGCGCGTCAGAGGGTGAGTATAGCGATATTTTTTATTTTAATTCTTTATTTTACACTTAAATATGGATCGCAGGGCCTGAAGGAGAGTTTCATCTCCTTCAGACCCTGGGAACCATTGGAAACCCAATGCACTGCATTGGGTTTCGAGTTTCGGCCGACCCCAACCCCGACTTTTTTATAGGATCAGCCCGACTTTTGAAAAAGTCGGGTTTCGTGAAACCTGACCCGATCCTATAAAAGTAAAAGTCGCTCAACCCTATTCCTGGCCATAACTAGCGGTTGCACACAAACAACAGTCAGCAACTACAGTCATGGACAAAAATTTTGAGAATGAGACAAATATTAATTTTTCCTAAGTCTACTGCTTCATTTTTTCTAGTGGCAATTTGCATATACTCCTGAATGTCAGAGTGATCAGCTTAATAGCAATTACTGTACTTGCAAAGTCAATATTTGCCCAGAAAATGAACTTTAACTCCCAAAACACATTTCAACATCATTGCAGTCCTGCCTTAAAAGGAGCAGCTAACATCGTTTTAGTGATTGATCCATTAACACAGGGGTGGGTGTTGATGAGGACAGGGCTGGAGATCAATCAGTCATGATTAAGTAAGAATGACATCACTGGACACTTTAAAAGGAGGCTGGTGCTTGGTATCATTGTTTCTCTTCAGTTAACCATGGTTATCTCTAAAGAAACACGTGCAGCCATCATTGCACTGCACAAAAATGGTCTAACAGGGAAGAGTATCGCAGCTACAAAGATTGCACCTCAGTCAACAATCTATCGCATCATCAAGAACTTCAAGGAGAGAGCTTCCATTGTTGTCAAAAAGGCTCCAGGGCGCCCAAGAAAGACCAGCAAGAGCCAGGACCGTATCTTAAAACTGTTTCAGCTGCGGGATCGGACTACCAGCAGTGCCGAGCTTGCTCAGGAATGACAGCAGGCTGGTGTGAGTGCTTCTGCACGCACTGTGAGGCGGAGACTCTTTGAGCAAGGCCTGGTTTCAAGGAGGGCAGCAAAGAAGCCACTTCTCTCCAGAAAAAACATCATGGACCAACTGATATTCTGCAAAAGGTACAGGGAGTGGACTGCTGAGGACTGGGGCAAAGTCATTTTCTCTGATGAATCCCCTTTTCGATTGTTTGGGACATCTGGAAAACAGTTTATTCGGAGAAGAAGAGGTGAGCGCTACCACCAGTCTTGTCTCATGCCAACTGTAAAGCATCCTGAAACCATTCATGTGTGGGGTTGCTTCTCAGCCAAGGGAAGCGGCTCACTCACAGTCTTGCCTAAAAACACAGCCATGAATAAAGAATGGTACCAGAATGTCCTCCAAGAGCAACTTCTCCCAACCGTCCAAGAGCAGTTTGGTGCCCAACAATGCCTTTTCCAGCATGATGGAGCACCGTGCCATAAAGCAAAGGTGACAACTAAATGGCTCATGGAACAAAGCATAGAGATTTTGGGTCCATGGCCTGGAAACTCCCCAGATCTTAATCCCATTGAGAACTTTTGGTCAATCATTAAGAGACGGGTGGAAAAACAAAAACCAACAAATTCTGGCAAAATGCAAGCATTGATTATGCAAGAATGGACTGCTATCAGTCAGGATTTGGTCCAGAAGTTGATTGAGAGCATGCCAGGGAAAATTGCAGAGGTCTTCAAGAAGAAGGGTCAACACTGCAAATTTTGACTTGCTGCATTAACTCATTCTAATTGTCAATATAACCTATTGGTACTCATAATATGATTGCAATTATATTTCTGTATGTGATATAAACATCGGACACACACTAATAAAAACCAGAGGGCAGCAGATCATGTGAAAATATAATTTTGGTGTCATTCTCAAAACTTTTGGCCATGACTGTACATCCACTTCATTGTCCTAGTGCAGCGTTCAATTCTCCCTGCCCCAGACATTTATTAAAAAGCAGAAATATCCAGCCATCCACCAAGAGGATTAAGTGCTAAACATCCACATTGCCAGATTGCTAGCCCTGGAAATGTTGTCATTTCAACTTATGGGAGCAGAATCTTTCTGCGACCTCTTGGCAGTGGAAGCCCCGAGGTACTCGATTCCCAGCCGACAATATTTTTCCTAATGTGCCGTCCCCGCATTACGTAAGCACATGTTATCCAATATCAGCAGTGCTCTGGCCAACAGAGTCACAGGGAAGGTCCACCTAACCATAGACATGTGGACAAGTTCTTTTGGACAAGGATGATACATTTGCCCACTGATGGCCTACTGGGTTAACCTCGTTGAGTCTGGGACATCACACATCTTACCCACACCAACAATAGCAGGCTGAACTTCCATCAGTGTTTGTCTCCTTGTATTCCATTTCCTGTCTCTCCTCTTCATCATCATCATCATCTGTGTAACTAGCCTCCCCATCACTCCCAAACTGGGAAATCTGCAGCACTACCTTGGCGAAGTGGCAGCACACTCTGCTGAAGCTCATCTGTTTAGGTGATAAAGCTCACAACGCAGCTGAGCTGTTGAAAGTGATAAAAGAGCAAACTGATCAGTGGCTCTCCCCGCTGAACCTCCTAACAGGTCTGGTTGTGCGCGATAATGGTCATAACTTGGTGGTGGATTTAAAGCTTGGCAAGCTGGTACATGTTCCATGAATGACCCATGTGCTGAACTTGGTTGTACAGCATTTTTTAAGAACGTACCCTGACTTGCCTGACCTACTTGCCAAGGTACGCTGTGTCAGTGCACATTTTCAAAAGTCATCTAAGGCTTTCGCTGGTCTAGCTTCGCTATCGCTCGTCACGAACTGATTTATGACCTGCCAAAATTCAGGAATTTGACCTTCCATATGTTGGCAAGGCTTAGTGAGCAGCAGGAGTCAGTCTCTGAATTCCACCTACTCAGTGCCCTTTAGAGTAATACTCAGCCCCCACACATAACAACTGCCGAGTGTGTGTGGATCAATGACATTTCTGAGGTTCTTCAAAACTTTGAGTACTGCACCAAGATGGTGAGCGCTGATGACGCTGTTGTCAGCATAACCATCCTGCTGCACTGTCTATTAAAATGTTCACTGCAGAATCTCAAAGAGGAAGCTTTGAATGCCAAGCAGGTGGCTATGGAGCAAGATTTTACAGTGGCTGATACAACACAGCCCAGCCTCACACAATATTCTCAAGCCGCATTGGGTGATGATGAGGAACAGGAGAAGGATGAAGTGAAACAGGAGTATTTGGTATGCACCACAGAGGGGATTCCAAATCACTGCTTCATCCTTGTCCAACATGGTTGACCTGAAGAGAAGGAGTAGACTATGCTTCGTGAGGATGAGAGGATGGTTAGTGTTCTTCCTAGTGAGGACACTGAATGTTTGGCTCTTTGTAATTTGCCATACATGGCAAAGTTCATGTCCAGATGCCTTTCCTAAGACCCTCGCATGAAAGACATTTTGTCCACCATGAAATACTGGCTGTGCACCTTTCTTGACCCAAAGTACAAGAAAAAATGTGCTTCTCTAATGTCAGAAGCAAACGTGTCATTTTCAGTGCATGCATGCCAGAGGGCTGTAATGGAAGACTTGCTCAAAAAATTACTCTCAGCCAACGCTGCTGGCAGAGATAATGGCTCTTTTTGCCCACAAGGATTACAGGGGAGGTCCACAGACACCAGGTGCAGCACAAGGGGTGGAAATGTTCACCAACTGGGCCATTTTCATGTGACCGTCCCATCAGCAAGGGCTATCTGTGATTTTAACTATGGTGAGGAGGGAGAAGTTGAGCAAGGTGGTGAAGGACTGCATAAGTGTCCATACCAGCACCCTTCCTGATTCTTCAGGGCCCTTTAACTATAGGTTGTCCAAGCTGCACACTTGACCCGACCTCTCCTTGTACGCCTTGGAGGTACTGCCATGCCCTGTTGCGAGTGTGTTTTCTGAGGGGGTTTTTAGTTCAGCAGGTGCAATCATAACGGATAGGTGCAATATTGGAAAGAAGGCAGGCACCACAAAAAAAAAATATATATATATATATATATACAGTACAGACCAAAAGTTCTCATTTAAAGATTTTTCTGTATTTTCATGACTATGAAAATTGTACATTCACACTGAAGGCATCAAAGCTATGAATCAACACATGTGGAATTATATACTTAAAAAAAAGTGTGAAACAACTGAAATTATGTCTTATATTCTAGGTTCTTCAAAGTAGCCACCTATTGTTTTGATGACTGCTTTGCACAATCTTGGCATTCTCTTGATGAGCTTCAAGAGGTAGTCACCGGGAATGGTTTTCACTTCACAGGTGTACCCTGTCAGGTTTAATAAGTGGGATTTCTTGCCTTATAAATGGTGTTGGGACCATCAGTTGTGTTGTGCAGAAGTCTGGTGGATACACAGCTGATAGTCCTACTGAATAGACTGTTAGAATTTGTATTATGGCAAGAAAAAAGCAGCTAAGTAAGGAAAAAAGAGTGGCCATCATTAGTTTAAGAAATGAAGGTCTGTCAGTCTGAAAAATTGGGAACACTTTGAAAGTGTCCCCAAGTGCAGTGGCAAAAACCATCAAGCGCTACAAAGAAACTGGCTCACAGGAGAGGAAGACCAAGAGTCACTTCTGCTTCCGAGGACAAGTTTATCCGAGTCACCAGCCTCAGAAATCACTACAACAACTGTTAAGAGGAGACTTTGTGCAGCAGGCCTTTATGGTAAAATAGCTGCTAGGAAACCACTGCTAAGGACAGGCAACAAGCAGAAGAGACTGGTTTGGGCTAAAGTACACAAGGAATGGACATTAGACCAGTGGAAATCTGTGCTTTGGTCTGATGAGTCCAAATTTGAGATCTTTGGTTCCAACCACCCTGTCTTTGTGAACGGATGAACGGATGGACACTACATGCCTGGTTCCCACCATGAAGCATGGAGGAGGAGGTGTGATGGAGCTTTGCTGGTGACACTGTTGGGGATTTATTCAAAATAGAAGGCATGGCTACCACAGCATCTTGCAGCTGCATGCTATTCCATCCTGTTTGCATTTATTTGGACCATCATTTATTTTTCAACAGGACAATGACCCCAAACACACCTCCAGGCTGTGTAAGGGCTATTTGACCAAGAATTTGACTGTGGCCTCCATAGTCACCAGACCTGAACCCAATCGAGATGGTTTGGCATGAGCTGGACCGCAGAGTGAAGGAAAAAGGGCCAACAAGTGCTAAGCATCTCCGGGAACTCCTTCAAGATTGTTGGAAGACCATTCCCGGAGACTACCTCTTGAAGCTCATCAAGAGAATGCCAAGAGTGTGCAAAGCAGTCATCAAAGCAAAAGGTGGCTACTTTGAAGAACCTAGAATATAAGACACTAGATTGTGGCCCGATTCTAATGCATCGGGTATTCTAGAATATGAATGTCCCCGTAGTATATGGACAATGATGTTTCCAGAATTCGCGGCTGTGCCCGTCGCTGATTGGTCGAGGCAACCTTTATGACATCATCGTCGCCATGGCAAACATTATGACATCTACGTCGATACTGTGCCTGTCCCTGAATCAGAATCGTGGGAGTTCTACGTCCTTTATGACATCATCGTCGCTGTGCCCGTCACTGATTGGTCGAGGCCTAGCGGCCTCGGCAAACATTATGACATCTACGTCGATACTGTGCCCGTCCCTGAATCAGAATCATGGGAGTTCTACGTCCTTTATGGCATCATCGTCGCTGTGCCCATCACTGATTGGTCGAGGCCTGGTGGCCTCGACCAATCAGAGGAGTGGGATGTCTACGTCCTTTATGACATCATCGTCGCTGTGCCTGTCGCTGATTGGTCGAGGCCTGGCGGCCTCGACCAATCAGAGACGCGTGATTTCTACGTCGATAATGTGCCCGTCGCTGATTGGTCGAGGCCTGGCGGCCTCTATATATATATAGATACTGTGTATATATATATATATATATATATATATATATATACAGTACAGACCAAACGTTTGGACACACCTTCTCATCAGTTCTTTGATGGCTTCTGACTATCCATCATCCACTTGGTTACATTCCAGAGGCTTTCAAAAGGGTTCAGGTCTGGAGATGGCTGCCCATGACAGGGTTTTGATGTGGTGGTCTCTCAATTTTTGCCAGAACTGTATATAGTTTGGGCATTGAATCCTGCTGATTTTAGCCAATTCAAGAGCAAAAGTACTTTATGTTCATTATATCTATGCTGTAACATATTAAATATTTCTGGTGAGGCGCACAGAGGTGCACTCCACTTTTCAAATATGCCTGATTTATTAACCCCTTCACCCCCCAGGCAATTTTGCGTTATTTCTATTCTTCCAAGATCCATAACTTTTTTATATTTCAAACAATATACCATATGAGTTGTTTGTTTTTTGTGGGACAAGTTGTACTTTTGAATGGCCCCATTGATTTTTCCATATAGTGTACTAGAAACGGGGAAAATATTTTCAAGTACAGTGAAATTGCAAAAGAAGTGCAATTCCACAATTGTTTTTTTGAGTTTTTTTTATCTACCATCTTCACTATATGGTAAAACTGACCTGGCAATATTATTTCCCAGGTCAGTGCGAGTACGCAGATGCCAAACATGTATAGTATTTTTTTTTTATTTAAGTGGTAAGAAGAAATTCAGGAAATTTTTCAGGATCTGGAGCTGGATGATGGCTTACTCTTTGGACCGTGAGCTGATGTTTTTATCGATACAATTTTGGGGTAGATGCGATGTTTTGATTGCTTTTTATTGAATTTTTTTGCAATTTTGCAGTGGCCAAAAAAACATAATTCTATTGTTTCAATTTTGTTAGGCCAGGTCACACTTGCGTGTGCAATACGAGAAACTCCCATCAATTCCCGGCACTACTGCCAGCAATTGGGACCAGAGTTTGCAGCTGCATGTATTTCTATGCCGCCGGACGCTCTGGTCCGAACTGCCGGAGGCTGTGCCGGGAATTGATACGAGAGACTCGAGCGAGTTTCTCGTATTGAATTCGCAAGTCTGACCCCGGCCTTATTCTCGTTACACCATTCACAGTTCTGATTGGAGGAAACTGTGTTTTTCATTTTGTGCAGGAACACTGCAAAAAATAAATGCAAAAATAACATTAAATACCTAAAAAAAATAAAAATGTGATCAGAATGAGTAAGATAAGATTCTAATACTCTAAGGTCGACATTTTAAAGAGTTTTCTGAAAATTGAAGGGTCCGATTTCTATAATTAAAAAAAAATTCTAAAAAAAAGTCTGGAAAAGGTTGGCTGAATCCCAACATAGGATATTTGCATGTAAAGTTGAAGCTTTGCTAGGACGAGTAGTCAATATCTTTTCTGTACATACTATAGTTGTTTATTTGTATTACATGGTTGAAAGGATTGGTAAGATAGAGTAAAATGATTGCAACTATTATGTACTGAAATGAAAAAGGACAAAATAAGCCACAAATATAAATTACATTTTCACCCCTTTTTTACCAGCATAAAAGAAGAACACAGTGTATATTATTTATGAAAGATAAAGTATGTTGTCAGCAGTATGAAAATTATTGTTGTTTAGGGAATACGAAAGCAGGAAGATGTAATTATGATTCAGATTGACATGGTAAAGAACATAATGTATACACAGCAAGTGAAATCCAGAGTTTATTCTGAGGTTTCCATAAGTTCTTTTTGTTTCTACAAACAAATCATACTGAAGCCAAAAAATCATGGATAAACAAAAAACTGATCCAATTATATTTTATTATGGATGCCCAATGGATATGATCAAGATGCATACATGCATGGAGTAAATTTCATTTGTTCTCCCTTGATAGAAATATAATTGAACATGCTGTCTAAGTAATTATTCAGGGAACTAACTGCTTATTGGTAAAATCTGCCAACATCTGTGCAGTGCTATCAACAATCATTTCAGCTGATTTATAAATACACAAGATAAATGTCACGATAACGCCAAAAATATAGGACACATCACATGTGTTATCCTTTTTTATTGAAGCGGAACTCGGTGTAAACACAGAAATAATATTTGGTGCAAATTCAATCTACTATTTCTCACTTATGAGAAATTTCCTGCCCCAATTTTCTCTACCAACATTGTAATAAAAAATTCACAGTAAATATGATTTGTTAGGAAAAAAAATCTAAATCCAGTTCACAGAAAAAATCCCAAGTATTAAAAATACCTTTTATTATTAATTATATTAAAAAAGCTGGTGCACACAAAACCATCACCAAAGAAAAACAACATCTAATAGAAAGAAGCCCTAGGGGGGGTGCCTAACCCTATGGGCCCACCACTTTTCTGCACCCTACCTAACAGCGGAGGTTGGCACCCTATTTCCTGCGCAGTGGCGCCCCCGCTCACCGTCAGCTATCCCTTCTACTCTAATAATCCCTATAAGGAAGGGGTAGAAAGAACAATGTAATACCTTAATTTTGCAGAAGAGTCTATGGGCTGGAGGATATGGCTTTTGGAGGCCAAGGAAAAATGCTTAATTGCCCCTATTCTGATCCTGCCTCACAGCGGGGGTTGGCACCCTAGATTTCCAACGATATGGCACCCCCACTCCTCGACGGCTATCCCAATACTGACCCTAATAGAAAGATCTTAAAGTGCTAAAGTGCAAAACATAATGTAGCAAAAAGGAATGGGCTTACAGTTGCTGGAAAAATGTATTCTTGATTATCTAGCAATTTACATAATCATGATCCCACTGATAAATGTCAAGATATTTTCTACAAAAAAAAACATGAATCGAGAAAAACGGGGGCCCCTGTTTCATAAAGATCACAACCTGGGACATGTTCTCCCCATAGTGATACTTAGTACCACAAAGCAACCATATCTTTTAAGCCCAGCATTTTACAAAAGAACATGTGTATGAAATAAAACTTGACACGTTTCCCCTCTCCACCGAGGTTCATCAGGCGTGAATACATGTTTTGTTACAGTCCGCTTAGTGATGTCAGATATCTGATAGCATAACGATGTAGTCACAGACACACAGGGTGGGTCCCCTCTGGATAGCGTGCTTACCCCTTAGACCTCAGTCCAGAGCCTCTCACCTAGCCAAATCAGTTCTCATGCTTTTCACTGACGAGGGCCAACAGCCCTAAACAAGGTGTCTGCAAAGTTAGACACTGATTTGGCTTTTATCCTAAGTCATATTACAAGACTCGTTAAATGGTTGATAGTGACTTGTAGGATCACTATTTCCAACAGGTGGAGCTATAGATTTCAAGTCTTCTTTTTCACTGAAGAGGCAATTTGCACACTCTAGGATGGGATTTCCTATAAGCAGACACTGGAGTAGTTCACCAGGCATGTGCAGTGAACACTGGGGCTTGCTTGATGCCAGAAGCCCTGGTCAAGAGTGAACACCGGGCTTGGAGATGTAGTAAGATGGAGGTACGGAGGACTGGACAGCAGACCGGAAGCAGTGGGGGTGGTCAAAAAGGTGAGGTATGTTTTTTATAACCTTTTTCCTGTTCTTCTACTATTCAGTATGAAAGACACATCAGCTGGCCGTGATTTTGCTTTTTAAGCAAGGAGCAAATTACAAAAAAAAAATCAAATTTGCCAGTACGAAATTACTTATGTATAGCTCCAAGAACTTTAATTATTCTTTAATTATGAATATTTTGGCTTATACTCAAAAGCAAGAGCCCATGAGCTGAAAAAGGCTTAGGTATAAGCTGAAATGGTGCCTGTTCAGAATGGGTAAATAAATCATATGGCTTGGAACTATATTCCTGGATACATTTTTATGTAAATATGTAAAAATGACATATAGCAAAATAAATATAATTCACATGAAAATAAATAGACAGTTTGTATAATATTCCCCTAAAATGCCTTCTTTTTGCCTGTTGATAATGTATACAGTTAAAAATTGTATGTAAAAAACAATTATTCCTCAGCGTTTCAGATTGAGTTCTTAATCCCTTCTTTTTAACCACTTATCAAATAAAACTAATTTTGTCAGGAACTCTGTTGATTTTGAAGCCAAGCTCACCCATCACAATCCCTACAACTTTTCAAATTACCTGCTGCTTGTATGGAAAGAAAACACATCCCTTCCTTTGTTAACTTTTCTGTTCCACTCTTACTGTTCTCTTTGCAGGCAGTGACATCTCTCCTAATTTTAGTTCATTTGAGCTTGCAAAACCATCTTGAAGGCCAGTCAAGACTTGTAGGAGCGAATTTTTTTCTAGTTAATTTTCCAAACATATGCATAAGATGCCGTATTACTGTTACAGTATTACAATCAGATTTACACATGCCCTTTTAATTATTTTAGATCATGAGATATTTAATGATAAACTGGAAACACCTGATGCTACTGGGGAGAGTACATCTGTATGCATAGTATTTGATTTTCTTGGAGTGCTGGCTATTTAATCATTGTTCCTGTTCCCTGTTTAAAGCCTTTGAGATATTTGACAAGTCAAATTCTTGAGATCCATCTGGAGTAGAAATAAGGGGATCTGAATTAATTTTACCTGCCAAATTGCACTATTCCTGGGAAGTTTGGTTACACTAGGCAACACAATTTCAAAAGATGTCTGGTTCAGAAATCAAATTAGCTATTTCTTAATGATTTTGATGTGCTGAATTCAAATATGACAAGGAAAACTGTTTTTGGCTCTAGTTTCCATAAAAAATGAACAGTTTGCATTTTACTGTTACGTAAATTAATAAATAAATAATTATAACATGTAGTTATTACTTTTACAAATATAAAACTGCACATGTATTGTCAAACAAATTTTATTAGATGCATTGAAAGGAAACTCAAGTGTATTTAAATCTACTATATAGTTAATTAATTCACATGTCTAAGCACTCTGAACAATTTTAATTTTAACTATTAATAAACGTTATTGCGCAATTCAAAATATGTCCTTATTCACTGGATTCTCGGCTCCTTTTTACTTGTCTCTTGTATTCAAGCATTGGATTATCTCTGGTGATTGTCCAACAGTAGTCTGTAAGCATCAAAGGGTTCCAATTACCCTGATATATTTTTTCCATACTTGCAATTTCCTGGTGAAATCGCTCACCGTGCTTGTCATTCACTGCTCCGCAATTTAGTGCAAAGAAGTCTAGATGCGAATGCAAGAGATGAATCTTTAATGACATGTTGCAGCCAAAATTACGATATGCCTGAAGAAGATTTTCCACCAGTTCTTTATAGTTGTCTAACTTGGTGTTTCCGAGGAAATTTGTTACCACTAATTGGAATGCTACCCAAGCAGCCTTTTCCTTGCCACGGTGAAACTCCTCATCTTGCAGAAGCACACAAATCTGAAGACCAATGAAGACTCCTTCCTTCATCTTTGCTTCACTCAACCTTGGAAATTTACAAATGAGATACTTGAATGCTTCTGCATTTTTGTCCATTGCTTTTATGAAATTCTTCATGAGACCCAACTTAATATGCAATGGGGATAACAGAATTTTTGGTGGTTTGCTGGAGTTATAGTCTGTTCTTTTTCTTAGAAATTCCTTTCTCAATTGGAGGCACCATGCAGAAGTAACAATTGGTAGTATGTCAGTTGGCTCTCTCGATACCATTGGCACAGCAAAAGGCATTGATTGCCTTTTCCCATTCAACCATTGTGTGAGGTGTGATGAACATCGATTACAGCGTGTAGTATGTGGAGCCCAACTCTTGTCCTGATCTCCTATTTTGCAGCCAAAATACAGGTTCTAGGCTTTCTTAACCATATGAGTCAAGTTTCGCTTGTGAAACAAAAGTCACCTCACCACTGATGACTCAATTCATTAGTCATTTGGAGATGATGCAATATTGATGTAGCAATCCGTTAGTTAGATGGTGCAAAACTGATGACGCAAGGCTGATGATGTATTCCTTGCCTAGAATTGTATCAAAGGCTGTGAGAAATATCGATGTACCCCTTTATCATAAAAACTAGAGCCAATTTCAAAATGTAGGCATCATTTTCATTTTCAGCACCCCAAAATTAGTTAAGTTGAACTGTTTTCATGACTGAACCAATTTTTCTGCTGACTATTGTTATCAACTAATTTATTCTCTGCAAATTGAATGTCCCTTCTTAGACCTGAAAACATAATAAATGTAAGATGTAGAAAAAAAAATACCTCCCCACTCACCTACCCGCAAATTTCAGCGCATATGCACAAGGACTTCCTAGGCCTGGATGTGAACAGAAGTCCTGGCCTACAGTGCATCATAAGGTTGGGGCACAAGTCTTGACATCACAATGTTGCAGCTTTACAATGCAAATACGTGTGGATTCAACATGTGAGGCTGGGTAAGAGATGCCGGGAACACACGGGAAATAGTGAGCAGTGGAGGTGGCCAGAGAGTTGAGCAGTGAATATTAGTTTTGTTTTTAACCTTTTGCTGATGCTGTATTGCGCAGCAAAATGACAGCTATCTGGCTGCCACTTTGTTGAATTTAAAGTGAACCTGTCACTAGGTTTGGCCAATACAAGTTACGGTCACCACCTTTCAGGGCTTATCTACAGCATTCTATAATGGGGTCAATTACATATGGAACATCTTATGGGGCAAATTATACAGGATGGGCCATGTATATGGATACACCTAAATAAAATGGGAAAGGTTGGTGATATCAACTTGCAGGTTATGGCACATTAGTATATGGTAGGGGGAAAACTTTTCAAGAATGGTCGTGACCATGGCGGACATTTTGTAGTCTGCCATTTTGGATCAAACTTTATATTTTCCAATGGTAAGAGGGTCATGTGACACATCAAACTTATTGAGAATTTCACAAGAAAAACAATGGTGTGCTTGGTTTTAACGTAACTTTATTCTTTCATTAGTTATTTACAAGTCTCTCTTTGTTTACTGCCATTGACATGTCACAGAGGTTAACACGTGAGGAGCGGATATAAATTGTGCTGATGTCTGGTGAACGCAGTACCCGGGTCATTGCAACAGATTTCAATGCAAGACACCCTACGCAAGAAAACTGTCACCATTCCCATGTTATTTAGGAGTATCCATATAAATGGTCCACCCAAAACGTTTGCCTCATCACTGAACATAATGTTCTGTGTAAACTGAAGTTCATGTTCCAATTTTTGTTTTGCTCATTCTGGATATTCAGCATGCTGATCTGGCATCAGTCGAACATCACTTCAGCGGATATTAGCTACTCACAAATGGCACCCTTACAAAATCCAGCTGCTGCAGCATCTCAACGAGGATGACCCAGAAGAGGGTCACACTGTATGGAGCATCTTATGGGGCAAATTATATATGGAGCATCTTATGGGGCCAATTACATATGGAGCATCGTATGGGGTCAATTACATATGGAACATCGTTTGGGATCAATTACATATGAGCGTCTTATGGAGCCAATTTTATATGGATCATCTTATGGGGCCAATTATATATGGAGCTTTATATGGGGCTCATTCTGTTTGGAACAATATATGGGGCCCATCATATACTGGAGCATTATAAGGTGCTCATCATTTACTCTCTGGAACATCATATGGGGCCTTTTCTGTATGGAGCATTATATGGGATCCATTATTCTGTATGGAGCAATATATGGAGCATTATATGTGGCCTATTTTTTGCTGTATGGAGCAGTATATAGGGCTTATTATACTGTATGGAGCATTATATGGGGCTGATTATACTGTATGAAGCAGTATATGGAGCTCATTATACTGCATGGAGCATTATATGGGGCTCATGATACTGTATGGAACAATATGTGGGGCTCATTATTCTGAATGGAGTGATATCTGGTGCCCATAATACTGTATGGAGCAATATATAGGCCTCATTATTTTGTATGGAGCACTATGTGGTGCCCATAATACTGTATGGAGAACTATACTGTTCGGTTTCTGAGGTATTGATATCACTCATGTAGTATAAGAAGTAAATTAAATCTTTGGCATTGTACTATAACTATATTTTTCTGCCATATCTGTGCATCATGAATTGTGGTATGTGTTAAAGGGACCCACTGAGACTCCTTCACCCGGGGCTCATGAAAAACTGGAGCCGGCCCTGCCTGTGGACCATGATCTTCCGGCTTCCACCTCATCCCCTTGCAAATCAACCCAGTAGTCTGAGCTCCAAGTCATGCAACAGTTACTTCTGCTTTTTGATAACTCCATTGGCTGGGGTACCATGTCGTCGTGTATCTCCACACTGTCCCTTGGAAGAGCTCACCTCTCCATTCGCCAATCCCTCGAGAGAAAGAGGAAATACTCTTCTACCCACCCATGTGCCATGGTCCTGAATGACAGCATTTCCAAAGTTCTGGCCTTTGAAATGCTGCCATTCTGGCTGGTGTAGAAAAACAGTTTTAAAAAAATTGATGGCGGTGATTGTCCCACAATCTGTTGTTCTCAGACACCTCTCCTTTTTATTTGCACCATCCTGTGTCCTGCACACACATGCTGAGGACCAAATCAGGTTTTCACTACACAACACCATCAGAGGTACAAACCACATAATCACCGATACTTGGACTAGTAAGCATGGCCAGGGATATTGCATCTCCCAAATTTCCCATTTGGTAAATGTAGTGGTGTCTGGGACAGAGGCGGAAGGCATTCTAGTGTATGTCCTACCACCACGTAGGATTTCTGGATGTTTCTCTGTCCAGGTTGACCCCTCCTTCAACTCCATTTCCTCCAACACTTCCTCATCCAGTCACAGTAAGACCGGCACCACTAACTTCAGCAAAGCTAAGGGGAATGACAGCAGGCTATTCTGAAATGCATCTGTTTGGAGGACAAATTCCACACCTTGCAGAAGCTTTGGATGGGGATCAAACAGCAGACAGATGAGTGGTTGTGTCAGTGAAACTCAAGCCCAGCCTGGTGGTGTGCAATAACAGTAGTAGCTCTGGGCCTAGCCGACCTGATGCACATGTGGCGCATGTGCTGAATTGGGTGATGCAGAGATTTTTAAAAAATTACCCACATATGTCAGAGTGGCTGCTGAATGTGTGGGAAGTGGGTGGCTGCTTTCGGTGTTCTCACCCTGTTGCTGAATAGTCTCTCCAGCATGTGGAAGCATCTGCCTGTTTAGAGTCAACGTTGGGAAGATACCATTCATTAAAAAGAACCAGGCATGGATCCCACAGGATTTTTCCGTATCATTGGCTAACTAAAAAAGTATAACAGCCTCAGTCAGCCATTGTTATACTCCATTCATTTAATTTTGGGGCCTCCCCAAATAAAAAAAAAGAAAAGAAAAACAAAACAAAAAAAAAACTGTTGGCTACCTACTTTTCCACCTTTTCCACCTACACCACCACATCCCTCTCTACCTCTTTCACCTACGCCACCTTCTCTTCCACTTTGACCTCCACCTCCTGGTTCTAGATTGTTATTTTTAACTTTTTTATTCAATGTTCTTTTAAGTCAGTTCACCGAAAAAGAAACAAAATAAAGAAACCAAAAATCCCCATAAAGCACTGTTGGATTCCTCCTCACTGCCTCTTCCACCTGCACTGCCACACCCACCTCCTCCTACTCCATTTCCTCCACCAGTGGAATCTCCACCTCCTTGTACTAGATTCTTATTTATCTTTTTTTTCAATTCTATGGTTTTTTAAATCAAATCCCTTAAAAAAAAAAAAAACAGAAAAACAGTTTTGGATACCTCTTACCATTCCTCTTTCAAGTCAGTTTTCTGAAAAAAAAGCAAATAAATCAAACAAAACAGTGTTTGATACCTCATCTCTGCCTCTTCCACCTACATGGATACATTCAGCTCCACATCCTTAATCTACTCCACCTCCTCCTCCACTTGCATCTCAACCTCCTTGTCCCAGATTGTTATATTTCTTTTTATTCTATGTTCTTTTTCTTCAGTTTCCTGAAAAAATAAATAAATAGATAACTAGGAAAAAACAAAAACAGTGTTGAATACCTCTTTCCCTGCATCTTCCACCTACACTGCCATGTCCACTTCTACCTACTCCACCTACTCTTCCACTTGGACCTCCACCTCCTGGTTCTAGATTGTTATTTTTATTTTTAGCTATTCTATGTTCTTTTAACACTAGGACTTCCGGACTGGTCACCCCTCTAAAACTACCAAATGGAGTCATTTTGACTCCTGGCTTGTTTTCTTTTGTTTTTAGAGTTTCTTGCTCCTGGTATTGTTGTAACTTTAATTTTATCATTTTTGTTTATTATTACTTTATTACATTTGTGGTTGTTAATAATAATTATATTTTTTCTTATGTGTTTTTATTGCGAGATCTGACAGTAGTGCTTTGGAATTTTTATTTCTGATTTTCATATTTTTCTACAGGAAATAGCAAAAGTAAACGAAGTAAAACAATAAAAAATAGATGTTTTACAATCATTTATTATTAATTTTGTAAGATCAAATGCATACCAACATGTTGAAAAATAAACTACATATAAGAGAAGATGGTTACATAATACATTGTTAGTTTTTGCTTTGAATTGACTTTTGAATTGCAACTTGGCTGACAAAAGCAATAATCGTGATAAATGCAATTGTATTTGCTTGGAACAATCTGATTTCAACCTGACAATTGACTTATTTTGTAAGTTTCGAAAGTACACACATAGAAACAACAACAAACTTTTGAATGTGAGTTGACATTAAATGTCATAACATGTACTATCCTGGATCTCCTTGTATCTTTCCCACCACTCATTTACTGTCTTCCACTCCCATACTACCTCATCATCCCACCCTCTCTCTGTTGGAGTCCCCCATGGCTCTGTTCTAGGACCCCTACTCTTCTCAATCTATACACTTGGCCTGGGACAACTCATAAAGTCCCATGGATTCCAGTAATTCATCTCTCTCCTCACTACTCCTCCACTTCCCCCCTCTGCAAATCTCTTCACTGGCTCCCATTCCCTCAGCGTATCCAGTTCAAATGACAAATACTGACCTACAAAGCCATCCATAACCTGTCTCCTCCATATATCTCTGAAGTAATCTCCCGATATCTTCCCTCACATAATCTCCAGTCCTCCCAAGACCTCCTTCTCTCCTCCACACTTATTCGCTCCTCATCCAACCGCCTCCAACACTTCTCCAGAATATCCCCCATCCTCTGGAATTCTCTGCTCCAACAGGTCCGACTATCAACAACATTCAGATCCTTCAGATGGAACCTGAAAACCCATCTCTTCAGGAAAGCCTACAGCCTGCACTGACCCTGCTGACTTCTCATCACTACCGGAGATACTGCCTCAACAACACCGGAGCTCCTGCAACCCTCAACCTATTGTCTTCTTCTCTATAATCCTGTAGAATGTAAACCCATAAGGGCAGGGTCCTTGCCCTCTGTATCAGTCTGTAATTGCTTGTTTGCTTACTGTAAGTGATATCTGTAATTTGTATGTAACCCCTTCTCATGTACAGCACCATGGAATCAATGGTGCTATATAAATAAATAATAATAATAATAAAATTCAAAAGAGACAGTAAAATTCTTATTAAAAAGTACATAAGAAGTAACATACTAAACATTTGTCTAAGTTGTTTCACAGTTCAGGCATCGTCATTCATTTACGGCGGTACATTGCCCATGCAAGGATTTACGACAAGTCATACAACTTCCAACTGATCTATTCTTTTGCATTTTTTTTTTACCTGGCAAAATTTTGTTTGCAGCAATCCATCAGAAGAATTTGTGACTTTAGACATGCCACGCTTTTTCCTAGATCTAACGTAAGGACCACCCAACTCTGTAACCAGCTTTTGCAAAAACGCATTGCGTGAAATGTTTTCGAAGGTCATCTCCTTGTACACTATCCAATCATTTATACCTGCTAAGTAGAGGGTATTTCCAAATGAGCGAACAGGCCATTTCCGAGTACATGTTCTTGTGGTGTTTTTCTTGCCATTTGATCAACAAAATATACTCCGTATTTAGTTTCATTATAAAACTTTGCGGGTTCAGGAAGATTTTTAGCAGATTCTGAAGCAACGTCTACATCGGGATGGATGGAACTCAAAATTATAATATTCTTGCTTGGTTTACCTTGATACACAGTATGTGTAAAATCATCTTCGTTTATGAAAACTTTAGTGTTGTACAAGTTTTACTTCATTGATTTGATCTCTTTAGGCACTTCTCGTCTTTTCTTATTTATCGTTCCCAGGATGGTCGTTCCCTGTCTTTTTATTTGTTTAGCAAGTATTACTGACATAAAATAGTTATCTGTGGTAACATTTCTTCCTTTTTTGAAAAATAGCTGCATTAGTTTCATGACTACGTGGTCGGCTAAATGGTCATCAGCACGGCGTGAATCCAAGATAAGGGAAGCCATTTGCAAGATATTTGCTATCCTTGTCAACAGCAAGATAATATTTATGACCATATTTGTCCTTTGTCCTGCTTAGAAGGAATATACTGAATGAAAGGACACCTAGTTTAGCTGGGGAAAAATTGTTCATCAACAGTAATGTTCAGGCCAGGTTAGTAAGAAGCAATGCAATTATCAATGAATCTATCCCACACTATAGAAAAGAGAGCAAACTTGTCAGTTTTGATCGCTGGGATCGATTGGACTTCTCATCAAATCTTAGGTAATGCAAAATTTCTACAAAATGGTTCCTAGACATCGTCATTTTACAAAATGGTATTCCCCAGTCATTTAACCAAATACTGGCTTGTGTCTAATATTCCTAGAGCGAAAATATGGCAATAAATGCCTCTAGCTCCTCATCGGAAGAGTAACATTTTCATCATTTTTTCTGCATGCTTCTGCAATTGTACATCTCTTTATGTAAGTTAAGATGAATGAATCGAAAAATAATCACCATGCACTCAAAGGACTATAACTAATTACATTCCTTCTCGCGTATCCTGTAGATACTCTTTTTTTCAAAAATTATTTATTGTCATAAAATCTTTTTTCACATCCTAAATGAGTAAAAGTAACCGAGTCTCCAGCCAGAATTTGGAAAAATATAGTCACAGAAGAGACACAAAAATTACGAGGAGTCAAAATGACTCCATCGATAATCCTTTAAGTCAGTTCCCTATAAAAAAAAAACACAAAAGCAATGTTGGATATCTCCTGCCCTGCCTCTTTTATCTCTACCTCCTCCTTCACTTTGACCTACACCTTCTGGTTCAAGATTACTATTTTTTTAGTTATTCTGTTATTTTGTCATTTGAAAATCCACATTTGTTAGCATAGCAATTGTCCTACTCCTATCCCAATCTTGATTCCTTTTGCAGCCCCCTTAGCCCTCACTATGACCATTTACAGCTCTTTCAAAGCACAGAAGTTCAAGTCCTCATTGACCTCTATTGGGTTCAGGTTCTGGTCAAGTTTAGATTTCGAAATGAACTTTGAACTACAGATAGACCGAACCCAAACATCCACGTGTCCGCTCATCCCTTAAAATGTATGTTTGATATAATTTAATGGGAAGATCGCTATTATAAAGAATAAAGAAAGCCATAGTGAATGACAAGACAAGAGGCCAGTGAAGGTGGAGGTAATTCAAACCTATATGCTTTTTAGACTCAGTACTTATAACGCTACAATAGTGGGTGATTGAAATCAAACTAAATTGCACATTTCTATGATCAAAATAGTTTAATTTCAAACATTCACTTTTATAGTAATACTAAAATAAGGTAAGGTAGTTATTATATTTGTCTAAAAAAAGATACTGAGGTACATGAACCTACCAATGCACTCAAGACCTTAGCCATTGACAAATGTGTCTGTTAGCAAGGACTGAAGAAACCTGATATAAACAGAAAAAAATCAGTGCTCTATGCCTTAATACTTAAAAATAAGAGGGAAGTAATAACTTGCATGTTAATAAGAAAAGGTTAGAATATACTATATTATATATAAAAGACTGAAAGAAGATAAAATATTATTTATTTCTTTTTACAATGATTTTACCAAGATCATCGCTAAAAGAAAAACATGTCAGTGAAGTCAGAACAATTGCAGTTCCTGCACACATTTCCAATTAACATAGCTTCCAGTCTAAGCTTTCAGCAATGTACGAGCATTGCTTACTAAACACTTCATGTTCAGAATACAATATGTAGTGACAAAAGAAATTCAAGATAGATAGCGTATTAGCTGGTGAAGAGTGCATAGAGCACACTCAACAATATCAGTATAAGGGTACGTACCCATATGCGAGAAAAAAAAGTCCCGTAATTTGAACTGAAAAAATGGACGAGTGACATGCAAGTACAATGCGATTTTCACACCTAGCATCTGATTTACATTTGTGTGCATTGTGATTGCTATCCAATTGTAATGCAATGTTAACATGAGCTTTTATATACAGTTCTCTATGTCATTTACACATCGTTTTTAAAGGAAATATTCATAAAAAAACAGACATATACACACACACACACACACACACATAAATATATATATATATACATATATATATGTATATATATATATATGTTCAGACGGTCGCATCCTGGAACCATCCAGGTTGAAAACTGAATATTCCCCAGATATGGATTACTGCGTGGGACACAGTGACGGACAGGTATGGGTATATCGTTGGTTTGTTATTTTAATTTTATTATAGGAGATCAAGGGCTTTGCAGGAATTAGGTGTGGTTGTAAGTATGGTTTAATTAAGAATAATGAAGGAGTCTGTGTCTTTATTACAATTAAAGGATTTTTTACTGGGCGTCTGTGTTTGCTTAGCAATTTGACTATGGAGTTAGTAATAGGGGCGTCTTATTGATGACTCTCCATTACGAACTTAGGGGCTTGATGTCACAAAGGTGACATCAACTCCCACAACTATTACCCCACTTGACACCGCTTCAGAGCAAGTGGGAAGAGCAAGGCTAAGTGCTGGAATTGGCACATCTTAGAGATGCGCCTTTTCTGGGGTGGCTGAGTGCTGATGTTTTTAGCCGGGAGGGGGGGGCAATATCCATATACCCTTCCTAGGCTATTAATATCAGCCCACAGATGTCTGCATAGCATTTGCTGGTTATTAATTATATGGGGACCCCATGTCATTTTTTGGGAGATCCCACTTTTTAATAACCAGTAAAGGCTAAGTATACAGTTGTGAGCTGATATTAATAGCCTGGGAAGCTCCAAGGGTATTACCTTTTTCCCAGGCTCTAAACATCTGCCCCCAGTAGCTGGCTTTCTCTCTGCTGATTTAGAAAATTGTGTGGCAGCCCAAGCCATTTTTCCCCAAAAAACCTTTACTTAATTAAATACATGTACAGTAATTTATACACACACTGTACTAATTGTATTTGTCACAGCCATCTATATATCTACCTATTCTATTTGTATTTACTGTATATGATCCATCTCTTCTATCCTGTTGGCTCCGGCAGTGATTTTACAGAACCCGACAGATGTATTACTGTCTTTTCTTCTATATATCTCTATGCAATTTAAGTATATATATATATATATATATATATATATATATATATATATATATATATATATATATATATACAGTACAGATCAAAAGTTTGGACACACCTTCTCATTTAAAGATTTTTTTGTATTTTCGTGACTATGAAAATTGTATATTCACACTAAAGGCATCAAAACTATGAATTAACACATGTGGAATTATATACTTAATAAAAAAGTGTGAAAAACTGAAATTATGTCTTATATTCTAGGTTCTTCAAAGTAGCCACCTTTTGCTTTGATGACTGCTTTGCACACTCTTGGCATTCTCTTGATGAGCTTCAAGAGGTAGTCACCGGGAATGGTTTTCACTTCAATAGTGTGCCAAATCAGGTTTAATAAGTGTGATTTCTTGCCTTATAAATGGTGTTGGGACTATTGGTTGTGTTGTGCAGAAGTCTGGTGGATACACAGCTGATAGTCCTACTTAATAGACTGTCAGAATTTGTATTATGGCAAGAAAAAAGTAGCTAAGTAAAGAAAAAGAGTGGCCATCATTACTTTAAGAAAAGAAGGTCAGTCAGTCCAAAAAAAATTGGGAAAACTTTGAAAGTGTCCTCAAGTGCAGTAGCAAAAACCATCAAGCGCTACAAAGAAACTGGCTCACATGAAGCGAGCCCCAGGAAAGGAAGACCAAGAGTCACCTCTGCTTCTGAGGATAAGTTTATCAGAGTCACCAGCCTCAGAAATCGCAGGTTAACAGCAGCTCAGATTAGAGACCAGGTCCATGCCACACAAAGTTCTAGCAGCAGACACATCTCTGCAACAACTGTTAAGAGGAGACTTTCTGCAGCAGGCCTTCATGGTAAAATAGCTGCTAGGAAATCACTACTAAAGACAGGCAACAAACAGAAGAGACTTTTAGGGCTAAAGAACACAAGGAATGGACATTAGACCAGTGGAAATCTGTGCTTTGGTCTGAAGAGTCCAAATTTGAGATCTTTTGTTCCAACCACCGTGTCTTTATGCGACGCAGAAAAGGTGAATGGATGGACTCTACATGCCTGGTTCCCACCGTGAAGCATGGAGGAGGAGGTGTAATGGTGTGGGGGTGATTTGCTGTTGACACTGTTAGGGATGTATTCAAAATTGAAGGCATACTGAACCAGCAAGGCTACCACAGCACCTTGCAGCGGCATGCTATTACATCAGGTTTGCGCTTAGTTGGACCATCATTTATTTTTCAACAGGACAATAACCCCAAACACACCTCCAGGATGTGTAAGGGCTATTTGACCAAGAAGGAGAGTAATGGGGTGCTACGCCAGATGACCTGGCCTCCACAGTCACCAGACCTGAACCTACTCAAGATGGTTTGGGGTGAGCTGAACCGCAGAGTGAAGGCAAATGGACCAACAAGTTCTAAGCATGTCTGGGTACTCCTTCATGATTGTTGGAAGACCATTCCTGGTGACTACCTCTTGAAGCTCATCAAGAGAATGCCAAGAGTGTGCAAAGCAGTCATCAAAGCAAAAGGTGGCTACTTTGAAGAACCTAGAATATAAGACATAACTTCAGTTGTTTCACACTTTTTTGTTAAGTATATAACTCCACATGTGTTAGTTCATAGTTTTGATGCCTTCAGTGTGAATGTACAATTTTCATAGTCATGAAAATACAGAAAAATATTTATATAATATGGTGTGTCCAAACTTTTGGTCTGTACTGTACATACAGAACATACAACATACAACAGAACATACAACATGACATATAGTACATGCAACATACTACAGTACATACAACAACATACATACAGAACATACAACATGACATATAGTACATGCAACATACTACAGTACATACAACAACATACATACAGAACATACAACATACAACATATAACATACAACAGTACATACAACATACAACAGTACATACACCATTTGACATACAGTACATACAACAGTACCTATAACATACAACTTATGACATACAGAACATACAACAGTACATACAACATACATACGGAACATACAACATACAACAGAACATACAACATATAGCATACAACATACAACAGTACATACAACATCTATATATATAATTGCCTAAGGGTTTTTCCATCTGTCTGTCTTTCTGTCTGTCTGTCTGTCCTGGAAATCCCGCGACGGGCACAGTATCGACGTAGAAATCCCACGTCTCTGATTGGTCGAGGCCGCCAGGCCTCGACCAATCAGCGACGGGCACAACGACGATGATGTCATAAAGGACTTAGACATCCCGCGTCTCTGATTGGCCGAGGCTGCCAGGCCTCGACCAATCAGCAACGGGCACAGCGACGATGATGTCATTACGGATTACGGATAAATCGTCTATAAAAGTTAGCAAACCCGATAAAGCGTTGTACCTCCTTGACATTATATCATACTAGATTGTGGCCCGATTCTAACGCATCGGGTATTCTAGAATATGCATGTCCCCGTAGTATATGGACAATGATGATTCCAGAATTTGCGGCAGATTGTGCCCGTCGCTGATTGGTCGAGGCAACCTTTATGACATTATTGTCGCCATGGCAACCATTATGACATCTACGTCAATACTGTGCCCGTCGCTGAATCAGAAACGTGGGATTTCTACGTCCTTTATAACATCATCGTCGCTGTGCCCATTGCTGATTGGTTGATGCCTGGCGGCCTCGGCCAATCAGAGACGCGGGATGTCTACGTCCTTTATGACATCATCGTCGCTGTGCCCATTGCTGATTGGTCGAGGCCTGGCGGCCTCGGCCAATCAGAGACGCGGGATGTCTACGTCCTTTATGACATCATCGTCGCTGTGCCCGTCGCTGATTGGTCGAGGCCTGGCGGCCTCGACCAATCAGAGACGCGGGACTTCCAGGACAGACAGACAGACAGAGAGACAGACAGACAGACGGAAAAACCCTTAGACAATTATATATATAGAAGATAGAAGATATCTGTATGTCATCTCCCCTGTATATAGCATATACCTGTATGTCATCTCCCCTGTAAATAGTATATACCTGCTGTATGTCATCTCCTACTGTATATTGTATATACCTATGTGTCATCTTCTCCTGTATATAGTATATACCTGTATGTCATCTCTTCTGTATATAGTACATACCTGTATGTCATCTCCTCCTATATATAGTATATACTTGTGTGTCATCTCCTCCTGTATATAGTATATACCTGTGTGTCATCTCCCCTGTATATAGTATGTACCTGTATGTCAAGTCCTCCTGTATATAGTATATACCTGTAAGTCATCTCCTCCTGTATATAGTATATACCTGTATGTCATTTCCTCCTGTATATAGTATATATCTGTGTGTCATCTCCTCCTGTTGTAAGGATTCCGGACTTCCCTTGTTCCTGTTTGCCCTAATCCAAGATGGAGTCTTGGATCTCTCACCCTGTCATGGAACTTCCTGTCTGTCCTGATAATTTAAGTCCGAGTCATGTGGTGTTCTGTGCCTGAGTATTTTGTACTGCTGGCTCCTGAGCTTCTGCCTGTGGTCTGGGGATCTCCTTGCTTCAGCTGCTAACTGCTCTGCAGTCTGCCTCGCCCCTTTCAGCTGGAACTGCTGTGTCGGGCAGCACACCTGTGGAAGGATTTCCCTTGTTGCTAAACTGTTAAGACTGTTTTAAGACGCCTGGAAGAGAATCATCTCTACATCAAGCCCGAGAAGTGTGAGTTCCACCGCACTGAGATTATATTTTTAGGCTATGTCATCTCGACACAGGGGCTTAACATGGAGGCAAGTAAGATTCAGGATATTCTTGATTGGCCTGCACCTAAGAATGTCAAGGAGGTACAACGCTTTATCGGGTTTGCTAATTTTTATAGACGATTTATCCGTAATTTCTCTGAGATCGTCCGACCTATTACACAACTAACCAAGAAAAAAGAGACTTTCTTCTGGTCTACACTGGCTCAGGAGGCCTTTGACTGTCTTAAGTCTCGTTTTACATCTGCACCGCTGTTGATTCATCCTAACGCAGCACATCCTTTCATAGTGGAGGTGGATGCTTCGGATTGTGCATTGGTGGCCATACTCTCGCAAAGAACAGGGGAGAAAGGTCTGTTACATCCATGTGCTTTTTTCTCCCGTAAACTTTCTGCTGCAGAGAAGAACTATGATGTGGGAGATAAGGAGCTCCTAGCCATCATTGCTGCATTTAAAGAATGGAGACACCATCTGCAGGGGGCGGCACAGCAAGTTATTGTGCTCACGGATCATCGTAACCTAGAATTTTTGAGGTCTGCTAGATGTCTTTCTCCTCGTCAGGCTCATTGGAGTTTGTTTTTGAACCAATTTAATTTTGTCATTTCATACCGCCTAGGTTCACATAATGGGAAAGCGGATGTGTCCCGAATCCATGCCACAGATTCCGTACCTGGGACTCCGTCCAAGACAATTTTGTCTGATGCCAATTTTGTCGGTGTCATCCAAAATAAAGACTTATGGAAGACTATTAAGGAGACCTATGATGCTGATCCATTCCTTGCCAACCCTACTGATGATGTGAATCTAGTTCTTAGGAAGGGCATGTGGGTTCGAGATCAACGCTTATATGTTCCGGAGGTTGTGAGGCTGCAGGTTCTCAAGTTTGTCCATGATTCTAAATTGGCTGGTCATTGGGGGGTACAGAAGACATAAGAGTTCCTAAGTCATTTCTTCTGGTGGCCTACCTGTCTGAAGGACGTGAAGAGCTATGTTCTATCCTGTGAGGTATGTGCACGTTTTAAGACCCCTCGTGTAACACCTACAGGTCTGCTGCAACCACTACCAGTCCCTTCTCACCCTTGGGGGTCTATTTCAATGGATTTTATAGTGGAATTACCTGCCTCTGGTGGAAAGAACACCATTCTAGTGGTGGTGGATTGTCTTACTAAAGCTGCTCACTTCATCCCTTGCACTGGTCTTCCCTCGGCTAAGGAGATGATTGAGCTGGTCATTCAGAATGTTTTCCATCTGCATGGCATTCCAGATGAGATTATTTCTGATCGGGGAGTGCAGTTTACCTCCAGATTCTGGAAGGGATTTTGTTCTCCACTTGGTATCAATGTCTGTCTGTCCTCAGCAAATCATCCTCAGACCAATGGGTAAACGGAGCGGACTAATCAGACGCTGGAGCAGTATCTTCGGTGTTATATCAATCACTCGCAGGATGACTGGATGGAGTTGCTTCCTCTAGCAGAATTCTCTTATAACAATGCACAGAATGCATCTACTAAGGTAACACCCTTCTTTGCCAATCTGGGATTTCATCCTAGTATTCTCCCCAGATCCCCGATGGAGGATCCAGTGCCCGCAGTAGATGAGAGGTTGGCAAGGATGAGACAAGATCTGGAAACTCTGAAAGAATCACTATCTACTGCACAGGAATGATACAAGAAATCTACCGACAGGTTCCGGAGACCTGCACCTATGTTTAAGGTAGGAGACTATGTGTGGTTATCCACTAAGAATTTAAAATTGAATGTGCCTTAACAGAAGCTGGGACAAAAATTCATCGGTCCTTTCAAGATCTCTGGGATCATAAGCTTCGTCGCCTGTCGTCTGAAGTTGCCAGAGACCTTGAAGGTACATCCTGTGTTTCATGTCTCCCTGTTAAAACCAGTGTCTCCAAATACTTTTCAGAGTCGTATTACACCTCCTCCTCAGCCTGTGTAAGTTTATGGACAAGAACAGTTTATTGTGGAGAAGATTCTGGACTCTAGGATCCGCAGGAATCAACTGCAGTATCTTATCAAATGGCAAGGATATCCGTCTGAGGAGAACTCTTGGGAGCCAGTGGGCAATATCTGTGCTCCCCCAAAAATTGCTCTGTTCCATCAGAAATATCCTGACAAGCCTGGTCCTGGATCGTCCTGAGGCCGCTTCTGAGGTGGGAGTAATGTAAGGATTCCGGACTTCCCTTGTTCCTGTTTGCCCTGATCCAAGATGGAGTCTTGGATCTCACCCTGTCATGGAACTTCCTGTCTGTCCTGATTATTTAAGTCCAAGTCATGTGGTGTTCTGTGCCTGAGTATTTTGTGCTGCTGGCTCCTGAGCTTCTGCTTGTGGTCTGGGGATCTCCCTGCTTCAGCTGCTCACTACTCTGTAGTCTGCCTCGTCCCTTTCAGCTGCATCTCACCTCTGGAACTGCTGTGTCGGGCAGCACACCTGTGGAAGGATTTCCCTTGGTTGCTAAACTTTTCCCAGTGTTGTGCCTCTTAGCACAACCACACCTGGTGAGCAAGATTCTAGTCCTGCTTTTCTCTCCTAGAGAGTTTTACTCATCTACTACTCTTAGGCCAGTCTCACACGTCCAGATAATTCCGGTACCGGAATTATCCGTGTCCGTGTGCCCGTGTGTTTCTGTGGCACATCAGTGTGGCACACGTGCGGCACACGTGTGCCGCCCGTGTGCCGACTGGGTAACACATGCACCGTGCAGGAGAAAGCGCTAGAGATAAGCGCTGTCCCCTGCATCTGATGCTGAAGCCGCCATTCATATCTTCTCTGCAGCAGCATTTGCTGTAGAGAAGATATGAAAAATCCTTTTTTTTTTGTTTCTCATGTTTAAAATAAAGATCCCTGTCCTCAACCCCTCCCACCACCTGTGCGCCCGCCCGCTGTTATTAAAATACTCACCCGGCTCCCTCGCAGTGTCCTGTCCTGGCCGCAGTTTCTCCTGTATGCGGTCACGTGGGGCTGCCCATTACAATCATGAATATGCGGCTCCACCTCCCATAGGGGTGGAGCCGCATATTCATTTCTGTAATGGACGGCCCCACGTGACCGCATACAAGAGAAGCTGCAGCCAGGACAGGACACTGCGAGGGAGCCGGGTGAGTATTTTAATAACAGCGGGCGGGCGCGCAGGGGGTGGGAGGGGGTTGGCGACAGGGATCTCTATTTTAAACATGAGAAGCAAAAAAAAAAAAAGGATTTTTCATATCTTCTCTACAGCAAACGCTGCTGCAGAGAAGATATGAATCGTGGCTTCAGCACCATGTGGGGGGGGACAGCGCTTACTGTAGCGCTGTCTCCTGCACGGCACACGGACTGCACATGGACAACGTCCGTGTGCGGTACGTGTTTTACATGGACCCATTGACTTTAATGGGTCCTTGTAATCCGTGCGCTCCCACGAACACTGGCATGTCTCCGTGTTTTGCACACGTACACACGGTCCATGAAAACACGCTGACATGTGCAGAGACACATTGATTTCAATGTGTTCAGGTGAGTCAGTGTCTCCGGTACGTGAGGAAACTGTCACCTCACGTACCGGAGCCACTGACGTGTGAAACCAGCCTTAGAAAGCGCTCTCCCTCTTTTTCCCTGCATCCTCTTTCACCAGGACCTCATGCTCAATCCACCACCTGCATAATTTTGAACTTCCACAAACAAGTGCCATAAGCACCAAGAAAAAGACGTCATGCTATATAAAGGGGACCACCAGACAATATCAAAAATATAGAAATACCTTCAAATACTTCATTTTGTCAGCCAAAAAAACACAAAACAACACACTACAATATTAAAAACATTTAAAAGACAAATATAACATCATAGATTCCTAATGAGGAACCTCCCCCTGGACATGTAATGTGATAGGGATCATCAAATAACAAATATTTGTTTACCATGGGTACAACTCTCCTAAATACACATCCGAATAGATGATAAAGCTATACATTACATAGCTAGCCTATAATCACAATAAATCAGTATAACATAAAGATAGTAAAGATTTATACCTGGCCCAGCTCGCAGCACAGAATGACAGAAGCTTATAGACAAATGTGTGGTCCTGTTATTTAAATAAACAGATGCCTAAGAACATGTATAGCAGGTGTATTCAAAACAGGTGATAGCAAAGATACCTGAAGTGGACCCAATAGACTGTCCTGCTATTTAAACGAGCGAATACCTGAGAGCATATATAACAGGTGTACCCATATTGAACAAATGGTAACCAAGATACATAAAGCTAGTAAGGTAAATCTACATAAATCGCCTATACCATATATACCATACTGTATATACATAAAGTATCATAACAGCAGAGAGGTGATCCTTAGGGACAGAAGATTTTTGCTCTTTTTAGGCTTATGTTCCTATGCTGAGGTTTACCTTAGCATTTAGATATGGTCTTTGTATATATAGGACAACTGTAAATGCGCCATAATAATTCTCAGCATTAGAGGCTGATCACCTCTCTGCTGTTATGATACTTTATGTATATATGGTATAGGCGATTCATGTAGATTTACCTTACTAGCCCTAGAAACTACCTATATATTCCACTTTATGTATCTTGGTTACCATTTGTTCAATATGGGTACACCTGTTATATATGCTCTCAGGTATTCGCTCGTTTAAATAGCGGGACAGTCTATTGGGTCCACTTCAGGTATCTTTGCTATCACCTGTTTTGAATACACCTGCTATACATGTTCTTAGGCATCTGTTTATTTAAATAACAGGACCACACATTTGTCTATAAGCTTCTGTCATTCTGTGCTGCGAGGTGGGCCAGGTATAAATCTTTACTATCTTTATGTTATACTGATTTATTGTGATTATAGGCTAGCTATGTAATGTATAGCTTTATCAACTGTTCGGATGTGTATTTAGGAGAGTTGTACCCATGGTAAACAAATATTTGTTATTTGATGATCCCTATCACATTACATGTCCAGGGTGAGGTTCCTCATTTGGAATCTATGATGTTATATTTGTCTCTTAAATGTTTTTAATATTGTAGTGTGTTGTTTTGTGTTTTTTTGGCTGACAAAATAAAGTATTTGAAGGTATTTCTATATTTTTGATATTGTCTGGTGGTCCCCTTTATATAACATGACGTCTTTTTCTTGGTGCTTATGGAACTTACTATAGGTCATGCTTTGGGTTGAATCCCTGTTTGTTGCCATTATGATGGATGGTGCCCTCCACCTCTTTATTATATAGTTGTCCACAAACAAGTGCTGTGCGCACGTATAATCAAGTTTTGCTGGACTTCCTCGTTTAAAGGGAACCTGTCATCTGAATTTGGCGGGACTGGTTTTGGGACATATGGGCGGAGTTTTCGGGTGTTTGATTCACCCTTTCCTTACCCGCTGGCTGCATGCTGGCTGCAATATTGGATTGAAGGTCATTCTCTGTCCTCCATAGTACACGCCTGCACAAGGCAAGATTGCTTTGCGCAGGCGTGTACTATGGAGGACAGAGAATGAACTTCAATCCAATATTGCAGCCAGCATGCAGCCAGCAGGTAAGGAAAGGGTGAATCAAACACCCAAAAACTCCGCCCATATGACCCAAAACCAGTCCCGCCAAATTCAGGTGACAGAGTCCCTTTAAGTACTGTGTGCATTTCCACTTCACTTCTGCTGGATTCCCAAGTTTAAGTACTGTGTGCATTTCCACTAATAACCTACTGGACTTCCTCGTCAAGTGTCTTGTTTGCCCCCTCGTCATATCCTTGCTGGACTGGTTCATATTAGCGGTCGCGTCCCGCTATTCACTGTGCTGTGATTACCATATTGTATTGAGCACCTCGTTACAATTGCAGGAATATCTGTGTTATTTCTGTTAGCATTTCTGTTTTGTTTAAATACATCTTTTACTACAGATTTGCTCTCAGACTTGTTTTATCCCACGCTACCAGATTCCTTAGTACCTATAAATTGTTACACCTGTATTAGACCTCGTTCACACGTTATTTGGTCAGTATTTTTACCTCAGTATTTGTAAGCTAAATTGGCAGCCTGATAAATCCCCAGCCAACAGGAAGCCCTCCCCCCTGGCAGTATATATTAGCTCACACATACACATAATAGACAGGTCATGTGACTGACAGCTGCCGTATTTCCTATATAGTACATTTGTTGCTCTTGTAGTTTGTCTGCTTGTTAATCAGATTTTTATTTTTGAAGGATAATACCAGACTTGTGTGTGTTTTAAGGCGAGTTTCATGTGTCAAGTTGTGTGTGTTGAGTTGCGTGTGGTGACATGCATGTAGCGACTTTTGTGAGATGAGTTTTGTGTAGCGACATGCGTGTAGCAACTTTTGTGTGTCGAGTTGCATGTGACAGGTTAGTGTAGCAAGTTGTGTGCAGCAAGTTTTGCGCACGGCGAGTTTTGCGCATGGCAAGTTTTACGTGTGGTGCGTTTTGAGTATATGAAAGTTTTGTGTAAGGCAACTTTTGCATGTGTTGCAACTTTTGTGCATGTGGCAATTTTTCTGCATGTGCAAGTTTTGCGTGTGGCGAGTTTTCCATGAGGTGAGTTTATGCATGTGTGGCGAGTTTTGCTTGAGCCTAGTTTTGCATGTGGCGAATTTTGCGCGAGGTGAGGTTTGGGTGGCGACTTTTGTGTTTCGACTTTTATGTGGCGAGGCTGGTGTATGTGTGGTGAAATGTGTGCTGACGTGTTATGATCTGGTGGCCTTGGAGCAGCATGAGACGTACTCTGGAGAAGGTGGTCCCTGTACTGACCGCAAACCCTGAACCTAGCAGCGCAACTAAAAGTAGCCGTGAGGGGTACCTAACACTCCCTAGACCCCTCGGCACAGCCTAAGATCTAACTACCCCTAAAGACAGAAACAGGAAACCTATCTTGCCTCAGAGAAAATCCCCAAAGGATAGATAGCCCCCCACAAATATTGACTGTGAGAGGAGAGGGAAATAACATACGCAGATATGAAATCAGATTTTAGCATAGGAGGCCAAACTAGCTAAAAAGGAAGGATAGAACAGAGTACTATGCGGTCAGTATAAAAACACTAGAAAATATCCACCGCAGAAAATACGGATCACCACATCTGACTAAAGACATGGGGGGTATATCTGCATCTCCAGAGAAATAGCTAGGCTTCAAAAAATTCTTCACAGACCAAGCTGGACAAGACAAAAACATGAAAATGCACTGAACTATAAGGTCCACTGCAGGTGGACAGCAAAAACAAAGCCAGGACTTATCTTTGTAGAAAAACACAGCAAACTGGAGAGACCAGCAGGGAAGTGAATCCTTCAAGAACAATGGACAACTGGCACTGACTAAAGGATCCTGCAAAGCTATATACCCCAGTCAGTCCTGCAATTAGTAGATACACACGTCCACTCCTGCAATCCAGGCACAACTGCATTACCCTCTACAACCACCGGAGGGAGCCCAAAAGCTGAATTCACAACAGTACCCCCCCTGAGGAGGGGTCACCGAACCCTCACCAGAGCCCCCAGGCCGATCAGGATGAGCCCGATGAAAGGCACGAACCAAATCAACGGCATGGACATCAGAGGCAAAAACCCAAGAATTATCCTCCTGGCCATAACCCTTCCACTTGACAAGGTACTGAAGCTTCCGCCTCGAAAAATGAGAATCCAAAATCTTCTCAACAACATATTCCAACTCCCCATCAACCAATACAGGGGCCGGAGGATCAACAGAGGGAACAACGGGCTCCACATATTTCCGCAACAAAGATTTATGGAAGACATTATGAATAACAAATGAGGCCGGAAGCGCCAGGCGAAAGGACACCGGATTAATAATCTCAGAAATCCTATCAAGACCAATAAATCGAGGCTTAAACTTAGGGGAAGAAACCTTCATAGGAACATGACGGGAAGATAACCAAACCAGATCCCCAATCCGAAGCCGGGAACCAACACACCGACGACGATTAGCAAAACGTTGAGCCTCCTCCTGAGACAGCACCAAATTGTCCACCACATAAGCCCAAATCTGCTGCAACCTGTCGAGCACAGAATCCACACCAGGAAGGTCAGAAGGCTCAACCTGCCCAGAAGAAAAACGAGGATGAAAACCAAAATTACAAAAAAAAGGCGAAACCAAAGCAGCCGAACTGGCCCGATTATTAAGGGCAAACTCAGCCAATGGCAAAAAAGCCACCCAATCATCCTGATCAGCAGACACAAAGCATCTCAAATAGGTCTCCAAGGTCTGATTAGTTTGCTCAGTCTGGCCATTTGTCTGAGGATGAAATGCAGAAGAAAAAGACAAATCAATGCCCAGCTTGGCACAAAAGGCCCGCCAAAACCTAGAAACAAACTGGGAACCTCTGTCGGACACAATATTCTCCGGAATACCATGCAAACGCACCACATGCTGAAAAACAATGGAACCAAATCAGAAGAAGAAGGCAATTTAGGCAAAGGCACCAAATGAACCATCTTAGAAAATCGGTCACAGACCACCCAGATAACCAACATTCTTTGGGAAACAGGAAGATCGGAAATAAAATCCATAGAAATATGTGTCCAGGGCCTCTCGGGGACCGGTAATGGCAAAAGCAACCCACTAGCGCGGGAACAGCAAGGCTTAGCCCGCACACAAATCCCACAGGACTGCACAAAAGAACGCACATCCCGCGACAAAGAAGGCCACCAAAAGTACCTACTAACCAAATCTCTGGTACCAAAAATCCCAGGATGGCCAGCCAACACAGAACAATAAACCTCAGAAATCACTTTAGTAGTCCATCTATCAGGAACAAACAGTTTCCCCACAGGACAGCGGTCAGGCTTATCAGCCTGAAATTCCTGAAGAACCCGTCGCAAATCAGGGGAGATTGCAGAAAGAATCACCGCTTCCTTCAAAATGCCGACCGGCTCAAGAACCCCAGGGGAATAAGGAAAAAAACTCCTAGAGAGGGCATCCGCCTTAACATTCTTAGTACCAGGAATGTACGAGACCACAAAATCAAAACGGGAGAAAAACAGGGACCATCGAGCCTGGATAGGATTCAGCCATTTGGCAGACTCGAGGTAAATCAGATTCTTATGATCGGTCAGGACCACAATACGGTGCTTGGCCCCCTCAAGCCAATGTCGCCACTCCTCAAATGCCCACTTCATAGCCAACAACTCCCGATTGCCGACATCATAATTGCGTTCCGCAGGCGAAAACTTCCGAGAAAAGAAGGCACACGGTTTCATCAAGGAACCATCAGAATTCCTCTGAGACAAAACGGCCCGTGCCCCAATCTCAGACGCGTCAACCTCAACCTGAAATGGAAGAGAAACATCTGGCTGACGCAACACAGGGGCAGAAGTAAATCGGCGTTTAAGCTCCTGAAAGGCAGAAACAGCCGCGGAGGACCAATTCGTCACATCAGCGCCTTTCTTGGTCAAATCGGTTAGAGGTTTAACCACACTGGAGAAGTTGGCAATGAAACGACGATAAAAATTAGCAAAGCCCAAGAATTTCTGAAGGCTCTTCACAGATGTGGGCTGAATCCAATCATGAATGGCCTGAACCTTAACCGGATCCATTTCTATAGATGAGGGAGAAAAAATGAAACCCAAAAAAGAAACCTTCTGCACTCCAAAGAGGCACTTTGACCCCTTCACAAACAAAGCATTATTACGGAGGATCTGAAATACCATCCTGACCTGTTTCACATGAGACTCCCAATCATTGGAAAAAATCAAAATATCATCCAAATATACAACCATGAATTTATCAAGATAACTCTGAAAGATATCATGCATGAAGGATTGGAACACAGATGGGGCATTAGAGAGTCCGAATAGCATCACAAGGTATTCAAAATGGCCTTCGGGCGTATTAAATGCAGTTTTCCATTCGTCACCCTGCTTGATACGAATAAGATTATATGCCCCTCGAAGGTCAATCTTAGTAAACCAGCTAGACCCCTTAATCCTAGCAAACAAATCAGTAAGCAAAGGCAAGGGGTATTGAAATTTAACCGTGATCTTATTCAAGAGGCGATAATCAATACAGGGTCTCAAGGATCCATCCTTCTTGGCAACAAAAAAGTACCCCGCTCCCAACGGTGAAGAAGATGGCCGAATATGCCCTTTCTCCAAAGACTCCTTAATATAGCTCCGCATGGCGGCATGTTCAGGTACAGACAGGTTGAAAAGTCGACCCTTAGGGAACTTACAACCTGCAATCAAGTCAATAGCACAATCACAGTCCCTATGCGGTGGAAGGGAACTGGACTTGGGCTCATCGAATACATCCTGAAAGTTTGACAAAAACTCAGAAACTTCAGAAGAGGGGGAAGAGGAAATTGACATCAAAGGAACCTGATCATGAACCCCCTGACAACCCCAACTAGTCACAGACATGGATTTCCAGTCTAACACCGGATTATGTAGCTGTAACCATGGAAAACCCAGCACAATATCATCATGCAAATTATGCAACACCAGAAAACGACAATCTTCCTGATGGGCTGGCGCCATGCGCATGGTCAGCTGTGTCCAAAACTGAGGTTTATTTTTAGCCAACGGTGTATGTTATGGCTGGCAATCAGGCAACACAGCGTGCAGTAATCAGCGCACATACAGAGATCTGGCAATAACCCAAAACAATAGGACGAGCTCTGAGACGTGGAATCTCTGTAGACTGCAGTACCTGATCTATCCTCACACAACTGGAAGCAGCAGTGGATTGCGCCTATCAACTACCTATGCAACTCGGCACTGCCTGAGGAGCTGACTAGCCTGAAGATAGAAATACAAGCCTGACTTACCTCAGAGAAATACCCCAAAGGAATAGGCAGCCCCCACATATAATGACTGTTAGCAAGATGAAAAGACAAACGTAGGAATGAAATAGATTCAGCAAAGTGAGGCCCGATATTCTAGACAGAGCGAGGATAGCAAAGAGAACTATGCAGTCTACAAAAAACCCTAAAACGAAAACCACGCAAAGGGGCAAAAAGACCCACCGTGCCGAACTAACAGCACGGCGGTGCACCCCTTTGCTTCTCAGAGCTTCCAGCAAAAAATAAAAACAAGCTGGACAGAAAAAACAGAAAACAAACTAGAAGCACTTATCTAGCAGAGCAGCAGGCCCAAGGAAAGATGCAGTAGCTCAGATCCAACACTGGAACATTGACAAGGAGCAAGGAAGACAGACTCAGGTGGAGCTAAATAGCAAGGCAGCCAACGAGCTCACCAAAACACCTGAGGGAGGAAGCCCAGAGACTGCAATACCACTTGTGACCACAGAAGTGAACTCAGCCACAGAATTCACAACAGTACCCCCCCCTTGAGGAGGGGTCACCGAACCCTCACCAGAACCCCCAGGCCGACCAGGATGAGCCACATGAAAGGCACGAACAAGATCTGGGGCATGGACATCAGAGGCAAAAACCCAGGAATTATCTTCCTGAGCATAACCCTTCCATTTGACCAGATACTGGAGTTTCCGTCTAGAGACACGAGAATCCAAAATCTTCTCCACAATATACTCCAATTCCCCCTCCACCAAAACAGGGGCAGGAGGCTCCACAGATGGAACCATAGGTGCCACGTATCTCCTCAACAACGACCTATGGAATACATTATGTATGGAAAAGGAGTCTGGGAGGGTCAGACGAAAAGACACCGGATTGAGAATCTCAGAAATCCTATACGGACCAATAAAACGAGGTTTAAATTTAGGAGAGGAAACCTTCATAGGTATATGACGAGAAGATAACCAAACCAGATCCCCAACACGAAGTCGGGGTCCCACACGGCGTCTGTGATTAGCGAAAAGCTGAGCCTTCTCCTGGGACAAGGTCAAATTGTCTACTACCTGAGTCCAGATCTGCTGCAACCTGTCCACCACATAATCCACACCAGGACAGTCCGAAGACTCAACCTGTCCTGAAGAGAAACGAGGATGGAACCCAGAATTGCAGAAAAATGGAGAGACCAAGGTAGCCGAGCTGGCCCGATTATTAAGGGCGAACTCAGCCAACGGCAAAAATGACACCCAATCATCCTGGTCAGCGGAAACAAAACATCTCAGATATGTTTCCAAGGTCTGATTGGTTCGTTCGGTCTGGCCATTAGTCTGAGGATGGAAGGCCGAGGAAAAAGATAGGTCAATGCCCATCCTACCACAAAAGGCTCGCCAGAACCTCGAGACAAACTGGGAACCTCTGTCAGAAACAATATTCTCAGGAATGCCATGTAAACGAACCACATGCTGGAAGAACAAAGGCACCAAATCAGAGGAGGAAGGCAATTTAACCAAGGGCACCAGATGGACCATTTTAGAAAAGCGATCACAGACCACCCAAATGACAGACATCTTTTGAGAAACGGGAAGGTCAGAAATGAAATCCATCGAAATATGTGTCCAAGGCCTCTTCGGGACCGGCAAGGGCAAAAGCAACCCACTGGCACGTGAACAGCAGGGCTTAGCCCTAGCACAAATTCCACAGGACTGCACAAAAGCACGCACATCCCGTGACAGAGATGGCCACCAGAAGGATCTAGCAACCAACTCCCTGGTACCAAAGATTCCTGGATGACCGGCCAGCACCGAACAATGAAGTTCAGAGATAACTTTACTAGTCCACCTATCAGGGACGAACAGTTTCTCGGCCGGACAACGATCAGGTTTATTAGCCTGAAATTTCTGCAACACTCTCCGCAAATCAGGGGAGATGGCAGACACAATGACTCCTTCCTTGAGGATACTCGCCGGCTCAGATAACCCCGGAGAGTCGGGCACAAAACTCCTAGACAGAGCATCCGCCTTCACATTTTTAGAGCCCGGAAGGTATGAAATCACAAAATCAAAACGAGCAAAAAATAACGACCAACGGGCCTGTCTAGGATTCAAGCGCTTGGCAGACTCAAGATAAGTAAGGTTCTTATGATCAGTCAAAACCACCACGCGATGCTTAGCACCCTCAAGCCAATGACGCCACTCCTCGAATGCCCACTTCATGGCCAGCAACTCTCGGTTGCCCACATCATAATTACGCTCAGCAGCAGAAAATTTCCTGGAAAAGAAAGCACATGGTTTGAACACTGAGCAACCAGAACCTCTCTGTGACAAAACCGCCCCTGCACCAATCTCAGAAGCATCAACCTCGACCTGGAACGGAAGAGAAACATCAGGTTGACACAACACAGGGGCACAGCAAAAACGACGCTTCAACTCCTGAAAAGCTTCCACAGCAGCAGAAGACCAATTAACCAAATCAGCACCCTTCTTGGTCAAATCGGTCAATGGTCTGGCAATGCTAGAAAAATTACAGATGAAGCGACGATAAAAATTAGCAAAGCCCAGGAATTTCTGCAAACTTTTTAGAGATGTCGGCTGAGTCCAATCCTGGATGGCCTGAACCTTAACCGGATCCATCTCGATAGTAGAAGGGGAAAAGATGAACCCCAAAAATGAAACTTTCTGCACACCGAAGAGACACTTTGATCCCTTCACGAACAAGGAATTAGCACGCAGTACCTGGAAAACCATTCTGACTTGCTTCACATGAGACTCCCAATCATCTGAGAAGATCAAAATGTCATCCAAGTAAACAATCAAGAATTTATCCAGATACTCACGGAAAATGTCATGCATAAAAGACTGAAAAACAGATGGAGCATTGGCAAGTCCGAACGGCATCACCAGATACTCAAAATGACCCTCGGGCGTATTAAATGCCGTTTTCCATTCATCTCCCTGCCTGATTCTCACCAGATTATACGCACCACGAAGATCAATCTTAGTAAACCAACTAGCCCCCTTAATCCGAGCAAACAAGTCAGAAATCAATGGCAAGGGATACTGAAACTTAACAGTGATCTTATTAAGAAGGCGGTAATCAATACACGGTCTTAGCGAACCATCCTTCTTGGCTACAAAAAAGAACCCTGCTCCCAATGGTGACGACGATGGGCGAATATGTCCCTTCTCCAGGGACTCCTTCACATAACTGCGCATAGCGGTGTGTTCAGGTACGGACAAATTAAATAAACAACCCTTAGGGAATTTACTACCAGGAATCAAATCGATAGCACAATCACAATTCCTATGCGGAGGAAGGGCATCAGACTTGGACTCTTCAAATACATCCTGAAAGTCCGACAAGAACTCTGGGATGTCAGAAGGAATGGATGACGAAATAGACAAAAATGGAACATCACCATGTACTCCCTGACAACCCCAGCTGGTTACCGACATAGAGTTCCAATCCAATACTGGATTATGGGTTTGTAGCCATGGCAACCCCAACACGACCACATCATGCAAATTATGCAGTACCAAAAAGCGAATAACTTCCTGATGTGCAGGAGCCATGCACATGGTCAGCTGGGCCCAGTACTGAGGCTTATTCTTGGCCAGAGGTGTAGCATCAATTCCTCTCAACGGAATAGGACACCGCAAAGGCTCCAAGAAAAATCCACAACGTTTAGCATAATCCAAATCCATCAGATTCAGGGCAGCGCCTGAATCCACAAACGCCATGACAGAATATGATGACAAAGAGCACATTAAGGTAATGGACAAAAGGAATTTGGACTGTACAGTACCAATAACGGCAGAGCTATCGAACCGCCTAGTGCGTTTAGGACAATTAGAAATAGCATGAGTAGAATCACCACAATAGAAACACAGTCTGTTCAGACGTCTGTGTTCGTGCCGTTCTACTTTAGTCATAGTCCTGTCGCACTGCATAGGCTCAGGCTTACTCTCAGACAATACCGCCAGATGGTGCACAGATTTACGCTCGCGCAAGCGACGACCGATCTGAATGGCCAAGGACATAGACTCATTCAAACCAGCAGGCATAGGAAATCCCACCATTACATCCTTAAGAGCTTCAGAGAGACCCTTTCTGAACAAAGCCGCTAGTGCAGATTCATTCCACAGAGTGAGTACTGACCATTTTCTAAATTTCTGACAATATACTTCTACATCATCCTGACCCTGGCATAAAGCCAGCAGATTTTTCTCAGCTTGATCCACTGAATTAGGCTCATCGTAAAGCAATCCCAGCGCCTGGAAAAATGCATCAACATTACTCAATGCAGAATCTCCTGGTGCAAGAGAAAACGCCCAGTCCTGTGGGTCGCCGCGCAAAAAAGAAATAATAATCAAAACCTGTTGAATAGGATTACCAGAAGAATGAGGTTTCAAGGCCAAAAATAGCTTACAATTATTTCTGAAGCTCAGGAACTTAGTTCTGGCATCAAAAAACAAATCAGGAATCGGAATTCTTGGTTCTAGCATCGATTTCTGATCAATAGTATCTTGAATCTTTTGTACATTTACAACGAGATTATCCATTGAGGAGCACAGAGCCTGAATATCCATGTCCACAGCTGTGTCCTGAAGCACTCTAATGTCTAGGGGAAAAAAAAAGACTGAAGACAGAGCTAAGAAAAAAAAATGATGTCAGGATTTCTTTTTTCCCTCTATTGGAAATCATTGAATGGCTCCTTGTACTATTATGGCTGGCAATCAGGCAACACAGCGTGCAGTAATCAGCGCACATACAGAGATCTGGCAATAACCCAAAACAATAGGACGAGCTCTGAGACGTGGAATCTCTGTAGACTGCAGTACCTGATCTATCCTCACACAACTGGAAGCAGCAGTGGATTGCGCCTATCAACTACCTATGCAACTCGGCACTGCCTGAGGAGCTGACTAGCCTGAAGATAGAAATACAAGCCTGACTTACCTCAGAGAAATACCCCAAAGGAATAGGCAGCCCCCACATATAATGACTGTTAGCAAGATGAAAAGACAAACGTAGGAATGAAATAGATTCAGCAAAGTGAGGCCCGATATTCTAGACAGAGCGAGGATAGCAAAGAGAACTATGCAGTCTACAAAAAACCCTAAAACGAAAACCACGCAAAGGGGCAAAAAGACCCACCGTGCCGAACTAACAGCACGGCGGTGCACCCCTTTGCTTCGCAGAGCTTCCAGCAAAAAATAAAAACAAGCTGGACAGAAAAAACAGAAAACAAACTAGAAGCACTTATCTAGCAGAGCAGCAGGCCCAAGGAAAGATGCAGTAGCTCAGATCCAACACTGGAACATTGACAAGGAGCAAGGAAGACAGACTCAGGTGGAGCTAAATAGCAAGGCAGCCAACGAGCTCACCAAAACACCTGAGGGAGGAAGCCCAGAGACTGCAATACCACTTGTGACCACAGAAGTGAACTCAGCCACAGAATTCACAACAGGTGTAGCATCAATGCCCCTCAAAGGAATAGGGTTCTGCAAAGGCTGCAAGGGAAAACCACAACGTCTGGCAAATTCTAAGTCCATTAAGTTCAGAGCGGCGCCTGAATCCACAAATGCCATGACAGAAAATGATGATAATGAGCAGATCAAGGTCACGGATAACAGAAATTTAGGTTGTATAGTACTAATGGCAACAGAACTAGCGATTCTCTTAGTACGCTTAGGGCAATCAGAAATAACATGAGCAGAATCGCCACAGTAAAAACACAACCTATTCTGACGCCTGAATGTTTGACGTTCAGCTCTAGACAAAATCCTATCACACTGCATAGGTTCAGGGCTCCGCTCAGAGGACAACGCCACAGTGTGCACAATTCTGTGCTCGCGCAAGCGCCAATCAATCTGAATGGCCAGAGACATATAATCACTCAGACCAGCAGGCGTGGGGAACCCCACCATAACATCTTTAACGGATTCAGAAAGACCCTTTCTGAAAATTGCCGCCAAGGCATCCTCATTCCATTTAGTCAGTACAGACCATTTTCTAAATTTCTGGCAATACGATTCTGCCGCTTCTTGACCTTGACACAGGGCTAACAAAATTTTCTCAGCCTAATTAGGCTCATCATACAACAACCCCAATGCCTGAAAGAACGAATCAACATCAAGCAAAGCAGGATTGCCAGTTTCCAGGGAAAATGCCCAATCCTGTGGGTCACCACGCAGCAGAGATATGATGATTTTAACCTGCTGAATAGGATCACCAGAAGACCGGGGTCTTAATGCAAAAAACAGTTTACAGTTATTTATGAAACTCAAAAATTTGGATCTGTCACCAAAGAATAAATCAGGAGTGGGAATCATAGGTTCTAAGGCAGGAGTTTGAACAATATAATCTGAAATACCCCGTACCCTAGCAGCAAGCTGATCCACCCGAGAAACTAACTCCTGAACATTCATGTTAATACAAGATTGCGTAGCCACCCAGAGGTAAAGAGGGAGGAATAGACCAAACAGGCTAAGGAAAAAAAATGGCTCAAAATCTTTCCACCCTTCTTCTGAGATGCAATTAACTCATTGTTGGCCAGTTGTACTGTTATGATCTGGTGGCCTTGGAGCAGCATGAGACATACTCTGGAGAAGGTGGTCCCTGTACTGACCGCAAACCCTGAACCTAGCAGCGCAACTAAAAGTAGCCGTGGGGGGTACCTAACACTCCCTAGACCCCTCGGCACAGCCTAAGATCTAACTACCCCTAAAGACAGAAACAGGAAACCTATCTTGCCTCAGAGAAAATCCCCAAAGGATAGATAGCCCCCCACAAATATTGACTGTGAGAGGAGAGGGAAATAACATACGCAGATATGAAATCAGATTTTAGCATAGGAGGCCAAACTAGCTAAAAAGGAAGGATAGAACAGAGTACTATGCGATCAGTATAAAAACACTAGAAAATATCCACTGCAGAAAATACGGATCACCACATCTGACTAAAGACATGGGGTGTATATCTGCATCTCCAGAGAAATAGCTAGGCTGCAAAAAATTCTTCACAGACCAAGCTGGACAAGACAAAAACATGAAAATGCACTGAACTATAAGGTCCACTGCAGGTGGACAGCAAAAACAAAGCCAGGACTTATCTTTGTAGAAAAACACAGCAAACTGGAGAGACCAGCAGGGAAGTGAATCCTTCAAGAACAATGGACAACTGGCACTGACTAAAGGATCCTGCAAAGCTATATACCCCAGTCAGTCCTGCAATTAGTAGATACACATGTCCACTCCTGCAATCCAGGCACAACTGCATTACCCTCTACAACCACTGGAGGGAGCCCAAAAGCTGAATTCACAACACTGACGATGGTATATGTGTTCAAGCACGTAGTAGTGTGTGGCGCGTTTTGTGTGTGTGTGTTCATATCCCATGTGTGGTGAGTATCCCATGTGGGGTCCCCACCTTAGCAACTGTACAGTATATACTCTTTGGCACCATTGCTCTCATTCTTTAAGTCCCCCTTGTTCACATCTGGCAGCTGTCAATTTGCCTCCAACACTTTTCCTTTTACTTTTTCCCCATTACGTGAATTGGAACGTGCGGGGTTAAAATTTCACCTCACAACATAGCCTATGACGCTCTCGGGGTCCAGATGTGTGACTGTGCAAAATTTTGTGGCTGTAGCTGCGACGGTGCAGATACCAATCCCGGACATACACACACACACGCACACATTCAGCTTTTTATATTAGATATATATATACTAGCTATTGAACCTGTTCTATGCCTGTGTGGCTCGCCTTTATATTGGTATATGGTCTCCATCCTGGTATGTGCTGTTTCTATCCTGCACCCTAATCTTTTTATATGCTGCTACCACCTTGCGCACCCCATAGGAAGACCCTGTAGTATAAGACAGCACCCCAAAGGCAGACCCTGTAGAATAAGACAGCACAAAATAGGCAGACTCTGTAGTATAAGATAGCACCCCATAAGCAGAATCTTTGGAATAAGGCAGCACCCCATAGGCAGACGCTCTAGTATAATACAGCACCCTATAGGCAGCCTTTGTAGTATAAGACAGCACCCTATAGGCAGACCCTGAAGTATAAAGCAGCACCCAATAGGCAGACTCTGTAGTATAAGGCAGCACCACATAGGCAGACCCTGTAGTATAAGACAGCACCCCATAAGCAGACCCAATAATATAAGGCAGCCCCCATAGGCAGACCCTGTAGTATAAGACAGCACCCCATAGGCTGGCTCTCTAGTATAAGGCAGCCCCCATAGGCAGACCCTGTAGTATGAGACAGAACCCTATAGGCAGCCTCTATAGTATAAAACAGCACCCCATAGGCAGACTCTGCAGTATAAGTCAGAACCCCATAGGCAGATCCTGTAGTATAAGGCAGTACCACATAGACAGACCCTGTAGTATAAGGCAGCACCCCCTACAGGCAGATTCTGTAGTATAAGGAAGCAACCCCACAGAGGCAGACTCTGTAGTATAAGGCAGCACCCCCACACAGGTAGACTCTGTAGTATAAGGCAGAACCCCTCGCAGGCAGACTCTGTAGTATAAGGCAGCACCCCCCCACAGGCAGACTCTGTAGTATAAAGCAGCACCCTCCCACAGAAAGACTCTATAGTATAAGGTGGCCGCACCCCCACCAGAGGCAGACTCTGTAGTATAAGGCCGCACCCCCTCACAGGCAGACTCTGTAATATAAGGCAGCACCCCCCACACAGACAGACTCTGTAGTATAAAGCAGCACCCTCCCACAGAAAGACTCTATAGTATAAGGTGGCAGCACCCCCCCCCAGAGGCAGACTAGGTAGTATAAGGCAGCACCCCCTCACAGGCAGACTCTGTAGTTTGAGGCAGCAACCCCCACAGGCAGACTCTGTAGTATAAGGCAGCACCCCCCACAGACAGACTCTGTAGTATAAGGCAGCACCACACCCCACAGACATACTCTGTAGTATAAGGCAGCAACCCCACAGACAGACTCTGCAGTATAAGGTAGCACTCCCCTACAGTCAGACTTTATAGTATAAGGCAGCACCTCCTCACAGTCAGACTCTGTAGTATAAGGCGGCAGCACCCCCAAAAGGCAGACTCTGTAGTATAAGGGAAAATCGCCCCACAGACAGACTCTGTAGTATAAGGCAGCACCCCCTACAGACAGACTCTGTAGTATAATGCAGCACACTCCCCCACACAGGCAGACTCTTTAGTATAAGGCAGCACACATCGCCACACAGGCAGACTCTGTAGTATAAAGCAGCCCCCCCCCACACAGGCAGACTCTGTAGTATAAGGCAGCACTCCCCCCACACAGGCAGACTCTTTAGTATAAGGCAGCACACACCCCACACAGGCAGACTCTGCAGTGACGTCAGATGCTGAGAGGGGGATGATGGGAGAAGGAGCGTAGCGCTCCTTCTCTCATCAATGCGGTCAGCTGCATTGGATAGATGCCAGTCCAGCTGATCCTGTGATGACAGGCGGGGGCCTTACTGCTAGCACTGGCCCCCACCTGCTCAGGGGCCCCATAGTGGCCGGGTGGCAGAGCAGGGAGATCGATTCTCCCTGCTCTACCTCTAGTATATGGCAGCCCCCATAGTCAGACCCTGTGGTATAAGACAGCACCCCATCGGCAGGCTCTCTAGTATAAGGCAGTCCCCATAGTCAGACCTTGTATTATAAGACAGCACCCCAAAGGCAGACTCTGTAGTATAAGGTAGCACCCCATAGGCAGACCCTGTAGAATAAGGCAAACCACATAGGCAGACCCTGTAGTATAAGGCAGCACCCCCTACAGGCAGATTCTGTAGTATAAGGCAGCAACCCCACAGAGGCAGACTCTGTAGTATAAGGCAGCACCCCCACACAGGCAGACTCTTTAGTATAAGGCAGCACACATCCCACACAGGCAGACTCTGTAGTATTAGGCAGCCCCCATAAAGAAAAATAAATAAATACTCACCTCTCTTCTTCCTGGTTCCTGCACTGCTCCCTGCTCCTGCTCACCTCCGGACCAAGGACGCCGAGCAGTGATGTCATCGCGCCCCCTGTCAGTGTCGGTGTCAGTGACATCAGATGCTGAGAGGGGGATGATGGGAAAAGGAGCGTAGCGCTCCTTCCTTCATCAATGCGGTCAGCTGCATCGGATAGATGCCAATAGAGCTGACCCTGCGATGACAGGCGGGGGCCTCACTGCTAGCACTGGCCCCCCACCTGCTCAGGGGCCCCATTGTGGCCGGGCGGCAGAGCAGGGAGATCGATTCTCCCTGCTCTGCCTCTAGTATTGGCAGCCCCCATAGTCAGACCCTGTAGTATAAGACAGCACCCAATGGGTAGGCTCTCTAGTATAAGGCAGTCCCCATAGTCAGACCCTGTAGTATAAGACAGCACCCCATAGGCAGAGTCTGTAGTATAAGGCAGCACCCCATAGGCAGATACCCTGTAGAATAAGGCAACACCACATAGGCAGACCCTGTAGTATAAGGCAGCACCCCCTACAGGCAGATTCCTTAGTATAAGGCAGCAACCCCACACAGGCAGACTCTGTAGTATAAGGCAGCACCCCCACACAGGCAGACTCTGTGGTATAGGGCAGAACCCCTCACAGACAGACTCTGTAGTATAAGGCAGCACCCTCGCACAGACAGACTCTGTAGTATAAGGCAGCACTCCCACAAGCACACACCATAGTATAAGGCAGCCCCCCACAGGCAGACTCTGTAGTATAAGGTAGCACCCCCCACACAAACTCTGTATTATAAGGCAGCACAGGCATACTCTGTAGTTTAAGGCAGCAACCCCCACATGCAGACTCTGCAGAATAAGGCCCCACCCCCTCACAGGCAGTGTTCTGTTTGCTAATGACAGGTGTTATGAAGGCAATCCAGAAACACAGTGTGCTTAGCGATCAGAGCGCACACAGTGATCTGACAAATACCCAAAAATACAAGAACGAGCTCTGAGACGTGGACACTCTGTAGACTGCACACCTGATCCTATCCTAAACACAACTAAAAGCGGCTGTGGATTGCGCCTAACAACTACCTAGGCAACTCGGCACAGCCTAAGAAACTAGCTAGCCTGAAGATAGAAAAATAGGCCTGACTTGCCCCAGAGAAATTCCCCAAAGGAAAAGGCAGCCCCCCACATATAATGACTGTGAGTAAGATGAAAAGACAAAACGTAGGGATGAAATAGATTCAGCAAAGTGGGGCCCGATATTCTAGGACAGAGCGAGGACAGTAAAGCGAACTTTGCAGTCTACAAAAAACCCTAAAGCAAAACCACGCAAAGGGGGCAAAAAAAACCCACCGTGCCGAACTAACGGCACGGCGGTACACCCTTTGCTTCTCAGAGCTTCCAGCAAAACAAAAGACAAGCTGGACAGAAAAAAGGCAACAAAAAAGCAAAAAGCACTTAGCTATACAGAGCAGCAGGTCACAGGAACAATCAGGAGAAGCTCAGATCCAACACTGAAACATTGACAAGGAGCAAGGATAGCAGCATCAGGCGGAGTTAAGTAATGAAGCAGTTAACGAGCTCACCAGAACACCTGAGGGAGGAAGCTCAGAAGCTGCAGTACCACTTGTGACCACAGGAGTGAATTCAGCCACAGAATTCACAACAGTACCCCCCCCTTGAGGAGGGGTCACCGAACCCTCACCAGAGCCCCCAGGCCGACCAGGATGAGCCGCATGAAAGGCACGAACAAGATCAGAAGCATGAACATCAGAGGCAAAAACCCAGGAATTATCTTCCTGAGCATAACCCTTCCATTTAACCAGATACTGGAGTTTCCGTCTAGAAACACGAGAATCCAAAATCTTCTCCACAATATACTCCAATTCCCCCTCCACCAAAACCGGGGCAGGAGGCATAACAGATGGAACCATAGGTGCCACGTATCTCCGCAACAACGACCTATGGAATACATTATGTATGGAAAAGGAGTCTGGGAGGGTCAAACGAAAAGACACAGGATTGAGAACCTCAGAAATCCTATACGGACCAATAAAACGAGGTTTAAATTTAGGAGAGGAAACCTTCATAGGAATATGACGAGAAGATAACCAAACCAGATCCCCAACACGAAGTCGGGGACCCACACGGCGTCTGCGATTAGCGAAAAGTTGAGCTTTCTCCTGGGACAAGATCAAATTGTCCACTACCTGAGTCCAGATCTGCTGCAACCTATCCACCACAGAATCCACACCAGGACAGTCCGAAGACTCAACCTGTCCTGAAGAGAAACGAGGATGGAACCCAGAATTGCAAAAAAATGGAGAAACCAAGGTAGCCGAGCTGGCCCGATTATTAAGGGCGAACTCAGCCAACGGCAAAAAGGACACCCAATCATCCTGGTCTGCAGAAACAAAACATCTCAGATATGTTTCCAAGGTCTGATTGGTTCGTTCGGTCTGGCCATTAGTCTGAGGATGGAAAGCCGAGGAAAAGGATAGGTCAATGCCCATCCTACCACAAAAGGCTCGCCAAAACCTTGAAACAAACTGGGAACCTCTGTCAGAAACAATATTCTCAGGAATGCCATGCAACCGAACCACATGCTGAAAGAACAAAGGTACCAAATCAGAGGAGGAAGGCAATTTAGCCAAGGGCACCAGATGGACCATTTTAGAAAAGCGATCACAGACCACCCAAATGACTGACATCTTTTGAGAAACGGGAAGGTCAGAAATGAAATCCATCGAAATATGTGTCCAAGGCCTCTTTGGGACCGGCAAGGGCAAAAGCAACCCACTGGCACGAGAACAGCAGGGCTTAGCCCTAGCACAAATCCCACAGGACTGCACAAAAGTACGTACATCCCGTGACAGAGATGGCCACCAGAAGGATCTAGCCACTAACTCTCTGGTACCAAAGATTCCAGGATGACCAGCCAACACCGAACAATGAAGTTCAGAGATAAGTTTATTAGTCCACCTATCAGGGACGAACAGTTTCTCTGCTGGACAACGATCAGGTTTATTCGCCTGAAATTTTTGCAGCACCCGCCGCAAATCAGGGGAGATGGCAGACACAATGACTCCTTCCTTGAGGATACCCGCTGGCTCAGATAAACCCGGAGAGTCGGGCACAAAACTCCTAGACAGAGCATCCGCCTTCACATTTTTAGAGCCCGGAAGGTACGAAATCACAAAGTCGAAGCGGGCAAAAAATAACGACCAACGGGCCTGTCTAGGATTCAAGCGCTTGGCAGACTCGAGATAAGTCAAGTTCTTATGATCAGTCAATACCACCACGCGATGCTTAGCTCCTTCAAGCCAATGACGCCACTCCTCGAATGCCCACTTCATGGCCAGCAACTCTCGATTGCCCACATCATAATTACGCTCAGCGGGCGAAAACTTCCTGGAAAAGAAAGCACATGGTTTCATCACTGAGCAATCAGAACCTCTCTGTGACAAAACCGCCCCTGCTCCAATCTCAGAAGCATCAACCTCGACCTGGAACGGAAGAGAAACATCTGGCTGACACAACACAGGGGCAGACAAAAACGACGCTTCAACTCCTGAAAAGCTTCCACAGCAGCAGAAGACCAATTAACCAAATCAGCACCCTTCTTGGTCAAATCGGTCAATGGTTTGGCAATGCTAGAAAAATTACAGATGAAGCGACGATAAAAATTAGCAAAGCCCAGGAACTTTTGCAGACTTTTCAGAGATGTCGGCTGAATCCAATCCTGGATGGCTTGGACCTTAACTGGATCCATCTCGATAGTAGAAGGGGTAAAGATGAACCCCAAAAATGAAACTTTCTGCACACCGAAGAGACACTTTGATCCCTTCACAAACAAAGAGTTAGCACGCAGGACCTGAAAAACCATTCTGACCTGCTTCACATGAGACTCCCAATCATCTGAGAAGATCAAAATGTCATCCAAGTAAACAATCAGGAATTTATCCAGATACTCACGGAAGATGTCATGCATAAAAGACTGAAACACAGATGGAGCATTGGCAAGTCCGAACGGCATCACTAGATACTCAAAATGACCCTCGGGCGTATTGAATGCAGTTTTCCATTCATCTCCTTGCCTGATTCTCACCAGATTATACGCACCACGAAGATCTATCTTTGTGAACCAACTAGCCCCCTTAATCCGAGCAAACAAGTCAGATAACAATGGCAAGGGATACTGAAATTTAACAGTGATCTTATTAAGAAGGCGGTAATCAATACACGGTCTCAGCGAACCATCCTTCTTGGCTACAAAGAAGAACCCTGCTCCCAGTGGTGATGACGATGGGCGAATATGTCCCTTCTCCAGGGATTCCTTCACATAACTGCGCATAGCGGCGTGTTCGGGCACGGATAAATTAAATAATCGACCTTTAGGGAATTTACTACCAGGAATCAAATTGATAGCACAATCACAATCCCTATGCGGAGGTAGAGCATCGGACTTGGGCTCTTCAAATACATCCTGATAATCAGACAAGAACTCTGGGACCTCAGAAGGGGTGGATGACGAAATCGACAAAAATGGAACATCACCATGTACCCCCTGACAACCCCAGCTGGATACCGACATGGAATTCCAATCCAATACTGGATTATGGGTTTGTAGCCACGGCAACCCCAACACGACCACATCATGCAGATTATGCAACACCAGAAAACGAATAACTTCCTGATGTGCAGGAGCCATGCACATGGTCAGCTGGGCCCAGTATTGAGGTTTAATCTTGGCCAAAGGTGTAGCATCAATTCCTCTCAATGGAATAGGACACCGCAAAGGCTCCAAGAAAAACCCACAACGTTTAGCATAATCCAAATCCATCAGATTCAGGGCAGCGCCCGAATCCACAAACGCCATGACAGAAAACGACGACAAAGAGCATATCAAGGTAATGGACAGAAGGAATTTGGACTGTACAGTACCAATGACGGCAGACCTAGCGGACCGCTTAGTGCGCTTAGGACAATCAGAAATAGCATGAGTGGAATCACCACAGTAGAAACACAGACCATTCAGACGTCTGTATTCCTGCCGTTCAACTCTAGTCATAGTCCTATCGCACTGCATAGGCTCAGGTTTAACCTCAGGCAGTACCGCCAAATGGTGCACAGATTTACGCTCGCGCAAGCGTCGACCGATCTGAATGGCCAAAGACAAAGACTCATTCAAACCAGCAGGCATAGGAAATCCCACCATGACATCCTTAAGAGCCTCAGAGAGACCCTTTCTGAACAAAGCTGCCAGCGCAGATTCATTCCACTGAGTGAGTACTGACCATTTCCTAAATTTCTGACAATATACTTCTATATCATCCTGACCCTGGCACAAAGCCAGCAAATTTTTCTCAGCCTGATCCACTGAATTAGGCTCATCGTACAGCAATCCGAGCGCCAGGAAAAACGCATCGACACTACTCAATGCAGGGTCTCCTGGCGCAAGAGAAAATGCCCAGTCTTGAGGGTCGCCGCGCAAAAAAGAAATAATAATCAAAACCTGTTGAATAGGATTACCAGAAGAATGAGGTTTCAAGGCCAGAAATAGCTTACAATTATTTTTGAAACTTAGAAACTTAGTTCTATCTCCAAAAAACAAATCAGGAATAGGAATTCTTGGTTCTAACATAGATTTCTGATCAATAGTATCTTGAATTTTTTGTACATTTATAACGAGATTATACATTGAAGAGCACAGACCCTGAATATCCATGTCCACACCTGTGTCCAGAATCACCCAAATGTCTAGGGGAAAAAAAAAAGTGAACACGAGCAGGAAAAAAAAAAAAAAAATGATGTCAGAACTTTTTCTTTCCCTCTATTGAGAATCATTAGTTAGGCTCCTTGTACTGTTCTGTTTGCTAATGACAGGTGTTATGAAGGCAATCCAGAAACACAGTGTGCTTAGCGATCAGAGCGCACACAGTGATCTGACAAATACCCAAAAATACAAGAACGAGCTCTGAGACGTGGAAACTCTGTAGACTGCACACCTGATCCTATCCTAAACACAACTAAAAGCGGCTGTGGATTGCGCCTAACAACTACCTAGGCAACTCGGCACAGCCTAAGAAACTAGCTAGCCTGAAGATAGAAAAATAGGCCTGACTTGCCCCAGAGAAATTCCCCAAAGGAAAAGGCAGCCCCCCACATATAATGACTGTGAGTAAGATGAAAAGACAAAACGTAGGGATGAAATAGATTCAGCAAAGTGGGGCCCGATATTCTAGGACAGAGCGAGGACAGTAAAGCGAACTTTGCAGTCTACAAAAAACCCTAAAGCAAAACCACGCAAAGGGGGCAAAAAAAACCCACCGTGCCGAACTAACGGCACGGCGGTACACCCTTTGCGTCTCAGAGCTTCCAGCAAAACAAAAGACAAGCTGGACAGAAAAAAGGCAACAAAAAATCAAAAAGCACTTAGCTATACAGAGCAGCAGGTCACAGGAACAATCAGGAGAAGCTCAGATCCAACACTGAAACATTGACAAGGAGCAAGGATAGCAGCATCAGGCGGAGTTAAGTAATGAAGCAGTTAACGAGCTCACCAGAACACCTGAGGGAGGAAGCTCAGAAGCTGCAGTACCACTTGTGACCACAGGAGTGAATTCAGCCACAGAATTCACAACAGGCAGACTCTGTAGTATAAGGCAGCACCCTCCCACAGGCAGACTCTGTAGTTTAAGGCAGCACCCGCCACAGACAGGCTCTGCAGTATAAGTCAGCACCCCCCACAGGCAGACTCTGTTGTATAAGGTGGCAGCACCCCCCCACAGGCAGACTCTGTAGCATAAGGCAGCACCCCCACAGACAGACTCTGTAGTAAAAGGCAGCACTCCCCCACAGGCAGACTCTATTGTATAAGGCAACACCACCCCACAGGCAGACTCTGTAGTATAAGGCAGCACACCCCCCACACAGGCAAACTCTTTAGTATAAGGTAGCACACACCCCACACAGGCAGACTCTGTAGTATAAAGCAGCCCCCATAAAGAAAAATAATAAATAAATACTCACCTCTCTTCTTCCTGGTTCCTGTGCTGTTCCCTGCTCCCGCTCACCTCTGGACCGAGGGCGCCGGGCAGTGATGTCATCATTCCCTCTGTCACTGTCAGTGTCAGTGATGTCAGATGCTGAGAGGGGGATGATGGGAGAAGGAGCGTAGCGCTCCTTCCCTCATCAATACTGTCAGCTGCATCGGCTAGGTGCTGATACAGCTGACCATGTGATGACAGGTGGGGGCCCCACTGCTGGCACCGCCCCCCCGCCTGCTCAGGGGCCCCATAGCGGCCGGGCGGCAGAGCAGGGAGATCGATTCTCCCTGCTCTACCACAGAATGTAACTGTATCAGCACGCAGTTACAGTAACTCCTGGGCCACAATCCTCATCCCCGGCAGCGTAACTCTGTGGGATACAGACTGCGCAGGCTTGTCTCGGCTGCGCAGTCTATAAAGGCTTCAGACAGAGTGATACTCCCACCATTATATTATATATATATATATGTATCCTATGTGTATATATCTATTATATCTATTCTATTCTAACCTGTCAGTGAGATTTTACTGTAGGCGCACATGAATTACCGGCTTTTCTTCTATCTATCTATCTATCTATCTATCTATCTATCTATCTATCTGTATTTTGATGAATATTTCCTTTGAAAATGATGTGTAAATGACATAGAGAATTCCTCTATGTAAAAGCTCATGTTAAATTCGCAATTCAATCAGATAGGAGGGGGCAGGAATAGGCGAAGTAAATGGAGGCCCCCCATGACTGTGCTTGGTCATGGGCTCCAGTTTTAAATAAAAATAGCCGCATTGATTGGGCAATAGTAGGGTGGGAGGGGTTATGAGAGGGAAGGTGGGGGCTATATAGGTAAAAGTGCGGGAAACTGGGCACACTGTTAGCTGGCAGTTCAGGATTTTAGTCCCACCCGCCCTCCCTAATTTTTGGTCTTGTTCTGAGTGGCTGGTTATAGTTTGGTCGACGGGGCGTTTTGATTTAGAGCAGGGTTGTTAGTTAGGCAGGTGTTAACTGCTATTTTAATATATATTGTCACAGTGGCAGTGGCGGGGGTGGGGTTCTTGGAGTTTATGCGGATTCAGCGGCGAAGGAATTTGATGGAAATTCCGGACAGTTAAACGGGTTTGGTGTTCCGGCATTTTGGTTACAGGCTCTGGACGGGGTGTTTACCCTGGGAGCTGGTGGTGGTTTAATTGTTCCCAAAACGGGAATTATGGTGCCCCTGAGCTGGTGTTACGGCTGGGGGTAAATTGAGGTGTTTTACGTTTTTTGGTTTTTGCCAAAATAATTTGAAGCCAGAACTTTTTTCCCGGTGGGCTCCAAGAACCTCCCCTCGAATTATTTGCATAAAATTATGCTAATGTTTATTTAAATGTTTTTTGTTTGTTTGTTAATAAACTGGCCGCTGTGGCCATAATTATCCAAAGACATTGGAGTTACGTCTTTATTGGAATGTGGGTTTGCTTTTAGCAATGGTGGTTGGGGGGTTTGGAATGGTTAGTAGGGGAGCCATATTGGCCATACACGGTCAAGCAATCGCAATGCACTCAAATGTAAATCAGATGCTAGGTTTAAAAATCGCATTGTACTCGCATGTCACTTGTCCATTTTTTCGGTCCATATTATGGAACAGTTTTTTCTCGCATATTGGTACGTACCCTACAGCTAGAGTCACACAAGCAAATAAAAATTTTATCCCATTTTCATCCAGAAAACTTGGATGATTTTTCCTGAATTTTTTATCCATGTTGTCGTTCTACAATATGGTTTTTTACTAAGCAATTATTGATCATTTACAGGATCATTTACAGTTTCCTTTGCTACAATATTGTAATTTTTGTGTAAAAATAGGATTCCTCTCTGATGATCCTTATGTCATTCTTTTTTTTGTCACAGCCATCTTATTTTGGAGTCAAATTGCAGCATGATGCAACTTTTTTCCTACCGCCGGGTACAGCTGAGAAAAAATATGCAGATCTGCACTGCCTCATTGCATAACATTAGTCCTAATACAATCCTTTTTTTATCGGATTGCACTTGCCTTAAGGTACCATCACATTAAGCGACGCTGCAGCGATATAGACAATGATGTCGATCGCTGCAGCATCGCTGTTTGGTCGCTGGAGAGCTGTCACACAGACAGCTCTCCAGCGACCAACGATGCCGAGGTCCCCGGGTAACCAGGGTAAACATCGGGTTACTAAGCGCAGGGCCGCGCTTAGTAACCCGATGTTTACCCTGGTTACCATTGTAAATGTAAAAAAAAAAAACACTACATACTTACATTCCGGTGTCTGGTCACGTCCCTCGCCTTCAGCTTCCCGCACTGACTGTGAGCGCCGGCCGTAAAGCAGAGCGGTGATGTCACCGCTGTGCTCTGCTTTACGGCCGGCTGGCGCTCACAGTCAGTGCGGGAAGCTAAAGGTGAGGGACGTGACCAGACACCGGAATGTAAGTATGTAGTGTTTTTTTTTTTTTACATTTACAATGGTAACCAGGGTAAACATCGAGTTACTAAGCGCGGCCCTGCGCTTAGTAACCCGATGTTTACCCTGGTTACCAGTGAAGACATCGCTGGATCGGCATCATACACGCCGATTCAGCAATGTCAGCGGGTGATCCAGCGACGAAATAAAGTCCTGGACTTTCCCCAGAGACCAACGATTTCCCAGCAGGGGCCTGATCGTTGGTCGCTGTCACGCATAACGATTTTGTTAACGATATCGTTGCTACGTCACAAAAAGCAACGATATCGTTAACAAAATCGTTATGTGTGATGGTACTTTTAGGCTGCCGTCACACTAGCAGTATTTGGTCAGTATTTTACATCAGTATTTGTAAGCCAAAACCAGGAGTGGAACAATTAGAGGAAAAGTATAATAGAAACATATGCACCACTTCTGCATTTATCACCCACTCCTGGTTTTGGCTTGCAAATACTGATGTAAAATACTGACCAAATACTGCTAGTGTGACGGCAGCCTAACTTTTACACACATTTGCGAAAACCTTAAGGCCGGTATCACACTGGCGTTTAAAACGGCTGAGTGCAATGCGATAAAAATATCGCATTGCACTCGGACCAATGTTAAGCTACGGGGCAGCTCCCACCAGCCGACTTTTTGTCGGCCGTTTTCCTCGGTCCGAGACAATCGCAGCATGCTGCGATTGTTTCGGACCGAGGAAAACTCTCGGCTCAGTCGCACCCATATAAGCCTATGGGTGCGAGTGAGACAGCGCACACCACTCGGATATCATCCGAGTGATGTGTGTTATAAGTGGACCTCAGCAATGGAGGAGATGGAGAAATTAATTTCGAGCAGGAGCCGAGTGTCATTAGCATATTGCATCCGATGATCTCGCATCGGATGCAATACGCCAGTGTGACGCCGGCCTAAAAGTCCAAGTGGTGTATGTCACAACTGCAACTATCTCAGCAAAAATCATCGCACTAGGATTTGCTGAACCAATATCATGACTAAAATTATTGTGACTAGGGAGTGCAGTTCACGTTTTTTGGACATTTTTTGTTTTAAAGTGGATTAGTTTTTTGTACCTGAAATAGAAATTAATCAATTTCTCAAATGAATAGTCCAAATAAATTAAGTGAACTAGAAAGTTCACTAAAATTGCCCCTTCCTGAGCCATGAAAGTTAGCACCCTAAAATTGCTTATTTGTGCCCTTGTTGGCTAAGCCCTATTGTTCCCTAATAAAGGATCTAAAAGCTATAAAAGGCAAAATATTAAATATTATATTAGCCTATTGATAATGCTATGGGAATAGTCATACATAGAATATACCACCATAATATAAAAAGGAGTACATTTTTACAAAATCATGTTACTTTCTTGACATGTTTCTCCTTTGAGATATCAAATTCATCAAGTTGCCAGGAGGCAACTCTTCAGTCCTATACAGGATGATGCAGAGGGGTGCCAGATGAGGAGCTCCATTTTAAAGTGGTCACTTTTCTGTTGCTAGGTATATATTTTAGAATACCCTTATATTGTTCATCCTATTTTCTCTGTGAATTGCTGTGTGATAGACTCATTCATTGGCTCCTTTAGAACATCTGATATGATAGCTACAAGACATTACTGGGAAGCTCACATGGTTGCTCTTGGCATAATTAGGCTGGTGTTTGGTTGATTCTGTCTTTAGTAGTCTATAAAATAGCACTAGGCATTTTTTATTTTTGAATTGCATATCATATCGTGAATGATTCGAATTCACATGTACCAAAGCATTTTAACCTCTTTCTGACATCGGGTGTAATAGTATGCCGATGTCGTACTTCCCCTGAGCACGCACCTTTCCTGGCACATAACAGCTGATATATACAGCTGATATGTGTCCACAATAGACACAGGTGGAATCGCGATGCACCTGTGGCTGTTAACTAGTTAAATGTCGCTGTCAATCTCTGACAGGGACATTTAACTCATGCTTGCCGAAAATGAATCACTAGACCCACCCATCAATGACCCCTTCACATGATTGCTGGTCACCTATGGGTTGGCATAACAATGAGAGGTTTCCAGCAGATCTCTATGGTTGACACAGCAAATGAGCATTTCTGCAGACAACTACAGCTTCTAGTCTCCCATGGAGACTATGGACACATGCAAAAAGTAAAAAAAAAGGTATTTAAAAATATTTTAAAAATAAAAAAATATAAAAGATCAAATCACCCCCTTTTGCCCTATTCAAAATAAAATAATAAAAAAATCAAACAAACATATGTTTGGTATTACACCATTTAGAATCCCCAGACCTTTCAATATAAAAAAAGAATTAACCGGATCGTTAAACAGCATAACAAGAAAAAAGTCAAGAAGCCAGAATTACAACACGGCATTAAAATGCAATAACAGGAGCTCAAAAGATCGTATCTGAACCAAAATGATATCATTAACCCTTTTCTGCCAGCTGACGTAATAGTACGTCAGCTGGCAGTATCCCCCGCTTTGAGGTGGGCTCCAGCAATGAGCCCAGCTCAAAGCCACGACATGGCTCTCTCGCAATGGGCGCGAGAGGAATCACTATCCGCCCACACCCATCAACTAGTTTAATGCCGCTGTCAAACGCTGACAACGGCATTTAACAACGGCTGCCGGCTGCGTGGGCAGAAGTATGCGCACTGCTGACCCCGTCACATGATCGGGGGTCATCGGTGCATTGCCATCACAACCAGAGGTCTCCTCGAGACCTTTATGGTTGTTAATCGCAGATTGCTATGAGCGCCACCCTGTGGTCAGTGCTCATAGCAAGGCTGCAATTCTGCTGCATAGAGGTGATCTGTGCATCACCTCTATGTAGCAGAGGCGATCTAGTAGTGGATGCTTCTAGGCTCCCATGGAAGCTATTGATGCATGCCAAAATTTAAAAAAAGTGTTTAAAAATATCAAAAAATAAAAAATGTAAAAGTTAAAATCACCCCCTTTCGCCCAAATCAAAACAAAACAATAAAAAAATCAAAGCTACACATATTTGGTATCACCGAATTCAGAATCGCTCAATCTGTCAGCAAAAGAAAGGATTAACCTGATCGCTAAACCAATAAAAAAATTTTGGTCGCCGCAACATTGCATTAAAATGCAATAATGAGCGATCAAAAGAATGTATCTGCAAAAAAGTGGTATAATTAAAAATGTCATCTCGACATGCAAAAAATAAGCCCTTACCCGACCCCAGATCACGAAATATGGAGACGCTACAGGTAACAAAAAATTGTGCAATTTTTTTTTTTTTAGCAAAACTTTGGAATTTTTTTGCCACTTAAATAAAAGAGAACCTAGACATATTTGGTGTCTTTGAACTCATAATGACCTGGAGAATCATATTGGCAGGTCAGTTTTAATATTTAGTGAACCTAGCAAAAAAGCCAATCAAAAAAAAAGTGTGGGATAGCACTTTTTACAATTTCATCGCACTTGGAATTGGTTTCCTGCTTTCTGTTAGAAAACATGGTAAAACCAATGGTGTCATTCAAATGTACAACTCGTCCCGCAAAATATAAGCCCTCACATGGCCATATTTACAGAAAAATAAAAAATGTCTCGCTCTGGAAAGAAGAGGAGCAAAAAACAAAAATGAAAAAACGAAAGAAGCTCCGGGGGTGAAGGGGTTAAAAACATCAGCTCACCATGAAAAAAATAAGCCCTCACCCATCCCCATATCACAAAAAATTACGACGCTATGGGTATCGGAAAAAAGCACTTCTTTTTTTTTTTTTTAATTTGAACAAATTTTTTAAAGAATTTTCAGCGCTTAAATAAAAATGAACCTAGACATATTTGGTGTCTATGAATTCGTAATGACCTAGAGAATTATAATGACAGGTCAGTTTTATCATTTAGTGAACATGCTAAAAAAAAAACTATGGGATTGCACTTTTATTGCAATTTCACCGCAGTTGGATTTTTTTCCCTGTTTTATAGTACGCAATATGTTAAAACCAATGATGTCTTTCTTACAACTCATCCCACAAAAAACAAGCCCCATATGGCCATTTTGACCAAAAAATAAAAAAGTTATGCCTCTGGGAAAAAGGGATGAAAAAAGCAAAAATGCAAAAACAAAAGTACCTCTGGTCGTTACGTGTTTAATATTCATAGTCTCCTTTTGCAACAAAATTTCCAATATGAAAGAGAGGGACAGAAATAATGAGAGTGAGCTCTTTTACCCAGTTACAGCAATGTTTTTAACAAAAGTTATGATGACTGGGGCTGTGGCCTGGCTGGGAATGTAGCAGGACGTGCATTGTGATCAGCTCCCCTATTCACCGGGGAGCAAGGTAGCTCTGCTTGGTATAGTCAGGTGGAGGAAGGTCTGGAGCGTGCCAGAGAGCGGTAACTTATCTTCTGTCATGAATAGTGTTGAGCGATACCGTCCGATACTTGAAAGTATCGGTATCGGATAGTATCGGCCGATACCCGAAAAATATCGGATATCGCCGATACCGATATCCGATACCAATACAAGTCAATGGGACATCAAGTATCGGAATGTATCCTCATGGATCCCAGGGTCTGAAGGAGAGGAAACTCTCCTTCAGGCCCTGGGATCCATATTAAAGTGTAAAATAAAGAATTAAAATAAAAAATATTGTTATATTCACCTCTCCGGCTGCCCCTGGACATCAGCGGGAGGATCCGGCGTCCGGCACGGCTTCTTTCTTCAAAATGCGCGCCTTTAGGACCTGTGGAATGACGTCCCGGCTTCTGATTGGTCGCGTGCCGCCCATGTGACCGCCACGCGACCAATCAGAAGCCGCGACGTCATTCCTCAGGTCCTAAAAGGCGCTCATTCTAGGACTTTAGCTGAGGAATGACGTCGCGGCTTCTGATTGGTCACGTGGCGGTCACATGGGCGGCACGCGACCAATCACAAGCCGGGACGTCATACCACAGGTCCTAAAGGCACGCATTTTGAAGAAAGAAGCCGTGCCGGACGCCGGTTCCTCGCGCAGATGTCCAGGGGCCGCCGGAGAGGTGAATATAACAATATTTTTTATTTTAATTCTTTATTTTACACTTCCGATACCGATACCCGATATCACAAAAATATCGGATCTCGGTATCGGAATTCCGATACCGCAAGTATCGGCCGATACCCGATACTTGCGGTATCGGAATGCTCAACACTAGTCATGACAAGGCAAAATAAGAAGAGGAAACAAGAGGCAGTTCTTATGGAGTCTGAAAAGACTAAAACTTAATTTTTAATCAGTCTATACTTTTGGTTTAGGGATCAACAGTTCTTTTTTTAGGGATTCCTTATAGGCTTTTTTTAGAACCTTCTCAGGATAACCCCTCTCTAGAAACCTTTCTTGTAGATCCTTTGCTTGTTCTTGAAATGATTTAAAGGGACACTGTCACCTGGATTTGTAGGGAACAATCTTCAGCCATGGAGGCGGGGTTTTGGGGTTTTTGATTCACCCTTTCCTTACCCGCTGGCTGCAAGCTGGCTGCAATATTGGATTGAAGTTCATTCTCTGTCCTCCATAATACACGCCTGCGCAAGGCAAGATTGCACCTTGTGCAGGCATGTACTACGGAGGACAGAGAATGAACTTCAATCCAATATTGCAGCCAGCATGCAGCCAGCGGGTAAGGAAAGGGTGAATCAAAAAACCCCAAACCCCGCCTCCATGGCTGAAGATTGTTCCCTCCAAATTCAGGTGACAGTGTCCCTTTAATATTTGAACAATTTCGGCGTATCCTCAAATACTGGCCTTTAGGAATTCCCCTCCTGAGGAGAGCCGATTTGACGATTTGTGCAATAATACATGCTGTGCGCCACATCAGGTTATTTGCATACGTGGCTAAGTGCACATTATTTTAGTCATGCAAATAGGATCCAGTGTCATTTGTATATAATTTTTTGAAGAGAGGCAATTCTTATCTATAAGTAGAGTTGAGCGACCTTGACCTTTTTAGAGTCGAGCCGGGTTTCGTGAAACCCGACTATCTCAAAAGTCGGGTCGAGTGAAATCGGCCGATTATGACGTAAAGTCGGGATCGACCGAAACACGAAACCCAATGCAAGTCAATGGGGCAGCATTGTCGGCAGTGAGTGGGGGCCAGGAAAACACCTAGAGTGCCCATTTTAATGTCAAAACCATCCATTCTTCTTAATGAAGCTTGTCAAGCGTAATTTACCTTATAATAATTGGAAGGCATTTGAAATTGGGGGTCATTTGGCTAAAGTTGTGGTGGGTAGGGCTGGTTCAAGTAATTAGTGGGCCCAGGAAATCTGGACCACGTCATGGCAGTGGAGCAGGGAGAGGTAAGTATTTCAACTTTGCAAGTGCTGTGAACCTGAGCAAGCAGGGGGGGCCCACTCGTTGGCATTGGCACTGGCACAGGGCCCCTCAAAGTACAGCGGTGTGTTTGCACGGCGGGGGCGCCTCCCACCGGCAGCAACACTTTTGTGTACCATGAGAGGCCCTGTGCCAGTGATGTCGCCAACTAGTATTCCTCCCCCCATCTGATGAAGGAACCTGCACTTTCATCTGCACCTTCCTGTTTGTCCCCGTGTAAGGTGGTATGGTATGCGGGAAGGGGGACCTGACTTTCAGCAGGGTCACAATCTTGCAGTGTAGCGTGCACGGGAAATGTTGCGTTATGGGTCAATGTACCAGCAGACTCATCTATCACTGGCTGGGCAATGGGCAGGATGAGGAGGAAACACAGATATAGGCCCAAAGAATAAAGTGGGCTAAATGCAGTTCAAAATTGGTAACACAGGACTAATCAGGGGGCATTGCAGTGGAGGACAACTGGAATGAGAGGCTGACACAGAGAGTAGGCCCAAATCAGTAAGTAGTCGAAATGCAGTTCAAAATTGGCAACAGTAGTAAACAGGCGGCACAGCTTTGTTCAGTGGAGGAGAACAGCAAGGAGTGGCAGACACCGATAGTAGGCCCCAACCCAACTAGTAGGCCAAATGCAGTCTAACATTAACAACTACTTAACGAGCGCCTGAAAACGGAATTTCAGGACAGGAAACCAGGAGAACAGCAAGGAGCGGCAGACACCGATAGTAGGCCCCAAACCAACTAGTACGCCAAATGCAGTTGTTCCGTTTAACCACAATTTAATGAGAGCCTGAAGATAGAAGTTCAGGAAAGGCAACCTGGAGAACACCTTGGAGTGGAACACACCATCTCTCTACACCCCATACCCAATTTGTAGGTCTAATGCAGCGTAGTTTCCAACAACTACTAAACGAGAGCATGATGATCGAAGCATTGGCGAGGAAACCTGGGGAACACCTTGGAGTGGAACACACCATCTCTCTACAGTGGAACACACCATCTCTCTACACCCCATACCCAATTTGTAGGCCTAATGCAGCGTAGTTTCCAACAACTACTAAACGAGAGCCGGAAGATCGAAGCAATGGAGAGGAAACCTGGGGAACACCTTGGAGTGTAACACACCATCTCTCTACACCCCATACCCAATTTGTAGGCCTAATGCAGCGTAGTTTCCAACAACTACTAAACGAGAGCCGGAAGATCAAAGCAATGGAGAGGAAACCTGGGGAACACCTTGGAGTGTAACACACCATCTCTCTACACCCCATACCCAATTTGTAGGCCTAATGCAGCGTAGTTTCCAACAACTACTAAACGAGAGCTGGAAGATCGAAGCAATGGAGAGGAAACCTGGGGAACACCTTGGAGTGTAACACACCATCTCTCTACACCCCATACCCAATTTGTAGGCCTAATGCAGCGTAGTTTCCAACAACTACTAAACGAGAGCATGATGATCGAAGCATTGGCGAGGAAACCTGGGGAACACCTTGGAGTGGAACACACCATCTCTCTACAGTGGAACACACCATCTCTCTACACCCCATACCCAATTTGTAGGCCTAATGCAGCGTAGTTTCCAACAACTACTAAACGAGAGCCGGAAGATCGAAGCAATTCAGAGGAAACCTGGGGAACACCTTGGAGTGTAACACACCATCTCTCTACACCCCATACCCAATTTGTAGGCCTAATGCAGCGTAGTTTCCAACAACTACTAAACGAGAGCCGGAAGATCAAAGCAATGGAGAGGAAACCTGGGGAACACCTTGGAGTGTAACACACCATCTCTCTACACCCCATACCCAATTTGTAGGCCTAATGCAGCGTAGTTTCCAACAACTACTAAACGAGAGCTGGAAGATCGAAGCAATGGAGAGGAAACCTGGGGAACACCTTGGAGTGTAACACACCATCTCTCTACACCCCATACCCAATTTGTAGGCCTAATGCAGCGTAGTTTCCAACAACTACTAAACGAGAGCCGGAAGATCGAAGCTCAGGAAAGGCAACCTGGAGAACACCTTGGAGTGGAACACACCATCTCTCTACACCCCATACCCAATTTGTAGGCCCAATGCAGCGTAGTTTCCAACAACTACTAAACGAGAGCCGGAAGATCGAAGCAATGGAGAGGAAACCTGGGGAACACCTTGGAGTGTAACACACCATCTCTCTACACCCCATACCCAATTTGTAGGCCTAATGCAGCGTAGTTTCCAACAACTACTAAACGAGAGCCGGAAGATCGAAGCTCAGGAAAGGCAACCTGGGGAACACCTTGGAGTGTAACAAACCCTCTCTCTACACCACGGAAGGGCTGATTCTTAGGAAGGAAGGCTGTCGGAAAGAAGCAGGGCGCGTCCGAGGGTGATTATATTCTTATTAGGTATATACTCACCCTCGGACGCGCCCTGCTTCTTTATTTGTAATGAATGTTTATTTGCAATGTGGTTTTGACTTACTCTATTTTTTTGGTAAATAATGATTTTATTATTTTCATTGTTTTGCATCTTCTTGGCAATAATATAAAGAAGACGCGACAGGACAACACTCGGTGGATGCCATATCTGTGTTTAAAATTGAAAAAACCTTTCAGTTAACTACTTGCAGGAGAAAGTTATTGTAGCTGGTGGCCATTTTTAGTACTGTACCAGATTTTTGTTGTATGTGTTTGTTTTTAATGTTAAAATGTCTGCATTTGATATCTCTCCAGTATTTTCTTTTTTATAAGCAAAATACTTATTTTTATATTTTCTGATGTTGGTTCCAGGGGTACACGGGCAGCAGTGGTGTGGTCAGTGGAGGCCTAGTGGAAGGAGTGACCGCAGACAGGCATCGAAGGCCTAAAATAATAACACATGGCTGTAGGCAATTTTAAATTGGTTCCAGGGGTACACGGGCAGCAGTGGTGTGGTCAGTGGAGGCCTAGTGGAAGGAGTCACCGCAGACAGGCATCGAAGGCCTAAAATAATAACAGATGGCTGTAGGCAATTTTAAATTGGTTACAGGGGTACACGGGCAGCAGTGGTGTGGTCAGTGGAGGCCTAGTGGAAGGAGTCACCGCAGACAGGCATTGAAGGCCTAAAATAATAACACATGGCTGTAGGCAATTTTAAATTGGTTACAGGGGTACACGGGCAGCAGTGGTGTGGTCAGTGGAGGCCTAGTGGAAGGAGTCACCGCAGACAGGCATCGAAGGCCTAAAATAATAACACATGGCTGTAGGCAATTTTAAATTGGTTCCAGGGGTACACGGGCAGCAGTGGTGTGGTCAGTGGAGGCCTAGTGGAAGGAGTGACCGCAGACAGGCATTGAAGGCCTAAAATAATAACACATGGCTGTAGGCAATTTTAAATTGGTTACAGGGGTACACGGGCAGCAGTGGTGTGGTCAGTGGAGGCCTAGTGGAAGGAGTGACCGCAGACAGGCATTGAAGGCCTAAAATAATAACACATGGCTGTAGGCAATTTTAAATTGGTTACAGGGGTACACGGGCAGCAGTGGTGTGGTCAGTGGAGGCCTAGTGGAAGGAGTGACCGCAGACAGGCATCGAAGGCCTAAAATAATAACACATGGCTGTAGTCAATTTTAAATTGGTTACAGGGGTACACGGGCAGCAGTGGTGTGGTCAGTGGAGGCCTAGTGGAAGGAGTGACCACAGACAGGCATCGAAGGCCTAACATAACAAAAATGTCAATACAATGGTATTGTCAGTGGCAGGCATTGAAGGATGTCAGCGCATAGACTAAACATTGGTGGAGCTGTGAGATAATTTTGCAAGTGGTAGAGCACTGTTTGAGCTGGGGTGGGGGGAAACTGTCTTGTGGCCGGCGGTACAGGCCCAGGGCCCCTCATATTACAACGGTGTGTCTGACGTTGGGTGCGCACCACCACCGCCAGAGACACTTTATTGTACTAGGAGGGACCCAGTGGCAGTGCCGTCGACCAAAAGCGGGCTCACCCACCTCTTCAGACAAACTGCACTCTCACGGGTGCTGTCGCCAAGTGTCGATACCACGGCCCCGTGTGGGGAGTTTGGCCATTTAGTGAGGTGTAAACATGTCGTATGCTGGACAATCAGGTGCAGAAAATTTCAAGATTGGAAAAGGCATTCAGAATAGTCCACAGGCAAGACCTTTTCATAGGAAAGCTAGGTGTCAGCCGGGCAAGGTGGGGCAAAAGATTTCGAAATCCAGTTGTGGTTCATTTTAATGAAGGTTAGATCATCTACATTTTGGGTAGCCAGACGAGTCCTTTTTTCTGTTAGTATTGAACCTGCAGAACTGAATACTCTTTCTGATAGGACACTAGCTGCCGGGCAAGCAAGCTCCTGCAATGCATATTCTGCCAATTCTGGCCAGGTGTCTAATTTTGATGCCCAGTAATCAAATGGGAATGACGGTTGAGGGAGAACATCGATAAGGGATGAAAAATAGTTTGTAACCATACTGGACAAATGTTGTCTCCTGTCACTTTGAATTGATGCTGCAGTACCTGTCCTGTCTGCGGTCATAGCAAAATCACTCCACAACCTGGTCAGAAAACCCCTCTGGCCAACGCCACTTCTGATTTCTGCCCCTCTAACTCCTCTGGTCTGCTGGCCCCTGCAGCTCGTGTGAGAACGATCACGGGCGCTGTGTGCAGGGAATGCCAGAAGCAAACGGTCAACAAGAGTTGATTGTTTGGTTGCTAATATTAGTTCCAAGTTCTCATGTGGCATTATATTTTGCAATTTGCCTTTATAGCGAGGATCAAGGAGGCAGGCCAACCAGTAATCGTCATCATTCATCATTTTAGTTATGCATGTGTCCCTTTTGAGGATACGTAAGGCATAATCCGCCATGTGGGCCAAAGTTCCAGTTCTCAAATCTGCGGTTGTGCTTGGTTGAGGGGCAGTTTCAGGCAAATCCACGTCACTTGTGTCCCTCAAAAAACCAGAACCCGGCCTTGCCGCGCCACCAATTTCCAGTGGCCCCGGAAAAGCTTCCTCATTAAAAATATAATCATCCCCATCATCCTCCCCGTCCTCCTCCTCCTCTTCGCCCGCTACCTCGTCCTGTACACTGCCCTGGCCAGACAATGGCTGACTGTCATCAAGGCTTTCCTCTTCCTCAGCTGCAGACGCCTGATCCTTTATGTGCGTCAAACTTTGCATCAGCAGACGCATTAGGGGGATGCTCAAGCTTATTATGGCGTTGTCTGCACTAACCAGCCGTGTGCATTCCTCAAAACACTGAAGGACTTGGCACATGTCTTGAATCTTCGACCACTGCACACCTGACAACTCCATGTCTGCCATCCTACTGCCTGCCCGTGTATGTGTATCCTCCCACAAAAACATAACAGCCCGCCTCTGTTCACACAGTCTCTGAAGCATATGCAGTGTTGAGTTCCACCTTGTTGCAACGTCTATGATTAGGCGATGCTGGGGAAGGTTCAAAGAACGCTGATAGGTCTGCATACGGCTGGAGTGTACGGGCGAACGGCGGATATGTGAGCAAAGTCCACGCACTTTGAGGAGCAGGTCGGATAACCCCGGATAACTTTTCAGGAAGCACTGCACCACCAGGTTTAAGGTGTGAGCCAGGCAAGGAATGTGTTTCAGTTGGGAAAGGGAGATGGCAGCCATGAAATTCCTTCCGTTATCACTCACTACCTTGCCTGCCTCAAGATCTACAGTGCCCAGCCACGACTGCGTTTCTTTCTGCAAGAACTCGGACAGAACTTCCGCGGTGTGTCTGTTGTCGCCCAAACACTTCATAGCCAATACAGCCTGCTGACGTTTGCCAGTAGCTGCCCCATAATGGGAGACCTGGTGTGCAACAGTGGCAGCTGCGGATGGAGTGGTTGTGCGACTGCGGTCTGTGGACGAGCTCTCGCTTCTGCAGGAGGACGAAGAGGAGGAGGAGGGGGTGCGAACGGCTACAGCCAATTGTTTCCTAGACCGTGGGCTAGGCAGAACTGTCCCAAACTTGCTGTCCCCTGTGGACCCTGCATCCACCACATTTACCCAGTGTGCCGTGATGGACACGTAACGTCCCTGGCCATGCCTACTGCTCCATGCATCTGTTGTCAGGTGCACCTTTGTGCTCACAGATTGCCTGAGTGCATGGACGATGCGCTCTTTAACATGCTGGTGGAGGGCTGGGATGGCTTTTCTGGAAAAAAAAGTGTCGACTGGGTAGCTCGTAGCGTGGTACAGCGTAGTCCATCAGGGCTTTGAAAGCTTCGCTTTCAACTAACCGGTAGGGCATCATCTCTAACGAGATTAGTCTAGCTATGTGTGCGTTCAAACCCTGTGTACGCGGATGCGAGGCTAAGTACTTCCTTTTTCTAACCATAGTCTCATGTAGGGTGAGCTGGACTGGAGAGCTGGAGATCGTGGAACTAGCGGGGGTGCTGGTGGACATGGCAGACTGAGAGACGGTGGGAGATGGTATTGTTGCCACCGGTGCCCTAGATGCAGTGTTTCCTACTACGAAACTGGTGATTCCCTGACCCTGACTGCTTTGGCCTGGCAAAGAAACCTGCACAGATACTGCAGGTGGTGCGGAAAATGGTGGCCCTACACTGCCGGAAGGGATGTTGCGTTGCTGACTAGCTTCATTGGCCGAGGGTGCTACAACCTTAAGGGACGTTTGGTAGTTAGTCCAGGCTTGCAAATGCATGGTGGTTAAATGTCTATGCATGCAACTTGTATTGAGACTTTTCAGATTCTGTCCTCTGCTTAAGGTAGTTGAACATTTTTGACAGATGACTTTGCGCTGATCAATTGGATGTTGTTTAAAAAAATGCCAGACTGCACTCTTTCTAGCATCGGATACCTTTTCAGGCATTGCAGACTGAGCTTTAACCGGATGGCCACGCTGTCCTCCAACAGGTTTTGGCTTTGCCATGCGTTTTGGGCAAGATACGGGCCCGGCAGATGGAACCTGTTGCGATGTTGATGCCTGCTGCGGCCCCTCCTCCTCCGCTTCAGAACTGCTGCCGCCTGCACCCTGTTCCCCCAATGGCTGCCAATCGGGGTCAAGAACTGGGTCATCTATTACCTCTTCTTGTAGCTCGTGTGCAACTTCGTCTGTGTCACCGTGTCGGTCGGTGGTATAGCGTTCGTGATGGGGCAACATAGTCTCATCAGGGTCTGATTCTTGATCAGCACCCTGCGAGGGCAATGTTGTGGTCTGAGTCAAAGGACCAGCATAGTAGTCTGGCTGTGGCTGTGCATCAGTGCACTCCATGTCAGATTCAACTTGTAATGGGCATGGACTGTTAACTGCTTCACTTTCTAAGCCAGGGACGGTATGTGTAAAGAGCTCCATGGAGTAACCCGTTGTGTCGCCTGCTGCATTCTTCTCTGTTGTTGTTTTTGCTGAAGAGGACAAGGAAGCGACTTGTCCCTGACCGTGAACATCCACTAACGACGCGCTGCTTTGACATTTACCAGTTTCACGAGAGGAGGCAAAAGAGCTAGAGGCTGAGTCAGCAAGATAAGCCAAAACTTGCTCTTGCTGCTCCGGCTTTAAAAGCGGTTTTCCTACTCCCAGAAAAGGGAGCGTTCGAGGCCTTGTGTAGCCAGACGACGAACCTGGCTCCACAGCTCCAGACTTAGGTGCAATATTTTTTTTCCCACGACCAGCTGATGCTCCACCACTACCACTACCCTCATTACCAGCTGACAATGAACGCCCCCGGCCACGACCTCTTCCACCATACTTCCTCATTGTTTTAAAAACGTAAACAAACTAACGGTATTTGTTGCTGTCACACAAATTACACGGTGAGCTATAACTTCAGTATGATTTAGCTACCCCTTTACAGGTGAGTGAGACCACAACGAAAATCAGGCACAATGTTACACACTCTGTTGTTGGTGGCAACAAATGAGAGAGATGCCACACACGCAGGACTGTCACTGAAGCACAAATGTAAATATTAATCTCCCACTGATTTGATTTTTTTTTTTTTTTAAGGGAGACTTTAGGAAAAAAAAATAATAGAATAAAATGATTTTTTCAGGAAGAATTTAGAAACCAAGTAAAATAAAATGATTTTTTCAGGGAGAATTTAGAAAACAAATAAAACAAAAAAAGGCTTTCTATGGCCCACTGAGTGAGAGATGACGCACACAGGAGTCAGGAGTGGCACACAAGCCCAGAGGCCAATATTTATCTCCCACTGATTGATGTAGTGATTTTTTCAGGTAGATTTTGGAACCCAAATCAAGCTAAAAAAAATAATAGGCTTTCTATGGCCCACAATTGGAGAGAGAGAGAGAGATGGCACACCCAGGAGTCAAGACTGGCACACAAGCAGAAAGGGCAATATTAATCTCCCACTGATTTGTTTTTTTTTTTTTTTTTTCAGGGAGACTTTAGGAAAAAAAAATAGAATAAAATGATTTTTTCAGGAAGAATTTAGAAACCAAATAAAATAAAATGATTTTTTCAGGGAGAATTTAGAAAACAAATAAAACAAAAAAAGGCTTTCTATGGCCCACTGAGTGAGAGATGACGCACACAGGAGTCAGGAGTGGCACACAAGCCCAGAGGCCAATATTTATCTCCCACTGATTGATGTAGTGATTTTTTCAGGTAGATTTTGAAACCCAAATCAAGCTAAAAAAATAATAGGCTTTCTATGGCCCACAATTGGAGAGAGAGAGAGAGATGGCACACCCAGGAGTCAAGACTGGCACACAAGCAGAAAGTGCAATATTAATCTCCCACTGATTTGTTTTTTTTTGTTTTTTTTTTCAGGGAGACTTTAGGAAAAAAAAAAATAGAATAAAATGATTTTTTCAGGAAGAATTTAGAAACCAAAGAAAATAAAATGATTTTTTCAGGGAGAATTTAGAAAATAAATAAAACAAAAAAAGGCTTTCTATGGCCCACTGAGTGAGAGATGACGCACACAGGAGTCAGGAGTGGCACACAAGCCCAGAGGCCAATATTTGTCTCCCACTGATTGATGTAGTGATTTTTTCAGGTAGATTTTGGAACCCAAATCAAGCTAAAAAAATAATAGGCTTTCTATGGCCCACAATTGGAGAGAGAGAGAGAGAGATGGCACACCCAGGAGTCAAGACTGGCACACAAGCAGAAAGGGCAATATTAATCTCCCACTGATTTGTTGTTTTTTTTTGTTTTTTTCAGGGAGACTTTAGGAAAAAAAAAAAATAGAATAAAATGATTTTTTCAGGAAGAATTTAGAAACCAAAGAAAATAATATGATTTTTTCAGGGAGAATTTAGAAAACAAATAAAACAAAAAAAGGCTTTCTATGGCCCACTGAGTGAGAGATGACGCACACAGGAGTCAGGAGTGGCACACAAGCCCAGAGGCCAATATTTATCTCCCACTTTTTTTTTTTGTTCCAGGGAAAATTTATAAACCCAATAAAAAAATAATAAATAGGCTTTCTATGGCCCACTATCTGAGAGACAGAGAGAGATGGCACGCTTAGGACTGGCACACAAGCCCAAAGGCCAATATTAATCTCCCTTTTTTTTTAAGGGAGAATTTATAAAACCCAAAAAAAATAAATAAATAGGCTTTCTATGGCCCACTATTTGTGAGAGAGATGGCACGCTCAGGACTGGCACACAAGCCCAGAGGCCAATATTAATCTCCCACTTTTTTTTTTTTTCCAGGGAAAATTTATAAACCCATTAAAAAAAAAAAAAAATAAATAGGCTTTCTATGGCCCACTATCTGAGAGAGAGAGATGGCACGCTTAGGACTGGCACACAAGCCCAAAGGCCAATATTAATCTCCCTTTTTTTTAAGGGAGAATTTATAAAACCAAAAAAAAAAAAAATAAATAGGCTTTCTATGGCCCACTATTTGTGAGAGAGATGGCACGCTCAGGACTGGCACACAAGCCCAGAGGCCAATATTAATCTCCCACTTTTTTTTTTTTTTTCCAGGGAAAATTTATAAACCCATTAAAAAAAAATAAAAATAAATAGGCTTTCTATGGCCCACTATCTGAGAGAGAGAGATGGCACGCTTAGGACTGGCACACAAGCCCAAAGGCCAATATTAATCTCCCACTGATTGATTTATTGATTTTTTCAGGTAGAATTTAGAACCCAAATAAAGCAAAAAAAAAAAAAAAAAGGGCTTTCTATGGCCCACTGAGTGAGTGATGATGCACACAGGAGTCAGGAGTGGCACACAAGCCCTGAGGCCAATATTTTTCTCCCACTGATTGATGTAGTGATTTTTTCAGGTAGATTTTAGAACCAAAATCAAGCAAAAAAATAAATAGGCTTTCTATGGCCCACTGAGTGAGTGATGATGCACACAGGAGTCAAGAGTGGCACACAAGCCCAGAGGCCAATATTTTTCTCCCACTGATTGATGTAGTGATTTTTTCAGGTAGATTTTATAACCCAAATCAAGCAAAAAAATAAATAGGCTTTCTATGGCCCACTGAGTGAAAGATGACACAGACAGGGATGGCACTCTAGCAGAAATGTCAATCTTAATCTCCCACAAAAAAAAAAACAAAAAAACAGGGAGTGTCCTTCAATTACTATCTCCCTGCAGTAATCTCAGCCAGGTATGGCAGGCAGCAATAAGGAGTGGACTGATGCACAAATTAAATAAAAAGTGTGTACAAACCAAAAAGATAGCTGTGCAGAAAGGAAGGAACAAGAGGATTTGTGCTTTGAAAAAAGCAGTTGGTTTGCACAGCGGCGTACACACAGCAATGCAGCTATCAGGGAGCCTTCTAGGGCAGCCCAATGAGCTACAGCGCTGAGGGAAAAAAAAAAAAAATGTAGCTTCCACTGTCCCTGCACACCGAAGGTGGTGTTGGGCAGTGGAAATCGCTACAGCACAAGCGGTTTGGTGGTTAATGGACCCTGCCTAACGCTATCCCTGCTTCTGACGAAGCGGCAGCAACCTCTCCCTAAGCTCAGATCAGCAGCAGTAACATGGCGGTCGGCGGGAACGCCCCTTTATAGCCCCTGTGACGCCGCAGACAGCAAGCCAATCACTGCAATGCCCTGCTCTAAGATGGTGGGGACCAGGACCTATGTCATCACGCTGCCCACACTCTGCGTTTACCTTCATTGGCTGAGAAATGGCGCTTTTCGCGTCATTGAAACGCGACTTTGGCGCGAAAGTCGCGTACCGCATGGCCGACCCCGCACAGGGGTCGGATCGGGTTTCATGAAACCCGACTTTGCCAAAAGTCGGCGACTTTTGAAAATGAACGACCCGTTTCGCTCAACCCTATCTATAAGTGCTCTACCTTTGTTTGGTATAATTATATACAAATATTTCCACTGGCAACTATTTATTTGATGGGCCCTCTGAGCCAAATTAAATCTTGGACCTGTGACCTGTTTAGTACCTTTTGCCATCACCCCTTTTTGTGTGTTGTCTGGTAATAAGGCACTTGTTTTTCACTGATGATCCCCTCCCCCACTCTTAGTGTTTTCATAATATGTCTGTTTTTATTATAGACTGATTAAAATTTAAGTTTTAGTCATATCCACTTTGCTTTTTTTATGCTCAATTTTGTGGAGACCTTCCGGCTTAATATTCTGATGGAGTCTGGCATTCAAGATGGCACCTCAGCCTGTCCTAGCACAGTAGTAGTGGGGGAGGGTAAACGGCATGCCTGGAGCAATATGCCAGGTCACCCAGAATTGGATGTAACATGCAGACAGTAGGGAGCATTTCGTCATCTTCAAAAGAGCTGCAGATAATCTGGCTATGGAAGCAGTGAAAGTGAATTCTCCCCTACTTGTGGTCTCCCAAGCTGTCCTTGACTGTGACTGATAGATCTCTGATGCCTCATGCTGCGGATGGGGGGATAACAAACCCGACACTTGGGGATGTATTTCCAGCTGTTACTCAGTGATGTGCTGATATTACTGATATGAAAGGCCATATGGGATCAATAAGGATGGATGTGTCTTAAGGCCCCGTCACACATAGCGACGCTTGAGCGATTCCGACAACGATACGACCTGTCAGGGATCGCTCAAGCGTCGCTATGTGGTCGCTGGTGAGATATCACACAGTGCGATCTCCCCAACGACGCAGCAGCGATGCGGCGAACTGTGGCGACCTGTAGCGATCTGTAGAACGATGCTATTTCATGATGATTCAATGGGACGTCCTGTCAGCGAGGTCGTTGGTAAGGTGTCAAACACAGCGATGTGTGCTACCCAGCGGGACCTCAACGATCAAAAAATGGCCCAGGCCATTCCGACACGACCAGCGATCTCACAGCAGGGGCCTGATCGCTGCTACGTGTCACACATAGCGAGATCGCTACTGAGATCGCTGTTGCGTCACAAAACTTGTGACTCAGCAGCGATCTCGCTAGCGATCTCGCTGTGTGTGACGGGGGCTTTAGACAAGATATGCAGAAATGGGTGACCGCATAGTGACTGTTGAAGGACATGCGAGTAAGGTGGAAGACATACTACCAACGTTATCCAAAGAAGTTAAAAGTGCCTCTGTTAATATTGCGGCTGGTGGGAGTTATGGAGAAAGCAGAGGGGAATGCCCCAGCAGAATTCTTTGAAAATTGGCTGATGTCCACATTTGGTAAAGAGGAACTCTCCACCGTGTTAAAGGGACACTGTCACCTGAATTTGGAGGGAACAATCTTCAGCCATGGAGGCGGGGTTTTGGGGTTTTTGATTCACCCTTTCCTTACCCGCTGGCTGCATGCTGGCTGCAATATTGGATTGAAGTTCATTCTCTGTCCTCCGTAGTACATGCCTGCACAAGATGCAATCTTGCCTTGCGCAGGTGTGTACTATGGAGGACAGAGAATGAACTTCAATCCAATATTGCAGCCAGCATGCAGCCAGCGGGTAAGGAAAGGGTGAATCAAAAACCCCAAAACCCCGCCTCCATGGCTGAAGATTGTTCCCTCCAAATCCAGGTGACAGTGTCCCTTTAACTATTGAAAGTGCACACTGAGTGCCTGCCATCCAGGTTGCTTCCACCAGGAGCACCGCCAAGATCCATCCTAATTAAGCTCCTGCATTTTAGGGACCGGGACAAGATCCTGAATCTTGCACGCACATCTCAGGATATCCGTATTGTGGGTCCATTTTCCCAGTTTTCTCCTCAGAAATGCAGAAACATCAGGCGCAGTTTCAGGATATCAAGAGAAGACTGCGCCAATTACAAGTTCAATATGCCATGTTGTATCCTGGTAAGCTGAGAATTGCTGCATTTAATGAGATGCATTTCTTTGACAACCTCAAAGAGGCGCTATGTTGGCTGGACTCCCATGAGCGCCATTTGAGGTCCCGCTGATATTTTTATCTGTTTTGCTTCTGTCCGGTGCTATTGAGCGCCTGTGCCTTTTCATTATTTTTGCTATTTCGCAGTTTGATGTTACATGTTATGCTAAGAGTGATAGCTCATGTAGGTGTGGGCCGTGTTCTCTGGCTGACTGATATATGTCTTAGGAGCTTTAGTTCTTCCTGGTACGTATGTGTTGTGAATTCCGCTCTTGGGCTCCCTCCGGTGGTTGTAAGTGGCACTTTTGTGAGTTCTGCTCTTGGGCTCTCTCCGGTGGTTTTAAGTGGTATGGCTGCTCCTTGGATTTAGCAGTCTGCAGCTGCTTCCACTGATTGTCTTTCTGCTCGGCTATTTATGCCTGGCTCTTCCTTCTGCCAGTGCCACTTGTCAATGGTTCCTGGTTGGATTCACATCTCTCTTGGATTTCCCTGATATCCTGACCAGTTCAGCAAAAATAAGTTCTTTTCTTTGCTCTTTTCTGTCCCCATGTTGTGGACTTATTCGTTCTGTGCATTCTATGTTTTGTCCAGCTTGTCAGTATGGATTAATTCAGTTAAGCTGGAAGCTCTGGGAAGCAGATTTACCCTCCACACCTTTAGTCAGGTGTGGAGATTTTTGTAAACTCTGTGTGGATTTTTGTAGTTTTTTTTACTGACCGCACAGTATTCCGTCCTGTCCTATCTAGCTAGACTGGCCTCCTGTGCTATATCCTGGTTTCATTCTACGTATGTCTTTTCCCTCTCCACTCACAGTCATTACTTGTGGGGGGCTATCTATCCTTTGGGGATTTTCTCTGAGGCAAGATAGTTTTCCTGTTTCTATCTTTAGGGGTAGTTAGTTCTCAGGCTGTGACGAGGTGCCTAGGGAGTGACAGGAGCATCCCACGGCTACTTCTAGTGTTGTGTTGAGCTTAGGGACTGCGGTCAGTACAGGTACCACCTCCTTCAGAGCTCGTCCCATGTTGCTCCTAAACCACCAGTTCATAATACGTATGGTTATATGAGAGGAACTACCTCCTACCACTTTGTTGGTGTTGTTACACTGAATTTTACATGGCAACTGTTGCATTTTCTAGCTTGAGGAATTTTAAATGCTCTGTAATATGTTGGGGGGTTGGGGAGGAGTGGTAGGGGGTTGGGTTATTTGCTGTATATGTAGTCTCCAGGACTTAGGACAAAAGTCTATCCAGTAGGAAACAATATGGGAAAATGTGGTCATGATATATAATTAACCCCTTTCTGACCTTGGACGGGATAGTACGTCCAAGGTTAGATCCCCTGCTTTGATGCAGGGCTCCGCGGTGAGCCCGCACCAAAGCCGGGACATGTCAGCTGTTTTGAACAGCTGACATGTGCCCGTAATAGGCGCGGGCAGAATCGCGATCTGCCCGCACCTATTAACTAGTTAAATGCCGCTGTCAAACGCAGACAGCGGCATTTAACTACCGCTTCTGGCCGGGCGGCCGGAAATGACGTCATCGCCGACCCCCGTCACATGATCGGGGGTCGGCGATGCGTCTCCATTGTAACCATAGAGGTCCTTGAGACCTCTATGGTTACTGATCGCCGGTGGCTGTGAGCGCCACCCTGTGGTCGGCGCTCACTGCACACCTGCATTTCTGCTACATAGCAGCGATCAGCAGATCGCTGCTATGTAGCAGAGGCGATCGAGTTGTGCCTGCTTCTAGCCTCCCATGGAGGCTATTGAAACATGGCAAAAGTAAAAAAAAAAAGTTGAAAAAAATGTTAAAAAAAAAAAATAAAAGTTTAAATCATCCCCGTTTCGCCCCAATCAAAATAAATCAATAAAAAAATATCAAATCTACACATATTTGGTATCGCCGTGCTCAGAATCGCCCGATCTATCAATTAAAAAAAAGCATTAACCTGATTGCTAAACAGCGTAGCGGGAAAAAAATTCGAAATACCAGAATTACGTTTTTTTGGTCGCCGCGACATTGCATTAAAATGCAATAATGGGCGATCAAAAGAACGTATCTGCACCAAAATGCTATCATTAAAAACGTCATCTCGGCACGCAAAAAATAAGCCCTCAACCAACCCCAGATCACGAAAAATGGAGACGCTACGAGTATTGGAAAATGGCACAATTTTTTTTTTTTTTTTTAGCAAAGTTTGGAATTTTTTTTCACCACTTAGATAAAAAATAACCTAGTCATGTTAGGTGTCTACGAACTCGTACTGACCTGGAGAATCATAATTTCAAGCCAGTTTTAGCATTTAGTGAATTTAGCAAAAAAGCCAAACAAAAAACAAGTGTGGGACTGCACTTTTTTTGCAATTTCACCGCACTTGGAAGTTTTTTCCTGTTTTCTAGTACATGACATGCTAAAACCAATGATGTCATTCAAAAGTACATCTCGTCCCGCAAAAAATAAGCCCTCACATGGCCAAATTGATGAAAAAATAAAAAAGTTATGGCTCTGGGAAGGAGGGGAGTGAAAAACGAACACGGAAAAACAAAAAATCCCACGGTCATGAAGGGGTTAATTGCACTCATGGTGGATCAGGTTAATTTGATTTTGTGGAATGTGCAGGGGTTGTGTGAGCCCACTAAAAGATCAGCCATTTTTCAGTTACTTAAGGGCTTTGAAACAGATGTTATTCTACACATAGCTCATACTCCAGGGGTGTTAGTATTTTTATCCACCACAATCTTTCTTTTACATGTCTAAAAGCCACAATCGATCCTGGGGGCAGATTTATCTGCTTGCTATGCCTGCTTTATGGCATACGGGTGTGCATAGTAGCACTATATATTCATCCACCATTCTCAAAGGAAACTATTCCAATGATAATACAGTTGCTGATGGAGCACCCAGATATGTCAGCTATTATTATTGGGGATTTCAATATGTAACTCATTGTGACTCTAGATAAATAGCGGAGAGACTTGTTAGTTGGAGGGAGTGTGGACACAGCGTTGGCCAGGGTATTACGGGAGATGCAGTGGTATGATATCTGGAGGACTAAATTCCCCTCAGCACGACAGTATTCTTGCTTTTCAGCATCATACTCCTCCTTATCTAGGATAGACCTGGGCATAGGTAATCAGCTCTTATTGCCGATGATGGACAAGGAGGAATATCTCACGAGACGGTTGTCAGACCACTCCCCATTAAGGGTTGTCCTTAATATTCTTCCACTATCTACTATATCAAGAGGACTATGGAAGCTCAACCCGTATTGGCTGGCAGTATTGAAGGACAGAGGATTAGCTGGGAAGTAAAAGGTCTTTTTTCAAGATAATATTGGCTCGGCATCACCCCCGATAGTTTGGGATACAATGAAGGCCTTTTTAAGGGGGTTCTGATTAAAGATATCTCTAGAATTAAAACTAAGAGCTCATACTATTGCTCTTCAGCGATGTGTTGATGAAGCAGAACAGCAGTTTGTAAATTCCTCATCTCAGCTTCATAGGGATGAATGGGTGGGGGCACAAAAATTGCTAAATAATCACCTTCTGGAACAGGCGGAAGATAAAATATTTTTTATCAGACAGAATTTCTATACCAAGGGGGAGGGTGCAGGGCATCTGTTGGCCACAGTCACTATAGCCCAGCAGGGATCTCCTGTTATTCCGGCAATTAAGACATCGGATGGGTCCACATTTAACGGGTCAGAGGAAATTCTTAATGAGTTTCTCCTTTTCTATAAACAATTACATTCTTACAAACTCTCTATGACAACAGAGGTGAATCATAGCTATCTAGGCTCTGCCACAGTTATCTGGGGAACAAAGGTTGGCATTGGACGCGCCTCTTACAGTGGAGGAACTGGAGGAAGCTCTAACCTCATTTCAAGCTAATAAGGCTGCAGGAACAGATGGCCTGCCGGCAGAATTGTATAAAGAGGTGGGTTTAGTGCTGTTGCCTAAATTGCTGGATGTCTTCCGTGAATCCGGGTGATAGTCTTGCTGCCTAAGCAGGTGAAATATCCAACCCTTACGGATTCCTATAGACCCATTTCCTTATTGCAGGTTGATGTTAAGATTTTGTCCAAAGTGCTTGCCATGAGACTCATAAAGGTCATTACTCACTTAGTTCAGACTGGCTTCATACCTGCCAAAACTACTACCATAAATTTGCAACGTCTCTTTATTAATCTACAGGCACAGTCGCAGTATGTGGGGGGAGGGCAGTACTCTCGCTCAATGCGGCGAAAGCTTTTGATAGCATTGAGTGGTAGTACTTGTGGTCTTTCATGAGGGGTATGAGTTTCGGTCCTGTTTTCTTGTCCTGAGTCAAGCTTTTATACTGCAATCCATGTGCCAAAATTAAAATAAATGGTTATACATCAGAGGCTTTTGAGCTGTGTAGGGGAACATAAGAGTCAGGGCTGTCCCCTCTACTGTTCGCATTGGCGATACAACCTCTCGCTATTAAACTCTAAACTAGTGGGGAGATAAAGGACTTTGTGCATCAGTCTGTGGAAAAAAGGGTGGCATTGTACTCAGATGACCTTTTGGTATTTATAGGGGATAAAGAGGATTCATTGTTAAACGCTATAGCTATGATTAACCAGTTTGGAGATTTTTCGGGGCTTCGTATTAATTGGGAGAAATCTAGGTTAATGCCAGTGGATGAACTTTCACAAGTATCAAAAGTGAGTCAAACGAGACTTAAAGTGGGGGAAGAGTATAAATATTTTTGCATTCAAGTTTCAACAAATGTTAGATCGCTTATACCTCTGAATTTGGATCCGCTGTACACAATATTCAAGCAAAAATCAGCACCTGGTGGAAATTACCTTCATTAGTAGTGGGTCGCACAAATTTGGTTAAAATGATTCTCATGCCCCAGCTGTTATATAGTAACATAGTAACATAGTAACATAGTAAGGCCGAAAAAAGACATTTGTCCATCCAGTTCAGCCTATATTCCATCATAATAAATCCCCAGATCTACGTCCTTCTACAGAACCTAATTGTATGATACAATATTGTTCTGCTCCAGGAAGACATCCAGGCCTCTCTTGAACCCCTCGACTGAGTTCGCCATCACCACCTCCTCAGGCAAGCAATTCCAGATTCTCACTGCCCTAACAGTAAAGAATCCTCTTCTATGTTGGTGGAAAAACCTTCTCTCCTCCAGACGCAAAGAATGCCCCCTTGTGCCCGTCACCTTCCTTGGTATAAACATGATATCCATAAGGCCCCAGGGCGGATTCCTCTGAAACACATTTACAAATTTCAAGCTATGTTCAGAGAATTAATTTGGAAAAAAGGCACAGCTTGGATTAAATATGACACATTACAGAGGGGAAAGGAGGAGGGAGGATTGGCTGCCCCTAATCGTGGCTGTGTTTTCTAGCCTCACAATTGCAACAGCTTAAACTGCTTCAGGGGTCTAGAGCTTCCATTGTTTAGGGGTATACGGGGAAAACCCAATTATCTCATTTTTGGAAGCAGGTTTTTTTGGGGAAAATAAGACTAAACTCCCTACTCTAGTACTTATGATAAAACCTGGGAAAAACTAAGCAACTCCTTAATATTGATGGGTTTAGTCCAGTTACTTCTAAATGGCAAAACCAAAAGTTGCCGGAAATATTTAGGTTAGAGGGATTTAGCCCCTGGAGGCAAACAGGGATCCTATTTATAGATCAACTTCAGTTGGATGGTACCCGCCACTGCATAGGGGGAATCTCGAACCATGTCTACTGCAGTATCCCTGTCTCCTCCTGCCGCAGTGGAACTTGCTCAGTAGAGACATCCGTCCCAGCTGCCTTTCCAGGCTCTGCCTTTGTAGCCAGCACTGATCAGCAGCGAGCAGGCCTTTCTGGGACTAAGTCCTACCTAGCACCAGACAGTGCTACTCTACTCATCAAGAACACAATTCAGTGTCTCTCAGCAGCCACCACCAGTGCGGCGCCGTACACTTGGTGTAATTTCCTGGCCCTGGTTAGGGTAATTAGTGGCGTCCGCCAGAGCAGCGTTGTATGCACTATTGGGCGATAAATTATTAGTTCTGTTCTATCCCTGACACCACAGTAGCGGTGTCGAGCGTAAGAGGTCTAGAGGAACTCTTTCCCCGTGTCTTGGGACAGAGTTCTGTGACTCTTTACTTGCGCTCTCTGTGTGGTATTGCGGCTCTGTGATGCAACAGGGTTCGCTTCCTTCATACCGGGTGAAGCTAACCCATGTGTATATTCACATTATAGCGCAATCTAGTCCACCATTACCGAACAGCAGGTGACCTTTCTGTACGGTGGACCCCGGACAGCGAACGCACCTCATATCCGCTCTAATTATGATTTGGTGCGTTCCACCAGTCCTAACATTACACTAGGGCCAGGGTCTGGCTAGTAAAGGCAGACAAACAGCGACTGCAGCGGTACATCCAGCAGCTGGAGGGCAGGTTGGTGGCTCTCAAGAGCACAACTTCAGCTGTGGATGTTACCGCAGTAGCTGTTCAGGTTGCTAGCATGGCTGCAGCCACTTTGTCCACTGTTCCGACCTTATCCTGCCTCCCGCTGCCAGATAAATTCTCTGGTGATAGCAAGTCTTGTAGGGGATTCGTGAACTAGTGTGTGATTCATCTTGAGCTCCTGGCTGCACGATTCCCCTCAGAGCGGGCTAAAGTGGGATTCATTATTTCTCTCTTGTCGGACAGGGCGTTGGAGTGGGCTACGCCGCGATGATCATGTGGTGCTGAGTGCTCCACGGTTTCTGAGCACTCTGAAACAGGTCTTTTTGAGACCTCAAGTTACCCATGATATGGCGCTCCAACTGCTGACATTGACACAGGGTTCATCTATGGTTAGTCATTTTTCGGTCCACTTCCGGACTTTAACATCTGAGCTGGAGTGGCTTTCCCAAGAACGCTCTGGTGACCTCCAAGTATTTATGACTGCTCGGAGATTTAATTTTCATCACGGCAGCTGAATGATTTACAGCTACTAGAAAACTTGAATACATGTGGGGATTCATAAGCAACCAGGCAACCCCCACATGTACTTAGCCTGGCTAGTAGCTGTAAATCATTCAGCTGCAGTGATGAAAATTAAATCTCTGAACACTAACAAATACTCGGGGACCACCCGAGCATGCTCGGGAAAACCCAAGCAACGAGTATACTCGCCCATCACTAATAATGATGCCTGGTAAATACAAACGTAGTAAAAAACATTTTTTTGGACTTGCCATTAACACGAAGAAGTGTGTGACCTCTTTCATCCATGGTGTCATCCAAAAATTTAATGACTTGCCACCATGACCATTTTTCATAACTATTTCTTCAAACATAGCCTGCAAGACTTGGGGTGTGTAGAACAACACAAACATTCCCACTATTAACAATGATCAGAAGCCATATGTAAGGCCTTGCCTTGTAGAAACAATTTTGTGTGGTATTAATAATGAAGTCTAAACCTTGGATTCAGCACAATAAGGCACAAACAGGCTGAGTACATGTGGGGGTTGCCTGGTTGCTAGGGAATCCCCACATGTAATCAAGCAGGCTAGTAGCTGTAAATCATTCAGCTGCCAGGATGAAAACTAAATCTCTGAGCAGTCATAAATACTCCGAGGTCACCCGAGCAATGAGTACACTCGCTCATCACTAGTTATAAAGACATAAAGCTACAGAACAGCACAAAAATGTTGCCACATACTCACACTGCATGTTTTTTGCATTTAGAACAAGCATGGTTAATTATTAATTATGATATTAAAGAGAGGGATCATACTATAATAATAGTAATAATGTAAAGTATATATGATGATGTTATTTTAGCTACAAAGGCTAAATACACATCAGATAATGTGTGTGTTGGTTAGACATGTAGCCTGACAGATATAAAGCACAATGTAAACTATTTTCATCTCTAAAAATTATTTCTGTTTTACTTTTCAAATGGAACATCTATGGGGTAACTTACCAAACTTTACCTGCTTTGCTGCTGAATATGTGGTCCAACAAGGTCTTGGGTAGAGCTGTTCAACTGCAGCGAACCAACCACGTTCTATTGCCAGCCTGTCATGGTATCCCTCAGATCGAGTATCCCAAAGTTCAGGATGTTGCTCTACCAGACTTATTAGCCATTCTGTTTCCACACAGGGGGCCATAATATAGTCCAAAATCACCACACTTGAAAGATGCCACCACTGTGATATCACTCCAACTTCAACTCACACCAAAAAATGCAGTCCAGACTTTGCAAAAGATTGGGCCAAGTAATGTCTAGACACCTATCTAGTATTGATACAATTAGTTTCAACCGTATAAGTTTGAAAACCAACACAGACTGCACACGGACGCCATCCATGTGCGATACGTGTTTACATGGATCCATTGACTTGTATGGGTCCGTGTGATCCGTGCTGTCGCACAAAAATCTGGCTGTACATCACTTCAATGACACTGTTAGAAGAACCATTGACCAAGTAACGCCCCTCACCCTCAGAACCTCCAAACACAAAGTGAAACAGCCCTGGCTCACATCGCAAACCCGATTTCTCCAGCGATGCTCTAGGTGTGCTGAACGCTTATGGAGGAAAACATGCACACCAGGAGACTTCAAATTTATGTTAAGTACCTATAACTATGCCCTTCACCTTGCCAAACAGACCTACTGCACCACCCTGATCTCCTCACTAGCCAACAACCCCAAGAAACTTTTTGACACCTTTCACTCCCTCCTCAGGCCAAAAGCACAAGCCCCTATCACAGACATCTGTGCTGATGACCTGGCCTCCCACTTTATAGAGAAAATAGACAATATCCATCAGGAAATCCGCTCCCAATCACCAAGTTCAGTGACTCCCATCCCTCCCTGCATCTCCCCTGGCTCACTCTCCACATTCGATCCCATCACAGAAGAAGAAGTCTCCAGGCTCCTCTCCTCTTCTCGTCCAACTACATGCACCACCGACCCCATTCCCTCACATCTCCTCCAGTCTCTCTCTCCAGTTATCACAACTCACCTACCTACAATTTTTAATCTCTCCCTCTCCTCTGGCATTTTCCCCTCCTCCTTCAAACACTCTATCATTACTCCATTACTAAAGAAACCCACTCTCGACCCATCCTGCCCAAATAACTACAGACCGGTCTCCAACCTCCCCTTCATCTCTAAACTCTTGGATCACCTGATATACTCCCGCCTTACCCGTTACCTCTCCACTCACGCCCTCCTAGACCCTTCACAGTCCGGTTTCCGCCCCCTACATTCGACTGAAACTGCACTCATCGAAGTGACCTTCTGACAGCAAAACATAACGGTGACCACTCTCTGCTCATTCTTCTTGACCTTTCTGTAGCTTTCGACACTGTTGACCACCCTCTCCTACTCTCTAGGCTCCAGTCACTAGGCATTAAGGACACTGCTCTCTCCTGGTTCTCTTCCTACCTTTCTGAACGCTCCTTCAGTGTTCTGTTCTCTGGCTCCACTTCCTCTCCTCTTCCTCTCACTGTCGGGGTACCTCAGGGCTCGGTCCTTGGCCCCCTTCCCTTCTCCCTCTTCACAGCCCCAATTGGACAGACCATCAGCAGATTTGGCTTTCAGTATCATCTTTATGCTGATGACACACAACTATACACGTCATCCCCTGACCTTACCCCCGCTGTACTGCAGAACTCCACTGACTGTCTGTCTGCAGTCTCCAACATCATGTCCTCTCTCTATCTGAAACTCAACCTCTCCAAAACTGAACTTTTTCTGCTCCTGCCATCTACTAACCTCCCTAAATCTGACATTTCCCTCTCCGTAGGTGGCACCATAATAACACCCCGGCAGCAGGCACGCTGTCTGGGTGTTATGTTTGACTCCGATCTCTCCTTCACCTCCCATATACAATCTTTTGCCCGCTCGTGCCGCTTACACCTAAAGAACATCTCTAGAATTCGCCCTTTTCTCACCATGGAAACAACAAAAACCCTCACTGTCGCCCTGATCCCCTCCCGCCTGGACTTCTGTAACACTCTATTAATTGGCCTCCCCCTCACGCGACTTTCCCCTCTCCAGTCCATCCTTAATGCAGCAGCCAGGGTTGTCCATCTGGCTAATCGTTACTCGGACGCGTCCGCTCTTTGCCAGTCATTACACTGGCTGCCCATTCATTACAGGATACAATTCAAAGTACTTCTTCTCATCCACAAAGCTCTCCACAGTGCGGCACCCCCTTACATCTCCATCATTTCTGTCTATCGGCCTAACAGATCGCTGCGCTCTGCAAATGACTTTCGACTAACCTCTGCACTGATCTGTACCTCCCACTCCCGACTCCAAGACTTCTCCCGTGCTGCACCAATCCTCTGGAATACTCTAGCCCAAGATATTAGGACCATCCACAATTTGCATAGTTTTAGACGCTCGCTCAAAACACATTTTTTCAGAGTGGCCTATCACGTTCACTAATCAAACTCATTTTATGTTTGTGTGTGTGTATAGCCCATTCACTATCCCCATCTATCCCCCACTCCCTGAGGATGGCTGGACCATCATTGTAAATACATCATTGTAAATACACATCTGTGCTTTGTATCTCCCCCACCTCACTGTAGATTGTAAGCTCTCACAAGCAGGGTCGTTTTATTTTGCTTTAATTATTGTATTGTTAACGTTGTTACTTATGACTGTTGTGTTTGAAACTGTAACTGTAAAGCGCTGCGGAATATGTTGGCGCTCTATAAATAAAGATTATTATTATTATTTTTATAAAAAATGGACATGTCCGCATGTTTTGCACATGAATACACGGTCCGTCAAAACACACTGACATGTGAATAGACCCATTCATTTGAATGAGTGTACCTGTGTCAGTGTCTCTGGTACGTGAGAAAACTGTCACTACACGTACTGGAGGCACTGACGTGTGAAACTGGCCTTAAATGGTATATAAAGGTAGGAATTGCTATACATACTGTTAAACTGTTATGTCCAATTACCTTATACACTAAAAAATATGTTTCACTCACAGTATTTGTTAGTCTTTTTTCTGGTGTTATTGTTAAGAACTGCTAAATTAAAGTTTTTATTGTAAGTAATATGAAAATATAAATGTAAGTTTGCACAAAATATTTTTCAGCATTTTTCATAAAATTCTAAAGCCAATATTGTGTTACAACAGTGAAAACCTACCCTCTTTGTAAAGATTTTTCTTATTTTTGCTACTATGCAACCTAAAACTTTGGTGTTTATATGGATTATATGGATACCTTTTGTTTCTGCTATTGAATACTGAGGTTAGAAAAGTTGTATAAAGAAGCTTAGAGAGTATAAGTTAATACATTTGTTCTAGAAAGATGGTGTTTTCTGTCAACTATCCAAAAAATACTCAAACTTTGCTGAAATAATTTTTATTCCCCTGCTGCCATCTGTTATATGTTGGCAGGCTTCTTTTGTACAGTTGTAGATATCTTAAATTAGCTGCAGGTATGAACAGATTTCTTCAGTCCAAACCAGTAATTTTGCTTTCATTTTATTAAATGTGTAATGCATTGACATTGAGTTATGAAACATATATTCATATTTTTTTCATCAAAATATCAGTACATCTCTAATATTTATGCTATATTTGGCTTGCAATTTTAAATGTTTTTTTTTTTTAAATAGAGAATATAGGTAAAACATAAAACTAGTTTTTGAAAAAATTGGAACAGCACATCAAAGCCTGCTTTTGTATTCAATACTGTGTTAAACAGAAATGCAGAGCTACATTTTTCATTGAATTGTGTTTTTTTTTTATTCCGAACCAAACAACATCTTGTTCTTCACAGCATTATGTACTGTAATGTGTTTAGCTAGGATAAAGCTGGAAATCCAATTTTTGCTCAGAGTAAATGTGTCTGGTAGGCCCCAAGAACGTGTCAGTCCTTTTAAAATCTGAAATTAGTTCACATCTGCAGCCTGCTAACATATTTGGTTATAAGGTAGTGGTTGTCAGAAATCAAAACTCATAAAGGAAATCACTAGGATTAACCCTCTTAAGCCATCTACATTGACACGTAGGTCATAGGAAACTGAATAAAATGATAACTTCATATCTGTGGTCCAATGTCTTATTCCCGAATATTCAAAGTGAACAGTGGCAAAACTGTTCTGGTGCACAAGTAGGGTCCAAATGGATTATAATATGTAAATAAAACTTAGCACTCAACTTAGATGATGTGTTGATCAAATTTTAATGCAGTCCATAGAATAGTAGTAAATGTACAGATGTTTGGGTCCCTCAGTATACTACAATATAAATATATACCATACATTTATGTGTATGAAAATTCTAAACAAAAAGGCAAAAAGAGACAAAGTATATACTGTACATCTAGTAATCATTCATTTGTCAAATATTTAATTTATATATGCAGAGGCTTTCTTTAGCATGATAATTCAGTAAACACTGACCAATTTCCCATAAAGGGACTAATGGTATCATTAACATTCTCTAATATCCCTATCAGCAACAAGAGTAAAGGTAAGGGAAGAGGACAAGGAAAAAGACCTTCCCAACTGCTTGTGAGGTAGTAATTAGTGCAGGGACGGGCAATTAATATTCCCAAGGGGCCACATGAGAGACCGAGACTGTTGTGGAGGGCCGAACTAATCGAACAAAAGTAATTCTACTCAATATCAATATATTATAATAACTATATAATTGATAATTATATTAATAGTGTCACTTAATATGGAGCAGAATTAAGTATGCTGACATCCCCATATATCATTTAAATCCAAGTACAGCCCCTTCTGTATATCATATGAGCCTTTAGCCCATTATATAATGTAAGAGCCCCACGCAGCCTCCCCCATATTTGGCATGAGCCCCACACAGCCTCACCCATATGCAGCATGAGTTGAGGAGAACCTGGGGAGTGGAGCTGTAACCATTAGGGTTGAGCGAAACAAATCGTTCATTTTCAAAAGTCGACGACTTTTGGCAAAGTCGAGTTTCATGAAACCCGACCCGATCCCTGTGTGGGGTCGGCCATGCGGTACGCGACTTTAGCACCAAAGTCGTGTTTCATATGATGCGCTTGGCGCCATTTTTTCAGCCAATGAAGGAGCTTGGGCAGAGTGATGACATAGGTCTTAGGGGCGTGGACGCCTATCGTCATCTTGTCGCTTGTGCACTGTAGCGATTTGCAATGTGTAACACCAGCTTTTCTGTTCAGGGATGGAGGGGAGAGAGAGAGAGAGAGAGAGAGAGAGAGAGAGAGAAAAAAAAAATTCCCATTGACTTTGCATCGGGTTTCGTGTTTCGGTCGATTCCCGACTTTTCGCCATAATCGGCCGATTTCACTCGACTCGACTTTTGAGATAGTCGGGTTTCGCGAAACCCGACTCGACCCTAAAAAAGTAAAAGTCGCTCAACCCTAGTAACCATGCTCACCCCAGAGCTGAGCATTAGAAACCGGACACCGGAGTCTGTTGTTGAGCGGGTACTGAAGTCCTGGAAGCTAAATCTGGAGGGCAGGAGACTGCAGGTCTCCTGGCCCATCTAACACCGAGCAGCACAGCAGCATCCCAGAGCCTGGAGCCACCACGAAGGAGCGACACCTGTAATAGGCTCAAGCAACCTGCCATGCAGGTACTGTTTTGTTTTAACAGCCAGACAGTGAGAGGAACTTGAGCAGAGCTTAAAGGAACACTGTCACCTGAATTTGGAGGGAACAATCTTCAGCCAAGGAGGCGGGGTTTTTGGGTTTTTGATTCACCCTTTCCTTACCCGCTGGCTGCATGCTGGCTGCAATATTGGATTGAAGTTGATTCTCTGTCCTCCGTAAAACATGCCTGCACAAGGCAATCTTGCTTTGCGCAGGCGTGTACTATGGAGGACAGAGAATGAACTTCAATCCAATATTGCAGCCAGCATGCAGCCAGGGTGAATCAAAAACCCAAAAACCCCGCCTCCATGGCTGAAGATTGTTCCCTCCAAATTCAGGTGACAGTGTCCCTTTAAAGCAGCAAGGACCTACAGTACAGACCAAAAGTTTGGGCACACCTTTTCATTTAAAGATTTTTTATGTATTTTCATGACTATGAAAATTGTACATTCACACTGAAGGCATCAAAACTATGAATTAACACATGTGGAATTATATACTTAACAAAAAAGTGTGAAACAACTGAAATTATGTCTTATATTCTAGGTTATTCAAAGTAGCCACCTTTTGCTTTGATGACTGATAAGAGCGGATGATATTCAGGAACACAGTGAGAAGCCATTTTGTTGGGGATTGCAAAGTTATACTGACAAGTAGACAGTCACAGAGGATGGCAGGCAGTAAGGATTCTGGGAGATATATGGTGGAGGGAGCAGGGTGACAGCATAATACCACCATATACTTCTCACATAATGCTGCCATATAGTTCTCACATAATGCAGCCATATAGATCACACATAATACCGCCACATACGTCTCACATAATGCTGCCATATAATTCTCACATACTACTGCCACATAGATCACACATAATTCCACAATATAGTTCTCATATAATGCCATCATATAGCTTTTACATCATTCCACAATACTGATCAAACACAATACCACCATACAGATCACATATAATAGCGTTATGTAGATCACACATAATGCCATAATACAGCATGACCCCCGCAGCTCCTGTTATCGCACGCACTGAGCTGTGTGTGCAATGGGGAAAGACATGCAGGGGGGAGAGGAGTGCATAGGAGAGGATTAGATACATGGCTCAACAGACAGTATCACACAGTATAGGATTAGATGCACGGCTCAGCAGTCAGTATCACACAGGATAAGATTAGATACACGGCTCAGCAGTCAGTATCACACAGGAGAGGATTAGATTCATGGGTCAGCAGACAGTATAACACAGTATTGGATTAGATACATGGGTCAGCAGTCAGTATCACACAGGAGAGGATTAGATTCATGGGTCAGCAGACAGTATAACACAGTATTGGATTAGATACATGGGTCAGCAGTCAGTATCACACAGGAGAGGATTAGATACATGGGTCAGCAGACTGTATCATACAGTATATGAGTAGATACACCGGTCAGCAGACGGTATCACACAGTATAGGAGTAGATACATGGGTCAGCAGACAGTATCACACAGTATGGGATTAGATACATGGGTCAGCAGTCAGTATCACACAGCATGGGATTAGATACATGGGTCAGCAGTCAGTATCACACAGTATAGAATTAGATACATGGTCTGATGTCCTGATGAGGAGCTACAGTGAGAGGCAGGATGGGAGCAGCACAGAGATTCTCCCCTCCCCCCTCTGTTACCTCTCTGCAGCTCCTGATAAGAGGACATTATACCTTAGCACTCCTTCACCCTCTCTAGAAATTCTAGAGATTACCACCGGCAGCATAGAAGAGGACAGGGAATGGCAGCTGCTGACAGTGTGAAGGGGGAGAGAGATGGAGCTGCCCCTCTAACAGCAGGGCTCTCATGTGGAGCTCACACATACTCCAGAAAGATGGCGCCGATCACCTCCCTCTGCTGTGATGTGGACGGTTCAGGGGGCGTGGTCAGATCACAGCAGGGAGCAGCTCAATGTAAACTATAGGGTCCGCGTCCGACTGCATTCTCCTATGCCCAGGGCAGCCGTATTTGCAGAGTGTAAGTGTCGTGCTGGGACTCTTACACTCCTGCAAAGCAAAATGGCATCCCCCAGTGGCTCAAAAAACAATTAATAATAAAAAAGATATTAAAGTTAAAAAAATTAATTTTGTATTAAAAATAATTGTTTATATAAACAATAATTTTTAATACAAAAAAATATTGTGGCATCTTCCCTTTAAATGAGAAGATGTGTCCAAACTTTTGATCTGTACTGTAACAGGACAGTGGAGTAGGAAAACCTCCGAACCCATCTGGCTAGGTGGATTCTAAATTGCTTCCAAGCTGCCCGGATCTCCATTACCATCTGTTACCCGTACCATGGACTGAACCTTCAGCCATCCAGTGTGGCTGTTGTTTTATGCCCTGGGGCCCCACTCTTCCCATAGAGAACTGTACCATCTTTGCTGTGTCGCCACCAGCCCCAGTGGACCTGAAGTGCAGTGTCAGCCATCCCTTGCTGAACACCACGGGTGGCGTCACAAATAGTGTTGAGCATTCCGATTCTGAAAATATCGGGTATCGGCCGATATTTGCGATATCGGAATTCCGATACCGAGTTCCGATACTTTTGCAATATCGGATACCGGAATCGGAAGTTCCCATAGTGCAAAGAGCCAGTTTCATTTAATTCAGCCAATGAGGAATGATTAGAAGTGTGGGCACATCCTGTTCTGCATGGTAGGCATGTAACTACTGGCATGGCTGTGATTGGCTGCTGAAATGATGTCATGATGCACTATAAAAGTTGCCACTGCCATTTTGGGTTCACTCTGCTGTGAATTCAGTTAGGGACAGGACGTTGTGTTCTGACTGATGGCCAGTTTTGAGATAGCGATTTGCTTCATTGTGCTTTACCCAGGCTAATTTAGCAACCGCTGTGTGAGAACCTTGTTTTTGCCTTGCAACGCTGTTTACAGCTGTCTGCAAGGTCTGTTGTATGAGTGCAGCTCACGCTGTTGTCTGTTCTACAGCCACAGCTGGTTGTAGTCAGCTCAGCGTGCGTCACTGCCTCATACTGTTCAGTTGTCCTTTTTTTGCATTAGTGCTGCCTGCAGCACATTCTTCCTGTTTTTCTCCTATTAGTGGGTTTCCATCAGTATCCTGCTAGATTGTGGAAAAACACTATATAAGATTACATAGAGGAGCTTTTTGGCCTTGCAGCGTCGATCACGGCTGTCTGCACGGTCTGAGTGTGAGTGCAGCTCACTCTGTAGTCTGTTCTGCCACCACAGCCGGTTGTAGTCAGCTCAGGGTGCGTCACTGCCTCATACTGTTCCATTGTCCTTTTTTCAATTAGTGCTACCTGCTGCACACTTTTTTCAAATTTATCCTATTAGTGGGTTTCCATCCATATCCTGCTAGAATGTTGAAAAACACTATATAGGATTACATAGAGGAGCTTTTTTAGCCTTGCAGCACCATTCACGGCTGTCTGCACGGTCTGTGTGTGAGTGCAGCTCACTCTGTTGTCTGTTCTGCCACCATAGCTGGTTGTAGTCAGCTCAGGGTGCGTCACTGCCTCATACTGTTCCATTGTCCTTTTTTCAATTAGTGCTGCCTGCTGCACGCTTTTTTCAAATTTATCCTATTAGTGGGTTTCCATCCGTATCCTGCTAGATTGTTGAAAAACACTATATAGGATTAAATAGAGGAGCTTTTTTTGGCCTTGCAGCGCATTTCACGGCTGTCTGCATGGTCTGTGTGTTAGTGCAGCTTACTCTGTTGTCTGTTCTGCGAAAAAAACAAAAAGTTAATAAAGTTCACCAAACACTCCTCTTTACAGTTGTGTAGGCCACATTAGCTCATATTAAAGTCTAGTCCACTGTTGTGAATTCTGTGGCCAATCTCCCTCCTGTGGATGAGAGTGGTACTGCGGCTTCTGAGTTTCCTTCCTCAGGTGATGAGGTTAAGTCGTTAGGTGCTGCTCTATTTAACTCCACCTGGTGCTTTGATCCTGGCCTCCAGTCAATGTTCTAGTATTGGTCTTGCTTCCTCCTGGATCGTTCCTGTGGCCTGTCTATCCTGCATAAGCTAAGTTTTGCTTGTGTTATTTTTGTTTGCTATTTTTTCTGTCCAGCTTGCTATATTGGTTTTTCTTGCTTGCTGGAAGCTCTGAGACGCAGAGGGAGCACCTCCGTACCGTTAGTCGGTGCGGAGGGTCTTTTTGCCCCTCTGCGTGGTTGTTTGTAGGTTTTTGTGTTGACCGCAAAGCTATCTTTCCTATCCTCGGTCTATTCAGTAAGTCAGGCCTCACTTTGCTAAATCTATTTCATTTCTGTGTTTGTATTTTCATCTTACTCACAGTCATTATATGTGGGGGGCTGCCTTTTCCTTTGGGGAATTTCTCTGAGGCAAGGTAGGCTCATTTTTCTATCTTCAGGGCTAGTTAGTTTCACAGGCTGTGCCGAGTTGCATAGGGAGCGTTAGGCGCAATCCACGGCTACCTCTAGTGTGGTGTGTTAGGATTAGGGATTGCGGTCAGCAGAGTTTCCATGTCTCAGAGCTCGTCCTTTGTTTTTGGTATTTGTCAGGTCACTTTGTGTGCTCTGAACTTCAATGTCCATTGTGGTTCTGAATTACCTGTTCATAACAGTCCACACTTTAGAAAATTAGTGTTTCTTATACCTGTTAGGAGCTGTTCAGGAATAGGCACACTAAGCCCTTAGTACTTTTCTGCCTATCTTTATCAATCTACCAAGATGAGGAATGCAGGGAGTAAGGCACGTGGTTGTGGGTGTGGAGCAGGGAGAGGACATGGAGATTCTGTGCCTGCTGCAGGCACTGGTGACTCATCATCCCCCAGTTTTAGCAGGGAACAGTCCTTCATGCTCAGCTTTGTAGGAGATCGCCGTACCCGGCTGCTGCGGAATGAACAAATTGAAGCCGTTGTCGGATGGATGGCAGCTAACGCATTGACTTCAATTAGTGCTACATCCTCTCCAGCATGGAGCACTGAAGAGAACCCATCTGTCTCTTCACCACATGCCAAATTGCCCAGGCAGTCAGAGAGCCCAGGACAGGAGCCATCTCTACTTCTGTTCTCTGAATCTCTTGGCTTTGAAAGAGGGGGCAAGCCAAGCAGCATTCGAGAGATGGAAGAAGAGGCAGTATGCAGTGATGCCCAACAGCTTTGTCTCTGTGAATCTGAAGAGGCGGGTGGGCAAGTGCCTCCGGTCAGCACACCTCAGTATGCATCTGATGATGAGACTCAAGTGCCACTTTCTGGTGCATACTGTACTGCCAAAACTACCTAGGAGAAGCAGTTGTTGGAAGAGGGTAGTGTAGATAAAGAGGTCCTTGATCCATCGTGGTGTGACGTACAGGAAGGTGGTGAGAGCTGCTCTGAGGAAGAGATTCCCGGAATGGCCCAAAGAGGTAGAGCGAGGGGGAAGACTGCGTTGCTTATAACCTCTACTTCGGCACCCATTGGGAGCATGCCTCTTCCAAAAGCCAAAACGGGTGCTCCCAAGACTTGCAGTGCCTGGTGGTTTTTTGACACAGATGCAGATGACATTTGCTTTGTCAAATGCAAGCTGTGTCATTAGAAAGTCAAAAGAGGGAAAAGTGTCAGCAACCTCAATACCACAAATATGTGGAAACATGGGCGGACCAAGCATGTGGTGGAGTTACAAAAACACACTGAAGACCTAGGCCTCTTCCTCCAGCTCACACACAGCTGGTTCGGCTTCCTCACAGGATCGCCATGGAAGAACCTCTGGCACTGTTGTCCAGAGACTCAGTGTAATTCCACCCAAAGCACCACATTCCCAGTCATCCTCGCACTCCCAGCCCAGTCTTCAGCCATCGGTAGCACAGGTATGGAAGAAAAGGCGGCCATTCTCGGCAAACCACCCACGAGCACAGGCTGGCATTGCAAAACTACTGTCCCTTGAAATGCTGTCATTTAGGCTGAAGTAGACTGACACCTTCGGTAACTTAATGTCATTGGCAGTCCCACAATACAATGTGCCAAGCCACTTCTATTTCAGCAGGCAAGCCATCCCTGCCCTGCAAAAGCATGTGGGGGGAAACATTAAACATCCTCTACTAAACTACGTCAGTAGCAAGGTCCACCTCACCACCGATGCATGGACCAGTCACCATGGACAGGGACGATACCTTTTCCTCACTGCCCATTGGGTCAATGTTGTGGAGCTGGGTACAGATCGTGCGAGTGGCGCTGTACGTGTTCTGCCAACTCGAAGGATTGCAGGAATCCAGTCTGTACACATTGCCTCCTCCTCATACTCCAGTTCCTCTGAATCAGTGCTGCAGGAGCCGTAACGGTCTACCTCCACCTTGACCCGTGAACGCTTACCTGTTATTACGACCAATCTGAGCACAGCCGTGGGCAAACATCAACAGGCCATACTGAAATTAATTTCTTTGGAGATTCGAAGCCACAGAGTGCAGGAGCTCTGGAATGCCATCAAGCGGGAGAGCGACGTGTGATTTGTGCCAGCGAATCTCCACCCAGGCATGGTAGTGTGTGACAATGGACGAAATCTGGTGGCAGCTCTGGGCCTAGGCAACCTCACTCACATACCATGTATGGCACATGTGCTCAACTTGGTCGTGCAGAGTTTTTTGAGGGACTATCCGGATCTTGATACACTGCTGCACAAAGTCCACCTAGAGTGCACTCACTTGCGGCGTTCCAGCATGGTAAGAACGCGCACTGAAGCTCTGCAGCGCCGATTCTGCCTTCTGGAACATTGCATCATATGTGACCTACCCACCAGGTGGAATTCAACGTTACATATGTTGGAGCGGTTGTGTGAGCAGCAGCCAGCAGTAATGGAGTACCAGCTGCATCAGGCACAAAGAAGTCACACTGCGTGCCGTTCAGACTTCACAACCACTGAGTGGGCCACTATGAAGGACATCTGCCAGTTTTTGCGTGCCTTTGATGATTCCACGCAGATGGCGAGTGCAGATGATGCACTAGTCAGCATGACTGTCCCACTTATCTGCCTGCTTGAAAGAACACTGCAAGCGCTAAGGGATGAGGTTGTGGAAGAGGTGGAGGATGAGGAGTCACAAAAGCCATCTGCATTGGGACAGTCTGCGCAACGTGGTTCCTCACAAAGGCCTAGGCAGGGGACACTTTGCAAGGAGGATGAGGAGGAGTCAGTGGAGGAGGAAGACATCTGTCCAGAGGAGGGAGTTACACAATGCTCCAGTAGTCAGTATGTAGAGCGAGGGTGGGGTGATGCAGAGCAGGCAGAGATCACGCCTCAAGCAGGGGACAGCGTTTCTTGACCAGTTGGCAGTCTGCAGCACATGGTTAACTTCATGCTGCAGTGCCTGAGAAATGACCGCCGCATCGCCCACATTATCAACACGGCTGATTATTGGGTGTACACCCTCCTAGATCCACGCTACCGGGACAACTTACAATGCCTCATAACACCGTTGCAGTGGGAGCGTAAAATGCAGGAGTACCAAGACACACTGGTGCATTCCATCATCTACTCCAGTCCAACAGAGAGCAGTGCTGCTAGTGCTTTACAAAGCAGCTCAGTGCGTCGAGGCAATGGCGGAAGCTCAGCACAAACAGGGAGCAGAAGCAGTGCCTCAGCACAAGGCAAGACCAGTATGGCCCAACTGTGGTAAACTTTTGTGTGCCTGCCACAAATGTCTACACCATCACAGACGGCTCCAGTCAGCAGAAGGCAATGTTTCCGTCAGATGGTGGCAAACTACATATCTTGCCCTCTCAGTGTACTCCCACACGGCTCTTCCCCCTTCAAGTTTTGGGTCTCTAAGCTGGATACATGGCCAGAGCTTAGCCAGAATGCATTGGAGGTGCTGGCTTGCCCTGCTGCAAGTGTATTACCAGAATGCGTCTTTAGTGCCGCAGGTGGTGTACTAACAGACAGTCGCATGCGACTATCCTCCGATAACGTTGACCAGCTTACTTTTCTAAAAATGAACATGGCCTGGATCTCGCAGGAATTTGCCACTCCTCTTCCAGATTAAATACTTGGCTGGCAACAGTATCCAGGTCTCCTGTTGTGTTCATGTTTCCACCACCTGAACTGTAATCCCTGGGCTCCAACACCGCCAGTTGCTGCTCAGAAGTGCCGTCTGCACAGTCAACACATAACCCAGTGTTTTTGGGTTTCAGTAACGTCAGCTGGTCCCCTGCTGAGTATCCGGCAATTGCTCCTGCTACCTCCAGGCGTTTGTAACTGAAAGAGCCAGCTTGTGCAGCACAAATGCTGCACCAGGAAAAGGTGGCTCTTTTAGTTATGCTCTTTGCACACACTGAACTTAACACTTATAAAATATCTGTCCCTTCATACTGTGAAACCGTCCTGGAGGTGGGACTTTCCTTCGTAATGAGACGCAGCACTGCAGGCATTCATACCTCCTTGGCACTGGGCGCCGCCCCCTCCGCATTGTTTGAATCTGTCTCAGAGCATGGGCTGTTATGTTAAACCTTGGGCATGCGCAGTTAGCGCTGCCCGTCTTCTGACATCATTTGATGTCAGGCTGACTGCGCATGTGCGATCGCGCTGCCCAAGATCCCGCCCCGCAGTGTCTTCTGATTTATTCACACTGTGGGGCTGGGATTCATGGGCATGCACAGTGCATATCTACGCCTCAGGCTCACACTCATCTCCCTCTATCTTCTTCAGACTGTGCACCATCAGCTGATCCCTAATCACATGCCACGGCCGTGACGCCGTACAGTCTGAAGAAGGCGGAAGGAGATGAGTGAGAGGTGAAGATATGCACTGCACATGCCCATGAATCCCAGCCCCACAGTGTGAATAAATCAGAAGTCACTGTGGGTCGTGATCTCGGGCAGCGCGGCTGCACAGGCGCAGTCAGCCTGACACCAAATGATGTCAGAAGACAGGCATCGCTAACTGCGTATGCCCAAGGTTTAACATAATAGCGCAGCCTCCGGGACAGATTCAAACAACGCTGAGGAGGCGGCGTCTGGCACCAAGGGGGTATGAATGCCGGCTGTACTGCGTCTTATTATGAAGGAAATTCCCACCTCCGGGATGGTTTCACGGTATGAGGGGACACATTTAATAAGTGTTTAGTTCAGCGTGTGCAAGGAGCATAACTAAAAGAGCCACCTTTTCCTTGTGCAGCATTAGTGCTGCACAAGATGGCTCTTTAAGTTACTAGGGTCTGGGGGGTTAAAGGTTCCCTTTCAACTTGCACCAATTAGGCCTCAGCCTACAATCTGTTTCTACTGTATTCCCTGGGATCCAACACCGCCTGTTGCTGCTTGGAAGTGCCGTTTGCACAGAGAAAAACACTCGCTCCTGTGTTAGTGGGGTTCAGTAATGTCAGCTGCTCCCCTGCTGTGTATCTGGCAATTGCTCCTGCTACCTACTCGCTGACACAACAACAGATATTAAACTGCCTAGAGTGCAGGCCTCAGCCTACACTCTGCTTCTCCTGGATTCCATGGGCTCCAACAACGCCAGTTGCTGCTCGGACGTGCCGTCTGCACAGTCAACACCTGCTGCCGTGTTATTGGGTTTTAGTAATGTCAGCTGCTCCTGCTCTCTCCACACTCACACTACTTCAGATATTTAACTCGCTCCAATTAGGCCTTGGCCTACACCCTGATTGACCCTGGGCTCCAACACTGCCAGTTGGTGCTCGGAAGTGCTGTCTGCACAGAGAAAAACACTTGCTCCTGTGTTAGTGGGGTTCAGTAACGTCAGCTGCTCCCCTGCTGTGTATCTGGCAATTGATCCTGCTACCTCCACACTCACATTACTACAGATTTGAAACTTGCTCCAATTAGGCCTCAGCCTACACTCTGTTTGTCCTGTAATCCCTGGGCTCCAACACCGCCAGTTGGTGCTCGGAAGTGCTGTCTGCACAGAGAAAAACACTCGCTCCTGTGTTAGTGGGATTCAGTAACGTCAGCTGCTCCCCTGCTGTGTATCCGGCAATTGCTCCTGCTATCTCCAAACGAACACTACTTCAGATATTTAACTAGCTCCAATTAGGCCTCGACCTACACCCTGATTGACCCTGGGCTCCAACACCTCCAGTTGGTGCTTGGAAGTCCTGTCTGCACAGAGAAAAACACTTGCCCCGGTGTTAGTGGGGTTCAGTAATGTCAGCTTCTCCCCTGCTGTGTATCCGGCAATTGCTCCTGCTATCTCCACACTCACACTACTTCAGATATTTTACTCACTCCAATTAGGCCTCGGCATACACCCTGATTGACCCTGGGCACTAACACCGCCAGTTGGTGCTCAGAAGTGCTGTCTGCACAGAGAAAAACACTCGCTCTGGTGTTAGTGGGGTTCAGTAACATCAGCTGCTCCCCTGCTGTGTATCTGGCAATTGCTCCTGCTATCTCCACACTCACAATACTTCAGATATTTAACTCGCTCCAATTAGGCCTCGGCCTACACCCTGATTGACCCTGGGCTCCAACACCACCAGTTGGTGCTCAGAAGTCCTGTCTGCACAGATAAAAACACTCGCTCCTGTGTTAGTGGGGTTCAGTAAGGTCAGCTGCTCCCCTGCTGTGTATCCGGCAATTGCTCCTGCTACCTCCACACTCACAATACTACAGATTTGAAACTTGCTCTAATTAGGCCTCGGCCTACACTCTGTTTGTCCTGTAATCCCTGGGCTCCAACGCCACCAGTTGGTGCTCGGAAGTGCTGTCTGCACAGAGAAAAACACTCGCTCCGGTGTTAGTGGGTTTCAGTAACGTCAGCTGCTCCCCTGCCATGTATCCAGCAATTGCTCCTGCTATCTCCACACTCACACTACTTCAGATATTTTACTCGCTCCAATTAGGCCTCGGCCTACACCCTGATTGACCCTGGGCACCAACACCGCCAGTTGGTGCTCAGAAGTGCTGTCTGCACAGAGAAAAACACTCGCTCCGGTGTTAGTGGGGTTCAGTAACGTGAGCTGCTCCCCTGCTTTGCATCCAGCAATTGCTCCTGCTATCTCCACACTGACACTACTTCAGATTTTTAACTCGCTCCAATTAGGCCTCGGCCTACACTCTGCTTCTAGCATTGTAGCATTGACTCTGGGCTCCAACACCACCAGTTGCTGCCCGGAAGTGCTGTTCGCACAGTCAACAGTTGCTCCTCTGTTATTGGGGATCAGTAACGCCTGCTGCTCCCCTGCTGTGTGTGCGGCAAGATCTCCTGCCAGTTTTTTGCATTGACCCTGGGCTCCAACACCGCCAGTTGCTGCCTGGAAGTGCTGTCCGCACAGTCAACAGTTGTTCCTCTGTTATTGGGGTTCAGTAATGCCAGCTGTTCCCCTGCTGTGTGTGCAGCAAGTTCTCCTGCTCCCTCCACACTAGGACTACAACAGATATTAAATTTGCTCCAATTAGGCCTCGGCCTACACTCTGCTTCTAGCATTGACCCTGGGCTCCAACACCGCCAGTTGCTGCCCGGAAGTGCTGTCCGCACAGTCAACAGTTGCTCCTCTGTTATTGGGGTTCCGTAATGCCAGCTGTTCCCCTTCTGTGTGTGCAGCAAGTTCTTCTGCTCCCTCCACACTAAGACTACAACAGATATTAAATTTGCTCCAATTAGGCCTCGGCCTACACTCTGATTCTAGCATTGACCCTGGGCTCCAACACCGCCAGTTGCTGCCCGGAAGTGCTGTCTGCACAGTCAACAGTTGCTCCTCTGTTACTGGGGTTCAGTAACGCCAGCTGCTCCCCTGCTGTGTGTGCGGCAAGTTCTCCTGCCATTTTCTTGCATTGACCCTGGGCTCCAACACCACCAGGTGCTGCTCTGAAGTGCCGTCTGCACAGTCAACACTTGCTGCCGTGTTATTGGGGTTCAGTAATGTCAGCTGATCCCCAGCTGTGCATCAAGCAATTGCTCCTGCTCCCTCCACACTCACACTACTACAGAAATTAAAGGGAACATGTCCCCCCCAGGCATTTGTAACTGAAAGGGACACCTTGTTCAGCACTAATGCTGCAGTTGGGTAAGGTGGCTCTTTTAGTTATTCTCCTTGCACACACTGAACTAAACACTTATAAAATGTGCCCCCTCATACCGTGAAAGTCTTGGAGGCAGAAGTTTCCTTCCTTATCAGACACGGCACAGCCATCATTCATATCCCCTTGGCGCCGTGCACCGCCTTCTGACCGTGGTTTGTTTCTGTCCCGGAGCCTGTGCTGTTATGTTATCCCTTGGCCATGCGCAGTTAGCGCTGCCCATTTTCTGACATCATTTGATGTCAGGCTGACTACACCTCTGCGTTCGCAATGCTTGAGAACCCGCCCCACAGTGTCTTATGATTTATGCACACTGCGGGGCTGGGATTCATGGGCATGCGCAGTGCATATCTTAGCCTCTCACTCATCTCCTTCTGCCTTCTTCAGACTGTGCGGCATCACAGCCGTGGCATATGATTAGGGATCAGCTGACGCCACAGAGTCTGAAGAAGGCGGAAGGAGATGAGTGAGAGGCAAAGATATGCACTGCACAAGGCCATGAATCCCAGCCTCGCAGTGTGAATAAATCAGAAGACAATGTGGGGCTGGGATTCATGGGCAAGCGTAGTGCATATCTTCACCTCTCACTCATCTCCTTCCGCCTTCTTCAGACTGTGCGGCATCACGGTCGTGGCATGTGATTATGGATCAGCTGATGCCGCACAATCTGAAGAAGGCGGAAGGAGATAAGTGAGAAGCGAAGATATGCACTGCACATGCCCATGAATCCCTGCCCCGCAGTGTGAATAAATCAGAAGACACTGCGGTGTGCGATCTCGGGCAGCTCGACCTCACAGGCGCAGTCAGCCTGACATCAAATGATGTCAGAAGATGGGCAGCGCTAACTGCGCTTGGCCAAGGGATAATATAACAGCGCAGGTTCCGGGACAGAAGCAAACAATGCTCAGGAGGCTGCGCTCAGCACCAATGGGGTATAAATGACGGCTGTGCTGCGTCTCATTAAGAAGGAAAGTCCCGCCTCAGGGATGGTTTCACGGTATGATGGGCCACATTTTATAAGTGTTTAGTTCAGCATGTGCAAGGAGCATAATTAAAAGAGCCACCTTTTCCTTGTGCAGCATTACTGCTGCACAAGGGGGCTCTTTTAGTTGCAAACGCCTGGAGGCGTTAAAGGTTCCCTTTCAACTTGCTCCAATTAGGCCTCAGCCTACACTCTGTTTCTCATGTAATCCCTTGGCTCCAACACCGCCAGTTGCTGCTCAGAAGTGTCTTTGGCACAGGTACTCCCTCCTGCCCAGCCAGGTTCCAGCACGCCAGCTGTTTCCGGGTAGTGTCAAGATCACTTTGCCTCCAATACGTTGTCCTGTTGTGTTGCGGTCGGGTTAGCTGACTCTATGGTGCCTGCAGTTTAGGTGCTTCCTATGTGGGCTGTGGGAACTGGCAATCAAGGCTGGTTCCATAGTGCCAATAGGACAAGCTCCCCCTTTAGGACTGTGGGTTTTCGGTAACTACGTCCAGCTCGCTGCCTAGCAATTTTTTTTCCTGTGGACCTTTTGCTGCCTATATGAGTTCCAGCACCATTAGCTGGTTCTTAGGAAGACAATCTAGAATAGGTCCCCCTGGTTCCAGTACCGTCAGCTCGTTCCAGGCAGAGCCTTTGGCTTAGGTGCCTCTTTCTGGGTATCCGAGTTCCACCAACGTCTAGTGGTCCTTGGTAGTGCTTTCTGGCACGGGTACCTTCTGCTTAGTAACCAGGTTCCAGTATCGTCAGCTGGTCCTCGGTAGTTCCATTGCCTCTTGTACCTTCTGCTACCCATCCGGGTTCCAGTACCATCAGCTGGTTCTCGGCAGTGTTTTTTGCTCTTGTACCTTCTGCTCCCCATCCTGGTTCCTGTACCGTCAACTGGTTCCAGGCAGATCCTTTGGCTTAGGTGCCTCCTTCTGGGTATGCGAGTTCCACCAATGTCTGGTGGTCCTTGGTAGTGCTTTCTGGCACGGGTACCTCCTGCTTAGTAACTGGGTTCCAGTACCGTCAGCTGGTCCTCAGTAGTTCCATTGGCTCTTGTACTTTTGGCTACCCATCCAGGTTCCAGTACCGTCAGCTGGTTCTCGGGAATGTCTTTGGCTCTTGTACCTTTTGCTCCCCATCCTGGTTCCAGTACCATCAGCTGGTTCCAGGCAGAGCCTTTGGCTTAGGTGCCTCCATCTGGGTATTCGAGTTCCACCAACATCAGGTGGTCCTTGGTAGTGCTTTTTGGCATGGGTACCTCCTGCTTAGTACTGGGTTCCAGTACCGTCAACTGGTCCTCGGTAGTTCCATTGGCTCTTGTACCTTCTGCTACCCATCCGGGTTCCAGTACCATCAGCTGGTTCTCGGCAGTGTTTTTTGCTCTTGTACCTTCTGCTCCCCATCCTGGTTCCTGTACCGTCAACTGGTTCCAGGCAGATCCTTTGGCTTAGGTGCCTCCTTCTGGGTATGCGAGTTCCACCAATGTCTGGTGGTCCTTGGTAGTGCTTTCTGGCACGGGTACCTCCTGCTTAGTAACTGGGTTCCAGTACCGTCAGCTGGTCCTCAGTAGTTCCATTGGCTCTTGTACTTTTGGCTACCCATCCAGGTTCCAGTACCGTCAGCTGGTTCTCGGGAATGTCTTTGGCTCTTGTACCTTTTGCTCCCCATCCTGGTTCCAGTACCATCAGCTGGTTCCAGGCAGAGCCTTTGGCTTAGGTGCCTCCATCTGGGTATTCGAGTTCCACCAACATCAGGTGGTCCTTGGTAGTGCTTTTTGGCATGGGTACCTCCTGCTTAGTACCGGGTTCCAGTACCGTCAACTGGTCCTCGGTAGTTCCATTGGCTCTTGGACCTTCGGGTAGCCATCTGGGTTTCAGTACCGTCAGCTGGTTCTCAGCAGTTCCTCAGACTTCTTGTACCTTCTGCTACATTTCCAAGTTCAAGACCCTAAAGATGACGACCCTGAAGACCACCCCGAAGAAGACGACGATCCCGGAGACGACGACCCCGGAGACGACGACCCCGGAGACGACGACCCCGGAGACGACGACCCCGGAGACCACCCCGAAGAAGACGACGACCCTGGAGACAACGACCCTGGAGACGAAGACCCTGGAGACGACGACCCAGAAGACCGAGAAGCAGAAGAACAAGACGCTGCAGAACAAAGAGCAGAAGAACATTAAGCATAAGACTAAAAATCAGAGCAAAAGATATTATCTAATTATAAGCAGAAGAAGACTAAGCAGTGTTTGGGGGGTGAGTCCGTTCCTCCTCGTGGTGCCCCTGGAAAAAGCCTGCTGCTGCAGGCCAAACTGAACACGGACAAATCCTGTTGTAACTCTTTTGTGACAGGCAGAACGGAAGGTGTAATCTTCAAACTTTTATAGATAACAACTACAGGAATGCCTGTCACAAATAAGAATATGATGAAGAAGAAGAATATGAAGAAGTTGAAGAAGTAGAATATGAAGAAGAATAATAGTTGAATAAAAATAATATGAAGAATGTAAAAAAAAAGAATTATAGGAAGAAGGTGAAGAGGAAGAAGATGAATAAGGTGAAGAATAGTGTTGAGCGATACCTTCCGATATTTGAAAGTATCGGTATCGGATTGTATCGGCCGATATCCGAAAAATATCGGATATCGCCGATACCCGATACCAATACAAGTCAATGGGACACAAATATCGGAAGTGATCCCGGAATGGTTCCCAGGGTCTTGAGGAGAGGACACTCTCCTTCAGGCCCTGGGATCCATATTCATGTAAAAAATAAAGAATAAAAATAAAAAATATGGATATACTCACCCCTCCGGCGGACCCTGTACCTTAGCGGTGTAACCGGCAGCCTCTGTTCCTAAGAATGCAGGGTGAAGGACCTTCGATGACGTCGCGGCTTGTGATTGGTCGCGTGACCGCTCATGTGACCGCTCACGCGACCAATCACAAGACGCGACGTCATTGCAGGTCCTTCACTCGCTCATTCTTAGGAACGGAGGCTGCCGGTTGCAGCGGTTACAACCAGGGCACGTCCGAGGGAGTATATCCATTTTTTTTTTTTATTCTTTATATTACACATGAATATTCATCCCGATCCCGATTCCCGATATCGCAAAAATATCAGAACTCGGTATCGGAATTCCGATACCGCAAATATCGGCCGAGACCCGATACTTGCGGTATCGGAATGCTCAACACTAGTGAAGAAGAAGTTGATGAAAAAGATGCTGCTGCTGAGGATGATGAAGAAGAAAGTGTGGGAGAAGTAAAAAAGAAGGTGAAGAGCATGGAATTAGTGAAACATAAATATTTGACAAAATATAAAAAATCATAACATAGTCAATATCTTTGTAACTCCGAACATCTTAAAAAAAAAAAAAATCCTGCTATTCCATTTGATTGGGCTAAACCTCTATGCATTTAATGTCTCTTCTACCTCCCCCAAATTATTCTTAGTTGTTTTCCTTCATGTAGAATTAACCTACAGTTCAAGGAAAGAAAGGGTTTATTTTAATTCCGATATTTTTGTCCCAATGACTTGCATTGGTATCGGGTATCGGCGATATACAATATTTTTTGAATATCGGCCTATCCAATCCAATACAGATATTTCCGAATATCGTAAGGTATCACTCAACACTAGTCACAAATCAATCCCATATAATTCCGCCCCTTGCATTTTTATTACACGCCCAGGGCCACAGAGTCGGGGACCCCAAAAGAACTGTCTGACACGGTTCCGAGTACCCCACGGCCCTTTTGGGCATCGCATCTTGGCGTCACAAACAGGATTTCGTAACCCAGTGCCACTGGGTCCTGTGTGCCATAGACTTTATTGAACTGTGTGGTAACCGCCATTATCACGCCGCATGGTGTGCAAGAAGCAGAAAGGGTGTGTTGTCATGGGCGGAGCCCAAGAGAGGGCACGATGTCAGCCAGCGGGAAGCAGGAAGCCCCAACTTGGACACCCTCAGGAGCTCATTTCATCCCGCATGTGGAACAGCCGCTTACTACGGTAACTATACCCAGAGCCAGACTGAGGTTCACTAGGGGGAGGAAAATGTCCAGCCTGGGTGGAGATCCCACAGTGGCTGCAGCCACAGCCCTCATAATGCCACTATCAATGACATACATACCGGGAATGGCCTGGTTACCACAGTACTCAGGGGAGTCGCACACCCTGAGCGATTTCAAGGAGAGACTATGTAGTTTGTTTGAAGTGTACCACCTGACTGAGAGTCAAAAAGTCAGCATCCTCCCTGGCCAGTTAACTGGTGCACCCAGAGGGAGGTAAAGTACTGGCTAGACACTGATAAAAGAACTGTAAAGCAAATCTAGGCCAGGCTGAAGGACACCTTTGACACTCGCACTGTAGCAGAGATACAAATGAGATTTTTTGGGTGTAAACAAAGGGTGTAGGACAGTATACGGGACTATGCCCCTAATCTTCAGGAGGCACTGTGGGCCATTAAGCAGGTTGACCCCAAAAGCATGCAAGACGAGGACAGTATGCTAGCCAAGCAGTTTACTGAGGGGCTCCTGTCCAACACCCAAAGGACAAAGCTGCACATCATGGCCCTACAAAACCCTGTATTATGCGGTTTATTTGCCTGTAATCAACACACATCCTCATTGTACCATCTTTCTAACAAGGACTAACGGAGCTGCCCAGGGGCTACAACTGTCTATGATCACCCCTGCCTCCTTCATCTCCCATAACATACCCTTGGCACATTGACAGTGAGCTGGACATACAGGCCGATACCTTTTTATTATTGGGGATGATCTCTGGTGGGGATATGGTGTTGGACCCCTTTTACCTGCCCAAAGTCTAGAGGTTGTCTGCTAAAGACCCGCTCATATTCTTGGACCACCCGTTAAGCCCCATGCTTTTGGTGCAAAGGGGTGGAGTCAATGTCTATGTGCAGCTCCTGACACCAATCATCCAGTTGTTCTGCAGAGCCATTGTCCTCTGCCTGGTCGGACGGGACCAAGGGTTCTAGTGCCTGTATTGTGTTGTTACTGACAGTGAACAGCTTAGCAAGGGTGGTGTATTGGGGTAAATGGACCTTTTTTTCTCCACAAATCAGGATGCGTATTGGTACCCTCCCCTTAGGGATATCGACTATCCCTCTGACTGTCAGGATGGCGGGCCTACTATCAGAGTACACGGGTTCTACCAGGGCCTGGTAGTTTTGACCCCTGAGGCCTATTGCTGCTTGACACCAGAGTAACATTTCAGTTCTGGGAGATATTACAATGGGGAATGGGTCATTCACCCTAACACGGCAGATTTCTCCACCAGACAGCTCTACCTGTTGCCTCTGCATCAGGGCTTTGATCTTTTTCTGAAGGACTTGCTGCTCACAGGAACTGGCAGTTTCGGCCACCTGTTGCAACAGAACAATAATTTTGCCATGACAATTTTCTATCACATTGGTACCTAAGGTCATTATTGGGTTACACGCTTTCCAATCAATATCTACAATTATGAGACATTGAGCTTTCAACTCTACTCGCCCCACCTTAATGGTCACCTCTTTATACCCCACTTGTGGCAAAAGCTGACCCTTGCTGGCGACTATCATTAGATCATTATCTTGGCTGCGGGTAATATCAGAGTCAGTACAGTAGAATTTGCAAAGGATATATGGTATCGGTGTCACCTGGGAGCTGGTGTCCAGTAAAGCGTTCATCAGGATGCCATCAATCACAACTGGGAGGAACGGTCATCCTCTGACGTACTTGTCTTGCCAACTTTGTGGGCCCAGTCGTCTTACTCCGGGGGGTTGGCCCTCTGCCCCAGGGGTTGCTTGTTTAAATTACAGAATCTTGTGATGTGTCCCATCTTGTTGCAGCGGCAACAGATGACTCGTCTGTCCTGGTCATAGCGATTGTTGTCTGTCCCTCTGGTCCATGGGATTCTCCATTGCCATTGCCATGGGATGTCAGCTGGACTGGAGGCCAGCTGGATCTTTTCCTTTGGGGACGATTCTTGCATGGACTGCATGGTTTGGGTCAGCGTAGCCACACTTTTGGTTAACTCCTGTACCTGGAGACGTTGTTCTGCAGAAGGATCATTACCTAGGGTCTGCGTCTCGGCCTCAATGGGGACCTGAGGAAAGGATGCCACTTCCTGGTGGTATGCAAAGCTCGGCAGTGAGATAAGAAAAGCAAACTGTCAGTCATTAAGTATCTCACACTGGTAACACACCCTTCTTTGAAAATAAGCAGTGGAGACTAGGGTTGAGCGAAACGGATCGGACAAATTCAAAAATCTCATACTTTCGGCAAAGTCGGGTTTCATGAAACCCGACCAGATCCTAGTGTGGGATCGGCCATGAGGTCGGCGATCTGCGCTCAAAAGTCGCGTTTCGTATGATGCTTTCAGTGACATTTTTCAGCCAATGAAGGAGGACTCAGAGTGTGGGCAGCGTGATGACATAGGTCTCGGTCCCCACCATCTTAGAGAAGGGTATGACAGTGATTGGCTTGCTTTCTGCAGCGTCACAGGGGCTATAAAGGGGCGTGCACGCCGGCCGCCATCTTACTTCTGCCGATCTTAGCATAGGGCGAGGTTGCTGCAGCTTCATCAGAAGAAGGGATATAGTTAGGGTGGAAAGATTAACCCCCAAACTGCTTGTGTTGTAGCGATTTCCACTGTCCAACAACACCATTTTTTTGCAGGGACAGTGGAGGCTATATTTTTGTGCATCAGCTCTGTAGCTTATTAGGATGCCTTATAAGGTTCCCTGATAGCTGCATTGCTGTTTGCATGCTGTTGTGAAAACCAAATGCTTTTTTAAAAGCAAAAATCCTGTTGCTCCTTTCTGCACAGTTATATTGTTTATTTGTCCACACTTTTGTGTGCAGCAGTCATTTTTATTGCTGCCATACTTTTCTTGAGATCATTGTAGGGAGATTGAAATTGTACGACAGTCCTTGTATTTTTTCATATATCTTCCAGCCACTTACTGCCACTTACATTGTGTTGTTTTATACACTGGGCCTGAGTTTTGGTTCAGTCTCCCCCCCAAAAAAGTGAGATTTAAATTCTCACAAAGCGGATATACTGCAGTCCTGTTAGTTTGTTGTATATCAGCCAGCCACTTTCTGCCACTTAGATGGCGTTGTTATATACACTGGGCCTGAATTTTGGTTCAGTCTCCCCCCAAAAATGTGAGATTCAAATTCTCACAAAGTGGATATACTGCAGTCCTGTTAGTTTGTCATATGTCAGCCAGCCACTTTCTGCCACATAGATGGCGTTGTTATATACACTGGGCCTGAGTTTTGGTTCAGTCTCCCCCCCAAAAAAAAGTGAGATTCAAATTATGACAAAGTGGATATACTTCAGTCATGTTAGTTTGTCGTATATCAGCCAGCCACTTTCTGCCACTTACATTGTGTTGTTTTATACACTGGGCCTGAGTTTTGGTTCAGTTTCCCCCCAAAAAAGGGAGATTGTAATTCTCAACCAGTTTATATACACCTTCTATCTTGTTTTACAGTACCATATAACAGTTGTTATTTTGGTTAGATTTTCCAAAAAATGAGGAAGTCTGGTGGAAGAGCACGTAGGCGGTGGTTGTCAGCTGGTACTGATGGTGGTGGTGCATCTGGTGGTAGTGGCAAAAGCACAATAGCACCTAAGGCTGGAGGTCAAATTATTTTGCCCCACCTTCCCATGCTGACACGTAGCTTGCATGAAAAATGTCTTGCTTTTGGCCTCCTCTTACTGACTTCTGAAATTCCTCCATTTGCAGCTGCTGAATGTCCATAGGCCATTTTTATACCTCCCTAAATGGGCTGACTCCCCCCACAGGGCCGTGGTCACCACCTGGCGCAAGCACCCGTGTGAGTGCCATTTGCCTGGACAGGTGGGTGGGCCCACTCTTGGGCGACGGCACTGGCACATGATCCCTCATAGTACAATGAAGTGTCCCTGATGGTGGTGGTGCACAACCAACGTCATACACACCGTCGTGATATGATGGGCCCTGTGCCAGTACCGCCGCCCACGAGAGAGTGCTCCCTCCAGCTCGAACAGTGCTCTACCACGTGCAATACTTACCTCTCCCTGCTCCACCACTGTGTAGTCTGTGCTGTTAAATCCTTCAATTGCACTGCCAATACAAATTTGTTGAAATGATAGATGATAGTTAAAATATACAGGGTCCCTGGCCTCCATTTAGACCAGTTAATACTTTGCGCCTACTGCCACTGTCAGCTACTCAGCAGAGGAACCCACCCCTGTACCTAGCTATGCCACCTGTTTAGTCCTGTTAACAATTTTGAACTGCATTTAGCCTACTTTAGTATTTGGGCCTACTAACTGTGTCTGCCACTCATTACAGTTGTCCTCCACTGAACAAAGCAATGCTGCCTGTTTAGTCCTGTTAAAAATTTTGAACTGCATTTAGCCTACTTTAGTATTTGTGCCTACTAACTGTGTCTGCCACTCATTACAGTTGTCCTCCACTGAACAAAGCAATGCCGCCTGTTTAGTCCTGTTACCAATTGTGAACTACATTTAGCCTACCTTATTATTTGGGCTTACTAACTTTGTCTGCCACTCATTACAGTTGTCCTCCACTGAACAAAGCAATGCCGCCTGTTTAGTCCTGTTACCAATTTTGAACTGCATTTAGCCTACTTTATTATTTGGGCCTATATCTGTGTTTCCTCCTCATCCTGCCCATTGCCCAGCCACTGCTAGATGAGTCTGCTGGTACATTGACCCAGACCACTACATTCCCCTTGCACTCTACACAGCCAGAATCTGACCCTGCTGAAAGTCAGGTTCCCCTTCCCGCATACTATACCACCTTACATGGGGACAAAGAGGAAGGTGCAGATGAAGGTGCAGGTTCCTTCATCGGGTGGGGGGGCATACTCGTTGGCGACATCACTGGCACAGGGCCCCCCATAGTATGCAAAAAGTGTCTCTGCCAGTGGGAGGCGCCACCCTCCGTCAAACACACCGCCGTACTATGAAGAGCCCTGTGACAGTGCCAACGAGTGGGCCCCTCTGCTTGCTCTGGATCACAGCACTTGCAAAGTTGAAATACTTACCTCTCCCTGCTCCACTGCCGTGACGTATTCCGCGTTTCCTGGGCCCACGAAAATCTTGAGCCAGCCCTACCCCCCACAACTTTAGCCAAATGACCCCCAGTTTTCAATGCCTAACTATTATTATAAAGTAAATTAAGATTGACAAGCTTAAGTAATAAGAATTGATGTTTTTGGCATTAAAATGGGCACTGTAGGTGTTTTCCTGTCCTCCACTCACTGCCGACTTTGATTCCCCATTGACTTGCATTGGGTTTCGTGTTTTAGTCGGCCCCCGACTTTTCGCAATTATCGCCCGATTTCACCCGACCCGACTTTTGACAAAGTCGGGTTTCACGAAACCCGACTCTGTCCGAAAAAAGTAAAAGTCGCTCAACTCTAGTGGAGACATATTCTTAATGAGATCTGTGTCCACCCAGGAATTCTTAACAGCACATTTACATATAAAGAAAAAATTAGATTTCTGTGGAAAAAAAATCAGATTGCAGATATCAAATTATCATTTTATTCAACTTTTTATGCCAGTATGTCATTCTAAATGGTTTTCAAGGGTTGATTCTTCTTACAGACTACCTTTACGTTAATACACACTTGCCACAGCAAAACAAACCTACTTCTCATCTCTCATATCCTCCCTGTCTCACAAGCCTAAACAGTTATTCAACACCTTCAATTCTCTCCTCCGTCCCCCAGCACCTCCTACCTCCCCACTCATCTCAGCTGAAGACTTTGCCTCATTATTCAAACAGAAGATTGAGAACATCAGAGACAGTTTTAGCAAACAACCCCCAGAGCCCTTCCTCCCAACTACCCAGCCCTCCACCTCCAAAACCAACTTCTCCACCATTACAGAAGATCGACTCTCCACTCTACTCTCAAGATCGCATCTCACCACCTGTGCACTTGACCCGATCCCATCCCACTTCATCCCAAACCTCGCCACAGTCTTCCCATCTCTTCAACCTATCACTAACAACTGGTGTTTTCCCCTTAAGCTTTAAACATGACTCAATCACACCTATCCTCAAAAAGCCCTCTCTTGACCCATCCTCTGTATCTAGCTATCGCCCTATATCACTTCTCCCCTATGCCTCAAAACTACTGGAACAACACGTCCATCTTGAACTGTCCTCCCATCTATCATTCTGCTCCCTCTTAGACCGCTTACAATAAGGCTTCCGGTCACACCACTCCACTGAAACTGCCTTAACTAAGGTCACCAATGACCTATTAACCGCCAAGAGCAAGCGACACTACTCTATCCTCCTCCTCTTGGACCTGTCCTCTCCCTTTGACACAGTGGACCATTCCCTGTTGCTGTAGACCCTCTCATCCCTTGGCATAGCAGCCTTGGCCCTATCCTGGATCTCATCATACCTAACTGACCGGACATTCAGCGTCTCCCACTTACACACCACCTCCTCACCTTGCCCCCTATCTGTCGGAGTCCGGCAAGGTTCTGTTCTAGGGCCCCTGCTCTTCTCCATCTACACCTTTGGCTTGGGACAGCTCATAGAATCTCATGGTTTTCAATATCATCTCTATGCTGACGACACACAGCCTAAACATGACATACAAAGCCATCCACAACCTGTTTTCTCCATACATCTGTGACCTCGTCTCCCGGTACTTTCCTGCACGCAACCTCCAATCCTCACAAGATCTCCTTCTCTACTCCCCTCTTATCTCCTCTTCCCACAGTCGCATACAAAATTTCTCTTGCGCATCACCCCTACTGTAGAACTCTCTACTACAACACATCAGACTCTTTGCCTACCATTGAAAACCTTCAAAAAGAACTTGAAGACCCACCTCTTCCGACAAGCCTACAACCTGCAGTAACCACTGATCGACCAAACCCCTGCATGACCAGCTCTACCCTCGCCTACTGTATCCTCACCCATCCCTTGTAGATTGTGAGCCCTCACGGGCAGGGTCCTCTCTTCTCCTGTACCAGTTGTGACTTGTATTGTTCAAGATTATTGTACTTGTTTTTATTATGTATACCCCTCCCCACCTGTAAAGAGCCATGGATAAAATGGCGCTATAATAATAAATAATAATAATAAAAATACAGCTAAAATAAAACACGAGGTCTGTACTTATACATACAGGTCCTTCTCACAAAATTAGAATATCATCAAAAAGTTAATTTACTTCAGTTCTTTAATACAAAAAGTAACATAGTAACATAGTAACATAGTTAGTAAGGCCGAAAAAAGACATTTGTCCATCCAGTTCAGCCTATATTCCATCATAATAAGTACCCAGATCTACGTCCTTCTACAGAACCTAATAATTGTATGATACAATATTGTTCTGCTCCAGGAAGACATCCAGGCCTCTCTTGAACCCCTCGACTGAGTTCGCCATCACCACCTCCTCAGGCAAGCAATTCCAGATTCTCACTGCCCTAACAGTAAAGAATCCTCTTCTATGTTGGTGGAAAAACCTTCTCTCCTCCAGACGCAAAGAATGCCCCCTTGTGCCCGTCACCTTCCTTGGTATAAACAGATCCTCAGCGAGATATTTGTATTGTCCCCTTATATACTTATACATGGTTATTAGATCGCCCCTCAGTCGTCTTTTTTCTAGACTAAATAATCCTAATTTCGCTAATCTATCTGGGTATTGTAGTTCTCCCATCCCCTTTATTAATTTTGTTGCCCTCCTTTGTACTCTCTCTAGTTCCATTATATCCTTCCTGAGCACCGGTGCCCAAAACTGGACACAGTACTCCATGTGCGGTCTAACTAGGGATTTGTACAGAGGCAGTATAATGCTCTCATCATGTGTATCCAGACCTCTTTTAATGCACCCCATGATCCTGTTTGCCTTGGCAGCTGCTGCCTGGCACTGGCTGCTCCAGGTAAGTTTATCATTAACTAGGATCCCCAAGTCCTTCTCCCTGTCAGATTTACCCAGTGGTTTCCCGTTCAGTGTGTAATGGTGATATTGATTCCCTCTTCCCATGTGTATAACCTTACATTTATCATTGTTAAACCTCATCTGCCACCTTTCAGCCCAAGTTTCCAACTTATCCAGATCCATCTGTAGCAGAATACTATCTTCTCTTGTATTAACTGCTTTACATAGTTTTGTATCATCTGCAAATATCGATATTTTACTGTGTAAACCTTCTACCAGATCATTAATGAATATGTTGAAGAGAACAGGTCCCAATACTGACCCCTGCGGTACCCCACTGGTCACAGCGACCCAGTTAGAGACTATACCATTTATAACCACCCTCTGCTTTCTATCACTAAGCCAGTTACTAACCCATTTACACACATTTTCCCCCAGACCAAGCATTCTCATTTTGTGTACCAACCTCTTGTGCGGCACGGTATCAAACGCTTTGGAAAAATCGAGATATACCACGTCCAATGACTCCCCGTGGTCCAGTCTATAGCTTACCTCTTCATAAAAACTGATTAGATTGGTTTGACAGGAGCGATTTCTCATAAACCCATGCTGATATGGAGTTAAACAGTTATTCTCATTGAGATAATCCAGAATAACATCCCTCAGAAACCCTTCAAATATTTTACCAACAATAGAGGTTAGACTTACTGGCCTATAATTTCCAGGTTCACTTTTAGAGCCCTTTTTGAATATTGGCACCACATTTGCTATGCGCCAGTCCTGCGGAACAGACCCTGTCGCTATAGAGTCCCTAAAAATAAGAAATAATGGTTTATCTATTACATTACTTAGTTCTCTTAGTACTCGTGGGTGTATGCCATCCGGACCCGGAGATTTATCTATTTTAATCTTATTTAGCCGGTTTCGCACCTCTTCTTGGGTTAGATTGGTGACCCTTAATATAGGGTTTTCATTGTTTCTTGGGATTTCACCTAGCATTTCATTTTCCACCGTGAATACCGTGGAGAAGAAGGTGTTTAATATGTTAGCTTTTTCCTCGTCATCTACAACCATTCTTTCCTCACTATTTTTTAAGGGGCCTACATTTTCAGTTTTTATTCTTTTACTATTGATATAGTTGAAAAACAGTTTGGGATTAGTTTTACTCTCCTTAGCAATGTGCTTCTCTGTTTCCTTTTTGGCAGCTTTAATTAGTTTTTTAGATAAAGTATTTTTCTCCCTATAGTTTTTTAGAGCTTCAATGGTGCCATCCTGCTTTAGTAGTGCAAATGCTTTCTTTTTACTGTTAATTGCCTGTCTTACTTCTTTGTTTAGCCACATTGGGTTTTTCCTATTTCTAGTCCTTTTATTCCCACAAGGTATAAACCGCTTACACTGCCTATTTAGGATGTTCTTAAACATTTCCCATTTATTATCTGTATTCTTATTTCTGAGGATATTGTCCCAGTCTACCAGATTAAGGGCATCTCTAAGCTGTTCAAACTTTGCCTTCCTAAAGTTCAATGTTTTTGTGACTCCCTGACAAGTCCCCCTAGTGAAAGACAGGTGAAACTGCACAATATTGTGGTCGCTATTTCCTAAATGCCCAACCACCTGCAGATTTGTTATTCTGTCAGGTCTATTAGATAGTATTAGGTCTAAAAGTGCTGCTCCTCTGGTTGGATTCTGCACCAATTGTGAAAGATAATTTTTCTTGGTTATTAGCAGAAACCTGTTGCCTTTATGGGTTTCACAGGTTTCTGTTTCCCAGTTAATATCCGGGTAGTTAAAGTCCCCCATAACCAGGACCTCATTATGGGTTGCAGCTTCATCTATCTGCTTTAGAAGTAGACTTTCCATGCTTTCTGTTATATTTGGGGGTTTGTAACAGACCCCAATGAGAATTTTGTTACCATTTTTCCCTCCATGAATTTCGACCCATATGGACTCGACATCCTCATTCCCTTCGCTAATATCCTCCCTTAAAGTGGACTTTAGACAAGACTTTACATAGAGACAAACCCCTCCTCCTCTCCGATTTTTACGATCCTTTCTAAACAGACTGTAACCCTGTAAGTTAACTGCCCAGTCATAGCTTTCATCTAACCATGTCTCGGTTATTCCCACTATGTCAAAGTTACCTGTAGATATTTCTGCTTCTAGTTCTTCCATCTTGTTTGTCAGGCTTCTGGCGTTTGCGAGCATGCAGTTTAGAGGATTTTGTTTTGTTCCAATCTCCTCACTGTGGATTGTTTTAGAAATGTTCTTACCTCCCTTCTGAGTATGTTTTCCTGGGTCGTCTTTGTTCGAGTCTAATGTTTTTCTTCCCGTCCCCTCTTCTTCTAGTTTAACGCCCTCCTGATGAGTGTAGCGAGTCTTCTGGCGAATGTGTGTTTCCCAGGTTTGTTGAGGTGTAGTCCGTCTCTGGCGAGGAGTCCATCATACCAGTAATTCACACCGTGGTCCAGGAATCCAAATCCTTGTTGTCTGCACCATCGTCTTAGCCAGTTGTTTGCATCAAGGATCCTGTTCCATCTCCTGGTGCCATGCCCGTCTACTGGAAGGATAGAAGAAAAAACTACCTGTGCATCCAGTTCCTTTACTTTCTTCCCCAACTCTTCAAAGTCCTTGCAGATTGTCGGTAGGTCCTTCCTTGCCGTGTCATTGGTGCCAACATGTATCAGAAGAAATGGGTGGACGTCCTTGGAGCTGAAGAGCTTTGGTATCCTATCGGTCACATCCTTGATCATCGCACCTGGAAGGCAGCATACTTCTCTTGCAGTTATGTCCGGTCTGCAGATGGCTGCTTCTGTGCCTCTCAGTAGTGAGTCTCCCACGACCACCACTCTTCGTTGCTTCTTGGCTGTACTTTTTGCTGTCACTTGTTGCTGTGTGCCCTTTTCTTTTTTGCTTGCTGGTATTGCTTCATTCTTAGGTGTGCCATCTTCATCCTCTACAAAGATTTGATATCGGTTCTTCAGTTGTGTGGTTGGTGATTTCTCCATGGTCTTCTTGCTTCTTTTGGTCACATGCTTCCACTCATCTGCTTTTGGAGGTTCTCTGACACTTTTTGCACCTTCTGTGACCAGTAGAGATGCTTCTGTTCTGTCTAGAAAGTCTTCATTCTCTTTGATGAGTTTCAAAGTTGCTATTCTTTCTTCCAGACCCCGCACCTTTTCTTCTAAAAGGGCCACTAGTCTACACTTCTGACAGGTGAAATTGGATTCTTCTTCTGGTCGATCTGTGAACATGTAGCACATGCTGCAGCTCACCATGTAGGTTGTCACATCTGCCATGTTGCTCCTAGATCCTGCTGACTTGCTGTGTGTTTTCCTTCTTGTGTAATCTACTCAGCCAAGCTCTCTTGCAATAATGTCCTACAGGCAAAAATTCGGCGCGCGGTTTGGTGATGCTTTCGAAGCAGCTGGTCCCGGCTGTACCCAACGATCTTCTAGCTTAGGGAGACTTCGCTTCTCCCAGAAGGCACCTGTAATATGCAAATTAGCCTCCTGAAGCTTGAATCCCTGGTTTGGTGATGCTTTCGAAGCAGCTGGTCCCGGCTGTACCCAACGATCTTCTAGCTTAGTGAAACTTAGTGAAACTTAGTGAAACTCTTATATTATATAGAGTCATTACAAACCGATTGATCTGTTTCAAGTGTTTATTTCTGTTTAAGTTGATAGCTATGGCTTACAGCTAATGAAAAACCAAAAGTTTTATTTATTCTAATTTTGTGAGAAGCACCTGTACATTGGGAAAAATAAGTAATTGATATACAGCCAATTTTAAAGGTTTTCCCACCTACAAAGAATGGAGAGGTCTGCAATTTTTATCGTAGGTACATTTCAACTGTGAGAGACAAAATTTTAAAATTAACAACAGGAAATTATATTGCATAATCTACTATATAATTGTCTAAGGGGTACTTCCGTCTGTCCTTCTGTCTGTCTGTCTGTAACGGTTATTCTTTCGCTGATTGGTCTTGGCAGCTGCCTCTCATGGCTGCCGCGACCAATCAGTGACGCACACAGTCCGGAAGAAAATGGCCACTCCTTACTCCCCGCACTCACTGCCCGATGTCCACATACACCCCTCCTGTCTGCCCTGACACAGGGTAAATGGCAGCGGTAAAGCGGTAACGGACCATGTTATGCTGCGGTGTAATGCAGTCCGTTACCGCTGCTATTAACCCTGTGTGACCAAGTTTTTCACTATTGACGCAGCCTATGCAGCGCCAATAGTAAAAACATTGAATGTTAAAAAAAAATAAAAAATAAAAAATGATTATATACTCACCTACGCCGCCTTTCCCGCTCCTCGCGATGCAACCGGCACGTTCCGGTCACATGGATGGTCTGGCAGAAGGACCTGCCATGACTTCACGGTCATGTGAACGCGACATCATCACAAGTCCTGCGCGCCTGCGCGGAAAGGACCTGCCGTGACTTCACGGTCATGTGACCGCTACACGGTCATGTGACCGCGACGTCATGACAGGTCCTGCACGACAAGGACCTGCCGTGACATTACGGTTATGTGACCGTGACACGGTCACGTGACCGCGACATCAGCACACCCTGGGACTGGAAGATGCCGACTGCACCCCACACAGGCGACAGTGCTACAACGCGCCTGCGGAAGGTGAGTATATGTTTATTTTTTATTTTTTTAACCTGTGTCATATGTGGCTGGGCAATATGCTACATAGCTGGGCAATATACTATATGGGCTGTGCAATATGCTACATGGCTCTGTGCTGTATACTACGTCACTGGGCAATATACTATGTCACTGGGCAACATACTATGTGGCTCTGTGCTGTATACTACGTCACTGGGCAATATACTATATCACTGGGCAATATACTACGGAACTGGGCAATATACTATGTGGCTCTGCTATATACTATGTCACTGGGCAATATACAATGTAACTGGGCAATATACTATGTCACTGGGCAATATACAATGTAACTGGGCAATCTACTACGTGGCTGGACAATATACTACGAGGCTGGGCAATATACTATGTGGCTGAGCAATCTACTACGTGGCTGGACAATATACTACGTGGACATACATATTCTAGAATACCCGATGCGTTAGAATCAGGCAACCATCTAGTTTTTAAACAATTACATTGCATTTTATTGCATGAAATAAATATTTTATCCATATCCAGCAAGAATTCAGGCTCTCACAGACCTGTTCGTTTTTATTTAAGAAGCCCTTCTACTCTGAACTCATTGCACCTGTTTGAACTCGTTACCTGTGTAAAAAATAAAGGCTAATGTATGGTCATGAGTAGAGATGAGCGACTTTTAGTTTTTTAGGGTCTAGTCGGGTTTCGCGAAACCTGACTATCTCAACAGTCGAGTCGAGTGGAATCGGCCGATTATCGCGAAAAGTCGGGGATCGACCGAAACACGAAACCCAATGCAAGTCAATGGGGGAGCATAGTCGGCAGTGAGTGGAGGCCAGGAAAACATGTACAGTGCCCATTATAATGGCAAAAACATCCATTCTTGTTACTGAAGCTTGTCAATCTTAATTTACCTTATAATAATAGTAAGGCATTGGAAATTGGGGATAATTTGGCAAAAGTTGTGGGGGGTAGGGCTGGTTCAAGTATTAGTGGGCCCAGGAAATCTGGACCACGTCACGGCAGTGGAGCAGGGAGAGGTAAGTATTTCAACTTTGCAAGTGCTGTGATCCTGAGCAAGCAGGGGGAGCCCACTCGTTGGCATTGGCACTGGCACAGGGCCCCCCAAAGTACGGCGGTGTGTTTGCACGGCGGGGGCGCCTCCCCCGGCAGCGACACTTTTGCGTACTATGAGGGGCCCTGTGCCAGTGATGTCGCCAACGAGTATTCCTCCCCCCACCTGATGAAGGAACCTGCACTTTCATCTGCACCTTCCTCTTTGTCCCCGTGTAAGGTGGTATGGTATGTGGGAAGAGGAACCTGACTTTCAGCAAGGTCACAATCTTGCTGTGTAGCGTGCACGGGGAATGTTGCGTTATGGGTCAATGTACCAGCAGACTCATCTATCACTGGCTGGGCAATGGGCAGGATGAGGAGGAAACACAGATATAGGCCCAAAGAATAAAGTGGGCTAAATGCAGTTCAAAATTGGTAACAGGACTAACCAGGGGGCATTGCAGTGGAGGACAACTGTAATGAGAGGCTGACACAGAGAGTAGGCCCAAATCAGTAAGTAGTCTAAATGCAGTTCAAAATTGGCAACAGTAGTAAACAGGCGGCACAGCTTTGTTCAGTGGAGGAGAACAGCAAGGAGAGGCAGACACCGATAGTAGGCCCCAACCCAACTAGTAGGCCAAATGCAGTCTAACATTAACAACTACTTAACGAGAACCTGAAAATGGAATTTCAGGACAGGAAACCAGGAGAACAGCAAGGATCGGCAGACACTGTTAGTAGGCCCCAACCCAACAAGTAGGCCAAATGCAGTTGTTCCATTTAACAACTATTTAACAAGAGCCTGAAGATAGAAGCTCAGGAAAGGCAACCTGGAGAACACCTTGGAGCGGAAGACACCGTCTCTACAACCCAGACCCAACTTGTAGGCCTAATGCAGTGTTGTTTCAACAACTACTTAACGAGAGCTAGAAGATCGAAGCTATGGAGAGGCAACCTGGAGAACACCTTGGAGCGGCAGACACCGTCTCTACAACCCAGATCCAACTGGTAGGCCTAATGCAGTGTTGTTTCAACAACTACTTAATGAGAGCTAGAAGATCGAAGCTATGGAGAGGCAACCTGGAGAACACCTTGGAGCGGCAGACACCGTCTCTACAACCCAGACCCAACTTGTAGGCCTAATGCAGTGTTGTTTCAACAACTACTTAACGAGAGCTAGAAGATCGAAGCTATGGAGAGGCAACCTGGAGAACACCTTGGAGCGGCAGACACCGTCTCTACAACCGAGACCCAACTTGTAGGCCTAATGGAGTGTTGTTTCAACAACTACTGAACGAGAGCTAGAAGATCGAAGCTATGGAGAGGCAACCTGGAGAACACCTTGGAGCGGCAGACACCGTCTCTACAACCCAGACCCAACTTGTAGGCCTAATGCAGTGTTGTTTCAACAACTACTTAACGAGAGCTAGAAGATCGAAGCTATGGAGAGGCAACCTGGAGAACACCTTGGAGCGGCAGACACCGTCTCTACAACCCAGACCCAACTTGTAGGCCTAATGCAGTGTTGTTTCAACAACTACTTAACGAGAGCTAGAAGATCGAAGCTATGGAGAGGCAACCTGTAAAACACCTTGGAGCGGCAGACACCGTCTCTACAACCCAGACCCAACTTGTAGACCTAATGCAGTGTTGTTTCAACAACTACTTAACGAGAGCTAGAAGATCGAAGCTATGGAGAGGCAACCTGGAGAACACCTTGGAGCGGAAGACACCGTCTCTACAACCCAGACCCAACTTGTAGGCCTAATGCAGTGTTTTTTCAACAACTACTTAACGAGAGCTAGAAGATCGAAGCTATGGAGAGGCAACCTGGAGAACACCTTGGAGCGGCAGACACCGTCTCTACAACCCAGACCCAACTTGTAGGCCTAATGCAGTGTTGTTTCAACAACTACTGAACGAGAGCTAGAAGATCGAAGCTATGGAGAGGCAACCTGGAGAACACTTTGGAGCGGAAGACACCGTCTCTACAACCCAGACCCAACTTGTAGGCCTAATGCAGTGTTGTTTCAACAACTACTTAACGAGAGCTAGAAGATCGAAGCTATGGAGAGTAGTGTTGAGCATTCCGATACCGCAAGTATCGGGTATCGGCCGATACTTGCGGTATCGGAATTCCGATACCGAGATCCGATACTTTTGTGGTATCGGGTATCGGTATCGGATACATAGAGATGTGTAAAATAAAGAATTAAAATAAAAAATATTGATATATTTACCTCTCCGGCGGCCCCTGGACTCAGCGCGGGTAACCGGCAGGCTTCGTTGTTCAAAATCAGCGCATTTAGGACCTGAGAATCACGTCCCGGCTTCTGATTGGTCGCGGGCCGCCCATGTGACCGCCACGCGACCAATCACAAGCCGCGACGTCACCGCAAGCTATTAACGCGCTCATTTTTAAAAATGAGCGCGTTAATGGCTTTCAAAGACGTAGCGGCTTGTGATTGGTCGCGTGGCCGCGACCAATCACAAGCCGCGACGTCACCGCAAGCTATTAACGCGCTCATTTTTAAAAATGAGCGCGTTAATGGCTTTCAAAGACGTAGCGGCTTGTGATTGGTCGCGTGGCCGCGACTAATCACAAGCCGCGACGTCACCGCAAGCTATTAACGCACTCATTTTTAAAAATGAGCGCGTTAATGACTTTCAAAGACGTAGCGGCTTGTGAATGGTCGCGGCCACGCGACCAATCACAAGCCGCGACGTCACCGCAAGCTATTAACGCGCTCATTTTTAAAAATGAGCGCGTTAATGGCTTTCAAAGACGTAGCGGCTTGTGATTGGTCGCGTGGCGGTCACATGGGCGGCCCGCGACCAATCAGAAGCCGGGACGTGATTCTCAGGTCCTAAAAGCGCTGATTTTGAACAAAGAAGCCTGCCGGTTACCCGCGCTGAGTTCAGGGGCCGCCGGAGAGGTAAATATATCAATATTTTTTATTTTAATTCTTTATTTTACACATCCCTATGGATCCCAGGGCCTGAAGGAGAGTTTCCTCTCCTTCAGACCCTGGGAACCATGAGAATACCTTCCGATACTTGATGTCCCATTGACTTGTATTGGTATCGGATATCGGTATCGGCGATATCCGATATTTTTCGGGTATCGGCCGATACTATCCGATACCGATACTTTCAAGTATCGGACGGTATCGCTCAACACTAATGGAGAGGCAACCTGGAGAACACCTTGGAGCGGCAGACACCGTCTCTACAACCCAGACCCAACTTGAAGACCTAATGCAGTGTTGTTTAAACAACTACTTAACGAGAGCTAGAAGATCGAAGCTATGGAGAGGCAACCTGGAGAACACCTTGGAGCGGAAGACACCGTCTCTACAACCCAGACCCAACTTGTAGGCCTAATGCAGTGTTTTTTCAACAACTACTTAACGATAGCTAGAAGATCGAAGCTATGGAGAGGCAACCTGGAGAACACCTTGGAGCGGCAGACACCGTCTCTACAACCCAGACCTAACTTGTAGGCCTAATGCAGTGTTGTTTCAACAACTACTGAACGAGAGCTAGAAGATCGAAGCTATGGAGAGGCAACCTGGAGAACACTTTGGAGTGGAAGACACGGTCTCTACAACCCAGACCCAACTTGTAGGCCTAATGCAGTGTTGTTTCAACAACTACTTAACGAGAGCTAGAAGATCGAAGCTATGGAGAGGCAACCTGGAGAACACCTTGGAGCGGCAGACACCGTCTCTACAACCCAGACCCAACTTGTAGGCTTAATGCAGTGTTGTTTCAACAACTACTTAACGAGAGCTAGAAGATCGAAGCTATGGAGAGGCAACCTGGTGAACACCTTGGAGCAGAAGACACCGTCTCTACAACCAAGACCCAACTTGTAGGCCTAATGCAGTGTTGTTTCAACAACTACTTAACGAGAGCTAGAAAATCGAAGCTATGGAGAGGCAACCTGGAGAACACCTTGGAGCGGCAGACACCGTCTTTACAACCCAGACCCAACTTGTAGGCCTAATGCAGTGTTGTTTCAACAGCTACTTAACGAGAGCTAGAAGATCGAAGCTATGGAGAGGCAACCTGGAGAACACCTTGGAGCGGCAGACACCGTCTCTACAACCCAGACCCAACTTGTAGGCCTAATGCAGTGTTGTTTCAACAACTACTTAACGAGAGCTAGAAGATCGAAGCTATGGAGAGGCAACCTGGAGAACACCTTGGAGCGGCAGACACCGTCTCTACAACCCAGACCCAACTTGTAGGCCTAATGCAGTGTTGTTTCAACAACTACTTAACGAGAGCTAGAAGATCGAAGCTATGGAGAGGCAACCTGGAGAACACCTTGGAGCGGCAGACACCGTTAGTAGGCCCTACCGAAGTAGTAGCCCCAATGCAGTTTTCAAATTCCTATAGGCTGAAAACCAGACTATTGACGCTCAGCTTTTTTCAGAGGAGGACAGCTGTATTGAGTAGAGTTGAGCGACCTTGACCTTTTTAGAGTCGAGCCGGGTTTTGCGAAACCCGACTATGTCCAAAGTCGGGTCGAGTGAAATCGGCCGATTATGACGTAAAGTCGGGATCGACCGAAACACGAAACCCAATGCAAGTCAATGGGGCAGCATAGTCGGCAGTGAGTGGGGGCCAGGAAAACACCTAGAGTGGCCATTTTAATGTCAAAACCATCCATTCTTCTTAATGAAGCTTGTCAAGCGTAATTTACCTTATAATAATTGGAAGGCATTTGAAATTGGGGGTCATTTGGCTAAAGTTGTGGGGGGTAGGGCTGGTTCAAGTAATTAGTGGGCCCAGGAAATCTGGACCACGTCACGGCAGTGGAGCAGGGAGAGGTAAGTATTTCAACTTTGCAAGTGCTGTGAACCTGAGCAAGCAGGGGGGGCCCACTCGTTGGCATTGGCACTGGCACAGGGCCCCTCAAAGTACAGCGGTGTGTTTGCACGGCGGGGGCGCCTCCCACCGGCAGCAACACTTTTGCGTACTATGAGAGGCCCTGTGCCAGTGACGTCGCCAACTAGTATTCCTCCCCCCACCTGATGAAGGAACCTGCACTTTCATCTGCACCTTCCTCTTTGTCCCCGTGTAAGGTGGTATGGTATGCGGGAAGAGCAACCTGACTTTCAGCAGGGTCACAATGTTGTTGTGTAGCGTGCACGGGGAATGTTGCGTTATGGGTCAATGTACCAGCAGACTCATCTATCACTGGCTGGGCAATGGGCACGATGAAGTGGAAACACAGATATAGGCCCAAAGAAGAAAGTGGGCTAAATGCAGTTCAAAATTGGTAACACAGGAATAACCAGGGGGCATTGCAGTGGAGGACAACTGGAATGAGAGGCTGACACAGAGAGTAGGGCCAAATCAGTAAGTAGTCGAAATGCAGTTCAAAATTGGCAACCGTAGTAAACAGGCGGCACAGCTTTGTTCAGTGGAGGAGAACAGCAAGGAGTGGCAGACACCGATAGTAGGCCCCAAACCAACTAGTACGCCAAATGCAGTTGTTCCATTTAACCACAATTTAATGAGAGCCTGAAGATAGAAGCTCAGGAAAGGCAACCTGGGGAACACCTTGGAGTGTAACACACCATCTCTCTCCACCCCATACCCATTTTGTATGGCCTAATGCAGTGTACTTTTCTACAACTACTAAACGAGAGTCGGAAGACCGAAGCAATGGCAAGGAAACCTGGGGAACACCTTAGAGTGTAACACACCCTCTCTCTACACCCCATACCCAATTTGAAGGCCTAATGCAGTGTAGTTTCCAAGAACTACTAAACGAGAGCCGGAAGATCGAAGCTCAGGAAAGGCAACCTGGGGAACACCTTGGAGTGTAACACACCCTCTCGCTACACCCCATACCCAATTTGAAGGCCTAATGCAGCGTAGTTTCCAACAACTACTAAACGAGAGCCGGAAGATCGAAGCTCAGGAAAGGCAACCTGGGGAACACCTTGGAGTGTAACAAACCCTCTCTCTACACCCCATACCCAATTTGTAGGCCTAATGCAGCGTAGTTTCCGACAACTACTAAACGAGAGCATGAAGATCGAAGCTCAGGAAAGGCAACCTGGGGAACACCTTGGAGTGTAACACACCCTCTCTCTACACCCCATACCCAATTTGTAGGCCTAATGCAGCGTAGTTTCCGACAACTACTAAACGAGAGCCGGAATATCGAAGCTCAGGAAAGGCAACCTGGGGAACACCTTGGAGTGTAACACACCCTCTCTCTACGCCCCATACCCAATTTGTAGGCCTAATGCAGCGTAGTTTCCGACAACTACTAAACGAGAGCCGGAATATCGAAGCTCAGGAAAGGCAACCTGGGGAACACCTTGGAGTGTAACACACCCTCTCTCTACACCCCATACCCAATTTGAAGGCCTAATGCAGTGTAGTTTCCAAGAACTACTAAACGAGAGCCGGAAGATCGAAGCTCAGGAAAGGCAACCTGGGGAACACCTTGGAGTGTAACACACCCTCTCGCTACACCCCATACCCAATTTGAAGGCCTAATGCAGCGTAGTTTCCAACAACTACTAAACGAGAGCCGGAAGATCGAAGCTCAGGAAAGGCAACCTGGGGAACACCTTGGAGTGGAACACACCATCTCTCTACACCCCATACCCAATTTGAAGGCCTAATGCAGAGTAGTTTCCAAGAACTACTAAACGAGAGCCGGAAGATCGAAGCTCAGGAAAGGCAACCTGGGGAACACCTTGGAGTGTAACACAACGTCTCTCTACACGACGGAAGGGCTGATTCTTAGGAAGGAAGGCTGTTGGAAATAAGCATTGCGCGTCCGAGGGTGATTATATTCTTATTAGGTATATACTCACCCTCGGACGCGCCCTGCTTCTTTATTTGGAATGAATGTTTATTTGCAATGTGGTGTTGACTTTCTCTATTATTTTGGTAATTAATGATTTTATTATTTTCATTATTTTGCATCTTCTCGGCAATAATATAAAGAAGACGCGACAGGACAACACTCGGTGGATGCCATATGTGTGTTTTCAATTTAAAAAAACTTTCAGTTAACTACTTGCAGGAGAAAGTAATTGTAGCTGGTGGCCATTTTTAGTACTGTACCAGATTAGAGTTGTGTGTTTGTTTTTAATGTTAAAATGTCTGCATTTGATATCTCACCAGTATTTTCTTTTTTATAAGCAAAATACTTATTTTTATATTTTCTGATGTTGGTTCCAGGGGTACACGGCCAGCAGTGCCCTGGTCAGTGTAGTAGTAGTTGAAAGAATGGACCGCAGACAGGCATCGAAGGCCTAAAATAATAACACATGGCTGTAGGCAATTTTAAATTGGTTCCAGGGGTACACGGACAGCAGTGGTGTGGTCAGTGGAGGCCTAGTGGAAGGAGTGACCGCAGACAGGCATCGAAGGCCTAAAATAATAACACATGGCTGTAGGCAATTTTAAATTGGTTCCAGGGGTACACGGGCAGCAGTGACCTGGTCAGTGTAGTAGTAGTTGAAAGAATGGACCGCAGACAGGCATCGAAGGCCTAAAATAAAAAAATTGGGCTGGCTGTAGGCAATTTTAAATTGGTTCCAGGGGTACACGGGCAGCAGTGGTGTGGTCAGTGGAGGCCTAGTGGAAGGAGTGACCGCAGACAGGCATCGAAGGCCTAAAATAATAACACATGGCTGTAGGCAATTTTAAATTGGTTCCAGGGGTACACGGGCAGCAGTGACCTGGTCAGTGTAGTAGTAGTTGAAAAAATGGACCGCAGACAGGCATCGAATGCCTAAAATAATAACACATGGCTGTAGGCAATTTTAAATTGGTTACAGGGGTACACGGACAGCAGTGACCTGGTCAGTGTAGTAGTAGTTGAAAGAATGGACCGCAGACAGGCATCGAAGGCCTAAAATAAAAAAATTGGGCTGGCTGTAGGCAATTTTAAATTGGTTCCAGGGGTACACGGACAGCAGTGGTGTGGTCAGTGGAGGCCTAGTGGAAGGAGTGACCGCAGACAGGCATCGAAGGCCTAAAATAATAACACATGGCTGTAGGCAATTTTAAATTGGTTCCAGGGGTACACGGACAGCAGTGGTGTGGTCAGTGGAGGCCTAGTGGAAGGAGTGACCGCAGACAGGCATCGAAGGCCTAAAATAATAACACATGGCTGTAGGCAATTTTAAATTGGTTCCAGGGGTACACGGACAGCAGTGACCTGGTCAGTGTAGTAGTAGTTGAAAGAATGGACCGCAGACAGGCATCGAAGGCCTAAAATAAAAAAATTGGGCTGGCTGTAGGCAATTTTAAATTGGTTCCAGGGGTACACGGGCAGCAGTGGTGTGGTCAGTGGAGGCCTAGTGGAAGGAGTGACCGCAGACAGGCATCGAAGGCCTAAAATAATAACACATGGCTGTAGGCAATTTTAAATTGGTTCCAGGGGTACACGGACAGCAGTGGTGTGGTCAGTGGAGGCCTAGTGGAAGGAGTGACCGCAGACAGGCATCGAAGGCCTAAAATAATAACACATGGCTGTAGGCAATTTTAAATTGGTTCCAGGGGTACACGGACAGCAGTGGTGTGGTCAGTGGAGGCCTAGTGGAAGGAGTGACCGCAGACAGGCATCGAAGGCCTAAAATAATAACACATGGCTGTAGGCAATTTTAAATTGGTTCCAGGGGTACACGGGCAGCAGTGACCTGGTCAGTGTAGTAGTAGTTGAAAGAATGGACCGCAGACAGGCATCGAAGGCCTAAAATAAAAAAATTGGGCTGGCTGTAGGCAATTTTAAATTGGTTCCAGGGGTACACGGGCAGCAGTGGTGTGGTCAGTGGAGGCCTAGTGGAAGGAGTGACCGCAGACAGGCATCGAAGGCCTAAAATAATAACACATGGCTGTAGGCAATTTTAAATTGGTTCCAGGGGTACACGGGCAGCAGTGACCTGGTCAGTGTAGTAGTAGTTGAAAAAATGGACCGCAGACAGGCATCGAATGCCTAAAATAATAACACATGGCTGTAGGCAATTTTAAATTGGTTACAGGGGTACACGGACAGCAGTGACCTGGTCAGTGTAGTAGTAGTTGAAAGAATGGACCGCAGACAGGCATCGAAGGCCTAAAATAAAAAAATTGGGCTGGCTGTAGGCAATTTTAAATTGGTTCCAGGGGTACACGGACAGCAGTGGTGTGGTCAGTGGAGGCCTAGTGGAAGGAGTGACCGCAGACAGGCATCGAAGGCCTAAAATAATAACACATGGCTGTAGGCAATTTTAAATTGGTTCCAGGGGTACACGGACAGCAGTGACCTGGTCAGTGTAGTAGTAGTTGAAAGAATGGACCGCAGACAGGCATCGAAGGCCTAAAATAAAAAAATTGGGCTGGCTGTAGGCAATTTTAAATTGGTTCCAGGGGTACACGGGCAGCAGTGACCTGGTCAGTGTAGTAGTAGTTGAAAGAATGGACCGCAGACAGGCTTAGAAGGCCTAACATAACAAACTTGGGCTGGCTGTAGGCACTTTTAAATTGGTTCCAGGGGTACACGGGCAGCAGTGGTCTGGTCAGTGGAAGTCTAGTGGAAGGAGTGACCGCAGACAGGCTTCCAAGGCCTAACATAACAAACTTGGGCTGGCTGTAGGCACTTTTAAATTGGTTCCAGGGGTACACGGGCAGCAGTGGTCTGGTCAGTGGAAGTCTAGTGGAAGGAGTGACCGCAGACAGGCTTCCAAGGCCTAACATAACAAACTTGGGCTGGCTGTAGGCACTTTTAAATTGGTTCCAGGGGTACACGGGCAGCAGTGGTCTGGTCAGTGGAAGTCTAGTGGAAGGAGTGACCGCAGACAGGCTTCGAAGGCCTAACATAACAAAATTGGGCTGGCTGTAGGCACTTTAAATTGGTTCCAGGGGTACATGGGCAGCAGTGTATGGTCAGTGGAAGTCTAGTGGAAGGAGTGACGGCAGACAGTCTTCGAAGGCCTAACATAACAAAATTGGGCTGACTGTAGGCACTTTTAAATTGGTTCCAGGGTAACACGGCCAGCAGTGGCCTGGTCAGTGTAGTAGTTGTAGAAAGAAGGGACCGCAGACAGGCTTCGAAGGCCTAACATAACAAAAATGTCAAAACAATGGTATTGTCAGTGCCAGGCATTGAAGGATGTCAGCGGCTAGACTACACATTGGTGAAGCTGTGAGAGATAATTTTGCTAGTGGTAGAGCACTGTTTGAGCTGGGGGGGGGAACTGTCTTGTGGCCGGCGGTACAGGCACAGGGCCCCTCATATTACAACGGTGTGTCTGACGTTGGGTGCGCACCACCACCGCCAGAGACACTTTATTGTACTATGAGGGACCCAGTGGCAGTGCCGTCGACCAAAAGCGGCCACACCCACCTCTTCAGACAAACAGCACTCTCAAGGGTCCAAGCGCAAAGTGGCGATAGCACGGCCCCGTGTGGGGAGTTTGGCCATTTCGTGAGGTGGAAACATGTCGTATGCTGGACAATCAGGTGAAGAAAATTACGAGATTGGAAAAGTCATTCAGAATAGTCCACAGGCAAGACCTTTTCATAGGAAAGCTAGGTGTCAGCCGGGCAGGGTGGGGCAAAAGATTTTGAAATCCAGTTGTGGTTCATTTTAATGAAGGTTAGATCATCTACATTTTGGGTAGCCAGACGAGTCCTTTTTTCTGTTAGTATTGAACCTGCAGCACTGAATACTCTTTCTGATAGGACACTAGCTGCCGGGCAAGCAAGCTCCTGCAATGCATATTCTGCCAATTCTGGCCAGGTGTCTAATTTGGATGCCCAGTAATCAAATGGGAATGACGGTTGAGGGAGAACGTCGATAAGGGATGAAAAATAGTTTGTAACCATACTGGACAAATGTTGTCTCCTGTCACTTTGAATTGATGCTGCAGTACCTGTCCTGTCTGCGGTCATAGAAAAATCACTCCACAACCTGGTCAGAAAACCCCTCTGTCCAACGCCACTTCTGATTTCTGCCCCTCTAACACCTCTGGTCTGCTGGCCCCTGGAGCTCGTGTGAGAACGATCACGGGCGCTGTGTGCAGGGAATGCCAGAAGCAAACGGTCAACAAGAGTTGATTGTTTTGTTGCTAATATTAGTTCCAAGTTCTCATGTGGCATAATATTTTGCAATTTGCCTTTATAGCGAGGATCAAGGAGGCAGGCCAACCAGTAATCGTCATCGTTCATCATTTTTGTAATGCGTGTGTCCCTTTTGAGGATACGCAAGGCATAATCCGCCATGTGGGCCAAAGTTCCCGTTGTCAAATCTGCGGTTGTGCTTGGTTGAGGGGCAGTTGCAGGCAAATCTACGTCACTTGTGTCCCTCAAAAAACCAGAACCCGGCCTTGCCACGCCACCAATTTCCCGTGCCCCCGGGAAAGCTTCCTCATTAAAAATATACTCATCCCCATCATCCTCCTCATCCTCCACCTCCTCTTCGCCCGGTACCTCGTCATGTACACTGCCCTGACCAGACAATCGCTGACTGTCATCAAGGCTTTCCTCTTCCTCTGGTGCAGACGCCTGATCCTTTATGTGCGTCAAACTTTGCATCAGCAGACGCATTAGGGGGATGCTCATGCTTATTATGGCGTTGTCTGCACTAACCAGCCGTGTGCATTCCTCAAAACACTGAAGGACTTGACACATGTCTTGAATCTTCGACCACTGCACACCTGACAACTCCATGTCTGCCATCCTACTGCCTGCCCGTGTATGTGTATCCTCCCACAAAAACATAACAGCCCGCCTCTGTTCGCACAGTCTCTGAAGCATGTGCAGTGTTGAGTTCCACCTTGTTGCAACGTCTATGATTAGGCGATGCTGGGGAAGGTTCAAAGAACGCTGATAGGTCTGCATACGGCTGGAGTGTACAGGCGAACGGCGGATATGTGCGCAAAGTCCACGCACTTTGAGGAGCAGGTCGGATAACCCCGGATAACTTTTCAGGAAGCACTGCACCACCAGGTTTAAGGTGTGAGCCAGGCAAGGAATGTGTTTCAGTTGGGAAAGGGAGATGGCAGCCATGAAATTCCTTCCGTTATCACTCACTACCTTGCCTGCCTCAAGATCTACAGTGCCCAGCCACGACTGCGTTTCTTGCTGCAAGAACTCGGACAGAACTTCCGCGGTGTGTCTATTGTCGCCCAAACACTTCATAGCCAATACAGCCTGCTGACGTATGCCAGTAGCTGCCCCATAATGGGAGACCTGGTGTGCAACAGTGGCAGGTGCGGATGGAGTGTTTGTGCGACTGCGGTCTGTGGACGAGCTCTTGCTTCTGCAGGAGGACGAGGAGGAGGAGGAGGAGGGGGTGCGAACGGCTACAGACAACTGTTTACTAGACCGTGGGCTAGGCAGAACTGTCCCAAACTTGCTGTCCCCTGTGGACCCTGAATCCACCACATTTACCCAGTGTGCCGTGATGGACACGTAACGTCCCTGGCCATGCCTACTGGTCCATGCATCTGTTGTCAGGTGCACCTTTGTGCTCACAGATTGCCTGAGTGCATGGACGATGCGCTCTTTAACATGCTGGTGGAGGGCTGGGATGGCTTTTCTGGAAAAAAAGTGTCGACTGGGTAGCTCGTAGCGTGGTACAGCGTAGTCCATCAGGTCTTTGAAAGCTTCGCTTTCAACTAACCGGTAGGGCATCATCTCTAACGAGATTAGTCTAGCTATGTGGGCGTTCAAACCCTGTGTACGCGGATGCGAGGCTAAGTATTTCCTTTTTCTAACCATAGTCTCATGTAGGGTGAGCTGGACTGGAGAGCTGGAGATCGTGGAACTAGCGGGGGTGCCGGTGGACATGGCAGACTGAGAGACGGTGGGAGATGGTATTGTTGCCGCCGGTGCCCTAGATGCAGTGTTTCCTACTACGAAACTGGTGATTCCCTGACCCTGACTGCTTTGGCCTGGCAAAGATACCTGCACAGATACAGCAGGTGGTGCGCTAAATGGTGGTCCTACACTGCCGGAAGGGATGTTGCGTTGATGACTAGCTTCATTGGCCGAGGGTGCAACAACCTTAAGGGACGTTTGGTAGTTAGTCCAAGCTTTCAAATGCATGGTGGTTAAATGTCTATGCATGCAACTAGTATTGAGACTTTTCAGATTCTGACATCTGCTTAAGGAAGTAGAACATTTTTGACAGATGACTTTGCGCTGATCAATTGGATGTTGTTTAAAAAAATGCCAGACTGCACTCTTTCTAGCATCGGATACCTTTTCAGGCATTGCAGACTGAGCTTTAACCGGATGGCCACGCTGTCCTCCACCAGGTTTTGGCTTTGCCACGCGTTTTGGGCAAGATACGGGCCCGGCAGATGGAACCTGTGGCGATGTTGATGCCTGCTGCGGCCCCTCCTCCTCCTCTGCTTCAGAACTGCTGCCGCCTGCACCCTGTTCCCCCAATGGCTGCCAATCGGGGTCAAGAACTGGGTCATCTAATAACTCTTCTTGTACCTCCTGCGCAACTTCGTCTGTGTCACCGTGTCGTTCGGTGGTATAGCGTTCGTGATGGGGCAACATAGTCTCATCAGGGTCTGATTCTTGATCAGCACCCTGCGAGGGCAATGTTGTGGTCTGAGTCAAAGGACCAGCATAGTAGTCTGGCTGTGGCTGTGCGTCAGTGCACTCCATGTCAGATTCAATTTGTAATGGGCATGGACTGTTAACTGCTTCACTTTCTAAGCCAGGGACGGTATGTGTAAAGAGCTCCATGGAGTAACCCGTTGTGTCGCCTGCTGCATTCTTCTCTGTTGTTGTTTTTGCTGAAGAGGACAAGGAAGTGACTTGTCCCTGACCGTGAACATCCACTAACGACGCGCTGCTTTTACTTTTACCAGTTTCACGAGATGAGGCAAAAGAGCTAGAGGCTGAGTCAGCAAGATAAGCCAAAACTTGCTCTTGCTGCTCCGGCTTTAAAAGCGGTTTTCCTAATCCCAGAAAAGGGAGCGTTCGAGGCCTTGTGTAGCCGGACGACGAACCTGGCTCCACAGCTCCAGACTTAGGTGCAATATTTTTTCCCCCACGACCACCTGATGCTCCACCACTACCACTACCCTCATTACCAGCTGACAATGAACGCCCCCGGCCACGACCTCTTCCACTAGACTTCCTCATTGTTTTAAAAACGTAACCAAACTAACGTTATTTGTTGCAGTCACACAACTTACACGGTGAGCTATAACTTCAGTATGATTTAGCTACCCCTTTACAGGTTGGTGAGACCACAGCGAAAATCAGGCCCAATGTTACACACTCTTTTTTTGGTGGCTGCAAATTAGAGAGATGCCCCACACGCAGGACTGTCACTGAAGCACAAATGTTAATATTAATGTCACACTATTATTTTTTTTTTATTTTTATTTTTTTCAGGAACACTTTAGAAACCCCCCAAAAAAAAAAAAATAGATTTTTGCAGGGAGAATTTAGAAAACAAATGTAACAAACTATATGCTTTCTATGGGCCACTGAGTGAGAGATGACGCACACAGGAATCAGGAGTGGCACACAAGCCCAGAGGCCAATATTTTTCTACCAATGATTGATGGAGTTATTTTCTCTGGTAGATTTTGGAACCCAAATCAAGGAAAAAAAATGTAGGCTTTCTATGGACCACAATTGGAGAGAGAGAGAGAGAGAGATGGCACACCCAGGAGTCAAGACTGGCACACAAGCAGAAAGGCCAATATTAATCTCCCACTGTTTTTTTTTTTTTTTTTTTTTTTTTTCAGGGAGACTTTAGAAAAAAAAATAATAAAAAAAATATGATTTTATCAGGAAGAATTTAGAAACCAAATAAAATAAAATGATTTTTTCAGGGAGAATTTATAAAACAAATAAAAACAAAAATAGGCGTTCTATGGCCCACTGACTGAGAGATGACGCACACAGGAGTCAGGAGTGGCACACAAACCCAGAGGCCAATATTTTTCTACCAATGATTGATGTAGTTATTTTCTCTGGTAGATTTTAGAACCCAAATCAAGGAAAAAAAATATAGGCTTTCTATGGACCACAATTGGAGAGAGAGAGAGAGAGAGAGAGAGAGAGAGAGAGAGAGAGAGAGAGAGAGAGAGAGAGATGGCACACCCAGGAGTCAAGACTGGCACACAAGCAGAAAGGCCAATATTAATCTCCCACTGTTTTTTTTGGTTGTTTTTTTTTTTTTTTTTTTCAGGGAGACTTTAGAAAAAAAAATAATAAAAAAAATATGGTTTTATCAGGAAGAATTTAGAAACCAAATAAAATAAAATGATTTTTTCAGGGAGAATTTATAAAACAAATAAAACCAAAAATAGGCGTTCTATGGCCCACTGACTGAGAGATGACGCACCCAGGAGTCAAGACTGGCACACAAGCAGAAAGGCCAATATTAATCTCCCACTGTTTTTTTTGGTTGTTTTTTTTTTTTTTTTTTCAGGGAGACTTTAGAAAAAAAAATAATAAAAAAAATATGATTTTATCAGGAAGAATTTAGAAACCAAATAAAATAAAATGATTTTTTCAGGGAGAATTTATAAAACAAATAAAACCAAAAATAGGCGTTCTATGGCCCACTGACTGAGAGATGACGCACCCAGGAGTCAAGACTGGCACACAAGCAGAAAGGCCAATATTAATCTCCCACTGTTTTTTTTTTTTTTTTTCAGGGAGACTTTAGAAAAAAAAATAATAAAAAAAATATGATTTTATCAGGAAGAATTTAGAAACCAAATAAAATAAAATGATTTTTTCAGGGAGAATTTAGAAAACAAATAAAACCAAAAATAGGCGTTCTATGGCCCACTGACTGAGAGATGACGCACACAGGAGTCAGGAGTGGCACACAAACCCAGAGGCCAATATTTTTCTACCAATGATTGATGTAGTTATTTTCTCTGGTAGATTTTAGAACCCAAATCAAGGAAAAAAAATATAGGCTTTCTATGGACCACAATTGGAGAGAGAGAGAGAGAGAGAGAGAGAGAGAGAGAGATGGCACACCCAGGAGTCAAGACTGGCACACAAGCAGAAAGGCCAATATTAATCTCCCACTGTTTTTTTGGTTGTTTTTTTTTTTTTTTTTTCAGGGAGACTTTAGAAATAAAAATAATAAAAAAAATATGATTTTATCAGGAAGAATTTAGAAACCAAATAAAATAAAATGATTTTTTCAGGGAGAATTTAGAAAACAAATAAAACCAAAAATATGCGTTCTATGGCCCACTGACTGAGAGAGAGAGAGAGATGGAACGCTTAGTACTGGCACACAAGCCCAAAGGGCAATATTAATCTCCCTTTTTTTTTCCAGGGAGAATTTCTGAAACCCAAAAAAAAAATTAAATAGGCTTTCTATGGCCCACTATTTGTGAGAGAGATGGGACGCTCAGGACTGGCACAGATGGCACGCTCAGGACTGGCACAGAAGCCCAGAGGCCAATATTAATCTCCCTTTTTTTCTGGGAGAATTTATAAAACCAAAAAAATATTTAAATAGGCTTTCTATGGCCCACTATTTGTGAGAGAGATGGCACGCTCAGGACTGGCACAGATGGCACGCTCACAACTGGCACACAAGCCCAGAGGCCAATATTAATCTCCCTTTTTTTTTCCAGGGAGAATTTCTAAAACCCAAAAAAAAAATAAAATAGGCTTTCTATGGCCCACTATTTGTGAGAGAGATGGGACGCTCAGGACTGGCACAGATGGCACGCTCAGGACTGGCACAGAAGCCCAGAGGCCAATATTAATCTCCCTTTTTTTCTGGGAGAATTTATAAAACCAAAAAAATATTTAAATAGGCTTTCTATGGCCCACTATTTGTGAGAGAGATGGCACGCTCAGGACTGGCACAGATGGCACGCTCACAACTGGCACACAAGCCCAGAGGCCAATATTAATCTCCCTTTTTTCAGGGAAAATTGATAAAACAAAAAAAAAAATTAAATAGGCTTTCTATGGCCCACTATTTGTGAGAGAGATGGCACGCTCAGGGCTGGCTGGCACAGATGGCACGCTCAGGACTGGCACACAAGCCCAGAGGCCAATATTAATCTCCCTTTTTTTCTGGGAGAATTTATAAAACCAAAAAAATATTTAAATAGGCTTTCTATGGCCCACTATTTGTGAGAGAGATGGCACGCTCAGGACTGGCACAGATGGCACGCTCACAACTGGCACACAAGCCCAGAGGCCAATATTAATCTCCCTTTTTTCAGGGAAAATTGATAAAACAAAAAAAAAAATTAAATAGGCTTTCTATGGCCCACTATTTGTGAGAGAGATGGCACGCTCAGGGCTGGCTGGCACAGATGGCACGCTCAGGACTGGCACACAAGCCCAGAGGCCAATATTAATCTCCCTTTTTTTCTGGGAGAATTTATAAAACCAAAAAAATATTTAAATAGGCTTTCTATGGCCCACTATTTGTGAGAGAGATGGCACGCTCAGGACTGGCACAGATGGCACGCTCACAACTGGCACACAAGCCCAGAGGCCAATATTAATCTCCCTTTTTTCAGGGAAAATTTATAAAACAAAAAAAAAAATTAAATAGGCTTTCTATGGCCCACTATTTGTGAGAGAGATGGCACGCTCAGGGCTGGCACAGATGGCACGCTCAGGACTGGCACACAAGCCCAGAGGCCAATATTAATCTCCCTTTTTTTCAGGGAGAATTTATAAAACCAAAAAAAAAAATAAATAGGCTTTCTATGGCCCACTATTTGTGAGAGAGATGGCACACTCAGGACTGGCACACAAGCCCAAAGGCCAATATTAATCTCCCACTGTATTTTTATCAGGGAGAATTTATACACCCCACAAAAAAAAATACAGAAAAATGAAAAGGCTTTCTATGGCCCACTATGTGAGAGAGATGGCACACACAGGGATGGCACTCTAGCAGAAATGCCAAATTGCCAATCTTAATCTCCCACCAAAAAAAAAAAAAAAAAAAAAACAGGGAATGTCCTACAATTACTATCTCCCTGCCTGCAGTAATCTCAGCCAGGTATGGCAGGCAGCTACTATCTCCCTGCCTGCAGTAATCTCAGCCAGGTATGGCAGGCAGCAATAAGGAGTGGACTGATGCACAAATGAAATAAAAAGTGTGGACAAACAAAAAAGATAGCTGTGCAGAAAGGAAGGAACAAGAGGATTTGTGCTTTGAAAAAAGCAGTTGGTTTGCACAGCGGCGTACACACAGCAATGCAGCTATCAGGGAGCCTTCTAGGGCAGCCCAATGAGCTACAGCGCTGAGGGGAAAAAAAAAAAAAAAAAAACTTCCACTGTCCCTGCACACCGAGGGTGGTGTTGGACAGTGCAAATCGCTGCAGCACAAGCGGTTTTGTGGTTAATGGACCCTGCCTAACGCTATCCCTGCTTCTGACAAAGCGGCAGCAACCTCTCCCTAAGCTCAGATCAGCAGCAGTAAGATGGCGGTCGGCGGGAACGCCTCTTTATAGCCCCTGTGACGTCGCAGACAGCAAGCCAATCACTGCAATGCCCTTCTCTAAGATGGTGGGGACCAGGACCTATGTCATCACGCTGCCCACACTCTGCGTTTACCTTCATTGGCTGAGAAATGGCGCTTTTCGCGTCATTGAAACGCGACTTTGGCGCGAAAGTCGCGTACCGCATGGCCGACCCCGCACAGGGGTCGGATCGGGTTTCATGAAACCCCGACTTAGCCAAAAGTCGGCGACTTTTGAAAATGTTCGACCCGTTTCGCTCAACCCTAGTATTGAGTGCTGCAGACAGACAAAGGTAGTAGGCCTTAAACAAGAAATTTGGCTCAATGCAGTTTAAAAAAAGTTACAGGGGTACACAGGCAGCATTGCTCTGGTCAGTGGAGGACAATTTCAATTATGGACCGCAGACGGACTTAGTACGCCTACAATTAAAAAAAGGATGCTCTATGCAATTTAAAATAGGTTCCAGGGGTACACGGACAGCATTGGTCTGGTCAGTGGAGGACTATTGGAAGGAGGGACCGCAGACAGGCTTAGTAGGCCTAACATAACAAAAGTTGGCTGTAGGCACTTTAAAATAGCTTCCAGGGGTACACGGGCAGCAGTGGTGTGGTCAGTGGAGGAGTATTTGAAGGAGGGACCGCAGACAGGCTTAGTAGGCCTAATATAACAAAAGTAGGCTGTAGGCCCTTAAAAATAGGTTCCAGGGGTACACGGGCAGCAGTGGTGTGGTCAGTGGAGGACTATTGGAAGGAGGGACCGCAGACAGGCTTAGTAGGCCTAACATAACAAAAGTAGGCTGTAGGCCCTTAAAAATAGGTTCCAGGGGTACACGGGCAGCAGTGGTCTGGTCAGTGGAGGACTATTGGAAGGAGGGACCGCAGACAGGCTTAGTAGGCCTAACATAACAAAAGTTGGCTGTAGGCACTTTAAAATAGGTTCCAGGGGTACACGGGCAGCAGTGGTGTGGTCAGTAGAGGACTATTGGAAGGAGGGACCGCAGACAGGCTTAGTAGGCCTAACATAACAAAAGTAGGCTGTAGGCACTTTAAAACAGCTTCCAGGGGTACACGGGCAGCAGTGGTGTGGTCATTGGAGGACTATTGGAAGAAGAGACCGCAGACAGGCTTAGTAGGCCTAACATAACAAAAGTAGGCTGTAGGCACTTTAAAATAGGTTCTAGGGGTACACGGGCAGCATTGGTCTGGTCAGTGGAGGACTATTGGAAGGAGGGCCCGCAGACAGGCTTAGTAGGCCTAACATAACAAAAGCAGGCTGTAGGCCCTTAAAAATAGGTTCCAGGGGTACACGGGCAGCAGTGGTCTGGTCAGTGGAGGACTATTGGAAGGAGGGACCGCAGACAGGCTTAGTAGGCCTAACATAACAAAAGTTGGCTGTAGGCACTTTAAAATAGGTTCCAGGGGTACACGGGCAGCAGTGGTGTGGTCAGTAGAGGACTATTGGAAGGAGGGACCGCAGACAGGCTTAGTAGGCCTAACATAACAAAAGTAGGCTGTAGGCACTTTAAAACAGCTTCCAGGGGTACACGGGCAGCAGTGGTGTGGTCATTGGAGGACTATTGGAAGAAGAGACCGCAGACAGGCTTAGTAGGCCTAACATAACAAAAGTAGGCTGTAGGCACTTTAAAATAGGTTCTAGGGGTACACGGGCAGCATTGGTCTGGTCAGTGGAGGACTATTGGAAGGAGGGCCCGCAGACAGGCTTAGTAGGCCTAACATAACAAAAGTAGGCTCTATGCACTTGGAATTATCTTGCAGGGGTACACAGGCAGCATTGCTGTTGTCAGCGGAGGCCGATTGTAATGAGTGTCTAACAGTTAGTACTCCCAAAAAATAAATAGATGTTAATGTCTCGCAATACAACAAAACCAAAAAACAAAAGGGTGGCATACTTAGGTACAGGGATGGGCTCCTCTGCTGTGTTTCTGACCTAGTAATTTGGTGCAAAGTATTTACTGGTGTAAATATAGGACACTGCCCCAGACTATTTTAAGTAGCATCATACATGTCAACACATTGGTATTGTCAGTGCCAGGCATTGAAGGATGTCAGCGCATAGACTAAACATTGGTGGAGCTGTGAGAGATAATTTTGCAAATTGTAGAGCACTGTTTGAGCTGGGGGGGGAAACTGTCTTGTGGCCGGCGGTACAGGCCCAGGGCCCCTCATGTTACAACGGTGTGTCTGACGTTGGTTGCGTGCCACCACCGCCAGAGACACTTTATTGTACTATGAGGGACCCAGTGGCAGTGCCGTCGACCAAAAGCGTGCACACCCACCTCTTCAGACAAACGGCACTCTCATGGGTGCTTGCGCCAAGTGGCTAGACCACGGCCCCGTGGGGGGAGTTTGGCCATTTAGGGAGGTGTAAACATGTCGTATGCTGGACAAAGAGCTGCTGCAAATTACGAGATTGGAAAACTCAGTCGGAGCAGTCCAGAAGCAAGACCTTTTCATTGGAAAGCTAGGTGTCAGCCGGGAAAGGTGGGGAAAAATAATTTGAAATCCAGTAGTGGTTCATTTTAATGAAGGTTAGATCATTTGGGTAGCCAGACGAGTCCTTTTTTCGGTTAATATTGAACCAGCAGCACTGAATACTCTTTCTGATAGCACACTAGCTGCTGGGCAAGCAAGCTCCTGCAATGCATATTCTGCCAATTCTGGCCCGGTGTCTAATTTGGATACCCAGTAATCAAATGGGAATGACGGTTGAGGGAGAACATCGATAAGGGATGAAAAATAGTTAGTAACCATACTGGACAAATGTTGTCTCCTGTCACTTTGAATTGATGCTGCAGTACCTGTCCTGTCTGCGGTCATAGCAAAATCACTCCACAACCTGGTCAGAAAACCCCTTTGTCCAACGCCACTTCTGATTTGTGCACCTCTAACACCTCTGGTCTGCTGCCCCCTGCAGCTCGTGTGAGAACAATCACCGGCGCTGTGTGCTGGGATTGCCTGAATCAAACGGTCAAGAAGAGTTGATTGTTTGGTTGCTAATATTTGTTCTAAGTTCTCATGTGGCATAATATTTTGCAATTTGCCTTTATAGTGAGGATCAAGGAGGCAGGCCAACCAGTAATCGTCATCGGTCATCATTTTAATAATGCGTGTGTCCCTTTTGAGGATACGTAAGGCATAATCCGCCATGTGGGCCAAAGTTCCAGTTGTCAAATCTGCGGTTGTGCTGGGTTGAGGGGCAATTTCAGGAAAATCTACGTCACTTGTGTCCTTCAAAAAACCAGAACCCGGCCTTGCCACGCCACCAATTTCCAGTGGCCCAGGAGAAGCTTCCTCATTAAAAAAAATACTCATCCTCCTCGTCCTCCTTCTCCTGTTCGCATGCTACCTCGTCCTGTACACTGCCCTGACCATACAATGGCTGACTGTCATCAAGGCTTTCCTCTTCCTCTGCTGCAGACGCCTGCTCCTTTATGTGCGTCAAACTTTGCATCAGCAGACGCATTAGGGGGATGCTCATGCTTATTATGGCGTTGTCTGCACTTACCAGCCGTGTGCATTCCTCAAAACACTGAAGGACTTGACACATGTCTTGTACCTTCGACCACACTGCACACCTGACAACTCCATGTCTGCCATCCTACTGCCTGCCCGTGTATGTGTATCCTCCCACAATTACATAACAGCCTGCCTCTGTTCGCACAGTCTCTGAAGCATGTGCAGTGTTGAGTTCCACCTTGTTACAACGTCGATGATTAGGCGATGCTGGGGAAGGTTCAAAGACCGCTGATAGGTCTGCATACGGCTGGAGTGTACGGGCGAACGGCAGATATGCGAGCAAAGTCTGCGCACTTTGAGGAGCAGGTCGGATAACCCCGGATAACTTTTCAGGAAGCACTGCACCACCAGGTTTAAGGTGTGAGCCAGGCAAGGAATGTGTTTCAGTTGGGAAAGGGCGATGGCAGCCATGAAATTCCTTCCGTTATCACTCACTACCTTGCCTGCCTCAAGATCTACTGTGCCCAGCCACGACTGCGTTTCTTTCAGCAAGAACTCGGACAGAACTTCCGCGGTGTGTCTGTTGTCACCCAAACACTTCATAGCCAATACAGCCTGCTGACGCTTGCCAGTAGCTGCCCCATAATGGGACACCTGGTGTGCAACAGTGGCAGCTGCAGATGGAGTGGTTGTGCGACTGCGGTCTGTGGACGAGCTCTCGCTTCTGCAGGAGGACGAGGAGGAGGAGGAGGGGGGGCGAACGGCTACAGCCAACTGTTTCCTAGACCGTGGGCTAGGCAGAACTGTCCTAATATTGCTGTCCCCTGTGGACCCTGCATCCACCACATTCACCCAGTGTGCCGTGATGGACACGTAACGTCCCTGGCCATGCCTACTGGTCCATGCATATTTTGTCAGGTGCACCTTTGTACTCACAGATTACCTTAGTGCATGGATGATGCGCTCTTTAACATGCTGATGGAGGGCTGGGATGGCTTTTCTCGAAAAGAAGTGTCGACTGGGTAGCTCGTAGCGTGGTTCAGCGTAGTCCATCAGGGCTTTGAAAGCTTCGCTTTCAACTAACCAGTAGGGCATCATCTCTAACGAGATTAGTCTAGCTATGTGGGCGTTCAAACCCTGTGTACGCGGATGCGAGGATGAGTACTTCCTTTTTCTAACGAGAGTCTCATGTAGGGTGAGCTGGACTGGAGAGCTGGAGATCGTGGGGCTAGCGGGGGTGCCGGTGGATATGGCAGACTGAGAGACGGTTGGAGACGGTATTCTTGGCGGTGCTCTAGTTGCAGTGTTTCCTAATACGAAACTGGTGATTCCCTGACCCTGACTGCTTTGGCCTGGCAACGAAACCTGCACAGATACTGCAGGTGGTGCGGAAAATGGTGGCCTTACAGTGACGGAAGGGATGTAGCGTTGCTGACTAGCTTCATTGGCCGAGGGTGCTACAACCTTAAGGGACGTTTGGTAGTTAGTCCAGGCTTACAAATGCATGGTGGTTAAATGTCTATGCATGCAACTTGTATTTAGACTTTTCAGATTCTGACCTCTGCTTAAGGTAGTTGAACATTTTTGACAGATGACTTTGCGCTGATCATTTGGAAGTTGTTTAACCCCTTCATGACCCAGCCTATTTTGACCTTAAAGACCTTGCCGTTTTTTGCAATTCTGACCAGTGTCCCTTTATGAGGTAATAACTCAGGAACGCTTCAACGTATCCTAGCGGTTCTGAGATTGTTTTTTCGTGACATATTGGGCTTCATGTTAGTGGTAAATTTAGGTCAATAAATTCTGCGTTTATTTGTGATAAAAACGGGAATTTGGCGAAAATTTTGAAAATTTCGCAATTTTCACATTTTGAATTTTTATTCTGTTAAACCAGAGAGATATGTGACACAAAATAGTTAATAAATAACATTTCCCACATATTTACTTTACATCAGCACAATTTTGGAAACAAAATTTTTTTTTGTTAGGAAGTTATAAGGGTTAAAATTTGACCAGCGATTTGTCATTTTTAAAACGAAATTTACAAAACCATTTTTTTTAGGGACCACCTCACATTTGAAGTCAGTTTGAGGGGTCTATATGGCTGAAAATACCCAAAAGTGACACCATTCTAAAAACTGCACCCCTCAAGGTACTCAAAACCACATTCAAGAAGTTTATTAACCCTTCAGGTGCTTCACAGCAGCAGAAGCAACATGGAAGGAAAAAATGAACATTTAACTTTTTAGTCACAAAAATTATATTTTAGCAACAATTTTTTTATTTTCCCAATGGTAAAAGGAGAAACTGAACCACGAAAGTTGTTGTCCAATTTGTCCTGAGTACGCTGATACCTCATATGTGGGGGTAAACCACTGTTTGGGCGCACGGCAGGGCTTGGAAGGGAAGGAGCGCCATTTGACTTTTTGAATCAAAAATTGGCTCCACTCTTTAGCGGACACCATGTCACGTTTGGAGAGCCCCCGTGTGCCTAAAAATTGGAGCTCCCCCACAAGTGACCCCATTTTGGAAACTAGACGCCCCAAGGAACTTATCTAGATGCATAGTGAGCACTTTGAACCCCCAGGTGCTTCACAAATTGATCCGTAAAAATGAAAAAGTACTTTTTTTTCACAAAAAAATTCTTTTAGCCTCAATTTTTTCATTTTCTCATGGGCAACAGGATAAAATGGATACTAAAATGTGTTGGGCAATTTCTCCTGAGTACACCAATACCTCACATGTGGGGGTAAACCACTGTTTGGGCACATGGTAAGGCTCGGAAGGGAAGGAGCGCCATTTGACTTTTTGAATGAAAAATTATTTCCATCGTTAGCGGACACCATGTCGCGTTTGGATAGCTCCTGTGTGCCTAAACATTGGCACTCCCCCACAAGTGACCCCATTTTGGAAACTAGACTCCCCAAGGAACTTATTTAGATGCCTAGTGAGCACTTTAAACCCTCAGGTGCTTCACAAATTGATCTGTAAAAATGAAAAAGTACTTTTTTTTCACAAAAAAATTCTTTTCGCCTCAATTTTTTCATTTTCACATGGGCAGTAGGATAAAATGGATCATAAAATTTGTTGGGCAATTTCTCCCGAGTACGCCGATACCTCATATGTGGGGGTAAACCACTGTTTGGGCACACGGCAGGGCTCGGAAGGGAAGGCGCGCCATTTGACTTTTTGAATGGAAAATTAGCTCCAATTGTTAGCGGACACCATGTCGCGTTTGGAGAGCCCCTGTGTGCCTAAACATTGGAGCTCCCCCACAAGTGACCCCATTTTGGAAACTAGACCCCCCAAGGAACTTATCTAGATGCATATTGAGCACTTTAAACCCCCAGGTGCTTCACAGAAGTTTATAACGCAGAGCCATGAAAATAAAAAATAATTTTTCTTTCCTCAAAAATGATTTTTTAGCCTGGAATTTCCTATTTTGCCAAGGATAATGGGAGAAATTGGACCCCAAATATTGTTGTCCAGTTTGTCCTGAGTACGCTGATACCCCATATGTGGGGGTAAACCACTGTTTGGGCGCACGGCAGTGCTCGGAAGGGATGGCACGCCATTTGGCTTTTTAAATGGAAAATTAGCTCCAATCATTAGCGGACACCATGTCACGTTTGGAGAGCCCCTGTGTGCTTAAACATTGGAGATCCCCCAGAAATGACACCATTTTGGAAACTAGACCCCCAAAGGAACTAATCTAGATGTGTGGTGAGGACTTTGAACCCCCAAGTGCTTCACAGAAGTTTATAACGCAGAGCCATGAAAATTAAAAAAAAAATTATTTTCTCAAAAATGATCTTTTAGCCTGCAATTTTTTATTTTCCCAAGGGTAACAGGAGAAATTTGACCCCAAAAGTTGTTGTCCAGTTTCTCCTGAGTACGCTGATACCCCATATGTGGGGGTAAATCACTGTTTGGGCACATGCCGGGGCTCGGAAGTGAAGTAGTGACGTTTTGAAATGCAGACTTTGATGGAATGCTCTGTGGGCGTCACGTTGCGTTTGCAGAGCCCCTGATGTGGCTTAACAGTAGAAACCCCCCACAAGTGACCCCATTTTGGAAACTAGACCCCCAAAGGAACTTATCTAGATGTGTGGTGAGCACTTTGAACCCCCAAGTGCTTCATAGAAGTTTATAATGCAGAGCCGTGAAAATAATAAATACGTTTTCTTTCCTCAAAAATAATAATTTAGCCCAGAATTTTTTATTTTCCCAAGGGTTACAGAAGAAATTGGACCCCAAAAGTTGTTGTCCAGTTTCTCCTGAGTACGCTGATACCCCATATGTGGGGGTAAACCACTGTTTGGGCACATGCCGAGGCTCGGAAGTGAAGTAGTGACGTTTTGAAATGCAGACTTTGATGGAATGCTCTGTGGGCATCACGTTGCGTTTGCAGAGCCCCTGATGTGGCTTAACAGTAGAAACCCCCCACAAGTGACCCCATTTTGGAAACTAGACCCCGAAAGGAACTTATCTAGATGTGTGGTGAGCACTTTGAACCCCCAAGCGCTTCATAGAAGTTTATAATGCAGAGCCGTGAAAATAATAAATACGTTTTCTTTCCTCAAAAATAATTATTTAGCCCAGAATTTTTTATTTTCCCAAGGATAACAGGAGAAATTTGACCCCAAAAGTTGTTGTCCAGTTTCTCCTGAGTACGGTGATACCCCATATGTGGGGGTAAACTACTGTTTGGGCACATGCCGGGGCTTGGAATTGAAGTAGTGACGTTTTGAAATGCAGACTTTGATGGAATGCTCTGCGGGCGTCACGTTGCGTTTGCAGAGCCCCTGATGTGCCTAAACAGTAGAAACCCCCCACAAGTGACCCCATTTTGGAAACTAGACCCCGAAAGGAACTTATCTAGATGTGTGGTGAGCACTTTGAACCCCCAAGTGCTTCATAGAAGTCTATAATGCAGAGCCGTGAAAATAATAAATACGTTTTCTTTCCTCAAAAATAATTATTTAGCCCAGAATTTTTTATTTTCCTAAGGGTTACAGGAGAAATTGGACCCCAAAAGTTGTTGTCCAGTTTCTCCTGAGTACGCTGATACCCCATGAGTGGGGGTAAACCACTGTTTGGGCACACGTCGGGGCTCAGAAGGGAAGTAGTGACTTTTGAAATGCAGACTTTGATGGAATGGTCTGCGGGTGTCACGTTGCGTTTGCAGAGCCCCTGGTGTGCCTAAACAGTAGAAACCCCCACAAGTGACCCCATTTTAGAAACTAGACCCCCCAAGGAACTTATCTAGATATGTGGTGAGCACTTTGAACCCCCAAGTGCTTCACAGACGTTTACAACGCAGAGCCGTGAAAATAAAAAATCATTTTTCTTTCCTCAAAAATTATGTTTTAGCAAGCATTTTTTTAGATTCACAAGGGTAACAGGAGAAATTGGACCCCAGTAATTGTTGCGCAGTTTGTCCTGAGTATGCTGGTACCCCATATGTGGGGGTAAACCACTGTTTGGGCACACGTCAGGGCTCGGAAGTGAGGGAGCACCATTTGACTTTTTGAATACGAGATTGGCTGGAATCAATGGTGGCGCCATGTTGCGTTTGGAGACCCCTGATGTGCCTAAACAGTGGTAACCCCTCAATTCTACCTCCAACACTAACCCCAACACACCCCTAACTCTAATCCCAACTGTAGCCATAACCCTAATCACAACCCTAACCGCAACACACCCCTAACCACAACCCTAACCCCAACACACCCCTAACCCTAACCACAACCCTAATTCCAACCCTAACCCTAAGGCTATGTGCCCACGTTGCGGATTCGTGTGAGATATTTCCGCACCATTTTTGAAAAATCCACGGGTAAAAGGCACTGCGTTTTACCTGCGGATTTTCCACGGATTTCCAGTGTTTTTTGTGCGGATTTCACCTGCGGATTCCTATTGAGGAACAGGTGTAAAACGCTGCGGAATCCGCACAAAGAATTGACATGCTGCGGAAAATACAACGCAGCGTTTCCGCGCGGTATTTTCCGCACCATGGGCACAGCGGATTTGGTTTTTCATGTTTACATGGTACTGTAAACCTGATGGAACACTGCTGCGGATCCGCAGCCAAATCCGCACCGTGTGCACATGGCCTAATTCTAAAGGTATGTGCACACGCTGCGGAAAATGCTGCGGATCCGCAGCAGTTTCCCATGAGTTTACAGTTCAATGTAAACCTACGGGAAACAAAAATCGCTGTACACATGCTGCGGAAAAACTGCACGGAAACGCAGCGGTTTACATTCCGCAGCATGTCACTTCTTTGTGCGGATTCCGCAGCGGTTTTACAACTGCTCCAATAGAAAATCGCAGTTGTAAAACCGCAGTGAAATGCGCAGAAAAAAACGCGGTAAATCCGCCATAAATCCGCAGCGGTTTAGCACTGCGGATTTATCAAATCCGCAGCGGAAAAATCCGCAGAGGAACAGAATACGTGTGCACATACCGAAACACTAACCCTAGCCCTAACCCTAGCCCTACCCCTAACCCTACCCCTAACCCTACCCCTAACCCTACCCCTAGCCCTAACCCTAGCCCTAACCCTAACCCTACCCCTAACCCTACCCCTAGCCCTAACCCTAGCCCTAACCCTAACCCTAGCCCTAACCCTACCCCTAACCCTAACCCTACCCCTAACCCTAACCCTATTCTAACATTAGTGGAAAAAAAAAATTTCTTTATTTTTTTATTGTCCCTACCTATGGGGGTGACAAAGGGGGGGGGTCATTTATTATTTTTTTTATTTTGATCACTGAGATATAATCTATCTCAGTGATCAAAATGCACTTTGGAACGAATCTGCCGGCCGGCAGATTCGGCGGGCGCACTGCGCATGCGCCCGCCATTTTGGAAGATGGCGGCGCCCAGGGAGAAGACGGACGGGACCCCGGCTGGATCGGTAAGTATGATGGGGTGGGGGGGACCACGGGGGGGGGATCGGAGCACGGGGGGGGAATCGGAGCGCGGGAGGGGTGGAACGGAGAACGGGGGCGTGGAACGGAGCACGGGGGGGCTGGAACGGAGCACCGAGGGGTGGAACGGAGCACCGGGGGTTGTGGATCGGAGTGCAGGGGGGGTGATCGGAGCACGGGGGGGTGATTGGAGCACGGGGGGAGCGGACAAGAGCACGGGGGGGAGCGGAGCACTGGACGGAGGGGAGCCGGAGCAGTGTACTGGCCAGATCGGGGGGCTGGGGGGGCGATCGGTGGGGTGGGGTGGGGGCACATTAGTATTTCCAGCCATGGCCGATGATATTTCAGCATCGGCCATGGCTGGATTGTAATATTTCACCCGTTATAATAGGTGAAATATTACAAATCGCTCTGATTGGCAGTTTCACTTTCAACAGCCAATCAGAGCGATCGTAGCCACGAGGGGGTGAAGCCACCCCCCCGGGCTAAACTACCACTCCCCCTGTCCCTGCAGATCGGGTGAAATGGGAGTTAACCCTTTCACCCGGCCTGCAGGGACGCGATCTTTCCATGACGCCACATAGGCGTCATGGGTCGGAATGGCACCGACTTTCATGACGCCTACGTGGTGTCATGGGTCGGGAAGGGGTTAAAAAAATGCCAGACTGCACACTTTCTACCATCGGATACCTTTTCAGGCATTGCAGACTGAGCTTCTTTAACCGGATGGCTACGCTGTCCTCCAACTGGTTTTGGCTTTGCCACGCGTTTTGGGCCAGATATGGGCCCGGCAGATGGAACCTGTTGCGATGTTGATGCCTGCTGCGGTCCCTCCTCCTACGCTTCAGAACTACTGCCGCCTGCACCCTGTTCCCCTAATGGCTGCCAATCGGGGTCAACAACTGGGTCATCTATGACCTCCTCTTCTATCTCATGTGCTACTTCGTCTGTGTTACCGTGTAAGCCGGTGGTATAGCATTTGTGACGGGGCACCATAGTCTCATCAGGGTCTGATTCTGGATCAGTACACTGCGAGGGCAATGTGGTGGTCTGAGTCAAAGGAACAGCATAGTAATCTGGCTGTGGCTGTGCATCTGTGCACTCCATGTCCGATTCAACTTGTAATGGGCATGGCCTGTTAACTGTTTCACTTTCTAACCCAGGAACGGTATGTGTAAAGAGCTCCATGGAGTAACCCGTTGTGTCGCCTGACGCATCCTTCTCTGTTGTTGTTTTTGCTGAACAGGACAATGGAGCGACTTGTCCCTGAGCGTGAACATCCACTAATGACGCGCTGCTTTTACATTTACCAGTTTCAGAAGAGGAGGCAAAAGAGCTAGAGGCTGAGATAGCAAGGAAAGTCAAAACCTGGCTCCATAGCTCGAGACTTAGGTGCTATATTGTTTTTCCCACGACCACCTGATGCTCCACCACCACTACCATCATTACCAGCTGGCAATGAACGCCCACGGCCAAGACCTCTTCCACCAGACTTCTTCACTGTTTTAAAAACGTAACCAAAGTAATGGTATTTGTTACAGTAAAACAACTTACAAGGTGAACTCAAATTTCTGTAGGATTTAGATATCCCTTATAGGTGGGTGAGACTGCAAGGAAAATCAGGCACAATGTTACACACTCGGTTTTCTGTGGCACAAAATGAGACAGATGCCACACATGCAGGACTGGCACTGAAGCACAAATGCCAATATTTATCTCCCACTATTTTTTTTTTTCAGGGAGAATTATAAAAACAAAAAACAAAAAAACAGATACTAGGCTTTCTGTGGCCCATAATTTGAGAGAGATGGCACACACGACTGGCACTGAAGCACAAATGCCAATATTAATCTCCCACTATTTATTTTTTTTCAGGGAGAATTTAAAAAACAAAAAACAAAAAAACAGATACTAGGCTTTCTGTGGCCCACAATTTGAGAGAGATGGCACACACGACTGGCACTCAAGCACAAATGCCAATATTAATCTCCCACTATTTTTTTTTTTTCAGGGAGAATTTAAAAAACAAAAAACAAAAAAGCAGACACTAGGCTTTCTGTGGCCCACAATTTGAGAGAGATGGCACACACGACTGGCACTCAAGCACAAATGCCAATATTAATCTCCCACTATTTATTTTTTTTCAGGGAGAATATAAAAACCAAAATAAAAAAAAACAGACACTAGGCTTTCTGTGGCCCACAATTTGAGAGAGATGGCACACACGACTGGCACTGAAGCACAAATCCAAAATATTAATCTCCCACTATTTATTTTTTTTCAGGGACAATTTAAAAACCAAAATAAAAAAAAAAACAGACACTAGGCTTTCTGTGGCCCACAATTTGAGAGAGATGGCACATACGACTGGCACTGAAGCACAAATGCCAATATTATTCTCCCACTATTTATTTTTTTTCAGGGAGAATTTAAAAACCAAAATAAAAAAAAAACAGACACTAGGCTTTCTGTGGCCCACAATTTGAGAAAGATGGCACACACGACTGGCACTGAAGCACAAATGCCAATATTAATCTCCCATTATTTATTTTTTCAGGGAGAATTTAAAAACCAAAATAAAAAAAAACAGACACTAGGCTTTCTGTGGCCCACAATTTGAGAGAGATGGCACACACGACTGGCACTGAAGCACAAATGCCAATATTAATCTCCCACTATTTATTTTTTTTCAGGGAGAATTTAAAAAACAAAAAACAAAAAAGCAGACACTAGGCTTTCTGTGGCCCACAATTTGAGAGAGATGGCACACACGACTGGCACTCAAGCACAAATGCCAATATTAATCTCCCACTATTTATTTTTTTTCAGGGAGAATATAAAAACCAAAATAAAAAAAAACAGACACTAGGCTTTCTGTGGCCCACAATTTGAGAGAGATGGCACACACGACTGGCACTGAAGCACAAATCCAAAATATTAATCTCCCACTATTTATTTTTTTTCAGGGACAATTTAAAAACCAAAAAAAAAAAACCAGACACTAGGCTTTCTGTGGCCCACAATTTGAGAGAGATGGCACACACGACTGGCACTGAAGCACAAATGCCAATATTAATCTCCCACTATTTATTTTTTTTCAGGGAGAATTTAAAAAACAAAAAACAAAAAAACAGACACTAGGCTTTCTGTGGCCCACAATTTGAGAGAGATGGCACACACGACTGGCACTCAAGCACAAATGCCAATATTAATCTCCCACTATTTATTTTTTTTCAAGGAGAATATGAAAACCAAAATAAAAAAACAGACAGTAGGCTTTCTGTGGCCCACAATTTGAGAGAGATGGCATTGAAGCACAAATCCAAAATATTAATCTCCCACTATTTTTTTTTTTTCAGGGAGAATTTAAAAACCAAAATAAAAAAAAAACAGACACTAGGCTTTCTGTGGCCCACAATTTGAGAGAGATGGCACACACGACTGGCACTGAAGCACAAATGCCAATATTAATCTCCCACTATTTATTTTTTTTCAGGGAGAATTTAAAAACCAAAATAAAAAAAAACAGACACTAGGCTTTCTGTGGCCCACAATTTGAGAAAGATGGCACACACGACTGGCACTGAAGCACAAATGCCAATATTAATCTCCCATTATTTATTTTTTCAGGGAGATTTTAAAAACCAAAATAAAAAAAACAGACACTAGGCTTTCTGTGGCCCACAATTTGAGAGAGATGGCACACACGACTGGCACTGAAGCACAAATGCCAATATTAATCTCCCACTATTTATTTTTTTTCAGGGAGAATTTAAAAACCAAAATAAAAAAAAACAGACACTAGGCTTTCTGTGGCCCACAATTTGAGAAAGATGGCACACACGACTGGCACTGAAGCACAAATGCCAATATTAATCTCCCATTATTTTTTTTTTTTCAGGGAGAATTTAAAAACCAAAATAAAAAAAAACAGACAGTAGGCTTTCTGTGGCCCACAATTTGAGAAAGATGGCACACACGACTGGCACTGAAGCACAAATGCCAATATTAATCTCCCACTATTTATTTTTTTTCAGGGAGAATTTAAAAACCAAAATAAAAAAAAAACAGACACTAGGCTTTCTGTTTCCCACAATTTGAGAAAGATGGCACACACGACTGGCACTGAAGCACAAATGCCAATATTAATCTCCCACTATTTATTTTTTTTCAGGGAGAATTTAAAAACCAAAATAAAAAAAACAGACACTAGGCTTTCTGTGGCCCACAATTTGAGAAAGATGGCACACACGACTGGCACTGAAGCACAAATGCCAATATTAATCTCCCATTATTTATTTTTTCAGGGAGAATTTAAAAACCAAAATAAAAAAAAAACAGACACTAGGCTTTCTGTGGCCCACAATTTGAGAAAGATGGCACACACGACTGGCACTGAAGCACAAATGCCAGTATTAATCTCCCACTATTTATTTTTTTTTCAGGGAGAATTTAAAAACCAAAAAAAAAAAAAAAACCTGACACTAGGCTTTCTGTGGCCCACAATTTGAGAGAGATGGCACACACGACTGGCACTCAAGCACAAATGCCAATATTAATCTCCCACTATTTATTTTTTTTCAGGGAGAATTTAAAAACCAAAAAAAAAAAAAATAGGCTTTCTGTGGCCCACAATTTGAGAGAGATGGCACAAACGACTGGCACTGAAGCACAAATGCCAATATTAATCTCCCACTATTTTTTTTTTTTATTTCTGGAAGAATTGGCAAGAAATCAGGCCCACTGTTAGACTGTATGTTTTCTGTGCCAGAAAATGAGACACAGATGCCACACACAGGACTGCCACTGATGCAGATTTGCCAATTTTAATCTGCACCCTTTTTTTTTTATTCAGGGAGACTAGTGAATAAATCTGGGCCACTGTATTAGAGTATATTTTCTGTGGCAGAAAGTGGCTTGAACAGATGTAACGAAAAAAAAAAAAAAAGGTACTGTCCTACAATTACTATCTCCATGCAGTAATCTCAGCAATGTATGGCAGGTAGTGTTGAGCATTCCGATACCGCAAGTATCGGGTATCGGCCGATATTTGCGGTATCGGAATTCCGATACCGAATTCCGATACTTCCCGCGTATCGGATACCGGAATCGGAAGTTCCCAGAATTCAAACTGAACGCAGCAGCCAATGAGGAATGATTGGAAGTGTGGGCACATCCTGTTTAGCATGGTGGGCATGTAAGTACTGGCAAGGCTTGGATTGGCTGCTGAAATGATGTCACTCTGCACTATAAAAAACGCTGCCGCCATTTTGCGCTCACTCTGCTGTGATTTCAGTTAGGGACAGGACGCTGTGTTCTAACTGAGGGCCAGTCGAGCTAGCTAATTGCTTTTTTTTCCTTTCCAAAGGCTAATTTAGCAAAACGCTGTGTGTTCTTCACTGTTCACCTTGCTCTTGCCTTGCAGCACTGTTTTAACAGCGTTCTGCAAGGTCTCTGTGTGTGTGTGTGTGCAGCTCACTCTGTAGTCTGTGTGCAGCCATATACCCGGTTGTATTCAGCTCAGGGGGGGTTCACACTGCCTCACACAGTTGTCCTTTTTTGCTCTTAGTGCAGCCTGCTGCACATTTTTTCTCAAATTTCCTATTAGTGTTTTTCCACCAGTCTCCAGCTCTATTGTGGAAAAACACTACATAGGATAACCTAGAGGGGGGTTTTTGGGCCTTGCAGCGCCATTTACGGCTGTCTGCACGGTCTCTGTGTGAGCCCAGCTCGCCCTGTAGTCTGTGTGCAGCCATAGCCGGTTGGATTCAGCTCAGGGTTCGCTACTGGCTCATACCTTGAGAAAAATTTTACTTTTTTTCAAATAGTGCAGCCTGTTTAAAATTTGAAAAAAAAAAATTCCTATTAGTGTCTTTCCACTCGTATCCAGCTAAATAGTGGAAAAACACTATATAGGATAACCTAGAGGAGGGTTTTTTGGCCTTGCAGCGCCGTTTACGGCTGTCTGCACGGTCTCCGTGTGAGCCCAGCTCGCCCTGTAGTCTGTGTGCAGCCATAGCCGGTTGGATTCAGCTCAGGGTTCGTTACTGGCTCATACCTAGAGAAAAATTTAACTTTTTTTCAAATAGTGCAGCCAGTTTAAAATTTGAAAAACAAAAATTCCTATTAGTGTCTTTCCACTCGTATCCAGCTAAATAGTGGAAAAACACTATATAGGATAACCTAGAGGAGGGTTTTTTGGCCTTGCAGCGCCGTTTACGGCTGTCTGCACGGTCTCTGTGTGAGCGCAGCTCGCCCTGTAGTCTGTGTGCAGCCATAGCCGGTTGGATTCAGCTCAGGGTGCGTTACTGCCTCATACCTTGAAAAACAATTTCCTTTTTTTCAAATAGTGCAGCCAGTTTAAAATTTGAAAAAAAAAATTCCTATTAGTGTCTTTCCACTCGTATCCAGCTAAATAGTGGAAAAACACTATATAGGATAACCTAGAGGAGTTTTTTTTGGCCTTGCAGCGCCGTTTACGGCTGTCTGCACGGTCTCCGTGTGAGCCCAGCTCCCCCTGTAGTCTGTGTGCAGCCATAGCCGGTTGGATTCAGCTCAGGGTTCGTTACTGCCTCATACCTTGAGAAAAATTTTACTTTTTTTCAAATAGTGCAGCCTGTTTAAAATTTGAAAAAAAAAATTCCTATTAGTGTCTTTCCACTCGTATCCAGCTAAATAGTGGAAAAACACTACATAGGATAACCTAGAGGAGGGTTTGTTGGCCTTGCAGCGCCGTTTACGGCTGTCTGCACGGTCTCTGTGTGAGCGCAGCTCGCCCTGTAGTCTGTGTGCAGCCATAGCCGGTTGGATTCAGCTCAGGGTGCGTTACTGCCTCATACCTTGAAAAACAATTTCCTTTTTTTCAAATAGTGCAGCCAGTTTAAAATTTGAAAAAAAAAATTCCTATTAGTGTCTTTTCACTCGTATCCAGCTAAATAGTGGAAAAACACTATATAGGATAACCGAGAGGAGGGTTTTTTGGCCTTGCAGCGCCGTTTACGCCTGTCTACACGGTCTCCGTGTGATTTAAACTAGCTCTGTAGCCCGATCTGCACCAAAAAAAAAGTTAAGTTCACCAAACACAACTTAACACTTGTGTAGGCCACATTTGAAAAATAATAAAGTTTAGTCCACAATTTACAACATTAGTGTTTCTTACACCTGTTAGGAGGAGCATTTCAGGAATAAGCACACTAAGGCCTTAGTACTTTTCTGCTTATCTTTATCTGTCAACCAAGATGAAGAGGGCAGGGAGTAAGGCACGTGGGCGTGGGCGTGGAGCAGGGAGAGGAGCAGGGAGAGGACGTGGTGATTCTCTGCCTGCTGCGGGCGCCGGTGACTCGTCGTCACTCAGTTTCAGCAGGGAACAGTCCTTCATGCGCAGCTTTGTCGGAGAGCGCCGTGCACCGCTGCTACGTGAAGACCAAGTTGAAGCCGTTGTCGGGTGGATGGCAGCTAACGCCTCGGCATCGACTTCAGTTAGTGCCACATCCTCTCAGGCACAGAGCACTGGAGAGCAGCCATCTGTCTCTTCACCACCTGCCAAATTGGCCAGGCAGTCAGAGAGCCCAGGACAGGAGCCGTCTCTACTTCTGTTCTCTGAATCTCTTGGCTTGGAAACAGGGGGCCAGCCAAGCAGCATTGGAGAAATGGAAGAAGAGGCAGTGTGCAGTGATGCCCAAAAGCTTTATCTCTCTGACTCTGAAGAGGCAGGTGGGCCAGTGCCTCCGGTGACCACAGCGCAGTACGCATCTGATGATGAAACTCAGGTGCCGCTTTCTGATGCGTACTGTGCTGCCGAGACTACCCAGGAGGAGCAGTTGGTGGCAGAGGGTAGTGGAGATGATGAGGTCCTTGACCCATCGTGGCGTGAGGAACAGGAAGGTGGTGGGAGCAGCTCTGAGGAAGAGCTTCCCCTTACGGGCCAAAGAGGGAAAGGGAGGGGGAAGACTGCGGAGCCTGTAGCCTCCACTTTGGCACCCGTTAGGAGCCTGTCTCTTTCCAAAGCCAAAAAGGGCGCTCCCAAGACTTGCAGTGCCTGGTCCTTTTTTGACACAGTTGCAGATGACATTTGTTTTGTCAAATGCAAGCTGTGTCATCAGAAAGTAAAAAGAGGTAAAAGTGTCAGCAACCTCAATACCACAAATATGTGGAAACATGTGCGGACCAGGCACGCGGTGGAGTTACAGAAACACAGTGAAGACGTAGGCCAACCAACAGCGGCAGCTACCACCTCTTCATCTCGTGTTGCCTCTTCCTCCACTGTTGTCCAGAGACCTAGTGTAATTCCACCCACAGCACCACCTTCCCAGTCATCCTCACACTCCCAGTCTACTCTACAGCCATCGGTAGTCCAGGCATGGGAGAAAAGGCGGGCATTCTCGGCCAACCACCCCCGAGCACAGGCTCTGAATGCAGGCATTGCCAAACTGTTGTCCCTGGAAATGCTCTCGTTCAGGCTGGTGGAGACTGACAGCTTCCGTGACTTGATGGCATTGGCAGTCCCACAGTACAAGGTGCCCAGCCGCTTTTACTTCAGCAGGCAGGCTGTCCCTGCCCTGCACAGGCATGTTGAGGCAAACATAAAACATGCGCTACTGAACGCCGTCAGTAGCAAGGTCCACCTCACCACCGATGCGTGGACCAGTCAGCATGGACAGGGGCGATATGTTTCCCTCACTGCCCATTGGGTTAATGTTGTTGAGCCAGGTACAGATCGTGCGAGTGGCGCAGGACGTGTCCTGCCCACTCCAAGGATTGCAGGAATCCAGTCTGTACGCATCGACTCCTCCTCTTACACCAGTTCCTCTGATTCCTCTCTGCAGGATCCGTCACAGTCCACCTCCACATGGACCCGTGAACGTTTACCTATGACCGACATGAGCACAGCCGTGGCCAAACGTCAGCAGGCCGTCTTGAAACTAGTTTCATTGGGGCATCGAAGCCACACAGCGCAGGAGCTCTGGAATGCCATCAAGCAGGAGAGCGATGTGTGGTTACTGCCAGCGAATCTCCAGCCAGGCATGGTAGTGTGTGACAATGGCCGAAATCTGGTGGCAGCTTTGGCCCTTGGCAACCTCACTCACATCCCATGTCTGGCACATGTGCTCAATTTGGTTGTGCAGAGTTTTCTGAGGGACTATCCGGATCTTGATGCCCTGCTGCACAAGGTCCGCCTAGAGTGTGCTCACTTGCGGCGTTCCAGCTTGGCCAGATCCCGCATTGCTGCTCTGCAGCGCCGATTCCGCCTTCCGGAACACCGCATCATATGTGACCTACCTGCCCGGTGGAATTCCACGTTACATATGTTGGAGCGGTTGTGTGAGCAGCAGCAAGCAGTTATGGAGTACCAGCTGCATCAGGCGCAAAGAAGTCGCAGTCAGCGCCGATCAGACTTCACAACCACAGAGTGGGCCACTATGAAGGACGTCTGCCAGGTTTTGCGTCCTTTTGATTATTCCACGCGGATGGCAAGTGCAGATGATGCACTAGTCAGCATGACTGTCCCCCTTATCTGCCTGCTTCAGCAAACTTTGCAAGGGTTAAGGGATGATGTGGTGGAAGAGGTGGAGGATGAGGAGTCACCTTTTCCATCAGCTTCTGGAGAGTCAGCGCCACGTGGTTCCTCACAAAGGGGTACGCAGGGGCCAATTTGTGAGGAGGATGAGGAGGAGTCAATGGAGGAGGAAGAGCTCCGTCCAGAGGAGGGAGCGACACAATTGTCCAGTGGTCAGTGTGTACAGCGAGGGTGGGGTGATGACGAGCGGGCAGAGATCATGTCTCAAGCAGGGGACAGCGTTTCTGGGCCAGTTGGCACTCTGCAGCACATGGTGGATTTCATGCTGCAGTGCCTGAGAAACGACCGCCGCATCGACCACATTCTCAACATGCCTGATTATTGGGTGTTCACCCTCCTCGATCCTCGCTACCGGGACAACGTCCAAAACCTCATCCCTGCGTTGACCCGGGAGCGTAAATTGCGGGAGTACCACGACACACTGGTGAATTCCATCATCTTCTCCTGTCCAACTGAGAGGAGTGCTGCTAGTGCTTTACAAAGCAGCTCAGTGCGTCGAGGCAGTGGGGGAGGCTCTGCCCAAAGAGGGAGCAGAAGCAGTGCCTCTGCCCAAGGCAAGCCCAGTATGGCACAACTCTGGCACACTTTTGTGTGCCCGCCCCAAATGTCTACACCATCACCGGCGGCTCCAGTCAGCAGGAGGCAACGGTTCCGTCAGATGGTGACAGACTACATGGCTTGCCCTCTTACTGTACTCCCAGACGGCTCTTCCCCGTTCAAGTTTTGGGTCTCTAAGCTGGATACATGGCCAGAGCTAAGCCAGTATGCATTGGAGGTGCTGGCTTGCCCTGCGGCTAGTGTCTTATCGGAATGTGTCTTTAGTGCCGCAGGTGGTGTACTAACAGACCGTCGCATGCGACTATCCTTCGATAACGTTGACCGGCTTACTTTCCTGAAAATGAACCAGGCCTGGATCTCGCAGGAATTTGCCACTCCTCTGCCTGATTAAGTAATTGGGTGTCATCCAGGTCTCCTGCTGTGTTCATCTTTCTACCACCTGAACTGCTATTCCTGGGCTCCAACACCGCCAGTAAAAACATACGACCCAGTGTTATTGGGTTTCAGTAACGTCAGCTGATCCCCAGCTGTGTAGCCGGCAATGTGTCCTGCGACCGCCACGCTGGCACAACAACCTAAATGTAAGGGAACCTGTCCCCCCCCCCCCTTCGTTTGTTACTGAAAGAGCCATCTTGTGCAGCAGTAATGCTGCACAAGGAAAAGGTAGCTCTTTTTTTTTAGCTCTTTGCACACGCAGAGCTTAACACTTATAAAATGTGTTCACTGATACCGTTATACCGTCCCGGAGCTGGGACTTTCCTTCGTAATGTGACGCAGCACAGCCGTCATTCCTACCCCCTTGGTGCCATGCGCTGCCTCCTCAGCGTTGTTTTAAGCTGTCACGGAGCCTGCGCTGTTCTGTTATCCCTTGGGCATGCCCTATTTGCGCTGCCTGTCTTCTGACATAATTTGGTGTCAGGCTGGCTGCGCCTGTGCGGCCGCGCTGCCCGAGATCCCGCCTCGCAGTGTCTTCTGATTGAGTCACACTGCGGGCCTGGGATCCATGGGCATGCGCAGTGCATATCTTCCCCTCGGGCTCTCGCTCATTTCCCTCCGCCTTCTTTAGACTGTGCGCCGTCAGCTGATCCCTAGCATGCCACGGCCGTGACACCGCACAGTCTGAAGAAGAGGGAAGGATGGGAGTGAGAGTCGAGGTTATGCACTGTGCATGCCCATGGTTCCAAGGCCCGCAGTGGGATTACGTTAGATGAGACTGCGAGGTGGGATCTGGAGCAGCGTGGACGCACAGGCACTGACAGCCTGACACCAAATTATGTCAGAAGACAGGCAGCGCTAATTGGGCATGGCCAAGGGCTAACAGAACAGCGCAGGCTCCGTGACAGCTTAAAACAACGCTGAGGAGGCAGCGCACGGCATCAAGGGGATAGGAATGACAGCTGTGCTGTGTCCCATTACGAAGGAAATTCGCACCTCCGGAACGGTTTAACGGTATAAAGGGACACATTTTTAGTGTTTACTTCGGTGTTTGCAAGGAGCATAATTAAAAGAGCAACCTTTTCCTTTTGCATCCTTAGTGCTGCACAAGATGGCTCTTTCAGCTACAAACGTCTTGGGGGGGGGTTAAAGGTTTCCTTTCAACTTGCTCCAATCAGGCTTCGGCCTACACTCTGTTCCTCTGCTCCTCCTGCTGTCCCTGGGCTCTAACACCGCCAGTTGGTGCCTGGAAGTGCTGTGTGCACAGTCAACAGTCGCTCCTCTGTTATTGGGGTTCAGTAACGTCAGCTGATCCCCAGCTGTGTGTGCGGCAATACCTCCAATCTGCTCCTCCTGCTGTCCCTGGGCTCTAACACCGCCAGTTGGTGCCTGGAAGTGCTGTGTGCACAGTCAACAGTCGCTCCTCTGTTATTGGGGTTCAGTAACGTCAGCTGACCCCCAGCTGTGTGTGCGGCAATACCTCCAATCTGCTCCTCCTGCTGTCCCTGGGCTCTAACACCGCCAGTTGGTGCCTGGAAGTGCTGTGTGCACAGTCAACAGTCGCTCCTCTGTTATTGGGGTTCAGTAACGTCAGCTGATCCCCAGCTGTGTGTGCGGCAATACCTCCAATCTGCTCCTCCTGCTGTCCCTGGGCTCTAACATCACCAGTTGGTGCCTGGAAGTGCTGTGTGCACAGTCAACAGTCGCTCCTCTGTTATTGGGGTTCAGTAACGTCAGCTGATCCCCAGCTGTGTGTGCGGCAATACCTCCAATCTGCTCCTCCTGCTGTCCCTGGGCTCTAACACCGCCAGTTGGTGCCTGGAAGTGCTGTGTGCACAGTCAACAGTCGCTCCTCTGTTATTGGGGTTCAGTAACGTCAGCTGATCCCCAGCTGTGTGTGCGGCAATACCTCCAATCTGCTCCTCCTGCTGTCCCTGGGCTCTAACACCGCCAGTTGGTGCCTGGAAGTGCTGTGTGCACAGTCAACAGTCGCTCCTCTGTTATTGGGGTTCAGTAACGTCAGCTGATCCCCAGCTGTGTGTGCGGCAATACCTCCAATTTGCTCCTCCTGCTGTCCCTGGGCTCTAACACCGCCAGTTGGTGCCTGGAAGTGCTGTGTTCACAGTCAACAGTCGCTCCTCTGTTATTGGGGTTCAGTAACGTCAGCTGATCCCCAGCTGTGTATCCAGCAACGTGTCATGCGACCGCCACGCTGGCACAACTAAAATGTAAGGGGACCTGTCCCCCCCCCCTAGGCGTTTGTTACTGAAAGAGCCACCATGTGCAGCACTAATACTGCACAAGGGAAAGGTCGCTCTTGAAATTATGCTCCTTGCAAACGCTGAACTACACACTCATGTAATGTGTCCCCTCACACCGTCCAACCGTCCCGGAGGTGGGACTTTCCTTTGTAATGTGACGCAGCACAGCCGTCATTGCTACCCCCTTGGCACCGTGCGCTGCCTCCTTAGCGTTGTTTGATTCCGTCATGGACCCTGCGCTGTTATGTTATCCCTTGGCCATGCACAGTTTGCGCTGCCCGTCCTCTGACATCATTTGTTGTCGTCCTGGCTGCGCCTGTGCGTCCACGCTGCCCGAAATCACACCTCGCAGTGTCGTCTAATGTGATCCCACAGTGGGCCTGGTATCCATGGCCATGCGCAGTGCATATACTAGCCTCTCACTCCCCTTCTTCACGCTTCTTCAGACTAGGCGGCGTCAGCTAATCCCTAATAGCATGCCACGGCCGTGACGCCGCACAGTCTGAAGAAGCAGGAAGGAGGTGAGTGAGAGGCGATGATATGCACTGCGCATGCCCATGGATCCCTGGCCCGCAGTGGGACTACATTAGATGACACTGCAAGGTTGGATCTCGGGCAGCTTGGACGCACAGGCACTGCCAGCCTGACACCTACATGATGTCAGAAGACGGGCACCGCTAACTGTGCATGGCCAAGGGATAACATTACAGCGCGGGCTCCGTGACAGAACCAAACAACGTTGAGGAGGTGGCGCCCGGCACCAAGGGGGTTACATAGTTACATAGTTATTAAGGTTGAAGGAAGACTATATGTCCATCTAGTTCAACCCATAGCCTAACCTAACATGCCCTAACATGTTGATCCAGAGGAAGGCAAAAAAACCCCATGTGCAAAGAGTAAGCTCCACATTGGGGAAAAAAATTCCTTCCCGACTCCACATACGGCAATCAGACTAGTTCCCTGGATCAACGCCCTATCAAGGAATCTAGTGTATATACCCTGTAACATTATACTTTTCCAGAAAGGTATCCAGTCCCCTCTTAAATTTAAGTAACGAATCACTCATTACAACATCACATGGCAGAGAGTTCCATAGTCTCACTGCTCTTACAGTAAAGAATCCATGTCTGTTATTATGCTTAAACCTTTTTTCCTCCAACCGCAGAGGATGCCCCCTTGTCCCTGTTTCAGGTCTATGATTAAAAAGATCATCAGAAAGGTCTTTGTACTGTCCCCTCATATATTTATACATTAAAATGAGATCACCCCTTAGTCTTCGTTTTTCCAAACTAAATAGCCCCTAGTGTAATAACCTATCTTGGTATTGCAGACCCCCCAGTCCTCTAATAACCTTGGTCGCTCTTCTCTGCACCCGCTCCAGTTCAGCTATGTCTTTCTTATACACCGGAGACCAGAACTGTGCACAGTATTCTAAGTGTGGTCGAACTAGTGACTTGTATAGAGGTAAAATTATATTCTCCTCATGAGCATCTATGCCTCTTTTAATGCATCCCATTATTTTATTTGCCTTTGTAGCAGCTGCCTGACACTGGCCACTGAATTTAAGTTTGTCATCCACCCATACACCCAGGTCTTTTTCATTGACGGTTTTGCCCAGAGTTTTAGAATTAAGCACATAATTATACATCTTATTACTTCTACCCAAGTGCATGACCTTACATTTATCCCCATTAAAGCTCATTTGCCATTTATCAGCCCAAGCTTCTAGTTTACATAAATCATCCTGTAATATAAAATTGTCCTCCTCTGTATTGATTACCCTGCAGAGTTTAGTGTCATCTGCAAATATTGAAATTCTACTCTGAATGCCCCCTACAAGGTCATTAATAAATATGTTAAAAAGAAGAGGGCCCAATACTGACCCCTGTGGTACCCCACTGCTAACCGCTACCCAGTCCGAGTGTGCTCCATTAATAACCACCCTTTGTTTCCTATCCCTGAGCCAGCTCTCAACCCACTTGCACATATTTTCCCCTATCCCCATTATTCTCATTTTATGTATCAACCTTTTGTGTGGCACCGTATCAAAAGCTTTTGAAAAGTCCATATACACTACATCCACTGGGTTCCCTTGGTCCAATCCGGAACTTACCTCTTCATAGAAACTGATCAAATTAGTCTGACATGAACGGTCCCTAGTAAACCCGTGCTGATACTGGGTCATGAGGTTATTCCTCTTCAGATACTCCAGTATAGCGTCCCTTAGAATGCCCTCCAGGATTTTACCCACAGTAGAGGTTAAGCTTACTGGCCTATAGTTTCCGAGTTCAGTTTTTGTTCCCTTTTTGAATATTGGCACCACATTTGCTATACGCCAGTCCTGTGGCACAAACCCTGTTATTATGGAGTCTTTAAAGATTAAAAATAATGGTCTATCAATGACTGTACTTAATTCCTGCAGTACTCGAGGGTGTATCCCATCCGGGCCCGGAGATTTGTCAATTTTAGTGATTTTTAGACGCCGCCGCACTTCCTGCTGGGTTAAGCAGGTGACATTTAATTGGGAATTTTTATCACTAGACATTTTGTCTGCCATGGGATTTTCTTGTGTAAATACTGATGAAAAAAAGTCATTTAGCATATTGGCTTTTTCCTCATCCTCATCCACCATCTCACCCAGACTATTTTTAAGGGGGCCAACACTATCATTTTTTAGTTTCTTACTATTTATGTAGTTAAAGAATATTTTAGGATTATTTTTACTCTCTCTGGCAATGAGTCTCTCTGTCTCAATCTTTGCTGCCTTGATTTGCTTTTTACAGAATTTATTTAATTTTCTGTATTTATTTAATGCCTCCTCGCTACCTACTTCCTTTAATTCTCTAAATGCTTTCTTTTTGTCCCTTATTGCGCCCCTTACAGCTCTATTTAGCCATATTGGTTTCCTCCTATTTCTAATATGTTTATTCCCATACGGTATATACTGTGCACAGGTCCTATCCAGGATGCTAATAAACGTCTCCCATTTTCTCTGTGTATTTTTGTGTCTCAGGATATCGTCCCAGTTAATTGCACCAAGATCCTCTCTCATCCGTTTGAAATTTGCCCTCCTGAAGTTTAGTGTCCTTGTAACCCCTCTACTACACATCTTTTTAAAGGATACATGAAAACTTATTATTTTGTGATCGCTATTTCCCAAGTAACCCCCAACCCTTATATTTGATATGCGGTCTGGCCTGTTGGTTAATATTAGGTCTAGCAGTGCCCCCCTTCTTGTTGGGTCCTGAACCAGTTGTGAAAGGTAATTGTCTCTCATAATTGTCAAAAACCGATTACCTTTGCTGGAACTGCAGGTTTCTGTTCCCCAATCTATTTCAGGGTAGTTGAAGTCCCCCATAATAATGACTTCTCCTTGAGTCGCAGCTTCATCTATTTGCTTTACTAGGATATTCTCCATTGCTTCCATTATTTTTGGAGATTTATAACAAACCCCTATCAGTAATTTATTATTTTTTCCCCCTCCCCTTATCTCCACCCACAGGGATTCTACATTTTCATTAAATTCACCTATATTATCGCGCAGGATGGGTTTTAAGGATGATTTTACATATAGACACACCCCTCCCCCTCGCTTATCTGTACGGTCATTTCTGAACAGGCTATAGCCCTGCAAGTTAACAGCCCAGTCATGGCTCTCATCCAGCCACGTTTCAGATATCCCCACCATGTCATAATTATGCTCCAACAACATTAGTTCTAATTCGTCCATTTTGTTGGCGAGGCTTCTGGCATTAGTATACATGCACTTTATGTTCCTCTCTGTACTTCTATTTCTTAAATTATTAACTGTTCTGACCCCACCCCCCATGCCACCGCCACCCCCAACTTCCTTATTTGTGCCCAGGACTCTGTCTGCACTATCTTCCCCTCCTATAAAATGAATACCCTCCCCCCCAATTCCTAGTTTAAACACTCCTCCAACCTTCTAGCCATTCTCTCCCCCAGCACAGCTGCACCCTCCCCATTGAGGTGCAGCCCGTCCCTAGCGTAGAGCCTGTAGCCAACTGAGAAGTCGGCCCAGTTCTGCAGGAACCCAAACCCCTCTTTCCTACACCAATTCTTGAGCCACTTATTAACCTCCCTAATCTCCCGTTGCCTCTCTGGCGTGGCACGTGGTACCGGCAGTATTTCGGAAAATACCACGTTGGAGGTCCTTGCTTTCAGCTTGCAGCCTAATTCCCTGAAATCATCTTTAAGGACCTTCCACCTACCTCTAACTTTGTCATTTGTGCCAATGTGCACCATGACCGCTGGGTCCTCACCAGCCCCTCCCAATAATCTGTCCACCCGATCAGCGATGTGTCGGACTCGAGCGCCAGGTAGGCAGCACACCGTTCGACGATCCCTGTCTTTGTGACAGATTGCCCTATCTGTTCCCCTAATAATTGAGTCGCCCACTACCAGCACCTGTCTGGCCTGCCCTGCTCTCCTATTTCCCTCCTTACTGGAGCAGTCACTCCTCCGGCTTTCAGAGGACATGCCTGGCTGCAGCAGTGCTACCCCTGTACTGGCACCCCCCTCATCTGCCAACTTAGCAAACTTATTGGGGTGTTCCAGATCAGGACTAGCCTCCCTGGCACTCTTCCCTCTACCCCGCTTCCTAACTGTCACCCAGCTTGCTACTTCATTGTCCTGCAGCTCCATCCCACCATCCCCCCCCTCATCTGTCCCATTGAGCGTCTGCTCCGTGAGCAGAAGACTCCTCTCCATGTTGTCTATGGATCTCAGTGTTGCCAGCTGCACATTTAGAGTCAAAATCTGGGTTTCCAAATGCACAACGTGCTCACATCTCGCACAGCAGTATGCACCCTCGATCGGCTGCTCAAGGACTGCATACATGTGGCAAGATGTGCACTGGATGGCATTAACAATCGTGGAGCACATTTCCTAATGGGGATTGCACCAGACAGAACAGTTCAATAAAAAAAATAAATAAATACAAAGTATTGATAAAAATCAGACAGCAATTCAGTAATTCCTCCCCTGAAAACTCCCTGACTCCAAAGTCACTGAATCACAAGTCACACTTACCGGCGTCCACACTTACACTCAGGTCACACTCAGCTCTCTCACACTCGCTCTGCTGAAGATTTATAGAGATTTTTTTTTTTTTTTTTTCCTAGTTCCCCTCAACAGCAATCAACCTTGCTGTTCAAATGCACTTTCAAAAAGGACTTGAGCCCCAAACAGCTGCCCCTTATAAACCCTTAACTATGAGCCCCCACCCTAAGTTAACCCTTATGAATATAGCTACCCCCAATTCAGCAACTCACACCAATTCACACAGGTATTTGTTAAAGGCTTTCCAAATACCTCTTCACTGAATCACAAGTCACACTTACCGCCGTCCACACTTACGCTCTGGTCACACTCAGCTCGCTCACACTCGCTCTGCTGAAGATTTATAGAGATTTTTTTTTTTTTTTTTTCCTAGTTCACCTCAACAGCAATCAACCTTGCTGTTCAAATGCACTTTCAAAAAGGACTTGAGCCCCAAACAGCTGCCCCTTATAAACCCTTAACTATGAGCCCCCACCCTAAGTTAACCCTTATGAATATAGCTACCCCCAATTCAGCAACTCACACCAATTCACACAGGTATTTGTTAAAGGCTTTCCAAATACCTCTTCACTGAATCACAAGTCACACTTACCGCCGTCCACACTTACGCTCTGGTCACACTCAGCTCGCTCACACTCGCTCTGCTGAAGATTTATAGAGATTTTTTTTTTTTTTTTTTTTTCCTAGTTCCCCTCAACAGCAATCAACCTTGCTGTTCAAATGCACTTTCAAAAAGGTTGGAATGACGGCTGTGCTGTGTCACATTACAAAGGAAAGTCCCACTTCCGGGATGGTTTGACGGTGTGAGGGGACACATTATATGAGTGTGTACTTCAGCGTTTGCAAGGAGCATAATTTTCGGAGCCACCATTTTCCATGTGCAGTATTACTGCTGTACAAGATGGCTCTTTCAGCAACAAATGCCTGGGGGGGGGGGGGGTTAAAGGTTCCCTTTCAACTTGCTCCACTGCAGGCTTCGGCCTACACTCTGCTCCTCTTTGATTCCCTGGGTTTCAACACTGTCAGTTGCCACCTGGAAGTGTTGTCTACACAGAAAAAACACTAGGTGATGTGTCAGTGGGGTTCAGCACCGCCAGCTGTTCCCCTGCTGTGTAGTCGGCAACGTGTCCAGCACAAGCCACGCTGGCACAACAGAACAAAAGCTGCCACCAGTGCAGGCTTCGGCCTACACTCTGCTCCTCTCCTCCTCCTGCTGACCCTGGGCTCAAACACCGCTAGTTTTTGCCCGGAAGTGCTAGCTGCACAGAGAAAAACACCAGCCAATGTGTTAGTGGGGTTCAGCAACGCCAGCTGTTCCCCTGCTGTGTAGCCGGCAACATGACCTGCAAACGCCACGCAGGCACATGAACTGAAATTAAAGGGAACCTGGCCCCACCCCCCCAGGTGTTTCTATGTATAACAGCCACCTAGTACAGCAGTACTGCTGCATTTGTACAAGGTGGCTGACTTTTTCTCCTTGCCCACGTGGAACTCAACACGTACAAAATGTGTCTCATTGAGACCATTCCACTGTCCCTGAGGTGTGACTTTCCTTTCTAATGATATGCAGCACCCCCCTTGGTAGCGTTTCCCGTCTTTTGTCATCATGGTTAGCTGGCTGCGCCTGTGCATCCGCCCTGCTAGAAACAACGCCCCTCGTTGTCATATTTATTTTGTCAGCGAGGGTGTGGTTTATGGGCACGAGCAGTGCATATGTTCACCTGTCTTAACTCATCTCCTTCCGCCTTCTTCAGACTGTGCGGCCTCCTGGCCGTGGTAGGCGATAAGGGATCAGCTGAGGCCGCCCAGTCTGGAGCAGGTGTAAGGACATGTGTAAGCGGCAAACTTATTTACTGCACAAGGCCACGAATCCCAGCCACGCAGTGTGATTTTTTGAAAACACACTGTGGGTCTGGGATTCATGTCCATCGCTAACCGCAACGGCCGACATGAAATGAGGTCAGAAGACAGGAAGCGCTCACAGCGCATGGCCAAGGGATCACAATAGCGCAGACTCCTGTACAGCAAATAACAACGCTCAGGAATCTGCGCCCAGTACCTAGGTGCAAATTTTGACACCTGTGCTGCGTCTCCTTAAAAAGACAAGTCACGCCTCCACAACTGTTTGACAGTATAATGGGCTAAATAGTGTACGTGTTTTAGTCAGCGTGTGCAAGGAGCAAAACAAATAGAGCAACCTTTTACTTGTGCAGCATTAATGCTGCACAAGGTGTGGCTCTTGTACCTTGCAACACCTGAGGGGGGTTAAAGGTAACCTTTGAAATTGGTTCAACTAGGCTTCGGCCTACACTCTGCTCCTCTCCTGCTGACCCTGGGCTCAAACACCGCTAGTTTTTGCCCGGAACTGCTAGCTGCACAGAGAAAAACACCAGTCAATGTGTTAGTGAGGTTCAGCACCGCCAGCTGTTCCCCTGCTGTGTAGTCGGCATCGTGTCCAGCACAAGCCACGCTGGCACAACTGACCAAAAGCTGCCACCAGTGCAGGCTTCGGCCTACACTCTGCTCCTCTCCTCCTCCTGCTGACCCTGGGCTCAAACACCGCCAGTTTCTGCCCGGAAGTGCTAGCTGCACAGAGAAAAACACCAGCCAATGTGTTAGTGGGGTTCAGCACCGCCAGCTGTTCCCCCGCTGTGTAGCCGGCATCGTGTCCAGCACAAGCCACGCTGGCACAACTGACCAAAAGCTGCCACCAGTGCAGGCTTCGGCCTGCACATTGCTCCTCTCCTCCTCCTGCTGACCCTGGGCTCTAACACCGCCAGTTTTTGCCCGGACATGCGAGCTGCACAGAGAAAAACACCAGTCAATGTGTCAGTGGGGTTCAGCACCACCAGCTGTTCCCCTGCTGTGTAGCTTGCAACGTGACCTGCAAACGCCATGCAGGCACATGAACTGAAATTGAAGGGAGCCTGCCCCCCACCCCCAGGTGTTTCTATGTAAAAAAGCCACCTTGTACAGCAGTACTGCTGCATTTGTACAAGGTGGCTGACTTTTTCTCCTTGCCCACGTGGAACTCAACACGTACAAAATGTGTCTCATTGAGACCATTCCACTGTCCCTGAGGTGTGACTTTCCTTTCTAATGATACGCAGCACCACCCTTGTTAGCGCTGCCCGTCTTTTGACATCATTGGTTAGCTGGCTGCGCCTGTGCGTCTGCCCTGCTCGAAACAACGCCCCTCGGTGTCTTATTTTTTTGAACAGCGAGGGTGTGATTGATGGGCATGTGCAGTGCATATGTTTGCCTGTGTTCACTCATCTCCTTCCGCCTTCTTCAGACTGGGTGTCCTCATGGCCGCGGCAGGCGATAAGGGATCAGATGAGGCCGCCCAGTCTGAAGCAGGTGTAAGGACATGTGTGAGCGTCAAACATATTTACTGAACAAGGCCACGAATCCCAGCCACGCAGTGTGATTTTTTGAAAACACACTGTGGGTCTGGGATTCATGTCCATCGCTAACCGTAACGGCCGACATTAAATGAGGTCAGAAGACAGGAAGCGCTCACAGCGCATGGCCAAGGGATCCCAATAGCGCAGACTCCTGTACAGCAAATAACAACGCTCAGGAATCTGCGCACAGCAGCTAGGTGTAAATTTTGACACCTGTGCTGCATCTCCTTAAAAAGACTAGTAGTCACGCCTCCACTACTGTTTGACAGTATAATGGGCTAAATAGTGTACGTGTTTTATTCAGCGTGTGCAAGGAGCAAAATTAAATAGAGCAACCTTTGACTTGTGCATCATTAATGCTGTTCAAGGTGTGGCTCTTGTACCTTGCAACACCTGAGGGGGGGGTTAAAGGTAACCTTTGAAATTGGTTCAACTAGGCTTCGGCCTACACTCTGCTCCTCTACTCCTCCTGCTGACCCTGGGCTCAAACACCGCTAGTTTCTGCCCGGAACTGCTAGCTGCACAGAGAAAAACACCAGTCAATGTGTTCGTGGGGTTCAGCACCGCCAGCTGTTCCCCTGCTGTGTAGTTGGCATCGTGTCCAGCACAAGCCACGCTGGCACAACCGACCAAAAGCTGCCACCAGTGCAGGCTTCGGCCTACACTCTGCTCCTCTCCTCCTCCTGCTGACCCCGGGCTCAAACACCGCCAGTTTCTGCCCGGACATGCTAGCTGCACAGAGAGAAACACCAGCCAATGTGTTAGTGGGGTTCAGCACCGCCAGCTGTTCCACTGCTGTGTAGTCGGCATCGTGTCCAGCACAAGCCACGCTGACACAACTGACCAAAAGCTGCCACCAGTGCAGGCTTCGGCCTACACTTTGCTCCTCTCCTCCTCCTGCTGACCCTGGGCTCAAACAACGCCAGTTTCTGCCCGGACATGCTAGCTGCACAGAGAAAAACACCAGCCAATGTGTTAGTGGGGTTCAGCACCGCCAGCTGTTCCCCTGCTGTGTAGCTGGCAACGTTTCCTGCAAACGCCACGCAGGCACATGAACTGAAATTGAAGGGAGCCTGCCCCCCACCCCCCCAGGTGTTTCTATGTATAACAGCCACCTTGTACAGCAGTACTGCTGCATTTGTACAAGGTGGCTGACTTTTTCTCCTTGCACACGTGGAACTCAACAAGTACAAAATGTGTCTCATTACAGACCATTACAATGTCCCTGAGGTGTGACTTTCCTTTTTAATGACACGCAGCACCCCCATTGTTAGCGCTGCCCGTCTCCTGACATCATTGGTTGGCTGGCTGTGCCTGTGCGTCCCCCCTGCCCGACACAACGCCCCCCGTTGTCTCATATATTTTGACTGCGAGGGTGTGATTGATGGGCACGAGCAGTGCATATGTTCCCCTGTCTTCACTCCCCTCCTTCCGCCTTCTTCTGACTGTGCGGCCTCAGGGCCGCGGCATGCGATAAGGGATCAGCTGAGGCCGCCCAGTCTGAAGCAGGTGTAAGGACATGTGTGAGCGGCGAACATATTTACTGCACAAGGCCACGAATCCCAGCACCGCAGTGTGACTTTAGGAAAAGCCACTGTGGGTCTGGGATTTATGGCCATCGTTAACCGCACCGGCCAACATGAAATGAGGTCATGAGACGGCCTGCACTAACAGGGTATTACCAAGGGATAACACAAGAGCGCAGTTTCCTGTACTGCAAATAACAACGGTAAGGAATCTGCGCACAGCACCTAGGTGTAAATTTGTACACCTGTGCTGCGTCTCCTTAAAAAGACTAGTAGTCACGCCTCCACTACTGTTTGACAGTATAATGGGCTAAATAGTGTACGTGTTTAATTCAGCGTGTGCAAGGAGCAAAATTAAATAGAGCAACCTTTGACTTGTGCATCATTAATGCTGTTCAAGGTGTGGCTCTTGTACCTTGCAACACCTGAGGGGGGGGGTTAAAGGTAACCTTTGAAATTGGTTCAACTAGGCTTCGGCCTACACTCTGCTCCTCTACTCCTCCTGCTGACCCTGGGCTCAAACACCGCTAGTTTTTGCCCGGAACTGCTAGCTGCACAGAGAAAAACACCAGTCAATGTGTTAGTGGGGTTCAGCAACGCCAGCTGTTCCCCTGCTGTGTAGTCGGCAACGTGTCCAGCACAAGCCACGCTGGCACAACCGACCAAAAGCTGCCACCAGTGCAGGCTTCGGCCTACACTTTGCTCCTCTCCTCCTCCTGCTGACCCTGGGCTCAAAGAACGCCAGTTTCTGCCCGGACATGCTAGCTGCACAGAGAAAGACACCAGCCAATGTGTTAGTGGGGTTCAGCACCGCCAGCTGTTCCCCTGCTGTGTAGCTGGCAACGTGTCCTGCAAACGCCACGCAGGCACATGAACTGAAATTGAAGGGAGCCTGCCCCCCACCCCCAGGTGTTTCTATGTATAACAGCCACCTTGTACAGCAGTACTGCTGCATTTGTACAAGGTGGCTGACTTTTTGTCCTTGCCCACGTGGAACTCAAAACGTACAAAATGTGTCTCATTCAGACCATTCCACTGTCCCTGAGGTGTGACTTTCCTTTCTAATGATACGCAGCACCCCCCTTGGTAGCGCTTCCCGTCTTCTGACATCATTGGTTGGCTTGTTGCGCCTGTGCGTCCGCCCTGCCTGAAACAATGCTCCTCGCTGTCTTATTTTGACTGCGAGGGTGTGATTGATGGGCACGAGCAGTGCATATCTTCACCTGTCTTAACTCATCTCCTTCCGCCTTCTTCAGACTGTGCAGCCTCATGGCCGCGGCATGCGAGAAGGGATCAGCAGAGGCCGCCCAGTCTGAAGCAGGTGTAAGGACGTGTGTGAGCGGCCAAAATATTTACTGCTCAAGGCCACGAATCACAGCACCGCAGTGTGACTTTATGAAAAGGCACTGTGGGTCTGGGATTTATGGCCATCGTTAACCGCACCGGCCAACATGAAATGAGGTCATAAGACGGGCAGCTCTAACAGGGCATTGCCAAGGGATAACACAAGAGCGCAGACTCCTGTACAGCAAATAACAACGCTCAGGAAGCTGCGCCAAGCACCAAGGCGTTATTTGGGACACCTGTGCTGCGTCTCCTTAAAAAGCCAAGTCACGCATCCACTACAGTTTGACTGTAGAATGGGCTAAATTGTGTACGTCTTTCATTCAGCGTGTGCAAGTAGACAAATTAATAGAGCAACCTTTCACTTGTGCAGCATTAATACTGCACAAGGTGTGTCTCTTGTACTTTGTAACACCTGAGGGGGGGTTAAAGGTTTCCTTTGAAATTGGTTCAAATAGGCTTCGGCCTACACTCTGCTCCTCTCCTCCTCCTCCTGCTTCAACACGGGCTCTAACATCGCTAGTTTTTGACCGCAAGTGCTAGCTGCACAGAGAAAAACACACGCCATTGTGTTAGTGGGGTTCAGCAACGCCAGCTGTTCCCCCACTGTGTAGCCGGCAAAGTGTCCTGCAAACGCAACGCAGACACAAAGCTGCCTCCAGTGCAGGCTTCGGCCTACACTCTGCTCCCCCTGCTTACCCTTAGCTCCAACACCGCTAGTTGGGGCTCTAGGAAGACAATCTTTAATAGGCAACGCATCTGGGTTCCAGCACCGCCAGCTGGTTCTCGGCAGTGTTCTTGTCACAGGTACTCCCTCGTGCCAAGCCTGGTTTCAGCACCGTCAGCTGTTTCCGGGTTGTGTCAAGCTCACTGAGACGCCTATGCTTGCCCCGTCGTGGTGCGGTCGGGTTAGCCAACTCCAGGGTGCCTCCAGTTTAGGAGCTTCCTATGTGGGCTGCGTGAACTGGTAGTCAAGGCTGGTTCTGTAGTGCCAGTAGGCCCAGCTCCCCCTGTAGGACTGTTGGGGTTCAGTAACTGCGGCTGCCTCGCGGCCTAGCTGTTCTCTCCTCTCCTGTGGGCTTTGGGGTCCACCACCTGGTTCCAGCACCGTCAGCTGGTTCCAGGCCGAGCCTTTGGCTTAGGTGCCTCCTCCTGGGTATCCGAGTTCCGCCAACGTCAGGCGGTCCTTGGTAGTGCTTTTAAGCACGGGCACCTACAGCTTAGTAACCGGGTTCCAGCACCGCCAGCTGGTCCTCGGTCGTGCCATTGGCTCTTGCACACTGGGGCAACGCATCTAGGTTCCAGCACCGCCAGCTGGTTCTCGGCAGTGTTCTTGTCACAGGTACTCCCTCGTGCCAAGCCTGGTTTCAGCACCGTCAGCTGTTTCCGGGTTGTGTCAAGCTCACTGAGACGCCTATGCTTGCCCCGTCGTGGTGCGGTCGGGTTAGCCAACTCCAGGGTGCCTCCAGTTTAGGAGCTTCCTATGTGGGCTGCGTGAACTGGTAGTCAAGGCTGGTTCTGTAGTGCCAGTAGGCCCAGCTCCCCCTGTAGGACTGTTGGGGTTCGGTAACTGCGGCTGCCTCGCGGCCTAGCTGTTCTCTCCTCTCCTGTGGGCCTTGGGGTCCACCACCTGGTTCCAGCACCGTCAGCTGGTTCCGGGCCGAGCCTTTGGCTTAGGTGCCTCCTCCTGGGTATCCGAGTTCCGCCAACGTCAGGCGGTCCTTGGTAGTGCTTTTAAGCGCGGGCACCTACAGCTTAATAACCGCGTTCCAGCACCGTCAGCTGGTCCTCGGTCGTGCCATTGGCTCTTGCACACTGGGGCAACGCATCTGGGTTCCAGCACCGCCAGCTGGTTCTCGGCAGTGTTTTTGTCACAGGTACTCCCTCGTGCCAAACCTGGTTTCAGCACCGTCAGCTGTTTCCGGGGTGTGTCAAACTCGCTGAGACGCCTATGTTTGCCCTGTCGTGTTGCAGTCGGGTTAGCCAACTCCAGGGTGCCTCCAGTTTAGGAGCTTCCTATGTGGGCTGCGTGAACTGGTAGTCAAGGCTGGTTCTGTAGTGCCAGTAGGCCCAGCTCCCCCTGTAGGACTGTTGGGGTTCGGTAACTGCGGCTGCCTCGCGGCCTAGCTGTTCTCTCCTCTCCTGTGGGCCTTGGGGTCCACCACCTGGTTCCAGCACCGTCAGCTGGTTCCGGGCCGAGCCTTTGGCTTAGGTGCCCCCTCCTGGGTATCCGAGTTCCGCCAACGTCAGGCGGTCCTTGGTAGTGCTTTTAAGCGCGGGCACCTACAGCTTAGTAACCGTGTTCCAGCACCGTCAGCTGGTCCTCGGTCGTGCCATTGGCTCTTGCACACTGGGGCAACGCATCTGGGTTCCAGCACCGCCAGCTGGTTCTCGGCAGTGTTCTTGACACAGGTACTCCCTCGTGCCAAGCCTGGTTTCAGCACCGCCAGCTGTTTCCGGGTTGTGTCAAGCTCACTGAGACGCCTATGCTTGCCCCGTCGTGGTGCGGTCGGGTTAGCCAACTCCAGGGTGCCTCAAGTTTAGGAGCTTCCTATGTGGGCTGCGTGAACTGGTAGTCAAGGCTGGTTCTGTAGTGCCAGTAGGCCCAGCTCCCCCTGTAGGACTGTTGGGGTTCGGTAACTGCGGCTGCCTCGCGGCCTAGCTGTTCTCTCCTCTCCTGTGGACCTTCAGGTCCACCACCTGGTTCCAGCACCGTCAGCTGGTTCTCGGCAGTGTCTTTTGCTCTTGTACCTTCTGCTCCCCATCCTGGTTCCAGTACCGTCAGCTGGTTCCGGGCAGAGCCTTTGGCTTAGGTGCCTCCTTCTGGGTATCCAAGTTCCACCAACGTCAGGTGGTCCTTGGTAGTGCTTTCGGGCACGGGTACCTCCTGCTTAGTAACCGGGTTCCAGTAACGTCAGCTGGTCCTCGGTAGTTCCATTGGCTCTTGGAGCTTCGGCTACCCATCCGGGTTCCAGTACCGTCAGCTGGTTCTCGGCAGTGTCTTTTTCTCTTGTACCTTCTGCTCCCCATCCTGGTTCCAGTACCGTCAGCTGGTTCCGGGCAGAGCCTTTGGCTTAGGTGCCTCCTTCTGGGTATCCGAGTTCCGCCAACGTCAGGCGGTCCTTGGTAGTGCTTTTTAGCACGGGTACCTCCTGCTTAGTAACCGGGTTCCAGTAACGTCAGCTGGTCCTCGGTAGTTCCATAGGCTCTTGAACCTTCGGGTAGCCATCCGAGTTCCAGTTCCATCAGCTGGTTCTTGGCATTTTCTCAGCCTTCTTGTACCTTCTGCTACATTTTCAAGTTGAAGACCCTAAAGTCGACGACCCGGAAGACCACCCCGATGACGACGACGACGACCCGGAAGACCACCCCGATGACGACGACGACGACGGCGGAGACGACGACGGCTGAGATGACGACGGCGGAGATGACGACACTGGAGACGACGACCCTGGAGACGACGACATGGAAGACCGAGAAGCAGAAGAACAAGAGGCTGCAGAACAAAGAGCAGAAGAACATTAAGCATAAGACTTAATATCAGAGCAAAAGATATTATCTAAATTATATGCAGAAGAAGACTAAGCAGTGTATGGGGGTGAGTCCGTTCCTCCTCGTGGTGCCCCTGGATAAAGCCTGATGCTGCAGGCCAAACTGAACGCGGACAAATGTAACTTTTGTGACTGGCAGAACGGAAGGTGTAATCTTCCAACTTTTATACCGTGTTTCCCTGAAAGTAGGACCCCCCGAAAGTAAGACAGGGTGGGGGTTTCGGGGGGGTCCTCCAATGTAAGGCCTCCCCCGAATGTAAGGCAGGGTTGGGGGGGCCGCTGTGAAATGTAAGGCCCTTACCTTTGGGCCGCCGCTGTCCCCCATTGGGTCCCCAGGCTCCAGAGGTGTCCTCAGGTGCAGCTGGGCGGGTCCAGCGCTCATGGGGTTAACTCGCCGTGTTAACCCCGCAATCCGCCCAGCTCAACAGCTCATTGGCCGCCCCTGCTCCCCACGTCACCGCCGGCCCCCGGCTCGAGCGCTGATTGGCCAATCAGCTCGAGTGCTGATTGGCCCAGCAGCTCGGGCTGTAATTGGCCGCCCCAGCCCCACGTCACCGCTGTTTCCCTGCTGATTGGCACAGCGTTCCCTGCAGCACAGGCCTTCCGCACCCACAGCCGCACCGCAGAGGAAAACGTCCAGCATTTAAAAACCAAGTAGGGAAACATGTACTGTTATGGGGTATGGGGCTGTGTGCAGTGGGATACGGCACTGTTATGGGGTATGGGGCTGTGTGCAGTGGGATACGGCACTGTTATGGGGTATGGGGCTGTGTGCAGTGGGATACGGCACTGTTATGGTATGGTATGGTATGTTAATAAATGTTAATTTATTGGTTAAAAAGAAATTGTCATTTTTTTTTTCGGCTAATGTAAGACCTCCCCCGAAAGTAAGACAGGGTGGGACTTTTTGGGTTAAAATTAATGTAAGACAGGGTCTTACTTTCGGGGAAACACGGTAGATAACAACTACGGGAATGCCTGTCACAAATGAGAATATGATGAAGAAGTAGAATAGGAAGAATAATAACAGTGGAATAAAAAGAATATGTAGAATAGGAAGAATAATAATAGTTGAATAAAATGAATATGAAGAATGTAATAAAAAAAAAATTAGGTAGAAGATGAAGAAGAAGATGAATAAGGTGAAGAAGAAGTTGATGTCAAAGATGCTGATGATGATGAAGATGAAAGTGTGGGAAAAGTAAAAAAAAAAAAGAAAAAAAAAGAAGGGGAAGGGCGTGGAATAGTGAAACATCAATATCTGACAAAATAAAAAAAAATTTACATACTCAATATCTTTTTCACTCCGAACGTCTTAAAAAAAAAAAAAAACATGCTATTCTATTTGATTGGGCTAAACCTCATTGCCTTTAATGTCTCCGCCACCTCCCACAATACATCCTACATTATTCTTAGTTGTTTTCCTTCATGTAGAATGAACCTACAAGGCAAGAAAGGGTTTATTTTAATTCCGATATTTTGGTCCCATTGACTTGCATTGGGATCGGGTATCGGTATCGGCGATATCCGATATTTTTTTGAATATCGGCCGATCCTATCCGATACCGATACTTTCCGATATCGGAAGGTATCGCTCAACACTAATGGCAGGCAGCAATAACAAGGAGTGGACTGCTGCACAAATTAAATAAAAAGTGTGGACAAACAAACAAGATAGCTGTGCAGAAAGGAAGGAACAACAGGATTTGTGCTTTGAAAAAAGCAGTTGAATTGCACAGCGGTGTACAAACAGCAATGCAGCTATCAGGGAGCCTTCTAGGGCAGCCCAATGAGCTACAGCGCTGAGGAAAAAAAATGTAGCCTCCACTGTCCCTGCAAACAAAAGGTGGTGTTGGACAGTGAAAATCGCTACGCACAAGCGGTTTGGGGGTTAATGGACCCTGCCTAACGCTATCCCTGCTTCTGACGAAGCGGCAGCAACCTCTCCCTATGCTCTGATCAGCAGCAGTAAGATGGCGGTCGGCGGGAATGCCCCTTTATAGCCCCTGTGACGCCGCAGACAGCAAGCCAATCACTGCAATGCCCTTCTCTAAGATGGTGGGGACTGAGACCTATGCCCACACTCTGCGTCCACCTTCATTGGCTGAGAAATGGCGCTTTTCGCGTCATTGAAACGCGACTTTGGCGCGAAAGTCGCGTACCGCATGGCCGATCCCACACAGGGATTGGGTCGGGTTTCATGAAACCCGACTGTGCCAAAAGTCGGTGACTTTTGAAAATGAACGATCCGTTTCGCTCAACCCTAGTCATGAGCATTTTCACTCTTTCTATGATGCATGTGGTCCAATTCAAACAGGGGGGTCATGTCGAGAAACGTGTTGGGAAGGAGCTAGAGCCCAGCTGGAAGTCAATGGCCCTGAGGTCCCGAAAACACATGATTGAACATCACTCGGTAATTGACATGATCCATCTGCTTATATCTTTTGCACTATACCCTATATATACAAATCTGACAATTATATATGTATAAACATTGTGTATATAGTGTATTGTCTAGTGTTCCCTTAAGGCAATTAAATATACAATTTAACCTTGGCTGCTCTTTTATCGGTTTTATTTTCCATGCTACCGTGACTGGTTTTCTGGCCCAATATGACCCTGTTAACGCACCAGGTGTAAATCTAACAAGGAATTGATGGATGTCTTACCGGGCTGACAGGCGTTTTTTCAATGGGGCTAGTAAACCGGGTCTCTGAGCCTGCCTCGGTTGTGTGGGCCAGTGTAGTTCCACGTCAGTACCTGCGTGGGCCCCAATCTCTCATTCCCATGCCTCCCTGGGCCCCTGTGATCAGGGGGTTGTCTGTGCAAAACTGTACCTATCTGACCTTACGTGTCTCCAGGGGGTGCGGGACATCATGTTGGTACAAGTGGGGAAACCTTACCACGTGATCCTGATTTTGTGGTATTGACATCAGGGGGTTGGTGAGGTGTGAATCCTTCACATGTAGTAGCAGTGTGATGGGATCTAGATAATAGTGTGTGAGTGTGGGATTTTAGATCAGTTCTGCATTAATCAGTCCGAGTGCAAATACTGTAAAGTGTGTGGGTACATCAGGTTGCAGCTCTGTATCAGTGTCCAAAGATTGCAAGGATGGCCAGTGGCACCAGAGGCAAAGTTAGGGAGATGGCAAATGCTATGGATGGAGGGGAGGAGGTCGAAGACTATGTTGCTCAAGCAGAGGGTGAGTCCAGCCCAGGCTACCCAAGGAGCCAGTCGCCGGCGTTCAGTTTCACAGTGGGCTGCTCACCACCTGTCCGTTCTCCCAGCCAGTCAGGCTCAGATATCCTCATGCAAGCTACCCTGGCCAGCCTCCAGGCTCGAGACAAGTCCACATGGCAGAATGTCTTGAAGAAGCTGAAGAACACCAGCACAAGCGTGAGCACTACTGACAAATGCTTCAGCTCCAACTGTAGCTGCAGACCCCTGCCAGTCACGAGCCCCCTGAGATCCGCGTCCTGAAGCTACAGTGGAGGACTTCCCCATGCTGAACAAAGGAGAGGGCTTGGTAGCATTTGAAAAAACTTTTCATCAGTGCATTCTGCCTGAAGACCAGTGGGTCCGGTTCTTAACCCATCGCCTCAGGGGAAAGGCTAGTGTCCCAGTATATGGCTGCTGAACCCCCAAGGCTTGATCCTTCAGACAACAAAGTAATGTCCACAATGTTGATTTCAATGTGATTAACATGCCCACTGATGGGGATGTGGGAGTACGTGATGTACTGTGTCCCTCTCCCCTCGGGGGGGTGGAGATCAATCAAGCCAGCTGTGATTATGCTTTAGAGTGGGGCTAGAAGGCATGCTGGAAGAATTTGTCCTGTGAGGTTGTCACAGAAAAAACAGAAAGGGGGCAGACAGCTACAGTGGGGGAGCAAGTACATAAGGAGAATTCCAGCCTAGCTGAAGCATCTCCAGATCATCACTGATCCTCCACCAAATTTCACAGTGGATGCAAGACACTGTGGCTTGTATTCAGGGCCGGCGTCAGCACCTGGTGCACCCGGGCAAATGCCGGGGCCCTGGAGAGACAGGGGGGCCCATTTATGGTAGTACACGACTCACAGTGACTCATATCAAATACGACATCACCCCCCCGCCCGCCCTCACCATGGAAATACAATACACTTCCGGGCGACGCTGGGTCATCTCTCCTGTGTTTCTTCGGGTCGGCTCCTCATCCTAAGAGCAAGAAGACAGAGAGAAACCCACGTCGTCCAGCGTCCACCATCCAGGTCCAGGACATGAGGACAGGTCCAGCAGCGACAGCGCCAAGCAGGGGAAGACGAGCAGCAGCTGTGCTGCTGTGAGGACGGACGGCACCCTCTCCTGCTGCTGTGTTCACAACGAGGGATCCGATGGACGGGCCGGCTAAGCAGTGAGTGAGTCAGTGACTCATCTGTGCTTTGCGGGGGAGGGTTAATATGGGATGCAGCCTGGGTCTGCTCTGCTGCATGACTCACTGACCCTTTTACTTGCAAAATCTGATCTCAGACAGCCAGTGTCACTGTGTCACCCATTTTAGGTGTTGCCTTATATACTACGTCACGGGGCTGTGCTATAACTACGTGCGCTCGACTGTATACTGCGTGGGCTGTGTGTTATATACTGTGTGGGCTGTGTCGTGTTATATACTGCGTCACGGGCTGTGTGTTATATACTGCGTCAAGGGCTGTGGGTTATATACTGCGTCAAGGGCTGTGGGTTATACTGCGTCACGGGCTGTGTGTTATATACTGTGTCACGGGCTGTGCGTTATATACTGCGTGACGGGCTGTGCATTATATACTGCGTCACGGGCTGTGCGTTATATACTGCGTGGCGGACTGTGTGTTATATTCTGCGTCACGGGCTGTGCGTTATATACTGCGTGACGGGCTGTGCATTATATACTGCGTCACGGGCTGTGTGTCATATACTGCGTCACGGGCTGTGTGTTATATACTGCGTGACGGGCTGTGCGTTATATACTGCGTGACGGGCTGTGTGTTATATACTGCGTCACGGGCTGTGTGTTATATACTGCGTCACGGGCTGTGCGTTATATACTGCGTGACGGGCGGTGCGTTATATACTGCGTCACGGGCTGTGTGTTATATACTGCGTCACGGGCTGTGTGTTATATACTGCGTCACGGGCTGTGTGTTATATACTGCGTCACGGGCTGTGTGTTATATACTGCGTCACGGGCTGTGTGTTATATACTGCGTCACGGGCTGTGCGTTATATACTGCGTGACGGGCGGTGCGTTATATACTGCGTCACGGGCTGTGTGTTATATACTGCGTCACGGGCTGTGTGTTATATACTGCGTCACGGGCTGTGTGTTATATACTGCGTCATGGGCTGTGTGTTATATACTGCGTCACGGGCTGTGTGTTATATACTGCGTCACGGGCTGTGTGTTATATACTGCGTCATGGGCTGTGTGTTATATACTGCGTCACGGGCTGTGTGTTATATACTGCGTCACGGGCTGTGTGTTATATACTGCGTCACGGGCTGTGTGTTATATACTGCGTCACGGGCTGTGTGTTATATACTGCGTCACGGGCTGTGCGTTGTATATTGTGTCACGGGCTGTGCGTTATATACTGCGTCAGTTAAATCTGGCATTGTACTATACTTTTTATTTCTTATCTGTGCATCATGAATCGTGGTATGTGTTAAGATGGGGGCCCACTGAGACTCGTTCGCCCGCAGCCCTCAAAAACCTGGAGCCGGCCCTGCTTGTTTGCCTCTCCAGGTATCCATCTAACCATTAGATCACCATGTGTTGATCTGGGGATGCTTAAGCAAGGCTGGAATTGGGCAGGTTAATCTTTGCAAAGGACATATGAATCAAGCCGCATACAAGATTACCCTGGAAAAACAGTTGATTCCTTCTGCTCAGGCAATGTTCCCCAACTCTGAGGACTGATTTTTCCAGCATGACAATGTGCCATGCCACACAGCTAGGTCAATCAATGTGTGGATGAAGGACCACCACATCACATCCCTGTCATGGCCAGCCCAATCTCCAGGCCTGAACCCCATTGAAAACCTCTGGAATGTAATCAAGAGGAAGATGGATAGTCACAAGCCATCAAACAAGAGAACTGCTTAAATTTTTGTACCAGGAGTTGTATAAGGTCACGCAAAAGCAGTATGAAAGACTGGTGGAAAGCATGCCAAGACGCATGAAAGCTGTGATTAAAAATCATGGTCATTCCACAAAATATTGATTTCTGCACTCTTCCTGAGTTAAAACATTAGTATTGTTGTTTCTACATGATTATGAACTTGTTTTTTTTTTTTGCAGTATTTGAGGTCTGCAAGCAATGCATTTTTTGTTATTTTGACCATTTCTCATTTTCAGAAGATGAATACAAAATGTATTGCTTGGAACTTCGGAGACATGTTGTCAGTAGTTTATAGAATAAAAGAGCAATTTACATTTTACTCAAAAATATACCTATAAAGAGACAAATCAGAAAAACTGAAAATTTTGTAGTGGTCTCTTAATTTTTGCCAGAGCTGTATTTTTAGTTTAAAATTCTTTCACCATTAAAATCTTTTACTTTAACCCCTTAGCGACCGCCGATACGCCTTTTAACGGCGGCCACTAAGGGTACTTAAACCACAGCGCCGTTAATTAACGGCGCTGTGGAAAAAGTGAATAGCGCCTCCCAGTGTCGGATTTTCTCCGGGGTCTCGGCTGCCGGGGGTAGCCGAGACCCCAGAGAACATGATTCGGGGGATTTTTTACCCACCCCGCATTAGCGATCGCCGGTAATTAACCGTTTACCGGCGATCGCAAAAAAAAAAAAACGCGATCTCTTTTTAATTTCTCTGTCCTCCAATGTGATCGCACATCGGAGGACAGAGAAAAGGGGTCCCAGGTAGCCCCCCAATACTCACCTATCTCCCCCGGTGCTCCTCGTGGCTCCCGGTGGGCGCCGCTATCTTCAAAATGGCGGGCGCATGCGCAGTGCGCCCGCCGGCCGGCCGGCCCCGTGAAAATCTTTGGGGTCTCGGCTGCCGGGGGTAGCCGAGACCCCAAAGAGCATGATCGGGGTCAGTTTTACCGACCCCTGTTTTGTGATCGCACATCAGAGGACAGAGAAATAGGGGGATTCGGGGACCCTGTCATACTCTCCTGTGTCCCTGGATCCTGCTGCTGCTCCTCCTGGCCGCCGGCAAAAGAAAATGGCGGGCGCATGCGCAGTGCGCCCGCCATCTGTCTCCATCTGCTGGCCGGCAGGAGAACAGCAGTTGGGGCTAAAATTAGGGTTAGGGCTAGGGTTAGGGTTAGGGCTAGGGTTAGGGCTAGGGTTAGGGCTAGGGCTAGGGCTAGGGTTAGGGTTAGGGCTAGGGTTAGGGCTAGGGTTAGGGCTAGGGCTAGGGTTAGGGCTAGGGTTAGGGTTAGGGCTAGGGTTAGGGCTAGAGCTAGGGTTAGGGCTAGGGTTAGGGCTAGGGTTAGGGCTAGGGTTAGGGTTAGGGCTAGGGTTAGGGCTAGGGTTAGGGCTAGGGTTAGGGTTAGGGCTAGGGTTAGGGCTATGGTTAGGGCTAGGGTTAGGGTTAGGGCTAGGGTTAGGGCTAGGGTTAGGGCTAGGGTTGGGGCTAAATTTAGGGTTAGGGTTGGGGCTAAATATAGGGTTAGGGTTGGGGCTAAATTTAGGGTTAGGCTTCTTTCACACTTACGTCGGTACGGGGCCGTCGCAATGCGTCGGCCCGACATACCGACGCACGTTGTGAAAATTGTGCACAACGTGGGCAGCGGCTGTAGTTTTTCAACGCATCCGCTGCCCAATCTATGTCCTGGGGAGGAGGGGGCGGAGTTACGGCCACGCATGTGCGGTCAGAAATGGCGGATGCGACGTACAAAAAAACGTTTCATTGAACGTTTTTTTGTGCCGACGGTCCGCCAAAACACAACTGATCCAGTGCACGACGGACGCGACATGTGGCCATCCGTCACGATCCGTCGGCAATACAAGTCTATGGGCAAAAAACGCATTCTGCGGGCACATTTGCAGGATCCGTTTCTTGTCCAAAACGACGGATTGCGACGGATGCCAAACGATGCAAGTGTGAAAGTAGCCTTAGGGCTAGGGTTAGGGTTGGGGCTAAAGTTAGGGCTAGGGTTGGGGCTAAAGTTAGGGTTAGAGTTGGGATTAGGGTTAGGGTTTGGATTAGGGTTGGTATTAGGGTTAGGGTTGGAATTAGGGTTACGCTTGGGATTAGGGTTAGGTTTGGGATTAGGGTTAAGGTTAGGGTTGTGATTAGGGGTGTATTGGGATTAGGGTTAGGTTTGAGGTTAGGGTTGAGATTAGGATTAGGGGTGTGTTGGATTTAGGGTTTTGATTAGGGTTATGGTTAGGGTTGACATTAGGGTTGTTTTGGGGTAAGGGTTGTGATTATTGTTAGGGTTAGTGATTAGCATTATGGATCAGGTTGAGATTAGGGTTACGGGTGTGTTGGGGTTAGGGTTGGAGCTAGAATTGGGGGGTTTCCACTGTTTAGGTACATCAGGGGATCTCCAAACACGACAGTCAATTTTGCGCTCAAAAAGTCAAATGGTGCTCCCTCCCTTCTGAGCTCTGCCGTGCGCCCAAACAGTGGGTTACCCCCACATATGGGGCATCAGCGTACTCGGGATAAATTGGACAACAACTTCTGGGGTCCAATTTCTCTTGTTACCCTTGTGAAAATAAAAACTTGGGGGTTACAAAATCTTTTTTGTTGAAAAATATATATATATATATTTTTTTTATGACTCTGCATTCTAAACTTCTGTGAAGCACTTGGGCATTCAAAGTTCTCACCACACATCTATATAAGTTCCTTGGGGGGTCTAGTTTCCAAAATGGGGTCACTTGTGCGGGGTTACTACTGTTTAGGTACATCAGGGGCTCTGCAAACGCAACATAACGCCCACAGACCATTCTATCTAAGTCTGCATTCCAAAACGGCGCTCCTTCCCTTCCGAGCTCTGCCGTGCGCCCAAACAGTGGTTTACCCCCACATATGGGGCATCAGCATACTCAGGATAAATTGGACAACAACTTTAGTGGTCCAATTTCTCCTGTTACCCTTGTGAAAATAAAAACTTGGGGGCTACAATATCTTTTTTGTGAAAAAAAAAATATTTTTTATTTTCATGACTCTGCATTCTAAACTTCTGTGAAGCACTTGGGCATTCAAAGTTCTCACCACACATCTAGATAAGTTCCTTGGGGGGGTCTAGTTTCCAAAATGGGGTCACTTGTGGGGGGTTACTACAGTTTAGGTACATCAGGGGCTCTGCAATCGCAACATAATGCCCACAGACCATTCTATCAAAGTCTGCATTCCAAAAAGGCGCTCCTTCCCTTCCGAGCTCTGCCGTGCGCCCAAACAGTGGTTTACCCCCACATATGGGGTACCAACATACTCAGGACAAATTGGACAACAACTTTTGGGGTCCAATTTCTCTTGTTACCCTTGTGAAAATAAAAGCTTGGGGGCTAAAAAATCTTTTTTGTGGAAAAAAAAAATATTTTTTATTTTCACGACTCTGCATTATAAACTTCTGTGAAGCACTTGGGCATTCAAAGTTCTCACCACACATCTAGATAAGTTCCTTGGGGGGTCTAGTTTCCAAAATGGGGTCACTTGTGGGGGATTTCTACTGTTTAGGCACATCAGGGGCTCTCCAAACGCGACATGGCGTCCGATCTCAATTCCAGCCAATTCTACATTGAAAAAGTAAAACGGCACTCCTTCTCTTCCAAGCTCTGCGGTGCACCCTAACAGTGGTTTACCCCCACATATTGGGTATCAGCGTACTCAGGAGAAATTGAGCAACAACTTTTGTGGTCTAATTTCTCCTGTTACCCTTGTGAAAATAAAAATTTGTGGGCAAAAAGATCATTTTTGTAGAAAAAATGCGATTTTTTTTTTCACGGCTCTACATTATAAACTTCTGTGAAGCACATGGGGGTTCAAAGTGCTCACCACACATCTAGATAAGTTCCTTAAGGGGTCTAGTTTCCAAAATGGGGTCACTTGTGGGGGGTTTCCACTGTTTAGGCACATCAGGGGCTCTCCAAACGCGACATGGCGTCCAATCTCAATTCCAGCCAATTCTACATTGAAAAAGTAAAACGGCGCTCCTTCACTTCCAAGCTCTGCGGTGCGCCCAAACAGTGGTTTACCCTCACATATGGGGTATCGACGTATTCAGGAGAAATCGCACAACAACTTTTGTGGTCTAACTTCTCCTGTTACCCTTGTGAAAATAAGAATTTGTGGGCGAAAAGATCATTTTTGTGTAAACAAAAGCGATTTTTTATTTTCACGGCTCTACGTTATCAACTTCTGTGAAGCACTTGGGGGTTCAAAGTGCTCACCACACATCTAGATAAGTTCCTTAAGGGGTCTAGTTTCCAAAATGGTGTCACTTGTGGGGAGTTTCCACTGTTTAGGCACATCAGGGGCTCTCTAAACGTGACATGGCGTCCGATCTCAATTCCAGCCAATTCTGCATTGAAAAAGTCAAACGGCGCTCCTTCACTTCTAAGTTCTGTGGTGCGCCCAAAAAGTGGTTTACCCCCACATATGGGGTATTGGCGTATTCAGGAGAAATTGCATAACAAAATTTATGGTTACATTTCTGTTTTTACACTTGTGAAAATAAAAAAAATGGTTCTGAATTAAGATGTTTGCAAAAAAAAAGTTAAATGTTCATTTTTTCCTTCCACATTGTTTCAGTTCCTGTGAAGCACGTAAAGGGTTAATAAACTTCTTGAATGTGGTTTTGAGAACCTTGAGGGGTGTAGTTTTAGAATGGTGGCACACTTCATTATTTTCTATCATATAGACCCCTCAAAATGACTTCAAATGTGATGTGGTCCCTAAAAAAAAATGGTGTTGTAAAAATGAGAAATTGCTGGTCAACTTTTAACCCTTATAACTCCCTAACAAAAAAAAATTTTGTTTCCAAAATTGTGCTGATGTAAAGTAGACATGTGGAAAATGTTATTTATTAACTATTTTTCGTGACATATCTCTCTGATTTAAGGGCATAAAAATACAACACATCAGAGGACAGAGAAATAGGGGGATTCGGGGACCCTGTCATACTCTCCTGTGTCCCTGGATCCTGCTGCTGCTCCTCCTGTCCGCCGGCAAAAGAAAATGGCGGGCGCATGCGCAGTGCGCCCGCCATCTGTCTCCATCTGCTGGCCGGCAGGAGAACAGCAGTTGGGGCTAAAATTAGGGTTAGGGCTAGGGTTAGGGTTAGGGCTAGGGTTAGGGCTAGGATTAGGGCTAGGGCTAGGGTTAGGGTTAGGGTTAGGGCTAGGGTTAGGGTTAGGGCTAGGGTTAGGGCTAGGGCTAGGTTTAGGGCTAGGGTTAGGGCTAGGGTTAGGGTTAGGGCTAGGGTTAGGGCTAGGGTTAGGGTTAGGGCTGGGGTTAGGGTTAGGGCTATGGTTAGGGTTAGGGGTAGGGTTAGGGCTAGGGTTAGGGCTAGGGTTAGGGCTAGGGTTAGGTCTAGGGTTGGGGCTAAATTTAGGGTTAGGGTTGGGGCTAAATATAGGGTTAGGGTTGGGGCTAAATTTAGGGTTAGGCTTCTTTCACACTTACGTCGGTACGGGGCCGTCGCAATGCGTCGGCCCGACATACCGACACACGTTGTGAAAATTGTGCACAACGTGGGCAGCGGCTGAAGTTTTTCAACGCATCCGCTGCCCAATCTATGTCCTGGGGAGGAGGGGGCGGAGTTACGGCCATGCATGCGCGGTCAGAAATGGCGGATGCGACGTACAAAAAAACGTTTCATTGAACGTTTTTTTGTGCCGACAGTCCGCCAAAACACAACTGATCCAGTGCACGACGGACGCGACGTGTAGCCATCCGTCACGATCCGTCGGCAATACAAGTCTATGGGCAAAAAACGCATTCTGCGGGCACATTTGCAGGATCCGTTTCTTGTCCAAAACGACGGATTGCGACGGATGCCAAACGATGCAAGTGTGAAAGTAGCCTTAGGGCTAGGGTTAGGGTTGGGGCTAAAGTTAGGGCTAGGGTTGGGGCTAAAGTTAGGGTTAGAGTTGGGATTAGGGTTAGGGTTTGGATTAGGGTTGGTATTAGGGTTTGGGTTGGAATTAGGGTTACGCTTGGGATTAGAGTTAGGTTTGGGATTAGGGTTAAGGTTAGGGTTGTGATTAGGGGTGTATTGGGATTAGGGTTAGGTTTGAGGTTAGGGTTTAGATTAGGATTAGGGGTGTGTTGGATTTAGGGTTTTGATTAGGGTTATGGTTAGGGTTGACATTAGGATTGTTTTGGGGTAAGGGTTGTGATTATGGTTAGGGTTAGTGATTAGCATTATGGATCAGGTTGAGATTAGGGTTACGGGTGTGTTGGGGTTAGGGTTGGAGCTAGAATTGGGGGGTTTCCACTGTTTAGGTACATCAGGGGATCTCCAAACACGACAGTCAATTTTGTGCTCAAAAAGTCAAATGGTGCTCCCTCCCTTCTGAGCTCTGCCGTGCGCCCAAACAGTGGGTTACCCCCACATATGGGGCATCAGCGTACTCGGGATAAATTGGACAACAACTTCTGGTTTCCAATTTCTCTTGTTACCCTTGTGAAAATAAAAACTTGGGGGTTACAAAATCTTTTTTGTTGAAAAATATATATATATATATTTTTTTTATGACTCTGCATTCTAAACTTCTGTGAAGCACTTGGGCATTCAAAGTTCTCACCACACATCTAGATAAGTTCCTTGGGGGGTCTAGTTTCCAAAATGGGGTCACTTGTGCGGGGTTACTACTGTTTAGGTACATCAGGGGCTCTGCAAACGCAACATAACGCCCACAGACCATTCTATCTAAGTCTGCATTCCAAAACGGCGCTCCTTCCCTTCCGAGCTCTGCCGTGCGCCCAAACAGTGGTTTACCCCCACATATGGGGCATCAGCATACTCAGGATAAATTGGACAACAACTTTAGTGGTCCAATTTCTCCTGTTACCCTTGTGAAAATAAAAACTTGGGGGCTACAATATCTTTTTTGTGAAAAAAAAAATATTTTTTATTTTCATGACTCTGCATTCTAAACTTCTGTGAAGCACTTGGGCATTCAAAGTTCTCACCACAAATCTAGATAAGTTCCTTGGGGGGGTCTAGTTTCCAAAATGGGGTCACTTGTGGGGGGTTACTACAGTTTAGGTACATCAGGGGCTCTGCAATCGCAACATAATGCCCACACACCATTCTATCAAAGTCTGCATTCCAAAAAGGCGCTCCTTCCCTTCCGAGCTCTGCCGTGCGCCCAAACAGTGGTTTACCCCCACATATGGGGCATCAGCATACTCAGGATAAATTGGACAACAACTTTAGTGGTCCAATTTCTCCTGTTACCCTTGTGAAAATAAAAACTTGGGGGCTACAATATCTTTTGTGTGAAAAAAAAAATATTTTTTATTTTCATGACTCTGCATTCTAAACTTCTGTGAAGCACTTGGGCATTCAAAGTTCTCACCACAAATCTAGATAAGTTCCTTGGGGGGGTCTAGTTTCCAAAATGGGGTCACTTGTGGGGGGTTACTACAGTTTAGGTACATCAGGGGCTCTGCAATCGCAACATAATGCCCACAGACCATTCTATCAAAGTCTGCATTCCAAAAAGGCGCTCCTTCCCTTCCGAGCTCTGCCGTGCGCCCAAACAGTGGTTTACCCCCACATATGGCGCATCAGCGTACTTGGGATAAATTGGACAACAACGATTGCAGTCCAATTTCTCCTGTTACCCTTGTGAAAATAAAAACTTGGGGGTTACAATATCTTTTTTGTGGAAAAAAAAAATATTTTTTATTTTCACGACTCTGCATTCTAAACTTCTGTGAAGCACTTGGGCATTCAAAGTTCTCACCACACATCTAGATAAGTTCCTTGGGGGGTCTAGTTTCCAAAATGGGGTCACTTGTGGAGGGTTTCTACTGGTTAGGTACATCAGGGGCTCTGCAAACGCAACATAATGCCCGCAGACCATTCTATCAAAGTCTGCATTCCAAAACGGCGCTCCTTCCTTCCGAGCTTTGCCGTGCGCCTAAACAGTGGTTTACCCCCACATATGGGGTACCAACATACTCAGGACAAATTGGACAACAACTTTTGGGGTCCAATTTCTCTTGTTACCCTTGTGAAAATAAAAGCTTGGGGGCTAAAAAATCTTTTTTGTGGAAAAAAAAAATATTTTTTATTTTCACGACTCTGCATTATAAACTTCTGTGAAGCACTTGGGCATTCAAAGTTCTCACCACACATCTAGATAAGTTCCTTGGGGGGTCTAGTTTCCAAAATGGGGTCACTTGTGGGGGATTTCTACTGTTTAGGCACATCAGGGGCTCTCCAAACGCGACATGGCGTCCGATCTCAATTCCAGCCAATTCTACATTGAAAAAGTAAAACGGCACTCCTTCTCTTCCAAGCTCTGCGGCGCACCCTAACAGTGGTTTACCCCCACATATTGGGTATCAGCGTACTCAGGAGAAATTGCACAACAACTTTTGTGGTCTAATTTCTCCTTTTACCCTTGTGAAAATAAAAATTTGTGGGCAAAAAGATCATTTTTGTAGAAAAAATGCAATTTTTTTTTCACGGCTCTACATTATAAACTTCTGTGAAGCACATGGGGGTTCAAAGTGCTCACCACACATCTAGATAAGTTCCTTAAGGGGTCTAGTTTCTAAAATGGGGTCACTTGTGGGGGGTTTCCACTGTTTAGGCACATCAGGGGCTCTCCAAACGCGACATGGCGTCCAATCTCAATTCCAGCCAATGTTACATTGAAAAAGTAAAACGGCGGTCCTTCACTTCCAAGCTCTGCGGTGCGCCCAAACAGTGGTTTACCCTCACATATGGGGTATCGACGTATTCAGGAGAAATCGCATAACAACTTTTGTGGTCTAACTTCTCCTGTTACCCTTGTGAAAATAAGAATTTGTGGGCGAAAAGATCATTTTTGTGTAAACAAAAGCGATTTTTTATTTTCACGGCTCTACGTTATCAACTTCTGTGAAGCACTTGGGGGTTCAAAGTGCTCACCACACATCTAGATAAGTTCCTTAAGGGGTCTAGTTTCCAAAATGGTGTCACTTGTGGGGAGTTTCCACTGTTTAGGCACATCAGGGGCTCTCTAAACGTGACATGGCGTCCGATCTCAATTCCAGCCAATTCTGCATTGAAAAAGTCAAACGGCGCTCCTTCACTTCTAAGTTCTGCGGTGCGCCCAAAAAGTGGTTTACCCCCACATATGGGGTATTGGCGTATTCAGGAGAAATTGCGTAACAAAATTTATGGTTACATTTCTGTTTTTACACTTGTGAAAATAAAAAAAATGGTTCTGAATTAAGATGTTTGCAAAAAAAAAGTTAAATGTTCATTTTTTCCTTCCACATTGTTTCAGTTCCTGTGAAGCACGTAAAGGGTTAATAAACTTCTTGAATGTGGTTTTGAGAACCTTGAGGGGTGTAGTTTTAGAATGGTGGCACACTTCATTATTTTCTATCATATAGACCCCTCAAAATGACTTCAAATGTGATGTGGTCCCTAAAAAAAAATGGTGTTGTAAAAATGAGAAATTGCTGGTCAACTTTTAACCCTTATAACTCCCTAACAAAAAAAAATTTTGTTTCCAAAATTGTGCTGATGTAAAGTAGACATGTGGAAAATGTTATTTGTTAACTATTTTTCGTGACATATCTCTCTGATTTAAGGGCATAAAAATACAAATTTTGAAAATTGCAAAATTTTAAAAATTTTCGCCATATTTCCATTTTTTTCATAAATAATCGCAAGTAATATCGAAGAAATGTTACCACTAGCATGAAGTACAATATGTCACGAAAAAACAGTCTCAGAATCAGCGGGATCCGATGAAGCGTTCCAGAGTTATAACCTCATAAATTGACAGTGGTCAGAATTGCAAAAATTGGCTCGGTCATTAAGTACCAAATTGGATCTGTCACTAAGGGGTTAAATAAAGGTCACTATGTAAGTATACACATTAAAAGTAGTTTGCGGCAACGGCCAGCAGTTTGTTCTGGTGTCTACAATTGTTAATGCAACTAGTCAAACAGTGGCAAAATCTTAGATGCATGTTAAGCTGTTAATAAATGTTTTGTTGCATGCTTACAATTGTCACTCACAGTAAATTGATAAGTACTCTGAGGGGTGACTATGGCTACTCTGTACATGCCCCTTGACTAAAAGCTGGAAACTCTCAGGAACATATACATTCTTTTGATCCAGGCAGTTTCACTTTAAGAAAGAAATGCAGCATTGTAATGCTATTTAACCCTAGATCTGCTAGTAAATAGCATTTTCCAAAGTGATAGGTTCCCTTTAATAGATAAATACTAATATGACATTTCTAAACTTGTTTTTGTAAATCGTATAAATGACATAATGTCTTGTTTGTTGTGCAAGACTGACCTTTGCACTATATTGTAAACATGTCAAGAAATATATCTGAGTACCCTGCATCTTTTTTTGTTTAAATGAAAATGCTTTTCCTAGGCAACACAGACATCTGCAATAACCTCTATAAAGGCCATTTCATTCCAAGTTAGTAAATTGTTGCAAAAGCCTTTCATGTTCTCTAAATGTCAACATTGTTCTTTTTGGCAATTAAATGGAATTTAAAACTTGGATAGAATACTTGATATCAATTTTTCATTATAATTTGAATTTGAACTTTCATACCATTAATATTATTTCATATCAATCTAATATAATGATAATAATAATGTTATCAAACTTTGTTTATGCCGCTACTAAGGTTATACATTTGTTTTTCAATTTAAGTAATGCAATGTCAGAATTTCTTTTAAAACAAAATGTAGTTTGTGGCATCATTTTCTGAAATCAGCAAAGATTTCATTTTTCCATCAATGGAGCAGTCTAAGGCTTGTTTTCTGTGTGGTGGGTTGACAGCATGACAGCAGTGGTGACCCGACAGCCAGCTCCTCACTGCTGATAATGCTGGATGCCTACTGATTAGCACTGCTATTTCACACCCTTGCCCTTGATGTTGGACATACATATTCGTCATGTGTTGGGAAAGGATTAATCTGCACAGTTTATGAATTTTGTACTCTTAGGAGTATTCCTTTAATGAAATACTCTATTCAAAGCTGTGTTATGCTGCTTGCTGGGGATGGAAATGCCTTTTATTGATATTACGCTTTACAAACATCATCATTTGTTGGTCATATTAGGGCTCACAATCTAAATTTCCCATCAGTATGTCTCTGGGAGGAAACTGTACTACCCAGATGAAACCCAAGCAAACATGGGGAGAACATACAAACTCCTTGCAGATGTTGTCCTTTGTGGGATTTGAACCCAGGACCCCAATGCTGCAAAGCTACAGTGCTAACTACTGATACACCATTTTATCTAATGATCCCTTTCTTGGAGCAGATTTCTTCCTTTCCAGTGTTTAACCCCTTAGTGACAGAGCCAATTTGGTACTTAATGACTGAGTCAATTTTTACAATTCTGACCACTGTCACTTTATGAGGTTATAACTCTGGAATGTGTTATGTTTGCTAATGACAGGTGTTATGAAGGCAATCCAGAAACACAGTGTGCTTAGCGATCAGAGCGCACACAGTGATCTGACAAATACCCAAAAATACAAGAACGAGCTCTGAGACGTGGAAACTCTGTAGACTGCACACCTGATCCTATCCTAAACACAACTAAAAGCGGCTGTGGATTGCGCCTAACAACTACCTAGGCAACTCGGCACAGCCTAAGAAACTAGCTAGCCTGAAGATAGAAAAATAGGCCTGACTTGCCCCAGAGAAATTCCCCAAAGGAAAAGGCAGCCCCCCACATATAATGACTGTGAGTAAGATGAAAAGACAAAACGTAGGGATGAAATAGATTCAGCAAAGTGGGGCCCGATATTCTAGGACAGAGTGAGGACAGTAAAGCGAACTTTGCAGTCTACAAAAAACCCTAAAGCAAAACCACGCAAAGGGGGCAAAAAAAAACCACCGTGCCGAACTAACGGCACGGCGGTACACCCTTTGCATCTCAGAGCTTCCAGCAGAACAAAAGACAAGCTGGACAGAAAAAAAGCAACAAAAAAGCAAAAAGCACTTAGCTATACAGAGCAGCAGGTCACAGGAACAATCAGGAGAAGCTCAGATCCAACACTGAAACATTGACAAGGAGCAAGGATAGCAGCATCAGGCGGAGTTAAGTAATGAAGCAGCTAACGAGCTCACCAGAACACCTGAGGGAGGAAGCTCAGAAGCTGCAGTACCACTTGTGACCACAGGAGTGAATTCAGCCACAGAATTCACAACAGTACCCCCCCCTTGAGGAGGGGTCACCGAACCCTCACCAGAGCCCCCAGGCCGACCAGGATGAGCCGCATGAAAGGCACGAACAAGATCGGAAGCATGAACATCAGAGGCAAAAACCCAGGAATTATCTTCCTGAGCATAACCCTTCCATTTAACCAGATACTGGAGTTTCCGTCTAGAAACACGAGAATCCAAAATCTTCTCCACAATATACTCCAATTCCCCCTCCACCAAAACCGGGGCAGGAGGCTCAACAGATGGAACCATAGGTGCCACGTATCTCCGCAACAACGACCTATGGAATACATTATGTATGGAAAAGGAGTCTGGGAGGGTCAAACGAAAAGACACAGGATTGAGAACCTCAGAAATCCTATACGGACCAATAAAATGAGGTTTAAATTTAGGAGAGGAAACCTTCATAGGAATATGACGAGAAGATAACCAAACCAGATCCCCAACACGAAGTCGGGGACCCACACGGCGTCTGCGATTAGCAAAAAAGTTGAGCTTTCTCTTGGGACAAGATCAAATTGTCCACTACCTGAGTCCAGATCTGCTGCAACCTATCCACCACAGAATCCACACCAGGACAGTCCGAAGACTCAACCTGTCCTGAAGAGAAACGAGGATGGAACCCAGAATTGCAAAAAAATGGAGAAACCAAGGTAGCCGAGCTGGCCCGATTATTAAGGGCGAACTCAGCCAACGGCAAAAAGGACACCCAATCATCCTGGTCTGCAGAAACAAAACATCTCAGATATGTTTCCAAGGTCTGATTGGTTCGTTCGGTCTGGCCATTAGTCTGAGGATGGAAAGCCGAGGAAAAGGATAGGTCAATGCCCATCCTACCACAAAAGGCTCGCCAAAACCTTGAAACAAACTGGGAACCTCTGTCAGAAACAATATTCTCAGGAATGCCATGCAACCGAACCACATGCTGAAAGAACAAAGGTACCAAATCAGAGGAGGAAGGCAATTTAGCCAAGGGCACCAGATGGACCATTTTAGAAAAGCGATCACAGACCACCCAAATGACTGACATCTTTTGAGAAACGGGAAGGTCAGAAATGAAATCCATCGAAATATGTGTCCAAGGCCTCTTTGGGACCGGCAAGGGCAAAAGCAACCCACTGGCACGAGAACAGCAGGGCTTAGCCCTAGCACAAATCCCACAGGACTGCACAAAAGTACGTACATCCCGTGACAGAGATGGCCACCAGAAGGATCTAGCCACTAACTCTCTGGTACCAAAGATTCCAGGATGACCAGCCAACACCGAACAATGAAGTTCAGAGATAAGTTTATTAGTCCACCTATCAGGGACGAACAGTTTCTCTGCTGGACAACGATCAGGTTTATTCGCCTGAAATTTTTGCAGCACCCGCCGCAAATCAGGGGAGATGGCAGACACAATGACTCCTTCCTTGAGGATACCCGCTGGCTCAGATAAACCCGGAGAGTCGGGCACAAAACTCCTAGACAGAGCATCCGCCTTCACATTTTTAGAGCCCGGAAGGTACGAAATCACAAAGTCGAAGCGGGCAAAAAATAACGACCAACGGGCCTGTCTAGGATTCAAGCGCTTGGCAGACTCGAGATAAGTCAAGTTCTTATGATCAGTCAATACCACCACGCGATGCTTAGCTCCTTCAAGCCAATGACGCCACTCCTCGAATGCCCACTTCATGGCCAGCAACTCTCGATTGCCCACATCATAATTACGCTCAGCGGGCGAAAACTTCCTGGAAAAGAAAGCACATGGTTTCATCACTGAGCAATCAGAACCTCTCTGTGACAAAACCGCCCCTGCTCCAATCTCAGAAGCATCAACCTCGACCTGGAACGGAAGAGAAACATCTGGCTGACACAACACAGGGGCAGAACAAAAACGACGCTTCAACTCCTGAAAAGCTTCCACAGCAGCAGAAGACCAATTAACCAAATCAGCACCCTTCTTGGTCAAATCGGTCAATGGTTTGGCAATGCTAGAAAAATTACAGATGAAGCGACGATAAAAATTAGCAAAGCCCAGGAACTTTTGCAGACTTTTCAGAGATGTCGGGTGAATCCAATCCTGGATGGCTTGGACCTTAACTGGATCCATCTCGATAGTAGAAGGGGTAAAGATGAACCCCAAAAATGAAACTTTCTGCACACCGAAGAGACACTTTGATCCCTTCACAAACAAAGAGTTAGCACGCAGGACCTGAAAAACCATTCTGACCTGCTTCACATGAGACTCCCAATCATCTGAGAAGATCAAAATGTCATCCAAGTAAACAATCAGGAATTTATCCAGATACTCACGGAAGATGTCATGCATAAAAGACTGAAACACAGATGGAGCATTGGCAAGTCCGAACGGCATCACTAGATACTCAAAATGACCCTCGGGCGTATTGAATGCAGTTTTCCATTCATCTCCTTGCCTGATTCTCACCAGATTATACGCACCACGAAGATCTATCTTAGTGAACCAACTAGCCCCCTTAATCCGAGCAAACAAGTCAGATAACAATGGCAAGGGATACTGAAATTTAACAGTGATCTTATTAAGAAGGCGGTAATCAATACACGGTCTCAGCGAACCATCCTTCTTGGCTACAAAGAAGAACCCTGCTCCCAGTGGTGATGACGATGGGCGAATATGTCCCTTCTCCAGGGATTCCTTCACATAACTGCGCATAGCGGCGTGTTCGGGCACGGATAAATTAAATAATCGACCTTTAGGGAATTTACTACCAGGAATCAAATTGATAGCACAATCACAATCCCTATGCGGAGGTAGAGCATCGGACTTGGGCTCTTCAAATACATCCTGATAATCAGACAAGAACTCTGGGACCTCAGAAGGGGTGGATGACGAAATCGACAAAAATGGAACATCACCATGTACCCCCTGACAACCCCAGCTGGATACCGACATGGAATTCCAATCCAATACTGGATTATGGGTTTGTAGCCATGGCAACCCCAACACGACCACATCATGCAGATTATGCAACACCAGAAAGCGAATTACTTCCTGATGTGCAGGAGCCATGCACATGGTCAGCTGGGCCCAGTATTGAGGTTTATTCTTGGCCAAAGGTGTAGCATCAATTCCTCTCAATGGAATAGGACACCGCAAAGGCTCCAAGAAAAACCCACAACGTTTAGCATAATCCAAATCCATCAGATTCAAGGCAGCGCCCGAATCCACAAACGCCATGACAGAAAACGACGACAAAGAGCATATCAAGGTAATGGACAGAAGGAATTTGGACTGTACAGTACCAATGACGGCAGACCTAGCGGACCGCTTAGTGCGCTTAGGACAATCAGAAATAGCATGAGTGGAATCACCACAGTAGAAACACAGACCATTCAGACGTCTGTATTCCTGCCGTTCAACTCTAGTCATAGTCCTATCGCACTGCATAGGCTCAGGTTTAACCTCAGGCAGTACCGCCAAATGGTGCACAGATTTACGCTCGTGCAAGCGTCGACCGATCTGAATGGCCAAAGACAAAGACTCATTCAAACCAGCAGGCATAGGAAATCCCACCATGACATCCTTAAGAGCCTCAGAGAGACCCTTTCTGAACAAAGCTGCCAGCGCAGATTCATTCCACTGAGTGAGTACTGACCATTTCCTAAATTTCTGACAATATACTTCTATATCATCCTGACCCTGGCACAAAGCCAGCAAATTTTTCTCAGCCTGATCCACTGAATTAGGCTCATCGTACAGCAATCCGAGCGCCAGGAAAAACGCATCGACACTACTCAATGCAGGGTCTCCTGGCGCAAGAAAAAATGCCCAGTCTTGAGGGTCGCCGCGCAAAAAAGAAATAATAATCAAAACCTGTTGAATAGGATTACCAGAAGAATGAGGTTTCAAGGCCAGAAATAGCTTACAATTATTTTTGAAACTTAGAAACTTAGTTCTATCTCCAAAAAACAAATCAGGAATAGGAATTCTTGGTTCTAACATAGATTTCTGATCAATAGTATCTTGAATTTTTTGTACATTTATAACGAGATTATCCATTGAAGAGCACAGACCCTGAATATCCATGTCCACACCTGTGTCCAGAATCACCCAAATGTCTAGGGGAAAAAAAAAAAGTGAACACAGAGCAGAAAAAAAAAAAAAAAATGATGTCAGAACTTTTTCTTTCCCTCTATTGAGAATCATTAGTTAGGCTCCTTGTACTGTTATGTTTGCTAATGACAGGTGTTATGAAGGCAATCCAGAAACACAGTGTGCTTAGCGATCAGAGCGCACACAGTGATCTGACAAATACCCAAAAATACAAGAACGAGCTCTGAGACGTGGAAACTCTGTAGACTGCACACCTGATCCTATCCTAAACACAACTAAAAGCGGCTGTGGATTGCGCCTAACAACTACCTAGGCAACTCGGCACAGCCTAAGAAACTAGCTAGCCTGAAGATAGAAAAATAGGCCTGACTTGCCCCAGAGAAATTCCCCAAAGGAAAAGGCAGCCCCCCACATATAATGACTGTGAGTAAGATGAAAAGACAAAACGTAGGGATGAAATAGATTCAGCAAAGTGGGGCCCGATATTCTAGGACAGAGCGAGGACAGTAAAGCGAACTTTGCAGTCTACAAAAAACCCTAAAGCAAAACCACGCAAAGGGGGCAAAAAAAACCCACCGTGCCGAACCAACGGCACGGCGGTACACCCTTTGCGTCTCAGAGCTTCCAGCAGAACAAAAGACAAGCTGGACAGAAAAAAAGCAACAAAAAAGCAAAAAGCACTTAGCTATACAGAGCAGCAGGTCACAGGAACAATCAGGAGAAGCTCAGATCCAACACTGAAACATTGACAAGGAGCAAGGATAGCAGCATCAGGCGGAGTTAAGTAATGAAGCAGCTAACGAGCTCACCAGAACACCTGAGGGAGGAAGCTCAGAAGCTGCAGTACCACTTGTGACCACAGAAGTGAATTCAGCCACAGAATTCACAACAGGAATGCTTTAATGGATCCCACTGATTCTGAGACTGTTTTTTCGGGACATATTGCACTTCATGCTAGTGGTAACATTTTTTTGATATTACTTGCGATTATTTATGAAAAAAACGGAAATATGGCGAAAATTTTTAAAATTTAGCAATTTCTAAACTTTGTATTTTTATGCCATTAAATCAGAGAGATATGTCACACAAAATAGTTAATAAATAATATTTCCCACATGTCTAGTTTACATCAGCACAATTTTGGAAGCAAAATTTTATTTTGGTAAGAAGTTATAAGGGTTAAAAGTTGACCAGCAATTTCTCATTTTTACAACAAAATTTGCAAAACCATTTTTTTAGGGACAATCTCACATTTAAAGTCACTTTGAGGGGTGTACATGACAGAAAATACCCAAACTTACACCTTTCTAATAAACTACACCCCTCAAGGTGCTCAAATCCACATTCAAGAAGTTTAGTAACCCTTGATGTGCTTCACAGCAACTGAAACAATGTGGAAGGAAAAAATGAACATTTAACTTTTTTTTTGCAAACATTTTACTTCAGAACCAATTTTTTTTATTTTCAAGTGTAAAAAGAGAAAGTGAGCCAAAAAATTTGTTGTGCAATTTCTCCTGAATACGCCGATGTCCAAAATGTGGGGGTAAACCACTGTTTGGGTGCACGGTAGGCCTTGGAAGAGAAGGAGCAGCGTTTGACTTTTTCAATGCAGAATTTGCTGGAATTGAGATTGGACGCCATGTCGTGTTTGGAGAGCCCCTGATGTGCCTAAATAGTGGAAACCCCCCACAAATGACCTCATTTTGGAAACTAAACCCATTAAGGATCTTATCTAGATGTGTGGTGAGCACTTTGAACCCCTAAGTGCTTCACAGAAATTTTTAACGTAGAGCCGTGAAAATAAAAAATCCTTTTTTTCCTCAAAAATTATTTTTTAGCTTGCAATTTATTATTTTCCCAAGGGTAACAGGAGAAATTGGACCCCAAAATTTGTTGTCCAATTTGTTCTGATTATGCTGATACCTCATATGTGGGGGTAAAACACTGTTTTGGCACACATCAGGGCTCGGAAGGGAAGTAGTGATGTTTTAAAATGCAGACTTTGATGGAATAGTCTGCGGGTGTCATGTTGCATTCTCAGAGCCCCTGATATACCTAAAAAGTAGAAACCCCCAATAAGTAACCTCATTGTGGAAACTAGACCTCCCTAGGAACTTATCTAGATATGTGGTGGGCATTTTGAACACCCAAGTGCTTCACAGAAGTTTGACCGCAGAGCTATGAAAATAAAAAAAATCATTTTTCCCCACAAAAATGATTTTTTAGCCCCCAATTTTTTTATTTTTGCAAGGGTAACAGGAGAAACTGGACCACCAAAGTTGTTGTCCAATCAGTCCTGAGTACGTTGATAACAGTGGGGTAAACCACTGTTTGGGCGCACGGCAGAGCTCAGAAGAGAGGGAGCACCAATTGACTTTTTGAACGCAAAATTAGCTGTCGCGTTTGGAGACCCGTGATGTACCTAAACAGTGGAACCCCCCAATTTTAACTCCAACCGTAACCCCAACACACCCCTAGCGCTAATCCCAACCCAATCCATAACACTATTCACAACCCTAATGCCAAAACACCCCTAACCCTAATCCCAACTCTAACCCTAATCAAATCCCTAAACCCAACCCACCCTAATCATAATCTCAACACTAATCTCAAACCTAATCCCAACCCTAACCTTAACCCTAAGCCCAAACCTAACCCTAACCCCAAACGTAACCCTAATACCAACCCTAACCCTAATCCCAACTATAACCCTAACTTTAACCCTAACTTTAGCCCCAACCCTAGCCCTAACCCTAGCCCTAACTTTAACACCTACCCTAAACCTAGCCCTAACTTTAGCCCCAACCCTAACCCTAACCCTAAGTTTAGCACCAACCCTAGCCCTAAATTTAGCCCCAACCCTAACCCTAACTTAGCATCAACCCTTACCCTAACTTTAGCCCCAACCCTAACCATAGCCCAAACCCTAACTTTAGCCCCAACCCTAACCCTAACTTAGCACCAACCCTTACCCTAACTTTAGCCCCAACCCTAACCCCAACCCTAACCCTAGCCCTAACCCTAACCCTAGCCCTAATCCCAGCCCTAACCCTAGCCCTAACCCTAACCCTAGCCCTAACCCCAACCCTAACCCTAGCTCTAACTCTAACCCTAACCCTAATTGGAAAATAGAAATACATACTTGTTTTTATTTTATCATTTTTTTCCTAACTTAGTTGGTGATAAAGGAAGGGGGAAGTTATTTACTATTTTTTTTAATTTTGATCACTGTGATAGGATCTCACAGTGACCAAAACAAGAGGAAGAATCTTCATCTGCTGGCCAGCACATCACAGTGGGCGCACTGCGCATGCGCCCGCCATTTTCTTCCTGGAGGAAGCCAGGAGGGGACACAGGAGGACCCAGGGACACCGGTAAGTATGACAGGGAGATCACATCAGAAAACAGAGAATGACACGCCGCTTTTTTTTTCGGTCGCCGGTAACTTACCTGCGATTACAAAACAGAGTTCGGTAAAAACCAACCTCGATCATGTTCTTTGGGGTCTCGGCTACCCCCGGCATGCGCCTGCCATTTTTTTCCCAGAAACAGACGGCGGTGCCCATCGGGAGCCTCTGATGAGCGATCACATCGGAGGACAGAGAAATTAAATGGAAAATCGCGGGGTTTTTTTGCGGCCGCCGGTAAACGGTTATTTACCGGCGATTGCAACCTGGGGGTCAGTAAAAACCGACCCGAATCATGTTCTCTGGGGTCCCGGCAACCGAGACCCCAGAGAAATTCTGACTCTGGGGGGGGCGCTATACACTTTTTCCACAGTGCCGCTAATTAACGGCGCTGTGGTTTAAGTTCCATTAACTGTCGCCGTTAAAAGGCGTATCGACGGTCGTTAAGGGGTTAAACACAAGCAGGTACCAAAAATGTTGATAACCAGTTACCAAAAAATTATCCCTTTTTGGGGAATATTAACAGGTGCGGTGTTTTAAACTGTAGAAGCAATGGCACTGGAAACATTTCACGGGTAAAGGGAAGAATGGATTCAATTAAATTTCAACTAATTCTTAATTGAAACATAACACCATCTGTAAAAAAGCTGAAGTTGAAAAGAGGATGACTTCTACAAATGGATAATGATCCTAAACGCAAATTAAAATCCACATTACACTACCTTGAAAAGTGCAAGCAGCAGGTTTTACAATGGCCCTCACAGTCCCCTGATATGAACATCATTGAGAATCTGTGTCTAGACCTCAAAATAGCAGTGCATGCAAGACGACCTAGGAATCTCACAGAACTGGAAGAATTTTTCAAGAAAGAATGGATTAAAAACTCTCAAACAAGAACTAAAAGACTCTTGGCTGCCTACAAAAAACTTTACAAGCTGTGATACTTGTAAAAGGGATGCTAATAAGTATTAACTATGCAGGGTGCTCAAACTTTTGCTTCTGCCCTTTTTTGCAAAATTTTTAAAATATAAAAAAATGTATATATTTTTGGCCTAAAATAAGGAAATACGTAATATTTAACTTTAGGTATTTTTTTAATATAATTTCATCTTTTACTTGCTTAACTGTTCAAAAAATAATAATTTTGACCATGGGTGCCTAAACTTTTACATGCCACTGTAGAAGTTTCTGGAATTAAAAAAAAATCAAACAAAGTACAGTTCAGCATTGTTTTACAATGTACAGTGGGCACAGTTTTCATGAAATCATATGAGATTTGGTTGGTCAGATAAACTTTAAAAAAAATGCAACAGAAAAAGTGCAGCATTTATGCTAAATGTGAACACAATCTAGCTGTCCAGGCAAGGCAATCAATCAAAACTTTTCAGCAGTACTACTAAAAATAAACATTACAATGCTGCTTAACATCTTTACCAAAAATTCATCAAAGAAAGGGAAAAACACATAAAAGAAATACAGCAAATGCAATACTCAAACAAGATTGTTATTGCATCATGTGGTGTGTACACCTGTAGGAAACATGCAAAAAAAGATCAGTACAAAAATTGCAGCATTTATATTACATGTGGACACTGCCTCATTTTTGATGGGTTCAATGGAGAAAAAATGAATCACAACATTTTTACACGCCACTTACCGATCACCACGTTGTGTGGGTCATTACGATTACAAGGACACAAAAAATATCCATGTTGTTTTCTAATTTGTGATGCTTTGTGATGTTTATTATTATTTTTTTTTTTTTTTAAACTCATTAAAATTACATTTATGTAATTATTGTTCATTAGTTTGTGGGAAGAAGAAAATCTGACTTATTTTCGCTCTAGAGTACAGGTACATAGAAATATACTGCAATATAGAAGTATCTGTGACGCGAGTCACTATAGTAAAGGGAGGTCAAACGATCCGAGATCAGGTCCAGGAAATGGCACAGTACAACAAGGGAAAGTCAGAGACGAAATCCAATTCACTAGCCAGGGTCAGGAAAACCAGAAAAGCAAATATATTTTTCAAGGAGCAGGCAAAAGAGAAGTCAGGTCACAAGCAAAGAGTCAAGTCCAGAAAGGGAATAAAGTCAGGCTGGGTCAGATGCAGAGCACAGAGAGCGCAGACTTACACAGGCAGCAGCAAGTGTACAATTGACACAGAGTGAAGGAGCTAGCATGCTTAGGCTACTTTCACACATCAGGTTTTCGCTGTCAGGCTCAATCTGGCTAAATTTAAAAAAAAACAGATCCGGCGAATATTGCTGCCGTATCCGTTTTTTTCCCATAGACTTGTATTAGTGCCGGATGACATTGCGTTTCGTCTGTTTTTCGCAAGATCTGGCATATCTGCCGCTTCCAGTTTCTGGAAAAAAAGTCCATAGCAACGTTTTTTGTCTCCAGCAAAAAAGCCGGAAGCGCCGGATCCGACGCTTCCCGCTGTTTGCTAGAATGGAAACCTATGGGAGCCAGAAGGTGCCGGATCTGGAAAATGATGGATTCTGGCGCCGGATTCTGTTTTTTTAAACTGAGCATGCTCCATTTTTTTTTATCCAATTATCTGGATATGCTAGTCGGATCCTTTGAAAAAACTGATCTGTCACAACAGTTTTTCACAATCTGCGCCGGATCCGTTTTTTCCAACATTCGCCGGATTGTGCCTGATGCAAAAAACCTGATGTGCGAAAGCAGCCTTAAGGAGAAGACTATTCAAGGAAAGTGAACACAGATGATGCAGCACAAACCCAGCACAATCTCTACACAAAGTAACATATCAGACAGGAACAGAGTGGAGATCGTGACAGTATCTCTAAGTAACAGTAGAATTTGATTGTAGACTCAGAGCCTGCAATGCAGCTTTAAGTATAGAAAATCCTCCCATATCTCTCGATACAGGCTGTGGCTCATTGCTTTAGCAACTGTTTGCAATGATAGAGGCTATGGGTTAAATTCCCGATGGTGACCATATCTCAATAAGAAGAAATGACATTTTTGCAATTATTTTTCATCATTTTTTAGTACTCTTATAGGAAAAAAAAAAAATCTTATTTATAACCATAGAATGCTAGAGTTGGAAAGTTGGAAAGGACCTTAAGGGTCATCGTGTGAAACCTGCTCAATGCAGTGCAGAATTCACTAAACCATCTCAGAAAGATGTCTGTCCAGCCTCTGTTGGAAGACTTCCATTGAAGGAGAACTCACCACTTCTCGTGGCAGCCTGTTTCACTCATTGATCACCCTCACTGTCAAAAAGTTTTTTCTAAAATCTAATCTGAATTTTTTCCCTTTCAGCTTCATTCCATTACTTCTTGAGTTTCCATGTGCACATGAGAATAAGGATGATCCCTCTTCACTGTGACATCCCTTCAGAAATTTCTAGACCGCTATTAAGTCTCCTCATCATCTGCAAGCTAAATATTCCCAGATCCCTTAACAGTTCCTCATAGGACATATTTTGCAGGCCGCTCACCATGCTGGTAGCTCTTCTCTAAACTTGCTCCAGTTTTTCAATATTTTTTTTTAAATGTAGTGCTCAGAACTGGCCACAGTATTACAGATGCAGCCTAACGTAGAACTGTGTTTGCCTTTTTGCTATTGAAATTACACTGTTGACTCATGTGCAGTTTGTGATCTATCAGTACACCCGTCTTTTTCACGTGTGCTGGTGCTTAGTTCTGTTCTTCCCATTTTCCCTGTCAAATACCATTCTATTAGTCACTGCTCATTGTTCAAGCTTATTTAGATCCCTTTAATCCTTTCTCTATATTCTCTAGTGTAAGCTATCCTAGCTTTGCATCATCTGCAAATTTGATCAGTTTACCTTCAGTTCATTTATTTAGATCATTTATAAAAATGTTGAATAACACTGGGGCCATGACAGATCCTTCTGATACCAAACTTGAAACATTCAACCAATTGGAGGTGCAGCCATATATTACCACTCTTTTAGTACGATCACTGAGCCAGTTAGGAATTCACCAAACCATAATCTTGTCAATCCCATACTTGGTCATTTTTTTAATAAGCATAGTAGGAGATACTTTTTCAAATGTGTTACTGAGGTTGAGATATACTATGTCTACTGCATTTCCCTGATCTACTCAGTGAGTGATCCAATTGTAGAAGGAAATTAGATTTCTCTGGCATGACTTGTTTGCTACAAACCAATTCTGGCTCTTGGTAATCACTGCATTCTTATCCAAGTACTTACATACATGTTGTTTAATAATTTGTTCAAATATCTTTCCTGGTATAGAAGTAAGGCTTACTGGTCTGTAATTTCCTGGCTCCATGTTCTTTCCTTTTTTGAAGATATTGACACCATTTTCCCTTTTCCAAACTTCTGGGACTTCTCCTGTTCTCCAGGATTTTTCAAAGATTCTGGCTAGATATTTTGCAATTTCATCTGCTAACTGTTTCAGTAACCTAGTATGTAATCCATCTGGATTGTGAGATTTAAGTTAATTTAAATTAGCTAAGTGTTCCCTTACCATCTCTATGTTTATAGATATTGTGGATTCTTTTATTCCTTTGAAAGTACCGTGAAGATCAGTTGATGTTACAAATGTTTTCTAAGAGAACATAGATGCAAAATCCGAATGTAAAAGTTTGGCCTTCTCAACATCATTTTTGACCACTTCACCCTTTTCATCATGTAAAAATCCTATAATATATTTGACTTTTATTTTGCTTTTGACTTATCCTCAAAATGTTGTTTTTACTACTTTTGGTCTCCATTGCAAGCCTCACTTCATTACTGAGTGTAGCTCTTTTAATGCTTTATGTTTTCCTTTTTTAACAACTGATTAAATTTTGTGTTAATCCATCCTGGTCTCTTTAAATGCTTCCAATTCTTTCTTCTTTACGGTATTGTTACTGACTGTGTAGTGAGAATTTCATCTACCAAAATTTCCCATCCTTCTTGGACATTTCAGTCCTTTGTAACATGAAGCCATTGGACCTTTCCTACCCTCTTCCTGAGTCCCCTAAAATCTTCCTTTCTGAAGTCCAACCTTAAAGTCTTTGTCCTCGTTGGTCTTCGTCCTCTTGTATTCCCAAATTTGAGGATAGCATGATCGCTGCCTCCTAAATTCCAAGCCACCTTTACTTCAGCAACCATTTCCTCCCTGTTGGTAAGAATTATGCCCAAGATTGCAGATCCTCTTGTTCTCTCTTCTACCTTTTGAAAGATAAAGTTGTCAGCAATAGAAGATAAGAATTTTCTGGACCCATTAATTTTGCCTGAGAGAGATTCCCAACAAATACCCGGATACTTAAAATCTCCCATGATCACTACTTCATACTTTTTTTAGAACAGAGACCTCTGATGTAAAATAGAGTTTATATATATCTTCAGTCTGTCCAGGTGTCCTAGAGTAAACGCCTACAATATTGCCCTTTCTGCTCTTCTCTCCTTGTATTTTTACCCAAACAGTTTCTACAGAGCTACCAATCTCTAAAGCTTGTATCTCTGTGGAGATACAGTATATGTTTTCCTTACATACAATGCAACATCTCCTCCCCTCTTGTTAATCCTGTCTCTAATAAATTAGTTGTAGCCTTCAAGGTTTGTATTCCAATAATGTGTATTATTCCACCAAGTTTCAGTGATGCTTATATTTAAAATTGAGAGTCCTCAGTGGTTGATACCTGTGGTTTCCTGTATCAGTGATGCCTATGACATCATATCTCTCTTTCTTTGTTAGAAGCTCCAATTATCCATGTTTGTTTCCCATGCTCTGTGCATTTCTACTTCTATTCTTTCTCTATAATAAAGGTACATAGAAATACACTAGTATTGTCACAGTTCACAATGTGCTACCAACAATATGTCACGGATCCCAACAATATGTCAGGGATCCCTGGGAGGATACCTTTATCGTCCCCACTACTCACACCAATTTGTCATGAGCCGGGGTTGTTTGATTGCCCCGGGTTCCTTCTGAAGGTGATTTATCTATATCTCACTTCCCAGTTCCGGTTTGGAACTTGCAGCTCTCTGGCACCCCCTTACCCTCAGGTCAGATTAGGTACTGCACCTAGGGTATTTAGTTGCCAGAAAAGCTGCCTGCTATGTACTGGCTATTGGGCACGCTGCAGCGAGGGCGATATAACTACTCCCATACAAGCAGGAGCAATAATTATCAATGCCGCCATCGCTACAAAGATTCCCAATCACACAGAACAAAGTATGCTGCCACCAGCTCCGATTCCACAAGGGTTAATGAGTCCAGAGCTAACTCAAATCAGTAACATAGTTCAGTTTCAAGGAAGCGACAGTTCGTTTTTAGGGCAGGAGGAGGGACAAGCTAGTAAATTATATATTTTACTCCATAAAAAGGTAGACAGTATTCACAAAGTATAAAAGATGTTATAAAGAAGACAAAATCATGTGTACATTTCATATTAAAAATAAAAAGGGATTAACAGAAGAAAAAACACTTACAGTTCCTTATATCATTTCAGCTCATGGCAGACCATGTGGCTAGGGTGATGGGCGGACATCAGAATGCATTACAGGGTGTCTCTCAGCTAGCTTCCTGGTCAAAGTGAAAACTGAGCTCCCAGGGTCTTATACCCCTTGGTCGTGACTAGGGTTGAGCGAAACGGGTCGGCCATTTTCAGAAGTCGCCAACTTTTGGCAAAGTCGGGTTTCATGAAACCCGACCCGACCCCTGTGTGGGGTCAGCCATGAGGTCGGCGATCTTCTGAATCTGGTATCGGAATTCCAATACCGAGTTCCGATATGTTTGCAATATTGGAAATCGGTATCGGAATCCATATTTAAGTGTAAAATAAAGAATTAAAAAAAAAAATATTGCTATACTTACCCTCTGACGCGCCCTGGTACTAACCGGCAGCCTTCCTTCCTTAGAATCAGCGCGTGAATGACGTTAGATGATGTCACGGCTTGTGATTGGTCGCGCGACCGCCCATGTGACCGCTCACGCGACCAATCACAAGCCGCGATGTCACCGAAGGTCCTTTAAGCGCTGATTCTTAGGAAGGAAGGCTGCCGGAAAGAAGCAAGGCGCGTCCGAGGGTGAGTATATACCTAATAGGTTTCCTCTCCTTCAGACCCTGGGAACCATTGGAAACCCAATGCACTGCATTGGGTTTCGCGTTTCGGCCGACCCCGACCCCGACTTTTTTATAGGATCGGCCGATTTCACTCGACCCGACTTTTGAAAAAGTCGGGTTTCGTGAAACCCGACCCGATCCTATAAAAGTAAAAGTCGCTCAACCCTAGTCGTGACATCACTATGTAGGCTGAGCTATGGAATGCACTACTGCTTTCTCAGAGGGACTCAGAGGTATGGAACAGTCATATCCACCATAGCTCCAGGATGCAACCTCGCATAACGACGATGGAATTATTATTCATCTTGTTTTGCCACTAGCATTCTATTAAGACCAAAGATGATCTCTCTAGGCACAGCGAGCAAGCAGTAATTATTTTTCCCTTATCCGCTAGGCGCTGCACCTAGAAAACGCACTATTTGATGCCCGGCTGAAGCACATACCAAATATATAACTCTCATATCTCTGTCACAAATTGGAGTCAAGTTATGCCTTACTATTAAAGTTGTACATGAGCAAGACAGCGCATGGTTTTCAGACAAAAGGATTTGTACACCCTCCTGCCTTCGAGAGGGAGGAGGGGGATAGAGTCCCACAATGGAGTTTCAAGTTACACATGTATTCAGGCTGGAGGGAGTTGCCTGCACGCGAAGACAGAGAAGGAGCACTTTCTGCAGAGGGAACAGGGGGGGGGGGGGTCGGAGGAGCTCTCAGCGTTTCTGTGCTCATCTTTAAGGGACGTAGCAGAGCTCAGTGTACGTGATCATAGGCAATCAAATACCTCATGTTCCTGACAGGTATGCACAGATGAATCTCTATTTATATGTATAATCTGTCTGTGGGTTCAGATCTTGCAATGCAGCTTCATGTATAAAAAGTTCTCTCAGTGATGTCAATGGTACCTGTGGCCCTTTGTTTTAGCTGCTGCCTGCAATGAAACACATTGGGGTTTCAGCTCTTAGGAAGACTAGAACACAAGAAAAGAAGTGTAGTGTTTAGTTACTTACTGTAAGTTTGTGCAGAGAGATGCTAGTCCCACACTTGAGGAGGAGTTAAAGGCAGTTGAAGACATTGCAGGGAGAGAAGAAAAGTGAGTATTGTAAGTGTAAGTTAGGACAGAGACCTACGTGCTGGGACAGCAAGACTGCCATCTCAAATTGTATACACTTAGTAGGAGAAGAGGATCATCATCGCTCTGCCGCCAGAAGAATTCCAGGAATAGTAAATGTTCAACATGGTTTATTCAACGCGCTTCAGGATTCAGATGACCCCTTCATCAAGACATACCACTTACAATATATATATATGGATGCATTGTAGGTGGTATGTCCTGACGAAGGGGTCGTCCGAACCCTGAAACGTGTTGAATAAACCATGTTGAACCTTTACTATTCCTGGAATTTTTCTGGCGGCAGCGCAATGATGATCCTCTTCTCCTCCTAAGTGTATACTTCTACCAGGTCCCGCACTGACCATTATTATATGTCTTTTTATCGTCCTCACGAGGTGAGTAGTTCTCTTGGTGTGTGCATGCTATACAACGTGAGATAAGACCCTATTGCGCTTTTTGTGTCCCTTTTTCTATCTGCCATCTCAAATTGTGACAGTCTCACTGAATCAGGGATAGCTTTGTGCTATGCATACATACATCAATTTTAAAAATGGAACCACGTCTCCAGTGCATGAGATTTGGAGCATGTTCTATTCCCATCAGATTTGCGGATCAGACTTGGCCATTAATGTTTATGGCGATCCATATAAAATGGTTGAAGCACTGAAAACTTACATTGTACTTTAGCGTTCCATACCAGTTTCATTAATTTTCAACTGATTTTTTGCTGTGAGCTAATAAATAAAAAAAAATGTTCAACTATTCTGCCTATTTCAGTGAAAAATAATGACACCTGAGAAAAAAATTGGTCTGGCTCACATGAATGCCTTAGCCTACATTCACGCACCCATGTGTCCTATCCTAATGCTTTCCAATTTTTTCTCTGGTACCTCTCAGACCCATAACATAGAATGGAATTAATCACACACATGTTTTAAATTATGGATCCAAGAGTGTGATTCATTAGACTTAGATCATGATCCGTTTATTGGATCCGACTGCACCAATCATGTATATGGGCATCCGCGAGACACCGATGCAAATCGGTTTCAGATTTCCTTCCATTTTGCATCCATGATTCATGAGTCAAAAGGTATGTTATTGTTAGCTCTGACAGATTTGTAATTTTTTTTTCAGATCATACAGTTACACAATATACTTCTCAGCATTAAAATGGGTGAAGATATTTAACAATGACTATATAAAAAGTTGCTTAAGTTTACATTTGGGAAGCATAAAAACAATAAAAACATTCTGTTAGAAGGTGAATGTAAACTTTATCGAGTATGTGCTTTCCTGATATACTAAACCCATTTTATTGGATATTTATGTTCTCCATGCCATAACAGAGCTGGAACATTGTATAGTCTCACTGGTATTTATAATTGTACAACAGGATGCTACAATTTCCTGTTAGCACTAGACAATGCCATATTATGTACAGATGGGATATAATAGACCTGCTGCAATACGAATTCAAGTCAAATTTGATGAAATTTCCATGTCCCAGCAAAGTCCAACAATTTGCAATTCAATACACACAGATCACAAAGAAAAAGTCTGCTGTTAATACACACATAGCAAAATATTGCATTAGACAAACAATGGGCTCATATTACATCCAGTGTCATCACGTGAGCAATTCCATAATGCCTGGCAACCGTCACATCACACGTTCTATGAGTCAATGAGGTGGCGACTATCACAGCCATTAGAGATGAATGGACTTTTTGAAATTCAAAATAGCCAGCTCTGATAAATGTTCCCATAAATTTGATTTAGGGTTCACTCTCACTAGCGTATAAAAAATACGTCCCATTCCAGAAAAGTGGCGCGATTCTTTACTCACTTGTCATCTATGTGCTGTCCATGCGCGACTTATGTTTTTACTCAACAGCTTCATCATGTACAGGACCATTTACAGTTTCCCATGCTACAGAATTGTACTGTATCTCTAAAAATCAGATACTATACTGATTGTCCGTATGACATCCGATTTTTTTCTCACACCCATCAGATTTCAGAATGTAATCACAGAATGCTATGATTTTTTTCATGCTGAAAACAGCTGAGAAAAAATATGCAGATCTGCACTGTCTCACTGAAAAACATTGGTCCGAGAGCATATCACCTTACTTTTGTCCAATTTGTAAGGCTAAGTTCCCATTGCGTTAGGGCAATCCATTAAGCACATAGCACTAGCGGATTGCGTTAACGCAATGTTTATTTTGGGGCCACGTTCGCCGTCCCTGGTAGCGCAGATCCCCAATCTGCGCTAGCGAGGGATGGACCTCGGACGCACCTCGGACGCTGAAAGCAGCATCCAAGGTCCGTCACAAAAGAACGGCACATCGCTAGCGTGTGCTGAAAATGGCATGCGCCAGCGATACGCTACAGGCAGAAATCACATTGCTGTCAATGGGTGCGCTAACGGACCCGTTGCACAGCGTTAATTGCGACATTTTTGCCATGCAACGCAGTCCGTTAACGTTAACCCATTAACGCAATGTGAACCTAGCCTAAGCTAGTGTGAGCAAGCCATTATTCATGCAGACAGCATAGTGTTATGGCCAATTTAATGATTACAATCACACACAGGTAACATCTAAGTGCCTGGCCCCTTTGTTTCCACTTTGGTCGCTAGGAGGCTCCGTACCTTTGTTACGGGTGACACAGGGAGATAGCGCAGAGTATCTGCTGGAGAAAGGACACATTGCAGATAAGACTAAACCTGGCTGCTTATGCAGTGCAACTTTGTTTGCTGATGTGCACCAGCTTGTTGAAGTGGCAGATCATTCTGGGCCACCATGTCATTAATAGTGACTAGTGGTCACCTGGTCATACATGTGGTCGGCAACTTTTGGAAAAGCTTCTCCAATCAGGAAACAAGCACTGAGGAGCATAGTGATATAAAAAAACTGTATATACTTGGAGACACATCTCTAACAGAGAATACCGACAAGAAAGAGATAAATGTGCATGGTGTCTCCTAAAATATAACTTAGCATAAACACAGGAACAGAGTAATCCTATGGAGGACGCCATACAGTGTAATTTGATATTGCTGTTTGTTGCTGCATATGCTAGAAGTGTTTTGTTATTACTACGCTCTAGACTCAAAATGACAGATGTGCTTCAATATCAGACTGTTTAACCAAAATGGCAAAAGAATACAGGAATTCAAGAAAGTACTTACATTATAAAGAGCTAGTGTAACCTGTGGTCCTGTGTGCCCCAACACACGTATCGCCCAAGCTTCATCAGGGGGCTTGTGTGAAATGGCACTAGGCTTTTTTTTCCTATTGCAAACGGCGAATCTTATAGCAGATTGATGGAATTGATATGAAATTGCAAACTATAAGGAATGTGGCTTTAACTCGATCCTCCGAGGATCGATCCGCTCATCTCTAGTCACAAACTACCGGGGATTCTCATGGATGCTTAATCGAGTTTATCCCAATTTCGTAAAAAAGTAGAAATATTGATTTAATAATTTCACAGTATAATTTAACCATTGTTAACTCATTAACAACAGCAATGTTAAAACTGACAACATATGAGAGAATGAGAGAAACAGAAAAAAAAATCAAAGAAGAAAGAACACTTACGAGGTCAAATGGAAAAAGTAAGGAGCCACTTGACTTTTCAACATTCCACTTTTTTCTTCTCAAATAGAAAATCCTTTCTTTTTTTATCCTAAATAAAATCAGAATTCTTTATCTCCCTTTCATGTATGACAGGTTGAAATCAACGGAATGATAAGCCTTTGAATGTAGGTGAATGGATGTGTTAATCCGTGAAAGTCACTGCAATTTTTCTCTACATCTTTAAAAGCCTTGTTCATTGTGTGAACGCTAGAGAACAAGACATGGTGTCTCCTTCGAAGATCTTCTAGTGACTCACTGATTTTCAGTAGAGCTTCCATGTAAATGAAAATATTAAGGTGATATTTTTTTAGATTGCAACTGCGATTCAAATATTCATCATTTTGTCTTTTTCCTTTTCCTTAATTTGTTACATGTATTAAAAGTGTGTTACAAGCTTTAAATATCTGGAAAGTAATCCAGGTGTCATATAGTACAAGTGGAAAATGAAGGATTTCTCTTTTAGACAAATTCCCGATATATCCCTTAGGATGATGTTTGATATCTTTGAATTAACGCTGCTAGAACTAACAGATGTTACAAGTGTGATGTTGTCACTTGACACTTACTGTATAACATTATAACATTTTAATGTTATGCTAATTAAAACAAAATAAATTGAAAAAAACATTTTCAATTCCTTGGGCAATTTCGTACCGATAAGTAGTTTGTATGTTTGGTAAATAGTTGGACAGTAAAGAATATACACTACAGACCGAAAGTTTGGACACACCTTCTCATTTAAAGATTTTTCTGTATTTTCATGACTATGAAAATTGTACATTCACACTGAAGGCATCAAAACTATGAAATAACACATGTGGAATTATATACTTAACAATTATATACAATTGTTATATGCAATTATATACTTGGCCACGCGACCAATCACAAGCTGCTACGTCTTTGAAAGTCATTAACGCGCTCATTTTTAAAAATGAGCGCGTTAATAGCTTGCGGTGACGTCGCGGCTTGTGATTGGTCGCGTGGCGGTCACATGGGCGGCCCGCGACCAATCAGAAGCCGGGACGTGATTCTCAGGTCCTAAAAGCGCTGATTTTGAACAACGAAGCCTGCCGGTTACCCGCGCTGAGTTCAGGGGCCGCCGGAGAGGTAAATATATCAATATTTTTTATTTTAATTCTTTATTTTACACATCCCTATGGATCCCAGGGCCTGAAGGAGAGTTTCCTCTCCTTCAGACCCTGGGAACCATGAGAATACCTTCCGATACTTGATGTCCCATTGACTTGTATTGGTATCGGATATCGGTATCGGCGATATCCGATATTTTTCGGGTATGGGCGATACTATCCGATACCAATACTTTCAAGTATCGGACGGTATCGCTCAACACTAATGCTGGCCCTTATATATATATTTTTCGCTGGACCAGTGCAAACACTTTCTACTTGCTGTGGCACTTGAGCACTGTAGTCACTGATATATATTTATTTTTCTTAAAGAAAAAAATATTTTTTTATTTATATATATGTATATGTATATGTATATTTTATATCATATATCAGATATATATTTTTTCCACAAAAAATTCTTTTCACTTATTTAATATTTTTTTAGCATCAGGTTTCACCCCCCTTTTTGTGGGATATTATTGTGTATATACCTATGTATTAATTATATCAGTATATGTCCTGTAGTGCACTTCTTTTTTTAATAATTTTATAATGTTTTATTATATTACCATTTGCTACCATCATAAATAATAAAATCGAATATATACATATCCTAAGCCTGGTGACTCTCCTTCTTTTATCCCTGTCTTGGGTTTTGGTTTACTCTATGCACTAAGTGGGTTCCACTTATTTCTTGTCACACACCTCATACACTATATATGTAGTATACCTAATTATTTTAATATTCATACTATTTTAGATATAAGAGTTATATTTTATTTAGGTTAATATTGAGAGTGTGTGTCTTTTTAGCCCGTGTAAGGTGGTATAGTAAGCAGGAAGGGGAACCTGACTTTCAGTAGGGTCAGATTCTGGCTGTGTAGAGTGCAAGGGGAATGTAATGGTCTGGGTCAATGTACCAGCAGACTCATCTAGCAGTGGCTGGGCAATGGGCAGGATGAGGAGGAAACACAAATATAGGCCCAAAATAAAAAAGTAGGCTAAATGCAGTTCAAAATTGGTAACAGGACTAAACAGGCGGCATTGCTTTGTTCAGTGGAGGACAATTGTAACGAGTGGCGCAGACACAGTTAGTAGGCTCAAAATAAAAAAGTAGGCTAAATGCAGTTCAAAATTGGTAACAGGACTAAACAAGTGACATAGCTTTGTTAAGTGGAGGGCAATTGTAATGAGTGGCGCAGACACAGGTAGTAGGCCCAAAATACAAAAGTAGGCTAAATGCAGTTCAAAATAGGTAACAGGAGTACATAGGCGGCATTGATTTGTTCTGTGGAGGAGGACAACTGTAATGAGTGGCTGATAGCCAGACACAGGTAGTAGGCCCAAATGATAAAGTAGGCTAAATTCAGTACAAATATGAACAAAAAATGAAATATATAGGAAATAGGCATGACAAAGTTGTGACTACTCTTACAAGTTGCCACGTAGCTGTATATGAGTCGAATTGTAATCAGATAACAAGTCTTATTACAGATATCAGTGCAATTGTGCTTCTCTGGCAGGTAAGTTGTGTAGGAAAAACGTGACGTGCTAGAAAAAAACTGACTACATTTTTGGAATCAGCAAGCCAATTTTAGTATAAATCAGCTCAAAAACCTAACTCAACAGAAAATGTTTTTCAAATTGTTCCCCTGTGTTATCTATCTTTTCAACAAATTTGTATTGGCAGTGCCATTGAAGGATTTAACAGCACAGACTACACAGTGGTGGAGCAGGGAGAGGTAAGTATTGCAAGTGGTAGAGCACTGTTCGAGCTGGGGGGGGAACACTCTCTCATGGGCGGCGGTACTGGCACAGGGCCCCTCATATTACGATGGTGTGTCTGATGTTGGTTGTTTACCACCACCATCAGAGACACTTCATTGTACTATGAGGGACCCTGTGTCAGTGCCGTCGCCCAAGAGAGGGCACACCCCCCTGTCCAGGCAAACAGGACTCGCACGGGTGCTTGCTCCAAGTGGTGACCACGGACCTGTGGGGGGAGTCAGCCCATTTAGGGAGGTATAAAAATGGCCTATGGTGGACATTCAGCAACTGCAAATGGAGGAATTGGAGCAGTCAGTAAGCGGAGACCAAAAGCAAGACATTTTTCATGCAAGATACGTGTCAGCAGGGGAAGGTGGGGCAAAATAATTTGAAATACATGATTGGTTCATTTTAATGAAGGTTAGATCATCAACATTTCGGGTAGCCAGGCGAGTCCTTTTTTCGGTCAGTATTGAACCAGCAGCACTGAAGACTCTTTCTGATATCACACTAGCAGCAGGGCAAGCGAGCTCCTGTAATGCATATTCCGCAAATTCAGGCCAGGTGTCTATTTTAGATGCCCAGTAATCAAAGGGAAATGACCTGTGAGGGACAACATGGATAAGGAAGGAAAAATAGTTCGTAACCATACTGGACAAATGCTGTCTCCTGTCACTTTGAACCGATGCAGCAGTACCTGTCGTGTCTGCGGTCATTGCGAAATCACTCCACAACCTGGTCATAAAACCCCTCTGTCCAATGCCACTTTGGATTTGTGCACCTCTAACACCACTGCCATGTTGCCCCCTACAGATCGTATGAAAACCATCACCGCCACTGTGTGCTGGGAATGCCTAAACCAAACGGTCTAGAAGAGTTGTTTGTTTGGTAGCCAATATTTGCTCAAGGTTCTTATGTGGCATGATATTTTGTAATTTTCCTTTATATCGTGAATCCAGGAGGCAGGCCAACCAACAATCGTCTCGGTCATCATTTTGATAACGCGGGGGTCCCTTTTTAGGATACACAAGGCATATCCAGCCATGTGGGCCAATCTTGCAGGTGTCAATTCACTGCTTGTGCTGGGTTGAGGAGCACTTTCTTGCAAATCAACATCACTTGTGGCCCGCAAAAACCCTGTACCTGACCTTGCAACGCCACCAGTATTTATTGCCCCTGAGAAGCATCCTCCTCCCATAAATATTCATCCCCATCCTCCTCCTCCTCTTCATCCGCCACCTCGTCCAGGAGAGTTCCCTGAGCAGACAATGGCTGACTGTCATCAAGGCTCCCCTCCTCCTCAGCTTCAGATGCCTGCTCCTTAATGTGCGTCAAAGTTTGCATCAGCAGACGCATTAGTGGGATGCTCATGCTTATGATAGTGTCGTCTGCACTTACCAGCCATGTGCATTCCTCAAAACACTGAAGGACTTGACAGAGGTCTTGGAGCTTCGACCACTGCACACTAGACAACTCCATGTCTGCCATCCAACTGCCTGCCCGTGTATGTGTATCCTCCCACAAATAAATTACAGCACACCTCTGTTTGCACAGCCTCTGAAGCATGTGCAGTGTGGAGTTCCACCTTGTTGCAACATCGATTATTAGGAGGTGCTGGGGAAGATTCAGCAATCCCTGATGTTTCAGCATACGGCTGGAGTGTACAGGCGACCGGCGGATGTGCGAGCTAAGTCTTTGCACCTTCAGGAGCAGGACTGGTAACCCCGGATAATTTTTCAGGAAGCACTGCACCAACAGGTTCAAGGTGTGAGCCAGGCAAGGTATGTGTTTCAGTTCTGAAAGGGCTATGGCAGCCATAAAATTCCTTCCGTTATCACTGACTACCTTGCCTGCCTCAAGATGTACACTGCCCAGCCATGTCTGAGATTCTTGCTGCAAGTACTTGGCCAGTACTTCCGCGGTGTGTCTGTTGTCGCTTAAACACTTCATTTCTAACACAGCCTGCTGACGCTTAACACTAGCTGTTCGATAATGGGACACCTCGTGTGCAACACTGGCAGCTGCGGATGGAGTGGTCGTGCGACTGCGCTCTGTGGTCGAGCTTTCGCTTCTGGAGGAGGAGGAGGAGGAGGGGTGGCAATCGCCTACTGCCAACTGTTTCCTAGACCGTGGGCTAGGCAGAACTGTCCCACTATGGCTGTCCCCTGTGGACCCTGCATCCACCACATTAACACAGTGTGCCGTGATGGACACGTAACGTCCCTGGCCATGCCTACTGGTCCATGCATCTGTTGTGAGGTGCACCTTTCTACTGACTGATTGCCTCAGTGCATGGATAATGCGGTCTTTGACATGCTGGTGGTGGGCTGGGATGGCTTTTCTCGCAAAGAAGTGTCTACTGGGTAGGTGATAGCGTGGAACTGCGTAGGCCATCAGGGCTTTGAAAGCTTTGCTTTCAACCAACCGGTAGGGCATCATCTCTAATGAGATTAGTCTAGCAATGTGGGCGTTCAAACCCTGTGTAAGCGGATGAGAGAATGAGTACTTTCTTTTCCTAATGAGAGTCTCTTGTAGGGTGAGCTGGACTGGAGAGCTGCATATGGTGGAACCAGCAAGGGTGGTGGTGGACATGGCAAATTGAGAGAGGGTTGGTGATGGTATTCTTGATGTTGGCCTACATACAGTGTTTCCTACCAAGAACCTTGTGATTCCCTGACTGCTTTGGCCTTGCGACGATACCTCCAAATTTGCTTCTGGTGGTGTCCTAACCGGTGGGCTTACAGTGAGGGAAGCAATGTAGCGTTGCTGACTACCTTCATTATGAGCAGGTGCACCAACGGTACGGGACGTTTGGTAGTTAGTCCAGGCTTGCAAGTGCAGGCTGGTTAAATGTCTAAGCATGCACGTTGTTTTTAAATTTTGGAGATTCTTCCCACTGCTAAAGGTCTTTAACCATTTCTTACAGATAACTTTGCACTGATCATTCGGATCTTGGTTAAAAAATTGCCACACTACACTCTTCCTACTATGGAACACTTTTTCAGGCATTGCACGCTGTGCTACTTTCACCGGATGGCCACGCTGTCCTAAAACTGTTTTTGTTTTTGACAAACGTTTTTGGCCAGATACGGGCCTGCCAGATGAAAGCTGTTGAAATGTAGATAGCTGCTGTGGATCATCCTCCTCCGCTTCAGAGCTACTGGCAGCAGCACCCTCTTCCCCCAATGGCTGCCAATCGGTGTCAACAACTGAGTCACCTATCACCTCTTCTTCAATGTTATTTGCACCTTCCTCTGTGTCACCATGTAAGGTGCTATAGCGTTCGGGACAGGGCTCCATAGTCTCATCAGGGTCAGATTCTGGCTCAGTACACTGTGAGGGCAATGTAGTGATCTGAGTCAATGGAACAGCATAATAATCTAGCTGTGGCTGTGCATCAGTGCACTACATATCCGATTAATCTTGTAATGGGCTGTTAACAATTTCACTTTCTAACCCAGGCATGGTATGTGTAAAGAGCTCCATGGAATAAACTGTAGTGTCGCCTGCCGCATCCTTCACTTTTGGTTTGGGTGAAGGACACAAGGAAGAGACTTGTTCCTGACCGGGAGCATCCACTGACGACTCGCTGCTTTTATATTTGGAACTTTCTGAAGAGGAAACGAAAGAGCTAGAGGCTGAGTCAGCTAGGAAAGCCAAAACTTTTTCCTGCTGCTCCGGCTTTAAAAGCCGTTTTCCTACTCCCAGATAAGGGAGCCTTTGTGTAGCCAGACGATGACGCTGGCTCAACACCTCAAGCCTTAGGTGCTATTTTGCTTTTCCCACTACCACCAGATGCTCCACCACCACCATCAGTACCAGCTGGCAACGATTGCCCACGGCTTCTTCCACCAGACTTCCTCATTTTTGGGAAAATCTAACCAAAATAACAACCGTTATATGGTACTGTAAAACTAAGTAGAAGGTGTATAGAAACTTGTTTAGAATTTAAATCTCCCTTTTTTGGGGGGAGACAACCAAAACTCAGGCCCTGTGAATAACACTACACAATGTAAGTGGCAGAACGTGGCTGGCTGATATACGACAAACTAACAGAACTGACATAGATCCACTTTGTGACAATTTAAATCTCCCTTTTTTGGGGGGAGACTGCACCAAAACTCAGGCCCAGTGTATAACACTACACACAATGTAAGTGGCAGAACGTGGCTGGCTGATATACGACAAACTAACAGAACTGACGTAGATCTACTTTGTGACAATTTAAATCTCCCTTTTTTGGGGGGGAGACTGCACCAAAACTCAGGCCCAGTGTATAACACTACACAATGTAAGTGGCAGAACGTGGCTGGCTGATGTACGACAAACTAACAGAACTGACGTAGATCCACTTTGTGACAAATTGAATCTCCTTTTTTTTTTGGGGGGGGGGAGACTGCACTAAAACTCAGGCCCAATGTATAACACTACACAATGTAGGTGGCAGAACGTGGCTGGAAGATATACGACAAATTAACAGAACTGACGTAGATCCACTTTGTGACAATTTGAATCTCCCTTTTTTGGGGGGAAGAATGCACCAAAACTCAGGCCCAGAATATAACACTACACAATGTAAGTGGCAGAACGTATCTGGCTGATGTACGACAAACTAACAGAACTGACATAGATCCACTTTGTGACCATTTAAATCTCCTTTTTTGGGGGGGAGAGACTGCACCAAAACTCAGGCCCAATGTTTAACACTACACAGTGTAAGTGACAGAACGTGGCTGGAAGATATGCGACAAACTAACAGAACTGACGTAGATCCACTTTATGACAATTTGAATCTCCCTTTTTTGGGGGGGAGAATGCACCAAAACTCAGGTCAGTGTATAACACTACACAATGTAAGTGGCGGAACGTGGCTGGAAGATATTTGAAAAAATACAAAGACTGTAGTACAATTTCAATCTCCCTACAATTATCTCAGGACAAGTATGGCAGCAATAAAAAGGACTGCTGCACACAAAAGTGTGGACAAAGAAACAAGAGAACTGTGCAGAAAGGAGCAACAGGATTTTTGCTTTTAAAAAAGCAGTTGGTTTGCACAGCGGTGTACAAACAGCAATGCAGCTATCAGGGAGCCTTATAAGGCAGCCTAATAAGCTACAGAGCTGATACACAAAAATATAAACTCCACTGTCCCTGCAATAAAATGGTGGTGTTGGACAGTGGAAATTGCTACAGCACAAGCAGTTTTGGGGGTTAATCTTCCCTCCCTAACTACGATCGGAGAGAACTAAGATGGCAGTCGGCGTGCACGCTCCTTTATAGCCCCTGTGACGCCACAGAAAGAAAGCCAATCACTGTCGTGCCCTTCTCTAAGATGGTGGGGACCGAAATCTATGTCATCACGCTGCCCACACTCTGCGTCCTCCTTCATTGGCTGAAAAATGGCACTGAAAGCGTCATACAAAATGCGACTTTGGCGCGAAGATCGTCGACCTCATGGCCGATCCCACACTCTTTTCACTATCACCACAGTTTTCAATATCAGGGTCCTATTCCCTTATTGGATCTCTTAAACATGTGTGGGTTCATATGGACGCATAATTATCTATAATATAACGCTGGGAGCGTCACTCTGTCCGAAGCCTTTATAGACTGCGCAAGTGCAAGCGCCGGCGCAGTCTGGGCCTCACAGAGTGATGCTCCCGGGAGATCGCGGTATGCGTTAATACTGAACGCACACCGCGATCTCCAACAGAGAAGCAGGGACCGCCAGGAGGGTGAGTATCGGCTATATTCACCTGTCCCGTTCCACCGCTGCGCGCCGCCATCTTCCCGGTCCTCGGCCTGTGACCTTCAGTTCAGAGGGCTCGATGACGCGCTTAATGCGTGCCGGCGCCGCCCTCTGACTGAACAGTCACAGCCAGAGGACCGGGAAGATGGCAGCACACAGCGGTAGAATGGAGGACACGTGAATATAGTAAGTGCTGGGGGGCCTGAGCTGGCGGCGATACTGGCACCTGACCCCCACAGCGCGCCGGTGTCCCAGCCTGCTCAGGCTCCACAGCACTCGGCGCTGAGCAGGTCAGAGGCAGCGGGGCCGAGCGGGTCAGAGGCAGCGGGGCCGAGCGGGTCAGGGGCAGTGGGGCCGAGCGGGTCAGAGCAGAGTGTGGCAGATGTAGCAGGCAGGGTGTGGCAGATGTAGCAGAGCAGAATGTGGCAGATGTAGCAGAGCTGAGTGTGGCAGATGTAGCAGAGCAGAATGTGGCAGATGTAGCAGAGCAGAATGTGGCAGATGTAGCAGAGCTGAGTGTGGCAGATGTAGCAGAGCTGAGTGTGGCAGAAGTAGTAGAGCAGAGTGTGGCAGAAGTAGTAGAGCAGAGTGTGGCAGAAGTAGTAGAGCAGAGTGTGGCAGATGTAGCAGAGCTGAGTGTGGCAGGATGGGGGTGCAGGATGGAGCAGCGCATGGCAGGATGCGGATGCAGGATGGAGCAGCATATGACAGGATGGGGACGCAGGATGGGAGCAGCACATGACAGGATGGGGACGCAGGATGGGAGCAGCGCATGACAGGATGGGAACGCAGGATGGGAGCAGTGCATGACAGGATGGGGACGCAGGATGGGTGCAGCACATGACAGGATGGGGACGCAGGATGGGTGCAGCACATGACAGGATGGGGATGCAGGATGGGAGCAGCACATGACAGGATGGGGACGTAGGATGGGAGCAGCACATGACAGGATGGGGACGCAGGATGGGAGCAGCGCATGACAGGATGGGGACGCAGGATGGGAGCAGCACATGACAGGATGGGGACGCAGGATGGGAGCAGAGCATGACAGGATGGGGACGCAGGATGGGAGCAGCACATGACAGGATGGGGACGCAGGATGGGAGCAGTGCATGACATCATGAGGACGCAGGATGGGAGCAGCGCATGACAGCATGGGGACGCAGGATGGGAGCAGCACATGACAAGATGGGGACGCAGGATGGAGCAGCACATGACAGGATGGGGACGAAGGATGGGAGCAGCACATGACAGGATGGGGACGCAGGACGGGTGCAGCACATGACAGGATGGAGACGCAGGATGGAGCAGCACATGACAGGATGGGGGCGCAGGATGGAGCAGCACATGACAGGATGGGGACGCAGGATGGGAGCAGCGCATAACAGGATGGGGACGCAGGATGGGAGCAGCACATGACATGATGGGGACGCAGGATGGGAGCAGCACATGACAGAATGGGGATGCAGGATAGGAGCAGTGCATGACAGGATGGGGACGCAGGATAGGAGCAGCGCATGACAGGATGGGGACGCAGGATGGGAGCAGCACATGACAGGATTGGGACGCAGGATGGGAGCAGCACATGACAGGATGGGGATGCAGGATGAGAGCAGCACATGACAGGATGGGGACGCAGGATGGGAGCAGCACATGACATGATGGGGACGCAGGATGGAGCAGCCCATGACAGGATGGGGGCGCAGGATGGAGCAGCACATACCAGGATGGAGACCATATACCAATATAAATGCTCGCCACCCGGGCGTAGAACGGGTTCAATAGCTAGTTATATATATTCACAGATCTTGTTTTTCCATGTCAGATAGACTTTAAACAGCATGGTCTATATTCGATCTTTTTCATGCACATGCACTATGTTCATATGTTACATCATTGATTAATAAAGGGGCTTGAGTGGTTGTACCTAATTGCTTTTACTTGCACTAGGCAACCCCCAGACACATCAGGCAGCAGACAGCTCAGCCCTGGGTGCAGAGCGGGGAGGACTGACATCATCATCATCTGCTGATAATGTGCAACTTCAGCACCGGTCAGAGCTGCCTACATTCACACCAACATAGAACTATAAACCTATTCCACCACAGCTTCAGCAAGGGGGGAGACATCATCAAACAAAAAGGCAACTTCTAAGTCCAAAATCAGCCAGCGTATGACCCAGCACACGCTATTACAACTATTCCTCTGATGAAGATGAGGAGGGAACATCATACATGCTGCCCAGTACTAGGAAAAAAGACCCACAGGCACCAAGAATGCAGGGGCAGATAGAGGCACCACCATTACACTATGTGCGCTTCACCCTAAGTCAGGTGACCAGCATTCTCAACAATCTTCCAGACCCATGGATGCATCCCATGCCATTTTACCAAAGAATGTAGCAGAACAAGCGAACGTATGTAGTCACCTGGAATGATCTCTGGGCCATAAATGGAAATAAAAGCAGGTGATGCACTCAAGCCAACCATGAAGGAACAATTCAAACTTCCAGCAGAATTAGATGTACACGCTTGGGAGTCAGGGCCACAGCTAATTGAACAGCTCAGAAAGTGGGCCAAAGGCAGATTGGCAGGACAAGCCCTCAGCTTACATGACATGAGCCAAGACAGGACAGAGTCTGTAAAGAAGTTTCATGGCAGAGTAATGCAAGTATTCCAAGACTTGGGCTTCACCATTCATGACCAGATACGCAGGCAAATGTTGGAATGGGCCTTTGTGCATGGACTGAGACAGCCAATCAGGAAACCACTGATAGTGGCTAGGCCCGACAACAGGTCAATAGCAGTGGACTGACCCAGCAAAACAGGTTATGTGCGCCTAGGAGACTGTTTATTGCCAATTGTCACAAAAACTGCCACCATCATAGCGCCACAGAGTTCGAAGAAGGAAACGGGTGCCGCGCTGCTTAGAACGTCATAAGGGGAGCCAGAAGTGAAGACGCTGCAAAGTGCAGCGCGACACACCGGAAGAACCGCTGCAGACTCCGGAGAGGAGACACCGACCTCAATAAGGTTAGCAAAGGGGAAAAGTTATGTCAAACCAGGGGGAAGAAGTGGTGGCAGATGCAGCCGCAGCCCCTGTAATACCCCAAGACCTCGGGTTGGATGCAGCCGCTGGTCTCATGGCACCCCCGGGCCTCGTCACGGATGCACCTGCAGGCCCCATCTTACCACCAGGCCCCGCAGGGCCCGCAGCTTCAATCAGCAGGCTGGACCCCGCTGCCGCTACAGTGCCCATCATGCCGTTGTCCACAGTAGCCAAAGGGATTGAGTCCCAACCAGGAGTGCAGAAGACAGCCCCTCTCATGGTGACCACTGACCTCGAAGCGCAACCACACTACAAAGACAGAAGAAGTGTCAAGTGTTGCAACTGTGGCAAGTTTGGCCATTTCCGGGACCAGTGCAGAGCACCCATGCAACCCAAGAGTTGGTCCAGAGAAACAGGTCAAGGAGGAAGTACAGAAGGCAGTGAAGTACCCCGTTCATAGGACAGGGGCAAGCAAGCCAGGTCCGCAAGACACTACGCTCCTGACATGTAAAACCCCATCTGCAGGACCAATACCTCAAATTACTCTGAATGTGGATGGCGTTGTCAGATCTTTTCTTCTGCACACCGGTGCAGCCAGAAGTGTGATGAGACCTGTGGAAGTCCCCGATCCCACCTGTCTATCAGAATCCTCTGTGTCTCGCATGGGCATTGATGGTCAAGTCAGACATTCCCAGCCTACAAAGCCTCTGAGCGTTTGCACTCAGCCAGGACACTCCATCCTGTCCCAGATTCTGGTGTCAGGGACCTGCCACTTAGGCTGGTTTCACACTAGCGTTTTTGAACGCATGCGTTTTTTTTAAAAAACGCATGGTACAAAAACGCATGTAAACGCGTGTAAACGCTGCGTTTTTTTGACGCACGCGTTAAACGCGTGCGTCAAAAAAACGCAGCGTTTACACGCGTTTACATGCGTTTTTGCATGCGTTTGCGTTTTTTGTGCATTTTTGGGAAAAAAAAAAAAAAAAAAAGGTTACAATAACCAACCAATGAGAATAGAGTGGGCTAGAGAGGGCGTACATGATTGGGACTCAATATATAGACCCTAGGGGTACATAAAGTTTCAGAGCTTGCTACTGTTTCCGGTGTCACGATGGATCTTTCAATAGCGAACTTTAATTTCCAACTGGAGTTCAGCTTCAAGATTTTCCTTGCCTGTGTTTTTGCTTGGGAGCAAGACCGAAACCGCCAAAGATGGAGAAGGAGACAGCGTCGGCGTTTTTGGAGGCACCCCATCATTGAAGTGCGTGAGACCCGCGGAGCATATCACACCCTGTATGCGGAGCTGAATGCCAACCCGGAGAAATTCCAGGATTACACCAGAATGTCGCAAGATTCTTTCCGTGAATTACTGTCTCGTGTCGAAGGTTCCATACGGCGACAGGACACACGGCTCCGTAGAGCAATTCCACCCGAGGAACGTCTATTGGTGACATTACGGTACGTTCCAAAAATAAACCAATGATAGTCAAATTTTGGGGTTATGACATGTATTTTGGGTTGTTTTTTTAAAATTTTTCTTATTGAAAAACAACATAAAATAAGAGCCGTTTTATAATGTTTTTTTTGGTTTCTTTTCCTTCTAGATTTCTGGCCACAGGAGAGAGTTTATCTTCCCTGCACTTCCAATACCGCCTTGGAATCTCAACCCTGTCCGGAATTGTTGTGGACACCTGTCGTGTGTTATGGAATGTACTCCGTGAGGAGTTTATACCTGTACCCACCGTGGACATGTGGCGGGAAATATCCAAAACATTTTTGAATGTGTGTGATTTTCCAAACTGTTTAGGGGCGGTGGATGGGAAGCACATCCGCATTGTTAAACCTGCAAGAACCGGATCTGAGTTTTTTAATTATAAAAAATATTTTTCGATAGTGCTCATGGCAATAGCGGATGCGGAGTGTCGCTTCATCGCCGTGGACGTTGGAGCTTTTGGCCGTGGCAATGATTCCCAGACCTTCAAGAGATCTGATATGGGCCGCCGTGTGTATGGCAACAATTTTAATTTCCCACCTCCACAGCCTCTCCCCAACACTCAAGGGTCACCGCTGCCATTTGTTATGGTTGGGGATGAGGCCTTCCAGATGTGTGAAAATCTCCTGAAGCCATATTCTAGTAGGGACTTGGACCATACTCGCAGAATATTCAACTACAGACTGACAAGGGCAAGAAGAACCGTAGAGTGCAGCTTTGGCATTCTGGTTGCAAAATGGCGCATTCTCGCAACAGCCATCAATCTAAAAGTGGAAACAGTGGACGAGGTGGTCAAAGCCTGTGTGGTTCTACACAATTATATAATGGCTAAGGAGCGACCCCACATTGAACTTGATGAACCAATTTCACACCCATTGCCCGATTTTCATCATCACCCGATGAGGTCAACTGCAGCCGTTGGTCTTATGCGTGACCAATTTGCGGCCTATTTTGTGTCCGATATTGGACGGGTTTCATGGCAGGACAATGTTGTTTAAATGTCCTGTTGTATGTTAATGTTTACCAAATATTAAATACTGATACCAATTTTTCAAATTAATAAACTTTTTTGTGTTCACCAGGTCTCCTGTCTTTTTCTTCTCTAAAGGTTGAACAAAGATGGGCAGTAGTAGTATATCATAATTTGTAATCCAAAACAAGGAGTGGGTGATAGTTGATGAGGTAATAATTTGATTTTTTTAATCATAATTGACCTCTGTTGCACTCCCTATTTTGGTTTACAAACAATGATATAAACACGCATACTTATAATGTAACCAGATTTAAATTTCTTTACTGGTAATCTTCTTGACGTCATTGCGTCACGACTGGCACGCTCTCTATTCCCGTCAAGTCAAGTGTAAGAAATAATGAATTCATGATGAACATAAACATGATCATGAATTCAAAATTTCTTACACCTGCCAAGGTGAGGATAGATAGTTAGCGTGTGCCAACCATTGTCCCATCAGTTTGACAAACATTGTCACATAATGTGCTATATAGAATATGGTGAATATACAAGTCAGTAATCAACTAAACAGGTCAGGTGTCTATTTTGACATCTGACCGGTTCAGTTGAGTTCTGAACTTGATTTACACCATTTTCTCTTTGTACAGTGACACTACACCAGTTAAAAATTAAAAATAAGAGTATGGAAATAACTACTATTTTTTTGGCCAACTCATATCTGTATACTAAAGAAACACATATAGATGTTGTCTGGTATTTTATACTACTGGAGATATGTGTAGGCCAAAAGAATAAAAGTGTGTAAACGCAGTTTATTGGTGTGTATTTAGAGCGGTGAAAGACACAATAAACTAAACATTATTGTTGAAAATAAACTTTTTTTTATTGGGGAAAAACACAAATTTTTTTTTTTTTACCGCGCCGGGTTGAACCACGCCGGCTTGGGGTTGAGTGCCGTAACTGGGGGGTATTTAGAACTGAAGCCTGGCTCACCGTGGAGGAGGCAGAGGTTGCAGGAGAATGGGCAACAAAACTTGAAGGGTCTGGAAGTTCGGGGATGGGGCTTAAAACATGAGGGGCTTGAGACAAACTGCACGGTTGAGACACATCGGAAGGTGATGGGGGAGGAATAAACAAAGTTTTCTGTTTCTTATGGGTTTTGCCAGTTTTCTGTGTTTTCCGGGTTGGGGGAAGTCTTTTGGGGCTAGGGTGTAAACTTTGGGTGGGAGACACGTCAGGACCCGGCTCCACAATTTCACAGTCAGTCTCCATTGTGGAGCGCTCGGCAATCTCTGAGTCCAATGGGGGGAAAGATAAAGTCCCGCCTGGGTCCTGGTGCCTCGTTGGGGGGGGGGAAACAAAAACCCTCCCAGGATCCTGGTGCCTCGTTGGGGGGGGGGAAATTAACACCCTCCCAGGGTCCTGGGGCATCGTTGGGGTGGGGGAAACAAATCCCATACCAGCGTCCTGCTGCATTGCTGGTGGGGGGGAACATAAAGCCATGGATGGTTCTTGGTGCATCGGGGTGGGTCCTGCCCGGAAACGTATGGCTTGGTCATGCATCATGGGGTGCCCGGTGCGATACGCCATGGATGTGTCCTGCTGCATCGGGGGGTTTCCTGCCCGGAAAGCAACGCCTCGGTCCTGCTGCATCGGGGTTGGTCCGGTCCGATATGCCAGGCCTCGGTCCTCCTGCATCGGGGTGGGTCCGGTCAGATATGCCAGGCCTCTGTCCTGCTGCATCGGGGGTGGGCCGGTCCGATATTGCATGGATGGGTCCTGCTGCATCGGGGGTGGGCCTGTCCGATATTGCATGGATTGGTCCTGCTGCATCGGGAGGTTGCCGGGCCGATAAGCCACGCCAGGGTCCTGCGTCATAGAGGTGTCAGCGGAGGAGGTCCAAGCCGGAGCAGCGGTCGTCACGGTGGTGGCGGTGGGATGTCCAACAGCACTCGTCATCGTGTTGGCGCTGTACTGGAGAACACCTGTTGAGGGAATAGAGGTGGCCGTGCAGTGGTATGCAGCAGAGGTAGGAATGGTGTTTACTTCGGACAGTGACGGCACAGTTGGATATGCCGCCACATTACGACTCTGACTCTGCTGCATAGCCTGCCCCAAAGCAACATTGCAGGCCTGCATCACACTCAGCTGGAGATCAGGGCTAAGGTGTTCCGACATGCTCTGGTGGATTTTATTAAAAAAATGATGAGCTGGCTTCTGGAGGTCGGCTTTAACTTGATCAAGGCTTTTAGCGACATCCTGGATGCGGCACTGTAACAGGTTATGGGACACATCCATTTTGTCACTTAAAGCCTTGATAGCTTCGTGTAAAACCGAGCTCAAGTGCAAAAACTCGGGCATGAGGGACCTATCCGAAGCCCTCTGTCGCTGCCGGGATGAGCCCGCAAAAATGGGTGCAGCGAAAGAGGACTGCGACAGGGGAAGACCTGATGGGCCAGCTCCCTGGTCTCCAGTGACTGTGGAAGACCCACCTGGTGCTGCGCTGCTGGATGGCTGGGACGGGTCCGTGGCTGTCGGCTGAAGGACCGCTCCAGAACCTGTGGCGACAGTCGTGCAGTGTGTGCTGTGAAAAAATAAAACAGAAAATTAATACCAAACGATAACAAGACGGTACATCCTATGGAATTAAAAATGACAGATTATGTCAATGCAATACAACCGGAGGCATGTGACAAATACTTACGTTCTCAAGAGAAGGACCGGTCTCAGGAAGGCCAGCACACGGTGGTACTTGTACAGCCGGTGCCTTGCTCCGGAACCACTAGCTGCACTCTTCTCTGCACGCAGGTCCTTGTTGAAGCGGTCCTTCATGGAACGCCAACGTGTTCTTACTTTGTCCACTGTGAAATAACAATAAAATATAATGGTCAGAATCAGGACTTTTGGCCATGCTCTCGTGACTGTGTGTGATGACAGAAACTACGAAAAGTTTCTGTCATCACACACAGTCAAGAGAGCATGGCCAAGGTCTGTTTCTTCACACTATCGTGCAATACTTACCAAATGCATTACGGACCCGTGGCGTTGAATTCTCCCAGCCATCCCACAACGCTTGGGCCACCTCACTCCACAAACGACGGATAACACTATTGACGGAGTGCTGTTGATCCCGGCTGTCCCACAACGGGACTCGCTCCTGTACCAGAGTGATTAGCAGGTCATTATCGATGTGGTCATCGTCCCGTTGTGAAACCTAAAATTTAATTTAAAAAAATTAAGTTTGCTCAACCACATTTAAAAAAAAAAAAAAAAAATGAGAAAGGGCAGAAATATGAAAGACAACTTAAATAAGGACAGTCTGCCTGGTATACATACCCGCTGCCGTCTTCCACCTGGACCTTGACTCCTCTGCTCCGTACCTCTCTGTCCCTCAGTTGAAGTGCTCTATAGAATAAAAAAAATATAATTGCCTCATGTGTCGATGTGACAGTCAATACTTACCAAGCTGACGGAACAAAAAATTACCTCGCTCACGTGATCCACTTCTGATTGCCGTGGCTGGAATTCATCATCAGACGAAGAAACCAGAGAAGACATTCTGATGCGTGTTGAAAGAAAAACATTGAAAAAATTAGGACATGTAGATCCAAAAAATTGAAGAATAATGCATTGGCAAGGATATACTCACATTGCTCTGTGTCTTGTCCAACAATGCGTCCGGGCAGGGTGCTGTCTTCCTTGGAGTCTGATGAGAAGTGACCAGAAACTTCCCCCAGCCTTCCTTTTATAACCCTTCAGCTATGGGGGAGCCTTATCAGTGTCTAGACAACCTTATCTTAACTATGGTGCCAAAAAAAACGCATGCGTCAAAAAAACGCATGCGTCAAAAAAAACGCATGCAAACGCATGTCCAAAAAAACGCATGCGTCTCCATTGACTCCAATGCAATTTTTTTCCAAAAAAAAAACGCATGTGAACGCATGCGTTTTTTTGGAAAAAAAAAACGCTTTGCAAAATACTACATGTTGCATTTTAGAAAGTGAACGCATGCAGTTAAAAAACGCATGCGTTCAAAAACGCGGACAAACGCGGACATCAAAAAACGCACGCGTTTTTAATGTTAAATATAGGGAAAAAAACGCATGCGTTTTTTTTCAGAAAAACGCATGCGTTCAAAAACGCTAGTGTGAAACCAGCCTTAATCAGCTGGAAGCGGACATGCTGCAGAAGCTGAAGGCAACCACAGTGTTCCAGGAAGATGGGACTGTGACACTATCTTCATCCCTGACCCAAGAAGAATCATGCTGGTGGCTCTGCAAGAACCTCAAACAACCGACGGAGGCCTACCCAAGGAGGTACTGGATGTAGTACCAGAAAGTCTATGGTCTAAGGGACTCCAGGACGTGAGAAAACCTCAAGTTGCACCAGCACGGGTGTCACTCAAGCCAGGTACCCCGTGCCCTCGTAGGGTCCAGCATCCCTTCTCCATCGCCTAGAGTCAAGCTGCCTCTGGCCAACTGAAGATCTACCTGGAAAGAGGAATCATTGTCCCTTGCACATCGCCTTGCAATACCCCACTTTTCCCGGTCAAGAAAAAGACTGTAAAAGGAGAGCCAGCCAAGTTCAAAATGGTACATGACCTGAGAGATGTGAATGACGCCACGGTGTTTGAAACTCCAATTGTGCCGAATCCGCACACTCTGCTCAAATGTGCCTTCCACAACAAAAGTGTTCACAGTGACAGACCTGGCTAATACTTTCTCCAGTGTTCCCTTTCACCCAGATGACCAGTACCTGTTTGCCTTAACGCACCAGGGGGTACACCACACATGGACAGTGATGCCACAGTGGGCCCAGAACAGCCGTTCACAGTTCACCAAAGCAATGTCCACAGTCCTCACCAACTGGGTCACAGAACATGCAGAAGTAACCCCGCTACAATACGTGGACGATCTACTCCTTTGTGCACGTGTAAAGCCAATTCCTTGTCTCTCCGACTCTACCTGGTGGAGCATCACTGCAAGGTCTCAAAGAACAAAGTCCTGTGGTGTCTGAAGCGAGTTACTTTCCAGAAACACTGTATTGCTTACCGGACGACCACAGTGGAGAAGATGGTTCCTCCAACAGCTCCAAAGGCGCTACAGGCCTTTCTTTAACTGGTTTCGTATTGCGGTGCCTGGATCCCTGATTCCTCAGTCCTAATGCAGCCTCTGGATGATTGCGTCAACGTAGTCCCGTTCCTCCTGACAGATGCAGCCTTCAGCTCGTTCAAGAAGTTAAAAGGCTCTGTAGTCTCAGCGCCAGCACTAGACCTACTTGACTACGAGAAGCCATTCTGTCTCTACCTGATGGAAAACGAAGGCCTTGCTGCTGGAGTCCTGACGCAGCTTCAGGGGGGAAAGCAGAGACCTTTGGGCTACTTTTCAGCTCGTCTGGATCCAGTTGCAAGGGGAGCCCCTCCTGCATGAGAGCAGCATCATTCTTGGATATCCATTGGAAATTCTGGCTCCGCATGACATTTCTGCAATCCTCAGCTAAACCCAGCCAACACATCTCTCCACCACCAGTCATCTTCGCCTCCAGTGCTCTCTACTCCTGCCCGACAATGTCACCATCTCCAGATGCAAAGTCCTCAACCCATCCACTCTACTCCCACTCCCAAGGGGGGATACAGATATGGACCCTCAGATCAAAGGTCTGATTAAAATCTGCATGATACCTTCCGCAGGGATCTGGATTTGCTCTGGACGGAAGGCCATGATTGCTTCAGCATCATGTAACAGGAAACAGCAGGACTACCCAAGGTGGCAGGAGAACCACTGACAAAACCAGAGTTGATCCTCTACATGGATGGCTCCAGTTTTGCAGATGATGAAGGAAGATTCCACACGGGATGTGCAGTGACCAGCAATCAAGAGATCCTGTGGTCCAGAAGTCTGCCGCCTAGTCTGTCAGCTCAGGAAGCAAAACTGATAGCGTTGACGAAGGCCTGCCAGATTGCAGAAGGCAAAACTGCGAACATATACACCGATTCAAGGTACTCGCATGGCATAGCACATGACTTTGGACCCGTCTAGGCTGCAAGAGACTTCTACACAGCAAGCGGAACAACCATGAAGCTTCATGGAGCCATCAAGGACCTGCTGGATGCACTCCCACTTCCAAAAATGGTGGCAGTACTAAAAGTCAAAGCACATGGAAAACTGAACACAGTAGAGGCATGGGGCAACAACATGGGGGCTATGGAAGCCAAAGAAGCAGGCAAAGGAAGACAATATGGAGAAGTGGGAGAGGTCGTAGAGCCGGACGGCTACTACATGATGACTGAAGACAAGAAACCTGACCAGATGACATCCTGGGATCTGCTCAAAAAGCTGCAAGAGCAAGCCCCAAAAAAGGACAAGAAGGAATGCTGGATGCGGAAGGGCGCAACAAATGAAGAAGGAAGAGTATACATAATGGACTACAAACCCTGTTTATCCCTAAGCATGTATCCTATGGTGGTCCAGTGGGCACATGGGCCCACACACAGATCAAAGACACAGATGAATGATCTGATTGTTGCTTACTGGTTCGCTCTAGGGATCTTCACCCTAACAGCCAAATTCACTAGCAGCTGTCTGACCTGCGGCAAACGCAACCCTGGAAGAATGGAGAAAGTTCCCACAAATCATCTTGCCACACCACTCTACCCCTTCCAGAGGATCCAGATACACCACATCCAAATGTCGCCAAATGGAGGATTCGAATATGCCCTTGTGGTCGTGGACGTGTTCTCAGGATGGCCAGAAGCTTTCCCAGTGAGGAACCAGTCAGCAAAGACTACTGCAAAGAAGCTACTCTCAGAGATAAGATATGCAGATATGGGGTCCGAGAAGTGATAGAGAGTGACTAGGGACCCGCATTCACAGCAAGTCTCACACGAGAGATCTGGTCAGCAGTAGGGTCAGACTTGGGCCTACACACTCCTTACAATCCCCAGAGTAGCGAGAAAGTTGAAAGACTGAATGAGACACTTAAAAACAGGATGTTGAAAGTGTCCCAAGAAACAAACAAACCATGGCAGGAGACACTCCCAATCACACTACTTAGTGTTAGGCACACTCCCAGAGGCCCAGAAAAGCTGTTACTATATGAAATTTTGTTTGGGTGTAGTCCCAGGTTAGGGGTATTCTCTCCCTCAGCAGTTGACTATGCAATATGATAATTTGCCTGCTTATGTAATTGAACTCACCAAGAAACTTGCTAACATCCATTCTCGAGTTTTTTCTTCATTGCCAGATCCAGATTCAGTGTCCGGTACACACTCCTTGAAGCCAGGAGACTGGGTGTTGGTGAAAAAAGTTTGTAAGGAGAACACCACTCGATCCCAGATCTGATGGTCCTGTCCAAGTGCCACTGATTACACCAACCTCTGTGAAGCTGGAGGGAAGACCCATTTGGATCCATACATCACATTGCAAGAAAGCTCCCCTACCGGAGGATGACACCCAAGCCAGAATGATGTTGTGGATGCCCTGCCTGACCGAATAGATGACCTACCTGATAAAGAATACATTACACATGCTATTGACTAAAAGACTGACTGCAACGAACCCCCGTTAGGGACAGATCTCCTGACCGCCAATTTGCGAAAAGTCTGTACGGAGTGGGGCGTAGGCGCTAGGCTTGCGTCAGTTCACCGGCAGCACAAAAGAGTTGCAGCGCTTTGGGACAGGAGGCGAGGATTAGGGCAAGTGATATCTAAGGGGGGTTTGTGATAGAAATATGTATATCATGTAGATCTCACTTGCATGTACAGTGGGGCAAAAAAGTATTTAGTCAGTCAGCAATAGTGCAAGTTCCACCACTTAAAAAGATGAGAGGTGTCTGTAATTTACATCATAGGTAGACCTCAACTATGGGAGGCAAACTGAGAAAAAAAAAATCCAGAAAATCACATTGTCTGTTTTTTTAACATTTTTTTTGCATATTATGGTGGAAAATAAGTATTTGGTCAGAAACAAACAAACAAACAATCAAGATTTCTGGCTCTCACAGACCTGTAACTTCTTCTTTAAGAGTCTCCTCTTTCCTCCACTCATTACCTGTAGTAATGGCACCTGTTTAAACTTGTTATCAGTATAAAAAGACACCTGTGCACACCCTCAAACAGTCTTGCTCCAAACTCCACTATGGTGAAGACCAAAGAGCTGTCAAAGGACACCAGAAACAAAATTGTAGCCCTGCACAAGGCTGGGAAGACTGAATCTGCAATAGCCAACCAGCTTGGAGTGAAGAAATCAACAGTGGGAGCAATAATTAGAAAATGGAAGACATACAAGACCACTGATAATCTCCCTTGATCTGGGGCTCCACGCAAAATCCCACCCCGTGGGGTCAGAATGATCACAAGAACGGTGAGCAAAAATCCCAGAACCACGCGGGGGGACCTAGTGAATGAACTGCAGAGAGCTGGGACCAATGTAACAAGGCCTACCATAAGTAACACACTACGCCACCATGGACTCAGATCCTGCAGTGCCAGACGTGTCCCACTGCTTAAGCCAGTACATGTCCGGGCCCGTCTGAAGTTTGCTAGAGAGCATTTGGATGATCCAGATGAGTTTTGGGAGAATGTCCTATGGTCTGATGAAACCAAACTGGAACTGTTTGGTAGAAACACAACTTGTCGTGTTTGGTGGAAAAAGAATACTGAGTTGCATCCATCAAACACCATACCTACTGTAAAGCAGGGTGGTGAAAACATCATGCTTTGGGGCTGTTTCTCTGCAAAGGGGCCAGGACGACTGATCCGGGTACATGAAAGAATGAATGGGGCCATGTATCATGAGATTTTGAGTGCAAACCTCCTTCCATCAGCAAGGGCATTGAAGATGAAACGTGGCTGGGTCTTTCAACATGACAATGATCCAAAGCACACCGCCAGGGCAACGAAGGAGTGGCTTCGTAAGAAGCATTTCAAGGTCCTGGAGTGGCCTAGCCAGTCTCCAGATCTCAACCCTATAGAAAACCTTTGGAGGGAGTTGAAAGTCCGTGTTGCCAAGCGAAAAGCCAAAAACATCACTGCTCTAGAGGAGATCTGCATGGAGGACTGGGCCAACATACCAACAACAGTGTGTGGCAACCTTGTGAAGACTTACAGAAAACGTTTGACCTCTATCATTGCCAACAAAGGATATATTACAAAGTATTGAGATGAAATTTTGTTTCTGATCAAATACTTATTTTCCACCATAGTATGCAAATAAAATGTTAAAAAAACAGACAATGTGATTTTCTGGATTTTTTTTTCTCAGTTTGTCTCCCATAGTTGAGGTCTACCTATGATGTAAATTACAGACGCCTCTCATCTTTTTAAGTGGTGGAACTTGCACTATTGCTGACTGACTAAATACTTTTTTGCCCCACTGTATACTCCTCTATAATCATATATACTCATATAAACGCAAATATATCTATATACATTATAATCAATGGCTTAAAATGGCTGACATAAACTGATATAAGCCAGACAGACTGTATGGCGGTTTTCCAGGCAAAAAGTGGAACAATTCCAGATGTATTAAGTGCTGATCAGATGTCCAACTTTGTCCAAGATGCAGAAAGATGCAGACAGCTAAAATGTAGTTGCTTAGTCAGCATTCATATGTGCACTAATCACAATATTCCATATATATTTAGATAACTAATAACAGAGGAGCTAGACAATATGGTAATTAACTAACCACCCCTAACCACTCCTTTCTGTATGCAATTATAAAACTATGTATGTACAATAAATGATCAGTATTGATGGAATGTTATTGTCACAATGTTGTGCAGTCTCATTCTTGAGCGCTCAAAACACTCAGTCTTATTGGGAACGGCTGCAGCACACACAGGGATAGATTTATCCAAACCAAATTTCCATAAAAGTTTTAAGTCACCATTGTGTTGTGTGCCAATAAAGTTCGCTCTTTTTTCCTTTCAGTTTTGGTGTAGTGTGCATACACAGCAAAAGCTCACATGCATAGAGGCACAATGATTACAGACGAGTAACCTGGGTCAGTAACTACAAAACGAGTATACGGAAGTATCACCAACACCAAACCCAGGAACTATCAACATTAAATGGCCGCCCCAGAACCAAAGAGAGGTGGACTAGAATTAACCCTGACCTGACCAGGATGGAGGTGGAACCATCCTGTCAGAGTCATGACAGTACCCCCTCTCAAATTTATTCGGCTCTTGACTTATTCATATTTAATGCAAATAATCTATTTATATATCAATGCATTATCTGACACCAACTTCGATTTATTCATGTTGTTTTCTTTACACTTATATCTATTCTCCATTCAGATGAAAGAATATTCAGATGAATGTCTGGTTATAGACTGAAAACGTTCAATATGAAAAACGGATTGTTGTCTGGATGCAAATAAATGAGACTGTTCATTTTTTTCACTACTTGAATGGCAAATTAGCTTTTTACATTTTGTCATACAGGCCTGGATACACTACTTGGGCACCTAATACTGACTTTTTTGAATGCCGTGTTCTTCTACTTGACCAGGACCAAAGAGAGGTGGACTAGAATTCACCCTGACCTGACCAGGATGGAGGCCAAACCATCCAGTCAGAGTCATGACAGGTGAGAGTTACATTTAAGTAATAAAAGAGACAACAGCTGGTGGCTGATGGTTCTATTACTCCCATCAGCCTACCCCTGCTGCTTCTAATAACAGTGACAGCAGGAGCAGCTGATGGGACTATTCATCTGCCACTCCTGCGCTGTAAATAAATATGGTAATTAAAAAAAATGGCATGATTTCCTATTTTGAAAAAATTCATTTTACAAATACAACACAAAAAATTGGACCTAATTATAAAAATTATAAAACCTTAGTTGCTAGAAGCTAAAGATTAGGCGTCCCAAAAAAAGGACATTGGTAGATAATGGGTTAATTAAATCATACTTACTGCAATGCCTAATCCATGCAACGCCCTCGATCTCCTGTAATTAAAGTGAAATAAAAAACCAACAATTTACCCATACGTGTCCATCGTTCTGTCCCACGCCGTAATCCATATCTGGGGGATATTCAGTTTTCAACCTGGACGGTGCTAAGAAGCGACCGTCCCAGCTGAAAACCACTGGTGAATGAGCTGCTTGGGAGCGGAGCTTCAGTGATCAGGGGTGACATCATAGATGTTACCTCTGGTCACTGAGCTCCGTGCCACAGTGCTAGCAGGGATCTGGTTTCAGTTTAGCCAGGCTTGGAATGGAGCTCAGTGACTGGAGGTAACCTCTATGACGTCAACCCCGGTAACTGAAGCTCCGCTCCCAAGCAGCGCAATCACAAGGGGGTTTTCAGCCAGGACGATCGCATCTGTGCTGTCACAGTTATTATCAGCAGCAGGGGTAGGCTGATAGGAGAAATAGTCCCATCAGCCTCCGCCTGCGGTCTCATTTATTACTTAAATGTAACTCTCATCATTCTCCCCTGCTCACGCTGATTGCCGGCAGAGCAGGGGAGAATGATGAGGGCCGTGTTCAGCATCTAGCACCGGGGAACAGCGCTTACTGTAATGCTTCTTCCCTGGTGCACGGCCTTGTAGTACTGATGCATCACACACATGCCACACATGTGCCGCAAGTATTACACATACGGACATTGACTTCTTCGGTACCGGAAATATCAGGACATGGGAAAGAGACCATATAGTGGGTTTTTATGTTTGGCTGCTGTCGCACACTAAAAGATGTTTTTTATTGCAAAAAATTGGCTTTGCATTGCCATTTTTTGAGGGGCCATTTATACTGTTCCATGTGTGGTAAAACTGATAAGGCATTTTTAATCTTCGGGCTAGTACGATTACAGCAATACCTCATTTATATCTTTTTTATATTTTGTCGATTTTATAAAATAAAAACTATTTTAAATAAAAAATAATTATTTTTGCATCACTTTATTCTAAGAGCTATAACTTTTTTATTTTTCCGCTGAAGGAGCTATATGTGGCTTGTTTTTTTGCGGAACAAGATAATGTTTTCAGTGGTACCATGATTATTTATATCCTTCTTTTTGATTGTGTGTTACTCTACTTTTTGTTTGGCGGTATGATGATAAAGGGGTTAACTAGAGGGACAGTTTTATAGTTTGGGACATTACGGACGTGGCGATACCGAATATGTGTACTTTTATTGTTTAGATTTTTTTTTCATTCAAATATTTATTTAGTGATAAGATAAATATAGATTTTTTATTATTATTTTTTTTTTTATATATTTTTACAATTATTTACATTTTTTTTAACTTTATTCTGTCTTTTACACTTTGTGCCACTATGGGGTAATCATTTTTAGCAGGTTGATTGCTTCTATAGCATTGCAGATGAAGCAGCAATTCCTTAGCTCTGGTATCCCAGATGTCATCATAACGACATCGGGTTACCATGGCAGCGATCGGGACCTGGCGTCACTCCGCGGGTTCTCCAATGCTGTCAGCCCCTTCCGTCGGCTTCCAAAATGCTGCAACCTAGTGCCGGGCGTCAGCTGTGAGAATCCTACCGATCAAGATGACGCAGTATTCCAACCATGGGAAGTATGTCCCAGGTCACATGGTCGGAATAGTACATCAGATGGCAGAGGGGTTAACTTCGAGGCTAAATAGATTTGCCCTCCCAAAACTGTGCTTCTCTAAATATATTAGTTGAATATAATTACATTTGAAATTAAATTAAATTAATTAAATAACTTTTTATCATTGTTTTTCCATGGTATAATCCTTTGAAACATTCCTATCACCTGTAATTCAAAAGCATCAGCAGCTATGATGCCCTTTCTGTGAGAAGGGAAGGAACCTGTAGTCTATTACGTTGGTAATGCTGCCCCAGGAGACAATGGCCCTTCTGAGCTGTGGTGACAACATCTGATAAGTTGTCAGACAAGTTTAATTACTGTACATTTATGTCATGATTATTAGCTTAGAAATACCCTTTACATTTATTTTATTTATCATTACATTTATTTTAGCACCACTGTTGCTAAATAAATCAGCAGGGAAAACATCATTCTTAACATTGATATGGAAAGTCACATGTATTTTGCATTCTCAGCATGTTATCTCTGCATTCTCAGCATTTCATGCAGCCTCCATAGAGAATATCATAATATCGTCAATGAAATCATGTTTCTGTGGCATGCATTCAAATTCAGAATAAATATTGTTTTGTGCTTAGAAATATGGAGTTCCAGATCAAGAGAATGTGGCACCCCTAGGGGTATTTGCCACAAAAATAGTTACTGACACTAAATGCGAATACTAAAATAGCAAGACTGCACTACCACCTCCGGCCAGAAGGGGGAGCTCCAGAGACTCCCCTTGATCCATTCTGGTCTGAGAGAAGAAATGGCAGTTGGGCTAAGGAGCTGATAGTGAGAGGTCATACAGCTGAATTTCTAACAGCCCTATGACGGTTTCCAGGCCCAAATCACCGGCCTGAGGAGAAGAGGGATAGAGAAAAAGGACATTGTGAGAACCGGGTAGCATTAATCACTACCCAGAACAGGCGCAAAGACGGATACCGGATCCGTGGCTGTATTTATTATATATAATACAGCAACCGGAAAAACGTGAGGTGATATCAGCTTCACTAGGGCCGGACGCAGCAACAGACACAGAGTTCAGCGGTACTCCCAGAGGGGGTAAACCGATAAAAGGACTCGGGTTGCCCGTCGAACCAGGACCCGGAGGGGACAGATTGGGCCGGCAGCCAGTTCACATACAGCAGCAGGGCCACACAGATATTGCGTACAATAAGAGGCGAAGACCCCGGCAAGGTCAAAGTAACTCAGAGTTCCCATACAGACTCCGGTGACAGGACTGGTTGTAAATCCTTTTTTGTTAAAGTAAACTGGTTAAACGTTTCAGTGCCTCAGTCTTTCATTTGGACAATAGCCATCTATCCAGGATTGGGATCATCACCGCTGGGAGAACCTGCTGCTGATCAAGTAAGTGCCTGTTCCCTCACGATACCCTTTACACTGTGCATTGCCTGAGGCCACAGCACCGGGTCAAGCCACCCGTGACACCCCCCTCAAGAGACAGACCCCATTGGTCCGGTGCTGGGTACCCCGGTCTCTTGGGCGTCACAATTGGCGTCACGAACAGGATCTAGCCAGCCCGTATACCGGGTATTGTGTGCCGTGATTGGAGCCCAAAACTGTGAAAACTTGGATGAAAAATCTTGAAAATTGACTTTATTAAAGAAAAATCCATTCTCCATTGAAAACTATTGAAAGTGACTTTTCCCCATTGGTTATAATGGAGTAAAGATGGCCGCCATCCCCTGAGGTAATCACTTCATAACCGTTAGGCACGAGACTGTTAATTGAGCTACGCCATCACCTGAGCCCCAGTCTAACTGAAAAACTTCAGAATCCGCCATTACAGAGCGCGGTGGGTGGGAGCAGCAGGGGGCGTGTCATTGTGGGCGGCACCAAGCTGAGCGCTCTGACATCAGAGCAAGGGGAAAATCGATCCTGCTGCACAGCGGAACGAATCTACACTATCCCGACGGAAGCGGAGGACCGGAAGGGTCCGGATTAACTAAGGGGGCACAGTATGTCGCAGCACGGAGACGCCGCAGCACCCGGCGACGCTAATGCAGCTGAAAGACAGAGTGTCGATAGAGAGTCCAGTAGCGCAGCGGTTCAAGGAGTGGCGCCCATCATGCCGGTGCTGATGCCATATACCCCGGGTGGCCCATGGCTTCCAATGTATGAAGGTGAGCCTAATACCCTTGACGATTTCAGAGAAAAGATGCTGGCCCATTTTGACATGTTCCCTGTGGGTGAAGTTCAGCGTGTTAGTCTCCTGATGATGCAGTTAAGTGGCCATGCTAAGCGAGAAGTCACAGCATGGGCAGCTGATCTAAAAGGCACTGTTGAACGCATATTTGCTGGATTAAAAGCTACATTTGAAACCACTGCCAGCAGCAAAGCTAAAGTACGATTCTTTAATTGCAAACAAAAAGTTAATGAGGGCGTGAGAGACTTTGCCTTAAACCTGCAGGAAGCCCTTAAATCACTTACACTGGCTGAACCCATTTTTAACACCGGAGCGGATAAACTGCTAAGAGATCAATTTATTGAGGGACTCTACACCCCTTCTCACCGGGGGCATGTGAGCATGCTTGTTTTTAAGAACCCTGAATTGACATTTGCCCAATTAAAGGAGAGCGTTATACGTCTCCAGCTGGCAGAGGCACCTCGGGATCAGGATCCTGCGCAACTCATGGCAGAGGCTCCTCAACAACATGGAGTACCAGTGACATCAGCTATGTCCGGGGCCATTGCTAAGCCCCTGGGGCCCAGTACCAATGAGGCTCTTCAACAAAAGCTTGACTCTTTAACTGATGTTGTTGCTTCAATGGCTAAAACCATGCAGGAGATGAGAGGACCCAAGATGGAGTTGTCAAACCGTAGAGAAGGTGTTCCATGGATGAGACCCCGGAGATACCCGACATGGAGAGGACGACCCCGCGACCGCTACCAACCGGATGGACAGCCCATTTGCCGCCGTTGCCAGTAGCCAGGCCACTTTGCACGAGATTGTGATTTAAACGGGAATCCCCTGGGAATGCGGGCCGCTTCGCAGGAATGAACTTTCAAGGCCCAACACCCTGGCACGACAGGTACATCGGAGGACGACCCATTATCCCTATCGTGCTGGACGGAATGCCCCTCAACGCTTTGCTGGACACAGGTTCCCAGATTTCATCTATACCGTATATCCTTTATAAGAGGTACTGGGCTGATGCAGATATTGATAAAGGGCCCTCTGATGTTGAACTAGATATATGGGCCAGTAATGGTAAGTTGGTACCGAAACTAGGATTCAGGGAGATGACCATAAAGATTGGTAAAGTAGAATTGAAGAAACAGGGTATAATTGTTGTTGATGTTGACCGGCGGAACTGTGAACCAACTGTATTGATAGGAATGAATGTGTTAGAGAACTGCTTTTCCGAAGTCATTTCTGTCTTACAGCAAATTGCTGAAACTGCCCAATCCTGCCAGCAGAGAGTTCTCCGGAGGGAAATAAAAGTATTGATGTTAAGGCAACAGGTAGAAGTTGCAGGTGGAGAAATCGACAGTGTGAGGGTAAGTGATCCAACATCTATTGTAATCCCACCAAAAACAGAAATGCTGGTATGGTGTAGAGCAGCCATTGGTACTAAGGGACGAGATTATCAAGCCTTAATAGAACCAGTGTACACCGACAGCAGGCCCACTATACTCACAGCACGAGGGATAGTCGAGGTACACCGGGGACGAGTGCCGGTACGACTTTTGAACTGTGGAGAGGAAGAGGTCACTTTGCCAAGGTATGCTACAATGGCAAAGCTATATACTGTTGACAACAATGCCATCACAACCATTGAGCCCTTAGAACCAACCTGTCAGGTGGAAGGCAATGGCTCAGATGGAGAAATGGAGGATTGGTGCCAACAGCTACACGTGGGCATAAATTCAACACCTACCCATCAAAAACAAGGGGTGTATAGGCTAGTGACGGAATATGAACAAGTCTTCAGTAAACACCCATTGGACTTCGGATGGATAGAAGGGGTAGAACACACAATCCCCACCAGTGACCATCCCCCAATAAAAGAAAGATATAGACCCATACCGCCCGCTCACTATCAATGTGCAAAAGATATGCTGAGGGAGATGAAACAGGCCGGGGTAATAAGAGACAGCTGTAGCCCCTGGGCGGCCCCTCTAGTGATTGTCAAAAAAAAGGACGGAACCATGAGAATGTGCGTAGACTACCGGAAGATTAATAACATCACCCATAAAGACGCCTACCCCTTGCCTAGGATAGAAGAGTCCTTAACTGCTTTGAAATCTGCTAATTATTTTTCCACCTTAGACTTAACAAGCGGGTATTGGCAAGTCCCTGTGGCTGAGCGAGATAAGGAAAAGACGGCATTCACCACACCAATGGGTCTATGTGAATTTAATCGCATGCCGTTCGGACTCTGCAACGCATCCGGTACCTTCCAGCGGCTGATGGAATGCTGCCTCGGACACAAGAACTTCGAGACCGTCCTCCTGTACCTAGATGATGTGATCGTCTACTCAAAGACTTACGAACAACACTTAATAGACCTGGCAGAAGTGTTCGAAGCCTTATCCAGGTATGGCATGAAAGTCAAGCCATCCAAATGTCACCTTCTCAAGCCAAAGGTACAGTACCTGGGACACATCGTGAGTTCGGAGGGAGTAGCACCAGATCCCGAGAAAATAAGCGCCATAAGGGATTGGCCAAGACCTACCAGCGCAAAAGAAGTGAGACAATTCCTGGGATTGGTGGGTTACTATCGCAGATTTATAAAAGGATTTACCAAGTTGGCAGCACCCTTGCAAGACACCTTGGTAGGGCAGACGAAGAAACCTTCAAACCGAAACCCTCCTTTTCAGTGGAACGACGAAAGGAAAGACTCCTTTGAACAACTAAAGAAGGCACTAACCGGAGAAGAGGTTCTGGCATACCCAGATTACCATCAACCTTTCATCCTCTACACCGATGCCAGTAAAATTGTATATATGTTATGCCGTATATAGTTAAACAGAAAATGTAGTATAGTCATTGTTATCAGCCTGCAACGTTTAAGCCCAGTGCCTACAGAGACTTGTCTGTATGAACTTCTTGCATATTCTTGAACTTTTTATCAGCCCGGAGGCACTAAATCAAAGCTCCGGAAAGACTGCTTTTTGAACTTTGCTTTTTGCTCTTTTTGAACTTTCTTTAGACTTTATATTAATAACTCCGTTGGAAAAATGGAACTAAATTCCTGGACACAAAGTGCAGTGCCTTTCCTAGTACCTTCAAGGATAGAACTGTATTAATAGACGCTATTTGAAGTGACTTTTTACAGAACTCTATTTTTGTTTCCTTGAGTGGTTTTTGTAACTTTTCATTTTTAAGACTCTGTACATATTAATTGTTATTTCAAAATGTTATCGTCCCACAGTCCCGGAGTACTGTTCTTAACTAAGGGGGAATGTGGCACCCCTAGGGGTATTTGCCACAAAAATAGTTACTGACACTAAATGCGAATACTAAAATAGCAAGACTGCACTACCACCTCCGGCCAGAAGGGGGAGCTCCAGAGACTCCCCTTGATCCATTCTGGTCTGAGAGAAGAAATGGCAGTTGGGCTAAGGAGCTGATAGTGAGAGGTCATACAGCTGAATTTCTAACAGCCCTATGACGGTTTCCAGGCCCAAATCACCGGCCTGAGGAGAAGAGGGATAGAGAAAAAGGACATTGTGAGAACCGGGTAGCATTAATCACTACCCAGAACAGGCGCAAAGACGGATACCGGATCCGTGGCTGTATTTATTATATATAATACAGCAACCGGAAAAACGTGAGGTGATATCAGCTTCACTAGGGCCGGACGCAGCAACAGACACAGAGTTCAGCGGTACTCCCAGAGGGGGTAAACCGATAAAAGGACTCGGGTTGCCCGTCGAACCAGGACCCGGAGGGGACAGATTGGGCCGGCAGCCAGTTCACATACAGCAGCAGGGCCACACAGATATTGCGTACAATAAGAGGCGAAGACCCCGGCAGGGTCAAAGTAACTCAGAGTTCCCATACAGACTCCGGTGACAGGACTGGTTGTAAATCCTTTTTTGTTAAAGTAAACTGGTTAAACGTTTCAGTGCCTCAGTCTTTCATTTGGACAATAGCCATCTATCCAGGATTGGGATCATCACCGCTGGGAGAACCTGCTGCTGATCAAGTAAGTGCCTGTTCCCTCACGATACCCTTTACACTGTGCATTGCCTGAGGCCACAGCACCGGGTCAAGCCACCTGTGACACCCCCCTCAAGAGACAGACCCCATTGGTCCGGTGCTGGGTACCCCGGTCTCTTGGGCGTCACAAGAACATCACATAGCAGGTAATGAGGGTGAAGTTTATTCTTTTATTCTGTTGCTGCTGTTTTTTTTTTTTTTTTTTTTTTTTTTATACATTCAGGAAGCCATAATGGCACAACGTAAATAAAATACGAAGATTAGGACTGCCCCATTATGAGATTGCCGTGAAGTGGCGGGGTAGCTCAAAGAATTGATCAATTGTTTGCTAAATGTCTCATATTTGAAATACAGTTAGAATTTATGTGCAATTGCACTTCAGTTATTGCGTTCTGACCATAAGCAGTGCTGGCTTCTTCCCTTTTTTTTTGCTGCAAACAATGACAGGTTAGCTATAGGGATGAATGAAGGTGCTCTATGATACTCAGTTATCACTCAAATATCATGGTACCCGGGTGTGCTCGTTACTCGGCGCGTAATAGGCAGTGCTCAATATGAAATTCAAATCCCTTTCCCGCGTCCTTGGCACCTGTTACACAGCCAATAAGCATGCAGGGATTGCCTGTAGGTCACTGCAATGCAGTAGCCATCTTGGGTGTGGCATTTCTATGATTGACTGGCCTTTTGACATCATCTGGGATTATAAAAGGACAGGCACCACCTGAATCAGCACACTGACGCCATTGCACAGCTCTGTGACACTTCGTATTGGAGGGAGAGAGTGAGTGCTTGTCTAGGCCTGTGTGTACACAGTACAGAGTATAATGAATCAGAGGCCTCTAGTGTTGATAGAAGTGCTGAAGCTGAGCCATCATACTAACAGCCCTTGTAAAGCCTAATGGTTTAGAACACATGCAATCTGCATTTAACCTAGGGAGGGAGGGAGAGAGAGAAGCAGGAGAAGGGAGAGTGACAGAATCCAGTCTGTAGACAGGGATTAGGCCTGTACAGTCTGTTGGCAAATATATAGCTGCAGTTTTTTGTAGGGGCTGAAAAAATTGCATATATTTTGATCAATCAAATGTTGCGCGCTTTGAGGTCCTTTTTTGTGTTTTTTAACACATCCAATTATCCTTGAAATATTTTCCACATTTCTCAGCCATATTCATATAATGAGCAAAAAAGTTTAAAGCCTCACTGTGTTATTCAATATCAGGACTGTTCACAATATAGCGTTGTTGCTACAAGGAGAACCGTTGATGAAGGTATTTGGACGGCATATTGATTGTTTGGAGAGGAGGTGTGTCCATTATCCCTTTTTTCATACAATATATTAATGCTAATGAGATTAATTTGTCTTTCACTTTTTCTGGACCAAATAAAACAATAGATTTTCTTGGACCTCACATTGGAAGGCAGTTCAGATTTGGGAAATATAACCTGTAGCATGCACTGTAAAACTGTCAGCGGCAATACAATGCTACGTGCTGACTGCTGCCATCCCACCCAGACAATAAATTCCATCCCTTATGGAGAATTGAAACAGTAAAACAGTGCTCCTTCCCTTCCTAGCCCCCCCGTGCGCCCAAATGGTGGTTCCCCCATATATGGGATATCAGCGTACTCAGAACAAATTGGACAACAACTTTTGGGGACCAATTTCTCCTGTTACTATTGGGAAAATACAAAACTGGGTGTTAAAGATAATTTTTGTGGAAAAATGTTTTTTTTATTTTCACGGCTCTGCGTTATTAACTGTAGTGAAACACTTGGGAGTTCAAAGTTCTCACAACACATCTATATAAGTTCCTTGGGGGGTCTAGTTTCCAATATGGGGTCACTTGTGGGGGGTTTCTACATCAGGGGCTCTGCAAATGCAACGTGACGTCTGCAGACCAATCCATCTAAGTCTGCATTCCAAATGAAGCTCCTTCCCTTCCGAGCTCTGCCATGCACCCAACCGGTGGTTTCCCCCCACATATGGGGTATGAGCGTACTCAGGACAAATTGGACAACAATGTTTGGGGACCAATTTCTCCTGATACCCTTGGGAAAATACAAAACTGGGTGTTAAAATAATTTTTGTGGAAAAAAAATGATTTTTTTATTTTCACGGCTCGGCGTTATTAACGGTATTGAAACCCTTGGGGGTTCAAAGCTCTCACAACACATCTAGATAAGATGCTTAGGGGGTCTAATTTCGAAAATGGTGTCATTTGTGGGGGGATTCAATGTTTAGGCACAGCAGGGGCTCTCCAAATGCAACATGGCGTCCCATCTCAATTCCAGCCAATTTTGAACTTAAAAGTCAAACAGCGCACCTTCCCTTCCGAGCTCTGCCATACACACAAACAGTGGTTTACCCCCACATATGGGGTATCAGCGTACTCAGGACAAATTGTACAACAACTTTGGGGTCCAATTTCTCCTCTTACCCTTGGGAAAATAAAAAATTGGGGGCGAAAAGATCATTTTTGTGAAAAAATATTATTTTTTATTTTTACGGCTCTACATTATAAACTTCTGTGAAGCACTTGGTGGGTCAAAGTGCTCACCACACATCTAGATATGTTCCTTAGGGGATCTACTTTCCAAAATGGTGTCACTTGTGGGGGGTTCAATGTTTAGGCACATCAGGCGCTCCCCAACGCAACATGGCGTCCCATTTCAATTCCAGCCAATTTTGCATTGAAAGGTCAAACGGCGCTCCTTCCCTTCACTGAAGTACATTTTTTGTGAAAAAAATGTAATGTTAATTTTTTTAAACATTCTAAAAAATCCTGTGAAACACCTGAAGGGTTAATAATCTTTTTGAATGTGGTGTTGAGCACCTTGAGGGGTGCAGTTTTTAGAATGGTGTCACACTTGGGTATTTTCTATCATATAGACCCCTCAAAATGACTTCAAATGTGATGTGGTCCCTAAAAAAATGGTGTTGTAAAAATGAGAAATTGCTGGTCAACTTTTAACCCTTATAACTCCCTAACAAAAAAAATTTGTTTCCAAAATTATGCTGATGTAGATGTGGGAAATTTTACTTATTAAGTATTTTTTGTGACATATCTCTGTGATTTAAGGGGATAAAAATTAAAAGTTGGAAAATTGCGAAATTTTCAAAATTGTTGCCAAATTTCCATTTTTTTCACAAATAAACACAGGTAATATAAAAGAAATTTTACCACTATCATGAAGTACTGTATGTCACAAGAAAACATTTTCAGAGTCACCGGGATCCGTTGAAGTGTTCCAGAGTTATAACCTCATAAATGGACAGTGGTCAGAAATGTAAAAATTGGCCCGGTCATTACCGTGCAAACCACCCTTGGGGTAAAGGGGTTAATATGGATTTTATGAAGACGCACACATGCACACTCCTTGGCCCTTTTTATCTTTCCTGTCCTTTCTAAATGTAGTGTAACCCTCTATGTTTATTACCCAGTCATAGCTCTCGTCAAGCCAGGTTTTCTTAATACCCAGCACATCATATTCTGTTACCGTCATAAGAGTCTCCAGCTTATCCATTTTGATTTGCCATTGCATTTGCCAGCATATATTTAATATTCTTAGCACTTTTTTTTACTCCTATTCAGCTCCCAGATTTCCTAACATATCCCAGCCCCCCTAAATCCTCATCTACCCCTACTGCCTCCCTCTCTCTGTCTATTCTATCTATCTCCTTATTAGAACAACAACCCTCCCTCCCCAGATCCTAATTTAAAAGCTCCTCCATCCATCTTACCATTTTTTTCCCCAAACACAGATGCACCCTCCCCATTGAGGTGCAGCCTGTCCCTACCCTAGTGCCTGTAGCCGACAGAGAAGTCATCCCAGTTGTCCAGGAACCAAAACCCTTCCTTCCTGCTCAAGTTTCTAAGTCACTTATTTATCTCCCTAAGCTCCTGCTGCCTATCTTGTGACACTTGTGGCACTGGCAGTATTTCTGAAAACGCCACCTTGGAGGTCCAGGCTTTCAACTTATCTCCTCCCTCTAACTTTGTCATTGCTACGGATGTGTACCATGTCTGCTGGGTTTTCCTTAGCCCCACCAAGCAATCTGTCTATCTGATCCGCAATATGTAGAACCCGAGCACCCAGCAGATAACACACTGTTCGGCATTCATGGTCTCGGCAGCAGATGACCCTGTTTGTCCGCCTAATTATAGAGTTCCCTACCACTTTCTGTCTGGCCTTTACTGCACTCCTATTTCCCTTCTTCCTACAGCAGTCATTTTCCGGGTTGCTAGGAGCAACATCCTGGTGCAGTGATTCCAGTCCTGGGCTTGCATTCCTAATATCAGCCAAACAGGCATATTCATTAGGTTGTGCCAGATCAGGACTGGGACCCCTGGCACTCTCCTCCCTGCCCCTACCCCTTCTTGTAACATTTACCCAGCTTACTACTCTTTCCTGATCTTCCACACCTCCACCCTCCTCCTTATCACTGGCCACATTCAGCCCAAGCTCAGTGAGCTCTAAGCTCCTCTCCAGTTTTGCAATGCTCCTGAGTGTTGCCAGTTGCACATTTAGATCCATTACCTGGGCTTCCAAACATATAACTCACATTGAGTGCAGACATATTCACCCTCAAACAGCTGTTCAAGACATTCATACATCTCACAAGATGCACACCTAGTGGCATTGACAGGAGTGGTAACTGGAGGAAAAAGTTGTTACTTAAAGAAGACTTCTGGATAACGAGTTATACACCAAACAGCCATGAGGAATGCATTTTAGAAATTACACTATGTTCATGTATTAGCTCCAATAGTCTGTCATTCAGACTCTGCCCAGGCTCCACCCTTTGAGCCGTCCACAGTCCCACCACCCTCTCTTTGAAAAACTCCACTTCTGCACCATATCCTCACCAATCACACAGTAACAGTTCCCATCACCAGATCACATATATAGTAAGCAGCTTTTGTTTTGGCCAGAAGATATTTTAATCCGCCACCTCGACAAGGTAGACCCTTATGGCCTGGCTCTACTCTAATGTAACTTACGCATGCGCAGTAGCAGCTATCAGTAGGGTTGAGCGAAACGGATCAGTCATTTTCACAAGTCGCCGACTTTTGGCAAAGTCGGGTTTCATGAAACCCGACCCGATCCCTGTGTGGGGTCGGCCACGAGGTACGCGACTTTTGCACCAAAGTCGTGTTTCGATGATGCGTTCAGTGCCATTTCTAAGCCAATGAAGGTGGACGCAGAGTGTGGGCAGCATGATGACATAGGTCTCAGTTCCTGGTCCCCACCATCTTAGAGAAGGGCATGGCAGGGATTGGCTTGATTTCTGCGGCGTCACAGGGGCTATTAAGGGGCGTTCCCACCGACCGCCATCTTACTGCTGCTGATCTGAGCATAGGGAGAGGTTGCTGCCACTTCGTCAGAAGCAGGGATAGCGTTAGGCAGGGTACATTAACCCCCAAATCGATTTCCACTGTCCAACACCACCTTTTGTTTGCAGGGACAGTAGAGGGTAAATTTATTTTTCCTCAGCGCTGTAGCTCATTGGGCTGCCCTAGAAGGCTCCCTGGTAGCTGCATTGCTGTTTGTATGCCGCTGTGCAAACCAACTGCTTTTTTGATACTATTCCATCTTAAACTTGGTGCGTTCAGCCAGTCCTAACAGAATACTAGCGCCAGGGTCTGGCTAGTAAATGGCGGATATTCAGCAATCTTTGTGGTATATCCAGCAGCTGGAGGGTAGGTTGGTGGCTCTCGAGAGCTCAACCTCAGCTGTGGATGTTACCGCAGTTGCTGTACAGGCTGCTAGCGTGGCTGCAGCAACCTTGTCCACTGCCACCCCTGTTCCGACATTATCTCGCCTCCCGCTGCCAGAAAAATTTTCTGGAGATAGCAAATCTTGTAGGGGATTCGTGAGTCAGTGCTCTATTCACCTCGAGCTCCTGGCTGCACGTTTTCCTACAGAATGGGCTAAGGTGGGATTTATTGTGTCTCTCTTGTCGGACAGGGCGTTGGAGTGGGCTAAGCCGCTGTGGGAGCGTGGTGATCATTCGGTGCAGAGTGCTCCTCTGTTACTGAGTACTCTGAAAAAGGTCTTTTTAGGACCCCAAGTCACCCATGACACAGCACTCCAACTACTGGCATTAACTCAGGGTAAGTCCTTGGTCAGCCATTTTTCCGTCCGCTTCCGTACTTTAGCTTCTGAGCTGGAGTGGTCGGATAAAGCCCTTATCCCCATATTTTGGAGGGGCCTGGCTGACCACGTTAAGGACACTCTGGCCACTAGGGAGATTCCTGCCGCACTGGAGGAGTTAATAACTGTCTCTACTCGAATTGACCTCCGTTTTAACGAGCGGAGGTTAGAGTAGGCAGAGGTTTCGGCTGGCTCCCACCTTCGCCAAACCTCTGGAATCTCCGGTCCAGGTTCCTGAGTCACATGAGGCCTTGGAAGTGTCACGAGCGGGATCTAAGTCCCGGACTGCTTGTGCACTCAAGGTCTGTCATGTTTGCCAGCAGTCAGGACATCTTGCCACCAGCTGTTCCCAGCGGTCGAGGAAATGTCAGCGTCTAGTGGTAGTAGGTGGAGGTACACTAGACACGGTGACGTTTGCCTCCAAATTGTCCTTTAAAGGGACAATTACTATAGGCTCATCCTCCCACTCGGTAGAGCTCTGCGTGGATTCTGGGTCGGAGGGCAATTTTATGTCTTCTGCCTTTGCCCAACGGCACGCAATACCCCTGGTTATGCTAGCTCAACCAGTAACAGTACGAGTGGTGAATGGGTCGACACTGCCCTCACATATAACACACCAGACCATCCCTTTTACTCTGTCCATGTCACCATCCCATCAGGAGATAATATCTCTACTCGTCATTCCTGAGGAAATTGATGAGGTCCTGTTGGTGATACCTTGGCTACGGTACCACTCTCCTTATATCAAGTGGTCCTCAGGCAGAATTCTGGGATGGGGTGAATCTTGTGGGGGTAGGTGCCAGAGGGAATGCGTTCAGGTTGCTACTACAGAGGTACCTGCAGATCTATCCTCTCTCCCCAAGCAATATTGGTCTTATGCAGACGTGTTCTCCAAAAAGGCGGTGGAGACCCTTCCGCCCCATCGCCCTTATGACTGTCCTATTGATCTCTTGCCTGATGCTGAGCCTCCCCGGGGTCGAGTTTATCCGTTATCTCTCCCGGAGATGGAGGCAATGTCTCAGTACATTCAAGAGAATCTGGCAAGAGGGTTCATTAGGAAGTCTGTGTCTCCTGCAGGGGCTGGGTTCTTCTTCGTGCAGAAGAAGAATGGAGAACTGTGTCCATGCATAGACTACAGGGGTCTTAACGCCATCACCGTTAAGAATAAGTATCCTTTGCCCCTGATATCTGAGCTCTTCGATAGGCTTCGGGGAGCAAGGGTGTTTACTAAACTAGATCTGCGGGAAGCTTACAACCTGATTTGCATCTGTGAGGGGGACGAGTGGAAGATGGCTTTTAACACCAGGGATGGGCACTATGAATATCTGGTGATGCCCTTCGGGCTCTGTAATGCCCCAGCCGTTTTCCAAGACTTTGTGAACGACATCTTCCGGGATATGCTTTCTACCTCGGTCGTAGTCTATCTGGATGATATTCTCATCTACTCTCCAGATATTGACTCCCACCGGAGAGATGTTTACAAAGTCTTCGACCTCCTACGGGCAAACTCCCTCTATGTCAATTTGGAGAAGTGTATGTTTGAGCAGGAGTCCTTACCTTTCCTCGGCTATATCATCTCAGCCCAGGGATTGGCTATGGATCCAAACTACAGGCGGTGATGGACGGGCAAGAACCCCATTCTCTTAAAGCGGTGCAGCGCTTTATGGGGTTCATAAATTATTATCGCCAGTTCATTCCACACTTCTCAACTTTGGTAGCTCCCTTGGTTGCTCTCACCAAGAAGTGGGCAAATCCCAAATTGTGGTCTGAGGAGGCCTTCAAGGCCTTTGTCTCCATAAAGTCACACTTCGCTAGTGCTCCCATCCTACATCGCCCTGATGTAGATAAGCCATTTATCATGGAGGTGAATGCCTCTTTTGTTGGTGCTGGAGCAGTCCTCTTCCAAAAGGATGCTCAAGGTCGGAAGCATCCTTGCTTCTTCTTTTCTAAGACCTTTTCAAGAGGAATTATTCCATCGGGGACAGGGAGTTGCTAGCCATGAAGTTGGCTTTTTCGGAGTGGAGACATCTCTTGGAGGGAGCTCGTTTTCCCTTTCGGTCTTCACAGATCATAAAAATTTGGCTTACCTGCAGACAGCCCAGCGGTTAAATTCTCGCCAGGCCAGATGGTCCTTGTTCTTCTCCCGGTTTCATTTCACCCTTCATTTTCACTCTGGGGAGAAGAACATTCGTGCCGATGCTCTCTCTCGCTCCGTTGTGTCATCTGTGGAGGAGGAAGAGGAGCCTCGGCTTATTGTCCCCACCGAGAGCCTGAGAACTTTGGCCCCGGTTTCGCTAGAGTCTGTGCCTCCGGGAAAGACTTTTGTACCTCCCAGTTTGCGACCGGAGGTTCTCTCTTGGGCACACTCGTCCAGGGTGGGTGGACATTTTGGTTCCAAAAGGACATCTGAATTACTGGCGAGGACATACTGGTGGCCGCATATGGCTCGTGATGTCGCAGACTATGTTCGGGTGTGTGTCTCTTGCACCAAGAACAAGTCCCCTCGGCAACGGCCAGCTGGTTTGCTTTATCCTCTGCCGGTGGCAGACAGGCCCTGGGAGATGGTCGGGATGGACTTTGTGGTGGGCTTACCCAAGTCTCGTAGTTGCACCATTATCTGGGTGATCACTGACCATTTTTCCAAAATTGTTCATTTGGTGCCTCTTCCACAGCTACCATCTGCACGGGCTCTGGCAGCCTTGTTCATCAAACACATCTTTTGCTTACACGGTATGCCGGACAAGATTGTCAGTGACCGGGGTCCCCAGTTTGCGTCTCGATTCTGGAGGGAGCTTTTTTGTCTACTCAGTATTGAGTTAAATCTCTCTTTGGCTTATCATCCCGAGACGAATGGGTTGGTTGAGAGAGCCAACCAGACTCTGGTCACTTATCTGCAACATTTTGTTTCTGCTAGGCAGGATGACTGGGCATCCTTGTTACCGTGGGCGGAGTTTGCCCTTAACAACGCTGTGGCCGACTCCACCGGTCAGACTCCTTTCCTCCTTAACTACGGCCAGCATCCGCGGGTTCCTGAACTTATGCCCGTGTCCTCTGCTGACTCCAGGGTGGCAGACTGGGCAGTGGAGGCACGAGACATTATGGACCGCACTCAGGATGCCATCCGGGCCTCCAAGGAGAGAATGAGGTCCTCCGCCGGTTGCACATCGGCGCCCTGCCCCGACCTTTGCTCCTGGCAACTTAGTGTGGCTCTCCGCCCATAACATCAGGCTGCGTGTTGAGTCCACTAAGTTTGCTCCTCGCTACTTGGGTCCCTTCAAGGTCCTCGGACAGGTTAATCCTGTGGTCTACCGTCTAGCCCTTCCTCCACGCCTAGGTATCACCAACACCTTTCATGTGTCCCTCCTTAAGCCTGTATACATGTCCCGGTTTTCTGAGTCATCTGCCGGGACATCAAGTTCGTCTACGGACGATTACGAGGTGAACGCTATTTTGGGGTGCAAGGTGGTTTGTGGCAAAAAATGTTATTTGGTGGATTGGAGGGGTTACGGTCCTGAGGATAGATCCTGGGAGCCTGCTGAGCACATTCGGGTTCCGCAGCTCATTGCTGCCTTCGAACGTAGCGAGGCCCAAGGAGGGGGGGCCCTAGGAGGGGGGGTAATGTTAGGGGTCGAGTTCCTGCCTCTGCACAGGGGGAATCTTGGGCCATCTCCGCTGTGGTCTCCCATTCTTCTCCTGCCGCAGTGGAGCCTGCTCAGCGGAGACGTCGATTCCAGCGTCTCGCTCAGTCTGACTCTGTGCTAAGAGTTACTGCTGCATTTCCTGCTTCTGCCATTGAAGTCAGTGCTCTTGCAGTGGCGAGCAGACGCTTCTGGGGCTAAGTCCTGCTTTTCACATTCTGAGCATGCCCAGAGTAAAATCTCTCAGTGGAGATCGAGGGTCACATGATCAGATACCGCAGCTAAGGTCTTTGTAGGTGCTAGGACTAAATCCTGCTCTGCACTCTGAGCATGCCCAGGGCAAGATCTCTCAGTGGAGATCTAGGGTCACATGCTCTGGTACTGCAGCAACTCCATTGGTCCTTCTTTGAAAGGTCCTAAACGTGCTGCAGCTATTTAAGGCCCGCATGGCCGCACGGTCATGTGCTAGTATTGTCTATTCTTATGTGCTTTGCGCCAGTGTGGTCACATGTGAGTGTTCAGGGACCCGGCTGAAATAAGCCCCTAGAATGCTGGCACCTCCGGCGAGGAGTTTGTGTTTGGATGTATTCAGGGACCCGGCTGAAATAAGCCCCTAGAATGCTGGCTCCTCCGGCGAGGAGTTTTGTGTACATGTGTGACGACTGACGGCTCTGTGTTTGGGCAGTTAGCCTGTGCCTCTGTGGAGTTTAACAGGGCACAGTGCTTCTCTTTCATGGCTACTCGGTGAATTAACTTAGTTAGTCTATACTGCCATATAGTTCTGCCATTTGCTAGCGGCAGGTACTCCTGCACGGTGGACCCCGAGCTGCGAACGCACCAATATCAATAAAAACATCTCTATTTACTTGGTGCGTTCCGCTAGCCCTAACAATATCCTACAAGTAACAGTGACTATTTGAGATATATACATGGCTCACTATTCCTATGCTCACTTTGAACATTGGTTCATATATATGTTCCTTCTACTTGGAAATTTGGTCATTTTTGCTACTAGCCCTTTTATGATCCATTTCTAAAGGGTCATACGAATGGTGACCCTGTCAGTATTTTTATGTACTTTTTTATGTACCTTTTCTTCCCCCCCATTTCTGTATTGGTAAGGGGTTTACTTTTTGCACAGGGGTATCGCCACCCCTCCCCCTTCTATTTAATTTTTGTATATATGTAATCGTCTTTTTGCATACTATTTTATGTACCTAATAAAGGTTAAGTTTTATACATATCCACTTGGTAATTTCATTGGCTCCCCCTACTTGTCAGCGGATATGGCGCCCCCACTTCATGACGGCTAGCCCCGCTAATCCCTAGGTCTAGAAAATTTGTAGCAATACATGTTCTATGTTGTTAGACACATATATATATATATAGATCATAAGTCCAATTGATATTAGGGCTAGATCTAAGAGGGGTACTTATCCAAGCATACATGTCCAGGAACCTGTTATGACCTGGTGGTTAGGAGCACCCGACCTGATAGTTAAACTCATACAGGACGAGCTCTGGGATGTGGGAGCTCTGCTGACCGCAAGCCCTAATCCTATCACACACACTAAAAATAGCCGTGGAGTGCTCCTGACGCTCCCTAGGCGCCTGGTCACAGCCTCAGAGCTAGCTAGCCCTAGAGATAGAAAATAAAGCCTACCTTGCCTCAGAGAAATTCCCCAAAGGAATAGGCAGCCCCCCACATATAATGACTGTGAGAAAAGATGAAAGTGACAAATGCAGAAATGAAATAGGTTTCAGCAAAGAGAGGCCAGACTTACTAAATAGACAGAGGATAGGAAAGGAATCTTTGCGGTCAGCACAAAAACCTACAAAAGACCACGCAGAGTGTGCAAAAAAGACCTCCGCACCAACTCACGGTGCGGGGGGGGGCAACTCTGCATCCCAGAGCTTCCAGCTAACAAGACAAAATCAGGATAAGCAGCTGGACAAAGAAACAATGAGCAAAAATAACAATAAGGAACTTAGCTTCTGCAAGAGAAGACAGGTCACCAGGCAGATCTAGGAGCGAACTGAACCAATGCTAAAACATTGACAGCTGGCATGGAGTAACGATCTGAGTGGAGTTAAATAGAGAAGCCAACCAAAGGATAAACCACGTCACCTGTGTAAGGAACCTCAGAAGCAGCAGCTTCACTCATAGCCACCAGAGGGAGCCCATAGACAGAACTCGCCGAAGTACCATTCACGACCACAGGAGGGAGTTCGACAACAGAATTCACAGCAGTACCCCCTACTTGAGGAGGGGTCACCGAACCCTCACCAGAGCCCCCAGGCCGATCAGGATGAGCCAAATGAAAGGCACGAACAAGATCAGCAGCATGAACATCAGAGGCAAAAACCCAGGAATTATCTTCTTGACCATAACCCTTCCACTTGACCAGGTACTGGAGCTTCCGTCTCGAAACGCGAGAATCCAAAATCTTCTCCACCACATACTCCAACTCACCCTCGACCAACACCGGGGCAGGAGGATCAACGGAGGGAATCATAGGCACCACGTATCTCCGCAACAACGACCTATGGAACACATTATGGATGGCAAAAGAAGCTGGAAGGTCCAAACGAAATGACACAGGATTAAGAACCTCAGAAATCTTATATGGTCCAATGAAACGAGGCTTAAACTTAGGAGAGGAAACCTTCATAGGAACGTGAAGAGATGACAACCAAACCAAATCCCCAACACAAAGTCGGGGACCTACACAACGCTGAAGGTTAGCGAAACGTTGAGCCTTCTCCTGGGACAATGTCAAATTGTCCACCACATGAGTCCAAATCTGCTGCAATCTGTCCACCACCGCATCCACACCAGGACAGTCCGAAGGCTCAACCTGCCCTGAAGAGAAACGAGGATGGAAACCAGAATTGCAGAAAAAAGGAGAAACTAAAGTAGCCGAGCTGGCCCGATTATTAAGGGCGAACTCAGCCAAAGGCAAGAAGGACACCCAATCATCCTGATCAGCAGAAACAAAGCATCTCAGATATGTCTCCAAAGTCTGATTAGTTCGTTCGGTTTGGCCATTTGTCTGAGGATGGAAAGCCGAAGAAAAAGACAAATCAATGCCCATCTTAGCGCAAAAGGACCGCCAAAACCTCGAAACAAACTGGGAACCTCTGTCCGAGACGATGTTCTCCGGAATGCCATGCAAACGAACCACATGCTGGAAAAACAATGCCACCAAATCAGAGGAGGAAGGCAGTTTAGATAAGGGTACCAAATGGACCATCTTAGAGAAGCGATCACAAACCACCCAAATGACCAACATCTTTTGAGAAACAGGGAGATCAGAAATAAAATCCATGGAAATATGCGTCCAGGGCCTCTTCGGAATCGGCAAGGGCAAAAGCAACCCACTGGCACAAGAACAGCAGGGCTTAGCCCGAGCACAAATCCCACAGGACTGCACAAAAGAGCGCACATCCCGTGACAAAGAAGGCCACCAAAAAGATCTAGCCACCAAATCTCTGGTACCAAAGATTCCAGGATGACCAGCCAATACTGAACAATGAATCTCCGAGATAACTCTACCAGTCCATCTATCAGGGACAAACAGTTTCTCCGTAGGACAACGGTCAGGTCTATCAGCCTGAAACTTTTGCAGCACACGCTGCAAATCAGGGGAAATGGCAGACAAAATTACCCCTTCTTTAAGAATACCCGCCGGCTCCGGAACACCCGGAGAGTCAGGCACAAAACTCCTTGACAGGGCATCAGCCTTCACATTCTTAGATCCCGGAAGGTATGAAACCACAAAATCAAAACGGGAGAAAAAGAGCGACCATCGAGCCTGTCTAGGATTCAACCGTTTGGCAGACTCGAGATAAGTCAAATTCTTGTGATCCGTCAAGACCACCACGCGATGTTTAGCTCCTTCAAGCCAATGTCGCCACTCCTCGAATGCCCACTTCATGGCCAACAACTCCCGATTGCCCACATCATAATTGCGCTCAGCAGGCGAGAATTTTCTAGAAAAGAAGGCACAGGGTTTTATCACCGAGCCATCAGAACTTCTTTGCGACAAAACAGCCCCTGCTCCAATTTCAGAAGCATCAACCTCCACCTGAAAAGGGAGCGAAACATCTGGCTGGCACAACACAGGGGCAGAAGCAAAACGACGCTTCAACTCCTGAAAAGCCGCTACAGCCGCAGAGGACCAATTGACCACATCAGCACCTTTCTTGGTCAAATCAGTCAACGGTTTAGCAATACTGGAAAAGTTAGCGATGAAGCGACGATAAAAATTAGCAAAGCCCAGGAACTTCTGCAGGCTCTTCACAGATGTCGGCTGAGTCCAATCGTAAATGGCCTGAACTTTAACAGGGTCCATCTCGATAGTAGAAGGGGAAAAAATGAAACCCCAAAATGAAACCTTCTGAACTCCAAAGAGACACTTTGACCCCTTCACAAACAAGGAATTCGCACGAAGGACCTGGAACACCATTCTGACCTGCTTCACATGAGACTCCCAATCATCCGAAAAGACCAAAATGTCATCCAAATATACAATCATAAATCTATCCAGGTACTCTCGGAAGATGTCATGCATAAAGGACTGAAACACAGATGGAGCATTAGAAAGCCCGAATGGCATAACCAGGTACTCAAAATGTCCCTCGGGCGTATTAAATGCTGTTTTCCATTCATCACCCTGTTTAATTCGCACAAGATTATACGCCCCTCGAAGATCTATCTTGGTGAACCAACTAGCCCCCTTAATCCGAGCAAATAAATCAGACAGCAGCGGCAAAGGATACTGAAATTTGACTGTGATCTTATTAAGAAGGCGGTAATCAATGCAAGGTCTCAAAGAACCATCCTTCTTGGCCACAAAAAAGAACCCTGCTCCTAATGGTGACGACGACGGACGAATATGACCCTTCTCCAAGGATTCCTTTATATAACTCCGCATAGCGGCGTGCTCTGGCACAGATAAATTAAACAGACGGCCCTTAGGAAACTTACTACCAGGAATCAAATTAATAGCACAGTCGCAATCCCTATGAGGAGGTAGGGCACCAGATTTTGGCTCTTCAAATACATCCCGGCAACCCCAAAACGACCACATCATGCAGAATATGCAACACCAAAAAGCGAATATCCTCCTGATGTGCAGGAGCCATGCACATGGTCAATTGAGTCCAGTACTGAGGCTTATTCTTGGCCAAAGGCGTAGCATATATTCCTCTCAATGGAATAGGATACTGCAAGGGCTCCAAGAAAAAACCACAGCGCCTGGCAAACTCCAAGTCCATCAAAATCAGGGCAGCGCCTGAATCCACAAATGCCATTACAGAATAGGACGACAGAAAGCAAATCAGAGTAACGGACAAAAGAAATTTAGACTGTACCGTACCAATGGTGGCAGACCTAGCGAACCGCTTAGTGCGCTTAGGACAATCGGAGATAGCATGAGTGGATTCACCACAGTAAAAACACAGCCCATTCCGACGTCTGTGTTCTTGCCGTTCAGCTCTAGTCAAAGTCCGATCACATTGCATAGGCTCAGGCCTATGCTCAGAGAATACCGCCAGATGGTGCACAGCTTTGCGCTCACACATGCGCCGATCGATCTGAATGGCCAAAAACATAGACTCATTCAGACCAGCAGGCGTGGGAAATCCCACCATCACATCCTTAAGGGCTTCAGAATGACCCTTTCTGAAAATTGCCGCCAGGGCACATTCATGCCACTGAGTCAGCACAGACCACTTTCTAAACTTCTGACAGTACACCTCCGCTTCATCTTGACCCTGACACAAAGCCAGCAAGATTTTCTCTGCCTGATCAACTGAATTTGGTTCATCATAAAGCAATCCAAGCGCCAGAAAAAATGCATCTACATCTCGCAATGAAGGATCTCCTGGCGCAATGGAAAATGCCCAGACTTGAGGGTCACCACGCAACAAAGAAATTATGATTTTTACTTGTTGAACGGGGTCACCAGAGGAGCGGGGTTTCAAAGCTAGAAACAGTTTACAATTATTTTTGAAATTCAAGAATCTAGATCTATCCCCAGAAAATAAATCAGGAATAGGAATTCTAGGCTCTAACATAGGATTCTGAACCACAAAATCTTGAATGTTCTGTACCCTTGCAGAGAGATGATCCACACAAGAGGATAGACCCTGAGTGTCCATCTCTACACCTGTGTCCTGAACCACCCAAAGGTCTAGGGGAAAAGAAAGACAAAACACAGTGCAAAGAAAAAAAAATGGTCTCAGAAGTCCTCTTATCCCTCTATTGAGATGCATTAATATTTTGGGCCAGCTGTACTGTTATGACCTGGTGGTTAGGAGCACCCGACCTGATAGTTAAACTCATACAGGACGAGCACTGGGATGTGGGAGCTCTGCTGACCGCAAGCCCTAATCCTATCACACACACTAAAAATAGCCGTGGAGCGCTCCTGATGCTCCCTAGGCGCCTTGTCACAGCATCAGAGCTAGCTAGCCCTAGGAAAGGAATCTTTGCGGTCAGCACAAAAACCTACAAAAGACCACGCAGAGTGTGCAAAAAAGACCTCCCCACCGACTCACGGTGCGGTGGGGGCCACTCTGCATCCCAGAGCTTCCAGCTAACAAGACAAAATCAGGATAAGCAGCTGGACAAAGAAACAATGAGCAAAAATAACAATAAGGAACTTAGCTTCTGCAGGAGAAGACAGGTCACCAGGCAGATCTAGGAGCGAACTGAACCAATGCTAAAACATTGACATCTGGTGTTGTGAATTCTGTTGTCAAGCTCCCTCCTGTGGTCATGAATGGTACTTCGGCTGGTTCTGTCCATGGGCTTCCTCTGGTGGTGGTGAGTGGGGCTGCGGCTTCTGAGGTTCCTTCCACAGGTGACGAGGTTAATTCGTTAGCTGGCTGCTCTATTTAACTTCACCTAGATCATTGCTCCATGCCACCTGTCAATGTTCCAGTATTGGTCTAGTTCACTCCTGGATCGTTCTTGTGACCTGTCTTCCCAGCAGAAGCTAAGTTCCTGCTTGTTTTTCTCTGGTTTGCTATTTTTCTGTCCAGCTTGCTATTTTGATTGTTGTCTTGCTTGCTGGAAGCTCTGGGACGCAGAAGGAGCGCCTTCGCACCGTGAGTCGGTGCGGAGGGTCTTTTTGCGCCCTCTGCGTGGTCTTTTTGTAGTTTTTTGTGCTGACCGCAAAGCTACCTTTCCTATCCTCGGTCTATTCAGTAAGTCGGGCCTCACTTTGCTAAATCTATTTCATCTCTGTGTTTGCAATTTTCATCTTTACTCACAGTCATTATATGTGGGGGGCTGCCTTTTCCTTTGGGGAATTTCTCTGAGGCAAGGTAGGCTTATTTTTCTATCTTTAGGGCTAGCTAGTTCCTTAAGCTGTGTCGAGTTGCATAGGGAGCGTTAGGAGCAATCCACAGCTATTTCTAGTGTGTGTGATAGGATTAGGGATTGCGGTCAGCAGAGTTCCCACGTCTCAGAGCTCGTCCAATATTATCAGTAACTATCAGGTCATTCCGTGTGCTCTTAACCACCAGGTCCAGTATTGTCCTGACCACCAGGTCATAACAGTACAGGTGGCCCAAAGTACTAATGCATCTCAATAGAGGGATAAGAGAAGTTCTGAGACCATTTTTTTTTTGCAGTGTGTTTTGTCTCTCTTTTCCCCTTTACCTCTGGGTGGTTCAGTATACAGGTGTAGATATGGACATTCAAGCTCTGTCCTCTTGTATGGATAATCTCACTGCAAGGGTACAAAACATTCAAGATTTTGTGGTTCAGAATCCAATGTTAGAGCCTAGGATTCCAATTCCTGATTTGTTTTTTCGGGATAGATCTAAGTTTCTGAATTTCAAAAATAATTGTAAATTGTTTCTTGCTTTGAAACCTCGCTCCTTAGGTGACCCTGTTCAACAAGTGAAAATCATTATTTCTTTGCTGCGTGGTGACCCTCAAGACTGGGCATTTTCCCTTGCGCCAGGAGATCCGGCATTGCGTGATGTTGATGCGTTTTTTCTGGCGCTCGGATTGCTTTATGATGAACCTAATTCAGTGGATCAGGCAGATAAAATCTTGCTGGCTCTGTGTCAGGGTCAGGATGAGATATATTGTCAGAAGTTTAGGAAGTGGTCTGTACTCACTCAGTGGAATCAATGTGCCCTGGCAGCAATTTTCAGAAAGGGTCTCTCTGAAGCCCTTAAGGATGTCATGGTGGGATTTCCCATGCCTGCTGGTCTGAATGAGTCTATGTCTTTGGCCATTCAGATCGATCGACGCTTACGTGAGCGTAAAGCTGTGCACCATTTGTCGGTATTATCTGAGCATAGACCAGAGCCTATGCAATGTGATAGGACTTTGACCAGAGCTGAACGGCAAGAACACAGACGTCGGAATGGGCTGTGTTTTTACTGTGGTGATTCCACTCATGCTATCTCCGATTGTCCTAAGCGCACTAAGCGGTTCGCTAGGTCTGCCACCATTGGTATGGTACAGTCGAAATTTCTTTTGTCCGTTACTCTGATCTGCTCTTTGTCATCCTATTCTGCTATGGCATTTGTGGATTCAGGCGCTGCCCTGAATTTGATGGACTTGGAGTTTGCTAGGCACTGTGGTTTTTTCTTGGAGCCCTTGCAGTATCCTATTCCATTGAGAGGAATTGATGCTACGCCTTTGGCCAAGAATAAGCCTCAGTACTGGACCCAATTGACCATGTGCATGGCTCCTGCACATCAGGAGGATATTCGCTTTTTGGTGTTGCATAATCTGCATGATGTGGTCGTTTTGGGGTTGCCATGGCTACAGGTCCATAATCCAGTATTGGATTGGAAATCTATGTCTGTGTCCAGCTGGGGTTGTCAGGGAGTACATGGTGATGTTCCATTTTTGTCTATTTCGTCATCCACCACTTCTGAAGTCCCGGAGTTTTTGTCGGATTACCGAGATGTATTTGATGAGCCCAAATCCAGTGCCCTACCTCCTCATAGGGATTGCGATTGTGCTATCAATTTGATTCCTGGTAGTAAGTTTCCTAAGGGCCGACTGTTCAATTTATCTGTGCCAGAGCACGCCGCTATGCGGAGTTATGTAAAGGAATCCTTGGAGAAGGGTCATATTCGCCCGTCGTCGTCACCATTGGGAGCAGGGTTCTTTTTTGTGGCCAAGAAGGATGGTTCTTTGAGACTTTGTATTGATTACCGCCTTCTTAATAAGATCACAGTCAAATTTCAGTACCCTTCGCCGCTGCTGTCTGATTTATTTGCTCGGATTAAGGGGGCTAGTTGGTTCACCAAGATAGATCTTCGTGGTGCGTATAATCTTGTGCGTATTAAACAGGGCGATGAATGGAAAACAGCATTTAATACGCCCGAGGGCCATTTTGAGTACCTGGTTATGCCATTCGGGCTTTCCAATGCTCCATCAGTATTTCAGTCCTTTATGCATGACATCTTCCGAGAGTACATGGATAAATTCCTGATTGTATATTTGGATGATATTTTGGTCTTCTCGGATGATTGGGAGTCTCACGTGAAGCAGGTCAGAATGGTGTTCCAGGTCCTTCGTGCGAATTCTTTGTTTGTGAAGGGGTCAAAGTGTCTTTTTGGAGTTCAGAAGGTTTCATTTTTGGGTTTCATTTTTTCCCCTTCTACTATCGAGATGGACCCTGTTAAAGTCCAGGCCATTTATGATTGGACTCAGCCGACATCTGTGAAGAGTCTGCAAAAGTTCCTGGGCTTTGCTAATTTTTATCGTCGCTTCATCAGTAATTTTTCAAGTGTTGCTAAACCATTGACTGATTTGACCAAGAAGGGTGCTGATGTGGTCAATTGGTCTTCTGCGGTTGTGGAAGCTTTTCAGGAGTTGAAGCGTCGTTTTTCTTCTGCCCCTGTGTTGTGCCAGCCAGATGTTTCGCTTCCATTTCAGGTCGAGGTTGATGCTTCTGAGATTGGAGCAGGGACTGTTTTGTCGCAAAGAAGTTATGATGGCTCGGTGATGAAACCATGTGGCTTCTTTTCTAGAATGTTTTCACCTGCTGAGCGCAATTATGATGTTGGCAATCGAGAGTTGTTGGCCATGAAGTGGGCATTCGAGGAGTGGCGTCATTGGCTTGAAGGAGCCAAGCATCGCGTGGTGGTCTTGACGGATCACAAGAATTTGACTTATCTCGAGTCTGCCAAACGGTTGAATCCTAGACAGGCTCGATGGTCGCTCTTTTTCTCCCGTTTTGATTTTGTGGTTTCGTACCTTCCAGGCTATAAGAATGTGAAGGCTGATGCCCTGTCCAGGAGTTTTGTGCCCGACTCTCCGGGTGTTCCTGAGCCGGCGGGTATTCTCAAAGAGGGGGTAATTTTGTCTGCCATCTCCCCTGATTTGCGGCGGGTGATGCAAAAATTTCAGGCTGATAGACCTGACCGTTGCCCAGCAGAGAAACTATTTGTCCCTGATAAGTGGACTAGTAGAGTTATCTCTGAGGTTCATTGTTCGGTGTTGGCTGGTCATCCGAGAATCTTTGGTACCAGAGATTTGGTGGCTAGATCCTTTTGGTGGCCGTCTTTGTCGCGGGATGTGTGTTCTTTGGTGCAGCCCTGTGGGACTTGTGCTCGGGCTAAGCCCTGCTGTTCTCGTGCCAGTGGGTTGCTTTTGCCCTTGCCGGTCCCGAAGAGGCCCTCTCTATGGATTTTATTTCGGATCTCCCTGTCTCTCAAAAGATGTCGGTCATTTGGGTGGTTTGTGATCGCTTCTCTAAGATGGTCCATTTGGTACCCTTGTCTAAATTGCCTTCCTCCTCTGATTTGGTGCCATTGTTTTTCCAGCATGTGGTTCGTTTACATGGCATTCTGGAGAACATCGTTTCGGACAGAGGTTCCCAGTTTGTTTCGAGGTTTTGGCGAGCCTTTTGTGCTAGGATGGGCATTGATTTGTCTTTTTCCTCGGCTTTCCATCCTCAGACAAATGGCCAAACCGAACTAACTAATCAGACTTTGGAAACATATCTGAGATGCTTTGTTTCTGCTGATCAGGATGATTGGGTGTCCTTTTTGCCTTTGGCTGAGTTCGCCCTTAATAATCGGGCCAGCTCGGCTACTTTGGTTTCGCCGTTTTTCTGCAATTCTGGTTTCCATCCTCGTTTCTCTTCAGGGCAGGTTGAGTCTTCGGACTGTCCTGGTGTAGATACTGTGGTGGATAGGTTGCAGCAGATTTGGACTCATGTGGTGGACAATTTGACATTGTCCCAGGAGAAGGCTCAACGTTTCGCTAACCGCCGGCGCTGTGTGGGTCCCCGACTTCGTGTTGGGGATTTGGTTTGGTTGTCGTCTCGTTATGTTCCTATGAAGGTTTCCTCTCCTAAGTTTAAGCCTCGTTTCATTGGTCCGTATAAGATTTCTGAGGTTATCAATCCTGTGTCGTTTCGTTTGACCCTTCCAGCTTCTTTTGCCATCCATAATGTATTCCATAGGTCATTGTTGCGGAAATACGTGGCGCCTGTGGTTCCATCCGTTGATACTCCTGCTCCGGTGTTGGTTGAGGGGGAGTTGGAGTATGTGGTGGAGAAGATTTTGGATTCTCGTATTTCGAGACGGAAACTCCAGTACCTGGTCAAATGGAAGGGTTATGGTCAGGAAGATAATTCCTGGGTCTCTGCCTCCGATGTTCATGCTGCCGATCTGGTTCGTGCCTTTCATTTGGCTCGTCCTGGTCGGCCTGGGGGCCCTGGTGAGGGTTCAGTGACTCCTCCTCAACGGGGGGTACTGTTATGAATTCTGTTGTCAAGCTCCCTCCTGTGGTCACAAATGGTACTTCGGCTGGTTCTGTCCATGGGCTTCCTCTGGTGGTGGTGAGTGGGGCTGCGGCTTCTGAGGTTCCTTCCACAGGTGACGAGGTTAATTCGTTAGCTGGCTGCTCTATTTAACTTCACCTAGATCATTGCTCCATGCCACCTGTCAATGTTCCAGTATTGGTCTAGTTCACTCCTGGATCGTTCTTGTGACCTGTCTTCCCAGCAGAAGTTAAGTTCCTGCTTGTTTTTCTCTGGTTTGCTATTTTTCTGTGCTGACCGCAAAGCTACCTTTCCTATCCTCGGTCTATTCAGTAAGTCGGGCCTCACTTTGCTAAATCTATTTCATCTCTGTGTTTGTAATTTTCATCTTTACTCACAGTCATTATATGTGGGGGGCTGCCTTTTCCTTTGGGGAATTTCTCTGAGGCAAGGTAGGCTTTATTTTTCTATCTTTAGGGCTAGCTAGTTCCTTAGGCTGTGTCGAGTTGCATAGGGAGCGTTAGGAGCAATCCACGGCTATTTCTAGTGTGTGTGATAGGATTAGGGATTGCGGTCAGCAGAGTTCCCACGTCTCAGAGCTCGTCCTATATTATCAGTAACTATCAGGTCATTCCATGTGCTCTTAACCACCAGGTCCATTATTGTCCTGACCACCAGGTCATAACAAGCTGGCATGGAGTAACGATCTGAGTGGAGTTAAATAGAGAAGCCAACCAAAGGATAAACCACGTCACCTGTGTAAGGAACCTCAGAAGCAGCAGCTTCACTCATAGCCACCAGAGCCCATAGACAGAACTCGCCGAAGTACCATTCACGACCACAGGAGGGAGTTCGACAACAAAATTCACAACAGGAACCTCTACGCATTTCGCCTGACGGCTCCTCAGAAGGTTAGATGAATAGATGTTGCATGGTGCTAATCCACTATGCTTTATAGCGTGGGTTTAGTGAAACTCCACCCCCCAAAACATATGAGATTATAACATCTAACCCTATGGATATGTTTAGAGGAAAATTGAGGGTGATACTTAAGAAAGCAAAGGAGGATGCATTAATATCAAAGAATGAGTTTGACTTTCTTTTTCCAACACTCCCCCTACTGGCAATGTTTTACACTCTTCCTAAGTTGCATAAGGGCCTAGGTCCCTTAAAGGGACACCCAATTTTATTAGGAACCGATTACCTGATTCAGAACTGTGAGACGCACATAGACAAGATTCTTTGCCCTTTTGTGCTCACCCTCCCGTCTCATATTAGGGACACCTCTGACCTCCTTACTAAAATTGAGGACATCCATGTTGGGGAAGGTTACATAGTTACATAGTTACATAGGTTCACACGTACGCATAACTTCTTTATCTTTGACAGGAAGTACTTCTGCCAGCACAGGGGCACTGTGATGGGGAGTCCCTGTGCCCCGTCATATGCAAATTTGTTCCTGGGCTGGTGGGAGGAAACCATGGTGTTCATCGATGTGCCTAGGTGGTGGCACTCCAACATTGGTATGTAGCACAGGTTCATCGATGACATGTTTGTCATTTGGTAAAGTACTGAGGCTAATTTCCTTAGATTCATTAAGCATCTCAATTCAAACAATATAGGTCTCAAATTAACTTGTGAAATAGGTATTGATGCTCTGCCCTTTTTGGCTGTCCATATTCAGAAAAATGAGATTGGTGGTCTGGAGACTCAAATCTATCGGAAACCTACTAGTACCAACAGTCTGCTTAGAAGGGATAGCCACCATCCATTGCCTTTAAAACATGGCATTCCCAAAGGGCAATTTTTGAGGCTTAGGATGAACTGTTCCAACATGGTTGATTTTCAAACACAAGCCAATGACATGGGTGGCAGGTTTGCTGACAAGGGATATCTGAGGTATACTGTTGAGTCGGCTTTTCAACACGCTCTCTTTTGAAATATGATCAATTTATTGCAGACTTCTGGTAAATCGATGAAACAAATCTCAGAGTGTACCCGTGTGATTGGCACTTTTGACTGTCAGAGCAGATAGGTTATGACAGTACTTAAAAGACATTGGGGTATTTTGAAGGCTGACCCAGATTTAAGGGAAGCAGTAGGATCTTCACCAATGGTTACCTATAGAAGGGGGCGCTCCATTAGGGATAACCTTGTACACAGTTTCTTTAGGAGACCAATTACAGAAGGCTATTGGCTGGAGCGTAAAATTTGTGGTTTCTTTAAATGTGGCAAAAGTGTTAACTGTAAATGGATGGCTTCTTGCAAATTGGTATGCAGCTCATCTTCTGGCAGGAGATTCTACCAACACGACTTTTCCAACTGTAAAAGCACGGGGGTAGTATATATGGCCACTTGCACATGTCCTAAGGATTATGTGGGCAAGATGGTTAAGGAGGTCAAAAGAAGAGTGGGTGAACACATCGGAGATATAAAAAATATACGGGACACCCCTTTGGTGAGACATATGAATGGCATCCATCAATGGAGTCTAGAAGAGATCTCTTTCTGCATCCTGAAGGTAGTGAAGACGAACCCAAGAGGAAGAAATTATGATAGATATTTATAACAAAGGTAGTGCGAGTGGATTTTCCGTATGGGTTCCTCAGCTCCTGCTGAACTCATTGAACAAAACTCATATGCCTGTTTTCTTTGAAAAACCAAAGCTGTTAGGTCCGTTAATTGTGGTATTTCAACAGCCATGTTTCTGTATAATGTTCTAAATTAAGGGACTTGTTGTTAGGGGTCAAGCTACCACCTCTGCACAGGGGGAATCTCGAACCATCTCCACTGCAGTCTCCCATTATTCTCCAGCTGCAGTGGTGCCTGCTCAGCAGAGACGTTGGTCCCAGCGTCTGGCTCAGCCTGATACTGTGCGGATGGTTACTGCTGCCTTTCCAGGCTCAGCCATTGTAGCCAGTACTGATCAGTGGTGAGCAGACGTCTCTGGGACTAAGTCGTGCTTTTCCCCTTCTGAACATGCCCAGGGTAAGACCTCTCATTGGAGGTCGAGTGTCACAGCTCAGGTACTGTGGCAGCTCCCATTGGACCTCTAGGAAGGTCCTGAAGTTGCTCAGGTACTGTAGCACCTCCCATTGGTCCTCTAGGAAGGTCCTGAAGTTGCTGCAGCTACAAAAGGTTTGCATGGCCGCATGGCCATACTCAGGTATCAGCTTATGTTATGAGCTTTAGCTACTCTGTGGTCTTGTCTGATTGTGGTCAGGGTCCAGCTGAAATAAGCCACTAAAATACTGGCACCTCTGGTGAGGAGTTTGAATGGTGAATTCAGGGCTGGCATAAAGCCTTTAGAATTCCGGCTCCACTGGAGAGGAGGTGTTTGTGTGCTTGCTACTCCCTGACCACTGATTGCTTTTTCTCTGTTAGGAAGCTGTGCTACCCTGTGACGCTAACAGGGCACAGTGTTTTCCCTTCTGTTCGACTCTGTGAAGTAACAGAGTTCACTTCTACCACCATATTGTGCCACCATTTGCTAGCAGCAGCTTGGTCTCCTGCACGGTGGCCCCCTGGCTGCGAACGCACCAATAATAATATCTAAATATACTCGGTGCGTTCCGCCAGCCCTAACACTTGTTCACCTATTTAGGTGGGTTATCTATTTGATATTTATGCTGTTTGATTATTGGGACTATCTATATATGTGAAACTCCTACACACACCCCAGTTATTCTTTATTTCACAAATTTGATGTCCTCTGATTGATATATAGTTCTTGATAATGTGCAGTCTGATCTCATCGGGTGGAATGCCAAGCCATCTGATGCATGCGCAGTCCCGCGCATATTGTCACTTCCTGTATGTGAAATACGGAAGTGCGCGCTGGGGAAAATGAGGGAATAGGCCTGATGCGCTCCAGGCTGGAACACACGATATCTCGGTCACTGAAAGAACCGCCGGTTCTGATGTATCTGAAATTAGTGCACCATGTGAGTATCGGAGCCGCCATTTTCTAGTGGTTATGGGTGATCAATTGTATGCTTGTTATTATGACCATGGATATGGGACATTTAGTATTATGCATATGCCCTGAAATTTTTTGAGTGGTTGTTTTTGGGGGTGAAGTTTCACTAAGCCCACTTTATATAGCATAGTGGGTTTGGATTAGCACCATGCAACATCTATTCATCTAGCCTCCTGAGGAGCCATCAGGGAAAACGCGCTGAAGTTCCTGGACCTCTATGCTTGGATAAGGCTGAGTTCACATTGCGTTCTGCGCATCCGTTAAACGGACTACGTTACACCGCGGCATAACGTGGTGTAATATAGTCCGTTAACGCCGCCATTGAAAGCAATGTCAGATGCATCGATAGCAATGTACCGTCATTGAGTGAAGGACCCTGAGACGCCAGCTGCAGCGTCTCGTCCGTCACCACTAGCGCAGATGGAGCTAGCAGATGCTCTATCTGCGCTAGCACGCTGCAAAACCAGCACTTGTTTTAACAGCAGCCCGTTACCGTATGTGTTGAACAGGCTGCTGTTAACGCAATCTAAACCCAGCCTATGTACCCCTCTCAGATCTAGCCCGAATATCAATTGGACTTATGATATATATGTATATATATATATATATATATATATATGTATGTCTAACAACATAGAACATGCATTGCTCCAAGTGTGGTAGACAAATTTTCTAGACCTAGTGATTAGCAGGGCTCTCTAGAGCTAGCCATCGTGGGGTGGGGGCACCATATCCGCTGACAAGTAGTGTGCCAACCTCCACTGATAGGTAGGGACTCGGGAGCAGTGGAGGTACAGCTTACTGAGAAGGATTACTTTGCATTTATCTTTATCAAACAAGGCACTTTATTCCCCTTTTCCTGGTCTGTGATACGGACAAGAGATTATACATATACTAGATGGTGGCCCGATTCTAACGCATCGGGTATTCTAGAATATGTATTTATGTATGTATATAGCAGCCACATAGTATATAGCACAGGGCATGTAGTATATAGGAGCCATGTAGTATATAGCAGACAAATACTACGTGGCCTGTGCTATATACTATGTGGCTGCTATATACATACATATTGTAGAATACCCGATGTGTTAATACAGGCCATGCAATATATAACAGTGGTCACGCAGTATATAAAACAGCCACATACTATATTACACAGCCCACGCAGTATATAGCAGCTACGCAGTATATAACACAGGCGACGTAGTATATAACACAGGCCACACAGTATATAACACTGACCACGTAATATATAGCACAGCTCATGCAGTATATAGCAGCCACATAGTATATAACACTGCCCACGCAGTATATAGTAGCCATGTAGTATATAAAACTGCCCACGCAGTATATAACAGTGGCCACGTAATATATAGCACAGCCCACGCAGTACATAACACAGCCCACATAGTATATAACACTGCCTATGTAGTATATAGCAGCCACGCAGTATCTAACACAGCCGAAGTAGTATACAGCAGTGTGGGCACCATATCCCTGTTAAAAAATAATTAAAATAAAAAATAGTTATATACTCACCCCCTGGGATCCACCAAAGCTCCGGCAATACGCATGCGGCTGCCGCCATCTTCCGTTCCCAGGATGCATTGTGAAATTACCCAGATGACTTAGCGGTCTTGCAAGACCGCTAAGTCTTCTGGGTAATTTCGCAATGCATCGCTGGGAACGGAAGATGGCGGCAGGCGCGTGCGGCTCAGCGGACTACGGAGGGTGAGAATAGCAGGTTTTTTGTTGTTTTATTATTTTTAACATTACTTTTTTTTACTATTGATGCCGCATAGGCAGCATCAATAGTAAAAAGTTGGGGACACACCGGGTTAATAGCAGCGGTTACGGAACTGTTTGAAACTGTTAAACTGTAAAGCGCTGCGGAATATGTTGGCACTTTATAAATAAAGATTATTATTATTATTATTATTACGGAGTGGGTTATCCGCGGCATAACGCGGTCCGTTACCGCCGGCATTAACCCTGTGTGAGCGGTGACTGGAGGGGAGTATGCGGGCGCCGGGCACTGACTGCGGGGAGTAAGGAGCGGCCATTTTCTTCCGGTCTGTGCCTGTCGCTGATTGGTCGTGGCTGTTTTGCCGCGACCAATTAGCGACTTGGATTTCCATGACAGACAGGGGCCGCGACCAATAAATATCCGTGACAGACAGACAGAAAGACAGACAGACATACAGACAGACGGAAGTGATTCTTAGACAATAATATAGTAGATATATGCATTGCCTGTTTTTCGTATCTACACTTTGGGTCACTATCTTTCCTGGTTGTGATAGTGCAGTGGCTGGCACTTATTGATAGGGTACAACAGGAGAACAGGGTCAGCCGCCATTAAGCAGGAGCGCCAGTCTCATGTGGGTGTATGTATAGGGTGCCAACCTCCGCAAGCAGGCAGGTACACAGACTAGGATTTATCTATTTAGGGTATTTGTAAGGTGCACTTTATGTGTGGTGTTGTATTTGTAATAGTTGTTTGTCCCGTTTTTAATAGGTTTATTAAAAGTAAAAGTTTATCCCAGAGGCTTGGGGTTATTTTAATGCTAGCATTCTATTTAAGACCCCCTTTGTTTGTATACAGTACTTCATGATTTGTATACTCTCTAAATCCAAAGTTTTCCCTGTGTACAGAGAAGAACCAATGCAGTTAGGGGGACTCCTCTTGGTATGGGTCTATTGCGGTTCACTGCACAGCGGGGTTGCGTTTGTGCTATGGCTAATGACAGTAGTACTCTCATCAGCCGACACCTGACCGGAGGTAACCTTTCCACCGGTCAGAGCTGCTGGCTCACACACTGTCATCTGTGCCACGGCGTGGGAACCCCAGCACTCTGCCCAATGGTAGCATGAAAGGTTACCATCAATCAGAGTCGGTGTTTACCAGAATGTCACACAGATGACAGTGTGGAAAATTCTGGATGTCTGGGCACGCTATTCATTTGAATGGGGTCCAGGTTCAGGTTCAACTTTTTTAAAGTTTGTCCGAATTTCCCTGGGTCTGCCCATCACTTCTCTGCACATCTCAGATAGAAAACACGTATACATCAAGCAGGATATTAAATTAAAAAAGTTAATATAAGGAGAAAATATTTACCCCCCAAAATGTTGAGGCATTTGGGGGCTGTAAGGGGGGGGGGGGGGGTAATAGGAGATAGCTTATGCCTGGATTGCTAGTGTTCATCAAAGAGAACAGTATGAGAGCCAAAAATAGAACAAAAAGCAATATAATAGATGTATGAAATTTGATTTGGTATTTAGTACATGACTGATGAATGATGAGTGGATAGGTAAGAGTCTCCTGTCTGATGGTCATAGAATGCTGATGTGGCTGCTGGATTTGGGTCCAGAAAATGAATTTGCTAAAATCTAATACTATTTTCAGACAATGGCTATAATTTAGTCATGTATGTTTGAGAAAAACCTATTTTAAAAGCTGATGGAGACTGAGCCAAATAGGACACCAGTCAAAAAAATTGGTCCCTAGTGGCTTTTTCCCGCCCGCTTTCCTGGGGTGGCAGGTCTCTCCCAATACACTCACACAAGGAGAGACCTATTACTGAAGAGAGTAGGCTGGGAGAGGTCTCCTGGACCTTCCTTTCCAACTAGTCTCTGGCTCGGTACCCAGTGGCTTCCAAAGTATGTTTCTCTCTGAAACCCCACACCATTTTATAGTCAAATATACCGGGCTGAAATCATACAGTCAGTGTCTGATACATCCTGAATGTGGATCAGGCAGAATGTACCCTTTGTCATGTACCCTCTAAAGGCATTTGGACTTTGGGAAGGCTTTGCAATGTAGTGAAGGTTGCCACTTATGTGAATATGGATTTTTTAATGGCCCTTTCTTGACTTTTTCCTATGTTCAGTGGCCCCGTACTCTACAACTGCTTCCTGTATGCCTTGAATAGGCATACACGGCCAACAATGATGCAAAAGAGCACATGACCACTCTGTCTGCATCATTATAGTCAATGGTACTGTGGTCGGTATGCCAGAATCTCATTTTGAGGGATATGTTCTGACGTAAACCCCAACAGGGCTACTCAACAAAGAAAAAAATTAATTGTGAAAGCACCCTAATACTCGGGATTTCAATACATGGGATAATTTTCTGTACCAAAAATGTTTTTTCAAATCCTCTTCATATGAACTTAGTATTACTCATTGGAACTGCAGGATATTTCAAATTTTTAAGGCTTTACTTCTGCTATACTCAAAGAATGGCAATCATCATCTTTCAGAACACAATATCTTATTTCCTTTCAGCTAATCATTAATGCTTCTCTTACTGTGAGCTATGCAAATATAGGTAATATAGGTATTATATATGCATACAAAACCTCAAGAAATAAACTGGTCTATTGACAACTCCCATAGCTTGAGGATTCTTTCAAAATAATATATATTGATAAATAATAGTTTTTACAGAAAATATTTTTTTCTTCTATTTTTCTTATATTTTATGTATTAAAAATGTTATTTATTATTTGCCCGAATGACAACAAGGAGAGCTTTCTGCCAGGTTTACAGCTGTTCAGAAATGTAGAGGGGGAGTAGGTGGGGTGATAATTCTTGTGCTAAGTCTTCTGGGATCTGAATATTTGACAGAGATAGATGAAAATAGAGAAATCAGAAAATTATCATTAACCCCTTAAGCCCCAAGGGTGGTTTGCACGTTAATGACCGGGCCAATTTTTACAATTCTGACCACAGTCCCTTTATGAGGTTATAACTCTGGAACGCTTCAACGGATCTTGGCGCTTCTAAATCAGTTTTCTCGTGACATATTGTACTTCATGATAGTGGTAAAATGTCTTAGATATAATGTGTGTTTATTTGTGAAAAAAATGGAAATTTGGCAAAAATTTTGAAAATTTAGCAATTTTCCAACTTTGAATTTTTATGCCCGTAAATCACAAAGATATGTCACACAAAGTAATTAAAAAGTAACATTTCCCACATGTCTACTTTACATCAGCACACTTTTGGAACCAAAATTTTTTTTTGTTAGGGAGTTATAAGGGTTAAAATTTTACCAGCAATTTCTCATTTTTACAACACCAATATTTTTTAGGGACCGCATCACATTTGAAGTCGTTTTGAGGGGTCTATATGATAAAAAATAACCAAGTGTGATGGATCCCCCCACGTTAGGGCAATGGGGTACTCGGTACCGGGTCCTTCAGTTCCCTCGGCTGGGATGTCACGGTGGCCCGACCCGGACCGTGGCCCTTTGAGGGGCGCCCATTTAAAAGGTGTTATAAGTTTGTCAAGTGTTCGTGACGCCACCTGTGGTATTCGGTCAGGGTGACCGACGCTGCTTAGGGGTCCGCTGGGGTGATCGAATGGCAGCTAGATGGTATACCTTCCCACAGGTGAAGTATATCCCCAGGGCTTCCCGGAAATGTAGATGGTTATGGAGGGTGGTGCAAGGCGCGGTGAATAATGAGGACACAGTGGGTGCAGTCTCTCTACCTTTACTGAAGGCTTCAGCATCCACAGTCCAGGGTGCAGGATCACAGGGTAGGCAGAGTCCGGCCGGCCTGATGGCAATTCCAGAGTCGCCTTATCCAGGTGGAAATCAGTAGCCTACCCCTTGCGCACAGTAACGTAGTTGGTCCCTACGTGCATTAGCCCTCATAGGGTCCACATTCTTGTTACTCTTCTCTCAGTCCCCCAGATGGATAGGACCAACCCGTATGACGGTAGTGGCCTGAGGCTATTTTATAGGGACCCTAGCGTCGCCCCTCCTCCGCATTGCCACCTTGTCTGCTTAGGTTCTTAGGTCGGGCAGCCAACTTGAAGATGACTGTCCTGCCGGTCTCTGAAGTAAAGCATAGATTCTATTACTCCCTCGGTGTTATGGCTACTGGATCTGCGCTCAGTGGGAGGCAGCCTTCTTTTAGCTGGTCTCCCACTGGTGTTATACTCCTGTTGCTACGACTTCGGTGCTCACTCACTATGACACACTTCCTTTCTTGTCCTTTCCTTGGAGACTGCCGCAATCAGGTGCAGGTGCAGTTCCGTTTCCTTCTTTCCTTCCTGGGCCGAGCCCACTCTGCTCCTCTCCTCCTGACTGTCTCCTTCTCCCTCCAGTCAGAACTCCTTTCTCCTCCAACTGACCTCACTTCCTAACCAAACCCCCAGTTTTACCCAAGTGTGAGGAGTGGCCTAATAGATAGAACCCTTAGCTCTCCCTGGTGGCTGGCGTGTGAAGTGTGTGTGTGGCTGTGATACCTGGAAGGTTAAACTCCTTTGGTGTCATCAGACGTAACATCGCTCCCCTGGTGGAAGAACGACATTACTGCAACGAACAGGACTCTGGGGCGCTGCACTGACACCATTCTAAAAACTGCACCCCTCAAGGTGCTCAAAACCACATTCAAGAAGTTTATTAACCCTTCAGGTGTCTTACAGAAATTTTTGGAATGTTTAAAAAAATGAACATTTAACTTTTTTTCACAAAAAATTTAATTCAGCTCCAATTTGTTTTATTTTACCAAGGGTAACAGGAGAAAATGGACCCCAAAAGTTGTTGTACAATTTGTTATGAGTACGATGACACCCCATATGTGGGGGTAAACCACTGTTTGGGTGCATGGCAGAGCTCGGAAGGGAAGGAGTTCCGTTTGACTTTTCAATGCAAAATTGACTGGAATTGAAATGGGATGCCATGTTGCATTTGGAGAGCCCCTGATGTGCCTAAACATTGAAACCCCCACAAGGGACACCATTTTGGAAAGCCCTAACCCTAGCCCCAACCCTAACCCTAGCCCTAACCCTAGCCCTAATATAAAAATGGAAATAAATACATTTTTTTAATTTTTTTATGTTTCCCTAACTAAAGGGGTGATGATGGGGGGGTTGATTTACTTTTATAGCGGGTTTTTTAGCGGATTTTTATGATTGGCAGCCGTCACACACTAAAAGACGCTTTTTATTGCAAAAAATATTTTTTGCATTACCACATTTTGAGACCTATAGTTTTTCCATATTTTGGTCCACATACTCATGTGAAGTCTTGTTTTTTGCGGGACGAGTTGACGTTTTTATTGGTAACATTTTTGGGCACGTGACATTTTTTGATCGCTTTTTATTCCAATTTTTGTGAGGCAGAATGACCAAAAACCAGCTATTCATGAATTTTTTGTATTTTTTTGCTGATGATGCTGTATGGCAGCTTGTTTTTTGCGGGACAAGATGACGTTTTCAGCGATACCAGGGTTATTTATATCTGTCTTTTTGATCGCGTATTATTCCACTTTTTGTTCGGCGGTATGATAATAAAAGCGTTGTTTTTTGCCTCGTTTTTTTTACGGTATTGACTGAAGGGGTTAACTAGTGGGCCAGTTTTATAGGTCGGGTCGTTACGGACGCGGCGATACTAAATATGTGTACTTTTACTGTTTTTTTTTTTTAGATAAAGAAATGGGAACAATATATTTTTTTTCTCTTTATTTAGGATTTTTTTTTTTACATATTTAAAAAAAATTATTTTTAACTTTTTTACTTTGTCCCAAAGGGGACATCACTGTATAGTGACAGATCGCTGATCTGACACTTTGCAGAGCATTGTGTCAGATCAGCGATCTGACGTGCACTGCTCCTGGCTTACCAGCGCCTGCTCCTCCATAGCCTGCTAAATATAAAGTGCATAGTGCATAGCGCATATCCATAAGCTGACATATAAAGTATCAATGCAAGCTGTGAACTTACATAGCTACCTTTCCTGGTGGGGAACGTTCCACAGCGACCTTGACAGCGCCGTATGCATTATGCACTATTCACTTTATATTTAGCAGGCTATGGAGGATGTTGTAAAAGAGGCTTAATGGATTTAGCACCTTAGGAACTTAGGTTCCATGATAATGGAAATTGTGCAATATACCTTTACTGTGTTTTGTGAGGTTACATAGAACAGCATATTGTTGCTTGCTTGCTGCTGATATATAGGATTATTACTTATTATATCACCTGGTGTGGATACTGTTCCCAGCCGTATGTACTTTGAGTATTTCCCTGTTTTACATATTTTTGTATTTTAAAGTTGATCTATTAAAAATATGTTTTTTTAAATTAAATCTATAGCTTGTGCCTCTTTTTCCCTGAATATGTATTGGGGACTGTTGGTTTAAAATGATGATTCTGAGGTGTGCAGGGTACTGTTTTGGGACTTTTGATAAAAATACATAGTGCCGGATGTCAGCTGCGATAGTCAGCTGACACCCGGCCGCGATCGGCCGCGCTCCCCCCGTGGCCGATTGCATATGACGTACTATCCCGTCACTGGGAATTAAGTCCCAGGTCACCTTGACGGGATAGTACGTCATATGGGATTAAGGGGTTAAATAATTCCATACAATATATTTTTCAAATAGAGTTTATGAAGATATGTGAAGCTCATTATCTGTGTCATTACATGAAACAGAACATATGAAGTGTTCAAATATAAGAAGCATGGAAAATATTACAGAAGGTGACAATCAAAATTAACAATAACTAAGCAAATCTTTATGTGACGATGAAGAGACAGATTGTGCAAAAAAGAAACTACAGTATATAACATGGTAAAGTTAAGTTGATTGAGCACCTGCTATTTTTATTATACATCATGATCTTTATTATAAAACAATCTGATATCACTTGATATTTAAAATAAAGAAGAATTCTATGTGCATTTATACTGCATAATTACCGAGAAGTGTTTCTAGGATAACGCTTCAGTCTAAGGCTATGTTCACATGTCCACTAATGATCCGTTAGAATGGATCCAGCAGCAATCCATTGGCAAAAAAAGTTGTGCATTCACAATGTAATCTGTTAATCTGTTTTTTTTAAGAACCCTAATCTCTAGTGGATCAAATTTTTTAACAATGAAGTCTATGGAAAATGGACTCTTTAATTATCCATTTTATTCCATTTGTAATGGATCCAGAAAGCAAAAAACTGATGGCTAATTAACAGATCCATTTTCCATGGACTTCAATGTTAAAAAATTGATTTTTTTTTTTAACAGATTAAAAATTTGTGTCTATACATCTTTTTGGTCAACAGATTGCTGCTGGACGCATTCTAATAGATCATTAATAAACATGTAAACATAGCCTAAATCTGCCTGCTGCTGAACTGATAAACAAGTAAAATTCTAAATCATTGGATGAATTTGTTTGCCCAAATGATAATCAATCTCGGCAATGCATTGCATTGTGCAAAGGACAAATTTTTCTCAAAAATTAGATTCATGGCAATTCATGATTCATGTTGAAAGCCTCTAATTTCCTAGAAAACATGTGAATAAAACTTTGAGGTCTCATATGCCTATTATAAACCCATTTTGTGCAAACAGCCTTGTTAACAATCTGAGACTATCACACTAATTTCAATGTGATTCAGCATTGCAGCACCACACCATAATCAGATTAGGCCTATTTATATCCCTGGGTGGAATGAGCTGTGCACACTGACCTCCATCCCTATGCTAGAAAAACTTAGATTTGAGCTGCTGGTCTCACCTTCATTTAGTATAGTTTTTAAAATAGCCCCCCAGAGAAACATTTGAATACCATGAATGATATGTGTGTGCAGAACCATCTGATCAGTCTCATTAGGTAACTTTACATTCACCAAGAAGAAACAGTTCAAATGGAACACGGCGAAACAGTACTGTTCAAAGTAGAGTGAAGCATTAGACAAGGCTGCATCGTGTCACCACTTCTCTTCAATTTATATGCAGAGGCTATTTTAAGGAAGGCTGGACTTGCCAAAAAAGAAGAAGGAATACACAGACGATACAACATTGATAGCAAAAAGCGTAGGTCAAATTAAAGACTTATTATGGAGTGTCAAGATAGCACAAACCTGGAACTCCTACTCAATACATAGAAGACAAAGATTTTGACTACTGCTAGGTACGTCCGTTACACATTTGAGATGGACGACAATGAACTGGAAGTTATAAAGGACTTCAAGACACTGGAAGTCAATAAGAGAATAGCTATGGACAAATAAACAATGAAGTTGCTGAGCAAGGTCTTCAAATAAAGGAACATTTCACTGTCAAAATAAGGCATGGCTCGTACATAGTCTGATCTTTTCTGTTACTGTATATGGATGCAAAACTTGGACAATAAGTAAACTAAATAGGAGAAGAATTAACACCTTTTGAAATGTGGAGAAGGGTGTTATCAATATCATGGATGGCAAGAAGAACAAACAAATCAATTTTGGAACAAGTCAAGCCATACATGTCAGTCGTAGCAAGGATCACCAAGCTACAACTTGCCTACTTTGGACACATCATATGAAGAGATCACTGGAGAAGGACATAATGGTCAGAAGACTTGAACAAGGTGAAGAGAAAGATCAGCAACTTGATGGCTTGATACAATCAAGATAACTGCAGAAAATACCCTGGGGAAGGCATTTGTATTACTTACTGCAAAGTCAGAAGTGTACATAGAGTTCATTTAATTACAATTTGGTACCATTGCCCTTAAACTGAACGATTTGGGTCAATTGTTTGGGATATCCTTCCACAAGCTTCTCACAATAGTTGGTCGGAATTTGGGTCTATTCCTCTAGACAAAACTGGTGTAATTTATCCAGGTTTGTAGGTCACCTTGTTTGCACCTGCCTTTTCAGCTTTGTCCATATATTTTCAATAGAATTGAGATCAGGGCTTTAGAACAGCCATGTCATGACTCTGGATGGGCTGGTTCTGGCTCCTTCCTGGTCAGGTCTGGGTTAAATTAGTCTGCCTCTCTTCGGTTCTTGGTGGCTATTTAATGCTGCTGATAGTTCCTGGGTTCTGAGTTGGTTATACTTCGGTCTACTCGGTTTGCTGACCGAGGTAATTCATCTGTAATCATTGTTCCTCTGTGCGCGTGCCTTGCTGTGTATTACCCGGTTTGCCCTCTGACTACTGCCCCTGTTTTCTGCTTGGAACTTCTCTGTCTGTCCTGGCTTTCTGACCCCTTGGATTGTCTCTGACTAATCTGCTGTTTTCCTCCTTGGTACCTCGCTCCCATCTGGCTCCCTCGGCTTGTCCTTTGACTACATCTCTGTCTTAGTGCTCTGTGTCCTGCGATTTTTGGTAGCCCCTCCGTTCTCACAATGGTAGCTCAGCCCCATCATCCCTGCACTGTTCATGTGACCTGCCTACTTCAGGTCCTCTGTGCACTTCATGCCTCATTCTTCCCTCTCCCTGCACTCTCACTAGCACCCCCTTAGGCTGCCTCTCTACGACACCAGGCAGCATCATTACAGGCTACTCCAAAACATTGACTTTGTTACACTTAAGCCACTTTATTACCATTTTAACAGTATGCTTAGGGTCATTGTCCAATTGAAAGACCTATTTTTGCCCCAGCTTCAACTTACTGGCTGATGTCTTGAGATGTTGCTTCAGTATTGTCACATAAACTTCTTTTCTCATGATGCCATCTATTTTGCTCTAGCAGCAAAACAACCTTACAACATGATGCGGCCACCTCCATGTTTCACAGTTGAGATGGTGTTCTTAGGCTTCCAAGCTTCTCCATTTCTCCTCCAAATGTAATGATGGTCATTATGCCCCAAAAGATTAATTTTAATTTCATCAGACCACATTACATGTCTCCAAAAATGAAGGTCTTTGTTCCTGGGTCCATTTGCAAACATTAATCTGGCTTTTATGTTTTTTTGCATATTAGCTTCTTCCTGGCAGAGTGGCCTTTCAGCCCATGCTGATAGAGTACTCATTTCACTGTGGTTATTGAAACGGTATTACCAGCTTCCGCCAATATCTACACAAGGTCTTTTGCTTTTGTCCTTGGGTTTCTATGCACATGTTGGACCAAAGCACATTCATCTCTGGGACACAGAACCCGTCTCCTTCCTGAGCGTTATGATGGCTGGACATTCCCATATAATTTGTGCTTGCATATAATTGTTTGTACAGATTAAAGAGGCACCTTCACGCATCTTGAAATTGTAACCAAGGATGAGCCAGACTTGTTCAAGTCCACAATTCTCTTCCTGATATCTTGGCTGGTTTCTTGAGACTTTCCCATGTTGCTACACAAAAGAACAGTGTGTTTCAGGTGTGCATTAAAATACTGTCACAGGTGTGTCAGAGGCTGCAGACCATCACTCTGCATCTGACTGCAGAAGGTCTCAGCAGTTTGCTTTGCAGACTTTTTCCTGGGTCTACTGACTTTAGGACCAAGTGGCAACCTTCCCCAACTCACGCTGACACATCTGGGCCTTGCTGCTGGAAGTTGCCATTGATATTCATATTTCCAGTTCCATGTTGCGGCTTGGAGCTATAGCAGTCAGCTATCTTCCTCTCTGGTGTTTGGAGGACGTCCTTGTTTCTCTCTAAGTCTGATGTTATATCTGGCTAGGGGTTTCCACTCCCCTCTTCCCTAGTGTTTGGCTCCCTTTCCCTTTTCCATTTGTGTTGCATTTAGCCTTTCCTACACGTTGCTTGACAAATACATGCACAGGTGTGTCTCGAATTAACTCAAAAAGCTTCCAAACACATGACATCATCATATGGGCAGTCCAGAATTGTTTAATGGCATAGTAATCTTAGTTTATATAAACTTTTGACTTTGCAGTAAGTAATAAAAATGCCTTAAAACATTCTCTCTCATTCTCTCTCTCTCTCATTCTGGCATTTGGCAAATATTAATAATTAAGGTAATCCTTATTGAAAAGGGAAATGTTTATTCTGATTTTATGTCAGATATTGAGAAAAACATGAATTTCTGTCTTTGTATACAATGTATGTAAACTTCTGGTTTCAACTGTATATAGTGGTCTGCATAAATGAGTACACTCCCTATTTCTATATGCATGGTGCCTAGAGTGAAACATGGTGGTGGCAGTGTACTCATGTGAGCATTGCTGGTGTCAAGAAGCTACATTTCATTGATAGTATCATGAATTCACATATATACTGCTCTATATTAAAAGACAAGATACTACCATCATTCTGTGCCCTTGGTAAACAGGCACTATTCCAGACACAAATCTGTTGCATTCCTGAAGAACAGCAATATGAAAGTGATTCAGTGGTCAAGTATGTCTCCTCATCTGATCTCAATCAAACACCTATGGAGAATTCTGAAAAGACAAGTTAATCATCACTCTCCATCCAACATCCAGGTCGAAAACAGGTTGTTCTTGAAAAATGGAAAAAGATAAATGTTGCAAATAAATAACTTTAATTGCAAAATCTTTTTTCTCAAATTAGTTGATGCAAAAATAAAAATACCCAACTTCAAAAACTAGTAAGTTGTGGGAACATTTTATTATTTTGTTTTAGCTATATATACTGTGTATATATATATACAGTGGGGCAAAAAAGTATTTAGTCAGTCAGCAATAGTGCAAGTTCCACCAATTAAAAAGATGAGATGCGTCTGTAATTTACATCATAGGTAGACCTCAACTATGGGAGACAAACTGAGAAAAAAAAATCCAGAAAATCACATTGTCTGTTTTTTTAACAATTTATTTGCATATTATGGTGGAAAATAAGTATTTGGTCAGAAACAAAATTTCATCTCAATACTTTGTAATATATCCTTTGTTGGCAATGACAGAGGTCAAACGTTTTCTGTAAGTCTTCACAAGGTTGCCACACACTGTTGTTGGTATGTTGGCACATTCCTCCATGCAGATCTCCTCTAGAGCAGTGATGTTTTTGGCTTTTCGCTTGGCAACACGGACTTTCAACTCCCTTCAAAGGTTTTCTATAGGGTTGAGATCTGGAGACTGGCTAGGCCACTCCAGGACCTTGAAATGCTTCTTACAAAGCCACTCCTTCGTTGCCCTGGCGGTGTGCTTTGGATCATTGTCATGTTGAAAGACCCAGCCACGTTTCATCTTCAATGCCCTTGCTGATGGAAGGAGGTTTGCACTCAAAATCTCACGATACATGGCCCCATTCATTCTTTCATGTACCCGGATCAGTCGTCCTGGCCCCTTTGCAGAGAAACAGCCCCAAAGCATGATGTTTCCACCACCATGCTTTACAGTAGGTATGGTGTTTGATGGATGCAACTCAGTATTCTTTTTCCTCCAAACACGACAAGTTGTGTTTCTACCAAACAGTTCCAGTTTGGTTTCATCAGACCATAGGACATTCTCCCAAAACTCCTCTGGATCATCCAAATGCTCTCTAGCAAACTTCAGACGGGCCCGGACATGTACTGGCTTAAGCAGTGGGACACGTCTGGCACTGCAGGATCTGAGTCCATGGTGGCGTAGTGTGTTACTTATGGTAGGCCTTGTTACATTGGTCCCAGCTCTCTGCAGTTCATTCACTAGGTCCCCCCGCGTGGTTCTGGGATTTTTGCTCACCGTTCTTGTGATCATTCTGACCCCACGGGGTGGGATTTTGCGTGGAGCCCCAGATCGAGGGAGATTATCAGTGGTCTTGTATGTCTTCCATTTTCTAATTATTGCTCCCACTGTTGATTTCTTCACTCCAAGCTGGTTGGCTATTGCAGATTCAGTCTTCCCAGCCTGGTGCAGGGCTACAATTTTGTTTCTGGTGTCCTTTGACAGCTCTTTGGTCTTCACCATAGTGGAGTTTGGAGTCAGACTGTTTGAGGGTGTGCACAGGTGTCTTTTTATACTGATAACAAGTTTAAACAGGTGCCATTACTACAGGTAATGAGTGGAGGAAAAAGGAGACTCTTAAAGAAGAAGTTACAGGTCTGTGAGAGCCAGAAATCTTGATTGTTTGTTTCTGACCAAATACTTATTTTCCACCATAATATGCAAATAAATTGTTAAAAAAACAGACAATGTGATTTTCTGGATTTTTTTTTCTCAGTTTGTCTCCCATAGTTGAGGTCTACCTATGATGTAAATTACAGACGCCTCTCATCTTTTTAAGTGGTGGAACTTGCACTATTGCTGACTGACTAAATACTTTTTTGCCCCACTGTATATACAGTCATGGCCAAAAGTTTTGAGAATGACACCAAAATTATATTTTCACATGATCTGCTGCCCTCTGGTTTTTATTAGTGTTGGTCTGATGTTTATATCACATACAGAAATATAATTGCCATCATGTTATGAGTACCAATAGGTTATATTGACAGTTAGAATGAGTTAATGCAGCAAGTCAATATTTGCAGTGTTGACCCTTCTTCTTCAAGACCTCTGCAATTCTCCCTGGCATGCTCTCAATCAACTTCTGGACCAAATCCTGACTGATAGCAGTCCATTCTTGCATAATCAATGCTTGCATTTTGTCAGAATTTGTTGGCTTTTGTTTGTCCACCCGTCTCTTGATGATTGACCACAAGTTCTCAATGGGATTAAGATCTGGGGAGTTTCCAGGCCATGGACCCAAAATCTCTATGTTTTGTTCCATGAGCCATTTAGTTATCACCTTTGCTTTATGGCAAGGTGCTCCATCATGCTGGAAAAGGCATTGTTGGGCGCCAAACTGCTCTTGGACGGTTGGGAGAAGTTGCTCTTGGAGGACATTCTGGTACCATTCTTTATTCATGGCTGTGTTTTTAGGCAAGACTGTGAGTGAGCCGATTCCCTTGGCTGAGAAGCAACCCCACACATGAATGGTTTCAGGATGCTTTACAGTTGGCATGAGACAAGACTGGTGGTAGCGCTTACCTCTTCTTCTCCGAATAAGCGGTTTTCCAGATGTCCCAAACAATCGAAAAGGGTATTCATCAGAGAAAATGACTTTGCCCCAGTCCTCAGCAGTCCACTTCCTGTACCTTTTGCAGAATATCAGTCGGTCCCTGATGTTTTTTCTGGAGAGAAGTGGCTTCTTTGCTGCCCTCCTTGAAACCAGGCCTTGCTCAAAGAGTCTCCGCCTCACATTGCGTGCAGAAGCCCTCACACCAGCCTGCTGCCATTCCTGAGCAAGCTCGGCACTGCTGGTAGTCCGATCCCGCAGCTAAAACAGTTTTAAGATACGGTCCTGGCGCTTTCTGGTCTTTCTTGGGCGCCCTGGAGCCTTTTTGACAACAATGGAAGCTCTCTCCTTGAAGTTCTTGATGATGCGATAGATTGTTGACTGAGGTGCAATCTTTGTAGCTGCGATACTCTTCCCTGTTATGCCATTTTTGTGCAGTGCAATGATGGCTGCACGTGTTTCTTTAGAGATAACCATGGTTAACTGAAGAGAAACAATGATACCAAGCACCAGCCTCCTTTTAAAGTGTCCAGTGATGTCATTCTTACTTAATCATGACTGATTGATCGCCAGCCCTGTCCTCATCAACACCCACACCTGTGTTAATGGATCAACCACTAAAACGATGTTAGCTGCTCCTTTTAAGGCAGGACTGCAATGATGTTGAAATGTGTTTTGGGGGTTAAAGTTCATTTTCTGGGCAAATATTGACTTTGCAAGTACAGTAATTGCTGTTAAGCTGATCACTTTGACATTCAGGAGTATATGCAAATTGACATTGAAAAAATGAAGCAGTAGACTTTGGAAAAATTAATATTTGTCTCATTCTCAAAACTCATGACTGTGTATATATATATATATATATATATTATATGCTAGGGTTGGTGTAACGCACCGAATATATTTATTAGATGAGATAGATGCGTTCACAACCCGGGATCCACCGTGCAGGAAAGAACCTGCTGCTAAGTAGGGCGGTGAAGTAAATTAGTATAAACAAACTCTGTTATTTCACAGAGCTCGTAGTAAAGCTGGGTTCCTTCTAATGCAGGACAATGCCAGACCTCATGTGGCTGGAGTGTATCAGCAGTTCCTGCAAGATGAAGGCATTGAAGCTATGAACTGGCCTGCCTATTCCCCAGACCTGAATCCGATTGAACACATCAGGGACATCATGTCTCACACCATCCACCAACATCAAGTTGCATCATAGACTTTCCAGGTGTTGGTGGATGCTTTGGTCCAGGTCTGGGTGGAGTTACCTCAGGAGACCATCCGGCGCCTTATCAGCAGCATGCCCAGGCATTATAGGGAGGTCCACACACACTACTGAGCATCATTTCCTTGTCTTGAGGCATTTCCACTGAAGTTGGATCAGCCTGTAACTTCATTTTCCACTTTGATTTTGAGCATCATTCCAAGTCCAGGTAAAGAAGCTGCGGAGACACCATCACGTGTTTCTCGACGCAAGCAGTGAATAGCCAGGCCTTTCCCCGGGAAGGAACAACCACGGGAAGGGCAGCATCCTATGAAGGAAAGCCACCTATGCCAAGCATGGTATCCATCCACAGACAGCTGTTTCGGGGTGTTTGCCCCTCATCAGTGTGGAGTAGGAATCTGGCTATTAGGAGCAGTGCCTAGTAAAAAGGCTATAAAGGCACAGATGATTGGCCTCGGGGAGACCAAAACATCCAACACTGCGGAGACACCATCACGTGTTTCTCAACGCAGTGATTCCAGAACACTGCCCCCATCCCTTATTGAAATATGCAGATGCAGGTAAAGAAGCTGCGGAGACACCATCACGTGTTTCTCGACGCAAGCAGTGAATAGCCAGGCCTTTCCCCGGGAAGGAACAACCACGGGAAGGGCAGCATCCTATGAAGGAAAGCCACCTATGCCAAGCATGGTATCCATCCACAGACAGCTGTTTCGGGGTGTTTGCCCCTCATCAGTGTGGAGTAGGAATCTGGCTATTAGGAGCAGTGCCTAGTAAAAAGGCTATAAAGGCACAGATGATTGGCCTCGGGGAGACCAAAACATCCAACACTGCGGAGACACCATCACGTGTTTCTCAACGCAGTGATTCCAGAACACTGCCCCCATCCCTTATGGGAAATATGCAGATGCAGGTAAAGAAGCTGCGGAGACACCATCATGTGTTTCTCGACGCAAGCAGTGAATAGCCAGGCCTTTCCCCGGGAAGGAACAACCACGGGAAGGGCAGCATCCTATGAAGGAAAGCCACCTATGCCAAGCATGGTATCCATCCACAGACAGCTGTTTCGGGGTGTTTGCCCCTCATCAGTGTGGAGTAGGAATCTGGCTATTAGGAGCAGTGCCTAGTAAAAAGGCTATAAAGGCACAGATGATTGGCCTCGGGGAGACCAAAACATCCAACACTGCGGAGATACCATCACGTGTTTCTCAACGCAGTGATTCCAGAACACTGCCCCCATCCCTTATGGGAAATATGCAGATGCAGGTAAAGAAGCTGCGGAGACACCATCACGTGTTTCTCGACGCAAGCAGTGAATAGCCAGGCCTTTCCCCGGGAAGGAACAACCACGGGAAGGGCAGCATCCTATGAAGGAAAGCCACCTATGCCAAGCATGGTATCCATCCACAGACAGCTGTTTCGGGGTGTTTGCCCCTCATCAGTGTGGAGTAGGAATCTGGCTATTAGGAGCAGTGCCTAGTAAAAAGGCTATAAAGGCACAGATGATTGGCCTTGGGGAGACCAAAACATCCAACACTGCGGAGACACCATCACGTGATGGTGTCTCCGCAGCTTCTTTACCTGCATCTGCATATTTCCCATAAGGGATGGGGGCAGTGTTCTGGAATCACTGTGTTGAGAAACACGTGATGGTGTCTCCGCAGTGTTGGATGTTTTGGTCTCCCCGAGGCCAATCATCTGTGCCTTTATAGCCTTTTTACTAGGCACTGCTCCTAATAGCCAGATTCCTACTCCACACTGATGAGGGGCAAACACCCCGAAACAGCTGTCTGTGGATGGATACCATGCTTGGCATAGGTGGCTTTCCTTCATAGGATGCTGCCCTTCCCGTGGTTGTTCCTTCCCGGGGAAAGGCCTGGCTATTCACTGCTTGCGTCGAGAAACACGTGATGGTGTCTCCGCAGCTTCTTTACCTGCATCTGCATATTTCCCATAAGGGATGGGGGCAGTGTTCTGGAATCACTGCGTTGAGAAACACGTGATGGTGTCTCCGCAGTGTTGGATGTTTTGGTCTCCCCGAGGCCAATCATCTGTGCCTTTATAGCCTTTTTACTAGGCACTGCTCCTAATAGCCAGATTCCTACTCCACACTGATGAGGGGCAAACACCCCGAAACAGCTGTCTGGAGTGAGGTTTTCTGGAGCAATCCAGACCCTTTTGCAGAGAATTCTGTTTTTTTCTGTGGTCGTTTGTACCGACAGCTTTGAAGATGAGTTATGTGAGGAACACCATCCGAGTGACGTTGGAGCCATCTATCCGGGCAAGGAACAGCGTGGTCTTTATTGTTCGTGACCTTATTGAGGAAAAGGCTGGAGGAAAGAGAGAAAACATCTTTAGTGTCAATGAGTTCCCTAATCAAGGTAACTACGACATTACTTTTATGTCAGAGCATTATTGCCTGAACATCTATGAGTGGTTCCGGAATCATGCCAGAGATCCCTGTTTGAAGGGAGTGAAATGTGAACCACTGTTTGGTCTTCAGGAAAGGCAGGTGACTATCACTGTCTATAACCCCTTTACTGAACCTGCATTGTTGGAGAGCTTCCTCTCACAGTATTGTGACTTTGTTTCAAGGGGAGAGAAGCAAGTGAACTGCTTAGGAATCTTTAATTGTCGATACAAGTATCGTGTAAGGTTCAGAAGAGATCCTGGCAGTGTGGGTGGGTTCAGACACCCTCCGGCGAACTTCTCTGTGGCAGGGCATAGGGGTTTCCTGACGTACCCTGGGCAGCCTCTGTTTTGCAGGAGATGTTTCTCTTTTGGACATGTCCAGGCAGACTGCCAGAAGGGGCAGTGTTGCCGAAACTGCAAGAAGGAGGGGCATATGGCTGGTGATTGCCCGATGGCTAAGACCTGTGATGTGTGTGGTAGTAGTGACCACATATATAAGGATTGTCCGCAGAGAGCGCCTAGACGCTCAGAGAGTGAATGGAGAGAGGAGGAGGAGAGAAGGAGGAGGTTGGCGATTATCAGAAAGGAATCTGAAAGAATGGAGAGAGAGGAAAGGAGGGAGAGGGAGAGGGAAAGACGCTCTGTGACTCCAGATGACATTGTGCTAGCACCCCGTGGTACTATGAGTGATGCACAGAAGGAAGATAAGGAGTTTTGGTTGGCGGCAAAAAAAGTAGAGAAGGGGTTTAAGAAGAAGGAAGAAGATCAGGAAGAAGATGAGGAAGAAGATGATGACTCTACTGTGCCTGAAATGTTTTCTCTTGAGGAAGCAATGGATGCAACGGAGGAAGACGTGCGCATTTCTGAAGCTGAGAGCCCTGTGCACCCCTCAGATCCTCAGAATATTGGAGGGCTTTCTTCAGATGAGGACAGGGGTGGGAATAAGTGTCAGAGGGAGGAGGATGGGGAAAGTGATGAGGCATGCACTAGTATGCCTAAGAGAAAAATTGGGCCGGCTATAAAAAAATGGAGTGAGCACGAAGGGGCTAGTGGTTCAGAGACTTGCTGTTCAGTCCGAATGGCAGAGGAGGACAATGGTGATACTGGGTAAAATGAAAGCTCAGTGGATCTGTTGTTTTTTTTTTTTTCTCTCCTTTCTGTGAGTCTTGACCTTTGTCAAGGGCTTTTTGTGTAATGTGTGTAGTTTTGTGGTAATTTTTGCATTGTTTTTTGTTTTTATAGTATGGGTTTTTCTATAGTTTCTCAAAATGTGAGAGTTTTTAAGAAAGCAAGGAGGAGAGCAGCAATTTTGGATTTTTTAGCTATGCAGAGTGCATCTATTTTTTGTTTGCAAGAATGTGGGATTGTGGATGGTGTGAAAGGGGATGAGTGGTCTTATGGTGCGTCTGTATGGTCTGGTAGTGCAAATAATAGAAATGATGGTGTGGGTATTTTAGTTAAGGGGCAGGAGGTGGTTTTGAATAATTATTTGGTGGTGGAGGTGGGGAGGTGTATCTTAGCAAATTTTGAATATAAAAATGCTAAGTTTTGTGTTATCAATATTTATGCGCCAGTAGAAAAAAATGAGCGTAAGTTATTATTTGAAAAAGTGAAGCTTTTTGTTCCAGGAAGAGTGCCTGTGGTGATTGTGGGTGATATGAATTGTGATGTGGGGGGAGTGAATGTGGATGTGTCTGGAAAAGTTTTGCTGGAGTTAGTTACTGACTTTGATTTGAGTGATATGCAGCGTGTGTGTAAGGTTAACCCTTTATTAGATACCTTTTTTTCTGATAGTGGAAGAGCACAGTCCAGGTTGGATTATTGTTTTATTTCTAAAAATATTATTCCTGTTGGATATAAGCAGGATAGGGTCGTTTTTTCGGACCATGTTTGTGTGTTGTGCGAGTTAGATATTAATGTTAGTGGTGTGTTTGGAAAGGGTTTGTGGAAATTAAATGTGAAATTGTTGGAAAATGAAGCTGTGAGGAAGGAGTATGTGAGAAAGTATGAACAGTGGTGTAAAAGTAAGGAAAGTTTTGGGAATGTTTGTGAGTGGTGGGATTGGGTTAAGAGGCAGACAAAAAAGTTTTTTAAAAGTGTGGGGTATGAATTTGCGGCAATTAAGAGGGAAAAGTTTGTTAAGTTGAATGCCCGTTTATGTTTATTGTATAAATTGAGGGAAGGAGGAATGGAGGTGGAGGAGGGGATAAAAAAGGTTAAAAAAGAAATTAATGAGTTTTTGGAGGAGAAAGGGAAGAGTATTATTTTTAGAGCAAAAATTGATAGAATGGAGCAAGATGAAAGGTGTTCAAGGTTTTTCTTCAAAAAGGTTTTTGGGAAAAAGCAGAGTATGAGTGTTTTGAATGCAGAGGATGGAAGAGAGGTAAGTGGGGAGGATATGTGTGAACATGTGGCTAAGTTTTATGAGGAGCTGTATGCAGTGAAGTGGAGGGATGAGGCTTTGGAGGAGGATGTACTAAGTGTATTAGAAAATAAATTGAGTGAGATGGAGAGAGAGAGAGTGATGGGTGAGGTGACAGGTGATGAGGTATGGAAGGTAATGAATAGCATGGCGTTAAATAAGACTCCAGGAGAGGATGGTCTTCCTATAGAGTTTTATAGGGTGATGTGGCATGTGATTGGTAAGGATTTTGTGGATGTGTGTAAGTATATGTGGTCTAGTATGGAGGTGGCTGAGAGTATGCGTGCAGGGATGGTTGTGTTAATACCTAAAAAAGGAGATTTGAAGAGTTTAAAAAATTGGAGACCGATAACGTTGTTGAATTGCGATTATAAGATCTATGCGAAAGTAATGGCGAATAGGATGCGTGATGTGATAGAGAGTGTGATTGGGGATGAACAGTGTTGTGCAGTGCCTGGGAGACGTATACATGAGTGTGTGTGTATGTTGAGAGATTGTTTGTGGGACTGTATGAGTCGGAAGAAGAGTGTATTTGTTTTGAGTTTGGACTTTGAAAAGGCGTATGATCGGTTATCACATAGTTTTTTGTTCCGGGTATTATTGAGAATGGGGTTTCCGCCTGATTTTGTTTGGAGGGTGAGGAGCTTATATAAAGACATTTATAGTTGTGTTTTGATGAATGGTTCTGTGGGTAGAAGAGTGAATGTTTTTTCAGGTGTGAGACAAGGTTGTCCTTTGTCTCCTGTGGTTTTTATTTGTGCGATTGAACCGTTGCTTTGTATGTTGAGGAAAGATAAAGTGATTAGAGGAGTACAAGTGCCAGGAGGTGGAGGGAGGGAATGGAAGGTTAGTGCTTATATGGATGACGTGTGTGTGTTGTGTGATTCAGAGTATTCTGTGAGGCGGGTGAAGTTATTAGCGTCTATTTTTTGTGGTGCGTCAGCATTTAAGGTGAATTGGGAGAAGAGTGAGTGTAAGGTTTTTGGGGGAGAGGTTTTAAGTAAGGATGTAGGAGTGAATGAGGTGACTGGGTCTATTAAGGTTTTGGGGGTGAAATTTTCAGAGAGTTTGGATGGGAAAGAAAGTTGGGATGATGCGAAAGGAAAGGTTGAGCGGAAGCTATGTTTTTGGAAGATGAGAAGTCTTTCGTTTTTTGGAAAAATCTTAGTTATTAAAAGTGTGATTTTGCCTATTTTCTTATATATTGCAGTGGTCTTTCCGCCGGGGTATATGTGTATGAGGGGGTTAAATAGGATTCTGTTTGTGTTTTTGTGGAATTCTAGAATGGAGAGGGCTAGGAGGGAGGTTTTGGTGAAACGTTTAGAAAAAGGTGGGTTGGGTTTTCCAAACCTTGAGGTGTTTTTTGGTGTAAATATTGTGGTTTTTGTGTTGAGGATGATTAGGATGGATGGCAAGTTTTCTTGTCTGTGTAGGTTTTTGTTTGGGGCGTATTTATTTCGTTTGAAGTGGCGAGAGAGGGATCTGAGGTATCCGGTTGCTTTTGACGTGCCTAGATGGTATGTGTGGGTTTATAAATTTTTGGTGAAGTATGAGTTGTGTGATGTGGATGTTAGGTTGTTGAGTAATAAGAAGGCTGTGTATAGGATGATTGAATGTAGAGAGACAGAGTGTGGAATAAACATGGTTAGAGGGAATGATATAGAAAAAGTATGGAAGAAAGTGCGGTTGGACGGTATGACGAATAGGCAGAGTGAGATTGTGTGGCAGTCTTTGCATGGAGTGTTACCAGTTAGAGAATTTCAGAAGAATCGTGGGTTGGGGAGAAGTGATATGTGTCCGAGAGGTGGGTGTGGTGGAAGGGAAAGTGTAATACATGTGTTTTGGAATTGTCATTATGCTAGGGAGGTGATTGGAAGAATGGGACCGTTGTGTAAAGAATTGTGTGGTGTGAGCTTGTTATCATTCGAGTTGTTCATGTTTGGCTTGGGAATGTGTGATGGAGTGAAGGAGAGAGTGTTGTGGTTAATAGTTGCATGTATAAAGGAAGTATTATGGGATGTGAGGAATGTGTATGTTTTTAAGAGAAAGGAAATTGTAGTAAAGAATAGTCTAAAAGTGATTTTGGGGAAGATGTATGTGTGTTTTCTATGGGATAAAAGAAGAAGGGGGGAGGTGGATGCCGAAGGGATTTGGAAGGTGAAGAAGTGGAGATACCTTGTAAATATGTCTTGATTTGTTTTTTCTGATGTTGTGTTAAACTGAAATTTTCCGATGATGATGGGAACAGCTTTTGTGTTTTGGATTTGACGCAGCTGTTTGGGATTTTTCTTTGGTCTTGGATTTCTGGACCGTGGATTTTCCCATCTGAGGGAAAAAAAAAAAAAAAAAAAGAAACAGCTGTCTGTGGATGGATACCATGCTTGGCATAGGTGGCTTTCCTTCATAGGATGCTGCCCTTCCCGTGGTTGTTCCTTCCCGGGGAAAGGCCTGGCTATTCACTGCTTGCGTCGAGAAACACGTGATGGTGTCTCCGCAGCTTCTTTACCTGCATCTGCATATTTCCCATAAGGGTTGGGGGCAGTGTTCTGGAATCACTGCGTTGAGAAACACGTGATGGTGTCTCCGCAGTGTTGGATGTTTTGGTCTCCCCGAGGCCAATCATCTGTGCCTTTATAGCCTTTTTACTAGGCACTGCTCCTAATAGCCAGATTCCTACTCCACACTGATGAGGGGCAAACACCCCGAAACAGCTGTCTGTGGATGGCTACCATGCTTGGCATAGGTGGCTTTCCTTCATAGGATGCTGCCCTTCCCGTGGTTGTTCCTTCCCGGGGAAAGGCCTGGCTATTCACTGCTTGCGTCGAGAAACACGTGATGGTGTCTCCGCAGCTTCTTTACCTGCATCTGCATATTTCCCATAAGGGATGGGGGCAGTGTTCTGGAATCACTGCGTTGAGAAACACGTGATGGTGTCTCCGCAGTGTTGGATGTTTTGGTCTCCCCGAGGCCAATCATCTGTGCCTTTATAGCCTTTTTACTAGGCACTGCTCCTAATAGCCAGATTCCTACTCCACACTGATGAGGGGCAAACACCCCGAAACAGCTGTCTGTGGATGGATACCATGCTTGGCATAGGTGGCTTTCCTTCATAGGATGCTGCCCTTCCCGTGGTTGTTCCTTCCCGGGGAAAGGCCTGGCTATTCACTGCTTGCGTCGAGAAACACGTGATGGTGTCTCCGCAGCTTCTTTACCTGCATCTGCATATTTCCCATAAGGGATGGGGGCAGTGTTCTGGAATCACTGCGTTGAGAAACACGTGATGGTGTCTCCGCAGTGTTGGATGTTTTGGTCTCCCCGAGGCCAATCATCTGTGCCTTTATAGCCTTTTTACTAGGCACTGCTCCTAATAGCCAGATTCCTACTCCACACTGATGAGGGGCAAACACCCCGAAACAGCTGTCTGTGGATGGCTACCATGCTTGGCATAGGTGGCTTTCCTTCATAGGATGCTGCCCTTCCCGTGGTTGTTCCTTCCCGGGGAAAGGCCTGGCTATTCACTGCTTGCGTCGAGAAACACGTGATGGTGTCTCCGCAGCTTCTTTACCTGCATCTGCATATTTCCCATAAGGGATGGGGGCAGTGTTCTGGAATCACTGCGTTGAGAAACACGTGATGGTGTCTCCGCAGTGTTGGATGTTTTGGTCTCCCCGAGGCCAATCATCTGTGCCTTTATAGCCTTTTTACTAGGCACTGCTCCTAATAGCCAGATTCCTACTCCACACTGATGAGGGGCAAACACCCCGAAACAGCTGTCTGTGGATGGATACCATGCTTGGCATAGGTGGCTTTCCTTCATAGGATGCTGCCCTTCCCGTGGTTGTTCCTTCCCGGGGAAAGGCCTGGCTATTCACTGCTTGCGTCGAGAAACACGTGATGGTGTCTCCGCAGCTTCTTTACCTGCATCTGCATATTTCCCATAAGGGATGGGGGCAGTGTTCTGGAATCACTGCGTTGAGAAACACGTGATGGTGTCTCCGCAGTGTTGGATGTTTTGGTCTCCCCGAGGCCAATCATCTGTGCCTTCATTCCAAGTCCAGACCTCCGTCGGATTTTAGTTGTGGTTTACGTTGATGATTTTTTCAGTTTTATTGTTTTCAAAATATTCTACAATATAATGAATAAAGATTTTACAACTAGAATATTTCATTCAGTGATATCTAGGATGCGGGATTTTAGTGTTCCCTTTATTTTTTTGCGCAGTGCATATATATAAATATATATATATATATATACAGTGGGGCAAAAAAGTATTTAGTCAGTCAGCAATAGTGCAAGTTCCACCACTTAAAAAGATGAGAGGCGTCTGTAATTTACATCATAGGTAGACCTCAACTATGGGAGACAAACTGAGAAAAAAAAATCCAGAAAATCACATTGTCTGTTTTTTTAACATTTTATTTGCATATTATGGTGGAAAATAAGTATTTGCTCAGAAACAAAATTTCATCTCAATACTTTGTAATATATCCTTTGTTGGCAATGACAGAGGTCAAACGTTTTCTGTAAGTCTTCACAAGGTTGCCACACACTGTTGTTGGTATGTTGGCCCATTCCTCCATGCAGATCTCCTCTAGAGCAGTGATGTTTTTGGCTTTTCGCTTGGCAACACGAATTTTCAACTCCCTCCAAAGGTTTTCTATAGGGTTGAGATCTGGAGACTGGCTAGGCCACTCCAGGACCTTGAAATGCTTCTTACGAAGCCACTCCTTCATTGCCCTGGTGGTGTGCTTTGGATCATTGTCATGTTGAAAGACCCAGCCACGTTTCATCTTCAATGCCCGTGCTGATGGAAGGAGGTTTGCGCTCAAAATCTCACGATACATGGCCCCATTCATTCTTTCATGTACCCGGATCAGTCGTCCTGGCCCCTTTGCAGAGAAACAGCCCCAAAGCATGATGTTTCCACCACCATGCTTTACAGTAGGTATGGTGTTTGATGGATGCAACTCAGTATTCTTTTTCCTCCAAACACAACAAGTTGTGTTTCTACCAAACAGTTCCAGTTTGGTTTCATCAGACCATAGGACATTCTCCCAAAACTCCTCTGGATCATCCAAATGCTCTCTAGCAAACTTCAGACGGGCCCGGACATGTACTGGCTTAAGCAGTGGGACACGTCTGGCACTGCAGGATCTGAGTCCATGGTGGCGTAGTGTGTTACTTATGGTAGGCCTTGTTACATTGGTCCCAGCTCTCTGCAGTTCATTCACTAGGTCCCCCCGCGTGGTTCTGGGATTTTTGCTCACCGTTCTTGTGATCATTCTGACCCCACGGGGTGGGATTTTGCGTGGAGCCCCAGATCGAGGGAGATTATCAGTGGTCTTGTATGTCTTCCATTTTCTAATTATTGCTCCCACTGTTGATTTCTTCGCTCCAAGCTGGTTGGCTATTGCAGATTCAGTCTTCCCAGCCTGGTGAAGGGCTACAATTTTGTTTCTGGTGTCCTTTGACAGCTCTTTGGTCTTCACCATAGTGGAGTTTGGAGTCAGACTGTTTGAGGGTGTGCACAGGTGTCTTTTTATACTGATAACAAGTTTAAACAGGTGCCATTACTACAGGTAATGAGTGGAGGAAAGAGGAGACTCTTAAAGAAGAAGTTACAGGTCTGTGAGAGCCAGAAATCTTGATTGTTTGTTTCTGACCAAATACTTATTTTCCACCATAATATGCAAATAAAATGTTAAAAAAACAGACAATGTGATTTTCTGGATTTTTTTTTCTCAGTTTGTCTCCCATAGTTGAGGTCTACCTATGATGTAAATTACAGACGCCTCTCATCTTTTAAAGTGGTGGAACTTGCACTATTGCTGACTGACTAAATACTTTTTTGCCCCACTGTATATACATATACATATTATATATATATTCCGTATACACTCGAGTTTAAGCCGACCCGATTATAAGCCGACTTACCTAATTTTGCCACAAAAAAGTGGGAAAACTTAATGACTCGAGTATAAGCCTAGGGTGGAAAATGCAGCAACTGCCGGTAAATTTCAAAAATAAAAATAGGTACCAATAAAAGTAAAATTAATTGAGATATCAGTAGGTTAAATGTTTTTGAATATCCATATTGAATTAGGAGCCCAATATAATGCTCCATACAGTTCATGATATCTACACATCCACAAAACAAATTATTTTGGGCAAAAGAGGATCCATTCAGACTAGATATTTAAAATAACCAATATTTTATTTCCAAAAGTTTTTTAAAATGTTAAAAATTCAAGCAGGTTTAACACAAAGTGACAAATTCAAGTCAATCTATCAAATGATATTAATCCAAGTGGATATCAAGCTCATAGACATATTAAAGAATATATCATAATGAAAAATATCATAATACAAGATCTATTGTTTGATAGTCAATTTCAATGTATAGGTCTGAACTGTACTCCCAATATAAAATGCATGTGACAAACAATAACGGGACTTTCAGTACCAAAGACTATACTGAAACAGAGAGATCACCTCCTCTGCATAGGACAAAAGTCAAGATAGAGTTAAAGATAAAGCACTTGTATATACTTACATAAAGTGCCTATGAGCTTAATGTGCAATAGACTTGATTAGATGTCACCACCCCGATGACGCCTTTTCGCCATTTGCTTCTTCAAAAAGGGGGCGTTCATGATGGGCCCCATAAGATGCTCCATACAGTTCATGATGGGCCCCATAAGATGCTCCATATTAAAATGTGCCCGATATAATGCTGCACAAAGGTTAATAATGTCCCACATAAGATGCTCCATAGACACATTTGCTCCATACAGTACTCCATAAAGGTTATTAAGGGCCCCATAAGATGCTCTATAGATCCATTTACCCAATATAATGCTGCACAAACATTGATTATGGCCCCATAAGATGCTCCATAGAGATATTTGCCCCATATAATGATGCACAAATGCTGACTATGGCCCATAAGAAGCTCCATAAAGATATTTGCCCCATATAGTGCTGCACAAACGTTGAATATGGCCCCATCAGATGCTCCATAGAGATATAGAGATATTTGCCCCATATAGTGTTCCACAAATGGTGACTATGGCCCCATAAGATGCTCCATAGAGATATTTGCCCCATATGCTGTTGCTGCGATTAAAAAAAAAGCATGACCTACTTACCTCTCGTCGCTCAGGCCCCCGACACTTCCAATACTCACCTGTCCTCATTCTGGCGCCGCTGTGTCTTTTGCATCCTCTGCTTTAACATTCAGGCAGAGGGCGCGGACTAAGCACGTCACATCACGCCCTCTGACCTGAGCATCACTGCAGAGGAGGCGGAAGATGGAGCGGTGCCCAGAACGCGGACAGGTGAATATTGCGCAGCGCTCCCCCTCCCCATTATACTCACCTGCTCCTGGCGCGGTCCCTGGATCTCCGGTCTCCAGGCGCTGAAAGCTTCTTCCAGTGTTGAGCGGTCACCGTTACCACTCATTAAAGTAATGAATATGCGGCTCCACCCCTATGGGAGTGGAGTCGGATCCATATTCATTACTGTAATGAGCGGTACCATGTGACCGCTCAATGCTGGAAGAAGCTGTCAGCGCCCGAAGACCGGAGATGCATGGACCTCGCCGGGAGCAGGTGAGTATGTCACAGCCACCGCTCACCCTCCACCGCTGACCCCCCTGGGACAATGACTCAAGTATAAGCCGAGAGGGGCACTTTCAGCCTAAAAAAATGGGCTGAAAATCTCGGCTTATACTCAAGTATATACAATATATATCTTGAATATATATATATTTAAATATATATGTATATATATATATATATATATATATAAATCAGTGTATATATACTTCAGTTTACGACACAGGATGTTCAACAGACAAATTGCCACCTTATATATTGATGCTTATGCCAACTCGCTGCTTGGGGAAGTGCCTAATGGTAATGTGTTGTGTCTCTTTTTCTCTGCATGAAAATAAAAAATATATATAAAAACTGTGTAGAAAGGAAAATGTGAGTGCACAAATGGCACATAGATCAATTTTATGTCTCCATGAAGAACACTTGAAAACACTATCTCCATAGAAACAGAACACAGAAAGTAAATCGTAAGATCAAGAGGTGGACAACCTCCGCAGATTATATTTAGTAATGCAAATACAGCAAAATGAATCTCATGGAATTGTTTTTTATTAGATAAAGGATATTATGGAAATGAACATGGTACCTCTCCCTGGCTTTTAATATTGCATACATATGATGGTCATTTCCTGTTCTTCCACAGTCCGCTGGGTCTTCTATTCCAGAAATAATGGTACATTTAACAGCATCATCAGCAAGATGTCAAGCTTTAAATATAAACAAGTATCAAGACTAAATAGAAATAGTGTGTTGCCATAGCTACAAATGAAATGATACTGTTTCAATAATTGAGTGTGCCCTACTAGTATAGTGTCTGGAAAATAAATCCAATTTTTCAATTAGGAGTAAATATGTTATACTGCATGAAGTAGGTGCAGTGGGCAGTTTTATACAGGAAGAAAATAAACTCTATTACTACCTTTCACTGCAGTTCAGATAAATGTTTTCATGAAAAGACTTGAAATCTATTATTATATCTAGTATAAAGGTGACTGTATTCCTGTCTGAGGTTCCCGAAAGCCCTTGTTTTATATGTAAAGGTTGCTTCTGCATATTAAAAGCAATTTTGAACATGATGGTTGGTGCTTCATATTTCAAGAACTCCATCATGTCTAGGTGAAATTGGAGAGGAAAAGTTAAACCACACAGATAATACCAACACATCCAGAGGAACATAAAATGATCACAAAACACTTGAAAATTGCTTTGGCTCGAGAATCCTTACTATGAAATGCGTTTTTATTGAGTATGTTATATCCCAGTCATAATAAGAAGAATTAGAATACTAACATTAGCTATAGCTAAAATTAAAAAGAGAACTACTTTTCTTCTTACTTTGTTAGTTTATTCAATGTGTTTTTCTGTGATATTGTCTGAATATAATTACCGTATATACTCGAGTATAAGCCGACCCGAGTATAAGCCGACCCCCCTAATTTTGCCACAAAAAACTGGGAAAACTTATTGACTCGAGTATAAGCCTAGGGTGGAAATGCAGCATTTACCGGTGAATTTCAAAAATAAAAATAGATCATTATTTCCCCATAGCTGTGCCATATAGTGCTCTACACCGTTCATTATTTCCCCATAGCTGTGCCCCATATAGTGCTCTGCACCGTTCATTGTGCCCCATTGCTGTGCCATATACAGTGCTCTGCACCGTTCATTGTGCCCCATATCTGTGCCCATATACGGTGCTCTGCTCCGTTCATTGTGCCCCATTGCTGTGCCATATACGGTGCTTTGCACCGTTCATTGTGCCCCATTGCTGTGCCATATACGGTGCTTTGCACCGTTCATTGTGCCCCATTGCTGTGCCATATACGGTGCTCTGCACCGTTCATTGTGCCCCATTGCTGTGCCATATACGGTGCTTTGCACCATTCATTGTGCCCCATTGCTGTGCCATATACGGTGCTCTGCACCGTTCATTGTGCCCCATTGCTGTGCCATATACGGTGCTTTGCACCGTTCATTGTGCCCCATTGCTGTGCCATATACGGTGCTCTGCACCGTTCATTGTGCCCCATTGCTGTGCCATATACGGTGCTTTGCACCGTTCATTGTGCCCCATTGCTGTGCCATATACGGTGCTCTGCACCGTTCATTGTGCCCCATAGAAATCTCTGCCGCCGCTGCTGCAATAAAAAAACAAACCACATACTCACCTCCCTTGATTGCAGCTCCCGGTGTCTCGTTCCGGCGCCTCCATCTTCCCGGCGTCTCTGCTCTGACTGATCAGGCAGAGGGCGCCGCGCACACTGTATGCGTCATCGCGCCCTCTGCCTGCACAGTCAGAGCGCAGACGCCGGGAAGATGGAGGCGCCGGCCGGGAAGATGGAGCGACGCTCGGCGGCTGGAACGAGGACAGGTGAATATGCTATACTTACCTAGTCCTGGCGATCCTCGCGCTGTCCCTCTGCCTGGTCTTCGGTGCCGCAGCTCTTCCTGTCAGCGGTCACCGGCACCGCTGATTAGAGGAATGAATAGGCGGCTCCGCCCCTATGGGAGGTGGAGCCGCTTATTCATATCTCTAATGAGCGGTCCCACGTGACCGCTGAAGAGGGGAAGAAGCTGCAGCACAGAAGCCCGTGGGACGGCAGGGACAGCGCGAGGATCGCTGGGACTAGGTAAGTATACCTCAGCGCCCTCACCCCCTCACCCGCCGACCCTGCCACCCACATTGACTCGAGTATAAGCCGAGAGGGGCACTTTCAGCCCAAAAATTTGGGCTGAAAATCTCGGCTTATACTCGAGTATATACGGTATATGGAAGTTTTAGTACTGGTTTAAGAAATAAGGTTCCATTTTTGTACTCCAGGGAAAGCACCAATTCTGCGTATGGAGAGGTTAGAGGAGCAGTACGCTCTTTTTATTTTCTCTTATCTTTATGTTTGTTGGTTCTGGCAGTCAATCAGGGAACAGGAACCATCCACAACGTCATGACACAAGGTCTTCTGTGATCGGCTGCCAAAGTCACATGTCAGTGGCCATATAAAATATCTTATTTTGCTGGCGTCATTTGCTCAGTATCACAGTGCAGAGAACCCGCTCCTGATAGTGCTGCAAGTGAACTTGTCAGTTAGCTAGATAGGATCCTGTCCTGTGTGAAATCTATCTTCCAGCATCAAAGTACATTGTGCTAAAACTGTTTGGCAGTCTCCAGGGGCACTGTTTGCTATGCCAAATCATTTGTGATAAAGCTGTATTTCAGAGACAAATCATAAGGTCATATTTCCACTTTGAAATCATTAGGACTAATATTGGGGCCAGCCTGGAGGACCAATTAGCTAATCCAAATCATTTATTATAAAACTGTCTTTCAGAGGCAAATCAGAAGGGTAGATTTCCACTTAAAAATTGTGAGGTATAAGAGTGCTGTTCAGGCATACTAGCGAAGAAAATATATAGTGATCATTCATTTAGTGACAGGTGACTGACAGTTGTGGGCCTAAGGTTGTGAAACTGCAGGTTACAAGAGGTTAAGGCTATCATGAGTGAGAAAAAGCAAGGTTGTGGTGGAAAGGGGAAGCGGCCTAGTGTTCGAAGTGTACGTGGGTTAGGTGTTAATGAAAGCTCAACTGAAGAAACACCATCTCATCCTATCCAAAGACCACTAACAACATCTGCTACTGGCCAGGCTACTTAACTCCTTTTCTTTGGCAGCTGCACAGCGGTACACCTTGTAAACAAGGATCAGAAAGAGCATGTGCTACAGTGGATGGCAAGCAATGCATGAAGTGGTCTTTCCTCTTCCTTCTCCACCTTAACTTCACACACAGTTCAATCCTCACAGGTGGCAACCCAATCACCCTTGTTTCCCCCAGCATCAAAAATTTCCAGATGCCCAACTGATCGTGGGGAATCTCAGATGGGCCATTTGCAGAGCTGTTCACAAATTCTATTCAATGGGCATCAGAGGTCTGCTCTGAAGAATCACAGAATCTAGAAGAGAAAAGCATCTGCACCAATGCCCAAAAGTTTTTCATGTTAGATCTGGTGCCAGATGAAATAAGGTCCAAACAGAATCCAGATGTCACCAGACATTAACCACCAGGGGAGGAGGTGTTCCTGATGAGACTCAGATACCAGAGGGGCACGCCAACTGTACTGTGGTGTAAGAAAAGGTAGAGGAGGAAGGTGACTCTCAGGATGAGGAGTGTGAGAACAGAGATGATGACGATGAGGTTGTAGATCCTACTTGGTGTGAACCCAGAGGTACGCAGCTGAGTAGCTCAGCAGAGGAGATGGAGGAGGTTACATTGCAGCTTTCCACACAGACACAAAGAGATACAACCATGACAAGCACTCCATCCTTAGCCCCAGCTCTGGCTGTGGCCAGCACCGGTCGCGAGTGTGCAGTTCACAGGAGTGGCAAGGGTTGCCTAGCCTGGGCCTTTTCTGAGATGGCAAAGGAAGACTTAACACACATTATCTGCCAAATTAGCAAAAAAAAACTCAGTAGAGGCAAAAATTGCAATAATTTGACAATTACATGCATGAACTTGCACATGCATGATCAACATGCCTTAGTGTGGGAATCTCACTTCGTTAAAATCCTGACTATCAGACCTCACCAACCACTGGCCATCCCATCAATCACATCTGCTGCTTCTTCCACCTCCATCACTATGCCAAGTTGTCTCACACAGGTCTGCAGCCACAGAAAGTTCACTTGTTTCCCTCCTACAGTTGGGGTGCGTGAGAGCCTGTCAGCTGTTACAAAAGTGGAAATGCCTGCTGTTTTTTGTCACTTAGCACAACATATCTTTCTCAATCCACCATAACATTGCTGCCTACACTTCACTCACAGTCTAGCAGTTTGTCCTGTTCTCCATACTCTACCCTCTCTCAGCAAAGCAGCCAGCCCTTGGACCCGCAGTTGTCGTCACATAAAAGAATGTTTCCTCCCACACATGCTTAGAGCTTGAACTCCTCCATCTCCAATCTGTTGGCCATAGAAAGCTGCTTTTCTGCCTAGTGGACCATTGAATCATATAGAGTGGGTACAGATAGTATTCAGACCCCGTAAAATTTTTCACTCTTGGTTCCATTGCAGCTATTTGGTAAATTCAAAAAAAGTTCATTTTTTTCTTATTAATGTTCAATCTCCACTCCATCATGACTGAAAAAAAAACAGAAAAGTAGAAATTTTTGCAGATTTATTAAAAAAGAAAAACAAATATCACATGGTCATAAGTTTTCAGACCCTTTACTCAGCATTGAATAGAAGCACGCTTTTGAGCTAGTACAGCCGAGAGTGTTCTTGGGAATAATTCAACAAGTTTTTCACACCTGGATTTGGGGATCCTCTGCCATTCTTCCTTGCAGATCCTCTCCAGTTCCGTCATGTTGGATGGTAAATGTTGGTGGACATTAGTGATGAGCGAATATACTCGTTACTCGAGATTTCTCGAGCATGCTCGGGGGTCCACTGAGTATTTTTTAGTGCGTGGAGATTTAGTTTTTCTTGCCACAGCTGGATGATTTACATCTGTTAGCCAGCATAAGTACATGTGGGGGTTTCCTAGCAACCAGGGAACCCCCACATGTTGCAGTGATGTGATACCCCATCTCAGGAGCTCAGCCACAGTGATCTTAGGCTTCTTCTTTACCTCTCTCTCCAAGGCTCTTCTCCCATGATTGCTCAGTTTGGCTGGACGCCCAGGTCTAGGAACACTTCTGGTGGTCTCATACTTCTTCCTTTTAAGGATTATGGAGGCCACTGTGCTCTTAGGAACCTTGAATCAAGCCAAAAAATTTTTGCAACCTTTGCCAGATCTGTGCCTTGCCACAATTCTGTCTCTGAGCTCCTTAGCCAGTTCCTTTGAACTCATGATTCTCATTTGGTCTGACATGCACTGGGATCTGTGAGGTCTTATATAGGCAGGTATTTGCCTTTCCAAACCAAGTTATATCAGTTTAATTTAACACAGCTGGTCTCCAATGAAGGAGTAGAACCTTCTCAAGGAGGATCTGCAAGGAAATGGACAGCATGTGACTTAAATATAAGTGTCTGAGCTAGGAGTCTGATTAGTTATGATCATGTGATATTTCAGCTTTCCTTTGTTAATAAATTTGAAAACATTTCTACATTACAGGTTTTTTTCAGTCAAGATGGGGTGCAGCGTGTACATTAATGAGAAAAAATGAACTTTTTTGAATTTACCAAACAGCTGCAATGAAACAAAGAGTGAAAAATTTTAAGGGGACTGAACACTTTCCGAACCCACTATAATGTTAGAATTGGAAGGGACCTCGAGGGTCATCTTGTCCAACCACCTGCTCAATGCAGGATTCACTAAACCGTCTAAGACAGATGTCTGTACAGCCTCTGCTTGAAGACATACATTGAAGGAGAACTCACCACCTCTCATGACAGCCTGCTCCACTCATTGATCATCCTCACTGTCACAAGCTTTTTCTAATATCTAATCTGCATCTTCTCCCTTTCAATTTAATTCCATTGCTTCTTGTGCTTTGATGTGTGAATGAGAATAATAATAATCCCTCTACACTGTGGCAGCCCTTCAGATATTTGTAGACTGCTATTAAGTCTCCCCTTAGTCTTATTTTTGGCAAGCTAAACATACCAAGATTCTTTAACCGTTCCTCATAGGACGTATTTTGCAGTCCACTCACCAACCTGGTAGCGCTTCTCTGAACTTGCTCCAGTTTTAAATTGTCTGTTTAAAATGTTTTTTTTTCCCAGAACTGGACACAGTATTCTAGTTGAGGCCTCACCAAGGAGGAGTGGAGGGGGATAATTACTTCATGTGATCTAGACTCTATGCCCCTCTTAATATATCCTAGAGCTGTGTTTGCCTTTTTTGCTACTGCATCACACTGTTGACTCATGTGCAGACTGTGATCTATTAGTATACCCAAGTATTTTTCACATGTGCTGTTGCTTAGTTCTATTTTTTCCTTGCTCAGATGTAGAATATTGCCTTTCATCCTCTTAAATACCATTCTGTTAGTTGATGCCCATTGTTTAAGCTTATCTAAATCTTTCTGAATCCTTTATCTTCTCTAGTGTTAGCTATCCCTCTGAGCTTTGCAGCATCTGCAAATTTGATTATTTTACCTTCGTTTCACTTATCTAGATAATTTATAGAGATGTTGAACAACACTTGGGCCAGGACAGAGCCTTATGGTACCCCACTTGAAACACTTTTCCAATTGGATGTGCAACCATATATTACCACTCTTTGAGTACGATCACTGAGCCAGTAATGAATCCACCTCACCGTAGCATTCTTAATTCCATACTTGGTCATGTTTTGAATAACAATATTATGAGATACTTTATAAAATACTTTGCTGAAGTTGAGTTATACGATATCTACCGCATTTCCCTGATCCACCCAATCAGTGATTCCATCATACAAGGAAATTAGATTAATCTGGCATGAATTGTTTGCTAAAAACCCATGCTGGCTCTTTGTTAATCACTGTATTCTTATCTAAGTACTTACATACATGCTGTTTAATAATTTGTTCAAAGATCTTTCCTGGAATAGAAGTAAGGCTCACTGGCCTGTAATTTCCTGGCTCCATCTTCTTTCCTTGTTTGAAGATAGGGACAACATTTGCCCTTCTTCAATCTTATGGGATTTTTCCTGTTTTCCAAGATTTTTCAAAGATTCTGGCTAGTTGTTCTGCAATTTCCTCTGCTAATTCTTTCAGTACCACAGGATGTAAATCATCTGGACCAGCAGATTTAAATTTATTTAAATTAGCCAAGTGTTACCTCACCATCTGTCTGTTTATAAATAGAGTGGATTCTTTCATAACTATCTGGCCATATAGCCATATCAATATTTTCACCCCCCAAAGTCAAAGGATAGCTGACTGTGCATTAAGAGCAAATCACAAAAATATATACATTTTTGTCAGAAACAACAAAATTCTGTTAGTAATAATTCCCAACCAGAAAGATTTTAACCCCTACTTAGCTCCAGCCTCAACGCATTTCCTCATCTTAACGGTTCATAAGGAGTCCCAGTAAGGAACCTAACTAACAGTGCTACAGATGTGAGGTGTCTGGATGAAAAGGCATACCTTAGGTAAAAGGAACAATAGGGCAGCTGAGTTTTCACTCACTGCTTCCAGATCGCAGTGAGTAGTGGAAAAATCCACAAGAAAAATAGCACACTATGCAAAAGTTAACAAGTCACAGATAGGATTTGTGACAAATTTGTGCAAACAAACTACAGTATTACACATTAATGTTTATATATCTCCAGGAGATAGCTAAAAATAAGAGATCAATAGCTGGAATCTTGTGCATGAGAAGTCCAAAGTCCTCTATGCCCTTAATGAGGAACACAATATTATAACTGACACATATTAGATGGGGTGAAGAAAGAAAACCAACCATCAGCTCACCGGATTGAGAAATGCCTCTAGGTTTGGTGCATGGAGAGTTCAGGGTGGTTTACTTAGTATGAAAGCTGTAGGGAGGTGGAAGGGAAAATCCATAACTGCAAAATATAAGCTAAAACATCACATTTATTGTAGAAATATAAGAAAAAATCATGACTAAGAGATTGAACAGCTCAAAACGCATCTACATCAGTGCTAATATGCATGTCTAATTCTTTGCTTTCTTCTTTTTTTATGTTTCAACAATAAATGTGATGTTTTAGATTTTTTTTCTTGAGGTTGATGGATTTTTCCTTCCCCTTTCCTATGACATGTTAGATGGGGTACTGATTGTGCACCAGCAGCTTCAACTTATGGCTCTGTTTTACACCAAGGTAAAGCTTTACTTTTAGGAACACTAGTTTATATCTAAAACTTCTCAACAATAAATGGCAAATAGTTTTCGCTGCAGTTTTAAAATACCATATTCTTGACACATCTACAGGAAGTCAAAGTCTTGTGTAGGATGGAAATTCTAAACACAAAAGATATTATAAAGGAAATAATATATTCATTGGTATGATATTAAAAGAGAGAAAATTGCAGAAGCAGCTATTACCTGGAAGTGAGAACAATTTACACTGATTGCAATGTGCACCCTATCTTAAGAACTGCGGCGTTTGTCTCAGTCACTTCAACTTGGCGACTGCAATGTGCCTATTTATCTGCAGAAACTAAAATTGTGTGTTCTCCTGTTTTATTTATGGGGACATGTAATGTAAAGCATCAATAACCTAGATACTATTGCATAAGCAATGTAGAATAGGGAACAAAAAGACAGCTTAAAAATAACAAAAGAAATTATTAAAAAAAATACTATTCATAAATAGATACATATATATATATATATATATATATAAATATACAGTATAATATATATATATATATATATGTATATCTATATATTTGTATATCTATATGTGCCGTTTAATGTATATTATAGCTGTTTAGTATTATATATACTGATTAATTATAACATTACACTCATTTGCCTAACATAATATGGGTTCTATTTGCGCATCCAAAAAAACTCTAACTCGTCAAATCATAGGATCAATTGAGGTGTCCTGTGGTAACTGGCAACAAAACATGGCCAGTAGATCCTTCAAAGGCTCTTTACATCTTTGCACAGACATTTTATTGCTCCCTCTTAAATGCAAAAATAAGACTTTTTATAATATTATTTTAATAAAAATGTTCTCCTGCTTCAGTGGTGCAGATTGTTTGCAATTTGAAACTTGTAACAGATTAGTCACTAAATCTAAGGAGATCTAAGGATTGAAGATTGTAGACTAACAATAAGTGTAATAAATTTAGACAATGTTTTCAACACCTTTTATTCAACCATTGCCATAAAGTATGAACTAAAAAAAAATATTAGGTAGGTGCATCTACATGAAGAAAAGCTTGGCATTAGACTTCATTATAACTGTGCTGTGTATAGTTGTCAAGGTGGACTAGTAACTCAAGTGTGCAAAAACAGAAAAGCAATATTTAAAAAAAAATAATAATTTCACTTTTCTCCATAAAATAATATAATAAATGCAAAGAAGGTACAAGATCAAATAGCCAGCACCTGCAGCAGAACACTATATTATTATGGCATGTTTAAATGTAATATTTGACTCGTAAAACACATATGCAAAAGAAAAAAATACCTCGCAACATGCAAAATCTTTTGAGGTCGATAGCTGCAATTAAATGTCTTCATTTCATGGAATTTTCTTTTGTATGTTGTATTTCTCTTGCATTTTGTGTTAAAAAACAATTATTCCCTAAATAGGACAGATGGCAGCCAAGCCACATTACTGATCAAACAAACTGAGTCTGGCACTGTTGATGACAGCACTTCTCTCTATCTTACCACTATCAATTTAAACTCTGTACATTTGGGAGATTACTACTATTTCTCCAGTTATTCATAATGCTGTCTTAAATATTTGTCAAACTCTTCTCTCTCTGTTCTAGATGCTTAGTGTGGTACACACAGAAAAACAATGTAACAATTGAGTCAACTTCTCATTATCTGGTTTCAGGTGTGATATTCATATTGTCCACTCCTGTTACTTGCCACAGGTAATTTGGAATGAGCAACACGTTTGAAACAAAATTGTTTACCTACAATCTTTGAAAAGTGCCAACAATTTTGTCCGGCCCATTTTGGTAAGAAATTATCTCCAATTTGTTTTTTTCTCCTTTTTTTTGTGCTGCTCCAAAACACACAGAAGACGTCTGACTAAATAAAAGAAAACTGAATATTGTTTTACAATACATACTCTTTCTAAGGCAGACAATTGTTTAGATTTCTAGATTATGGAGATTTTTGTCTTGGCTGTTAAAAATAAAATATAAAACCAAAAACACATGGGCCACCTGCATAGCGAACAAGTCTGTAGGAACCTGTTCACACCACCAAAGAACTTGAAAACACAAAAGCGCACAGAGAGGTCAAAAAATACTCTGTTGTTGGGGCCGCGCGTGCGCAGATCGAGTGCTCTGCTGCACGGGGCTTCAGGAAAATGGCCGCGGGATGCCGCGCATGCGCATTAGAGATCGCGGCGGTCATTTTCCCAAAGCCGAGATGCAAACTCAGCTTTGGGAAAATGGCCGCCGCGATCTCTAATGCGCACGCGCGACATCCCGCGGCCATTTTCCTGAAGCCCCGTGCAGCAAAGCACTCGATCTGCGCACGCGCGGCCCCAGGAAGATGGCCGCCCCCACCGATGTCAGGGGCAATAGCGCAGAACGCGCGCTTTTGCTTCACGTGCGCGCAGGGGATTCGGAACTCTGAACATGCGCACACCACTACGCCACCAACGGAAAGCTGGGGAAGAAAAGAGCGATGTCACCACGCCCACCTGACCAGACCAGCCTGATTGACAGGCGAAAACGGCGACTTTAGTAATGTATTTCTCAGCATAGGTGGGGAATCGGTGTACACTGCCACCCCCCACCATAAAGGTGATAAAGGGATCCTAACCCTAACCTTAAAGGGATCCTAACCCTACCCCTAACCCTAACCCTAACCTTACCCCTAACCCTAACCCTAACCCTAAAGGGATCCTAACCCTAACCCTAACCCTACCCCTAACCCTAACCCTAAAGGGATCCTAAACCTAACCCTACCCCTAACCCTAACCCTACCCCTAACCCTAAACGTAAAGGGATCCTAACCCTAACCCTACCCCTAACCCTAATCCTTTTAGGGTTAGGGTTAGGGTTAGGATCCCTTTAGGCTTAGGGTTAGGGTTAGGATCCCTTTAGGGTTAGGGTTATGATCCCTACCCCTAACCCTACTACTAACCCTAACCCTAACCATTTCTGTTTATAGTGAGTTTTTTACTTTATTTTGATGATTGCCAGCTGTCACACATTTCTCAGCATGCGTTTAAAAAACGCAAACGCATGAAAAAACGCATGTAAACGCGTCAAAACGCCGCGTTTTTTTCACCACATGCAAAAACGCATATGTCAAAAAAACGCAGCGTTTGCACGCGTTTACATGCATTTTTTCACCATGTGTTTTTTTTTTTTAAAACGCATGCGTTTTGAAACGCAAGTGTGAAACCAGCCTTACACTGGTCAACGCAATTTTTCTGGCAAAAGGTTTTAAAACATATTTTAAGTCAATTTTGGCTGCTGATTACGAATATGAACTCCGTTTTTGGCTATCACATCAGGATTTTGAGATATTTTCAATTTTTGATATCAATTACTCTTATCTAATATTTTATGATAAAAACACATGATTTTCGGTACTACATTTTGTATATTTTTAATCAAGGAATAACAAAGATTACAAAGTCTATGTACAGCAAATCAAATATACTTACAGAATTAAACTACAAAATATAAAAACACATATATATGGCACACAGATGAATGACAAATGGCCGTTATTTTAACTTTCTTTTCTTGGTTGATCTGTGATGTACAGCTTCTGGGTTGTCTCTCATCAAGCTCCAGCAATAGTCAGCCATCATATGTGAGTCTCACCAGCCTTGATACCATTCTTCCATTGTTTTAATGTCCTGATGAAAACGCTCCCCTTGTTCCTCGCTCACATCCCCAACATTCTCTGGGAAAAAATTCCGAATGGTTGAGTAAATAGTGAATCTTGATACTCATTCTACATCCAAGATTTTGCAGACTCATTAGTAGCTCTTCCACAATCTCTTTATAGTTGTCTGCTTTCTTGCTCCCTAGAAAATTCTGCACCACATTACAAAATGCATTCCAAGCTCTTTCTTCTGTCTTATTCATGATGTGATAAAATTTGGGTCTCTCATAATGTTCTTATTTGAGGTCCATCAAATATTCCAGCATTTTTCTTCTCTTCACTAAGACCAGGATAAGTTGAATATATATAGTTAAAGCATTCTCCACTGTGATTGAGAGCTTTGACGAACTGCTTCATCAATCCAAGTTTTATGTGTAAGGGAGGAAAGACAATGTCCTTCCTATCCACTAGAGGATCATGGATGACATTCTTATCGCCAGATGCCAAACTCTGTCGTTGAGGCCATTCAATTTTCACCCAATGCTCTGCTGTAGCTCTACTGTCCCAGAAGCACAGAAAATAAGGGTGTTTTGTGTGCCCTCCTTGCAGACACAAAAGAAAGTTAACCATCTTCAAATCAACACAAATTAACCACCCATGAGCATTATATTGTAACCACTCTAGAACAATCTTGATATTTTTATATTCTTCTTTAAGTTTTACAGAATGACCTATTGGTACAGAGCCATACTTATTTCCATTGTGTAACAGAACACATTTTAAACTTCTTTTGGAACTGTCCATAAGAAGCCTCCAATCCCTTAAATGAAATGCTGTAAGTCCCATAAAGAGAAGTAGCCCTTCAACATCAGTGCAATAGACAAGCTGGCCATCTGAATGGAAGTACTTACGCAGTTCTGCTTCCCTGTTACGATAAAATGAGACACTTGTACTGGGTTTCAACATTCGATTCTCTTGAAGCCAATAGTTCAACAGATTCTTTTGGTAGATAAAGATTTCTTACCAGATCATTCAAAGCAGACTGAGTAAACAGAATTGGTTTGTCACAATCTTCATCACATGGCTGAAAAATATCTGGACTATCTTCTTCATCAGTATAATGATGTGAGGAGATTACTGTGTCAAAGTTTTCTGGAAGTGCAGTAAATTTTGGAACAGGTATGTCTTCACTATGGGCAACTGGTCGAATAGCTGAAGGGATACTCGGGTATTGCAAATATTGCTTGTTTTTCTTATTGAAACCTTTTACATCGACATGGCAGAAATAGCAGTCTTCTAAATGATTGCTTGGTTCTCTCCAAACCATAGGACTCTAAACCGAAGTTTAGCATTCTTTCCTTGAGACCATGATCTCAAGCTCTCAATACAGGTTTTGCACACTTTGTGAGGAGCCCAATGCTTGTCTAGGTCTCCAAATTTTACTTTGAAGTACGCAAAATACGCCCTCTTATTAAAGTTAGTAATGTTGCGCCTCTGAGTCTTCACAGTAAAGTTTCCACAGATGTAACAAAAAGTATTTGGATCATTTGAGCACTGTCTTCTGCGAGATGTAGAAGCCATTGCTAGATCAGCAAACATCCTGCAGAGAAATGCAAGATAAAAGTTGTTAGCTACCTGAGCTGTTCATTGAATTTCTGTCCCAAAAACAGCAGGATAAAAACAATAAATATCGAAATTCATTGAAAATGTCAATAAATAAAACAGTACCTGCACACGACTGTTGGGTACGTTGAAAACTGTTTGTTTACTTTCTTATCATAACAAATGGGAATTATGCATGTTCAAAGAAAACAAAGCTATTCTCACATTTATTGGGAGACTAAATGAAAACTAAATTTACCTTAGTGAACCGTATAAACCAGAACTTTTCATACACTACTTATATTTATCATGGAATTCATGAAAATGGGCTATATACCTATAGCGCAAAAACGTGATGTGATAGAGAAATTATAAGATCAGATTTGAATTCAGCACCCTCAAATTAGTCTAAAACTGTTCTTAAAGTCCATGCCAGAAAGTTTTTTTTTCTTGTAGACCAGTGTTATTTAAAGAGGTTTTCAGGTCTTTTGATACAAGTCTGCTGTCTATGTGACTGCAGGCTACTGAATAATCACAATATATACACTGCACACTGTCAGGATTCTCCAGTGTCGATCGCAAGAGTGTGCAGTCACATTACCGCAATTATGCTGTTCACATATTTCCATCCACATTCTGTATAGACGTGTGTGACCTCACTCAATGCAACCGTGACCCCCTGACCTCTCTGATATCTAATATATAAAGCTGAATGTGTGTATGTATGTATGTGTGTATATCCGGGATTGGCATCTGCACCGTCGCAGCTACAGCCACAAAATTTTTCACAGTCACATATCTGGACCCCATGAGCTTCATAGGCTATGTTGTAAGGTGAAATTTTAACCTTGCGTGTTCCAATGCACGATACAATTTTGCCCCGATCTACATAATGGGGAAAAAGTGAAAGGAAAAGTGATGGAGGCAAATTGACAGCTGCCAGGTGTGAACAAGGGGGACTTGATTGAAAGCGATGCCGCCAAACAGTATATACCATACAGTTGCCAAGGTAGGGCCCTGACATGGGATACTCACCACACATGGCGATATGAACACACACAAAATGTGCCACACACTACCATGTGCTTGAACACCCTCAGCACACATTTCACCACACATACACCAACCTCGCCACATAAAAGTCGAAACACAAAGGTCGCCACTCAAAACTCGCCACGTGCAAAATTTGCCACATGCAAAACTCGCCACATGCAAAACTAGGCTCACGCAAAACTCGCCACACGTGCAAAACTCACCTCATGGAAAACTCACCACATGCAAAAATTGCCACATGCACAAAAGTTGCAACACATGCAAAAGTTGCCTCACACAAAACTTGCACATACTGAAAACGCACCACACATAAAACTCGTCACACTCAAAACTCGCCATGCGCAAAACTTGCTGCACACAACTTGCTACACTAACCTGTCACATGCAACTCGACACACAAGAAGTTGCTACACATATGTCACCACACAAAACTCATCTCACAAAATTCACTACATGCATGTCGCCACACGCAACTCAACACACACAACTTGACACATGAAACTCACCCTAAAACACACACAAGTCTGGTATTATCCTTCAAAAAAAATCTGATTAATAAGCAAGCAAACTACAAGAGCAACAAATGTACCATATAGGAAATACGACTACAACTGTAGTCATATTGACAGCCCCATGTGTAATGTTGCCAAGGGATAAGGACTGGCCAAATTGCTTCAAAAATGCAGTGCAATCATTTGGGATGAATACACCTTGTCATACAAAAGGGCTCTGGAAAACAAATATATCATGGGAGGAGTAGTTGTTGTTTTGGCAGGTGACTTCCACCAAACACTACCTGTTATTCCAAGATCAACCCCTACAGACAAACTCAATTCCTGTCTCAAAGCATTGTACCTTTGGAGAAAAGTTAAGAAAATGTCACTGAACATAAACATGAGGGTCTACATGACAGGCGATGTTTCTGCTGGACTGTTTTCAAGCCAGCTGTTGACTATTGGAGATGACAAGGCACCAGTAAACTCAACCACTGGACAGATCACCTTCCCAAGCAACTTTTGTTGCATTGTGACTTCCAATGAGGAGTTGAAAGCAAAAGTTTTTCCAAACATTCAACTCCACTTCAAAAATTCTGGCTGGCTGTGTGAAATGGCTATTCTAGCTCCCAAAAATGATAGCATCAACAAGATCAATCTTCAAATTCTAAATCTCCTTCCAGGTGTGGGCACAACCTACAAGTCAGTGGATACAGTAATAGACCCTGCTCAAGCATTATTTTATCCAATTGAGCTCCTCAATTCCTTGGAGCCACAAGGACTTCCTCCTCACAACCTCTTTCTGAAACCTAGAGCACCTATTCTGCTATTGAGAAATTTGGATCCATCAAAGCTGTGTAATGGAACAAGACTCTTGACTAAGAATCTGTTTCCATATGTAATTGAGGCAACCATTTTGACAGGATGTGCCACAGGAGAAGATGTTTTCATTCCAACAATTCCTCTCATTCCATCTGATTCGAAGAACCTAGAATATAAGACATAATTTCAGTTGTTTCACACTTTTTTGTTAAGTATATAATTCAACATGTGTTAATTCATAGTTTTGATGCCTTCAGTGTGAATGTACAATTTTCATAGTCATGAAAATACAGAAAAATCTTTAAATGAGAAGGTGTGTCCAAACTTTTGGTCTGTACTGTACATGCCACATCAATATTACAACCTGTCGCTGTTGCTGTTTCATTCTGTATGTAGTATTTCTTGGTCTTATTGGGAAAATAAATGAATCATTTCAAAACAGTGACAAAAGTTAATTTTAGTGTAGAAAAAATGTCTGAAAAAAAAGTGGCAATAGCAATTGACGGCATAACGTAAAATCCCCCCCACAAATAATACAGTAGCTTGCAATAAGGCTAGGTTCACATTTGCGATTGAGTCAACAGCGTTTATTACGCAACCGCAAACCATGGCAAAACGCATGCACTCGCATAATAACGCTGCGTTTTTATCCGCATCAACTTACGAATGATGGATAAAAAAATGCAATGTTTGCACGTGTTTTCATGCATTCGCATTTTTTATTCTCATGCGTTTGTTATGAAATCATTTTTCAAGGAGAAATTCCTTGACACAAGCCACACCCAGCTGAAATCCTCACATTTTGCTCCTGTATTCTGTGTAAAGATGGATCTTTGCACGGAGAGTTCCTATCGGAATGTGGATTTGGATGTCAAATTGTTTTTTTCCTTTGCATTTGCTAGTGAACAAGAGCGGAAAAAGGAAAAACAGAGAAGATGGTGTCGGCGCTTTTGGCAGCACCCGATTCTTGAACTCCGACAGAGCCGTGGAGCCTACCATTCCTTATTCCGTGAGCTCCATGAAAACCCAGAGAAATATTTTGAGTACACAAGGATGTCTCAAGAAGACAGCTTCATGGAATTGCTGGATCATGTACAAGGAGCCATCAGCAGGAAGGACACCTAGCTCTGCAGAGCAATTCCTGCTGAGGAACGTCTGCTTGTGACACTAAGGTATGTAATATTTAAACATTAACTCCTGTCATAATTATTAATGCTCGGCAATGTACTTAATATTTTTCCCTTTCTTTCTTTTGCTAAAATATTGTCCTAAATATTATAAAAGCCACCTTCTTTCTCTTTTTTTTTCTTTCTCTGTTTTGCAAAACCCATCATAAATATTATTATTCTGATTTATCTTTTTCTTTTTCTGTTCTGCAGATTCCTGGCTACTGGAGAGAGCCTATCATCGCTCCATTTCCAGTTCCGGATATGGCTCAAGACTATCTAAGATTGTCGCAGACACCTGCCGGGCTTTGTGGGATGTCCTCCATGCGGAATTTATCCCCGTACACACCAAGGAAATTTGGCAGCAAACTGCAATTTCCCCAACTGTTTGGGAGCAGAGGATGGAAAACATATCCGGACTACCAAACCAGCTGGAACTGGATCCGAGTACTTTAATTATAAAAAATATTTTTCCATAGTGCTCATGGCGATTGCAGCTGCATACTGTAAGTTTGTTGCTGCGGACATTGGATCTTTTGGCCATGGTAATGACTCACAGACATTTAAAACGCGGACAAGGGCCAATGGTTGTATGGCAATCGTTTCAATTTCCCCATGCCACAACCTCTTCCCAACACTCAAGGCCTGCCTATGCCATTTGTTTTGGTTGGGGATGAGGTCTTTCAGATATGTGGAAACCTCCTGAAACCATTCTCCAGTCGGGACTTGACACACACAAAAAGGATTTTTAATTACAGACTGACCAGGGCATGAAGAACAGTTGAGTGTGCCTTTGGTATGCTTGTCTCGAAATGGCGCATTTTAGGGACAGCCATTAATCTCAAAATTGAGACAGTCGATGAGGTGGCCAAGGCGTGTGTGGTTCTGCACAACTAAATAATGGCTAAAGAGCGACCTAACATTGAACTTCATGAACCTGTTTCTAGCCCATTGCCAGATTATCATCATCACCCTTTCAGGACAGCTGTTGAAGTTGCCCACATGAGGGATACATTTGCGTCCTACTTTGTTTCTGAGAGTGGACATCTGTCCTGGCAAGATGACATGGTTTAGTGTTCTTGTAATCTTGTGTATTGTTATGTACCTGTAATTATTAAAATGCACTTTAATGTTTGCTGACAATAAAACACCTCTAGTTAAACACCTGTTCCAAGTGTCCTATACATTACAATTATTATGTTTAAAGTTTAATAAGGTGATCACCGGTTCACAACTACAGTGCACTAGTGCTGACACCTGGGCAGGTGAGCATTGTTGACCCCTGACCTTTTTGCTGTATTAACCCCTTCCCGACCCATGACGCCACGTAGGCGTCATGAAAGTCGGTGCCAATCCGACCCATGACGCCTATCTGGCGTCATGGAAAGATCGCGTCCCTGCAGAACGGGTGAAAGGGTTAACTCCCATTTCACCTGATCTGCAGGGACAGGGGGAGTGGTAGTGTAGCCCAGGGGGGGTGGCTTCACCCCCTCGTGGCTACGATCGCTCTGATTGGCTGTTGAAATTGAAACTGCCAATCAGAGCGATTTGTAATATTTCATCTATTATAACGGGTGAAATATTACAATCCAGCCATGGCCGATGCTGAAATATCATCGGCCATGGCTGGAAATACTAATGGGTTAGGGGTAGGGTTAGGGGTAGGGTTAGGGGTAGGGTTAGGGGTAGGGGTAGGGTTAGGGTTAGGGTTAGGGGTAGGGTTAGGGTTAGGGCTAGAGTTAGGGTTTCGGTATGTGCACACGTATTCTGGTCCTCTGCGGATTTTTCCGCTGCGGATTTGATAAATCCGCAGTGCTAAACCGCTGCGGATTTATGGCGGATTTACCGCGTTTTTTTCTGCGCATTTCACTGCAGTTTTAGAACTGCGATTTTCTATTGCAGCAGTTGTAAAACCGCTGCGGAATCCGCACAAAGAAGTGACATGCTGCGGAATGTAAACCGCTGCGTTTCCGTGCAGTTTTTCTGCAGCATGTGTACAGCGATTTTTGTTTCCCGTAGGTTTACATTGAACTGTAAACTCATGGGAAACTGCTGCGGATCCGCAGCGTTTTCCGCAGCGTGTGCACATACCTTTAGAATTAGGCTATGTGCACACGGTGCGGATTGGCCGCTGCGGATTCGCAGCAGTGTTCCATCAGGTTTACAGTACCATGTAAACATATGAAAAACCAAATCCGCTGTGCCCATGGTGCGGAAAATACCGCGCGGAAACGCTGCGTTGTATTTTCTGCAGCATGTCAATTCTTTGTGCGGATTCCGCAGCGTTTTACACCTGTTCCTCAATAGGAATCCGCAGGTGAAATCCGCACAAAAAACACTGGAAATCCGCGGAAAATCCGCAGGTAAAACGCAGTGCCTTTTACCCGCGGATTTTTCAAAAATGATGCTGAAAAATCTCACACGAATCCGCAACGTAGTTTACCCCCACATATGGGGTATCACCGTACTCAGGAGAAACTGGACAACAAATATTGGGGTCAAATTTCTCCTGTTACCCTTGGGAAAATTAAAAAATTCTGGGCTAAATAATTATTTTTGAGGAAAGAAAACGTATTTATTATTTTCACGGCTCTGCATTATAAACTTCTGTGAAGCACTTGGGGGTTCAAAGTGCTCAACACACATCTAGATAAGTTCCTTTCGGGGTCTAGTTTCCAAAATGGGGTCACTTGTGGGGGGTTTCTACTGTTTAGGCACATCAGGGGCTCTGCAAACGCAACGTGACGCCCGCAGAGCATTCCATCAAAGTCTGCATTTCAAAACGTCACTACTTCAATTCCGAGCCCCGGCATGTGCCCAAACAGTAGTTTACCCCCACATATGGGGTATCACCGTACTCAGGAGAAACTGGACAACAAATATTGGGGTCAAATTTCTCCTGTTACCCTTGGGAAAATTAAAAAATTCTGGGCTAAATAATTATTTTTGAGGAAAGAAAACGTATTTATTATTTTCACGGCTCTGCATTATAAACTTCTGTGAAGCACTTGGGGGTTCAAAGTGCTCACCACACATCTAGATAAGTTCCTTTCGGGGTCTAGTTTCCAAAATGGGGTCACTTGTGGGGGGTTTCTACTGTTAAGCCACATCAAGGGCTCTGCAAACGCAACGTGACGCCCACAGAGCATTCCATCAAAGTCTGCATTTCAAAACGTCACTACTTCACTTCCGAGCCCCGGCATGTGCCCAAACAGTGGTTTACCCCCACATATGGGGTATCAGCGTACTCAGGAGAAACTGGACAACAACTTTTGGGGTCAAATTTCTCCTGTTACCCTTGGGAAAATTAAAAAATTCTGGGCTAAATAATTATTTTTGAGGAAAGAAAACGTATTTATTATTTTCACGGCTCTGCATTATAAACTTCTGTGAAGCACTTGGGGGTTCAAAGTGCTCACCACACATCTAGATAAGTTCCTTTCGGGGTCTAGTTTCCAAAATGGGGTCACTTGTGGGGGGTTTCTACTGTTAAGCCACATCAGGGGCTCTGCAAACGCAACGTGACGCCCACAGAGCATTCCATCAAAGTCTGCATTTCAAAACGTCACTACTTCACTTCCGAGCCTCGGCATGTGCCCAAACAGTGGTTTACCCCACATATGGGGTATCAGCGTACTCAGGAGAAACTGGACAACAACTTTTGGGATCCAATTTCTCCTGTAACCCTTGGGAAAATAAAAAATTCTGGGCTAAATAACTATTTTTGAGGAAAGAAAACGTATTTATTATTTTCACGGCTCTGCATTATAAACTTCTATGAAGCACTTGGGGGTTCAAAGTGCTCACCACACATCTAGATAAGTTCCTTTCGGGTCTAGTTTCCAAAATGGGGTCACTTGTGGGGGGTTTCTACTGTTAAGCCACATCAGGGGCTCTGCAAACGCAACGTGACGCCCACAGAGCATTCCATCAAAGTCTGCATTTCAAAACGTCACTACTTCACTTCCGAGCCTCGGCATGTGCCCAAACAGTGGTTTACCCCACATATGGGGTATCAGCGTACTCAGGAGAAACTGGACAACAACTTTTGGGATCCAATTTCTCCTGTAACCCTTGGGAAAATAAAAAATTCTGGGCTAAATAACTATTTTTGAGGAAAGAAAACGTATTTATTATTTTCACGGCTCTGCATTATAAACTTCTATGAAGCACTTGGGGGTTGAAAGTGCTCACCACACATCTAGATAAGTTCCTTTTGGGGTCTAGTTTCCAAAATGGGGTCACTTGTGGGGGGTTTCTACTGTTAAGCCACATCAGGGGCTCTGCAAACGCAACGTGACGCCCACAGAGCATTCCATCAAAGTCTGCATTTCAAAACGTCACTACTTCACTTCCGAGCCCCGGCATGTGCCCAAACAGTGGTTTACCCCCACATATGGGGTATCAGCGTACTCAGGAGAAACTGGACAACAACTTTTGGGGTCAAATTTCTCCTGTTACCCTTTGTAAAATAAAAAATTGCAGGCTAAAAAATCATTTTTGAGAAAATAATTTTTTTTTTTTATTTTCATGGCTCTGCGTTATAAACTTCTGTGAAGCACTTGGGGGTTCAAAGTCCTCACCACACATCTAGATTAGTTCCTTTGGGGGTCTAGTTTCCAAAATGGGGTCATTTCTGGGGGATCTCCAATGTTTAGGCACACAGGGGCTCTCCAAATGTGACATGGTGTCCGCTAATGATTGGAGCTAATTTTCCATTTAAAAAGCCAAATGGCGTGCCATCCCTTCCGAGCCCTGCCGTGCGCCCAAACAGTGGTTTACCCCCACATATGGGGTATCAGCGTACTCAGGACAAACTGGACAACAATATTTGGGGTCCAATTTCTCCTATTATCCTTGGCAAAATAGGAAATTCCAGGCTAAAAAATCATTTTTGAGGAAAGAAAAATTATTTTTTATTTTCATGGCTCTGCGTTATAAACTCCTGTGAAGCACCTGGGGGTTTAAAGTGCTCAATATGCATCTAGATAAGTTCCTTGGGGGGTCTAGTTTCCAAAATGGGGTCACTTGTGGGGGAGCTCCAATGCATAGGCACACAGGGGCTCTCCCAACGCGACATGGTGTCCGCTAACAATTGGAGCTAATTTTCCATTCAAAAAGTCAAATGGCGCGCCTTCCCTTCCGAGCCCTGCCGTGTGCCCAAACAGTGGTTTACCCCCACATATGAGGAATCGGCGTACTCGGGAGAAATTGCCCAACAAATTTTATGATCCATTTTATCCTACTGCCCATGTGAAAATGAAAAAAATTGAGGCGAAAAGAATTTTTTTGTGGAAAAAAAAGTACTTTTTCATTTTTACAGATCAATTTGTGAAGCACCTGAGGGTTTAAAGTGCTCACTAGGCATCTAGATAAGTTCCTTGGGGGGTCTAGTTTCTAAAATGGGGTCACTTGTGGGGGAGAGCCAATGGTTAGGCACACAGGAGCTCTCCAAACGCGACATGGTGTCCGCTAACGATGGAAATAATTTTTCATTCAAAAAGTCAAATGGCGCTCCTTCCCTTCCGAGCCTTACCATGTGCCCAAACAGTGGTTTACCCCCACATATGAGGTATCGGCGTACTCAGGAGAAATTGCCCAACATATTTTAGGATCCATTTTATCCTGTTGCCCATGTGAAAATGAAAAAATTGAGGCTAAAATAATTTTTTTGTGAAAAAAAAGTACTTTTTCATTTTTACGGATCAATTTGTGAAGCTCCTGGGGGTTCAAAGTGCTCACTGTGCATCTAGATAAGTTCATTGGGGCGTCTAGTTTCCAAAATGGGGTCACTTGTGGGGGAGCTCCAATTTTTAGGCACACGGGGGCTCTCCAAACGTGACATGGTGTCCGCTAAAGAGTGGAGCCAATTTTTGATTCAAAAAGTCAAATGGCGCTCCTTCCCTTCCAAGCCCTGCCGTGCGCCCAAACAGTGGTTTACCCCCACATATGAGGTATCAGCGTACTCAGGACAAATTGGACAACAACGTTCGTGGTTCAGTTTCTCCTTTTACCATTGGGAAAATAAAAAAATTGTTGCTAAAATATAATTTTTGTGACTAAAAAGTTAAATGTTCATTTTTTCCTTCCATGTTGCTTCTGCTGCTGTGAAGCACCTGAAGGGTTAATAAACTTCTTGAATGTGGTTTTGAGTACCTTCAGGGGTGCAGTTTTTAGAATGGTGTCACTTTTGGGTATTTTCAGCCATATAGACCCCTCAAACTGACTTCAAATGTGAGGTGGTCCCTAAAAAAAATGGTTTTGTAAATTTCCTTGTAAAAATGACAAATCGCTGGTCAAACTTTAACCCTTATAACTTCCTAACAAAAAAAAATTTTGTTTCCAAAATTGTGCTGATCTAAAGTAAACATGTGGGAAATGTTATTTATTAACTATTTTGTGTCACATATCTCTCTGGTTTAACAGAATAAAAATTCAAAATGTGAAAATTGCGAAATTTTCAAAATTTTCGCCAAATTTCCATTTTTATCACAAATAAACGCAGAATTTATTGACCTAAATTTACCACTAACATGAAGCCCAATATGTCACGAAAAAACAATCTCAGAACCGCTAGGATCCGTTGAAACGTTCCTGAGTTATTACCTCATAAAGGGACACTGGTCAGAATTGCAAAAAACGGCAAGGTCTTTAAGGTCAAAATAGGCTGGGTCATGAAGGGGTTAATATAATTTTTTTTAGGATTTTCAGTTGTCTTTATATTTTTGCCACCTCATAGCTCCATGACAGACACAAGAAGCAAAGTTGCAGTGTAAAGCAAATAAAAAAGAGGAGCAATAGATTGTGTGTCATGGCTCTATGAGGTGGCAAAAAACACAGTGTGTGTACACGGCGACATGTGAGTTGATGGCGCACGGTGTGAAAAAAAATAACAGTTCTGAAACTGAACCTGTCAAAAACTGAACTCCTCGTGTTTTCTCCCTCTACTAACCTACCTTTGCCTGACATTGCCATCTCCGTGTGCGGTTCCACCATTACTCGAAAGCAACATGCCCGCTGCCTTGGGGTCATCCTTGATTCCGAGCTTTCATTCACCCCCCACATCCGATCACTGGCTCGCTCTTCTTATCTGCACCTCAAAAACATTTCTAGAATTTGCCCTTTTCTTAATTTCGACCAGGCTCGGACTGGCCCACCGGGAAATCGGTGGATCCCCCGGTGGGCCTCTGACTCTGACAGTGTCTGGCTTCTCAGCATCGCTGAATGCAGGATTTAAACCACGCCCATCCCCGCTCAACAGAAGAGGAGAGAAAAGCTGAGCCCCTGTATTGCCATGTATAACGTAGGGTGGGAATCAGAGCCTCAGCTACAGCATAGGAGTGTGCGGGCTGGATCTCTTCCCTCTCTGGCTAGCTAGGATGTAGGGGGATGCTCAGCACAGCCATTCCCCCATCTGCACTCACTACGCTGTTCCTGGAGCTTCACAGCATTAAGCCCCGCCCACCAGCACGGACTCGGTCAGGCTGATGGAGCATGCGTGCAATCACTGCTCCTGAAGAAAATGCTGCTGGAAGTGAATGATGATCTCTGTCTGCGGCACTGCTGTCAGCCAAGCTCTGTCGTCGGCACTGTCATGAGGGGGAGGGGAGGCTCAGGAGGAACACTGGCCTGAAGTGAGTACTGGAGATCCTGTTTATGTCTCTATTCTGACTTTATCCTGTCCTCCATCCCAACAAAAGCTGCTTTTTCCTGTTTGCCCCACACAGCTTTGCTCTCCCTGCCCCATCTACCCTGCCTTGTAGTTGATGATATCACAATACCTTCCTCCACTGCTATTCTGTGATAGTGACTGGGGGTTCCATCTTCTTCATGGCGCTTGCTGCCAGAGATCCATCTTCTGTGCGTAGAAGGGTATGTTTCCACGCTCAGTATTGGCAGCACTTTTGTACTCACGGTGATTCCGCATGTGTTCATTGAACCGTGCGGACTCACCGCATCTCCGCAAGATAAATAGACATGCTGCGGTCTGGAAAGACGCGCCACATGTCCGTTTACGCAGGGACGCCGGAGGCATCCCTGCATGCATAGTAGAGATGAGATTTCATAAAATCCCCTCCACTATGCTGTAACATCCAGAGGCTTTGGATGTACGCAGCCTCCAACCCGCAGCATTTCCTGACCATGGAAACATACCCTAAGGTGTACAAATCGCAAATATACACTATAAAACTAAGTACAGTGTATGTCTGCAATGCATTTATGTGCATAAGTGAATGTGAATACTTGTGACATTTCTAGTGATAGTCAGACATTAAAAAGCATACATAGTTTAGTTAAAAGCGCCACAAAAAAAATGTACCTTTAAAAAAAAAAATACCTGCCATTTTTATACGCAGAATGAATAATTAATATATCTATAATGTTATGTATAGCAAAAATATAATCGGAAAAAAAATTGCCACCTCTCATGCCCCAAGAAGTTAATAAAAGTAGATAATTAAAAGGGTTGTCCCATTTCAAAAATTACTCCTCCATAAGCTCCGAGGCATAAAAAAAAACAACCCACAGACAACTGAGGCTATGTGCACACGCTGCGGATTTTGCTTGCGGATTCGCAGCAGTTTTCCATAAGTTTACAGTTCCATGTAAACCTATGGAAAACAAAATCCGCAGTGCACATGCTGTGGAAAAAACTGCACGGAAACTCAGCAGTTTATATTCCGCAGCATGTCACTTCTTTGTGCGGATTCCGCAGCGTTTTACACCTGCTCCTCAATAGGAATCAGCAGGTGTAAAACCGCAGGTGGAATCCACACAAAAAATGCAGAAAATCTGCGGTAAATCCGCAGTGCGGTTTACCTGCGGATTTACTAAAATGAATGTGGAAAAATCCGCACACCATTCCGCAGCGTGTACACATACCCTGAGATTTAGGCTATGTGTACACGCTGCGGAAAGGTGTGCGGATTTTTCCACACTGATTTTGGTAAATCCGCAGGTAAACCGCACTGCGGATTTACCACGGAATTGCAGCGGATTTTCTGTGCTTTTTGTATGGATTCCACCTGCAATTTTACACCTGCTGATTCCTATTGAGGAGCAGGTGTAAACCGCTGCGAAATCCGCACAAAGAATTGACATGCTGCAGAATATAAACCTTTGCATTTCCGCGTGTTTTTTTCCGTAGCATGGGCACTGCGGATTTTGTTTTCCATAGGTTTACATGGTACTGTAAAGTCATGGAAAATTGCTGCAGATCCGCAGCAAAATCCGCAGCGTGTGCACATACCCTTACTCTCTTTAGCTTTGTTGATTGGCTGCACCAGTGAAATTGTCTGCAGCGCTGCAGACAATCACTGAACCCAGTGTCTGATGTAGCCGTCACAATCCACTGAGTTCGGTGATAGATTACATCACGGTAGACATTTTGTCTCTGTCTTTTTCAGGAGTAGTTTGCTTGGAAAACGGCTGAAAAAAACAACAAAAAACTAAGTGATCTGCAATGTGAGGCTGCCGTCACACTATCAGTATTTGGTCAGTATTTTACATCAGTATTTGTAAGCCAAAACCAGGAGAGGAACAATTAGAGGAAAAGTATAATAGAAACATATGCACCACTTCTGTATTTATCACCCACTCCTGGTTTTGGCTACAGATACTGATGTAAAGTACTGACCAAATACTGCTAGTGTGACGGCAGCCTAAAAGTGACTTGTACATAAGTTCACTCATTTTCAGCTTCTCCTAACCGCTTTAGGTTTTCAAAGATGTAAAATGGTTGAAAGAAGTCAGCAACAAGCTCACTATTAACCCCCGCAGTATGTATGTGTGTGTGTATGTATATATATATATATATATATATATATATATATATATATATATATATATTTATTTATAGAAAAACAAAGAAAATCTTAAAAGACACTTCAGGAAAAACATCTCTGTTGTGTTCCTGAAAACTCTTCCCATACCAAAAACAATGTGGGCAGGCTGGCTTCTAAAAGACTGCGCACACCCTAGGAGCTCAGTTTTTGTTTTGTGTCCCTGAACCTACAGAGTAGTAATCTTTTAGGCCTGTCTCACACGTCCAGATAATTCCGGTACCAGAAAAATCGGTATCGGAGTTATCCGTGTCCATGTGCTCACGTGGCACATCAGTGTGGCACACATGCGGCAGCCGTGTGCCGTCCGTGTGCCGACTGGGTACCATACAGACCGTGCAGGAGACAGCGCTAGAGTTAAGCGCTGTCCCCTGCTTTGGGTGCTGAATCCAGAATTCATTCCTTCTTCCCAGCAGCGTTCGCTGGAGAGAAGGAATGAAAAATCAGGGGGGGGGGGTTTGTGTGTGTTTAAAATAAATATCTCGGTCAGCTCCCACCTCCCTCCCCCTGTTCGCCCGCCCACTGGCATTAAAATACTTACCCAGCTCCCTCGATGCTTCCTCTCAGCGTCGCAACTTTCCTGTATGAGCGGTCACGTGGTGCCGCACATTACAGTGATGAATATGCGGCTCCACCTCCCATAGGGGTTGAATTCTGGATTCAACACCCAAAGCAGGGGACAGCGCTTAACTCTAGCGCTGTCTCCTGCACGGTCCGTGTGGTACCCAGTCGGCACACGGACAGCATCCGTGTGCGGTACGTGTTTACACGGACCCATTGACTTTAATGGGTCCGTGTGATACGTGCGCTCCCACGAACACTGACATGTCCCCGTGTTTTTCAAACAGACACACGGTCCGTGAAAACACGCTGACATGTGCAGAGATACATTTATTTTAATGTGTCTACGTGATTCAGTGTCTCCGGTACGTGAGGAAACTGTCACCTCACGTACCGGAGCCACTGACGTGTGAAACCGGACTTATACAGGACAACCCATTTAAATTATATGCATCCTCTGTTGACGGCATTATCAAAATCAAGCCCTTATGTAAACTTAAAAATAAAAAAGATTGGTCTCTGGGAAACTAAAAAAAAAATACTGAACCTTGACGGCCTAAAAGTGAACAGGTGTAGCTAGGATCACATCAGTATGCAGGTTTTTTTTATTTTAAATAGTAGTAAAAAAATTAAGCAAAGGCCAGGTTCACACGTTCAGTATTTTACCTCAGCATTTGTAAGCCAAAATCGGGAAAGGATCAATCAGAGGAGAAGTATTAATAGAAACATGGCACCACTTCTGTGTTTATCACTCACTGCTGGTTTCGGCTGCCAAATGCTGATGTAAAATACTGACAAAACACTGAACGTGTGAACGTGGCCTTAAAGAAATGGATCTGTCACATAACAGACAAAAATGGCAACAGACAGAACCAATTAAATACAGTGCTCAGGTCTTTGTTGTTTCTGTTACAGTGTCCATCTTTTTAGAGGTCAAAATGTGCTTGTTGGATCTGTTTTTGTATTGAATATAAATGAAACTTACTACTGAGCCTCCTAACCAATACTACAACATAAAAATGTACCTAGCCTGAGCATTGGAATGTAGAGTGGGCCCCTGGAGTCAGTTCCACTGGTGGGCCCTAGGCACCCCAGTCCGACACTGCTTTCGACTCTGCAAAAACTCTTACTGTTTCACTTATTCATTCTCGTCTGGACTATTGTAACTCTCTACTAATTGGCCTCCCTCTTACCAAACTCTCCCCTCTCCAATCTGTTCTGAATGCTGCAGCCAGGATCATATTCCTCACCAACCATTACACCGATGCCTCTACCTTGTGCCAGTCATTACACTGATTAAGCATCCACTCCAGAATCCAGTACAAAACTACTACCCTCATCCACAAGGCACTCCATGGCTCAGCACCACCCCACATATCCTCTCTGGTCTCAGTCTACCACCCTACCCGTGCCCTCCGCTCCGCTGATGACCTCAGGTTACCATCCTCAATAATCAGAACCTCCCGTTCCCGTTTCCAAGACTTTACACGTGCTGCGCCGATTCTTTGGAATGCACTGCCCAGGTTAATACGATTAATCCCCAATCCACACAGTTTTAAGCGTGCCCTAAAAACTCATTTGTTCAGATTGGCCTACCGCCTCAACACATTAACCTAATTATCCCGGTGTGGCCTATCATAAAGAAAAAAAAAAAAAAAAGTTCCTCGTATCATGTTCTCATATACTTTATGCAGTTAATAGCCCTTTGTGTCTGTACTATTACATACTTAGGCAGTTAACTGGTTCATGCAGCTCTACATGAACCCCCGAGCCTTACACTATGGCTGGTCCGAATAACTAAAGCAATTGTTACCATCCATCTCTCGTGTCTCCCCTTTTCCTCATAGTTTGTAAGCTTGCGAGCAGGGCCCTCATTCCTCTTGGTATCTATTTTGAACTGTGATTTCTGTTATGCTGTAATGTCTATTGTCTGTTCAAGTCCCCTCTATAATTTGTAAAGTGCTGCGGAATATGTTGGCGCTATATAAATAAATAAATAAATAAACAGTTACTAACCGATGAGGGGGAAATGTTATGGACCTGGGAGGTGTGGAGCTGGGAGGATAGGCTACGGGTGGACAATGAAGGGGTTCCAGGGGAAGGGGTAACTAAACTTGTGGGGTCTGGGAGGTCAAGGATGGAAGTAGACACATTAGGAGTGAAAGCATGGGAAGAGAGAGATATATTGGAAGGGAGAGAAAAACTTAACAACACAGACACATCGGGAGGTGAGGATGGAGGTAGCACGACACTTCTGCTGCCACATGTCCTTTTGCCTTTCTGTCCAGTTTATGTGTCAGCTTCCTTTTTTATTTCTCCTTGGGAGGGTGGGAGTGGTGGGGTCAGCAGGCCGTTCACAATGTTGACCTGGCCTGGTGGTGGTGGTGGACAGCCATGCAGGAACTTCAGGCGGTCTATTTGTGTTGGTGGACAGCCATGCAGGATCTTCTGGTGGCCTAGTGGTGGTGGTAGTGGACAGCCATGCAGGATCTTCTGGTGACCTAGTGATGGTGGCGGAGGTCAGCCATGCAGGAGCAGCACTCAGCATGGTGGTGGTGGTGGAGTGGCTTTGAGCAGCACCCGGCATGGTGGTGGCAGTGTAGTGGTTTCCGGCAGGACTGGGCATGGTGGTGGCCATACAGTGGCATGCAGCAGAACTCGGAATTGATGTTAAGTGTGTAATTTGTCACACTGGTGGAAAAACCACCTGTGGCTGGTGGAAGTAAAGAGTCCACCAGAAGGAAATACTTCCACCAGCCACAGGTGGTTTTTCCACCTGTGTGACAAATTACACACTTAACATAGCCTGAATGTAAGCAGCATTGCAGGCCTGCATCAAGCTGATCTGAAGTTCAGGCGTAAGGTGTTCTGACATGCCCTGCTCTATCTTATTCAAAAAATGGTGTGCTGGTCTCTGGAGGTCGGCTTCCAAATGGTTAAGACGTTGGTTGACGTCCTGGAAAAGTGTGTTAATATGGGTCAGACCACTTTCCAGTCTATATTCCAGTGCCTTCAAGCCATTCTGGAAGACCGAGCTCAAATGAATAAACTTGGGCGAGGCCTTCTGCCACTGGCGGGAAGAGCCCTAAAAAAGAGGCAGAGGACTGGGACAGGGGAGCACCTGAAGGACCAAATGCCTGTTCTCCAGCCTGTGATGCCGAACCACTTGCTGCTTCGCTGGTGGATGGCTGAGACTGGTCCGTGGCTGTTCGATGAGGGACCGCTCCAGAGGACAATCCAGGTCGAGGGTGCTGCTAAAGGTTCTGTGAAAAGAAAGGAAAAGTAAAACACTACTACCAAAAAATAACAATTGTTCACAGCCGCATCAGACCACACTGCAATACTTATTAAAAGCCTTTCTGACTTGTGATGTGGTGTTGTCCCAGTCATCCATCAGCGCTTGGGCCACCTCAGTCCACAGCTGCCGGATCACCACAGCGTCCGAGTTCTGCTGCTCCTGGGTGTCCCATAACGGAACTCGCTCCTGCACCAAGGTGATGAGAAGGTTAAAGGTTATTGTCTATAAAATCCTCCTCCCATTGTGGGACCTAGAATGTAAACAAAGACATCAATGTTGTAAAGATAAAACACTTAAAACAAAAACAGTCAAAAAGAAAAAAAGGCAAGAATAACTAAAACAGTCAAGAATAAATAAAAACAGTCAAAAAGAAAAAAACAGCCAAGAATAAATAAAAACAGTCATGAATAAACAAAAACAGTCAAGAAAACTTACACGCCATCTTGCCACCGAAACTTGGGCCAGAGCCTGATGCTCCTGCTCTTCTGCACTGAAATGGTCCTGTAAAAATAAAAATAAATATTTTGTCACGTGTGTAAAATAGTCACAGTCAATACTTACCAATCAGGAGCTAATGCACTCACTTCTGTCTCCTGTTCACTGTGTGAGCTCTGATCTTCAGTGGAGGATAAGGAATGCTGCAAGAGAGACAGAAATTATTAAAGACTGCAGAGAGAAAAACAGACAGGCAGACATATAGCTTTTATACTTACCGTATTTTTCTTACTATAAGGCACATTTTTGTTCCCCCAAATTGGGGGGTGCGTCTTATAATCCAAATCTGTGTGCTGTGCTGTAGAGGAGGGGGAGCAGCTCTGGAGTGGTGTCAGGGGGCAGGAATGGGCAGGCTGCGGGCTGCAGAGACAGCAGGAGGTCATGTGCTCCCGCTCATTAGCTTCATGTAATATTCCCTGCACCTGCTGTCCATCACCTCGGTGCTGAAGCTGCCCGAGCTAATTCACAGGGGAGCAGCGAATATTACATGTGCCTGCATCTCCCCCCCTCCCATCATGGATATGACCACCATCATTCTTATATGCCCCCCCCCCGTGCTGCTGGCAGGCACATGATAAAATAACAAACACTTAACTCACCTTCAGATGATGGCTTTGTGCTCACAGCTCCTCGGTTGTGCTTCATGTGTCTGTGCTGACATCTGATCATGTGATCGGCACAGTACAGTGGTGACATCACTGTGTGCCCAGGTCACATGATCCGATGCCTGGGAAACAGGAAGCACAACCGAGAAGCTGTGAGCACGGAGCCATCATCTGAAGGTGAGTTAAGTGTTTGTTATTTTATCATGTGTCTTCCAGCAGCACAGGGGGGCATGTGTCTTCCAGCAGCACAGGGGGGCATGTGTCTACCAGCAGCACAGGGGGGATGTGTCTGCCAGCAGCACAGGGGGGGGGCATGTGTCTTCCAGCAGCACAGGGGGCATGTGTCTTCCAGCAGCACAGGGGGGCATGTGTCTTCCAGCAGCACAGGGGGGCATGTGTCTTCCAGCAGCACAGGGGGTATGTGTCTTCCAGCAGCACAGGGGGGCATGTGTCTTCCAGCAGCACAAGGGGTATATGTCTTCCAGCAGCACAGGGGGGCATGTGTCTTCCAGCAGCACAGGGTGGGCTTGTGTCTGCCAGCAGCACAGGGGGGGCATGTGTCTGCCAGCAGCAGAGGGGAGGCATGTGTCTGCCAGCAGCACAGGGGGGGCATGTGTCTGCCAGCAGCACAGGGGGGCATATAGTGACCGGGGGCCTGTACCTGCCAGCAGCACAAGGGGGCATATAGTGACCCGGGGGAGGCATGTGTCTGCCAGCAGCACAGGGGGGCATGTGCCAGCACAAGGATGGGGGTTATATAGATACCAGAATGAGGGACATATGACTTGTAAGACGGACACTGGTATTATAAGACAGACCCTCATTTAACCCCTTCCCGACCCATGACGCCACGTAGGCGTCATGAAAGTCGGTGCCATTCCGACCCATGACGCCTATGCGGCGTCATGGAAAGATCGCGTCCCTGCAGATCGGGTGAAAGGGTTAACTCCCATTTCACCCGATCTGCAGGGACAGGGGGAGTGGTAGTTTAGCCCAGGGGGGGTGGCTTCACCCCCTCGTGGCTACGATCGCTCTGATTGGCTGTTGAAAGTGAAACTGCCAATCAGAGCGATTTGTAATATTTCACCTATTATAACGGGTGAAATATTACAATCCAGCCATGGCCGATGCTGAAATATCATCGGCCATGGCTGGAAATACTGGTGTGCCCCCACCCCACCCCACCGATCGCCCCCCCAGCCCTTCGACCTGGCCGGTACACTGCTCCGGCTCCCCTCCGTCCAGTGCTCCGCTCCCCCCCGTGCTCTTGTCCGCTCCCCCCGTGCTCCAATCACCCCCCGTGCTCCAATCACCCCCCCCTGCACTCCGATCCACCCCCCCGGTGCTCCGTTCCACCCCCCCGTGCTCCGTTCCAGCCCCCCCGTGCTCCGTTCCACCCCTCCCGCACTCCGATCCCCCCCCCCGTGGTCCCCCCCACCCCATCATACTTACCGATCCAGCCGGGGTCCCGTCCGTCTTCTCCCTGGGCGCCGCCATCTTCCAAAATGGCGGGCGCATGCGCAGTGCGCCCGCCGAATCTGCCGGCCGGCAGATTCGTTCCAAAGTGCATTTTGATCACTGAGATATAATCTATCTCAGTGATCAAAATAAAAAAAATAATAAATGACCCCCCCCCCCTTTGTCACCCCCATAGGTAGGGACAATAAAAAAATAAAGAAATTTTTTTTTTCCACTAATGTTAGAATAGGGTTAGGGTTAGGGGTAGGGTTAGGGGTAGGGTTAGGGTTAAGGTTAGGGGTAGGGGTAGGGGTAGGGTTAGGGGTAGGGTTAGGGTTAGGGGTAGGGTTAGGGGTAGGGTTAGGGGTAGGGTTAGGGTTAGGGTTAGGGCTAGGGTTAGGGCTAGGGTTAGGGTTTCGGTTTGTGCACACGTATTCTGGTCCTCTGCGGATTTTTCCGCTGCGGATTTGATAAATCCGCAGTGCTAAACCGCTGCGGATTTATGGCGGATTTACCGCGGTTTTTCTGCGCATTTCACTGCGGTTTTACAACTGCGATTTTCTATTTGAGCAGTTGTAAAACCGCTGCGGAATCCGCACAAAGAAGTGACATACTGCGGAATGTAAACCGCTGCGTTTCCGTGCAGTTTTTCCGCAGCATGGGCACAGCGATTTTTGTTTCCCGTAGGTTTACATTGAACTGTAAACTCATGGGAAACTGCTGCGGATCCGCAGCGTTTTCCGCAGCGTGTGCACATACCTTTAGAATTAGGCTATGTGCACACTGTGCGGATTTGGCTGCGGATTGGCCGCTGCGGATTCGCAGCAGTGTTCCATCAGGTTTACAGTACCATGTAAACATATGAAAAACCAAATCCGCTGTGCCCATGGTGCGGAAAATACCGCGCGGAAACGCTGCATTGTATTTTCCGCAGCATGTCAATTCTTTGTGCGGATTCCGCAGCGTTTTACACCTGTTCCTCAATAGGAATCCGCAGGTGAAATCCGCACAAAAAACACTGGAAATCCGCGGAAAATCCGCAGGTAAAACGCAGTGCCTTTTACCCGCGGATTTTTCAAAAATGGTGCGAAAATATCTCACACGAATCCGCAACGTGGGCACATAGCCTTAGGGTTAGGGTTGGAATTAGGGTTGTGGTTATGGTTAGGGGTGTGTTGGGGTTAGGGTTGTGGTTAGGGGTGTGTTGCGGTTAGGGTTGTGTTTAGGGTTATGGCTACAGTTGGGATTAGGGTTAGGGGTGTGTTGGGGTTAGTGTTGGAGGTAGAATTGAGGGGTTCCCACTGTTTAGGCACATCAGGGGTCTCCAAACGCAACATGGCGCCACCATTGATTCCAGCCAATCTCGTATTCAAAAAGTCAAATGGTGCTCCCTCACTTCCGAGCCCTGACGTGTGCCCAAAGAGTGGTTTACCCCCACATATGGAGTACCAGCATACTCAGGACAAACTGCGCAACAATTACTGGGGTCCAATTTCTCCTGTTACCCTTGTGAATCAAAAAAAATGCTTGCTAAAACATCATTTTTGAGGAAAGAAAAATGATTTTTTATTTTCACGGCTCTGCGTTGTAAACGTCTGTGAAGCACTTGGGGGTTCAAAGTGCTCACCACATATCTAGATAAGTTCCTTGGGGGGTCTAATTTCTAAAATGGGGTCACTTGTGGGGGTTTCTACTGTTTAGGCACACCAGGGGCTCTGCAAACGCAACGTGACACCCGCAGACCATTCCATCAAAGTCTGCATTTCAAAAGTCACTACTTCCCTTCTGAGCCCCGACGTGTGCCCAAACAGTGGTTTACCCCCACTCATGGGGTATCAGCGTACTCAGGAGAAACTGGACAACAACTTTTGGGGTCCAATTTCTCCTGTAACCCTTGGGAAAATAAAAAATTCTGGGCTAAATAATTATTTTTGAGGAAAGAAAACGTATTTATTATTTTCACGGCTCTGCATTATAAACTTCTATGAAGCACTTGGGGGTTCAAAGTGCTCACCACACATCTAGATAAGTTCCTTTCGGGGTCTAGTTTCCAAAATGGGGTCACTTGTGGGGGGTTTCTACTGTTTAGGCACATCAGGGGCTCTGCAAACGCAACGTGACGCCCGCAGAGCATTCCATCAAAGTCTGCATTTCAAAACGTCACTACTTCAATTCCAAGCCCCAGCATGTGCCCAAACAGTAGTTTACCCCCACATATGGGGTATCACCGTACTCAGGAGAAACTGGACAATAAATATTGGGGTCAAATTTCTCCTGTTACCCTTGGGAAAATTAAAAAATTCTGGGCTAAATAATTATTTTTGAGGAAAGAAAACGTATTTATTATTTTCACGGCTCTGCATTATAAACTTCTATGAAGCACTTGGGGGTTCAAAGTGCTCACCACACATCTAGATAAGTTCCTTTGGGGGTCTAGTTTCCAAAATGGGGTCACTTGTGGGGGGTTTCTACTGTTAAGCCACATCAGGGGCTCTGCAAACGCAACGTGACGCCCACAGAGCATTCCATCAAAGTCTGCATTTCAAAACGTCACTACTTCACTTCCGAGCCCCGGCATGTGCCCAAACAGTGATTTACCCCCACATATGGGGTATCATCGAACTCAGGAGAAACTGGACAACAACTTTTGGGGTCAAATTTCTCCTGTTACCCTTGGGAAAATAAAAAATTGCAGGCTAAAAGATCATTTTTGAGAAAATAATTTTTTTTTTTTTCATGGCTCTGCGTTATAAACTTCTGTGAAGCACTTGGGGGTTCAAAGTCCTCACCACACATCTAGATTAGTTCCTTTGGGGGTCTAGTTTCCAAAATGGTGTCATTTCTGGGGGATCTCCAATGTTTAGGCACACAGGGGCTCTCCAAACGTGACATGGTGTCCGCGAATGATTGGAGCTAATTTTCCATTTAAAAAGCCAAATGGCGTGCCATCCCTTCCGAGCCCTGCCGTGCGCCCAAACAGTGGTTTACCCCCACATATGGGGTATCTGCGTACTCAGGACAAACAGGACAACAATATTTGGGGTCCAATTTCTCCTATTATCCATGGCAAAATAGGAAATTCCAGGCTAAAAAATCATTTTTGAGGAAAGAAAAATTATTTTTTATTTTCATGGCTCTGCGTTATAAACTTCTGTGAAGCACCTAGGGGTTTAAAGTGCTCAATATGCATCTAGATAAGTTCCTTGGGGGGTCTAGTTTCCAAAATGGGGTCACTTGTGGGGGAGCTCCAATGTTTAGGCACACAGGGGCTCTCCAAACGCGACATGGTGTCCGCTAACAATTGGAGCTAATTTTCCATTCAAAAAGTCAAATGGCGCGCCTTCCCTTCCGAGCCCTGCCGAGTGCCCAAACAGTGGTTTACCTCCACATATGAGGTATCGACGTACTCGGGAGAAATTGCCCAACAAATTTTATGATCCATTTTACCCTACTGCCCATGTGAAAATGAAAAATTGAGGCGAAAAGAATTTTTTTGTGAAAAAAAAGTACTTTTTCATTTTTACAGATCAATTTGTGAAGCACCTGAGGGTTGAAAGTGCTCACTAGGCATTTAAATAAGTTCCTTGGGGGGTCTAGTTTCCAAAATGGGGTCACTTGTGGGGGAGCGCCAATGTTTAGGCACACAGGAGCTCTCCAAACGCGACATGGTGTCCGCTAACGATGGAAATAATTTTTCAGTCAAAAAGTCAAATGGCGCTCCTTCCCTTCCGAGCCTTACCATGTGCCCAAACAGTGGTTTACCCCCACATGTGAGGTATTGGTGTACTCGGGAGAAATTGCCCAACAAATTTTATGATCCATTTTACCCTACTGCCCATGTGAAAATGAAAAAATTGAGGCTAAAAGAATTTTTTTGTTCAAAAAAAGTACTTTTTCATTTTTACGGATTAATTTGTGAAGCACCTGGGGGTTCAAAGTGCTCACTATGCATCTAGATAAGTTCCTTGGGGCGTCTAGTTTCCAAAATGGGGTCACTTGTGGGGGAGTTCCAATTTTTAGGCACACGGGGGCTCTCCAAACGTGACATGGTGTCCGCTAAAGAGTGGAGCCAATTTTTGATTCAAAAAGTCAAATGGCGCTCCTTCCCTTCCAAGCCCTGCCGTGCGCCCAAACAGTGGTTTACCCCCACATATGAGGTATCAGCGTACTCAGGACAAATTGGACAACAACTTTCGTGGTTCAGTTTCTCCTTTTACCATTGGGAAAATAAAAAAATTGTTGCTAAAAGATAATTTTTGTGACTAAAAAGTTAAATGTTCATTTTTTCCTTCCATGTTGCTTCTGCTGCTTTGAAGCACCTGAAGGGTTAATAAACTTCTTGAATGTGGTTTTGAGTACCTTGAGGGGTGCAGTTTTTAGAATGGTGTCACTTTTGGGTATTTTCAGCCATATAGACCCCTCAAACCGACTTCAAATGTGAGGTGGTCCCTAAAAAAATGGTTTTGTAAATTTCGTTGTAAAAATGACAAATCGCTGGTCAAATTTTAACCCTTATAACTTCCTAACAAAAAAAAATTTTGTTTCCAAAATTGTGCTGATGTAAAGTAAACATGTGGGAAATGTTATTTATTAACTATTTTGTGTCACATATCTCTCTGGTTTAACAGAATAAAAATTAAAAATGTGAAAATTGCGAAATTTTCAAAATTTTCGCCAAATTTCCGTTTTTATCACAAATAAACGCAGAATTTATTGGCCTAAATTTACCACTAACATGAAGCCCAATATGTCACGAAAAAACAATCTCAGAACCGCTAGGATCCGTTGAAGCGTTCCTGAGTTATTACCTCATAAAGGGACACTGGTCAGAATTGCAAAAAACGGCAAGGTCTTTAAGGTCAAAATAGGCTGGGTCATGAAGGGGTTAACATATAAAAAATATTTTTTTCTCTTTTTCTTCACCAAATTTGTGGATGCGTCTTATGGTCCGGTGCGTCTTATAGTCCGAAAAATACGGTACATTTTGATAGAGTCTTCCATACTTGATGCTGCAAGGCTTGTATCGCTTCCAGAGTCTTGAGAGTAATGGACTTTCACTGACCACACCTTCTTTTATAACCTTTGTTTGGGGGTGGCTTAACACAAGTTCCTAGACATGTTTACTCATAAGAACGCATCCGTACGTAAACGCAGCCATGCACATGTCCTTGCGTATGCATGCATTTCATTAGACTGTAATGCGTTTATTTGCCGCACTCCTTCCGTAAGCGTCCGCATGCATATGGTGGCGGAAATTTGATGCCACAAAAATTCTAACATGGTGCGTCAGCAGCGCCCAGCCGCACACTGCGAAAAGACACATGCGTAAGCAAATGCGGGCAAACGCATGCACCTGCGTCTACAATGTTAAAGATATGAAATCAAGAAGCATGCGGATGTATGTGTCAAAAACGCTTCGGACACAACCGCAAATGTGAAACCAGTCTAAGAATGTGGGGTCTCCAAATAAAAGCAGCAGAATCACTACTACTGGCACCCGCAGTCTGGGCAATAGTAATACCAAATTTAGGGCACAATTGTCCTTTTTTGCCTCCAGCAACTATATTTGTGAGGAGTAAGCAGAGGACGTTGCAGACAATATGACCCATCATATATCTCAGTTACGGCAGGATGATGTTACCGCTGACAATGAGTGACAGCATCAGATTTAGTCAGTGATCCTCCTTCTCCATTACAGCAACAGTTAATCTTTTGTAATCTAATTTGTACAAGAAATTTTGTCAAAGACTACTTTGTTTTTTCTGACCCCTAATTCGCACAGGTCTTTGAATTTCCGGAAATTTGCTTTGAAGTAATTCCTCCGCGGATTCATATGATCATTTGCAAAATGTCTGTTTTTTGAGCTTAAATGTACACTGCACCTTTGACAAATGGAGCAATAATTAAGAATTGGGACAGTACATGTCATTTACGGAAAGCTGGGTCAATGTTTTTAGCTGGCGCGATGCACCATAACAATCAGAATAGGTGGTGAAGCTTCTATTGTTAGGCGATGGGTTCTTTGTCCAACAAAAATCAACAAATATCCACTTCTGCCTACATCTCCTTCACATACTCGTCAAAGGACATCTCCTTTCACTGGAATTTTTATGAGGTAGGAAACCATGTTGTTTTCCAGAACCTTTGTGCTACCAGTAACATGGAAGACCATATATTTTTGTTGAGAGATGAGGGACATGTGTTTAGGTTAGTTGTTTGTTGCTTGAGTTGAAGATTTCTTTTGCTGTGCATAACATTTTTGGATCACCTTCAAGGGTAAATTAACATTTATTATGTCCTCCAACCCCATACAACAGTGTCTATTTATATTGAGATGCAAGAAAATTAAACGTGTCCTTTATTATTTTTAATGCCTCCATCAACACAATACCAGTACTTTAGTTTAAAATATACGGTCAGATATTATATTCACCTGTATTTTCATTTATGCACCCCCACATTAGTATTAAAATATTAAAGCTGTCAAAGAGGCTCAACGCCCATGAAAATCAGAATCATTTTCAAAATCGCATCTTTTTCCCCTGCTCTTTTTCTCCAGGGTATGTATAGTATGATGAAGTCTTCTTGACCTCTTTATTGTATTTATAATGCACACAAAATGTTCCAGGACATAATCTCGGTCTTCATAAAATCTACATTTGCTTTGTTATATAGATGCATAATTTTGCATAGTTTTAAATGGCCTTCAATTCCCAGCATCTGTGTAGATATACTTAGAGCACTGTGTCCATAATTAATTCTAGGGTAGACATGATTAACAAAGCATATTTGTAAATTAAATGTAATTAAATTTTATATGATATAAATATTATGGTGGTTCATTACATTCAAAAGGAATGAGTGTTTAACTATGTTTTCCCTTAATGACAAAATAACATTCAAAATGTACCCTATCGATTACTGCAAGAAACATCCAAACATCTGGTGTTCTTACACAATAGCATTGGTGGTTGTGAAAGTCTAAGAAACATTTTTAATACCCCAGTGAATTACATGTGATACAGGACAGCCAGAAGTGTGAATCTCAAAAAGCGGTTTCAGGGGAATAAAATTATAGTAACTCATCTGTGTGGCTTAAAAAAAAAGTAGTACAGCATTATAATTATGTCAAAATAATATTACCATACAATGATTAAATAATATTTATATCATCAATATAACAAAATTAATAAAGGGGATGGGAGAACTACAATACCCAGATAGATTAGCGAAATTAGGATTATTTAGTCTAGAAAAAAGACGACTGAGGGGCGATCTAATAACCATGTATAAGTATATAAGGGGACAATACAAATATCTCACTGAGGATCTGTTTATACCAAGGAAGGTGACGGGCACAAGGGGGCATTCTTTGCGTCTGGAGGAGAGAAGGTTTTTCCACCAACATAGAAGAGGATTCTTTACTGTTAGGGCAGTGAGAATCTGGAATTGCTTGCCTGAGGAGGTGGTGATGGCGAACTCAGTCGAGGGGTTCAAGAGAGGCCTGGATGTCTTCCTGGAGCAGAACAATATTGTATCATACAATTATTAGGTTCTGTAGAAGGACGTAGATCTGGGGATTTATTATGATGGAATATAGGCTGAACTGGATGGACAAATGTCTTTTTTCGGCCTTACTAACTATGTTACTATGTTACTATGTAATATGACAATGGCATAATTATATGTTGTCAAATACTATAATATTAGAAAAGGTTTGCTACCAGCAAAAATTGTTTATGGTATTTGCTGTGCTATACAATGTCAACATAATATAACCATGCAGTGCAATAACACATTTAGAAGAATCCATTTGTTTAGTTTTTTCATTAAAAGAAAATGTATTATGACTAGTAATGAGTAGTGTTGAGCGATACCGTCCGATACTTGAAAGTATCGGTATCGGATAGTATCGGCCGATACCCGAAAAATATCGGATATCGCCGATACCGATATCCGATACCAATACAAGTCAATGGGACATCAAGTATCGGAATGTATCCTCATGGATCCCAGGGTCTGAAGGAGAGGAAACTCTCCTTCAGGCCCTGGGATCCATATTAAAGTGTAAAATAAAGAATTAAAATAAAAAATATTGTTATATTCACCTCTCCGGCGGCCCCTGGACATCAGCGGGAGGATCCGGCGTCCGGCACGGCTTCTTTCTTCAAAATGCGCGCCTTCAGGACCTGTGGAATGACGTCCCGGCTTCTGATTGGTCGCGTGCCGCCCATGTGACCGCCACGCGACCAATCAGAAGCCGCGACGTCATTCCTCAGCTAAAGTCCTAGAATGAGCGCCTTCTAGGACCTGAGGAATGACGTCGCGGCTTCTGATTGGTCGCGTGGCGGTCACATGGGCGGCACGCGACCAATCAGAAGCCGGGACGTCATTCCACAGGTCCTGAAGGCGCGCATTTTGAAGAAAGAAGCCGTGCCGGACGCCGGATCCTCCCGCTGATGTCCAGGGGCCGCCGGAGAGGTGAATATAACAATATTTTTTATTTTAATTCTTTATTTTACACTTCCGATACCGATACCCGATATCACAAAAATATCGGATCTCGGTATCGGAATTCCGATACCGCAAGTATCGGCCGATACCCGATACTTGCGGTATCGGAATGCTCAACACTAGTAATGAGCATTCCGATACCGCAAGTATTGGGTATCGGCCGATATTTGCAGTATCGGAATTCCGATACCGAGTTCCGATATTTTTGTGATATCGGGAATCGGTATCGGGATCCATATTCATGTGTAAAATAAAGAATAAAAATAAAAAAATATTGATATACTTACCCTCTGACGCGCCCTGGTCGTCACCGCTGCAACCGCCTTGCTTTCGTTCCGAAGAATGAGCGCGTAAAGGGCCTTCGATGACGTCGCGGCTTGTGATTGGTCGCTGAGCGGTCATGTGACCGCTCACGCGACCAATCACAAGCCGCAACGTCATCGAATGTCATTAACGCGCTCATTCCTAAGAATGAAGGCCCTTAACGCGCTCATTCTTCGGAACGAAAGCAAGGCGGTTGCAGCGGTGACGACCAGGGCGCGTCCAAGGGTGAGTATATCAATATTTTTTATTTTTATTCTTTATTTTACACATGAATATGGATCCCAGGGCCTGAAGGAGAGTTTCCTCTCCTTCAGACCCTGGGATCCATTACAGGATACCTTCCGATATTTTTGTCCCATTGACTTGTATTGGTATCGGGTATCGGTATCGGAGATATCCGATATTTTTTGGATATCGGCCGATACCATCCGATACCGATACTTTCAAATATCGGACGGTATCGCTCAACACTAATTATGACTATAACCAATCCAGTTATTTAAAAATATTTATAATAAAATCATAACTTGCAATGTATGCACATATAAACACACACATTTACATTACATGCATACACAAGTGCACAGTATAGATATGCATACCAGACATATCAGTTTATCCAACCATATTAGAGGAAATAATAATTCAGATTCATTCTATAGATAATGATAATGTACTGTCCAAAAATATTGACATTTCCAATATATTTTTTTAAATAAATATTAACCCCTTAGTGACAGAGCCAATTTGAGCAAAATTTTTGCACAGTTAAGTCAGAGAGTCATATCGCACAAAATAGTTAATAGCTAACATTTTCCATATATCTACTCTACATCTACTCTACATTAGCACAACTTTGCAAACATAATTTTTTTTGTTAGCACGCTATAAGAGTTAAAAGTTGACCAGCGAATTCTCATTTTTCCAACAAAATTTACAAAACTATTTTTTTAGGGAGCACCTCACATTTGAAGTGAGTTTGGGGAGTCAATATAACAGAAAATACCCAAAAGTGACACCTTTCTAAAAACTACACCCCTAAAGGTACGCAAAACCACATTCAAGAAGTTTATTATCCCTTCAGGTACTTCACGAGAACTAAAGCAATGTGGAAGGAACAAATGAACATCTAATAACCATGTATAAGTAGATAAGGGGACATTACAAATATCCCTCTGAGGATCTGTTTATACCAAGGAAGGTGACAGTCACAAGGAGGCATTCTCTGCGTCTGGAGAAAAGAAAGCTTTTCCACCAACATAGAAGAGGATTCTTTACTGTTAGGGCAGTGAGAATCTGGAATTCCTTGCCTGAGGGGTGGTGATGGCGAACTCAGTCGAGGGGTTCAAGAGAGGCCTGGATGTCTTCCTGGAGTGTATCAATATTGTATTTTACAGTTATTAGGTTAATTAGAAGGACATAGATCGGGGGATTTATTCTGAAGGAATATCGGCTGAACAGGATGGACAAATGTATTTTTTCAGCCTTGCTAACTGTTACTATGCTACTGTGTTACTTTTTTCACAAAAAAATTACTTTGAAACCATTTTTTTTATTTTCACAGGGGTATTGGGAAAAAATGGACCACAAAATTTGTTGTGCAATTTCTCCTGAGCACACCAATAACTTGTATGTGGGGAAAAGTCACTGTTTGGGCACATGGCAAGGCTCAGAAGGGAGGGAGCACTGTTTGACTTTTTGAATGCAAAATTGACTGGAATCAATGGTGGCGCCATGATGTGTTTAGAGACACCCTGATGAACCTAAACAGTGGAACCCCCACAATTATAACTCCAACCCTAACAACAACAACACACATCTAACCCTAATCCCAACCGTAACCATAACCGTAACCACAACCCTAACCCCAACACACCCCTAACCATAATACCAACCCTAACCATAACTCTAACCATAAACCTAACCTGAACACACCCCTAACCCTAATCCCTTCCCTAACCGTAATCCCAACCATAACCATGACCTTAATCCTAGCCCAAATTCTGACTTTATCCCAACCCTAACTCTAGCCCCAACCCTAACTTTAGCCCATCCCTAACTTTAGCCCAACTCTAACTTTAGCCCAACTCTAACCCTAATGGAAAAATTGAAATAATTAGCTTTTATTTTATTATTTTTCCCTAACTAAGGGGATGACAATGGGGTGTTTTATTATTTTTTTTTGTTGCTATTTTGATCCCTGTGATCCCTGTGATAGGGTCTATCACAGTGATTAAAATGAACCAATAGATTTCGGCAGGTGCACTGAGCATGCGCACACCATTTTCTTCCCAAAGGAAAATGCAGGTGGCACAGAGGACTGCAGGGACATCAGAGGTACCGTGGGAGGATTGGGGGGACCCCATTTCTCTCTACTCTGATGTGCAATCACATCAGAGGAGAGAGAAATTAAATTGGAATTCTGACTTTTTTTTACCGACCCCAGTGTTGCGATTGCCGTTATTAACGGAATAACAGCGATCACAACACAGGGGTCAGTAAAAACTGACCCAAATCATATTCTCTGGTATCTCAGCTACCCCTGTAGCTGAGACCCCAGAGAAATTCCGACTCTGGGGTCGCTATACACTTATTTCTCAGAGCTGTTAAAAGCAGCCCTGAGGCATAAGTATCCTTAACTGCCACCATTAAAAGGCATATCAGTGGTTGTTAAGGGGTTAAATATAAATTTGAATTATTTATGAAAAAGGCAAGTGTGTAGACAAGTCTCATTATTTTTAGTAAAATTGCTCTACAGCTGCCTATGAAGCATTGCTAAAAACCTCCAGAATTGGTTGAAATATTTGATTCTTTGTTTTCTAAAGAAATCTGTTGCAACCAGAGAGACTGGAAAGAAGGTTGTTCCTCAATTCCCATTGATTTTACTAAATATTTGTAAACATAAAAATAATAAATCTGAAAAAGTCTCTAGGTAATGTAACATTTTATTTAGAAATAACTATAAGTTAGCTGAACAGATGAGCGCATTGATCCACGATCGACTTCTAGCGAAATTTACTTAAATTTTCAAATCTCCATGGAATTTTGAGGATCGGCAAACAAGAAAATGTTCAGAGCCATTTCACATTCTGCTAAGAGCACTAATTATGTCAGGCCGAATTATATTCTTTAGCTGTCATATCACATAGTCTGCCTCAGCTAATCAGTGTGGTTACCACAGAACTTTAATAACAGCACACACTGAAAACAGAGGGCCCTTTAAACCCCCCTTGTTCTAATTTTGTTACTAAATGAAAATCCAAAAACCAAAGCATGTAGATCACAGAAAGGGGGCTTCATGAATTGCTACACGTGCAAACCGTGATTTTTATTTTAAGACAAAATGAAAAACTCTATAATACATAATTGAAATTCAACTATCTACCTCACAATTTTTTTGCATACTTTGTTGTTGCAATAGTCCAATCTTTGACTTGCTCACGCCTCTTAAAGTAGCTGCCTATTTCTGGTGTCTACTTTTGGCACATGAACTTACCTGGCTCTTCTTGTACTGTCGATTTTTGCCCAAAAAATGTCTTAAGACTACGGAAAAATTCATAAATTCATTATTCAAATAAAGCTAAAATAAGCACATAGACTGTTCACAACAATGGAATAACCTGAAGGGTCTCTTTTATAGCCCTGAGTAAGCGCTGCCTATCAGTGGAGGTTGGCACCCTAAAAGAAATGATTGTTTGGAGCCCCCACTCAATGACGACTGTCTCAATATCTGCCTAGTTAAACCTGTGCTATAAGTAGGTGGGAAAACATATAGCTTTTAAAAGAGATGAATTATATATTCACTCAAGATTAAACAATATGTAAAAAATTTGACTTTTTGTATGTGACCAGGAATTAAGTCTACCTTCAGGTATACACCATAATTATACACTTAACCCCTTCATGACCCAGCCTATTTTGACCTTAAAGACCTTGCCGTTTTTTGCAATTCTGACCAGTTTCCCTTTATGAGGTAATAACTCAGGAACGCTTCAACGGATCCTAGCGGTTCTGAGATTGTTTTTTCGTGACATATTGGGCTTCATGTTAGTGGTAAATTTAGGTCAATAAATTATGCGTTTATTTGTGATAAAAATGGAAATTTGGCGAAAATTTTGAAAATTTCGCAATTTTCACATTTTGAATTTTTATTCTGTTAAAGCAGAGAGTTATGTGACACAAAATAGTTAATAAATAACATTTCCCACATGTTTACTTTACATCAGCACAATTTTGGAAACAAAATTTTTTTTTGCTAGGAAGTTATAAGGGTTAAAATTTGACCAGCGATTTCTCATTTTTACAACGAAATTTACAATACCATTTTTTTAGGGACCACCTCACATTTGAAGTCAGTTTGAGGGGTCTATATGGCTGAAAATACCCAAAAGTGACACCATTCTAAAAACTGTACCCCTCAAGGTACTCAAAACCACATTCCAGAAGTTTATTAACCCTTCAGGTGCTTCACAGCAGCAGAAGCAACATGGAAGGAAAAAATGAACATTTAACTTTTTAGTCACAAAAATTATATTTTAGCAACAATTTTTTTATTTTCCCAATGGTAAAAGGAGAAACTGAACCACGTTAGTTATTGTCCAATTTGTCCTGAGTACGCTGATACCTCATATGTGGGGGTAAACCACTGTTTGGGCGCACGGCAGGGCTTGGAAGGGAAGGAGCGCCATTTGACTTTTTGAATCAAAAATTGGCTCCACTCTTTAGCGGACACCATGTCACGTTTGGAGAGCCCCCGTGTGCCTAAAATTTGGAGCTCCCCCACAAGTGACCCCATTTTGGAAACTAGACGCCCCAGGGAACTTATCTAGATGCATAGTGAGCACTTTGAACCCCCAGGTGCTTCACAAATTGATCCGTAAAAATGAAAAAGTACTTTTTTTCACAAAAAAATTCTTTTAGCCTCAATTTTTTCATTTTCACATGGGCAACAGGATAAAATGGATACTAAAATTTGTTGGGCAATTTCTCCTGAGTACACTGATACCTCATATGTGGGGGTAAACCACTGTTTGGGCACATGGTAAGGCTCGGAAGGGATGGAGCGCCATTTGACTTTTTGAATGAAAAATTATCTCCATCGTTAGCGGACACCATGTCGCGTTTGGAAAGCCCCCGTGTGCCTAAACATTGGCGCTCCTTCACAAGTGACCCCATTTTGGAAACTAGACCCCCCAAGGAACTTATTTAGATGCCTAGTGAGCACTTTAAACCCTCAGGTGCTTCACAAATTGATCTGTAAAAATGAAAAAGTACTTTTTTTTCACAAAAAAATTATTTTCGCTTCAATTTTTTCATTATCACATGGGCAATAGGATAAAATGGATCATACGATTTGTTGGGCAATTTCTCCCGAGTACGCCGATGCCTCATATGTGGGGGTAAACCACTGTTTGGGCACTCGGCAGGGCTCGGAAGGGAAGGCGCGCCATTTGACTTTTTGAATGGAAAATTAGCTCCAATTGTTAGCGGACACCATGTCACGTTTGGAGAGCCCCTGTGTGCCTAAACATTGGAGATCCCCCAGAAATGACCCCATTTTGGAAACTAGTCCACCAAAGGAACTAATCTAGATGTGTGGTGAGGACTTTGAACCCCCAAGTGCTTCACAGAAGCTTATAACGCAGAGCCATGAAAATAAAAAATAAAAATTATTTTCTCAAAAATGATCTTTTAGCCTGCAATTTTTTATTTTCCCAAGGGTAACAGGAGAAATTTGACCCCAAAAGTTGTTGTCCAGTTTCTCCTGAGTACGCTGATACCCCATATGTGGGGGTAAACCACTGTTTGTGCACATGCCGGGGCTCGGAAGTGAAGTAGTGACGTTTTGAAATGCAGACTTTGATGGAATGCTCTGTGGGCGTCACGTTGCGTTTGCAGAGCCCTTGATGTGGCTTAACAGTAGAAACCCCCCACAAGTGACCCCATTTTGGAAACTAAACCCCGAAAGGAACTTATCTAGATGTGTGGTGAGCACTTTGAACCCCCAAGTGCTTCACAGAAGTTTATAATGCAGAGCCGTGAAAATAATAAATACGTTTTCTTTCCTCAAAAATAATTATTTAGCCCAGAATTTTTTAATTTTCCCAAGGGTAACAGGAGAAATTTGACCCCAATATTTGTTGTCCAGTTTCTCCTGAGTACGGTGATACCCCATATGTGGGGGTAAACTACTGTTTGGGCACATGCCGGGGCTCGGAATTGAAGTAGTGACGTTTTGAAATGCAGACTTTGATGGAATGCTCTGCGGGCGTCACGTTGCGTTTGCAGAGCCCCTGATGTGGCTAAACAGTAGAAACCCCCCACAAGTGACCCCATTTTGGAAACTAGACCCCGAAAGGAACTTACCTAGATGTGTGGTGAGCACTTTTAACCCCCAAGTGCTTCATAGAAGTATATAATGCAGAGCCGTGAAAATAATAAATACGTTTTCTTTCCTCAAAAATAATTATTTAGCCCAGAATTTTTTATTTTCCCAAGGATTACAGGAGAAATTGGACCCCAAAAGTTGTTGTTCAGTTTCTCCTGAGTACGCTGATACCCCATGTGTGGAGGTAAACCACTGTTTGGGCACACGTCGGGGATCAGAAGGGAAGTAGTGACTTTTGAAATGCAGACTTTGATGGAATGGTCTGCGGGCGTCACGTTGCGTTTGCAGAGCCCCTGGTGTGCCTAAACAGTAGAACCCCCCACAAGTGACCCCATTTTAGAAACTAGACCCCCCAAGGAACTTATCTAGATATGTGGTGAGCACTTTGAACCCTCAAGTGCTTCACAGACGTTTACAACGTAGAGCCGTGAAAATAATAAATCATTTTTCTTTCCTCAAAAATGATGTTTTAGCAAGCATTTTTTTTATTTTCACAAGGTTATCAGGAGAAACTGGACCCCAGTAATTGTTGCGCAGTTTGTCCTGAGTACACTGATACCCCATATGTGGGGGTAAACCACTGTTTGGGCACACATCAGGGCTCGGAATTGAGGGAGCACCATTTGACTTTTTGAATACGAGATTGGCTGGAATCAATGGTGGCGCCATGTTGCGTTTGGAGACCCCTGATGTGCCTAAACAGTGGTAACCCCTCAATTCTACCTCCAACACTAACCCCAACACACCCCTAACCCTAATCCCAACTGTAGCCATAACCCTAATCACAACCCTAACCCCAACACACCCCTAACCACAACCCTAACCCCAACACACCCCTAACCCTAACCACAACCCTAATTCCAACTGTAGCCATAACCCTAATCACAGCCCTAACCCTAACCCTAACCCCAACACACCCCTAACCCTAATCCCAACTGTAGCCATAACCCTAATCACAACCCTAACCACAACATACCCCTAACCACAACCCTAATTCCAACCCTAACCCTAAGGTTATGTGCCCACGTTGCGGATTCGTGTGAGATTTTTCAGCATCATTTTTGAAAAATCCGCGGGTAAAAGGCACTGCGTTTTACCTGCGGATTTTCCGCGGATTTCCAGTGTTTTTGGTGCGGATTTCACCTGCGGATTCCTATTGAGGAACAGGTGTAAAACGCTGCGGAATCCGCACAAAGAATTGACATGCTGCAGAAAATACAACGCAGCGTTTCCGCGCGGTATTTTCCGCACCATGGGCACAGCGGATTTGGTTTCCATATGTTTACATGGTACTGTACACCTGATGGAACACTGCTGCGAATCCGCAGCGGCCAATCCACTGCGGATCCGCAGCCAAATCAGCACCATGTGCACATTGCCTAATTCTAAAGGTATGTGCACACGCTGCGGAAAACGTTGCGGATCCGCAGCAGTTTCCCATGAGTTTACAGTTCAATGTAAACCTATGGGAAACAAAAATCGCTGTACACACGCTGCAGAAAAACTGCACGGAAACGCAGCGGTTTACATTCCGCAGCATGTCACTTCTTTGTGCGGATTCCGCAGCGGTTTTACAACTGCTCAAATAGAAAATCGCAGTTGTAAAACCGCAGTGAAATGCGCAGAAAAAACGCGGTAAATCCGCCATAAATCCGCAGCGGTTTAGCACTGTGGATTTATCAAATCCGCAGCGGAAAAATCCGCAGAGGACCAGAATACGTGTGCACATACCGAAACCCTAACCCTAACCCTACCCCTAACCCTAACCCTACCCCTAGCCCTAACCCTACCCCTAACCCTACCCCTAGCCCTAACCCTACCCCTAACCCTAGCCCTAACCCTACCCCTAACCCTACCCCTAGCCCTAACCCTAGCCCTAACCCTAGCCCTAACCCTACCCCTAACCCTACCCCTAGCCCTAACCCTACCCCTAACCCTAGCCCTAACCCTACCCCTAACCCTACCCCTAGCCCTAACCCTAACCCTACCCCTAAACCTAGCCCTAACCCTACCCCTAACCCTAACCCTACCCCTAACCCTAACCCTACCCCTAACCCTAACCCTATTCTAACATTAGTGGAAAAAAAAATTCTTTATTTTTTTTATTGTCCCTACCTATGGGGGTGACAAAGGGGGGGGTCATTTATTATTTTTTTTATTTTGATCACTGAGATAGATTATATCTCAGTGATCAAAATGCACTTTGGAACGAATCTGCCGGCCGGCAGATTCGGCGGGCGCACTGCGCATGCGCCCGCCATTTTGGAAGATGGCGGCGCCCGGGGAGAAGACGGACGGACCCCGGCAGGATCGGTAGGTATGATAGGGTGGGGGGGAGCACGGGGGGGATCGGAGCATGGGGGGGTGAATCGGAGTGCGGGAGGGATGGAACGGAGCATGGGGGGGTAGAACGGAGCACGGGGGGTGGAACGGAGCACGGGGGGGTGGAACGGAGCACGGAGGGGGGTGGATCGGAGTGCAGGGGGGGTGATCGGAGCACGGGGAGGGTGATTGGAGCACGGGGGGAGCGGACAAGAGCACGGGGGGAGCGGAGCACAGGACGGAGGGGAGCCAGAGCAGTGTACCGGGCAGATCGGGGGGCTGGGGGGGCGATCGGTGGGGTGGGGGCACATTAGTATTTCCAGCCATGGCCGATGATATTGCAGCATCGGCCATGGATGGATTATAATATTTCACCCGTTATAATAGGTGAAATATTACAAATCGCTCTGATTGGCAGTTTCAATTTCAACAGCCAATCAGAGCGATCGTAGCCACGAGGGGGTGAAGCCACCCCCCCTGGGCTAAACTACCACTCCCCCTGTCCCTGCAGATCGGGTGAAATGGGAGTTAACCCTTTCACCCGATCTGCAGGGACGCGATCTTTCCATGACGCCACATAGGCGTCATGGGTCGGATTGGCACCGACTTTCATGACGCCTACGTGGCGTCAAAGGTCGGGAAGGGGTTAAATATAGTAAGTCCCTCTCTTACAGCAAACATAGGTGAATATGGAGCAAAACAAAGTTACCTTCCATGAAAATAAAAAGCACATAATGATGCATTAAATACAAAGCCCAATGATAAAAAATACAACCTAGTGTACAAAAACCATAGATGAGGTAAGTGTGGCACCCCAGGAGTTCAGGTACCATAGTAGTGCTGTCATCCTCATGGGGAGGATAGTGCTATCTCTGGAGACAAGTGAGATTTCCTTTGGTAGGTTTACATACACACACAACACCTTCCACTTCCAGGCCAGGAGGGGGAGCTCCATGCCCTGTTTTAGGGCAGCTTCCCTCAATAAAGATCTTGGTTTGGAGGTGGAGTGAGCTCAGTCTGTAGTGATGGTCTGTGTGCGAGTACAGACAGGAGTGGAACACAGAGGAAAGAGAGAGCTCCAGGAGACCACGAGCAGGACTCTGACGAGTTACAGCGCAAGAATCCGGGTACCAGTAGCCCGAGTCTTATAAAACACAGAGCAGAACCAGAGGGTATTGTTCAACAGGGACTTTGCCCATAATTACCTATGGCACAGCAGCACCTAAGAGCCTGGTGTCACCGAGAACAGACCCCAATTCACACGGCTCGAGTTGCCTGCCATATAGATGCCTGTCCTAGGACAGTAGAATGAATAAAGTCCTTATTGAGACACTTAGTGGCAGCAGGGACTTAGAGACAGAAAGCGCAGAGTTGTAGGCTCCCACCTGACTTACCCAGGGGAACTTGCTTGTCTCTGGACTGCCCGGACTTCTCTGACTGCCCTGTGATCTGGTGGTCTGGACTGTGGACGCTGAAGTCTTCAGTAAAGGTAAAGAGACTACAACCTTGTGTCCTCGTCCTTCTCTGTGCCATTCACTGTTCACCATCTACTGGGAAGCCCTGGGGAAATACTTCATCCATGGGAAGGAATACCATCTAACTTCCATAACATCACCCCAGCGGACCCGTTAAAGCAGCGTCGGTCACCCTGACCGAATACCACAGGTGGCATCACGAACATAAATTTTACCCCTTTAAAGACCTTTCCTTTTTATACGGATGTCCCAGGGCCACGGACTGGGTCAGCCACCGTGACATTCCCCCATGAACCGCAGGACCCGGTACCGAGTACCCCACAGCCCTGACGGAGCGCTCCATAAGCACAACCAATGGAACGAATAAAGAAAAAGGGGGGCTTATCCCATGCAGGAGATCTTGCCTCGACGTGTTTCCCCGTCCATGCGGTTCATCAGGAGGCCCAATAGAAACCTGGTTGCGCCAGAGATGAAAAGGTGCTCCAATGGAGAAAGTATGTATGTATGTATATTTTAGCTTTATTTGAATAGTTGTATTTTTTAGCAGTTTTTTTGTACACTGGGTGGTGTTTTTAATGAATCTACTATATAATTGTCTAAGAGTCACTTCCGTCTGTCTGTCTATCTGTCTTTCGGTCTGTCTTTCTGTCTGTCACAGATATTCATTGGTCGCGGCCTCTGTCTGTCATGGAAATCCAAGTTGCTGATTGGTCGTGGCAAAACGCCCACGACCATTGCCATGACCAATCAGCGATGGGCACAGTCCACCGGCAACATGGCCGCTCTTTCCTCCCTGCAGTCAGTGCCCGCTCCATACTCCCCTCCAGTGAGCCCTCACACAGGGTTAATGGCAGCATTAATGGACCGTGTTATGCCACAGTGTAACGCACGCCATTAACACAGCTATTAACCCTGTGTGACCAACTTTTTACTATTGATGATGCCTATGCAGCATCAGTAGTAAAAAGATCTAATGTAACAAATAATAATAATAAAAAAGCCTGTTATTCTCACCTTCCGACGTGCGCGGTGTCCTCGGCAGTGCAAGCGGCAGGCTCCGGTGCCAAGGATGCTATGCAAGAAGGACCTTCCATGACGTCATGGTCATGTGACCACGATGTCATCACAGGTCCTGCATTCAACCCTGGGATCGGAAGCTGCCACGTGCACCGCACACAGGTGCCAGGACGACAAGGGGCCGCTCGGAAGGTGAGTATATGTTTATTTTTTATACTACGTCGCTGTGCAATATACTATGTGGCTGGGCAATATACTATGTGACTGGGCAATATACTACGTGACTGGGCAATATACTACGTGACTGGGCAATATACTACGTGACTGGGCAATATACTACGTGGCTGGGCAATATACTACGTGACTGGGCAATATACTACGTGACTGGGCAATATACTATGTGGCTGGACAATATACTACGTGGCTGGGCAATATACTATGTGGCTGGGCAATATACTACGTGGCTGGGCAATATACTACGTGGCTGGGCAATATACTTCGTGGGCTGTGCAATATACTACGTGGACATGCATATTCTAGAATACCCGATGCATTAGAATCGGGCCACCATCTAGTATATAAATAAAGTTTAACCATTTTAAGGGATTAAATGTGACACAAACTGTCGATTTTTGAAAAGGGAGTTGGGATTAATATTTTTTTATTGTTATAAATTTTTCATTTTTGAAAGAAAGGAAACATTTTAATTTTTAAATAACTGTTTTAATGACCTAATTTAGTAACTGTACACACCATGACAATACTGTATGCTGTTGTTTATTTCCAGTTGTGAACCCACATGTAGCTCTTTTTGCAAATTAGAATTTTAGGCTTAAATTAATTTTAGTCTTTCAGTGCACTTGTTCTGAAATGTATTTCCAGTGGGGGAAAACAAGTATTTGATAAACTGCCGATTTTGCAAGTTTTCCACCTACAAGGAATAGAGAGGTCTGTAACATTTATCATAGGTACACTTCAACTGTGGGAGACTGAATCTAAAAATAAAGAAACAGTAATTCACATTGTATGATTTTTATATCATTAAATTGCATTTTATTGCATGAAATAAGAATGTGATCACCTACCAACCCTCTAGAAATCTGGCTCATGAGACCTGTTGCTTTTTCTTTAAGATGCCCTGCCAAACTTCACTTACTATTTGTATGAATTGCACATGCTAACGAAGATTTCTGTACCAATTATTAAGTTCTGTTTTTCTATTGTATCAAATACTTATTTCATGCAATAAAATACAAACTAATTATGTAAAAATCATGGAATGTGATTTTCTGGATTGTTTTTAGATTCTGTATCTTGCAGTTGAAGTGTACCTACGATAAAAATTACAGACTTCTCCATTCTTGAAAGTTGGGAAAACTTGCAAAACTCGTCAGTGTATTAAATATTTATTTTCCCCACTGTATATTTGCATTTAGAAATAACGCATAAACATATGGCTCTTGGGAAAGTGAGAGCAAAGATTAGGAGATCTGTTCTGAAAAATACAGATGCTGGGGCTGATGATTATGCATAGCTCATAGCAACTTGGTGAGGAGCTGATAGGAAGGAGGAGGGATATGAGCAACAAAAAACAATGGGCTCGAGAGAGTCAACAAGTATCTCGGAAGTTAACTCCTTAGCCTGGAAAGTAGCAAGGCTACGCTGGTCAATCTCGCTAGCAAAGAACTGAACAGTAGTGTTGAGCATTCCGATACCGCAAGTATCGGGTATCGGCCGATATTTGCGGTATTGGAATTCCGATACCGAATTCCGATACTTCCCGCGTATCGGATACCGGAATCGGAAGTTCCCAGAATTCAAACTGAACGCAGCAGCCAATGAGGAATGATTGGAAGTGTGGGCACATCCTGTTTAGCATGGTGGGCATGTAAGTACTGGCAAGGCTTGGATTGGCTGCTGAAATGATGTCACTCTGCAGTATAAAAAACGCTGCCGCCATTTTGCGCTCACTCTGCTGTGATTTCAGTTAGGGACAGGACGCTGTGTTCTAACTGAGGGCCAGTCGAGCTAGCTAATTGCTTTATTTTCCTTTCCAAAGGCTAATTTAGCAAAACGCTGTGTGTTCTTCACTGTTCACCTTGCTCTTGCCTTGCAGCGCTGTTTTAACAGCGTTCTGCAAGGTCTCTGTGTGTGTGTGTGTGTGTGTGTGCAGCTCACTCTGTAGTCTGTGTGCAGCCATATACCCGGTTGTATTCAGCTCAGGGGGGGTTCACACTGCCTCACACAGTTGTCCTTTTTTGCTCTTAGTGCAGCCTGCTGCACATTTTTTCTCAAATTTCCTATTAGTGTTTTTCCACCAGTCTCCAGCTCTATTGTGGAAAAACACTACATAGGATAACCTAGAGGGGGGTTTTTGGGCCTTGCAGCGCCGTTTACGGCTGTCTGCACGGTCTCCGTGTGAGCCCAGCTCGCCCTGTAGTCTGTGTGCAGCCATAGCCGGTTGGATTCAGCTCAGGGTTCGTTACTGGCTCATACCTTGAGAAAAATTTTACTTTTTTTCAAATAGTGCAGCCTGTTTAAAATTTGAAAAACAAAAATTCCTATTAGTGTCTTTCCACTCGTAACAAGCTAAATAGTGGAAAAACACTATATAGGATAACCTAGAGGAGGGTTTTGTGGCCTTGCAGCGCCGTTTACGGCTGTCTGCACGGTCTCCGTGTGAGCCCAGCTCGCCCTGTAGTCTGTGTGCAGCCATAGCCGGTTGGATTCAGCTCAGGGTTCGTTACTGGCTCATACCTAGAGAAAAATTTTACTTTTTTTCAAATAGTGCAGCCTGTTTAAAATTTGAAATACAAAAATTCCTATTAGTGTCTTTCCACTCGTATCCAGCTAAATAGTGGAAAAACACTATATAGGATAACCTAGAGGAGGGTTTTTTGGCCTTGCAGCGCCGTTTACGGCTGTCTGCACGGTCTCTGTGTGAGCGCAGCTCGCCCTGTAGTCTGTGTGCAGCCATAGCCGGTTGGATTCAGCTCAGGGTGCGTTACTGCCTCATACCTTGAAAAACAATTTCCTTTTTTTCAAATAGTGCAGCCAGTTTAAAATTTGAAAAAAAAAATTCCTATTAGTGTCTTTCCACTCGTATCCAGCTAAATAGTGGAAAAACACTATATAGGATAACCTAGAGGAGGTTTTTTTGGCCTTGCAGCGCCGTTTACGGCTGTCTGCACGGTCTCCGTGTGAGCCCAGCTCGCCCTGTAGTCTGTGTGCAGCCATAGCCAGTTGGATTCAGCTCAGGGTTCGTTACTGCCTCATACCTTGAGAAAAATTTTACTTTTTTTCAAATAGTGCAGCCTGTTTAAAATTTGAAAAAAAAAATTCCTATTAGTGTCTTTCCACTCGTATCCAGCTAAATAGTGGAAAAACACTATATAGGATAACCTAGAGGAGGGTTTGTTGGCCTTGCAGCGCCGTTTACGGCTGTCTGCACGGTCTCTGTGTGAGCGCAGCTCGCCCTGTAGTCTGTGTGCAGCCATAGCCGGTTGGATTCAGCTCAGGGTGCGTTACTGCCTCATACCTTGAAAAACAATTTCCTTTTTTTCAAATAGTGCAGCCAGTTTAAAATTTGAAAAAAAAAATTCCTATTAGTGTCTTTCCACTCGTATCCAGCTAAATAGTGGAAAAACACTATATAGGATAACCTAGAGGAGGTTTTTTTGGCCTTGCAGCGCCGTTTACGGCTGTCTGCACGGTCTCCGTGTGAGCCCAGCTCGCCCTGTAGTCTGTGTGCAGCCATAGCCAGTTGGATTCAGCTCAGGGTTCGTTACTGCCTCATACCTTGAGAAAAATTTTACTTTTTTTCAAATAGTGCAGCCTGTTTAAAATTTGAAAAAAAAAATTCCTATTAGTGTCTTTCCACTCGTATCCAGCTAAATAGTGGAAAAACACTATATAGGATAACCTAGAGGAGGGTTTGTTGGCCTTGCAGCGCCGTTTACGACTGTCTGCACGGTCTCTGTGTGAGCGCAGCTCGCCCTGTAGTCTGTGTGCAGCCATAGCCGGTTGGATTCAGCTCAGGGTGCGTTACTGCCTCATACCTTGAAAAACAATTTCCTTTTTTTCAAATAGTGCAGCCAGTTTAAAATTTGAAAAAAAAAATTCCTATTAGTGTCTTTCCACTCGTATCCAGCTAAATAGTGGAAAAACACTATATAGGATAACCTAGAGGAGGTTTTTTTGGCCTTGCAGCGCCGTTTACTGCTGTCTGCACGGTCTCCGTGTGAGCCCAGCTCGCCCTGTAGTCTGTGTGCAGCCATAGCCAGTTGGATTCAGCTCAGGGTTCGTTACTGCCTCATACCTTGAGAAAAATTTTACTTTTTTTCAAATAGTGCAGCCTGTTTAAAATTTGAAAAAAAAAATTCCTATTAGTGTCTTTCCACTCGTATCCAGCTAAATAGTGGAAAAACACTATATAGGATAACCTAGAGGAGGGTTTGTTGGCCTTGCAGCGCCGTTTACGGCTGTCTGCACGGTCTCTGTGTGAGCGCAGCTCGCCCTGTAGTCTGTGTGCAGCCATAGCCGGTTGGATTCAGCTCAGGGTGCGTTACTGCCTCATACCTTGAAAAACAATTTCCTTTTTTTCAAATAGTGCAGCCAGTTTAAAATTTGAAAAAAAAAATTCCTATTAGTGTCTTTCCACTCGTATCCAGCTAAATAGTGGAAAAACACTATATAGGATAACCTAGAGGAGGTTTTTTTGGCCTTGCAGCGCCGTTTACGGCTGTCTGCACGGTCTCCGTGTGAGCCCAGCTCGCCCTGTAGTCTGTGTGCAGCCATAGCCAGTTGGATTCAGCTCAGGGTTCGTTACTGCCTCATACCTTGAGAAAAATTTTACTTTTTTTCAAATAGTGCAGCCTGTTTAAAATTTGAAAAAAAAAATTCCTATTAGTGTCTTTCCACTCGTATCCAGCTAAATAGTGGAAAAACACTATATAGGATAACCTAGAGGAGGGTTTGTTGGCCTTGCAGCGCTGTTTACGGCTGTCTGCACGGTCTCTGTGTGAGCGCAGCTCGCCCTGTAGTCTGTGTGCAGCCATAGCCGGTTGGATTCAGCTCAGGATGCGTTACTGCCTCATACCTTGAAAAACAATTTCCTTTTTTTCAAATAGTGCAGCCAGTTTAAAATTTGAAAAAAAAAAATTCCTATTAGTGTCTTTCCACTCGTATCCAGCTAAATAGTGGAAAAACACTATATAGGATAACCGAGAGGAGGGTTTTTTGGCCTTGCAGCGCCGTTTACGGCTGTCTACACGGTCTCCGTGTGATTTAAACTAGCTCTGTAGCCCGATCTGCACCAAAAAAAAAGTTAAGTTCACCAAACACAACTTAACACTTGTGTAGGCCACATTTGAAAAATAATAAAGTTTAGTCCACAATTTACAACATTAGTGTTTCTTACACCTGTTAGGAGGAGCATTTCAGGAATAAGCACACTAAGGCCTTAGTACTTTTCTGCTTATCTTTATCTGTCAACCAAGATGAAGAGGGCAGGGAGTAAGGCACGTGGGCGTGGGCGCGGAGCAGGGAGAGGAGCAGGGAGAGGACGTGGTGATTCTGTGCCTGCTGCAGGCGCCGGTGACTCGTCGTCACTCAGTTTCAGCAGGGAACAGTCCTTCATGCGCAGCTTTGTCGGAGAGCGCCGTGCACCGCTGCTACGTGAAGACCAAATTGAAGCCGTTGTCGGGTGGATGGCAGCTAACGCCTCGGCATCGACTTCAGTTAGTGCCACATCCTCTCAGGCACAGAGCACTGGAGAGCAGCCATCTGTCTCTTCACCACCTGCCAAATTGGCCAGGCAGTCAGAGAGCCCAGGACAGGAGCCGTCTCTACTTCTGTTCTCTGAATCTCTTGGCTTGGAAACAGGAGGCCAGCCAAGCAGCATTGGAGAAATGGAAGAAGAGGCAGTGTGCAGTGATGCCCAAAAGCTTTATCTCTCTGACTCTGAAGAGGCAGGTGGGCCAGTGCCTCCGGTGACCACAGCGCAGTACGCATCTGATGATGAAACTCAGGTGCCGCTTTCTGATGCGTACTGTGCTGCCGAGACTACCCAGGAGGAGCAGTTGGTGGCAGAGGGTAGTGGAGATGATGAGGTCCTTGACCCATCGTGGTGTGAGGAACAGGAAGGTGGTGGGAGCAGCTCTGAGGAAGAGCTTCCCCTTACGGGCCAAAGAGGGAGAGGGAGGGGGAAGACTGCGGAGCCTGTAGCCTCCACTTTGGCACCCATTAGGAGCCTGTCTCTTTCCAAAGCCAAAAAGGGCGCTCCCAAGACTTGCAGTGCCTGGTCCTTTTTTGACACAGTTGCAGATGACATTTGTTTTGTCAAATGCAAGCTGTGTCATCAGAAAGTAAAAAGAGGTAAAAGTGTCAGCAACCTCAATACCACAAATATGTGGAAACATGTGCGGAACAGGCACGCGGTGGAGTTACAGAAACACAGTGAAGACGTAGGCCAACCAACAGCGGCAGCTACCACCTCTTCATCTCGTGTTGCCTCTTCCTCCACTGTTGTCCAGAGACCTAGTGTAATTCCACCCACAGCACCACCTTCCCAGTCATCCTCACACTCCCAGTCTACTCTACAGCCATCGGTAGTCCAGGCATGGGAGAAAAGGCGGGCATTCTCGGCCAACCACCCCCGAGCACAGGCTCTGAATGCAGGCATTGCCAAACTGTTGTCCCTGGAAATGCTCTCGTTCAGGCTGGTGGAGACTGACAGCTTCCGTGACTTGATGGCATTGGCAGTCCCACAGTACAAGGTGCCCAGCCGCTTTTACTTCAGCAGGCAGGCTGTCCCTGCCCTGCACAGGCATGTTGAGGCAAACATAAAACATGCGCTACTGAACGCCGTCAGTAGCAAGGTCCACCTCACCACCGATGCGTGGACCAGTCAGCATGGACAGGGGCGATATGTTTCCCTCACTGCCCATTGGGTTAATGTTGTTGAGCCAGGTACAGTTCGTGCGAGTGGCGCAGGACGTGTCCTGCCCACTCCAAGGATTGCAGGAATCCAGTCTGTACGCATCGACTCCTCCTCTTACACCAGTTCCTCTGATTCCTCTCTGCAGGATCCGTCACAGTCCACCTCCACATGGACCCGTGAACGTTTACCTATGACCGACATGAGCACAGCCGTGGCCAAACGTCAGCAGGCCGTCTTGAAACTAGTTTCATTGGGGCATCGAAGCCACACAGCGCAGGAGCTCTGGAATGCCATCAAGCAGGAGAGCGATGTGTGGTTACTGCCAGCGAATCTCCAGCCAGGCATGGTAGTGTGTCACAATGGCCGAAATCTGGTGGCAGCTTTGGCCCTTGGCAACCTCACTCACATCCCATGTCTGGCACATGTGCTCAATTTGGTTGTGCAGAGTTTTCTGAGGGACTATCCGGATCTTGATGCCCTGCTGCACAAGGTCCGCCTAGAGTGTGCTCACTTGCGGCGTTCCAGCTTGGCCAGATCCCGCATTGCTGCTCTGCAGCGCCGATTCCGCCTTCCGGAACACCGCATCATATGTGACCTACCTACCCGGTGGAATTCCACGTTACATATGTTGGAGCGGTTGTGTGAGCAGCAGCAAGCAGTTATGGAGTACCAGCTGCATCAGGCGCAAAGAAGTCGCAGTCAGCGCCAATCAGACTTCACAACCACAGAGTGGGCCACTATGAAGGACGTCTGCCAGGTTTTGCGTCCTTTTGATTATTCCACGCGGATGGCAAGTGCAGATGATGCACTAGTCAGCATGACTGTCCCCCTTATCTGCCTGCTTCAGCAAACTTTGCAAGGGTTAAGGGATGATGTGGTGGAAGAGGTGGAGGATGAGGAGTCACCTTTTCCATCAGCTTCTGGAGAGTCAGCGCCACGTGGTTCCTCACAAAGGGGTACGCAGGGGCCAATTTGTGAGGAGGATGAGGAGGAGTCAATGGAGGAGGAAGAGCTCCGTCCAGAGGAGGGAGCGACACAATTGTCCAGTGGTCAGTGTGTACAGCGAGGGTGGGGTGATGACGAGCGGGCAGAGATCATGTCTCAAGCAGGGGACAGCGTTTCTGGGCCAGTTGGCACTCTGCAGCACATGGTGGATTTCATGCTGCAGTGCCTGAGAAACGACCGCCGCATCGACCACATTCTCAACATGCCTGATTATTGGGTGTTCACCCTCCTCGATCCTCGCTACCAGGACAACGTCCAAAACCTCATCCCTGCGTTGACCCGGGAGCGTAAATTGCGGGAGTACCACGACACACTGGTGAATTCCATCATCTTCTCCTGTCCAACTGAGAGGAGTGCTGCTAGTGCTTTACAAAGCAGCTCAGTGCGTCGAGGCAGTGGGGGAGGCTCTGCCCAAAGAGGGAGCAGAAGCAGTGCCTCTGCCCAAGGCAAGCCCAGTATGGCACAACTCTGGCACACTTTTGTGTGCCCGCCCCAAATGTCTACACCATCACCGGCGGCTCCAGTCAGCAGGAGGCAACGGTTCCGTCAGATGGTGACAGACTACATGGCTTGCCCTCTTACTGTACTCCCAGACGGCTCTTCCCCGTTCAAGTTTTGGGTCTCTAAGCTGGATACATGGCCAGAGCTAAGCCAGTATGCATTGGAGGTGCTGGCTTGCCCTGCGGCTAGTGTCTTATCGGAACGTGTCTTTAGTGCCGCAGGTGGTGTACTAACAGACCGTCGCATGCGACTATCCTCCGATAACGTTGACCGGCTTACTTTCCTGAAAATGAACCAGGCCTGGATCTCGCAGGAATTTGCCACTCCTCTGCCTGATTAAGTAATTGGGTGCCATCCAGGTCTCCTGCTGTGTTCATCTTTCTACCACCTGAACTGCTATTCCTGGGCTCCAACACCGCCAGTTGCGGCTCAGAAGTGCAGGCTGCACAGTAAAAACATACGACCCAGTGTTATTGGGTTTCAGTAACGTCAGCTGATCCCCAGCTGTGTAGCCGGCAATGTGTCCTGCGACCGCCACGCTGGCACAACAACCTAAATGTAAGGGAACCTGTCCCCCCCCCCCCCGTCGTTTGTTACTGAAAGAGCCACCATGAGCAGCACTAATACTGCACAAGGGAAAGGTCGCTCTTGAAATTATGCTTCTTGCAAACGCTGAACTACACACTCATGTAATGTGTCCCCTCACACCGTCCAACCGTCCCGGAGGTGGGACTTTCCTTTGTAATGTGACGCAGCACAGCCGTCATTGCTACCCCCTTGGCACCGTGCGCTGCCTCCTTAGCGTTGTTTGATTCCGTCATGGACCCTGCGCTGTTATGTTATCCCTTGGCCATGCACAGTTTGCGCTGCCCGTCCTCTGACATCATTTGTTGTCGTCCTGGCTGCGCCTGTGCGTCCACGCTGCCCGAAATCACACCTCGCAGTGTCGTCTAATGTGATCCCACAGTGGGCCTGGTATCCATGGCCATGCGCAGTGCATATACTAGCCTCTCACTCCCCTTCTTCACGCTTCTTCAGACTAGGCGGCGTCAGCTGATCCCTAATAGCATGCCACGGCCGTGACGCCGCACAGTCTGAAGAAGCAGGAAGGAGGTGAGTGAGAGGCGATGATATGCACTGCGCATGCCCATGGATCCCTGGCCCGCAGTGGGACTACATTAGATGACACTGCAAGGTTGGATCTCGGGCAGCTTGGACGCACAGGCACTGCCAGCCTGACACCTACATGATGTCAGAAGACGGGCACCGCTAACTGTGCATGGCCAAGGGATAACATTACAGCGCGGGCTCCGTGACAGAACCAAACAACGTTGAGGAGGTGGCGCCCGGCACCAAGGGGGTTGGAATGACGGCTGTGCTGTGTCACATTACAAAGGAAAGTCCCACTTCCGGGATGGTTTGACGGTGTGAGGGGACACATTATATGAGTGTGTACTTCAGCGTTTGCAAGGAGCATAATTTTCGGAGCCACCATTTTCCATGTGCAGTATTACTGCTGTACAAGATGGCTCTTTCAGCAACAAATGCCTGGGGCGGGGGTTAAAGGTTCCCTTTCAACTTGCTCCACTGCAGGCTTCGGCCTACACTCTGCTCCTCTTTGATTCCCTGGGTTTCAACACTGTCAGTTGCCACCTGGAAGTGTTGTCTACACAGAAAAAACACTAGGTGATGTGTCAGTGGGGTTCAGCACCGCCAGCTGTTCCCCTGCTGTGTAGTCGGCAACGTGTCCAGCACAAGCCACGCTGGCACAACAGAACAAAAGCTGCCACCAGTGCAGGCTTCGGCCTACACTCTGCTCCTCTCCTCCTCCTGCTGACCCTGGGCTCAAACACCGCTAGTTTTTGCCCGGAAGTGCTAGCTGCACAGAGAAAAACACCAGCCAATGTGTTAGTGGGGTTCAGCAACGCCAGCTGTTCCCCTGCTGTGTAGCCGGCAACGTGTCCTGCAAACGCCACGCAGGCACATGAACTGAAATTAAAGGGAACCTGGCCCCACCCCCCCAGGTGTTTCTATGTATAACAGCCACCTAGTACAGCAGTACTGCTGCATTTGTACAAGGTGGCTGACTTTTTCTCCTTGCCCACGTGGAACTCAACACGTACAAAATGTGTCTCATTGAGACCATTCCACTGTCCCTGAGGTGTGACTTTCCTTTCTAATGATACGCAGCACCCCCCTTGGTAGCGTTTCCCGTCTTTTGTCATCATGGTTAGCTGGCTGCGCCTGTGCATCCGCCCTGCTAGAAACAACGCCCCTCGTTGTCATATTTATTTTGTCAGCGAGGGTGTGGTTTATGGGCATGAGCAGTGCATATGTTCGCCTGTCTTAACTCATCTCCTTCCGCCTTCTTCAGACTGTGCGGCCTCCTGGCCGTGGTAGGCGATAAGGGATCAGCTGAGGCCGCCCAGTCTGGAGCAGGTGTAAGGACATGTGTAAGCGGCAAACCTATTTACTGCACAAGGCCACGAATCCCAGCCACGCAGTGTGATTTTTTGAAAACACACTGTGGGTCTGGGATTCATGTCCATCGCTAACCGCAACGGCCGAAATGAAATGAGGTCAGAAGACAGGAAGCGCTCACAGCGCATGGCCAAGGGATCACAATAGCGCAGACTCCTGTACAGCAAATAACAACGCTCAGGAATCTGCGCCCAGTACCTAGGTGCAAATTTTGACACCTGTGCTGCGTCTCCTTAAAAAGACAAGTCACGCCTCCACAACTGTTTGACAGTATAATGGGCTAAATAGTGTACGTGTTTTAGTCAGCGTGTGCAAGGAGCAAAACAAATAGAGCAACCTTTTACTTGTGCAGCATTAATGCTGCACAAGGTGTGGCTCTTGTACCTTGCAACACCTGAGGGGGGTTAAAGGTAACCTTTGAAATTGGTTCAACTAGGCTTCGGCCTACACTCTGCTCCTCTCCTGCTGACCCTGGGCTCAAACACCGCTAGTTTTTGCCTGGAACTGCTAGCTGCACAGAGAAAAACACCAGTCAATGTGTTAGTGAGGTTCAGCACCGCCAGCTGTTCCCCTGCTGTGTAGTCGGCATCGTGTCCAGCACAAGCCACGCTGGCACAACTGACCAAAAGCTGCCACCAGTGCAGGCTTCGGCCTACACTCTGCTCCTCTCCTCCTCCTGCTGACCCTTGGCTCAAACACCGCCAGTTTCTGCCCGGAAGTGCTAGCTGCACAGAGAAAAACACCAGCCAATGTGTTAGTGGGGTTCAGCACCGCCAGCTGTTCCCCCGCTGTGTAGCCGGCATCGTGTCCAGCACAAGCCACGCTGGCACAACTGACCAAAAGCTGCCACCAGTGCAGGCTTCGGCCTACACTCTGCTCCTCTCCTCCTCCTGCTGACCCTGGGCTCTAACACCGCCAGTTTTTGCCCGGACATGCGAGCTGCACAGAGAAAAACACCAGTCAATGTGTCAGTGGGGTTCAGCACCGCCAGCTGTTCCTCTGCTGTGTAGCTTGCAACGTGACCTGCAAACGCCACGCAGGCACATGAACTGAAATTGAAGGGAGCCTGCCCCCCACCCCCAGGTGTTTCTATGTAAAACAGCCACCTTGTACAGCAGTACTGCTGCATTTGTACAAGGTGGCTGACTTTTTCTCCTTGCCCACGTGGAACTCAACACGTACAAAATGTGTCTCTTTGAGACCATTCCACTGTCCCTGAGGTGTGACTTTCCTTTCTAATGATACGCAGCACCACCCTTGTTAGCGCTGCCCGTCTTTTGACATCATTGGTTAGCTGGCTGCGCCTGTGCGTCTGCCCTGCTCGAAACAACACCCCTCGGTGTCTTATTTTTTTGAACAGCGAGGGTGTGATTGATGGGCATGTGCAGTGCATATGTTTTCCTGTGTTCACTCATCTCCTTCCGCCTTCTTCAGACTGGGCGTCCTCATGGCCGCGGCAGGCGATAAGGGATCAGATGAGGCCGCCCAGTCTGAAGCAGGTGTAAGGACATGTGTGAGTGTCAAACATATTTACTGAACAAGGCCACGAATCCCAGCCACGCAGTGTGATTTTTTGAAAACACACTGTGGGTCTGGGATTCATGTCCATCGCTAACCGGAACGGCCGACATTAAATGAGGTCAGAAGACAGGAAGCGCTCACAGCGCATGGCCAAGGGATCCCAATAGCGCAGACTCCTGTACAGCAAATAACAACGCTCAGGAATCTGCGCACAGCAGCTAGGTGTAAATTTTGACACTTGTGCTGCATCTCCTTAAAAAGACTAGTAGTCACGCCTCCACTACTGTTTGACAGTATAATGGGCTAAATAGTGTACGTGTTTTATTCAGCGTGTGCAAGGAGCAAAATTAAATAGAGCAACCTTTGACTTGTGCATCATTAATGCTGTTCAAGGTGTGGCTCTTGTACCTTGCAACACCTGAGGGGGGGGGTTAAAGGTAACCTTTGAAATTGGTTCAACTAGGCTTCGGCCTACACTCTGCTCCTCTCCTCCTCCTGCTGACCCTGGGCTCAAACAACGCCAGTTTCTGCCCGGACATGCTAGCTGCACAGAGAAAAACACCAGCCAATGTGTTAGTGGGGTTCAGCACCGCCAGCTGTTCCCCTGCTGTGTAGTCGGCATCGTGTCCAGCACAAGCCACGCTGGCACAACTGAACAAAAGCTGCCACCAGTGCAGGCTTCGGCCTACACTTTGCTCCTCTCCTCCTCCTGCTGACCCTGGGCTCAAACAACGCCAGTTTCTGCCCGGACATGCTAGCTGCACAGAGAAAAACACCAGCCAATGTGTTAGTGGGGTTCAGCACCGCCAGCTGTTCCCCTGCTGTGTAGTCGGCATCGTGTCCAGCACAAGCCACGCTGGCACAACTGAACAAAAGCTGCCACCAGTGCAGGCTTCGGCCTACACTTTGCTCCTCTCCTCCTCCTGCTGACCCTGGGCTCAAACAACGCCAGTTTCTGCCCGGACATGCTAGCTGCACAGAGAAAAACACCAGCCAATGTGTTAGTGGGGTTCAGCACCGCCAGCTGTTCCCCTGCTGTGTAGCTGGCAACGTGTCCTGCAAACGCCACGCAGGCAGATGAACTGAAATTGAAGGGAGCCTGCCCCCCACCCCCAGGTGTTTCTATGTATAACAGCCACCTTGTACAGCAGTACTGCTGCATTTGTACAAGGTGGCTGACTTTTTGTCCTTGCCCACGTGGAACTCAAAACGTACAAAATGTGTCTCATTGAGACCATTCCACTGTCCCTGAGGTGTGACTTTCCTTTCTAATGATACGCAGCACCCCCCTTGGTAGCGCTTCCCGTCTTCTGACATCATTGGTTGGCTTGTTGCGCCTGTGCGTCCGCCCTGCCTGAAACAATGCTCCTTGTTGTCTTATTTTGACTGGCGAGGGTGTGATTGATGGGCACGAGCAGTGCATATCTTCACCTGTCTTAACTCATCTCCTTCCGCCTTCTTCAGACTAGGCAGCCTCATGGCCGCGGCATGCGAGAAGGGATCAGCAGAGGCCGCCCAGTCTGAAGCAGGTGTAAGGACGTGTGTGAGCGGCCAAAATATTTACTGCTCAAGGCCACGAATCACAGCACCGCAGTGTGACTTTATGAAAAGGCACTGTGGGTCTGGGATTTATGGCCATCGTTAACCGCACCGGCCAACATGAAATGAGGTCATAAGACGGGCAGCTCTAACAGGGCATTGCCAAGGGATAACACAAGAGCGCAGACTCCTGTAGAGCAAATAACAACGCTCAGGAAGCTGCGCCAAGCACCAAGGCGTTATTTGGGACACCTGTGCTGCGTCTCCTTAAAAAGCCAAGTCACGCATCCACTACAGTTTGACTGTAGAATGGGCTAAATTGTGTACGTCTTTCATTCAGCGTGTGCAAGTAGACAAATTAATAGAGCAACCTTTCACTTGTGCAGCATTAATACTGCACAAGGTGTGTCTCTTGTACTTTGTAACACCTGAGGGGGGGTTAAAGGTTTCCTTTGAAATTGGTTCAAATAGGCTTCGGCCTACACTCTGCTCCTCTCCTCCTCCTCCTGCTTCAACACGGGCTCTAACATCGCTAGTTTTTGACCGCAAGTGCTAGCTGCACAGAGAAAAACACACGCCATTGTGTTAGTGGGGTTCAGCAACGCCAGCTGTTCCCCCACTGTGTAGCCGGCAAAGTGTCCTGCAAACGCAACGCAGACACAAAGCTGCCTCCAGTGCAGGCTTCGGCCTACACTCTGCTCCCCCTGCTTACCCTTAGCTCCAACACCGCTAGTTGGGGCTCTAGGAAGACAATCTTTAATAGGCAACGCATCTGGGTTCCAGCACCGCCAGCTGGTTCTCGGCAGTGTTCTTGTCACAGGTACTCCCTCGTGCCAAGCCTGGTTTCAGCACCGTCAGCTGTTTCCGGGTTGTGTCAAGCTCACTGAGACGCCTATGCTTGCCCCGTCGTGGTGCGGTCGGGTTAGCCAACTCCAGGGTGCCTCCAGTTTAGGAGCTTCCTATGTGGGCTGCGTGAACTGGTAGTCAAGGCTGGTTCTGTAGTGCCAGTAGGCCCAGCTCCCCCTGTAGGACTGTTGGGGTTCGGTAACTGCGGCTGCCTCGCGGCCTAGCTGTTCTCTCCTCTCCTGTGGGCCTTGGGGTCCACCACCTGGTTCCAGAACCGTCAGCTGGTTCCAGGCCGAGCCTTTGGCTTAGGTGCCTCCTCCTGGGTATCCGAGTTCCGCCAACGTCAGGCGGTCCTTGGTAGTGCTTTTAAGCGCGGGCACCTACAGCTTAGTAACCGGGTTCCAGCACCGCCAGCTGGTCCTCGGTCGTGCCATTGGCTCTTGCACACTGGGGCAACGCATCTGGGTTCCAGCACCGCCAGCTGGTTCTCGGCAGTGTTCTTGTCACAGGTACTCCCTCGTGCCAAGCCTGGTTTCAGCACCGTCAGCTGTTTCCGGGTTGTGTCAAGCTCGCTGAGACGCCTATGCTTGCCCCGTCGTGGTGCGGTCGGGTTTGCCAACTCCAGGGTGCCTCCAGTTTAGGAGCTTCCTATATGGGCTGCGTGAACTGGTAGTCAAGGCTGGTTCTGTAGTGCCAGTAGGCCCAGCTCCCCCTGTAGGACTGTTGGGGTTCGGTAACTGCGGCTGCCTCGCGGCCTAGCTGTTCTCTCCTCTCCTGTGGGCCTTGGGGTCCACCACCTGGTTCCAGCACCGTCAGCTGGTTCCGGGCCGAGCCTTTGGCTTAGGTGCCTCCTCCTGGGTATCCGAGTTCCGCCAACGTCAGGCGGTCCTTGGTAGTGCTTTTAAGCGCGGGCACCTACAGCTTAGTAACCGTGTTCCAGCACCGCCAGCTGGTCCTCGGTCGTGCCATTGGCTCTTGCACACTGGGGCAACGCATCTGGGTTCCAGCACCGCCAGCTGGTTCTCGGCAGTGTTTTTGTCACAGGTACTCCCTCGTGCCAAACCTGGTTTCAGCACCGTCAGCTGTTTCCGGGGTGTGTCAAACTCGCTGAGACGCCTATGTTTGCCCCGTCGTGTTGCAGTCGGGTTAGCCAACTCCAGGGTGCCTCCAGTTTAGGAGCTTCCTATGTGGGCTGCGTGAACTGGTAGTCAAGGCTGGTTCTGTAGTGCCAGTAGGCCCAGCTCCCCCTGTAGGACTGTTGGGGTTCGGTAACTGCGGCTGCCTCGCGGCCTAGCTGTTCTCTCCTCTCCTGTGGGCCTTGGGGTCCACCACCTGGTTCCAGCACCGTCAGCTGGCTCCAGGCCGAGCCTTTGGCTTAGGTGCCTCCTCCTGGGTATCCGAGTTCCGCCAACGTCAGGCGGTCCTTGGTAGTGCTTTTAAGCGCGGGCACCTACAGCTTAGTAACGGGGTTCCAGCACCGCCAGCTGGTCCTCGGTCGTGCCATTGGCTCTTGCACACTGGGGCAACGCATCTGGGTTCCAGCAACGCCAGCTGGTTCTCGGCAGTGTTCTTGTCACAGGTACTCCCTCGTGCCAAGCCTGGTTTCAGCACCGTCAGCTGTTTCCGGGTTGTGTCAAGCTCGCTGAGACGCCTATGCTTGCCCCGTCGTGGTGCGGTCGGGTTAGCCAACTCCAGGGTGCCTCCAGTTTAGGAGCTTCCTATGTGGGCTGCGTGAACTGGTAGTCAAGGCTGGTTCTGTAGTGCCAGTAGGCCCAGCTCCCCCTGTAGGACTGTTGGGGTTCGGTAACTGCAGCTGCCTCGCGGCCTAGCTGTTCTCTCCTCTCCTGTGGGCCTTGGGGTCCACCACCTGGTTCCAGCACCGTCAGCTGGTTCCGGGCCGAGCCTTTGGCTTAGGTGCCTCCTCCTGGGTATCCGAGTTCCGCCAACGTCAGGCGGTCCTTGGTAGTGCTTTTAAGCGCGGGCACCTACAGCTTAGTAACCGTGTTCCAGCACCGCCAGCTGGTCCTCGGTCGTGCCATTGGCTCTTGCACACTGGGGCAACGCATCTGGGTTCCAGCACCGCCAGCTGGTTCTCGGCAGTGTTTTTGTCACAGGTACTCCCTCGTGCCAAACCTGGTTTCAGCACCGTCAGCTGTGTCCGGGGTGTGTCAAACTCGCTGAGACGCCTATGCTTGCCCCGTCGTGGTGCGGTCGGGTTAGCCAACTCCAGGGTGCCTCCAGTTTAGGAGCTTCCTATGTGGGCTGCGTGAACTGGTAGTCAAGGCTGGTTCTGTAGTGCCAGTAGGCCCAGCTCCCCCTGTAGGACTGTTGGGGTTCGGTAACTGCGGCTGCCTCGCGGCCTAGCTGTTCTCTCCTCTCCTGTGGGCCTTGGGGTCCACCACCTGGTTCCAGCACCGTCAGCTGGTTCCGGGCCGAGCCTTTGGCTTAGGTGCCTCCTCCTGGGTATCCGAGTTCCGCCAACGTCAGGCGGTCCTTGGTAGTGCTTTTAAGCGCGGGCACCTACAGCTTAGTAACCGTGTTCCAGCACCGCCAGCTGGTCCTCGGTCGTGCCATTGGCTCTTGCACACTGGGGCAACGCATCTGGGTTCCAGCACCGCCAGCTGGTTCTCGGCAGTGTTTTTGTCACAGGTACTCCCTCGTGCCAAACCTGGTTTCAGCACCGTCAGCTGTTTCCGGCGTGTGTCAAACTCGCTGAGACGCCTATGTTTGCCCCGTCGTGTTGCAGTCGGGTTAGCCAACTCCAGGGTGCCTCCAGTTTAGGAGCTTCCTATGTGGGCTGCGTGAACTGGTAGTCAAGGCTGGTTCTGTAGTGCCAGTAGGCCCAGCTCCCCCTGTAGGACTGTTGGGGTTCGGTAACTGCGGCTGCCTCGCGGCCTAGCTGTTCTCTCCTCTCCTGTGGGCCTTGGGGTCCACCACCTGGTTCCAGCACCGTCAGCTGGTTCCAGGCCGAGCCTTTGGCTTAGGTGCCTCCTCCTGGGTATCCGAGTTCCGCCAACGTCAGGCGGTCCTTGGTAGTGCTTTTAAGCGCGGGCACCTACAGCTTAGTAACCGTGTTCCAGCACCGTCAGCTGGTCCTCGGTCGTGCCATTGGCTCTTGCACACTGGGGCAACGCATCTGGGTTCCAGCACCGCCAGCTGGTTCTCGGCAGTGTTTTTGTCACAGGTACTCCCTCGTGCCAAACCTGGTTTCAGCACCGTCAGCTGTTTCCGGGGTGTGTCAAACTCGCTGAGACGCCTATGTTTGCCCCGTCGTGTTGCAGTCGGGTTAGCCAACTCCAGGGTGCCTCCAGTTTAGGAGCTTCCTATGTGGGCTGCGTGAACTGGTAGTCAAGGCTGGTTCTGTAGTGCCAGTAGGCCCAGCTCCCCCTGTAGGACTGTTGGGGTTCGGTAACTGCGGCTGCCTCACGGCCTAGCTGTTCTCTCCTCTCCTGTGGGCCTTGGGGTCCACCACCTGGTTCCAGCACCGTCAGCTGGTTCCGGGCCGAGCCTTTGGCTTAGGTGCCTCCTCCTGGGTATCCGAGTTCCGCCAACGTCAGGCGGTCCTTGGTAGTGCTTTTTAGCACGGGTACCTCCTGCTTATGAAATCTATTTAATAACATGAGAATAAACCTTTATTGTTGTACATAGCAGAATTTCCCTTCTGTTAATGACTGCTGTTTCTGTTCTGTAGTTCCCTAACCACCCTAACCCACAGCACTTTGGGGGCTAAGGAATATAATACACCAGAAGAACTTTCTCAAGTTGATTTATTGGAAGAGATTAACAGTCAGCCTTTGTACTTGTATGTCATGGGGCCGTCATATTATTCTTTGGCAATCTGCATGTTTGGCTGGACGAAAATAAGCCTTGGATGTCCTGGCTCATCTAGACTAGTAAAAATGGCACTTTTTCAGCAAATAAACCACCATCACCTGCTCTTTTGGGAAAATCAAGGTGAAGAGCCATCAATGAATGTCTAAAAGTGCCTTATACCCTTTTCTCATCAGGTTAGGCTTTCTGTCACCTAGGCGATACCTTTGCTTAATATCAGGTTAGTGTCATCATAACCATCACCATTGTTATCCAACACTATTGCAGATCATGCTTCAAGTATTCCTCCTTCTTCCCCATCACACCAGCAAAAAGCTATTCTGATTCTGTGTCAAGAAAAATGGCCTTCTCTCCCGAGTCATCAATTGATTATCTAAATAATCTCTCATGTTGTCAACTGCTTGTGGAGCAATCACTGCCATACCACCTTGTGGAATATGCTACGTTTTGATAAATAATGTTGTGCTCTTAGTCTTGCTGAAATATAAACAGCCACAATTCTTTCCTGCAAAAATAATATTGTTCTCTCAATTTCTCTTTGAGCTCCAAAAAAGTGAACTGAACTGTTGACACCTGGAGCAGCAACTGGCAGGTATGATCTTAACGGGTATGATCTTAACTGGGTGAATGTTTTGACTGTCAATAATACATCACCACAACTGGGACAATTAGTGAAGCCTCCATGACTGGAAACTATGTTCATTTCCACCATCATTTAATTATCTCCTTCTACAACTCCTTTGTATCCTGCCCAACACACATGACCCCATCGCCAACAGCCACATTGCATAGCATTAAATCCAAATATAGGCCTCATTATTTTGCATTCATATAAGATAAAATGCTGCCAAAAGGTTTTACAGCTTGAAGGTATAGATGAAAAATGCCAAACAGCTGATCAGTTGATATCGTGTCCCATGCAGCAACTCTCAAACTAGTTAGCTTCCCTTGGGCTGCAGCTGTGAATTGTTGAGATCAGCAATCCCGGGAAAATTATGGCATCCTTATGATCAGGAAATGTAATTCACACTCCAGGCATGGAACAAGTCCTGAATTTAAATGCACAACATTTTTTTTAGAAATATACCTGCTTGATGAAGGTGGGGGCAATGGTAAATGAAAGTGTCTGCTTATTACAACTATTATTTCATATTAAAGCATGCTCTCCTGGCTTTGCAAATACAGAATGCCTAATTTGTTATGTCATAACATGCTGTCTTTAGATGCTGAAAATGTTGGAGTGTCTGCATGAGAATCGTAAACTAGGTGATTACTATATCATGCAGCAGTCAAACCAAAGCTTGGTCTACTTTGAGATCCCCCATAGTCATCTTATGTCTCCTACTAAAGCCTTTTGAAGAGACATCAAAATTTGTCAGTTGGGACAAGTATAGAATCAACAATTTCATCCCTCTTACATTAATCCTCTTCAAAACACTCACCACAATATAAGGGAGGATGGATGAGAAGCATCAATTTTCACATTTAAACCAAGGCCATGTGTGTTAGGAGTCGAGTTTCCTCTGCTGCACAGGGGGAATCTCGATCCGTGTCTGCTGCAGTCTCCCATTCTGCTTTGGCCGCAGTGGGCTCTGCTCAGCGGAGGCGTCGCTCCCAGCGTCTTGCTGGGACTGATTCTGTGCAAAGGGTTACTGCTGCCTTTTCTGGCTCTCCTGTTGTACCCTGCACTGATCTGCGGCAAGCGGGCTTCTCTGGGACAAAGTCCTTATTTGCACACACTGAGCATGCCCAGGGCAAGATCTCCCGTTGGAGATCGAGGGCCACATGCTCAGGTACTGCAGCACATCCCATTGGTCCTTTTGGCAGGTCCTGAAAGGGCAAAACTTCTGTAGCTGTTTCCTGTGCTGCAACTATATAAACTGCGCATGACCGCACGGCCATGCGCTAGTATTGTCTTGATATAATGTGTGTGTGTAGATGGATGTATGTCGATGGATGAAAGCTCCTAAGTATCCCTCCCTAGTGTTGTTGACTGCTCGCGGATGATGGTAGCTATCTAGCGCCCGACTAGCCATCTGCACGTTACACACATCACAGCGTCCAGTTGCTGTGTCCGCCAGCACGGCGCCGTGCGCTTCCTCTGCGCTTTCCTTACCCAAGCCTGGGTGGTTAGTGGCGTCCGTCAGTGCGGCACCGCATGCACTCTCGTGCCTTTATATACTATTTTAATAGTTTCCTTACACACCCAGTTGCGGTGTTGTGCCAGCAAGTGGTCTAATCGGACTTCAATCCTGAGTTGGGGTTGTGTTCGCTGACTTCTTGCTCGCGCTCTATGTGTGGTACCGCGGTCCTGTGACGCAACAGGATCGCTTCCTTCACGCAGGGTAAAGTTAACCCGTGCGTGTATACTTATAGTACCGCCATATAGTCCGTCTTACTAGCAGCAGGGTTTTTACCTGCACGGTGGACCTCGGACTGCGAACGCACCTAGTTTCATATCATCTATACTTGGTGCGTTCATTCATGAGCACTCTGAAACAGGTTTTCTTAGGACCTCGTGTCACCCATGATATGGCGCTCCAACTGTTGGCATTGACTCAGGGCTCGTCCTTGGTAAGCCTTTTTGCCGTCCACTTCCGCACTCTAGCATCTGAGCTGGAGTGGTCGGATAAAGCCCTTATCCCTATATTTTGGAGGGGGCTGGCTGACCACGTTAAGGACGCCCTGGCCACTAGGGAGATTCCCGCCACACTGGAAGAATTAATAACAGTTTCTACTCGTATTGACCTCCGTTTTCACGAGCGGAGGTTAGAGCGAGCCCAGTGTAGGCAGAGGTTTCGGCTGGCTCCCACCTTCGCCAAACCTCTGGAATCTCCAGTCCAGGCTCCTGAGTCCCATGAACCTAAGGTAGTGTCACGAGCGGGATCTAAGTCCCGGACCGCTCGTGCACTCCAGGTTTGCCATGTATGCCAACAGTCAGGACATCTTGCCACCAGATGTCATCAGCGGTCGAGGAAACGTCAGCGTCTAGTGGTAGTAGGTGGAGGTGCACTAGATACTGCGACGTTTGCCTCCAAATTGTCCTTTAAGGGGACAATTACTTTTGGCTCATCCTCCCACTCGGTAGACCTCTGCGTGGATTCTGGGGCGGAGGGCAATTTTATGTCTTCTGCCTTCGCCCAACGTCACGCAATACCCCTGATAATGCTACCTCAACCAGTAACGGTACGAGTGGTGAATGGGTCGACACTTCCCGCACAGATAACTCATCAGACCTTTCCTTTTACTCTGTCCATGTCCCGATCCCATCAGGAGATTATATCTCTGCTCATCATTCCTGAGGGGATTGATGAGGTCCTGTTGGGGATACCTTGGTTACGGTACCACTCTCCTGACATCGAGTGGTCCTCGGGCAGAATTCTGGGATGGGGTGAATCATGTGGGGGTAGGTGTCACCGAGAGTGCGTTCAGGTTGCTACTACTGAGGTACCCGCAGATCTATCCTCTCTCCCCAAGCAATATTGGTCTTACGCAGACATGTTCTCCAAAAAGGCGGCGGAGACCCTTCCGCCCCATCGCCCCTATGACTGTCCTATCGATCTCTTGCCTGGTGCGGAGCCTCCCCGGGGTCGAGTTTATCCATTATCTCTCCCGGAGACGGAGGCCATGTCTCAGTACATTCAAGAGACTCTGGCAAGAGGGTTTATCAGGAAGTCAGTGTCACCTGCTGGGGCAGGGTTCTTCTTCGTGCAGAAGAAGAATGGGGAACTATGTCCATGCATAGACTACAGGGGTCTTAACGCTATCACCGTTAAGAACAAGTATCCTTTGCCCTTGATATCCGAGCTCTTCGATAGGCTTCGGGGAGCTAGAGTGTTTACTAAATTAGATCTGCGGGGTGCTTATAACCTGATTCGCATCCGTGAGGGGGACGAATGGAAAACGGCGTTTAACACCAGAGATGGGCACTATGAGTATCTGCTGATGCCCTTCGGGCTCTGTAATGCCCCAGCCGTTTTCCAAGACTTTGTCAACGACATCTTCCGGGATATGCTTTCCACCTCAGTTGTAGTCTATCTGGATGATATTCTCATCTTTTCTCTAGATATTGACTCCCACTGGAGAGATGTTGGCAGAGTCTTCGACCTCCTACGGGCAAACTCTCTTTATGCTAAGTTGGAGAAGTGTATGTTCGAGCAGGAGTCTTTGCCGTTCCTGGGCTATATCATCTCCACCCAGGGATTGGCTATGGATCCTGCCAAACTACAGGCTGTGATGGACTGGCAAGAGCCCCATTCTCTTAAAGCAGTGCAGCGCTTTATGGGGTTCATTAACTATTACCGCCAGTTCATTCCCCACTTCTCAACTCTGGTAGCTCCCTTGGTAGCCCTCACCAAGAAGGGAGCGAATCCCAAATTGTGGTCGGAAGAGGTCTCCAAGGCCTTCACTTCTATTAAGTCCCACTTTGCTAGCGCTCCCATCTTACATCGTCCCGATGTGGATAAGCCATTCCTAATGGAGGTGGATGCCTCATCCGTTGGTGCTGGAGCAGTCCTCTATCAAAAGGATGCTCAAGGTCGGAAGCATCCATGCTTCTTCTTCTCTAAGACCTTCTCGCCAGCGGAGAGAAACTACTCCATCGGGGATAGGGAGTTGCTAGCAATGAAGTTGGCCTTTTCAGAGTGGAGACACCTTCTGGAAGGTGCGCGGTTTCCCTTCCAAGTTTACACGGACCACAAAAATTTGGTCTACTTGCAAACAGCCCAGCGGCTAAATTCTCGCCAAGCCAGATGGTCCTTGTTCTTTTCCCGGTTCCACTTTTCCCTTCATTTTCTCGCCGGGGAGAAGAATATTCGTGCTGACGCTCTCTCTCGCTCCCTTATGTCAACTGAAGAGGAGGAAGAGGAGCCTCGGCTTATTGTCCCTTCTGAGAGCCTGAGAACCGTAGCGCCGGTTTCGCTGGAGTCTGTGCCACCGGGCAAGACTTTTGTGCCTACTAATTTGCGACCGGAGGTTCTCTCTTGGGCTCATTCGTCCAGGGTGGGTGGACACTTTGGGACAAAGAGGACATCTGAGCTACTGGCGAGGACGTACTGGTGGCCGCATATGGTCCGGGATGTCAGGGATTATATTCTGGCGTGTGTCTCCTGTGCCAAAAATAAATCTCCGCGTCAAAGGCCAGCTGGGTTGCTCTATCCCTTGCCGGTGGCAGATAGGCCCTGGGAGATGGTCGGGATGGACTTTGTCGTGGGTTTACCCAAATCTCGCGGCTGTACCATCATTTGGGTCATCACCGATCATTTCTCGAAAATGGTGCATTTGGTGCCGCTGCCACGGTTACCTTCTGCACGGGCCTTGGCAGCGTTGTTCATTAAACACATCTTCCGCCTACATGGTATGCCTGACAAAATTGTCAGTGACCGGGGTCCCCAGTTTGCGTCTCGGTTCTGGAGAGAGCTTTGTCGTCTTCTCAGTATTGAGTTGAATCTCTCTTCCGCTTATCATCCCGAGACGAATGGGTTGGTAGAGAGGGCCAACCAGACCTTGGTCACATACCTGTGACATTTTGTTTCAGCCAGGCAGGATGACTGGGCATCTTTGCTATCATGGGCAGAGTTTGCGCTGAACATCGCCGTAGCCGACTCCACTGGACAAACCCCATTCCTCCTCAACTATGGTCAGCATCCACGGGTACCTGTGCCTATGCCCGTGTCTTCCGCAGACTCCAGGGTGGCAGACTGGGCTGTGGAGGCACGGGATATTTGGGACCGCACTCAGGATGCCATTTGGGCCTCTAAGGAGAGAATGAGGTCCTCCGCCGATGCTCATTGGCGCCCCGCTCCGACCTTTGCTCCTGGCGACTTAGTGTGACTCTCCGCCCGTAACATCAGGCTGCTTGTTGAGTCCAATAAGTTTGCTCCTCGCTACTTAGGTCCCTTCAAGGTCCTCGAACAGGTTAATCCTGTGGTCTACCGTCTGGCCCTTCCTCCACGCCTTGGTATCACCGACACCTTTCATGTGTCCCTTCTTAAGCCCGTATACATGTCCCGGTTTTCTGAGACATCTGCCGAGACATCGGGTTCGTCTACGGACGATTTCGAGGTGAACGCTATCTTGGGGTGCAAGGTGGTACGTGGCAAAAAATTTTTTGGGGTGGATTGGAAGGGTTATGGCCCTGAGGATAGGTCCTGGGAGCCTGCTGAGCACATTCGGGCTCCGCAGCTTATTGCTGCCTTCGAACGCAGCGAGGCCCAAGGAGGGGGGGGCCCTAGGGGGGGGTGATGTTAGGAGTCGAGTTTCCTCTGCTGCACAGGGGGAATCTCGATCCGTGTCTGCTGCGGTCTCCCATTCTGCTTCGGCCGCAGTGGGCTCTGCTCAGCGAGGCGTCGCTCCCAGCGTCTTGCTGGGACTGATTCTGTGCAAAGGGTTACTGCTGCCTTTTCTGGCTCTCCTGTTGTACCCTGCACTGATCTGCGGCGAGTGGGCTTCTCTGGGACTAAGTCCTTATCTGCACACACTGAGCATGCCCAGGGCAAGATCTCCCGTTGGAGATCGAGAGTCACATGCTCAGGTACTGCAGCACATCCCATTGGTCCTTTTGGCAGGTCCTGAAAGGGCAAAACTTCTGTAGCTGTTTCCTGTACTGCAACTATATAAACTGCGCATGACCGCACGGCCATGCGCTAGTATTGTCTTGATATAATGTGTGTGTGTAGATGGATGTATGTCGATGGATGAAAGCTCCTAAGTATCCCTCCCTAGTGTTGTTGACTGCTCGCGGATGATGGTAGCTATCTAGTGCCCGACTAGCCATCTGCACGTTACACACATCACAGCGTCCAGTTGCTGTGTCCGCCAGCACGGCGCCGTGCGCTTCCTCTGCGCTTTCCTTACCCAAGCCTGGGTGGTTAGTGGCGTCCGTCAGTGCGGCACCGCATGCACTCTCGTGCCTTTATATACTATTTTAATAGTTTCCTTATACACCCAGTTGCGGTTTTGTGCCAGCAAGTGGTCTAATTGGACTTCAATCCTGAGTTGGGGTTGTGTTCGCTGACTTCTTGCTCGCGCTCTATGTGCGGTACCACGGTCCTGTGACGCAACAGGATCGCTTCCTTCACGCAGGGTGAACTTAACCCGTGCATGTATACTTATAGTACCGCCATATAATCCGTCTTACTAGCAGCAGGGTTTTTACCTGCACGGTGGACCTCGGACTGCGAACGCACCTAGTTTCATATCATCTATACTTGGTGCGTTCCGCCAGTCCTTAACAATGTGTTTGTTGGTTAACTTCAAGGTCTATGTTATACATTCTGTAGGATTTGAGCAAGAGAGCGAGGAGGAGGAAGAAAAGGAAGGGAAACAACAGTATATGGATGTAGAGGGGAAATAAAGTGGGCAAACATAGGATGTGAGTGAAAATAATGATGACAACAACAATGCTTACAATAAATAATAACCATGGTGCAATAAAAATAACCTAGTCAAGCCCAGCCAGCATGCAATATGAATGCTGGAACATTTGTGCGATGACAGGTGCATTGTTACCATCAAGCAAAGGGAAGGGTAAGATAGCAATGTTTTAAGAGGGGGAGAAATTTTTTCCTGGATTCTAAAAGAGAGTCCAATTTATTATTGCCATAATAAGCTGTTTTACCAAATCTGCAAGGCTTTCTTCAAGAGAACATTTTCTCATGACTGATCAGCAGACCCTTGTGCGATCACTGTAGACACAACACTCTCGCACATATGCCATTAATACAGCTACAGCAAGTAGTTGAAAAAGCATCAGTAAAAGCTATTGTACATGTGACAAGATGAATCATATGTTTTATCTGCCTTTGTGACAATATGATCAGCCAGATTCGTTTGTACCTACCCTTCTTAGACAGATAACCTGAGCTCCAATATCATGGACTTTTGCCTCAGCAGATTGGGCCAGTGGCAAAACTTGACTCAGTTTGCTATGTCAGAAAAGGTATTCACCACAGTCAGTAGCTTTATCAAGTGGACCAAGTTATCCACAGGCATAGAAAACCTTACATTTGTCAAAAAGAATCAGTCATGGAACATTTCTGCTTTCTTTCACTTATGGCTGATACCAATGATTAAACCATGTGCCTGTCTGATTGTTTATGGACTGTCTTCTACACTGAAAGTATTTAACAAATATGTTAGACCGCACCCAATACTGACACCGTCTCCATGGACATCAGGGCGCTCGTCCATACCAGGGGGTCCGTCCCAGCAAGAGAGTCCACAATCGAAGTATAAAAATGACAGCGCCACACCAGGAAGTGACAGACAGTAACCTTCTTTATTCTGCCTCCTGCGATTGTGTCTTCTACACTGATCTGCTGCCATCATTGTTGATGGCCACCACTCCATTGGGCATCCAATCAATAGCAATCATGCCATCTATACTATGGTAACAATGGTGCTGAGGCTTCTACTGCTGGCACCACACTGCCAAACTACTTTGCCCATCCTAATTCTCTATCATGTTGCTTCTACTGCTGCCACTGCCAGTGCACAGCTATACCAGCCACAAATCTGACTGCTCACTGTGTTGTATAGTGTTGGGAGACCTTACTGAAGGTACACAAGTCATGAGACGATTCCCAAATAAGGTTAAATTATGAAAAGGCTTGATGACACATCTTTGTTTCACATTGAAAACAGCTAACCTGTTCCTGTTAATTAAAAAAGGGGTAGTTTCTGGATAGCTTGATTATTTTGATTATATCAATCCAGTTTGTGGAAATAATTTGAAACCAGCCCATTCGTTTTTGCTCATTAAATAAAACAATAATTTTGAATTGCTTGGGAAAATGTATTGCTATTTCATTTATGATAGGAAAAAGCTCTTGATACCTATCAAAAAGGAAGTATTGTTTTACGAACAAGTGTGAAAAAGGCTTCTTCTGTTTGCACATTTGATTATAAACCTCAGCAAGCCAGGTAAGCATTTTTTGCTTTTTTTTACAATTTACGTTGTTTAAAATGTGTGATATTGCACTGTATTGTTAAATAGGTTGTTGGTTATCACCAATTACCATTCATTTTTTCCTTGCATTATAGTCTCAGATCACTTGGAAATTAATTATCCTGCGTTTGTATTACGGAGCTCATAAGGGGTTCAATATAGCCCTAGGAGAATTCTTAGTTTTAAACACGTATTTTACAGGCAATTATAGGCTGTTCAGCATAGTAATTTATTCAAAATGATTCATTTTGAGAAGGAAAATTCCAGAAATTTGGCAAAATTGATATTCAAACAATGCACCCAGCTCTATTTAACAGCATTGTAAGTGCCTTCCTATTCACATGTGACTTTAATTGGACTAATCCCAATGTGTGGTGGAGAGATTACACTTTAGTTTTATCCATTTTTATATCAAATTTCATAGAAATCTTTATGCTATTGAAAAACATGCATAAAATACATATCAATTACCATTACTCTGTTTTCATCATCTCCTATTTCTCCTTTCGAAAACGATAATATATACTTCTATATTCAGAAAGTGTACATTTATTTTTGATTTGAAAGAAGGCATTATACTTGTCAAAACCATATTAATATTTACTAGTAGTGCAATGCTAGTCTGGAAGATGAAATCTTTTGAACCTACTTTATATATTTGTTTATAGCTTACATGAAAAGGCAAACATGTATGACTGTTGACAAAAATACAAAATGCACATTTAATTCCTTTTCTTCGTATATGTCTTTGTTTCTCAATCTTTTTTCTTTCTCAAATTTTCTCAACTTGCATCTACATATTCGTTATTAGAGATGCGAAAATATATTCAAATTGATATCGTATCGAAATATTATACAAATCCACATTTGCCAAAATGCTGATTTTTTAAGTTCGCTTCCATAAGAATTAAACAAAATTGCAGCCACTATCTGACATTTTGCTGAACCATGAAGGTTCAAAAATGTATACAAAAAAATAGCTGCTCACCTCTCAAGCCTATCTGCTAGTTACTGTCACCTGCCTCATTATAGACAAATCCTATTACTACCTCCAAGCAATGACTCCCAGGCCTTTTCACACTCTTGAAGCTCCAGGAGCTTCAACTGAACTGATTAACCATTGCACTGCCTGCAAGGAAAAAAAACCTGCACTGTTTAATAAGATGGTGAAGTACTTCTAACCAGTTCAGGAGTATTGTGAAACCAGATGCCGATGTCTTCTGGCCCCTTTCTGTCACTGTATCCCTATGACAGTACCTCTATTTTAAGAGAAACCTACGGATAATTAGGGCCAGGATGTGCTGCTTGAAAGATAGGACCAAACTGATCATATGAACCTCAGATCCTGTAATCTACATTATCTCTTCAGGACCGTAACCCTTCCAGTGTACCAGATACTGAAGAGACAGACAAACCAAGCAAGCCAATCTTAGCTATTTGAAATTCCAATTTCCCATCAAGAATGACTTAGGGTATGTGTCCACGTGCAGGAAACGCTGCGTGTCTGACGCTGCATAGAGTTGCAGCGTCAGACACGCAGCGTCCAGATGTTACAGCATAGTGGAGGGGATTGAATGAAATCCCGTCTCCACTATGCGTGGTAACACGCACGCGGCGGCCCTGCGACTCCGGACATGCTGCACGTCTTTTCAGATCGCAGCACGTCCGTATATCTTGCGGCGACGCAGCGTCGCCGCAAGATATAGCACAGGGCCCTATGGTGGGGAGCGATGATCCCGGATGTGTGCTATGAACACATCCGGCATCATCGCGTCCTAGAAAGGGGCAGGGCTTAGCGCAGAGCGGCTAAGCCGCTCCGGCGATACCGCCGGCCATCCTGAAAGTGGACACATACCCTAAGGAAGGTGGTGGTGGAGATGGCTGAAAGGAAACAATGTATTTTTGGTAGAAATTGGTGAAACACATTATGAATTTTAAAAGTGGGCGGCAAAGCAAGGTGAAATGCTACTGGATTGATGAAGGCCACAATCTTATAGGAAATATACCCCCAAAAAATATTTAGTGACAAACCAATCGTTAAATATTAATCAAATTATTTTATTTTTAAAAAGGACATAACACAGCAAATAACACTTTTTTGTTATACAAATTAATATATATCAATATTAATTTATTAAAAATAAGAATGAATAAAAATGCAATAAGTATGTGAAGGGGCTAGGGCACGCCAAGACTGATTGGTAAAGATAAAATATAACATCAATTAAGTATACATAATCAAAGAAGAAACCTTTATAATCAATAAAATAATTGCACGGCTGAAAAAACAAATTAATATATATTCTCACAATGAAATTACAGTAAAATTATTATAAATAATATTAAATAAATAATATTTCATGTGATGATACAAAAATCAATATTTATATAAATCTATACACCCGATCACTGCCTATGAATATTATATAATTGGTAACATGATGTAAAGAGATAATATCATTAAAGAAATAAAAAATAAAAAATAAAAAATAATAATAAATAGAATAAAAAAATAATTTTTTATATATATGTGTATGTGTATAAGGTGAAAAAATATATAAAAATGTGAGAAAATTATGTGAACACAATTAATAAATATTATTGAAATTATATGTAAAACTAACAATATATTAAAAAGTGATGAAGCATATAAAATATTAGGGTGTGAATAAAAATATTATGTGCCAATGATTTAATTTCAAATATACATATAAGTATGTGAAATGATAACAATAAGTGAATGAGGTGAAAATAAAATAATTAATGAATATTTGATTGTATGAGGAATAAAAATATAAGGTATGAATGTATAGATTTTACTAAATTGGTTATATTTTGAATATTATTTGGTATTTATTTTCTATATAGGATTTCTTCACAATCTTATAGGGACTGATGAACCTGGGTTCCAGTTTCCAAGAAGGAACCTTCAACTTAATGTTCTTCAAGGACAACTACATCAAACCACCAACACACAAGTCCGGACCCACCAAACGTCTTCAATCAACCACACTTCTATTTGGACCCCATATTCAAATTATCAAAAACACCTTGCAACACTGATGTAATAAATATAGAAAACTGTTCCTCTTCAAGTACTCCTCAAGAATGATTTCTATTGAAGGAGAAGAATTGAGGATGAAATTGAAATGTCCCAAGGAATGAGGACTTGTCAGAGGCTTCATGACAATGGTTATTCACAGTGAATTCAGCTAGAGGAAAGTAAGAAACCCAATCCTCCCAATTCTGGGACACAAAACACCTAACACATGACTCAAGATTCTGGTTCACACATTCAGTTTGCCTATCAGACTGTGGATGAAAGGCAGAAGAAAATTAATGATAGACCGACAAAGAGAACAAACTGCTTTCCAAAATTTGAATATAAATTGCACCCCTTGATTTGAAACAATATCACAAGTGTTACGCCCACAGGGTAACTTACTAGACCACTGATGGTGCAGTGGTAGCTGTATACCCGATACTCAAGAGACAGGAGAATGAGCTTCATAAAACCAAAGATATTTATCAAAGGAAGTTTAACAAAATGGGAAAAGGTGCCTGAGGGGAGGACCCCCGGGATCACGACACTGTACCACATAGTGGAGCACCTGGCAAGGTATATCCCTATACAGAAATTCACCCTTCACAACACTAAAAGGACTTAATGCTGCAAATCCCAGACCAGAGAGACAACCCATACAGACTGGATAGCAGAGACTGTAGAATACTGGCTTTGTCAGTGGAGAGAATCCCAGGAGTTCCGTGTAATCCTGGAAAAGATTGATGCAGCAGGTAGTGGTATCTGGATAGATCCCACAGGAATCCAGGATAGGGAACTGCCAGCAGAGGAGTCTGTGGAGACATAGATATTATTACAGTGCAAAGCCACAGACTTAGAATCGCAGAGCACAGCAGAGTGTGGCCTGAGCAGAAGGCAATGATCCTAAGAATGAACATGGTGCCCAGGCACCTTCCTTAAGGGGAGGATGCCTTTTATCCACAGAGCATCACGGCACAGATAGCCTTAATAGAGAGCAGGTGCTCTGCAGCTTTAAGTATGTGCAGGAAATGGGGCGCGCCTCCTAAGAGCATTTCCAGGAGTCCTGCCAAGGGGATGCAGGTTCCTAGCAGAGAAAGGAGCCATCGATTGTTTGGAGCCACAGACAGGGTGAGCAGTAGCAGTGGAGCTGCATGATAGGTGCCGGTCTCCCTGTCCATTAGAGACAGGGCCTGTGGCTGAGGGTATGACAACAAGGAGTCCCATGTAACTTCAAGATTTCTTTAATAAAAATTTGCGCCAAGGTCTTGGCATTAGGTAAAGTAGGTGGCACAATGAAGTGAGACATCTTTCTGAATCTGCCCACTACCACCAATAAAACAGTATTACCAATATGGGTAGATCAGTGATGAAATCTACTGATAAATGAGTCCAAGGTCTACAGGAAATCGACAAAGGTTGAAGAGTCCCAGATGTGGGGTCTTAAAACATTCAGAAATACTGCAGGCATCTATATACTCTTGAACAATCTGGTGCACCCCAGACCACTAAAAAAGAATAAGAAGATCTCTGGTGGCTTTATTACCATGATGTCCAGCCAAGACCGTATCATGATGTTCACCTAAAATTTTAAGATGGAGATTCACAGAAACAGTTTACCTGAAGGACAAGCATCAGGGGCATCCCCCTGAGCCTCTACAACCTCCTTCTCCAGATCAGAACATATAGTAGCAATAACTAATCCTTTCTGTAATATAGGAATCAGTTCACAATTATCTTTTCCCCCAGAATAACAGCAAAATGAAGTATCTGCTCTAATGTTCTTATCCCACAGCCTATCGGTCACAAAATATATGAATCTGGTGAAGACTATCTTGCCTTTCTAGGTGTCAGATGCTTTGCAGATTCTAACTATAAAAGATTTTTATGATTTGTGATTACATGACTGGTTGTACTGCCCCATCCAAAAAATGGTGCCACACTTCAAAAGCCAACGTTATTGCCGAGAGTTTTCTATTACCAGTGTAGTTTTTCTTAGCTGATGACAGTTACTTTAAAAAGTATGCACATGGACACAATTTACTTCGATATGCGCCCTGCAACGATACTCCCACTTCAGACATGTCAACCTCTACAATGAATGGCTGAGTGACATCAAGCTGTATAAGAATCATCACAAAACAAAAACATTTCTTTAACCCCTTTCTGCCATATGAACTACTGTCCCGTCGAGGTGACCTGGGACTTAGTTCCCAGGGATGGGATAGTACGTCATAGGCGATTGGCCACGTTCACAGGGGAGCACGGCCGATCGCCGCCGGGTGTCAGCTGATTATTACAGCTGACATCCGGCACTATGCGCCAAGAGTGGTCATAGACCGCTCCTGGCATATTAACCCCCAGAACACTGCAATCAAACATGATCGCAGTGCTCCGGCGGCATAGGGAAGCATCGTGCAGGGAGGGGCTGCCTGTGTGCTTCCCTGAGACCCTAAGAACAACGCAATGTGATTGCATTGCTCAGAGGGTCTCCTCCCTGCAGGCCTCGGATACAAAATGGCTGCAGGGCTCCTTCCGGGTCCTGCAGGGAGGTAGCTCGCAAGTGCCTGCTCAGAGCAGACACCAGCAAGCCTCCAGCAGTGCCTGTCAGATCGCTGATCTGACACAGTGCTGTGCAGTGTCAGATCAGTGATCTGACAGTATACTGTGATGTCCCCCCCTGGGGCAATGTTGTAAAGTAAAAAAAAAATATTTACATGATTAAAAAAAATAATTAAAAAAATTCCTAAATAAAGAAAAAAAAATTGTTCCAATAAATACATTTCTTTATCTAAATCTAAAAAAAACAATAAAAGTACACATATTTAGTATCGCCGCATTCTTAATGACCCGTCCTATAAAACTGTCCCACTAGTTAACACCTTCAGCGAACACCGTAAAAAAAACAAAATAACGCTTTATTATCATACCGCCAAACAAAAAGTGGAATAACACACAATCAAAAAGACGGCTATAAATAACCATGGTACCGCTGAAAATATCATCTTGTCCCGCAAAAAACGAGCCACCATACAGCATCATCGGCGAAAAAATAAAAATAGTCCTCAGAATAAAGCAATGCAAAAATAACTATTTTTTATATAAAATAGTTTTTATCGTATAAAAGCGCCAAAACATAAAAACATGATATAAATGATGTATCGCTGTAATCATATAGACCCGAAGAATAAAACTGCTTTATCAATTTTATCAAATGTGTAACGGTATATATGCCCCCCCTAAAAAGAAATTCACGAATAGCTGGTGTTTGGTCATTCTGCCTCACAAAAATCGGAATAAAAAGCGATCAAAAGATGTCATATGCCCGAAAATGGTACCAATAAAAACGTCAACTTGTCCCGCAAAAAACAAGACCTGACATGACTCTGTGGACCAAAATATGGAAAAATTACAGCTCTCAAAATGTGGAGATGCAATAAAAAGCATCTTTTAGTGTGTGACAGCTGCCAATTATAAAAATCCGCTAAAAATCCTGCTATAAAAGTAAATCAAATCCCCTTCATCATCCCCTCAGTTAGGGAAAAATAATACATTTTTAAAAATGTATTTATTTCCATTTTCCCATTTTAGGGTTAGGGTTGGGGCTAAAGTTTGTGTTAGGGCTAGAGTTAGGGTTGGGGCTAAAGTTAGGGTTAGGATTGGGGCTAAAGTTAGGGTTAGGGCTACAGTTAGGGTTGGGGCTAGAGTTAGGTTTGGAGCTAAATTTAGGGTTAGGGTTGGGGCTAAAGTTAGGGTTAGGATTAGGGCTAAAGATAGGGTTAGGGCTGGGGCTAAAGTTAATGTTTGAATTACAAAATTTACAGTTGGGATTAAGGTTGGGATTAGGGTTAGGGGTGTGGTTAGGGTTATGGTTGGGATTAGGGTTAGGGGTGTGTTTGAGTTAAGGGTGTGGTTAGGGTTGGGATTAGGATAGGGGTGTGTTGGGGTTAGGGGTGTGTTGGGGTTAGAGGTGTGGTTGGTAGGGTTGAGCGACTTTTACTTTTATAGGATCAGGTCGGGTTTTACGAAACCCGACTTTTTCAAAAGTCGGGTCGAGTGAAATCGGCAGATCCTATAAAAAAGTCGGGGTCGGGGTCGGCCGAAACTCGAAACCCAATGCAGTGCATTGGGTTTCCAATGGTTCCCAGGGTCTGAAGGAGAGGAAACTCTCCTTCAGGCCCTGCGATCCATATTTAAGTGTAAAATAAAGAATTAAAACAAAAAATATCGCTATACTCACCCTCGGACGCGCCCTGGTACTAACCGGGAACCTTCCTTCCTTCGAATCAGCGCTTGCAGGACCTTGCGGTGACGTCGCGGCTTGTGATTGGTCGCGCGACCGCCCATGTGACCGTTCTCGCGACCAATCACAAGCCGCGACGTCACCGCAAGGTCCTGGAAGCGCTGATTCTTAGGAAGGAAGGCTGCCGGAAAGAAGCAGGGCGCGTCCGAGGGTGAGTATATTCCTATTAGGTATATACTCACCCTCGGATGCGCCCTGCTTCTTTCCGGCAGCCTTCCTTCCTAAGAATCAGCGCTTCCAGGACCTTGCGGTGACGTCGCGGCTTGTGATTGGTCGCGCGAGCGGTCACATGGGCGGTCGCGCGACCAATCACAAGCCGCGACGTCACCGCAAGGTCCTGCAAGCGCTGATTCGAAGGAAGAAAGGCTGCCGGTTAGTACCAGGGCACGTCAGAGGGTGAGTATAGCGATATTTTTTATTTTAATTCTTTATTTTACACTTAAATATGGATTCCGATACCGATTTCCGATATTGCAAACATATCGGAACTCGGTATCGGAATTCCGATACCAGATTCAGAAGATCGCCGACCTCATGGCCAACCCCACACAGGGGTGGGGTCGGGTTTCATGAAACCCAACTTTGCCAAAAGTCGGCGACTTCTGAAAATAGCCAACCCGTTTTGCTCAACCCTAGTGGTTGGGATTAGAGTTAGGGGCATGTTCAGGTTAGGGGTGTGGTTAGGGTTATGGTTAGGGCTTGGATTAGAGTTAGGGGTGTGTTTGGGTTAGGGTTTTAGTTAGAATTGGGGGTTTCCACTGTTTAGGCACATCAGGGGCTCTCCAAGCGTGACATGGCAGCCGATCTCAAGTCCAGCCAATTCTGTCCTGAAAAAGTAAAACACAAGTTTCTTCGGGGTCTAGATCCCAATATGGCGTCACTTGTGGGGTGTTTCTACTGTTTAGGTACATTAGGGGCTCTGCAAACCCAATGTGACGCCTGCAGACCATTCCATCTAAGTCTGCTTTCCAAATGGTGCTCCTTCCCTTCTGAGCTCTGCCATGCGCCCAAACGATGGTTCCCCCCCACATATGGGGTATCAGCGTACTCAAGACAAACTGGACAACAAATTTTGGGGACCAATTTCTCCTGTTACCTTTGGGAAAATTCAAAACCAGGGGATAAAAATAATTTTTGTGGAAAAAAATAATATTTTTTATTTTCACGGCTCAGCTTTATAAACTGTAGTGAAACACTTGGATGTTCAAAGTTCTTACAACACATCTAGATAAATTCCTTGAGGGGTCTAGTTTCCAATATGGGGTCAATCAGGGGGGGTTTCTACTGTTTAAGTACATCAGGGGCTCTGCAAACACAATGTGACGCCGGCAGACCAATCCATCTAAGTCTGCATTCAAAACGGTGATCTTTCCCTTCCGAGCTCTGCTATGCACCCAAACAGTGGTTCCCCCCACATATGGGGTATAAGCGTACTCAGGACAAATTGGACAACAACTTTTGTGGTCCAATTTCTCTTGATACCCTTGGGAAAATACCAAACTGGGGGCTAAAATTAATTTTGGGGGAAATAAAAGAATTTTTATTTTCACGGCTCTGCGTTATAAACTGTAGTGAAACACTTGTAGGTTCAAAGTTCTCACAACACATCTAGGTAAGTTTCTTAGGGGGTCTTCTTTCTAAAATGGAGTCACTTGTGGGGGATTTCAATGTTTAGGCACATCAGGGGCTATCCAAATGCGACATGGTGTCCTATCTCACTTCCAGTCAATTTTGCGCTGAAAAGTCAAACAGCGCTACTTCCCTTCCAAGCTCTGCCATGCACCCAAACAGTGGTTTACCCCACATATGGGGTATCAGCGTACTCAGGACAAATTGCACAACACCTTTTGGGGTCCAATTTCTTCTGTTACCCTTGGAAAAATAAAAAATTGGGGGCGAAATATCATTTTTGTGAAAAAATATGATTTTTTATTTTTACGGCTCTGCATTATAAACTTCTGTGAAGCACTCGGTGGGTCAAAGTGCTTACCACACATCTAGATAAGTTCCTTTGGGGGTCTACTTTCCAAAATGGTGTCACATGTGGGGGGTTTCAATGTTTAGGCACATCAAAGTGACTTCAAATGTGATGTGGTTCCTAAAAAATAATGGTGTTGTAAAAATGAGATATTGCTGGTCAACTTTTAACCCTTATAACTCCCTAACAAAAAAAATTGGTTCCAAAATTGTGCTTATGTAAAGTAGACATGTGGGAAATGTTACTTATTAAGTATGTTCTGTGACATATCTCTGTGATTTAAGGGCATGAAAATTCAAAGATGGAAAACTGTGTTTTTTTCACAGATAATATCAAAGAAATTTTACCACTATCATGAAGTACAATATGTCATGAGAAAATAATGTCAGAATCATCAGGATCCGTTGAAGCATTCCAGAGTTACAGTTGTGGCCAAAAGTATTGACACCCCTGCAATTCTGTCAGATAATACTCAGTTTCTTCCTGAAAATGATTGCAATCACAAATTCTTTGGTAATATTATCTTCATTTAATTTGTCTTAAATGAAAAAACGCAAAAGAGAATGAAGCAAAAAGCAAAACATTGATCATTTCACACAAAACTCCAAAAATGGGCCAGACAAAAGTATTGGCACCCTCAGCCTAATACTTGGTTGTACAACCTTTAGCCAAAATAACTGCGACCAACCGCTTCCGGTAACCATCAATGAGTTTCTTACAATCATCTGCTGGAATTTTAGAACATTCTTCTTTGGCAAACTGCTCCAGGTCCCTGATATTTGAAGGGTGCCTTCTCCAAACTGCCATTTTTAGATCTCTCCACAGTGTTCTGTGGGATTCAGGTCTGGACTCATTGCTGGCCAACTTAGAAGTCTCCAGTGCTTTCTCTCAAACCATTTTCTAGTACTTTTTGAAGTGAGTTTTGGGTCATTGTCCTGCTGGAAGACCCATGACCTCTGAGGGAGACCCAGCTTTCTCACACTGGGCCCTACATTATGCTGCAAAATTTGTTGGTAGTCCTCAGACTTCATAATGCCATGCACACGGTCAAGCAGTCCAGTGCCAGAGGCAGCAACGCAACCCCAAAATATAAGGGAACCTCTGCTATGTTTGACTGTAGGGACCGTGTTCTTTTCTTTGAATGCCTCTTTTTTTCCTGTAAACTCTATGTTGATGCCTTTGCCCAAAAAGCTCTACTTTTGTCTCATCTGACCAGAGAACATTTTTCCAAAACGTTTTAGGCTTTTTCATGTAAGTTTTGACAAACTCCAACCTGGGTTTTTTATGTCTCGGGGTAGGAAGTGTTGTCTTCCTGGGTTTCCTACCATACAGTCCCTTTTTATTCAGACACCGACGGATAGTACGAGTTGACATTGTTGTACCCTCGGACTGTTGGGCAGCTTGAACTTGCTTGGATGTTAGCCGAGGTTCTTTATCCAACATCCACACAATCTTGCGTTGAAATCTCTTGTCAATTTTTCTTTTCTGTCCACATCTAGGGAGGTTAGCCACAGTGCCATGGGCTTTAAACTTCTTGATTACACTGTGCACGGTAGACACAGGAACATTCAGGTCTTTGGAGATGGACTTGTAGCCTTGAGATTGCTCATGCTTCCTCACAATTTGGTTTCTCAAGTCCTCAGACAGTACTTTGGCCTTCTTTCTTTTCTCCATGATCAATGTGGTACACACAAGGACACAGGACAGAGGTTGAGTCAACTTTAATCCATGTCAACTGGCTGCAAGTGTGATTTAGTTATTGCCAACACCTGTTAGGTGCCACAGGTAAGTAACAGGTGCTGTTAATTACACAAATTAAAGAAGCATCACATGATTTTTTGAACAGTGCCAATACTTTTGTCCACCCCCTTTTTTATGTTTGGTGTGGAATTATATCCAATTTGGCTTTAGGACAATAATTTTTGTGTTTTTTCATTTAAGACAAATTAAATGATAATAGTAACAAAGAATTTGTGTTTGCAATCATTTTCAGGAAGAAACTGAGTATTATCTGACAGAATTTGCTGGGGTGTCAATACTTTTGGCCACAACCGTATAATCTCATAAAGGGACAGTGGTCAGAATTGTAAAAATTGGCCCGGTCATTAACGTGCAAACCACCTTTGGGGTTAAGGGGTTAAGGAATCACATGCCTTGCTGGCTGAACTGGACTATGTGGAAAAGTCCATCCCTTTCCTGGTCATATTCGTCAGAGGTTTGGCTAGTACCGATAAGTTCTTCAAAAACTTCCAGTATTATTTGACAAAGCCTAAAAACCTTTGTTAAGCTTTTCAGTCTTCAGGACAATCCCAATTCCTTACCTCCTAGACTTATACTGGATCCATGCGAAAACCGGTGGACGATAAGTAATAACCCTGAAAGGGGATTTCCTGAATCGAAAACATACATTTCTCTGGTTTGACCAATAATTTATTGTTTCTGAGTATTTGTAAAACCTGCCTGTGACTCAAAGTCAGATGAATAAATCAATATGTCGTCAAAATAGACAACCACAAATCTACCTGCCAGGTGACAAAAAATGTCTTTGCGAAAAATGGCAGACGGCAGGAGCATTAGTCGAACCAAATGGCATCACAAGGTTTTCATAGTGTCCATACAGGCTGTCTTGCACTTATCACACTACTTAACCCCCTGAGGTTCTGTTTAGAAAACTATTTTGCCCCGGTGATCTAGTTAAAGAGGCCCGTAATGAGAGGGAGAGAATTTGGATCCCGGACCGTGATCCGATTAAGTTTATGGCAATCTAGGCCATCTTTTTGCTTAACAAAGAAAAAAAACAGCTGCATCGGGAAATGAGAAAGGTCTGATATTGCCCTTTGCCAGACTTTCTGTGAAATAGTCCTTCATGGCCTGCCTCTCCGGACCAGAGATCATATATAACCTGCTCTTAGGCAGCTTGGACAAAGCAATAAGATTAACGCCACAATCATAAGGGCCAGGAAAAGGTAGTTCTTGATACCCCTGTCATGAAAGCACATCCCTGATGTCAGACTGAAATTCCGGCATACACCAGATAATGAATAAGGACAATACCTCATAAGTTGGTGAATTTGAATCACATTTATTCTGCCTCCTATTGTGACGTTTCAATTAAAGAGATCTTTATCAAGCACAATACACATTGTAATAACCCCGCTTAAATAGTGTATACACCACCCTTTAATAGCAAATCATATCATATCAATCATAAACATATAACTGCAATTATATAAATAAATCACAAATGTCATGTTTAAAAACACCCCAACTGACTGAGTCAAAAAAGTACCTTCCAAGCCTTAAAACCGCCCCTTTCGATTGTTCATCTGAATAATATATATGAACATCTAAGCCCGACAAGTACACAGTATTTTCTTGGCAAAACAGAGATACAGCCAATCATAGTACAGCATTCTCATTATCATTATCAGCACCGCAGGTCTGCCGGCTGGCTAGCAACTGTGGATTCTGGGAGCCTTGGTCGTGGTAGTGGTGGTGCGGTCAGCTGTTCTCTCCTTTTCGCATATATTCTCATTATCCTAATAATCCTTGTCCCAGTCGTCTTCCAGACCCACCCAGGTCTCTCCACAAGACAATCAGCGGACGGCCCAACTTGCGCATGCTCCGGCATCTCCCTCCAATTGGTTACAAAGGAGCTCCACTCATCCGGATACTGCGGGCTTAACGTACAGTGATTAAACATCGGTGCAGCATAAAGTGTGTAAGCAGTCAGCGTAGTCTAACAGGACTAACATTATACATAATGGGTAACTCCCAATGCCCAAAAAAACTTTTCTGGATTCCTATACTATTTAACCCCTCATCAACCCTAAATGAGTTCCAATCTAGTAGAGTGTACTAAACAATACCATTAATCATTCAACAGTACTAAAAGTTACACGCTAGCAACATGGGATTTAGTCCCATCCAGGCTCACACAATCCACCTATAACATATTATATGTAGAAAGCCAGAGCATAATGGGTAATCCATAATGCTGACATATATTCAATCATGATAAAACCACAAAACAATCATTGCAATAAATCTCATAACTATAATAACAAGAACCCTATCATGCAAGGATATCCCAATATGCTCTCGCTTGTGCATTACATCCCATATACATAGTTATATGAAAAAGTTTGGGCACCCCTATTAATCTTAAGCTTAATGTTTTATAAAAATTGTTTTTTTTGCAACAGCTATTTCAGTTTCATATATCTAATAACTGTTGGACACAGTAATGTTTCTGCCTTGAAATGAGGTTTATTGTACTAACAGAAAATGTGCAATCTGCATTCAAACAAAATTTGACAGGTGCATAAGTATGGGCATCCCACCAGAAAAGTGACATTACTATTTAGTAGATTCTCCTTTTGCAAAAATAACAGCCTCTAGTCGCTTCCTGTAGCTTTTAATGAGTTCCTGGATCCTGGATGAAGGTATTTTTGACCATTCCTCTTTACAAAACAATTCCAGTTCAGTTAAGTTTGATGGTCGCCGAGCATGGACAGCCCTCTTCAAATGATCCCACAGATGTTCAATGATATTCAGGTCTGGGGACTGGGATGGCCATTCCAGAACAGTGTAATTGTTCCTCTGCATGAATGCCTGAGTAGATTTGGAGCGGTGTTTTGGATCATTGTCTTGCTGAAAGATCCATCCCCTGCGTAACTTCAACTTTGTCACTGATTCATGAACATTATTGTCAAGAATCTGCTGATACTGAGAGGAATCCATGCGTCCCTCAACTTTAACAAGATTCCCGGTGCCGGCATTGGCCACACAGCCCCAAAGCATGATGGAACCTCCACCAAATTTTACTCTGGGTAGCAAGTGTTTTTCTTGGAATGCTGTGTTTTTTGGCCGCCATGCATAACACCTTTTTGTATGACCAAACAACTCAATCTTGGTTTCATCAGTCCACAGGACCTTCTTCCAAAAAGAAATTGGCTTCTCCAAATGTGCTTTTGCATACCTCAGCTGACTCTGTTTGTGGCGTGCTTGCAGAAACGACTTCTTTCGCATCACTCTCCCATACAGCTTCTCCTTGTGCAAAGTGCATTGTATAGTTGACCGGTGCACAGTGACACCATCTGCAGCAAGTTGATGCTGCAGCTCTCTGGAGGTGGTCTGAGGATTGTCCTTGACTGATCTCACCATTCTTCTTCTCTGCCTTTCTGATGTTTTTCTTGGCCTGCCACTTCTGACCTTACCAAGAACTGTACCTGTGTTCTTCCATTTCCTTACTATGTTCCTCACAGTGGAAATTGACAGGTTAAATCTCTGAGACAGCTTTTTGTATCCTTCCCCTCAACAACTATGTTGAATAATCTTTGTTTTGTTGTCATTAGACAGTTGTTTTGAGGAGCCCATGATGCCACTCTTCAGAGGTGATTCAAACAGGAGAAGAACTTGCAAGTGGCCACTTTGAGTAGCTTTTCTCATGATTGCATACACCTGGCTATGAAGTTCAAAGCTCAATTAGGTTAGAAAACCAAAAAAAGTGCTTTAGTAAGTCAGTAAAAAGTAGGTAGGAGTATTTAAAACAAGAAAATGATGAGGATGCCAATACTTATGCACCTGTCAAATTTTGTTTGAATGGACATTGCACATTTTCTGTTGGTACAATAAACCTCATTTCAAGGCAAAACATTACTGTGTCCAACAGTTATTAGATATATGAAACTGAAATAGCTGTTGCAAAAAAAACTTTTTATAAAACATTAAGCTTAAGATTAATAGGGGTGCCCAAACTTTTTCATATAACTATAACAAAGCAAGGCTAACTCATCAGTATGAAGTTGCCTGTAACATTAGTTTATTAATATGGAATAATAAACATCAGAAAAATCGAACAATACCTGTATCGTAGTTCCTTAAATGGCCACATCTACATAAAAATATAGAGAGAAAGCAAAACGGAGAAAAACATCAATACTCTTATATAAATGTATTGATCAACAATCACACTAGCGGATCACATAAATAATAAAAAATAATAATAATAACATGCCATTAACAAGGGATATAACTCAGTGAAACAGTAGTCCCATCCAGGATCCCAAGATCCACCCATAACATCTTATATGCCAAAAGCCAGAGCATAATAGGTAAATCCATACCATTAAACAGAATCTATCATCACAATAAGCATAATTATAAGACCTCATCTTGCATGGATACCCCAAAATGATCTCACTTGTGCATTATATCCCATATACCTAACAGAGCAAAGCTCTTTCACCTATAAGGTTAGTACAATAATCCAGAATAATTATCATCAGAACAATACATATCATTAAAAATAGAACAATGCCTATACCATTGCCTTTTTAAAGGGCCACATCTACATGCAAATATATTGGGGGAATGGAAAATAGGCAGAAGCATCAGTGATCTTATATCCATTCATACCGCCTGTAGTTTAACTCAGTCATCAGATGAAAAATCTGGGGTGAATTAAAAAGAGTTAAAAGCAATACAGTGAAATGGGAATGTGAGAATCATCATAAATATCATCAACTAAAGGTCACTATTAGGGTTGAGCGAAACGGATCGGTCATTTTCATAAGTCGCCGACTTTTAGCAAAGTCGGGTTTCATGAAACCCGACCCAATCCCTGTGTGGGGTCAGCCATGCAGTCGGCGACCTTCACGCCAAAGTCACGTTTCGATGACGCGTTCAGCGCCATTTCTAAGCCAATGAAGGTGGACGCAGAGTGTGGGCAGCGTGATGACATAGTTCCTGGTCCCCACCATCTTAGAGAAGGGCATGGCAGTGATTGGATTGATTTCTGCGGCGTCACAGGGGCTATAAAGAGGCGTTCCCGCCGACCGCCATCTTACTGCTGCTGATCTGCGCATAGGGAGAGGTTGCTGCCGCTTCGTCTGAAGCAGAGATAGCGTTAGGCAGGGTACATTAACCCCCAAACCGCTTGTGCTGTAGCGATTTCCACTGTCCTACACCACCTTTTGTTTGCAGGGACAGTGGAGGCTACATTTTTTTTCCCTCAGCGCTGTAGCTCATTGGGCTGCCCTAGGAGGCTCCCTGATAGCTGCATTGCTGTTTGTACGCTGCTGTGCAAACCAACTGCTTTTTTCAAAGCACAAATCCTGTTGCTCCTTCCTTTCTGCACAGCTATCTTGTTTGTTTGTCCACACTTTTGACTTTTTTGTGCAGCAGTCCACTGCTTTTTATTGCTGCCTGCCATACTTTGCTGAGATTACTGCAGGGAGATAGTAATTGTAGTACAGTCCCTTTTTTTTTTTTTGTAATATCTCTTCAAGCCACTTTTTGCAACAGAAAATATACTCTAATACAGTGGCCCAGATTTATTCACTAGCCTCCCTGAAGAAAAAAAAAGGGTGCAGATTAAAATTGGCAAATCTGCATCAGTGGCAGTCCTGTGTGTGGCATCTGTGTCTCATTTTCTGGCACAGAAAACATACAGTCTTGCCAATTCTCCCATAAATAAAAAAAAATACTGGGAGATTAAGATATGCAATTCTGCCTCAGTGCCAGTGCTGTGTGTGGCATCTGTCTCTCATTTTGTGCCACAGAAAACCTAGTATGTAATACTGGGCCAGATTTTTTGACAATTCTCCCAGGAAAAAAAAAATAGTGGGAGATTAAGATTGGCATTTCTGCCTCAGTGCCAGTTCTGTGTGTACCATCTGTCTCTCATTTTGTGCCACATAAAACCTAGTGTGTAACACTGGGCCAGATTTTTTGACAATTCTCCCAGGAAAAAAATAAAATAGTGGGAGATTAAGATTGGCCATCCTGCCTCTGTGTACCTGTGTACCCCTGCCACATAATCGAAGCTCCTTTGAGCCTATTTTTTTTAATTTTAGGCCTACTAAGTCTATCTGCGGTCCCTCCTTCAAATTGTCCTCCGCTGACCACACCAATGCTGCTTGTGCACCCCTGCAAGATAATTCAAACTGCATTGAGCCTAATTTTTTTATTTTAGGCCTACTAAGTCTGTCTGCGGTCCCTCCTTCAAATTGTCCTCCGCTGACCACACCAATGCTGCCTGTGTACCCCTACAAGATAACTCAAACTGATTGGAGCCTATTTTTTTAAATTTTAGGCCTACTAAGTCTGTCTGCGGTCCATCCTTCCAATTGTCCTCCGCTGACCACACCAATGCTGCCTGTGTACCCCTGCAAGATAATTCAAACTGCATTGAGATTAATTTTTTTTTTATTTTAGGCCTACTAAGTCTGTCTGCGGTCCCTCCTTCAAATTGTCCTCCGCTGACCACACCAATGCTGCCTGTGTACCCCTGCAAGATAATTCAAACTGCTTTGAGCCTATTTTTTAAAATTTTAGGCCTACTAAGTCTGTGTGCGGTCCCTCCTTCAAATTGTCCTCCACTGACCACACCAATACTGCCTGTGTACCCCTGCAAGATAATTCAAACTGCTTTGAGCCTATTTTTTTAAATTTTAGGCCTACTAAGTCTGTGTGCGGTCCCTCCTTCAAATTGTCCTCCGCTGAGCACACCAATGCCGACCGTGTACCCATGTAACCTTTTTTCAACCTGCAGTGAGCCAACTTTGTGGTGTAAGGCCTACTAGCAGTATCTTTCTGCATCACTTCATACAGCTGTCCTCCTCTCAAAAAACAAACAAACAAAAAAACACAATTGTCTGGCTTTCAGCCTGTCGGAATTATAAAACTGCATTGGGGCCACAAGTTTCATTGTGGTCTACAAACTGGGTCTTCCGCTCCAAGGTGTTCTTTATGTTGCCTCTCCCTCGCTTCTCTCTTGAAGCTCTTGTTAAGTAGTTGTTGAAACAACACTGCATTTGGCCCCTTCTCATGTACAGCACCATGGAATCAATGGTGCTATATAAATAAATAATAATAAATAAATAAATAAAGTAGGTGTTGAAACAACACTGCATTTGGCCTACAAGTTGGGTCTGGGTTGTAGAGACGGTGTCTGCCGCTCCAAGGTGTTCTCCAGGTTGACTCTCGATAGCTTGTATCTTGTAGCTCTTGTTAAGTAGGTGTTGAAACAACACTGCATTTGGCCCACAAGTTGGGTCTGGGTTGTAGAGACGGTGTCTGCCGCTCCAAGGTGTTCTCCAGGTTGACTCTCGATAGCTTGTATCTTGTAGCTCTTGTTAAGTAGTTGTTGAAACAACACTGAATTAGGCCTACAAGTTGGGTCTGGGTTGTAGAGATGGTGTCTGACACTCCAAGGTGTTCTCCAGGTTGACTCTCGATAGCTTCTATCTTGTAGCTCTTTGTTAAGTAGGTGTTGAAACAACACTGCATTTGGCCCACAAGTTGGGTCAGGGTTCTAGAGATGGTGTCTCCCGCTCCAAGGTGTTCTCCAGGTTCCCTCTCTCTGGCTTCTGTCTTGAAGCTCTTGTTAAGTAGTTGTTGTAACAACACTGCATTAGGCCCACAAGTTGGGTCTGGGTTGTAGAGATGGTGTCTCCCGCTCCAAGGTGTTCTCCAGATTGCCACATAATCGAAGCTGCATCGAGCCTATTTTGTTATTTTAGGCCTACTAAGTCTGTCTGTGGTCCCTACTTCCAATAGTCCACCACTGACCACACCAATGCTGCGTGTGTACCCCTGGAACCTATTTAAAAGTGCATATAGCCTATTTTGTTATTTTAGGCCTACTAAGTCTGTCTGCGGTCCCTCCTTCCAATAGTCCTCGACTGACCACACCAATGCTGCCTGTGTACCCCTGGAACCTATTTTAAAGTGCATGGAGCCTACTTTTTTTTATTTTAGGCCTACTAAGTCTTTCTGTGGTCCCTCCTTCCAATTGTCCTCCACTGAGCACATCAATGCAGACCGTGCACCCATGTAACCTTTTTTAAACCTGCGTCGAGCCAAATTTGTGGTGTAAGGCCTACTAGCAGTGTCTGTCTGTGCCACTCAATACAGCTGTCCTCTTAAAAAAAAGGACCTTCAATTGTCAGGTTTTCAGCCTATCGGAATTTTAAAACTGCAGTGGGGCACTGGGGTTACAAGTTTGGTTGGGGCCTACTAACAGTGTCTGCCGCTCCAAGGTTTTCTCCAGGTTAACTTTCCTGACCTTCTATCTTCAGGCTCTTGTTAAATAGTTGTTAAATGGAAGAAATGCAGTGGGGCTCCAAGTTTGGTTGGGGCCTACTAACAGTGTCTGCCACTCCAAGGTGTTCTCCTGGTTTCCTGTCCTGAACTTCGATCTTCAGGCTCTCGTTAACTAGTTGTTAATATTACACTGCATTTGGCCTATTAGTGTGGTTGGGGCCTACTAACTGTGTATGCCGCTCCATGCTGTTCTCCTGGTTTCCTGTCCTGAACTTCCATTTTCAGGCTCTCATTAAGTAGTTGTTAATGTTACACTGCATTTGGCCTACTAGTTGGGTTGGGGCCTACTAACGGTGTCTGCCGCTCCTTGCTGTTCTCCTCCACTGAACAAAGCTGTGCCGCCTGTTTACTACTGTTGCCAATTTTGAACTGCATTTAGACTACTTACTGATTTAGGCCTACTCTCTGTGTCAGCCTCTCATTGCAGTTGTCCTCCACTGAACAAAGCAATGCCCCCTGGTTAGTCCTGTTACCAATTTTGAAATTCATTTAGCCCACTTTATTATTTGGGCATAGATCTGTGTTTCCTCCTCATCCTGCCCATTGCCCAGCCAGTGCTAGATGACACTGCTGGTACATTGACCCAGACCGCTACATTCCCCTTGCACGCTACACAGCCAGATTCTGACCCTGCTGAAAGTGAAGTTCCCCTTCCCGCATACTATACCACCTTACACGGGGACAAAAAGGAAGGTGCAGATGAAAGTGCAGGTTCCTTCATCAGGTGGGGGGGCCCACTCGTTCGCATTGCCACTGGCACAGGGCCTCTCATAGTACGCAAAAGTGTCGCTGCCGGTGGGAGGCGCCCCCGCCGTGCAAACACACCGCTGTACTTTGAGGGGCCCTGTGCCAGTGGCAATGCGAACGAGTGGGCCCCCCCATGCTTGCTCTGGATCACAGCACTTGCAAAGTTGACATACTTACCTCTCCCTGCTCCACTGCCGTGACGTGGTCCACGTTTCCTGGGCCCACTAAATACTTGACCCAGCCATACCCCCCACAAATTTTGCTAAATTACCCCCAATGTCCAATGCCTAACTGTTATGATCCGGTGACCTTGGAGCAGCATGAAAACTTTCACTGGAGTAGGTGGTAACTATACTGACCGCAAATCCTGATCTTAACACCGCAACTAGAAGTAGCCGTGGGGTGTACCTAATAAGCCCTAGACACCTCGTCACAGCCGAAGGACTAAATACCCCTAAAGATGGAAATAGGAATACTATCTTGCCTCAGAGCAGAACCCCAAAGGATAGGCAGCCCCCCACAAATATTGGCTGTGAGTAGGAGAGGAAACACACACACAGTCAGAAAACAGGATTTAGCACAAGAGGCCGCTCTAGCTAAAATAGGAAAGGATAGGACAGAGTTCTGTGCGGTCAGTATTAAAACCCTTCCAAAAATATCCACAGCAGATTATACAAAAATTCCTCCATCTAACTAAAGACGTGGAACGTATATCTGCAACTCCAGAGACTACTAAACTCAGAGCAGAAATACAATCAAAAACAAGCACACAGCTTGTGTGCCATAGAAAAAGAAACAGACACTTATCTTTGCTGAATTGGCAGCTAAGCAGGAGAAACCAGACAGAGATCAAATCCTTCCCAAGAAACATTGACAACTGGCAAGGACTAATGAGTCCTGCAAACCTAAATACTCCAGTCAGAACTGCAATCAGTAGATACACCTGTCCAGGACTGCAGCCCAGAGACAACTGCATTACCACGTACAACCACCGGAGGGAGCCCAAGAGCAGAATTCACAACACCTAACTATTATTATAAGGTAAATTAAGATTGACAAGCTTCAGTACCAAGAATGGATGTTTTGGCCATTAAAATGGGCACTGTAGGTGTTTTCCTGGCCTCCACTCACTGCCGACTATGCTTCCCCATTGACTTGCATTAGGTTTCGTGTTTCGGTCGATCCCCGACTTTTTGCGGTAATCGGCCGATTTCACCCGACTCGACTTTTGAGATAGTCGGGTTTCGCGAAACCCGACTCGACCCTAAAAAACTAAAAGTCGCTCAACCCTAGTCACTATTAAAGCAAACAACCTTGCTGGTTGTTGTCATGATCCATTTTTTGATTTGTGGCAGATCTGGTTACCCTCAGATGAAAACTTATTTCCTTTCAGGTCATTTGGTGTAATTGCATTGCTGCTGGGTCAGCTGATGTGGGTGGTGACCACTCCCACCATCCTTTAAGACGTCACCTGATGCATCAGCTGACTGTCGGTGTTAGTGCATTCTACAGCGACCAAGCTGGAGGAAGGAGCTCACTGGGTGCAGCGGTGCTTTGCTAAGTTCACTTTTCTGGTGCCTTACTCTTGTGTGGTGCTTCTCAGCAGAGGGAGCTAAGTGTTGCATGTTTTACCCTGTCCCTTTGGTGTCTGTCTTACCTTTCCTTTTGTTTTATTAGTGCAGCGGTGGGACCGGTGCTCTCACCTGCCAGTTTCCTACTTAGGGATAAGGGCAGAGCAAGTGTATACTGTTCTGCGATGGGGTGAAAGAACCCATATAAGAATGAAACGCCCGTCAGGGCAGTGGGGTACTCGGTACCGGGTCGGTACTTAAAGGGATGTGTCACAACGGCTTCGACCCGGTCCATGGCCCTGGGCACCTATTTTAAAGGGACGGTCTTTTAAGGGGTTTTTGAAATAAAGAAAGTTTGTGACGCCACCTGTGGTATTTGGTCAGGGTTGACCAACGCTGCTTAAAGGGGTCCTTTGGGGGAGATGTTATGGAAGCCGGATGGTATAACTTCCCACAGGTGAAGTAGATCCCCAGGGCTCCCGGTGAATAGATGGAAGATAGCGAGTGGTTCAGTAAAGTATGAAGAACACAGTTGTGCAGTCTTTTTACCTGGTTTACTGATGGTAGCAGGCAGCCACAGTCCAGGGCACCAGATCACAGTTACAGGCAGGGTCCGGCCGGCTTGGAAGCAAGTTCAGAGTCCAGCTTTAACCAGGTGGAGTTAAAAGCCTTCCTTTTAGCGCGGTGGTATTGTGGTCCCTTACTGCCTAAGGCTTCTGGCAAGGTCCTCTCAGTTCTCTCTGTCCCCCATTAGGTAGGACTCAAATCTGTATGACAGATGACTCGAGCCTTTTTACAGGGTCTCTATCAGGACCCGGCCTCTATATGTCACTGTGTCTCCTGGGAATTAGGGTGGACAAGTTACATATAGTCTAACTGTTCTACCGGTTACTGCTTTGCCTCCTTGAGTATGATACATCCTCGGTCTTCTGGTTACCAGTATCTGTGCTCTATTAGGGAGGTAGCCCAGTCGCAACTATTCTCCCTTGTTGTCACTTTCCTGTGCTTCACTCTCCGGCATGTTAGCTAAAGGCTGTTCTTCCTTCTGTATCTCGCTATCCAGGGGCTACAGCACTTTAGGCTGTACCGCCCCTCATGCGTCCTTCTGCCTCAGACTGCCCCATTCTGCTGTCTGGCACCGACTGTCTAATTCTTCCTAACTGCCTAGAAACTGCCTAGCAACTAACCCCTCCTCCTGACCAGAGAGAGCAGCTTTCCTTAAGTGTGTGTAGAGCTCCCCCTTCTGGCCTGGAGTCAGAACGGTGTTGTATGTGCTGATTAAACACACACAAAATTTCAGCTCACCCTTTTTGAGTAATCTCCATGGGATTTATTCAGTCCGAGCACGGAAAGAGCTTCTGCCAAGGCTCTCTGGAAACGATGAGAATGAAAGAGGAATCCAGCTCAGGAAAGTATATAAAATCAAAAGTTTTTATTCCAAAATATTTTAAAAAAGAGGAAACACTGCATGTCAAAAATCAGCAATATCCAATGAACGGAAGGACGACCATGATACAGCTGAACGCGTTTCGAACACTGGGTGTTCTTAGTCCACAGCAAGTGATCCAAGTGAAAACTTCACATATAAAAGCATCCATCACAGGTGAAATGAATACATGACATAATTGAAAAGACACACCTACTGCAATACAAAAAATGGTATATGTGATACAAAAAAAAAAAAAAAAACACAAAAAAACACACAAAAAAAAAAACACACACACAAAAAAAAAATTTTGCAAAAAAAGAAATAAATAATTACGTTACATGCAATCAAAATGACAAAATGAAACAAAATATATAAACTAATATAAATATAATATGTTTGAAATGAGAAAACATTTGATTTAATAATGCATCATAATTTCTTTTTTAAGATTTAAACCTGTAGGAGTACGTGTGTCAAGTAAATAAATCCAGAATGCCTCTTTGTCTCGCAGTTTTTTCTCTCTATCTCCTCCTCGTATATCCCTATGTACTTGTTCAATGGCATATACTCTTAGATATGTGGTCTGTCTGTTATGTGTATTAATAAAATGATTTGAAACATTAGAAATGTGACGTAAAGTAGGCTGAACAATGTCATTGAGATGCTCCCGAAATCTTTCTTTTAATTTTCTGATGGTGGAACCAACATACAACAAATTGCAGTATGTGCATTCAATAATATAGACCACATGATCAGAGTTACAATTCATGAAATTCCTCATGGAAAAAATCCTTGAGTCATTAGAACCGCAAAATGTTGATGTTTTTTTACATATGTGCATGTTTTGCAAGGATATGTGCCACATTTAAAAAAGCCCTTTGTAGGTAACCAATTTGAAGAATTTGCATATTTTTTGGAATGCACAAAATTTGAAGAAAGAATGTTACCTAAAGTTGGAGCACATCTAGATACAACACGAACCCCATTTTGAAGAATTGTGTCCATAATGTGATCATCACGTAAAATGTTAAGATTTTTTGACACAATATTAGAGATGGACTTAAAATGCGTGCTATACGTAAGCACTAGTACTGGTTTGTCCAGAACATTACGATTTGGATTTGATGATGTATGATTTGAGTGAGGGGACTGAATAAGATCTAATCTAGACCTATTGTGCGCTACGTCAAAAGCCCGGTCAAGAGACCAATTTGGATAATTTCTGTTTTTCAAACGTTTTTTAATAACAAGTTTTTCCTGTTCAAATGCTGAATCATTGCTGCAGTTCCTTCTGGCTCTAATAGCCTCTCCCACTGGTATCGCACGAATTGTGTGGGACGGGTGGAAACTCTGAGCATGTAGAATAGTATTCCCGGCACCTGGTTTGCGGTGTGTGCAGCTTTGAACAATTTGATGTGGTAATCCCGTGAGAACTAAATCTAAAAAAGATATGGAATTGTAATCAGAAAAAAAAGTAAACTTGAGATTAAAAGGATTATTATTTATGTAAGATGAAAATTGTATGATAGATTCCTGATCTCCGTTCCATACCAATAGTAAATCATCAATGTATCTAAAAAATAATTGGATATGTCTAGAAAAAGGATTGTCTACACAAAAAATATATTGTTCCTCCCACCATGACATGACTAAGTTTGCTACAGAAGGTGAAAATTTGGCCCCCATGGGCAAAGTATTCATCTTGCTGAGTTTCTTTCTGAGTGTCCAAATCCATGAGACATAATAGCCCTTAGTCCAGAGAGTTCCAGGCTATCTAAAAGATTCTAGAGATATACTTAATATGCTGAAAAATGTGACATGGAATTCTAACTGGTGTTGGCTCACATGCGATGTCATTTCACTCTATACGTCCATTCCACATCAAATTGCATTACATGCAGTACATCATCATCTCAGAAATTATAGTTCTTGCTCTAAGGATTTACAGTCTTTCATTATTTCAGTTCTATCTTTTTTGTTGTCACATAATTATTTTATGTTTGAAAACAAATTTTTTTTGCAAAAAAGTGGAGTTTCCATGGGGGCCAAATTTTCACCTTCTGTAGCAAACTTAGTCATGTCATGGTGGGAGGAACAATATATTTTTTGTGTAGACAATCCTTTTTCTAGACATATCCAATTATTTTTTAGATACATTGATGATTTACTATTGGTATGGAACGGAGATCAGGAATCTATCATACAATTTTCATCTTACATAAATAATAATCCTTTTAATCTCAAGTTTACTTTTTTTTCTGATTACAATTCCATATCTTTTTTAGATTTAGTTCTCACGGGATTACCACATCAAATTGTTCAAAGCTGCACACACCGTAAACTAGGTGCCGGGAATACTATTCTACATGCTCAGAGTTTCCACCCATCCCACACAATTCGTGCGATACCAGTGGGAGAGGCTATTAGAGCCAGAAGGAACTGCAGCAATGATTCAGCATTTGAACAGGAAAAACTTGTTATTAAAAAACGTTTGAAAAACAGAAATTATCCAAATTGGTCTCTTGACCGGGCTTTTGACATAGCGCACAATAGGTCTAGATTAGATCTTATTCAGTCCCCTCACTCAAATCATACATCATCAAATCCAAATCGTAATGTTCTGGACAAACCAGTACTAGTGCTTACGTATAGCACACACTTTAAGTCTATCTCTAATATTGTGTCAAAAAATCTTAACATTTTACGTGATGATCACATTATGGACACAATTCTTCAAAATGGGGTTCGTGTTGTATCTAGATGTGCTCCAACTTTAGGTAACATTCTTTCTTCAAATTTTGTGCATTCCAAAAAATATGCAAATTCTTCAAATTGGTTACCTACAAAGGGCTTTTTTAAATGTGGCACATATCCTTGCAAAACATGCACATATGTAAAAAAAACATCAACATTTTGCGGTTCTAATGACTCAAGGATTTTTTCCATGAGGAATTTCATGAATTGTAACTCATGAAATTTGTGGTTTTTTTTATTTTTTTTTTATCATATACCATTTTTTGTATTGCAGTAGGTGTGTCTTTTCAATTATGTCATGTATTCATTTCACCTGTGATGGATGCTTTTATATGTGAAGTTTTCACTTGGATCACTTGCTGTGGACTAAGAACACCCAGTGTTCGAAACGCGTTCAGCTGTATCATGGTCGTCCTTCCGTTCATTGGATATTGCTGATTTTTGACATGCAGTGTTTCCTCTTTTTTAAAATATTTTGGAATAAAAACTTTTGATTTTATATACTTTCCTGAGCTGGATTCCTCTTTCATTCTCATTGTATGTGCTGATTACCTGTCAAAAGCAATCCTCCATCGCTTCCAAGCATGTTATCACTCTCCCAGTGAGAAAAGCAATGCCACTGTGACAACCGGGAAACTGGGGCATCACGAGAACGTTAGTGAGAATAGGGCACATCCTCAGGTGAGTGCAGGAGGTGTCCATTCCCCCATTCCCTATTGACAGGGCCTACCGTTGTCATTGTTCCTCCGGTGTTCCCTGGTGTGTTTGTGCCATCTGTTGACTGACCATTTGTAGGGTCTAGTTACACCGCTCCAGTCACATCATGACATTAACACCGACTGTACTTTTTTTTTCATGGTGAGCCATGGCTCAGATGCAGGCCTTTTCCCAACTGCTCCAGTCCATCACCAATGAGCTTAAGGGTCTGCGTGGTGAGGTGGTGCAGCAACTGCAGCAGTTGTTGGGGTTCTGGGCTTCGGCTCAGTTGCAGGCTCAACCAGAAGCCAAGATATCTCTCCCTGACAGGTTCTCTGGAGGGAGAGAGAAATTTTTTTTTTTAAGGAAGCCTGCAATTTGTATTTCAGGCTCCACCCTCGTTCATCAAGGAGTGAGGAACATTGGTTGGGGATTATAGTTTCCCTTCTCAAGAGTGTTCCCCAATCCTGGAACTTCTCCTGCCGACCAGTTCACCATTTTTACGGTCGATGGACAAGTATTTTGCGGCTCTGGCGCTGGTGTCTGTGATCCTGATGGTGTCTCTCTGGCGGAATACCGAATCTGTAAGATCACGCGGGGGGGCCGGCCAGCTGAGGAGTACTGCTTAGAGATTAGGAGGTAGGCCACTGACACACAGTGGAATGACCCTGCCCTTAGGAGCCATTTTATGCAGGGTCTGTCCCCAAGGTTTCTGGATTCTCTGGTGCAGTATGCCGCCCCCAGGTCATTTGAGGCCACCATGTTCCTTGCCATCCGGGTGAATAGATGCTTGATGGAGAGACATACACCTAATGTGCCCCATGTTGTGCTTGCTAGGAAGGAGGACACACCTGTGCAGGCAGACACACCTATGCAGGTGGGAGGAGTTGCTTCCCATTGTGTGGGGGCATGTTTTTACTGAGGGCAGACTGGTAATTTCATTAATGTCTGCCCAGTTCGCGCCAAAATACCATCATCCTCTCAGAAGCCACGTCCCCCTGGTCATGTGGAGGAAGGCGACCAGGGAGTGTATATTTCCTCCATATTCTCATCACAGTGCACTATCCCTGCTGAAGTGGTAGTTGGAGGGGTGACTGAGCCTTTGGCGGTGCTTTAGGACAGTGGAGCAGGTGTAAGTGTGGTGGATGCTCACTTTGTCCAGATCCATGGCCTGAGGAGTAGGACACTAGCAAAACCCCTAAGCAGCCAGGCCATTGACTATGTCCCCCTCAGCCAAAGGAGGGTGCCTCAAGTTGTACATGATATACACCTGCGTATAGGGACTCATCATGAAAAGTCTCTGTCGTGCTATGTTTTGTAGGTAATGCCAACACCCATCATTTTAGGCCTCCCTTGGTTGAAAAGACACAGAGCAGGGCAAATGAGAGATTAGGTATCCTGTCTGCGATGGGGTGAAAGAACTCGTATAGAGACGTTAGTGAGATCAGGGCACATCCTCTGGTGAGTGCAGGAGGTGTCCATTTCCCCATTCCCTATCGACAGGGTCCACCATTGTTGTCATTCCTTTGGTGTTTCCAGGTGTGTTTGTGCCATCCGTTGACTGACCATTCATGGGGTCTAGTCACACCACTCCAGTCACATCATGACAGTTGTAGTCTATATTCATACCTTTGGGTCTTAACGTTTCTACTTAAAAATCCATTTCATTTCCTTCCTTTTCAATAGTGAAACGTTATCACCCCCTCGTCTTATTACAGGAGCATAATTTATAACTCTAAAGCACAGCTGGTTGACAGTATGTCCCATCTCCTTAAAATGTTTAGGTACAGGGAGTTCAACCAGCCCAGTCCTAATAGTACTCTTGTGTTTACTAATTCTTGCTCTTATTTCCATAGTGGTCTCCCCTACGTAGAGGAGACTAGTGATGAGCGAGCACTAAAATTCTCGGGTGATCATTGCTCGGGTCGAGAAGATTGGAATACTCGGGTACTTGGCCAAAACAACGAGCCCAATGTAAATCTATGGGAGACCCGAGTATTTTTACCGCGATCCCTCCCGGGGGTCCTTTTAAGGTCTAAAAACATCTGAAAATGATGGAAACACTGCTCAAATGACACAGGGACATCATGGGGATCGCTTCTGGAAGCATTCCTGACTCCTAGTTCACAGCTGTAAACTTTTTTTCCGAGATTCATGCCATTTTCCTAGTGCCACAAAAAACACACTAAAACAAAACCAAAATGGATTTTGCTGGGAAATATGTCAAGGTACATCCATTGCAGGTTAATGACTTGCCCGTAAGGCCAAATATTTAACCCCAGACCAAAAATTTCCTCCCCCACTTAGGCTTAGTTCAGACGCAGCTTTTTGAAGCATTTTTCAACTTTAACATTGCTTTCAACCACTACAAATGCATTCACTGGAATATGTCATTGTAACATTTCACAAGCCTAGTTTCATTTATGAAGGAGGGACTCTTAAAGGCACAGAGCCTATTTTTACTGGTGCATCAGGCGGCATTAATCTTCTTAAAGGGCCATTATTAAACAGTGGGTCTCTTAAGCTGTTGTAGTCTATGCTGTAAGTGGATGGGCGACCAAGAATTATGACGCACCATAATACCCCTTTCATAAGATGTCCAAGGGGACTCCTGAAAAAGTGTTGCATTGAATTCAAGTTCTGCCCTGCTACCAATTCGTATGCACCCCAATAAGCCTTGGAACCCATATACTGGATGGGCCCATGAAAATCCACTTCACAATGTTCATTTTGTACTCCCGTACTCCTTTGTTTTACACATTGGCAGCAAGGCCAGCCCTGCTGCGTAGTCAGTCATATGGAACCCATTACATCTTGGAACCCACATACTGGATGGTCCCATGAAAATCCACTAGTATTTTTTAATGGTATGATGGGTCCCTTTTTGACGAATTATTTACAGGAGAATTTGGCAATTTAATTTGCCATGTTTTTAACACTAAGTTTCAGATACGGCTTGAAATAAGGCTAATACTTGCAATACAACACAACTTTATTGCAAACTACAAATTCAAGGAATAGTATGATTGAATAGTGTGAGTGCGTACACTTTTGTATATGTTAACATTAGTGTTGAGCGATACCGTCCGATACTTGAAAGTATCGGTATCGGATAGTATCGGCCGATACCCGAAAAGTATCGGATATCGCCGATACCGATATCCGATACCAATACAAGTCAATGGGACACCAAGTATCGGAAGGTATCCTGATGGTTCCCAGGGTCTGAAGGAGAGGAAACTCTCCTTCAGGCCCTGGGATCCATATTAATGTGTAAAATAAAGAATTAAAATAAAAAATATTGATATAATTACCTCTCCGGAGGCCCCTGGACATCACCGCTGGTAACCGGCAGCCTTCTTTGCTTAAAATGAGCGCGTTTAGGACCTGAGAAGTACGTCACGGCTTCTGATTGGTCGCGTGCCGCTCATGTGACCGCCACGCGACCAATCAGAAGCCGCGACGTCATTCTCAGGTCCTAAATTCCTAGAATGAGGAGTTTAGGGCCTGAGAATGACGTCGCGGCTTCTGATTGGTCGCGTGGTGGTCACATGAGCGGCACCCGACCAATCAGAAGCTGTGACGTCATGGAAGTCCCTAAACGCGCGCATTTTAAGCACAGAAGGCTGCCGGTTACCAGCGGTGATGTCCAGGGGCCTCCGGAGAGGTAAGTATATCAATATTTTTAATTTAAATTCTTTATTTTGCACATTAATATGGATCCGATACCGATTCCCGATATCACAAAAATATCGGAACTCGGTATCGAAATTCCAATACTGCAAGTATCGGCCGATACCCGATACTTGCGGTATCGGAATGCTCAACACTAGTAAACATACAAAGGTTAATAAGTAACTATAAGGATTAAATACATATAGTGATTACGTATATATGAAGATTAACTCCATAAAGTATACTTACATCATCCACAAGAGGCTTTTAAACATCATCCGTCTGGAATATCAGAGAAGCAACATCAAGACAGAGAAGCCCTGGGAGATTACCTACACTGCATGGGCGTCCCCAATTATGCAGGTATGAGCACACTGTACATGTACAGGTACCACACTTTTTCTCATCTGTCTTAGTCATGTTTCTCTGGTCTTATATAGTGAATAACACTATGTAGTAACTCTAGTTTCACCCAGACCTTCAAGTGGTCAGCTTTCAAGGTTGAAACTAAGATATCATGGAGTCGTCAGATGAGGGGCCATAAACCCCTAGACAATAAAAGCCACAAGGATTTAGATCAAACCACCACAGGCAGATTTTCAGTAAACCTTAATGTTTTACAATGACAAACAGCACACATATAGAGGCTTAGAATAGGGTTGAGCGACTTTTAGTTTTTTAGGGTCGAGTCGGGTTTCATGAAACCCGACTATCTCAAAAGTCGAGTCGAGTGAAATGGGCCGATTATCGCAAAAAGTCGGGGATCGACCGAAACACGAAACCCAATGCAAGTCAATGGGGAAGCATAGTCGGCAGTGAGTGGAGGCCAGGAAAACACCTACAGTGCCCATTTTAATGGCCAAAACATCCATTCTTGGTACTGAAGCTTGTCAATCTTAATTTACCTTATAATAATAGTTAGGCATTGGACATTGGGGGTAATTTGGCAAAATTTGTGGGGGTATGGCTGGGTCAAGTATTTAGTGGGCCCAGGAAACGTGGACCACATCACGGCAGTGGAGCAGGGAGAGGTAAGTAGTTCAACTTTGCAAGTGCTGTGATCCAGAGCAAGCATGGGGGGGCCCACTCGTTTGCATTGCCACTGGCACAGGGCCCCTCAAAGTACAGCGGTGTGTTTGCACGGTGGTGGCGCCTCCCACCGGCAGCGACACTTTTGCGTACAATGAGGGGCCCTGTGCCAGTGGCAATGCGAACGAGTGGGCCCCCCACCTAATGAAGGAACCTGCACTTTCATCTGCACCTTCCTATTTGTCCCAGTGTAAGGTGGTATAGTATGCGGGAAGGGGAACCTCACTTTCAGCAGGGTCAGAATCTGGCTGTGTAGTGTGCAAGGGGAATGTAGTGGTCTGGGTCAATGTACCAGCAGTGTCATCTAGCACTGGCTGGGCAATGGGCAGGATGTGGAGGAAACACAGATCTAGGCCCAAATTATAAAGTGGTCTAAATGCATTTCAAAATTGGTAACAGGACTAACCAGGTGGCATTTCTTTGTTCAGTGGAGGACAACTGTAATGAGAGGCTGACACAGAGAGTAGGCCCAAATCAGTAAGTAGTCTAAATGCAGTTCAAAATTGGCAACAGTAGTAAACAGGCGGCACAGCTTTGTTCAGTGGAGGAGAACAGCAAGGAGCGGCAGACACAGTTAGTAGGCCCCAACCCAACTAGTAGGCCAAATGAAGTGTAACATTAACAACTACTTAATGAGAGCCTGAAAATGGAAGTTCAGGACAGGAAACCAGGAGAACAGCACGGAGCGGCATGCACAGTTAGTAGGCCCCAACCACACTAATAGGCCAAATGCAGTGTAATATTAACAACTAGTTAATGAGAGCCTGAAGATCGAAGTTCAGGACAGGAAACCAGGAGTACACCTTGGAGTGGCAGACACTGTTAGTAGGCCCCAACCAAACTTGTAGCCCCAGTGCCCCACTGCAGTTTTAAAATTCCGATAGGCTGAAAGCCTGACAATTGCAGGTCCTTTTTTTAAGAGGACAGCTGTATTGAGTGGCACAGACAGACACTGCTAGTAGGCCTTACACCACAAATTTGGCTTGACGCAGGTTTAAAAAAGGTTACATGGGTACACGGTCTGCATTGGTGTGCTCAGTAGAGGACAATTGGAAGGAGGGACCGCAGAAAGTCTTAGTAGGCCTAAAATAAAAAAAAGTAGGCTCTATGCACTTTTAAATAGGTTCCAGGGGTACACAGGCAACATTGGTGTGGTCAGTCAAGGACTATTAGAAGGAGGGACCACAGAAAGACTTAGTAGGCCTAAAATAACAAAATAGGCTCTATGCACTTTTAAATAGGTTCCAGGGGTACACACGCAGCATTGGTGTGGTCAGTGGAGGACTATTGGAAGGAGGGACCACAGACAGACTTAGTAGGCCTAAATTAACAAAATAGGCTCTATTCAGCTTCGATTATGGGGCATGGGGCAACCTGGAGAACACCTTGGAGCGGGAGACACCATTTCAACATCCCAGACCCAACTTGTGGGCCTAATGCAGTGTTGTTACAACAACTGCTTAACAAGAGCTTCAAGATAGAAGCCAGGGAGAGGGAACCTGGAGAACACCTTGGAGCGGGAGACACCGTCTCTAGAACCCAGACCCAACCTGTGGGCCAAATGCAGTGTTGTTTCAACACCTACTTAACAAGAGCTACAAGATAGAAGCTATCGAGAGTCAACCTGGAGAACACCTTGGAGCGGCAGACACCGTCTCTACAACTCAGACCCAACTTGTAGGCCAAATGCAGTGTTGTTTCAACACCTACTTAACAAGAGCTACAAGATACAAGCTATCGAGAGTCTACTTGGAGAACACCTTGGAGCGGCAGACACCGTCTCTACAACCCAGACCCAACTTGTAGGCCTAATGCAGTGTTGTTTCAACAACTACTTTACAAAAGCTTCAAGATAGAAGCGAGGGAGAGGCAACATAGAGAACACCTTGGAGCGGAAGACTCAGTTTGTAGACCACAACGAAACTTGTGGCCCTAATGCAGTTTTATAATTCTGACAGGCTAAAAACCAGACAATTGCGTTTTTTTTTGTTTTTTTTTTAGAGGAGGACAGCTGTATTAAGTGGCGCAGACAGACACTGCTAGTATGCCTTACACCACAAAGTTGGCTCACTGCAGGTTGAAAAAGGTTACATGGGTACACGGTCGGCATTGGTGTGCTCAGTGGAGGACAATTGGAAGGAGGGACCGCAGACGGACTTAGTAGGCCTAAAATTTAAAAAATAGGCTCAAAGCAGTTTGAATTATCTTGCAGGGGTACACAGGCAGCATTGGTGTGGTCAGCGGAGAACAATTTGAAGGAGAGACCGCAGACAGACTTAGTAGGCCTAAAATAAAAAAAATAGGCTCAATGCAGTTTGAATTATCTTGCAGGGGTACACAGGCAGCATTGGTGTGGTCAGCGGAGGACAATTGGAATGATGGACCGCAGACAGACTTAGTAGGCCTAAAATTTAAAAAAATAGGGTCAAAGCAGTTTGAATTATCTTGCAGGGGTACACAGGCAGCATTGGTGTGGTCAGCAGAGGACAATTTGAAGGAGGGACCGCAGACAGACTTAGTAGGCCTAAAATTAAAAAAAATAGGCTCAAAGCAGCTTCGATTATGTGGCAGGGGTACACAGGTACACAGAGGCAGAATGGCCAATCTTAATCTCCCACTATTTTATATTTTTCCTGGGAGAATTGTCAAAAAATCTGGCCCAGTGTTACACACTAGGTTTAATGTGGCACAAAATGAGAGACAGATGGCACACACAGGACTGGCTCTGAGGCAGAAATGCCAATCTTAATCTCCCACTATTTTTTTTTCCTTGGAGAATTGTCAAAAAATCTGTCCCAGTATAACACACTAGGTTTTCTGTGGCACAAAATGAGAGACAGATGCCACACACAGCACTGGCACTGAGGCAGAATTGCCAATCCTAATCTCCCACTATTTTTTTTTTATTTATGGGAGAATTGGCAAGAAATCAGGCCCACTGTTAGACTGTATGTTTTCTGTGCCAGAAAATGAGACACAGAAGCCACACACAGGACTGCCACTGATGCAGATTTGCCAATTTTAATCTGCACCCTTTTTTTTTTTTCTTCATGGAGACTAGTGAATAAATCTAGGCCACTTGTATTAGAGTATATTTTCTGTGGCAGAAAGTGGCTTGAAGAGATATAACGAAAAAAAAAAGGGACTATACTACAATTACTATCTCCCTGCAGTAATCTCAGCAAAGTATGGCAGGCAGCAATAACAAGGAGTGGACTGCTGCACAAAAAAGTCAAAAGTGTGGACAAACAAAAAAGATAGCTGTGCAGAAAGGAAGGAGCAACAGGATTTGTGCTTTGAAAAAAGCAGTTGGTTTGCACAGCGGCGTACAAACAGCAATGCAGCTATCAGGGAGCCTCCTAGGGCAGCCCAATGAGCTACAGCGCTGAGGGAAAAAAATGTAGCCTCCACTGTCCCTGCAAACAAAAGGTGGTGTAGGACAGTGGAAATCGCTACAGCACAAGCGGTTTGGGGGTTAATGTACCCTGCCTAACGCTATCCCTGCTTCAGACGAAGCGGCAGCAACCTCTCCCTATGCTCAGATCAGCAGCAGTAAGATGGCGGTCGGTGGGAACGCCCCTTTATAGCCCCGTGACGCTGCAGAAATCAATCCAATCACTGCCATGCCCTTTTCTAAGATGGTGGGGACCAGGAACTATGTCATCACGCTGCCCACACTCTGCGTCCACCTTCATTGGCTTAGAAATGGCGCTGAACGCGTCATCGAAACGCGACTTTGGCGTGAAGGTCGCCGACCGCGTGACCGACCCCACACAGGGATCGGGTCGGGTTTCATGAAACCCGACATTGCCAAAAGTCGGCAACTTATGAAAATGACCGATCCGTTTCGCTCAACCCAAGCTTAGAACTGTTTGTGAAGTGAATAAACAAACATTTATCAATATTTTGTCTCTATGAGCATTGCCTGTCACATCTGTTACTGTTTTACAAGAAATGCAGCTATGTGATTGTCTGAATGCATTCTGTATACAGTTTTTTAATCTGGATTCCAAATCGCCATTTGTATATTTTCCATTTGTACATTTGAGGCAGCCAAGGTTATGGCTCTCAAGGAGGGAAACGAATATAGTCGACAAAGAAATATTTGTAATGATCTACTGAGCCAAACTAACAGCATTGCTTTAACAAATTTATATGAAGTGCATTGTGTCCAATGTAAGCAACAAGGCAGCACAAAAAGGAGCTTTTCAAGTGAGCTATTTAAAGTATACAAATGTTATGAAGTCTTTGCCAACAAGGATGTGGTTTCACTAATGAGGGGTACCTTTTCTAAAAATATACTATTGCTATCACAGCCCCCCTTACTCAAAATTCTGGGGCCTATAAAAGTACAGAACATGTTCACCCACGTCATGTCGTTGAGATAAGGTAGAGACATTGCAGGAAACAGAGTTAAAAAGTAGGCCCAATGTAGGGGTGTGGGTCTCTGAGACTTTTAGTGGAGGGCATGAACTGACAAACAATTTTCCAATGTGGGGTCCTTTCTTTACTAAATAAAATAGTGCCATCACATCCCCCTTGCCCAAAATTCACCATACAGAGCACGTTCACCTTGGTCATCTAGTGGCAGTTAAAGGACACATTGCTGGAGACAGCGTTAAGAAGTAGGGAGCTGACAAACAATTCCACAATGGGGGGTCCTTTTTTTAAATAAATAACCTAGTGCCATCACAACCCCCTTGCCCAAAACTCAGTGACCTATAACAGTACAGAGCACGTTAACCCTGGTGATGTAGTGGCAGTTAAAGGAGACATTGCAGGAGACAGAGTTAAGAAGTAGGCCCAATGTAATGTAATGCCCAATTCCCCAATGTGGGGTCCTTTTCTTACTAAATAAATTAGTGCCACCACAGCCCCCTTGCCCAAAATTCACCTTACAGAGCACATTCACCCTTGTCATCTTGTGGCAGTTAAAAAGGACACATTGCAGGAGACAGATTTAAAAAGTAGCCCCAATGTACTGTAATGCCCAATTCCCCAATGTGGTGTCCTTTTTTTACTAAATAAAATAGTACCATCCCAGCCCCCGTGCCCAAAATTCACCGTACAAAGCACATTCACCCTGGTCATCTAGTGGCAGTTAAAGGACACATTGCAGTAGACAGAGTTAAGAGGTAGGAAGCTGACAAACAATTCCCCAATGGAGGTCCTTTTTTAATAAATAAACTAGTGTCATCACAATTCCCTTGCCCCAAATTCAGTGGCCTAAAACAGTACAGAGCACGTTAACCCTTGTGGTCTTTTGACAGTTAAAAGAGACTGGTTGTGCTCCTGCTCAAACAAACATTTTTCCAACTTGGCATAGAGGGAGTTTGCCCCTAGGACGTCGAAGACTTTGCAAACATCTCTCCAGTGGGAATCTATATCTAGAGAGTAGATGAGAATATTATCCAGAGAGACTACCACCGAAGTGGAGAGCATATCCGGGAAGATGTCATTCAAAAATGTCGTGGACGACGGCTGGGGCATTACAGAGTCCAAAGGGCATCACCAGATACTCATAGTGCCCATCCCTGGTATTAAAAGCCATCATCCATTTGTCCCCCTCACGGATGCGAACCAGGTTGTAAGCACCCCTCAGATCTAAATTAGTAAATACCCTCGCCCCTTGTAGTCTATCGAAGAGCTCAGATATGAAAGGCAGAGGGTACTTATTCTTAACGGTGAGGGCGTTAAGACCCTGGTAGTCAATACATGGACGCAATTCTCCATTCTTCTTTTGCACAAAGAAGAGCCAAAAACACTCAGTTTAAAAAAATCACAGTAATCTGCAAGTGCTAGTAAAAAGTTGTAAAAAAATAGGGTATTTGGTTGATACGATTTTTGAAAAAAATGTATACTAAGCTGCTCCACCAAGCGTCAAGGTTTGGCCTCATTTTTTACTATGACATCTGATCAACAAACCAATATCAATCTCTCCTGATGAACCTTTTGAGGGGAAACATGTCGAGAGCCTGTTTAGAGCTTTCCTTCCTCATCTAAGGATTGTTGTCACCATGATGCACAGCTGCCTGCATGTTTGTTGCACACAATAGCAGATGAGTATGATTTACCTTCGAGCTTTATTTACTAGTACACTGATGTTGAATGGGGTAAACCATCATATACCTTTATATGTGTGGTAGTATATATGTATTCTTATCATGGAGGCTTTGACTGTGCATTTATTTGAATATCTATGATGGTCACTGTGTGACAGTACCAGTTTACACTTTGTTTGATATAGGTTTATGTTATTTTATACTTGGGGATTACTATATCTGTTAATCCCCAAATTCATGTGGTGTGAGTCACTTAGGCTGAGTGTACCCTCTCCTGTTTATATAAATTTACCTACTGATATATTTGTGATCTTGTATATACCCTATATTCACAGCATTTTATGCTATACAGAATTACAGGCCATCTGGCCCTCTGTTTCTTACTATCTGCTTCATAGGGTTATAACAGGAGATAGGGTCAGCCATCGTGCAAGCAGGGGCGCCATTCTCGTATTTTCTTAGGGTGCCAACCTTCCCACCAAGGTAGGTGTCCAGACAGTATTTACACTTAGGGCGAGGTCACTCTTTTCTGCACATCGGTTGTGAGTGTGTATATCCACCCAAGAATATTTTCACTATTATTTCTATATCACAGGTACTGTCAATAGTTTTGAGGTTTTTTTCTGGGCATACCCTTGTATTCTCTCATTATGGCAGGGGTCTTCTTATTATTCCAGTGTTTTGGTTACTAATGATGTAGATAGCTGAGCTTCAATCTATCATTCTCAGCATCACTTGTTCTTCTTTTTTCTTGGGCCCAGGCTATCAGGCAAATTTTTCAATAAGGAACGATCCCCTTTTTAGGGATTTTTTAGTATTAGTATGTTTAATAAAGATATTTACATTTTAGGTGTTTCTTTTAGGTAAGTGAAGCGCCCCCTGACACAGGGCCGCGGGTTACTCGGTACCGATCCTCTCTGTCTCAGTTCTGGGGTTGTCACGGTGGCTGGACCCGGTCCGTGACCCTGCTAAGGGGCGTCCAATAAAAGGGGTGATGAAAGTCGGCTAAGGTTTCTTGACGCCACCTGTGGTATTCGGTCAGGTCGACCGACGCTGCTCGGGGTCCACTGGGGTGATGTAAAGGCAGCTAGATGGTATACCTTCCCACAGGTGAAGTATGTCCCCAGGGCTTCCCAGTAGTGTAGGTGGCGATGGTGTGAGGCGCAGTCATTAACGAGGACACAGGGTTGCAGTTTCTTTACCTTTTACTGAAGACTTTGGGATCCGCAATCCAGAGCACTGTTAACAGGGCTGTCTAAGACCGGCCGGTCCGAAGGCACATCCAGAGTTCCCTTTGTGGGTGGAAATCGTTGCCTACCACTAGTGCCTGTGTGTTGTAGTTCTTCCCCGCTGAGCATTCGGGATAGTCCTCACAACTTCTGTTCTGTTCTCTCTTTCCCCCAAGTTTATCTGGATAGGATGCACCCGTTTGATGGGAAGGCTCGGAGCTATTCCGGGACCCTAGAGACGCCTCTCTCCACGCGTTGCCCCCTATGTCTGCTTAGGTGATATGTGGTAGACAGCCAACCTATAATTAACTGTCCTGCGGTATTTGAAGTAAGGCATAGAGTCAGTTACTTCCTCGGTGTTCTGGTCAACGGCTACGCGCCTCAGTAGGAAGTTGCCGTTCTCAGGGCATGACTCCTACTGGCTCTCCTTTGTGCTTGATCTCGTTTCTCACTTTCCACAATATCCTTCTCTTCGTGTCCTTTCTAAGGATACCGCCACAAGGTAGTGCAGGCGCGGTTCCGTTGCTTCCTATTCATTCTGCTAGGCCCCTGTCAGGAACCCACCCCTGACAGGTCCTCCCTGGACTCTCCCAGGCTGCGTTCTGTTCTAACTTCCTATCCGACCCCTAGTTTTACCAGTGTGAACATAACATCACCCTCCTTAGCGGCAAAGCGACATTACTGCAACGACCAGGTCTCTGGGCACTGCATAAGCAATGTTGACCCATTCACCACTTTGACGGTCACTGGTTTGGCTAGCATAACCAGGGGTATTGCGTGCCGTTGGGTGAAGGCTGAGGACATGAAATTTCCCTCCGCCCCAGAATCCACACAAAGCTCGACCGTAAAAGTGGAAGGGCCAAAGGTAATTGTTCCCTTGAAGGACAATTTGGAGGAAAACGCCGCTGTGTCTAGTGAACCTACTCCTACACTTACTAGACGCAGTGTCAGGCAGCTGCTACTAAGGCAAATAAAATAATGGGATGCATTAAAAGAGGCATAGATGCTCATGAGGAGAACATAATTTTACCTCTATACAAGTCACTAGTTCGACCACACTTAGAATACTGTGCACAGTTCTGGTCTCTGATGTATAAGAAAGACATAGCTGAACTAGAGCGGGTGCAGAGAAGAGCGACCAAGGTTATTAGAGGACTGGGGGGTCTGCAATACCAAGATAGGTTATTACACTTGGGGTTATTTAGTTTGGAAAAACGAAGACTAAGGGGTGATCTTATTTTAATGTATAAATATATGAGGGGACAGTAAAAAGACCTTTCTGATGATCTATTTAATCATAGACCTGAAACAGGGACAAGGGGGCATCCTCTGCGTTTGGAGGAAAAAAGGTTTAAGCATAATAACAGACGCGGATTCTTTACTGTAAGAGCAGTGAGACTATGGAACTCTCTGCCATATGATGTTGTAATGAGTGATTCATTACTTAAATTTAAGAGGGGACTGGATACCTTTCTGGAAAAGTATAATGTTACAGGGTATATACACTAGATTCCTTGATAGGGCGTTGATCCAGGGAACTAGTCTAATTGCCGTATGTGGAGTCGGGAAGGAATTTTTTTCCCCAATGTGGAGCTTACTCTTTGCCACATGGGTTTTTTTTGTCTTCCTCTGGATCAACATGTTAGGGCATGTTAGGTTAGGCTATGGGTTGAACTAGATGGACTTATAGTCTTCCTTCAACCTTAATAACTATGTAACTATGTAAATATGTAACTATGTTTCCCCTGCCACTGTGGACATTTCTTGGTATAATGTCCTGACTGCTGGCAGACTTTACAGACCATGGGTATTCGAGCTGCCCAAGAATTAGGACCCGCTCGAGAAACCACCATGGCCTCATAGGGCTCGGATGCCTGAAGAGGGGACTCCAGAGGCTTGGCGGAGGTAGGTGCCAGCCAAAACCTCTGCCTACACTGGGCTCGCTCCAACCCCCGCTCTTGAAAATGGAGGTCAATGCAAGTGGATATGGCTATCAGCTCTTCCAGTGTGGTGGAAATCTCACTATTGGCCAAGGTGTATTTCACGTGGTCAACCAGTCCTTTCCAGAACACAGGGATAAGGACTTTATTCAGCCACTCTAGCTCAGATGCCAAAATCCAGAAGTGAACAGAAAAATGACTGACCGTGGATGAACCCTGAGTCAAAGCCAACAGTTGGAGTGCCGAATCATGGGTGACGCGAGGTCCCAAAAAGAGCTGTTTCAGAGAGTCAAGAAACCTTGGAGCACTCTGCACCACATGATCATCAAGCTCCCACAGCGGCGTTGCCCACTCCAACGCCCTGCCTGACAACAGGGATACAATAAATCCCACCTTTACCTGCTCCATGGGAAAACGTGCAGCCAGGAGCTCAAGGTGTATGGCACACTGACTCACGAATCCCCGACCCAGCTTTCTGTCACCAGTAAACTTATCAGGTAGCGGGAGACGGGATAAGGTCGGAGCAGGGGTGGAAGTGGACAAACTGGCTGCAACTATGCTAGTAGCCTGAACAGCGACAGCGGTAACATCCACAGCCGATGTTGTACGCTCAAGAGCTGCCAACCTACCCTCCAGCTGCCGGATGTACCGGTGTAGATGCTGTTCGTCTGCCATTACAAGCCAGATCCAGGTGCTAGTGTAATGTTAGGACTGGCAGAACGCACCAAGTAATAATTAGAGCTGATATAAGGTGCGTTCGCAGTCTGGGGTCCTCCGTGCAGCTAAGACACCTGCTGCTTGGTAATGACGTACTATATGGCCATATAATGTGAGTACACACACGGGTTAGCTTCACCCGGAAGGAAGGAAGTGAACCCTATTGCGTCACAGGGCCACGATACCGCACAGGGAGTGAAAGTAAGGCGACACAGAACTCTGCCCCAAGACTCAGGGAAAGAGTCCCTCTAGATCTCTTGCACTCGACACCGCTACTGCGGTGCCTGGGAAACAACTAAAGCATGCCTTTAGTTTCTTCTACATGCCATCAACCCTTATACACTTTCAGACTCCCTACACTCATCATTGTCCCCAATCTCCTCTTTTTCCTGTCCTGGTCTGGCTGTACATCACTACAACGACACTCTTAGAAGCACCCTTGACCAAGTAACTCCCCTCACACTCAGAACCTCCAAACACAGAGTGAAACAGCCCTGGCTCACAGCGCAAACCCGATTTCTCCAGCGATGCTCTAGGAGTGCTGAACGCTTATGGAGGAAAACTCGCACACCAGAAGACTTCATACACTTCAAATTTATGTTAAGGACCTATAACTCTGCCCTTCACCTCGCCAAACAGTCCTACTACACCACCCTGATCACCTCACTATCAAACAACCCCAAGAAACTTTTTAACACCTTTCACTCCCTCCTCAGGCCAAAAGCACAAGACCCTGTCACAGACATTTGAGCTGATGACCTGGCTTCCCACTTTATAGAGAAAATAGACAATATCCATCAGGAAATCCGCTCCCAATCACCAAGATCAGTGACTCCCATCCCTCTTTGCATCTCCCCTGGCTCACTCTCTTCATTTGATCCCATCACAGAAGAAGAAGTCTCCAGGCTCCTCTCTTCTTCTCGTCTGACTACATGCTCTACCGACCCAATTCCCTTTCATCACCTCCAGTCTCTCTCTCCAGTCGTCACTACTCACCTAACTACAATCTTTAATTGCTCACTCTCCTCAGGAATTTTCCCGTCCTCCTTCAAACACTCTATCATTACTTCGTTACTAAAGAAACCCACCCTCGACCCATCCTGCACAAACAACTACAGACTGGTCTCCAATCTCCCCTTCATCTCTAAACTCTTGGAGCGCCTAGTCTACTCCCGCCTTACCCGTTACCTCTCCATTCACTCCCTCTTAGACCCTTCACAGTCCAGCTTCCACCCCCTACACTCAACACAAATTGCACTCATCAAAGTGACCAACGACCTTCTGACAGCAAAATGTAACGGTGACCACTCTCTGCTCATTCTTCTCAATATTTCTGCAGCTTTCGACACTGTTGACCACCTTCTCTTACTCTCTAGGCTACAGTCACTTGGCATTAAGGACACTGCTCTCTCCTGGTTCTCCTATCTTTTTGACCGCCCCTTCAGTGTTCTGTTCTCTGGCCCACTTCATCTCCTCTTCCTTTCACTGTCAGGGTACCCCAGGGCTCACTCCTTGGCCCCCTTCTTTTCTCCCTCTACATGGCCCCAATTGGACAGACTACAACTATACACGTCATCCCCTGGCCTTACTCCTGCTGTACTGCAGAACACCACTGACTGTCTGCTGTCTCTGACATCATGTCCGCTCTCATCACTACGTTCACTATGCTAATGCCCTCCCTATAAATTTACCCTATGTTAATTCTTTTTTACAAAAGAAAACTGGACGTCACCAACAATGTGGCGTATGCTCCTCTAATGCACTTTTTATGCAAGAATAAAAAAAGCTACAACATAAGAAATGGAGGGCACCACCTCACATATAACCTATAATCAGGAATGTCCCGAATCCCCCTCAACATGAATAAAGTCACCAGAAAACCACATAGAAAAAAGACATGTTGTAAAGGAGATCAACAGGACTAAATGGTAATACTGGTGATACTCCTGTGATTTAGTTATGGTAGGAGTTTATGGAGATGTCCTGTTGTCAATAATCGTGTCCTTTACCTCTCAGGTGCCAATTGTTATTACTATACTTCAGTCTGTGGGATATGTTTTGCATTCCCGTTATCACGGGTAGTATTTAATTGCTTTTAACGGTGTTGTTTGCTTATCATGTTGTGCAATAAAAACTTTTTGATATTTTTGCTTACCATTTAGTCCTGTTGATCTCCTTTACAACATGTCTTTTTTCTATGTGGTTTTCTAATAAAAAAGCTACCTCCCTACCTAGAAAACTACTCTGTACTTTTTTTCTAAAACAAGATCGGTCGTCACTAACACTGTGACGCCGGCTGTACTAACACGCTACCAGTAAAATTACGCTGTACAATTTTTTTTTCTCTAAATGAAGATTGGTCGTCACTAACGATGTGACGCTGGCTATGCTACTTTGCTATGTCTAAAACTACACTGTACTAACTAACTACTATTATTTTTTTCTAACAAAAAAAATTGGACATCGCTTGGACTGCAAAGTCCACTACAATAACTAGCAAAAAATAAAAAAATTCCTGTGGCGCAGTCTCTGATCAGCAGCGATACTTATCAAAGTGCTGTGGACACAGGAAGAGCACGAATGCTCTGCACAGGAAAAAAAAGCGCAAAAAGTACACTAAAAATTCAATTGGAGGGGGGAGGGGGGTATTGAAACAGGGATGGGGAACTGAAAAATAGGATGTCAAACACTGACGCCAGCTACGCTACTTTGCTATGTCTAAAACTACACTGTACTAACTATGATTATTATTTTTTTCTAAAAAAAAATCTGACGTCGCTTAGACTGCGAGTTCTGCTATGCTAACTAGCTAAAAAAAGAAAAAATCCCATGGCACATTCTCTGATCAACAGTGATACTGCTCTGAGCATTGCGGACACAGGAACAGCACAAATGCTCTGCGCGGGACGCGGCACACACGAAAAAAGCGCAGAAAAGTGTGCTAAAAATTTAATTGGGAGGGGAGGGGGTACTGGAACGGGGATGGAGGGACTGGGAAAGGGGTGGGGGAGGTGCTGCTGCTGTGATCACAGGAGTCACACAGGAGGCAGATGGCAGCAGAGAGCAGGCAGATCGCAGGAGATTTCAGTGAAGAAGCAGCAGGAGATCGACGGGTTGATCACACTGGCCACCAATGGATTCTCTCTCTCAGGTGAGACAGAGGGGCTTAGACAACCGCTCTGCATGCCAAATCTGAGGTAAAGATGGCGTGCAGAGCGGTGATCACTATTTTAGATTAATCCCCTTGGGTCTGATTGGCTAGAAGCTATTGTTCAGCCAATCAGCACCATAGGTGACGTTGTGATCACCCCAACCACTGTGACGGCTGTTATTGGTGCTACGTCACAGAGCACAGATCACAGTTTTTTTTTTTACAACATCTTTATTGCCATCTGTGCTGTGATTGGCTGGTGAGAATTTATCAGCCAATCACAGCGATAGCTGACGCGGGGGCGGATCAGCCCCACGTGGTGATGTGCTGGGATTGTCTGCTATCAGGAACCACACCCATCCTCACCTGATCACTACGCGATGCAGCGCGGTGACCGAAAATAGCAGCGCCGTACTAGTACTGCGGTTTGCGGGAACGGGAAGGGATTAATGGCATTCAGGTATGTTCAGCAAATATTCAACAAATTAATTAGCGAATATTGCAAATTCGCCAATTGTAATCTGAAGCGAACATTGAAATATTCGCACATCTCTATTTGTTAATCAAAATAGGAGAACCAACTCCAACGATGGAGTGTATACTTTTCACACATATATATATATATATACATCCCCTATGTCAGTGGTTCTTTGCGTATGTATGTCTATATATTTTTGTTTTATTTCGGTTTTGCCTATTTTTGTTTGCTTCTGTTTATGTGCATTCATAATTCTCTGTCTAGCTACCCATATAGGGGATATTGTGGCTTATCCGGCTTATATGCACGGGTCACTTTTATTCTGTTTTTAGTATAGAATTTATTTCACAATAAATTTATTTTTACTCACTCACCAGCAACTTGTTTGCTGTTATTATTCACTATATTTCACTTTTGTCTCTGAGGCCTGTCCAGTATTGATGGTGAGGATATTTACCGACACACCAATGGGGACACAGGACTCAGATGAATATATAGAGTATTCTCTGATGCTAAGAACATATGCACATTAACACGATATCGGTATTACGATTTCACTACATGCACTTTATAGGCACAGTCACTTTGTATATATGTACGCTGGTACTTAGAATTGATTGCGTTCCGGCTTCTTCCTGGTAGCTGTCCCGAGTCGCGTGGTGTGGGCGTGGCGCCTGCCCGCTCACGTGACTTGGGCTTGTCGGCCGGGATTGAGGCTTGGAGCGCAGTGCGGGGAAAGTCCGGCGTTTCACGTATGCGCACTTTATTATCATCAGATCACGTGATAGGATGAACACACTATTTAAACCGGATAGAGATCCGTATTAAACCATGCCCCCTGAGGAAGCAGTAACAATAGAATGCGGAACGCGCGTTGGGGAACGTGATCCAGGACCCTGACAGGACTCCCCTGCACACATGGGTAATCCATTTATCTGAATTCTTCTACTTATACTTATTTTGGGTCCTGTCCTGTGTACCTGGATGACACGGATGTATTTTAGGATATAGTTGCTATGCACTTTATACTTTTGATTATTATTTATTGTATCTTTGTTTAGGATTTAATTAATAAATATTATTTTTTGTGAAATTTTGTGGCTAGTTTTGACTCTTGGTTCTCCTATTTTGATTATCTAATTTTGAGTCGCCATATATGTGCACACCATACTTTTTACTGACGCCTTTTTTATCTCAATTTGTTACATCAATATTTTCTTTATTGTGCTATTTTGATAACTCTTGCACATTTGTCCTGTGAAGATCTGAGAATGTGGGTTGTAATAATCACCTAGGCAGCTCAACAATGTAATTATTTTAATTCCTTACGTTCACGGTCTTGCAGCAATTCAGAGTAAATGATCAGAATGCAATGTCCCCAGTACACAAGATCCCACACTGGTGCCGATAGTTCCACTGCCCCGTGCCAAGAGAGACCCACTGTCTCCCAACTTTTGGTTAGCCCACAGCTTGGGTATCTTCTTCCGGTATAGTCTGTAGTCACAGTGTATGCTCCTCTTGATGATGAATATCATGACAGTAGCACTTGTATCCCTCTCTAGCCATCAACAAATGTCCTTAAAATAGATCCTCACATGCAGACGATGAATATCACAGCCATAGCTGTACCCATCTCCAGTGACAACAACCTATAGTACAGTCCTAACTGAGGTTCTCTATTGTTTTATGGTTTCAGTGATGGGCAAAGGAGAAGACTTCCACTAGATGTAGCTATGGTTTGTTGGACAGTTCCTGAACCATATGCATTGGGAGCCAGAGACTTTATACCTACAGCTACCATGCAGGACATGCCTCAAATGGATTGGGGAAGGCCGGGGTAGAAAATCCTTCACTATTTGACTGTTCAGCTAACCTCATATTTGTCCTAAATTGTGTAGATTAGTAATCTACAGTGGGCTGAAATAATATGTACTCAGCAGGCATTTACAAATTAACATACAACAAGTCAATGTACAGTCTAATTTGAAACAATTGCTCAATTGAGGCTTCTGAGACACAAGAATAATGGAGTGATTGAATGAATTAATTACCAATCTCGTATCTGGCCTTACGAATACATAAGATCCAGCCTGCACGCCTTCCTCTGCTTAATGGAAGGATGAACTGATGAAGAAGTAAATCTCTAATAAAAAACAGCAAGCAAATCTCTAATAAAATACAACAATAAGAATGACGAAACCTGTGCTCCATACTGAAAAAATTCTGCATCCCTTACACCTGTTGGTTTTTTTAGTATTATTATTTTCTAATTTCATTATTGTTCCACGCTTTTTTGTTTAGCTGATACATTTTAATTATTATTCTCATTTTGTACAGTTGAAGATTGATTTAATTTGTTGTTTGTGTGTCTGTTCTTTGCATGACAGAAAATAATTGTCATCATTTTTGTTTTTGCCTCCACAAGCAACATCTCTTTGATCATCCGAGTATAATCTACAACGCATTCTGAATTTAAAATCAATATTGTATATTTCAGTTGTTGCAGGTAGCTTGAAATATCTGATTATGTTGCATTTATAATGCAACCTTACAAGAAACAGTGGGAAACCACTACAGTGGGTACAGAAAGTATTCAGACCCCTTTAAATTTTTCACTCTTTGTTATATTGCAGCCATTTGGTAAATTCAAAAAAGGTCATTTTTTCACATGTACACTCTGCATGTCATCTTGACTGGAAAAAACTGAAATGTAGATTTTTTTGCAAATTTAATAAAAAAGAAAATCTGAAATATCACATGGTCATAAGTATTCAGACCCTTTGTTCAAACACTCATGTTTAAGTCACATGCTGTCCATTTCCTTGTCGTCCTCCTTGAGATGGTTCTACTCCTTCATTGGAGTCCAGCTGTGTTTAATTAAACTGATAGGACTTGATTTAGAAAGGCACACACCTGTCTGTATAAGACCTCACAGTTCACAGTGCATGTCAGACCAAATGAGAATCATGAGGTCAAAGGAACTGGCCAAGGAGCTCAGAGACAGAAATGTGGCAAGGCACAGATCTGGCCAACGTTATAACAGAATTTCTGCAGTACTCAAGGTTCGTAAGAGCACAGTGCCTCCATATTTCAGGGTTTTTTAAAATAAATTTGCAAAAATTATGTTTCTGTTTTTTTTCAGTCAAGATGCGGTGCAGAGTGTACATTAACCCCTTCCCGACCTTTGACGCACCGTATGCGTCATGAAAACCTGTGCCATTCCGACCTGTGACGCAGCATATGCGTCATGGCCGGATTGGGCTCCTGCAGGCCGGGTGAAAGGGTTAACTGTAATTTCACCCGGCCTGCAGGGACAGGAGGAGTTGTACTTTAGCCCAGGGGGAGTGGCTTCACCCACCCGTGGCTACGATCGCTCTGATTGGCTGTTGAAAGTGAAACTGCCAATCAGAGCGATTTGTAATATTTCACCTAAAAAACTGGTGAAATATTACAATCCAGCCATGGCCGATGCTGCAATATCATCGGCCATGGCTGGAAGCACTGATGTGCCCCCACCCCACTCCACTGATCGCCCCCCGAGCCCTCCGATCTGTGGTCCGCTCCCCTCCGTCCTGTGCTCCGCTCCCCTGTCCTCCTGTCCGCTCCCCCTGTGCTCCAATCCCACCCCCCTGTGCTCCAATCCCACCCCCCTGCACTCCGATCCACCCCCCCGCACTGCAATCCACCCCCCCACACTGCAATTCACCCCCCGTGCTCCAATCCACCCCCCTGTGCTCCAATCCACCCCCCCGTGTTCCGATCCACCCCCCGTGTTCCGATCCACCGCCCAGTGCTCCGATCCACCCCCCAGTGCTCCCCTCCACGCCATCATACTTACCGAGCCTCCTGGGGTCCGTCCGTCTTCTTTCCTGGGCGCCGCCATCTTCCAAAATGGCGGGCGCATGCGCAGTGCACCCGCCGAATCTGCCGGCCGGCAGATTCGTTCCAATGTGAATTTTGATCACTGTGATAAAACCTCACAGTGATCAAAATAAAAAAACAGTAAATGACCCCCCCCTTTGTCAACCCCATAGGTATGGACAACAATAAAATAAAGTATTTTTTTTTTCCACTAAGGTTGGAGTTAGGGTTAGGGTTGGGGTTAGGGTTAGGGTTAGGGTATGTGCACACGTATTCTGGTTCTCTGCGGATTTCTCCGCAGCGGATTTGATAAATCTGTAGTGCTAAACCGCTGTGGATTTATCGCGGATTTACCGCGGTTTTTCTGCGCATTTCACTGCGGTTTTACAACTGCGATTTTCTATTGGAGCAGTTGTAAAACCGCTGTGGAATCCGCAGAAAGAAGTGACATGCTGTGGAATGTAAACCGCTGCATTTCCGTGCAGTTTTTCTGCAGCATGTGTACAGTGATTTTTGTTTCCCATAGGTTTACATTGAACTGTAAACTCAGTTTAGAATTAGGCTATGTGCACACGGTGTGGATTTGGCTGCGGATTCGCAGCAGTGTTCCATTAGGTTTACAATACCATGTAAACATATGGAAAACCAAATCCGCTGTGCCCATGGTGCAGAAAATACCACGCGGAAACGCTGCGTTGTATTTTCCGCAGCATGTCAATTCTTTGTGCGGATTCCGCAGCGTTTTACACCTGTTCCTCAATAGGAATCCGCAGGTGAAATCAACACAAAAAACACTGGCAATCCGCGGTAAATCCGCAGGTAAAACGCAGTGCCTTTTACCCACGGATTTTTCAAAAATGGTGCTGAAAAATCTCACACAAATCCGCAACGTGGGCACATAGCCTTAGGGTTAGGGTTCGGTTGGAATTAGGGTTGTGGTTAGGGGTGTGTTGGGGTTAGGGTTGTGATTAGGGTTATGGCTACAGTTGGGATTAGGGTTGGGGGTGTGTTGGGGTTAGTGTTGGAGTTAGAATTGAGGGGTTTCCACTGTTTAGGCACATCAGGGGGTCTCCAAACGCAACATGGTGCTACCATTGATTCCAGCCAATCTTGTATTCAAAAAGTCAAATGGTGCTCCCTCACTTCCGAGCCCCAATGTGCGCCAAAACAGTGGTTTACCCCCACATATGGGGTACCAGCATACTCAGGACAAACTACGCAACAATTATTGGGGTCCAATTTCTCCTGTTACCCTTGAGAAAATAAAAAATTGCTTTCTAAAACATCATTGTTGAGGAAAGAAAAATGATTTTTTATTTTCACGGCTCTGCGTTGTAAATGTCTGTGAAGCACTTGGGGGTTCAAAGTGCTCACCACATATCTAGATAAGTTCCTTTCGGGGTCTAGTTTCCAAAATGGGGTCACTTGTGGGGGGTTTCTACTGTTTAGCCACATCAGGGGCTCTGCAAACGCAACGTGACGCCCATAGAGCATTCCATCAAAGTCTGCATTTCAAAACGTCACTACTTTACTTCCGAGCCCCGGCATGTGCCCAAACAGTAGTTTACCCCCACATATGGGGTATCACCATACTCAGGAGAAACTGGACAACAAATATTGGGGTCAAATTTCTCCTGTTACCCTTGGGAAAATTAAAAAATTCTGGGCTAAAAAATTATTTTTGAGGAAAGAAAACTTATTTATTATTTTCACGGCTCTGCGTTATAAACTTCTGTGAAGCACATTGGGGTTCAAAGTGCTCACCACATATCTAGATAAGTTCCTTTCAGGGTCTAGTTTCCAAAATGGGGTAACTTTTGGGGGGTTTCTACTGTTTAGCCACATCAGGTGCTCTGCAAACGCAACGTGACGCCCGCAGAGCATTCCATCAAAGTCTGCATTTCAAAACGTCACTACTTCACTTCCGAGCCCCGGCATGTGCCCAATTATGGGGTATAAGTGTACTCAGGAGAAACTGGACAACAACTTTTGAGTTCAAATTTCTCCTGTTACCCTTGGGAAAATAAAAAATTGCGGGCTAAAAAATCATTTTTGAGAAAAGAAATTTTTATTTTTTATTTTCATGGCTCTGCGTTATAAACTTCTGTGAAGCACTTGAGGGTTCAAAGTGCTCACCACATGTCTAGATTAGTTCCTTTGGGGGTCTAGTTTCCAAACTGGGGTCATTTGTGGGGGATCTCCAATGTTTATGCACACAGGGGCTCTCCAAACGTGACATGGTGTCCGCTAATGATTGGAGCTAATTTTCCACTTAAAAAGCCAAATGGCATGCCTTCCCTTCCGAGCCCTGCCGTGCGCCCAAACAGTGGTTTACCCCCACATATGGGGTATCTGCGTAATCAGGACAAACTGGACAACAATACTTGCAGTCCAATTTCTCCTATTACCCTTGGCAAAATAGGAAATTCCAGGCTAAAATATCATTTTTGAGGAAAGAAAAATTATTTTTTATTTTCATGGCTCTGCGTTATAAACTTCTGTGAAGCACCTGGGGGTTTAAAGTGCTCAGTATGCATCTAGATAAGTTCCATGGGGCGTCTAGTTTCTAAAATGGGGTCACTTGTGGGGGAGCTCCAATGCTTAGGCACACAGGGGCTCTACAAACGCGACATGGTGTCCGCTAACAATTGGAGCTAATTTTCCGTTCAAAAAGTCAAAAGGCGCGCCTTCCCTTCCGAGCCCTGCCGTGTGCCCAAACAGTGGTTTACCCCCACATATGAGGAATCGGCGTACTCGGGAGAAATTGCCCAACAAATTTTAGGATCCATTTTATCCTATTGCCCATGTGAAAATGAATAAACTGAGGCGAAAAGAAATTTTTAGTGAAAAAAAAGTACTTTTTCATTTTTACGGATCAATTTGTGAAGCACCTGAGGGTTTAAAGTGCTCACTAGGCATCTACATAAGTTCCTTGGGGGGTCCAGTTTCCAAAATGAGGTCACTTGTGGGGGAGCTCCAATGTTTAGGCACACAGGGTCTCTCCAAATGCGACATGGTGTCTGCTAACGATGGAGATAATTTTTCATTCAAAAAGTCAAATGGCGCTCCTTCCCTTCCGAGCCTTACCATGTGCCCAAACAGTGGTTTACCCCCACATGTGAGGTATCAGTGTACTCAGGAGAAATTGCCCAACAAATTTTAGGATCCATTTTATCCTGTTTCCCATGTAAAAATGAAAAAATTGAGGCTAAAAGAATTTTTTTGTGAAAAAAAAGTACTTTTTCATTTTTACGGATCAATTTGTGAAGCACGTAGGGGTTAAAGTGCTCACTATGCATCTAGATAAGTTCCTTGGGGCGTCTAATTTCCAAAATGGGGTCACTTGTGGGGAAGCTTCAATTTTTAGGCACACGGGGGCTCTCCAAACGTGACATGGTGTCCGCTAAAGAGTGCAGCCAATTTTTCATTCAAAAAGTCAAATGGCGCTCCTTCCCTTCCAAGCCCTGACGTGCGCCCAAACAGTGGTTTACCCCCACATATGAGGTATCAGCGTACTCAGGACAAATTGGACAACAACTTTCTTGGTTCAGTTTCTCCTTTTACCATTGGGAAAATAAAAAATTGTTGCTACAAGATCATTTTTGTGACTAAAAAGTTAAATGTTCATTTTTTCCTTCCATGTTGCTTCTGCTGCTGTGAAGCACCTGAAGGGTTAATAAACTACTTGAATATGGTTTTGTGCACCTTGTGGGGTGCAGTTTTTAGAATTGTGTCACTTTTGGGTATTTTCAGCCATATAGACCCCTCAAACTGACTTCAAATGTGAGGTGGTCCCTAAAAAAAATGGTTTTGTAAATTTCGTTGTAAAAATGAGAAATCGCTGGTCAAATTTTAACCCTTATAACTTCCTAGCAAAAAAAAAATTTGTTTCCAAGATTGTGCTGATGTAAAGTAGACGAGTGGGAAATGTTATTTATTAACTATTTTGTGTCACATAACTCTCTGGTTTAACAGAATAAAAATTCAAAATGTGAAAATTGCAAAATTTTCAAAATTTTCGCCAAATTTCCATTTTTATCACAATTAAACACAGAATTTATTGACCTAAATTTACCACTAACATGAAGCCCAATATGTCACAAAAAAACAGTCTCAGAACCACTAGGATCCATTGAAGCGTACCTGAGTTATTACCTCATAAAGGGACACTGGTCAGAATTGCAAAAAACGGCCAGGTCATTAAGGTCAAAATAGGCTGGGTCATGAAAGGGTTAATGAGAAAAAAATGAACTTTTTTGAATTTACCAAATGGTTGTAATGAAATAAAGAGTGAAACATTTAAAGGGGCATGAGTACGTTCCATACCCACTGTATATTCTTCTCTTCTATTGATCAAAGACAAAGATATCATGATTATCCAGTAGCCTCACAAATATTTTATTCATGAAAATCACTGGTTAGCTAAGTGAAAATCACTATGGAGTGATATACAAACTGTAATTAACAAGAGTAAAATGCGAAGGAAAAGTAATCAATAGAAGGAGCTTTAGGGAGAAAGGTTTATAGGAGTGTCTAATAAATTTAGATTAAAGTAGCCCAACAATGCTTTTGCCTCTTTTGTGTTGATTTCTCAAGACTCCTGTTTTCAGTGATAGGTTAAAATTAGAGATAAGTGAATATTTTCCCATTCAAATTCACCAGCTTTGACAAATTCTCCCCCAAAAGTTAATTTGCGGCAAACATGTTTTCTTTGAATCTCAACAGATTGGTCTTCCAGAAAGAAGGAAAATAATTCCCACATCTGAAATGCTCACAGTCACAAACACTTCTACTATCACCAACAGAGCTTACATTCACTATCAAGTCTCCAATACCAAAATCAGTCCCACCATCACCTGCTATCTCTGTCCCTGTACAGAGACAAAGGAGGGTGCTAGGCAACATAAAACATTTTCTTACCAAACCAACCCACAGAACACTACTACAACAACTCTACTTCAACCACATAGCTTTAACACACAGCACAGGAGTTCAAATCTTTCACTGGCTGGGATAAGATAGTCTGACCATTTTTTATAGGAAGAGATAATGACCAGATCAGAATCAGCTGAAATGGAGCTGCATGTTTCTGACAAGCATAGAAAGGATCGTTAACCTCTTCAGCACCAGAAGAAATTAAATCTTCTTAATATGGGACACAAATCGCACTATCTCTAATGAAGACCTGTGATTCATTACTCAACATGACGCCTAACTCCAGGTCTTTCAGGGGGACGTGACACCCTTGTGACACATATTAGCTTTTCCAGTGTAGCTTCTGATGTGGAAACTGCTACAGGACCTTTGGTGGCATCTCTTTCAACATAAAAACGATAAGATTGTGCCTTGAATTACTAAGAATGATTACTCTAGAATATTGAAACTGCATTAGTGCCATAGAAAATGAGAAAAAAAGAAAAACGCTATATAATGTATATATGAGATATTAATCTGCAAAATTGCTATGAAAAATTACAGCAAAAATGAAGGTACTTAGCGCATAGATTGGCCAATATATGTGAGCTCAACTGCCAAGGTCAATGCATCCTTCAAAATTGGGTCCCTGTTCTGATATGTAACCTCTCCTGTGCCAAGCTATTATAAACTTGATTCGATAAGGCAGTGTTCCCCAACTCTGGTCCTCAAGAGCCTCCAGCAGGTCATGTTTTCAGGATTTCCTTCGTATTACCCAGGTGATGGAATTCTTGCCTGTCCAGATGATGTAATTATCCTCTGTGCAATACTAAGGAAATCCTGAAAACATGACCTGTTGGTGGCTCTTGAGGACCAGAGTTGGGGAACACTGCCATAAGGCATAGTGGTCAGGATACTGCCGAAAACCACAGCAGCGCTGTGCCACTGCAGTATAAACATTGTTTTCCTGCACAATCACTTCATCTAGCAGGGAAACATCTGTTCCACCTTTAAAACTTTGGTACCATTACTGTCGGTCACATGGTCTTACAGGTAAGGCTGCTTTCACACATCAGGTTTTTGGTTTCAGGCACAATTCGGCAGTTTCAGGCACAATCTGGATCAGTTTTTTTCTGATGCCTGATCCGTTTTTTCCCCATAGAGTTGTATTACTGCCGGATTGTGCCTGAAGGACATGCGTTTCATCCGTTTTGTGCCGGATCCGTCCCTTCAGGCTTTTTTGCCGGATACAAAAAACGTCTCCTGCAACGTTTTTTGTGTCCGGCGAAAAAGCCTGAAGGGACGTTTCCGGCAATAAACGCATGGAACTGATGTGTGAAAGAACATTTCCGGCTACCAAATCCGTTTTTAACACACTGAGCATGCCCAGAAGCTTTGTTTTCTCTCTCTCTCTCTCTCTCTCTCTCTCTCTCTCTCCTCAAAAACCATGCCCAGGAACTCAAAAAAAACATGCACAGTACATAGAGCCGGATGCAGCAAAAAAACGGATCCGGTGTATCAGTTTGCATCCGTTTTTTCACTATTTACACCGGATCCGTTTTTTAGCAAATTTGCCGGATTGTGCCTGAAACCAAAAACCTGATGTGTGAAAGCAGCCTAAAACAGCTGTTTTCATGCAAGATTAAATGATTCTATGGGAAAACAGTGGCAAGACCAGAGAACCACAGAACTGCTGCAATTTTTAGACACAGCTTGACTACTGCATGACAATAAATACATATAGTGGTGAAGTCAATAGTTAATCAATTTTTTTTATTGGCTAGAACAATAAAAATCCTCCTCCTACATTTGATCTAGATTTCTTTGGAGGTTTGCATGTTTTTAGTTGTTCTTCCTCCTTATTCAATTGAAAGTGCTACTCAGAATAAAAAAAAACAAACATAACTTGGAATGAAGATTAGTAGGGTTGAGCGAAATGGATCAGTCAATTTCATAAATCGCCGACTTTCGGCAAAGTCGGGTTTCGTGAAACCCGAGCCGATCCCATGCGGTCGGCGATCTTCGCGCCAAAGTCACGTTTCATATGACGCGTTCAGCGCCATTTCTCAGCCAATGAAGAAGGACGCAGAGTGTGGGCAGCGTGATGACATAGGTCTCAGTCCCCACCATCTTAGAGAAGGGCATTACAGTGATTGGCTTGCTTTCAGCGGCATCACAGGGGCTATAAAGGGGCGTGCACGCCAACCGCCATCTTACTTCTGCCAATGTGAGCAAAAGGAGAGGTTGCTGAAGCTTCGTCAGAAGCAGGGATATTGTTAGGGAGGGAATAAAAAGCCCAAAACCGCTTGTGCTGTAGCGATTTCCACTGTCCAACACCACCTTTTCTTTGCAGGGACAGTGGAGGCTAGATTTCTGTGCATCAGCTCTGTAGCTTATAAGGCTCCCTGATAGCTGCATTGCTGTTTGTACGCTGCTGTGCAAACCAACTGCTTTTTTCAAAGCAAAAATCCTGTTGCTTCTTTCTGCACAGTTCTCTCGTTTCTTTGTTTGTTCACACTTTTGTGTGCAGCAGTCATTTTTACTGCTGGCTGCCATACTTGTCCTGAGATCATTGTAGGGAAGATTGTTATGATTGTTATTGTAGCACAGTCCCTATATATATATATATATATATATATATATATATATACTGTATGTATATATATATATATATATATACACTGTATGTATATATATATATCTGCTAGCCACTGTCTGCCACTGAAGCTGTGTAGTGTAATACAGTGGGCCTGATTTTCCCAGCAGTCTCACACACCTATAAAGGGAAATTACTATTGCCACTAAGTGCACCTGTGTCAGTCCTGTTTGTGGCATATCTGTCAGCCACTTTCTGACACTGAAACTGTGTAGTGTAATACAGTGGGCCTGATTTTCCCAGGAGTCTCCCACACCTATAAAGGGACATTTCTATTGCCACTAAGTGCATCTGCGTGAGTCCTGTTTGTGGCATATCTGTCAGCCACTTTCTGACACAGGAACTGTGTAGTGTAATACAGTGGGCCTGATTTTTCCAGCAGTCTCACACACCTATAAAGGGAGATTTAAATTCACAACAAGTTAATGTATACCTTCTAACTGGTTTACCATATAACGTTTGTTCCAAGAATGAGGAAGTCTGGTGGAAGAGTTTGTGGCCGTGGGCGGTCATTGCCAGCTGGTAATGATGGTAGTGGTGGTGGAGCATCAGGTGGTCATGGGAAAAAGCAACATAGCACCTAGGTCTCGAGTTGTTAAGCCAGCGTCATCGTCTGGCTACACAAGGCCTCGAACGCTCCCTTTTCTGGGAGTAGGAAAACCGCTTTTAAAGCCGGAGCAGCAGGAACAAGTTTTGGCTTTCCTTGCTGACTTTGCCTCTAGCTCTTTCGCCTCCTCTTCGGAAAGTGCAAAATTTAAAAGCCGCGCGTCGTCAGTAGATGCTCGCAGTCAGGAACAAGTCGCTTCCTTGTGTCCTTCACCCAGAACAACAGAGAAGGATGCATCAGGCGACACAACGGGTTACTCCATGGAGCTCTTTACACATACCGTGCCTGGGTTAGAAAGGGAAATTGTTAACAGGCCATGCTCATTACAAGATGAATCGGACATGGAGTGCACAGATGCACAGCCACAGCTAGATTATTATGCTGTTCCATTGACTCAGATCACAACATTGCCCTCATAGTGTGCTGATCCAGAATCTGACCCTGATGAGACTATGGTGCCTGTTTTGAATTCCGCTCTAGGGCTCCCTCCGGTGGTTGTAAGTGGCACTTTTGTGAGTTCTGCTCTTGGGCTCCCTCTTGTGGTTTCAAGTGGTATGGCTGCTCCTTGGAGTTAGCTGTCTTCAGCTGCTTCCACTGATCGTCTTTTCTGCTCTGCTATTTATGCCTGGCTCTGTCCTTCAGCCAGTGCCACTTTTAAATGGTTCCTGGTTGGATTCACATCTCTTTGGAGTTCCCTGTCATCCTGACCAGTTCAGCAAAGCTAAGTTTTTGCTTGCTCTTTTCTGTTCACAGTTTGTGGACTTATCCGTTCTGTGCTTCTATATTTGTCCAGCGTTATCAGTATGAATTAATTCTGTCTTGCTGGAAGCTCTGGGAAGCAGATTTACCCTCCACACCTTTAGTCAGGTGTGGAGATTTTTAGTAAACTCTGCGTGGATTTTTGTAGTGTTTTATACTGACCGCACAGTATTCCATCCTGTCCTATCTGTCAAGTTAGACTGGCCTCCTGTGCTCATCCTGGTTTCATTCTGTGTATGTCTTTTCCCTCTCCACTCACAGTCATTATTTTTGGGGTGCTAATCTATCCTTTGGGGATTTTCTCTGAGGCAAGATAGTTTTCCTGCTTCTATCTTTAGGGGTAGTTAGCTCTTAGGCGGTGACGAGGTGCCTAGGGAGAGTTAGGAGCACCCCACGGCTACTTCTAGTGTTGTGTTGAGCTTAGGGACAAGTGGCCAAAAATGAATTAAATGCATCTCAAAAGAAGGAAAAGAAAGTTCTGAACCATTTTTTTTTCTGTGCTCTGGTTTGTCTTTTTTTTCCTCTTGATATCTGGGTGGTTCAAGGATATATGCTCTGGCATGGATGTTCAGGGTTTGTTTTCTCGTGTGGATCAACTTGCTGCAAGAGTACAGAGTATCCAGGACTACGTTGTCCAGACTCCGGCTTTAGAGCCTAGAATTCCTACTCCTGATTTGTTTTTTGGGGACAGATCCAAGTTTTTGAACTTTAAAAATAACTGCAAATTGTTTTTTGCTTTGAAACTCCGTTCTTCAGGTGATCCCATTCAGCAAGTAAAAATCATCATATCCTTGCTGCGTGATGACCCTCAAGACTGGGCCTTTTCTCTTGAAACAGGGGATCCGGCATTATTGAATGTAGACGCATTTTTTCAAGCGCTCGGATTATTGTATGACGAACCTAATTCTGTGGATCATACAGAAAAAACCCTGTTGGCCTTGTGTCAAGGTCAGGAAGCGGCAGAATTATACTGCCAGAAATTTAGAAAATGGTCTGTGCTCACTAAATGGAATGAGGAGGCTCTGGCTGCTATTTTCAGAAAAGGTCTTTCTGAAGCCCTTAAAGATGTTATGGTGGGCTTTCCTACGCCTGCCGGTTTGAGTGAATCTATGTCTCTAGCTATTCAGATTGATCGACGTCTGCGCGAGCGCAAAGCTGTGCAACATATGGCAGTGTCCTCGGAGCAGAGTCCTGAACCTATGCAATGTGATAGGATTTTGACTAGAACAGAACGGCAGGAATTCAGACGTCAGAATAGGCTGTGTTTTTACTGTGGTGATTCTACTCATGTTATCTCTGATTGCCCTAAGCGTACTAAGAGAGTCGCTAGGTCTGTTACCATTAGTACTATACAGCCTAAATTTCTCTTATCTGTGACCCTGATTTGCTCATTGTCGTCCTTTTCTGTCATGGCATTTGTGGATTCAGGCGCTGCCCTGAACTTAATGGACTTAGAATTCGCCAGGCACTGTGGTTTTTCCTTGCAGCCTTTGCAGAGCCCTATTCCTTTGAGGGGTATTGATGCTACACCCTTGGCCAAGGATAAACCTCAGTACTGGACGCAGATGACTATGTACACGGCCCCAGCACATCAGGAAGATTGCCGTTTTCTGGTGTTGCTTAACCTGCATGATGTTGTTGTACTGGGTTTTCCATGGTTACAGGAACATAATCCGGTGCTGGATTGGAAAACTATGACTGTGACTAGTTGGGGTTGTCAAGGGGTACATAGTGACGTTCCTTTGATGTCAATTTCCTCTTCCCCGTCTTCTGAGGTCCCTGAGTTTTTGTTGGATTTCCAGGATGTATTTGATGAGCCCAAGTCCAGTTCCCTTCCACCACACAGGGAATGTGATTGTGCTATTAACTTGATTCCTGGTTGCAAGTTCCCTAAGGGCCGACTTTTCAATCTGTCTGTGCCAGAGCATGCCGCCATGCGGAGTTATCTTAAGGAGTCTTTGGAGAAGGGGCATATTCGGCCCTCTTCGTCACCATTGGGAGCGGGTTTCTTTTTTGTTGCTAAGAAGGATGGCTCCTTGAGACCCTGTATTGATTATCGTCTTCTTAATAAGATCACGGTTAAATTCCAATACCCCTTGCCTCTGCTTACTGATTTGTTTGCTCAGATTAAGGGGGCTAGTTGGTTTACTAAGATTGACCTCCGAGGGGCATATAATCTTGTTCGTATTAAACAGGGTGACGAATGGAAAACTGCATTTAATACGCCCGAAGGCCATTTTGAATACCTTGTGATGCCATTTGGGCTCTCTAATGCTCCATCTGTGTTCCAGTCTTTCATGCATGATATTTTCCGCAATTATCTTGATAAATTCATGGTCGTATATTTGGATGATATTTTGATTTTTTCCGATGATTGGGAGTCTCATGTGAAGCAGGTCAGGATGGTGTTCCAGATCCTTCGTGATAATGCTTTGTTTGTCAAGGGGTCTAAGTGCCTATTCGGAGTTCAGAAGGTCTCTTTTTTGGGTTTTATTTTTTCTCCCTCGTCTATAGAAATGGATCCTGTTAAGGTTCAAGCTATACATGACTGGATTCAACCCACATCTGTGAAGGGCCTTCAAAAATTTTTGGGCTTTGCTAATTTCTATCGCCGTTTCATTGCCAACTTTTCCAGTGTGGTTAAGCCCCTTACTGATTTGACAAAGAAAGGCGCTGATGTGACGAATTGGTCCTCTGCGGCTGTTGAGGCCTTTCAGGAGCTTAAGCGCCGATTTACTTCTGCCCCTGTGATGCGTCAGCCGGATGTTTCTCTTCCTTTTCAGGTTGAGGTCGACGCTTCTGAGATTGGGGCAGGGGCTGTTTTGGCTCACAGGGAGTCTGATGGTTCTTTGATGAAACCGTGTGCCTTTTTTTCCAGAAAGTTTTCGCCTGTGGAACGCAATTATGATGTCGGCAATCAGGAGTTGTTGGCAATGAAGTGGGCATTTGAGGAGTGGCGACATTGGCTTGAGGGAGCTAAGCACCGCGTTGTGGTCTTGACTGATCATAAGAATCTGGTTTACCTCGAGTCGGCCAAGCGGCTGAATCCTAGACAGGCTCGATGGTCTCTGTTTTTCTCCCGTTTTGATTTTGTGGTCTCGTATCTTCCGGGATCTAAGAATGTTAAGGCTGATGCCCTCTCTAGGAGTTTTTCGCCTGATTCTCCTGGAGTCCTTGAGCCGGTTGGCATTCTTAAGGAAGGGGTGATTCTTTCTGCCATCTCCCCTAATTTGCGGCGGGTGCTTCAGGAATTTCAGGCTGATAGGCCTGACCGCTGTCCTGTGGGGAAGCTGTTTGTTCCTGATAGATGGATGAGTAAGGTGATTTCTGAGGTTCATTGTTCAGTGTTGGCTGGTCATCCTGGGATTTTTGGTACCAGAGATTTGGTTGCTAGGTCCTTTTGGTGGCCTTCCTTGTCGCGCGATGTCCGTGCTTTTGTGCAGTCCTGTGGGACTTGTGCCCGAGCCAAGCCTTGCTGTTCCCGCGCTAGTGGGTTGCTTTTGCCTTTGCCGGTCCCTGAGAGGCCCTGGACGCATATTTCCATGGATTTTATTTCGGATCTTCCTGTTTCCCAGAAGATGTCTGTTATCTGGGTTGTTTGTGACCGGTTCTCTAAAATGGTCCATCTGGTACCTTTGCCTAAGTTGCCTTCCTCCTCAGATCTGGTTCCATTGTTTTTTCAGCATGTGGTTCATTTGCATGGCATTCCGGAGAATATTGTGTCTGACAGAGGTTCTCAGTTTGTCTCTAGATTTTGGCTGGCCTTTTGTGCTAGGATGGGCATTGATTTGTCTTTTTCTTCGGCGTTTCATCCTCAGACTAATGGCCAAACTGAGCGAACTAATCAGACCTTGGAGACCTATTTGAGATGCTTTGTGTCTGCTGATCAGGATGATTGGGTGTCTTTCTTGCCGTTGGCTGAGTTTGCCCTTAATAATCGGGCTAGTTCGGCTACTTTGGTTTCACCTTTCTTTTGTAATTTTGGTTTTCATCCTCGCTTTTCTTCTGGGCAGGTTGAGCCTTCTGATTGCCCTGGTGTTGACTCTGTGGTGGACAGGCTGCAGCAGATTTGGACTCATGTGGTGGACAATTTGACGTTGTCTCAGGAAAGGGCTCAACGTTTTGCTAACCGCCGTCGGTGTGTTGGTCCCCGGCTTCGTGTGGGGGATTTGGTTTGGTTGTCTTCTCGTCATGTTCCTATGAAGGTTTCGTCCCCTAAGTTTAAGCCTCGGTTTATTGGTCCTTATAGGATTTCTGAGATTATTAATCCGGTGTCTTTTCGACTGGTGCTTCCGGCCTCTTTTGCCATTCATAATGTTTTCCATAGATCTTTGTTGTGGAGATATGTGGTGCCCGTTGTTCCCTCGGTTGACCCTCCTGCCCCGGTGTTGGTTGAGGGAGAGTTGGAATATGAGGTTGAGAAGATTTTGGATTCTCGTTTTTCGAGGCGGAGGCTTCAGTATCTTGTCAAGTGGAAGGGTTATGGTCAGCAGGATAATTCTTGGGTTGTTGCCTCCGATGTCCATGCCACCAATTTGGTTCGTGCTTTTCACTTGGCTCGTCCTGATCGGCCTGGGGGCTCTGGTGAGGGTTCGGTGACCCCTCCTCAAGGGGGGGTACTGTTGTGAATTCCGCTCTTGGGCTACCTCTTGTGGTTTCAAGTGGTATGGCTGCTCCTTGGAGTTAGCTGTCTTCAGCTGCTTCCACTGATCATCTTTTCTGCTCTGCTGTTTATGCCTGGCTCTGTCCTTCAGCCAGTGCCACTTGTAAATGGTTCCTGGTTGGTTTCACATCTCTTTGGAGTTCCCTGTTAACCTGACCAGTTCAGCAAAGCTAAGTTTTTGCTTGCTCTTTTCTGTTCACAGTTTGTGGACTTATCCGTTCTGTGCTTCTATATATGTCCAGCGTTATCAGTATGAATTAATTCTGTCTTGCTGGAAGCTCTGGGAAGCAGATTTACCCTCCACACCTTTAGTCAGGTGTGGAGATTTTTAGTAAACTCTGCGTGGATTTTTGTAGTGTTTTAGACTGACCGCACAGTATTCCATCCTGTCCTATCTATCAAGTTAGACTGGCCTCCTGTGCTCATCCTGGTTTCATTCTGTGTATGTCTTTTCCCTCTCCACTCACAGTCATTATTTGTGGGGGGCTAATCTATCCTTTGGGGATTTTCTCTGAGGCAAGATAGTTTTCCTGCTTCTATCTTTAGGGGTAGTTAGCTCTTAGGCGGTGACGAGGTGCCTAGGGAGAGTTAGGAGCACCCCACGGCTACTTCTAGTGTTGTGTTGAGCTTAGGGACTGCGGTCAGTACAGTTACCACTTCCTTCAGAGCTCGTTTCATGTTGCTCCTAAACCACCGCATCATAACCGGTGCCCCGTCCCGAACGCTATAGCACCGGCTTACACGGTGACACTGAGGAAGGTGCACAGGACATAGAAGAGGAGGTGATAGATGACTCAGTTGTTGACACCGATTGGCAGCCATTGGGGGAACAGGGTGCCGCCGGCAGTAGCTCTGAAGCAGAAAAGGAGGAGCCGCAGCAGGCATCAACATTGCAACAGCTTTCATCTGGCAGGCCCGTATCTGGCCGAAAACGTGTATCAAAACCAAAAACAGTTGTAGGACATCGTGGCCATCCAGTTAAAGTAGCTCAGTGTGCAATGTCTGAAAAGGTATTCAATACTAGGAAGAGTGCAGTCTGGCAATTTTTTCACCAAGATCCAAATGATCAGTGCAAAGTCATCTGTAAGAAATGCTCAAGGACCTTACGCAGATGTCAGAATGTCAAAAATTTAAATACAACTTGCATGCGTAGACATTTAACCACCATGCACTTGCAAGCCTGGACTAACTACCAAACATCCCGTAATGTTGTTGCACCCGCTCACAATGAAGCTAGTCAGCAACGCTACATTCCTTCCCTCACTGTAAGTCCACCGTTTACAACACCACCTGCAGCAAATGTGGAGGTATTATCGCAAGGCCAAAGCAGTCAGGGAATCACCAGGTTCTTGGTAGGAAACACTGTATGTAGGCCAACAGCAAGAATACCATCACCAACCCTCTCTCAGTCTGCCATGTCCACCACCACCCCCGCTAGTTCCACCATATGCAGCTCTCCAGTCCAGCTCACCCTACAAGAGACTCTCGTTAGGAAAAGGAAGTACTCATCCTCTCATCCACGTACACAGGGTTTGAACGCCCACATTGCTAGACTAATCTCGTTAGAGATGATGCCCTACCAGTTAGTTGAAAGCAAAGCTTTCAAAGCCCTGATGGACTACGCAGTACCACGCTATGACCTACCCAGTCGTCACTTCTTTGCGAGAAAAGCCATCCCAGCCCTCCACCAGTATGTAAAAGACCGCATTGTTCTTGCACTCCGGCAATCTGCCAGTAGAAAGGTGCACCTCACAACAGATGCATGGACCAGTAGGCATGGCCAGGGACGTTACGTGTCCATCATGGCACACTGGGTTAATGTGGTGGATGCAGGGTCCACAGGGGACAGCCATATTGGGACAGTTCTGCCTAGCCCACAGTCTAGGAAACAGTTGGCTGTAGGCGTTCGCCACCCCTCCTCCTCCTCCTCGTCCTCCAGCAGAAGCGAGAGCTCGTCCACAGACTGCAGTCACACGACCACTCCATCTGCAGCTGCCAGTGTTGCACACGAGGTGTCCCATTATGGAAGAGCTAGTGGTAAGAGTCAGCAGGCTGTGTTGGAAATGTTTGGGCGACAACAGACACACCGCAGAAGTTCTGTCCGAGTTCTTGCAGCAAGAAACTCAGTCATGGTTGGGCAGTGTACATCTTGAGGCAGGCAAGGTAGTCAGTGATAACGGAAGGAATTTTATGGCTGCCATAGCCCTTTCACAACTGAAACACATTCCTTGCCTGACTCACACCTTGAACCTGGTGGTGCAGTGCTTCCTGAAAAGTTATCCGGGGTTACCCACCCTGCTCCTGAACGTGCAAAGACTTTGCTCGCACATCCGCCGTTCGCCCATACACTCCAGCCGTATGCAGAACCATCAGCGACCTTTGAAGCTTCCCCAGCACCGCCTAATAATCGACGTTGCAACAAGGTGGATCTCCACACTGCACAGGCTTCAGAGGCTGTGCGAACAGAGGCGTGCTGTTATGTATTTGTGGGAGGATACACATACACGAGCAGGCAGTTGGATGGCAGACATGGAGTTGTCAGGTGTGCAGTGGTCGAAGCTACAAGACCTCTGTCAAGTCCTTCAGTGTTTTGAGGAATGCACACGCCTGGTTAGTGCAGACGACGCCATCATAAGCATGAGCATCCCCCTAATGCGTCTGCTGATGCAAAGTTTGATGCACATAAAGGAGCAGTCGTATGCAGCCAAGGATGAGGGAAGCCTTGATGACAGTCAGCCATTGTCTGCTCAGGCAAGTCTCCTGGACGAGGTGGTGGACGAAGAGGAGAAGGATGAAGAGGATGATGGGGATGAATATTTTTTGGAGGAGGAAGCTTCTCAGGGGGCAATAGAAACTGGTGTCATTGCAAGGTCAGGTACAGGGTTTTTAAGGGAGACAAGTGATATTGATTTGCCAGAAAGTGCTCCTCAACCCAGCACAAGCAGTGAATTGACACTTGGAACATTGGCCCACATGGCGGATTATGCCTTGCGTATCCTAAAAAGGGACCCCCGCATTATCAAAATGATGACCGATGACGATTACTGGTTGGCCTGCCTCCTGGATCCATGCTATAAAGGGAAATTGCAAAATATCATGCCACATGAGAACCTTGAGCAAATATTGGCAACCAAACAAGCAACTCTTGTAGACCGTTTGATTCAGGCATTCCCAACACACAGCGGCGGTGATGGTTCTCACACGAGCTGCAGGTAGCAACAAGGCAGAGTTGTTAGAGATGCACAAATCAGAAGTGGTGTTGGACAGAGGGGTTTTATAACCAGGTTGACTTCGCAATGACCGCAGACAGGACAGGTACTGCAGCATCAATTCAAAGTGACAGGAGACAACATTTGTCCAGTATGGTTACTAACTATTTTTCCTCCCTTATCGATGTTCTCCCTCACACATCATTCCCATTTGATTACTGGGCATCCAAAATAGGCACCTGGCCTGAATTGGCAGAATATGCATTGCAGGAGCTTGCTTGCCCAGCAGCTAGTGTGCTATCAGAAAGAGTATTCAGTGCTGCTGGTTCAATACTGACCGAAAAAAGGAGTTGTCTGGCTACCCAAAATTTTGATGATCTAACCTTCATTAAAATTAACTAATCATGGATTTCTAATTATTTTACCCCACCTTTCCTGGCTGACACTTAGCTTTCCTGTAAAAAGGTCTTGCTTTTGGACTGGTCTTACTGACTGTTCCAATTTCTCCATTTGCGGCTGCTGTATGTCCAGCCTACGCCATTTTTACACCTCCCTAAATGGGCTGACTCCCGCCACGGGGCCGTGGTCACCACTTGGCGCAAGCACCCATGTGAGTGCCATTTGGCTGAAGGAGGTGGGTGTGCCCACTTTTGGGTGACGGCACTGGCACAGGGTCCCTCATAGTACAATGAAGTGTCTCTGGCGGTGGTGGTGCGCACCCAACGTCAGACACACAGTCGTAACATGAGGGACCCTGGGCCAGTACCACCGGCCACGAGAGAGTGCCCCCCCCAGCTCAAACAGTGCTCTAGCACTTGCAAAATTATCTCTCACTGCTCCACCACTGTTTAGTCTATACGGTTAAATCCTTCAATGGCACTGCCAACACCAATTTGTTAACATGTATGATGCTAGTAAAAATATTCACGGGCCCTGTCCTACATTTACACCAGTTAATACTTTGCGCCAAATAACAATATCTGAAAGTCAGCAGAGGAGCCCACCCCTGTACCTAAGTATGCCCCCCTTTTTTTTTTTTTTTGCGAGACATTAACATCTATTTATTATTTTGGAGTACTAACTGTGTCAGACACTCCTTCCAATTGTCCTCCGCTGACCACACCAATACTGCCTGTGTACCCCTGCAACATAATTGAACCTGCATAGAGCCTACTTTTTTTATTTTAGGCCTAGTAAGTCTGTCTGCGGTCCCTCCTTCCAATTGTCCTCCACTGACCACACCAATGCTGCCTGTGTACCCCTGGAACCTATTTTAAAGTGCATAGAGCCTACTTTTTTATTTTAGGAATAGTAAGTCTGTCTGCGGTCCCTCCTTCCAATTGTCCTCCACTGACCACACCAATGCTGCCTGTGTACCCCTGGAACCTATTTAAAAGTGCATAGAGCCTACTTTTTTATTTTAGGCCTAGTAAGTCTGTCTGCGGTCCCTCCTTCCAATTGTCCTCCACTGACCACACCAATGCTGCCTGTGTACCCCTGGAACCTATTTAAAAGTGCATAGAGCCTACTTTTTTTCTTTTAGGCCTAGTAAGTCAGTCTGCGGTCCCTCCTTCCAACTGTCCTCCACTGACCACACCAATGCTGCCTGTGTACCCTTGGAACCTATTTAAAAGTGCATAGAGCCTACTTTTTTTATTTTAGGCTTAGTAAGTCTGTCTGCGGTCCCTCCTTCCAATTGTCCTCCACTGACCACACCAATGCTGCCTGTGTACCCCTGTAATCTATTTAAAACTGCATAGAGCCTACTTTTTTATTTTAGGCCTAGTAAGTCTGTCTGTGGTCCCTCCTTCCAATTGTCCTCCGCTGACCACACCAATGCTGCCCATGTACCCCTGCAACCTTTTTTAAACTGCATTGAGCCAACTCTTTTGTTTAAGGCCTACTACCTGTGTCTGTCTGCGCCACTCAATACAGCTGTCCTCCTCTGAAAAAAGCTGAGCGTCAATTGTCAGGTTTTCAGAATTTGAAAACTGTATTGGGGCTACTAGTTTGGTTGGGGCCTACTAACGGTGTCTGGCGCTCCTTGGTGTTCTCCTGTTTTTTTTGCATTAGCTTTAATCTTCAGACTTTCGTTCTATATTTTTAATATTAAACGGCATTTGGCCTACTAGTTTTGTTGGGGCCTACTAACGGTGTCTGCCGCTCCTAGGTGTTCTCCTGGTTTACTTTCCTGAGCTTCAATCTTCAGGCTTTCATCCTATATTTTTTATATTAAACTGCATTTGGCCTACTACTTTGGTTGGGGCCTACTAACGGTGTCTGCCGCTCCTAGGTGCTGTCCTGGTTTACTTTCCTAAGCTTCAATCTTCAGGCTTTCGTCCTATATTTTTAATATGAAACTGCATTTGGCCTACTAGTTTGGTTGGACCCCACTAACGGTGTTTGCCGCTCCTAGGTGTTCTCCGGGTTTACTTTCCTAAGCTTCAATCTTCAGGCTTTCGGCCTATATTTTTAATATTACACTGCATTTGGCCTACTAGTTTGGTTGAGGACTACTAACGATGTCTGCCGCTCCTAGGTGTTATCCTGGTTTACTTTCCTGAGCTTCTACAGGCTTTCGGCCTATATTTTTAATATTAAACTGCATTTGGCCTACTAGTTTGGTTGGGGCCTACTAACGGTGTCTGCCGCTCCTAGGTAGGTGTTCTCCTGGTTTACTTTCCTGAGCTTCAATCTTCAGGCTTTCATCCTATATATATATATTTTTTTTTCTTTTAATTCTTTATTTAAGTTTTCAAATAACATAAACAAATATCAAAACAAAAATGCTCACAAATGAATCCCAAATATATGTTGAGTCAAGAGATTATGGTGCACTAAAAAATACATGAAATCCAAACAAATGTAGTTGGAAGAAGATAAGTGAGCATAATAAACAGAAACAAACTGGCTCAGGCCTAAAGAGAATAGCCTAAAAATATGTTATTAAACGTATAAAATAAATAAAGGCCATAGGGTGTGATGGTAGGAATTAAGCAGAAGCAGTTAAATTGTTTCTGGAGGTGAGGAAGGACAGAAGGCTTGATTATATGGCAAGTCAGGCGAGATAGCAGAAACAGCCAACTTAGGGGGCACGGCCACGGTGACGCATCTCAGATCTCGCAAGGAGAAGGAAAAACAGAAGTTGTGCATAGCGAAACATGTCTATAGCAGTAGAGACAGATTTCAGAGGGGGAAGGGGCCAGGTCCACCAGAGTGGGATGAAAATTTAATCCAGGGAAGCCAAGAGTTTTGAAATTTCTCATGGGAACGAGTTTCCCAACTAGATAATTCTTCTAGGCGAAAGAGGTCATGGACTTTAGAAGTCCATTCTTTCAGCGTTGGGGGAGCTAATTGCCTCCAGTGAGTAGAAATCAGATGTTTAGCAGCTGCAACTAGAATGGGAAGCAGCCCATGTTTCCCTGGTTTAAAAGTGGTGGAAGGGAGGGAAAGCAAGATGTCCTGGGGGCTCAGATCCTGCGACATTAAGCTCATACTTTGTAGAGATTTATTTATGTCGGTCCAGAATTGTGTTAGGCCCGGACAGAGCCAAAAGATGTGGAGTAAAGTCTCTATAGACTGGGAGCATCTCCAACACAGCGGGGAGTCTGTTAGCCCTAAGTGAAATAATCGCTCTTGGGTTTTGTACCACCTGGAAAGAATTTTAAACGCATTCTCTTGTAATAAGATACATCTGGAGAACCCATGAGAGTTAGCAAGTACCTGTTGAGTTTCCCAGGGGGATAGTGTGATCCTCAACTCTGCCTCCCAGGAAGAGAGGTATAGAGGTTTAAATTGGTTTGGGGTCTTGAATAGATTTGCGTATAACTTAGAGACCAATCTGGTAATTGGCGATTTCAATTTAACCAGAAATTCAAGCCATAAACAGTCAGGGGATTTTCTCTCAATTAATTTGAGTTTCGACATGATGTGACGAATATGGATTTTCTGAAGGAAATTGGAGGGTTGTTTTGTCGCGTTAGATGGCCAGTTGTCAGTGCAGGGAACTTGTTTGGACAAGAATTGTGAGATCGTGACTTCATGGATGGAGTCCCAGAGGCCGAAGGCGTCTTGATAATTGGGGTCTGTTAGCCAGGGAGTAACTTTGAGCGGAATCTTGTCAAGAAACAGGCAAAAAGGAGGGCGATTTGGGATAAGGGTGCGTCTAATAGATAAGGTGTTGAGAATTATGTCATCAAATTTCTGTTGTGGGGGGATAGTGGAAGTCCAGAGATAAAGGTCAGCACCCTTCCCCAGCAGGGACAATTCAAGTTGCGTGCTTAAGTTATCTGGGTTGGGTTTTATTAAGTTTATCCATCTAGCGAAGTGAATTGCTTTGTAATAGGTGCAAAAGTCAGGCAGGCCTAGACCACCCTCGCCCCTGGGTAAAGAGAGAATTTTTAGGGGAAGTCTAGCTTTTTTATATTTCTACACAAACTGGGAGACCAATTGGTTAATCGAGAGGAAGAAAGAGTTAGGAAGAGTAATAGGAACCATATTCATAATGTAGAAGATTTTTGGAAAGATATAGGATTTTATGACGTTTATCCTACCCAGCCAAGATAGATATGGCAGGTCTTACTTTTTTAAATCTAGGTGTAGGTTAGCTAAAAGGGGGGTGTAGTTATATTTATAAAGGGAGGAAGGGTCGGCCGATAAGTAGATACCGAGGTATTTTAATTTTATCTGGAGGCCAGTTGAAGGGGGTGTCCTTTTTTAATATAGAGATATCTGATATATTTGCTGAGACATTTAAAGCTTCTGACTTATTCATATTTATTTTAAAGTTGGAAATCTCACCAAATTCTGCGAATAGTGACATAAGTCTGGGAAAAGATGATCTTGGGTTAGTGGTTAAAAGTAGAAGATCATCAGCGAAGGCAGCCACCTTAACCTCTGTCCCACCCACCTTTAGGCATTTAATGTCAGTGTTTTGTCTTATCCTTTCCATTAGGGTCTCCATTACCACGATAAAGAGGGCAGGGGAAAGAGTACAGCCCTGTCTGGTGCCATTCCGTATTTTAAAGGGCTCCGAGAAGATCCCGTTTACCTCCACTCTAGCAGATGGGTCCACATAAAGGGACATGATAGCATCTATGAAAGGGGGCGGGAAGGCAAATTTTTGTAATGTACAGACCATGTATCTCCAACTGATCCTGTCGAACGCTTTTTCGGCGTCCGTTGACAGGACGACTAGCGGCGTTCTGGTAGTCTTTGCGTAGGAAATAGCGTGCAGGACCTTTACCGAGTTGTCTTTGCCCTCCCGGCCTCTCACAAAACCCACTTGATCAGGGCGAATAATCCCACCTAATACTTTATTAATTCTTGAGGCCAGTATCTTAGCCCACAGTTTGAGATCGGTGTTGAGTAACTAAATGGGGCCGTAATTACTGCAAAGGCTGTCATCTTTCCCCTCTTTGGGTATGATGGCAATGTAGGCTTCCAGCGCCTGACGGGGTGGGGTCAACCCTCCAAAGAAGGAATTGAAGAGATTTACTAGATGGGGAAGGAGGATGTCAGAAAATTTTTTATAGTATCCTACCGGGAACACGTCAGGACCAGGAGATTTACCATTGGGGGTAGCCTTTAAGGTATCTTCCACCTCTTTTAGAGTGACTTCAGCAAGGAGTGTGTTGCAGTCCTCAGGGGAAATTGTTGGAAGGGGGAGAGGGGCTTTCGTCCTATATTTTTAATATTAAACTGCATTTGGCCTACTAGTTTGGTTGGGCCCCACTAACGGTGTCTGCCGCTCCTAGGTGTTCTCCTGGTTTACATTCCTGAGCTTCAATCTTCAGGCTTTCGGCCTATATTTTCAATATTAAACTGCATTTGGCCTACTAGTTTGGTTGGGGCCTAATAACGGTGTCTGCCGCTCCTAGCTGCTCTCCTGGATTACTTTCCTGAGCTTCAATCGTCAGGCTTTCGGCCTATATTTTTAATATGAAACTGCATTTGGGCTACTAGTTTGGTTGGGGCCTACTAACGTTGTCTGCCGCTCCTTGGTGTTCTCCTGGTTTGTTTTCCTGAGCTTCGATCTTCAGGCTTTCGGCCTATATTTACAAATTGTTAACTGCATTTGGTCTACTAGTTTGGTTGGGCCTACTAACGGTGTCTGCCGCTCCTTGCTGTTCTCCTCCACTGAACAAAGCAGTGCCGCCTGTTTACTACTGTTACCAATTTTGAACTGCATTTAGCCTACTTACTGATTTGGGCCTACTCACTTTGTCAGTCTCTCATTACAGTTGTCCTCCACTGAACAAAGCAATGCCGCCTGGTTAGTCCTGTTACCAATCTTGAACTGTATTTAGCCCACTTTATTATTTGGGCCTATATCTGTTTTTCCTCCTCATTCTTCCCATTGCCCAGCCAGTGCTAGATAAGTCTGCTGGTACATTGACCCAGACCACTACATTCCCCTTGCACGCTACACAGCCAGAATCTGACCCTGCTGAAAGTCAGGTTCCCCTTCCCGCATACTATACCACCTTACATGGGGACAAAGAGGAAGATGCAGATGAAAGTGCAGGTTCCTTCATCAGGTAGGGGGGCATACTCATTGTCGACTTCAGTGGCACAGGGCCCCTCATAGTACGCAAAAGTTTAGCTGCCGGTGGGAGGTGCCCCCGCCGTGCAAACACACCGCCTTACTTTGAGGGGCCCTGTGCCAGTGCCAATGCGAACGAGTGGGCCCCCTGCTTGCTCAGGATCACAGCACTTGCAAAGTTGAAATACTTACCTCTTCCCTGCTCCACTGCCGTGACGTAGTCCATGTTTCCTGGGCCCACTAAAAACTTGAACCAGCCCTACCCTGTTATGAAAGGTAATTCAGTACCACAATGGACATAGAGGTCAGTGCACATACAGTGACCTGGCAATAACCCAAAAAACAAGAATGAGCTCTGAGACGTGGGAACTCTGTTGACCGCAATCCCTAATCCTCTCCAACCACACTAAAGGCAGCCGTGGATTGCGCCTAACGCTCCCTATGCAACTCGGCACGGCCTGAGAAACTAGCTAGCCTGAAGATAGAAAATAAGCCTACCTTGCCTCAGAGAAATACCCCAAAGGAAAAGGCAGCCCCCACATATAATGACTGTGAGTTAAGATGAAAAGACAAACGTAGAGATGAAATAGATTTAGCAAAGTGAGGCCCAACTTTCTGAACAGAGCGAGGATAGGAAAGGTAACTTTGCGGTCAACACAAAACCCTACAAAAACCACGCAAAGGGGGCAAAAAGACCCTCCATACCGAACTAACGGCACAGAGGTACACCCTCTGCGTCCCAGAGCTTCCAGCAAGCAGTAAAAAACAAATTGACAAGCTGGACAGAAAAAAACAGCAAACAAATAGCAAAGAGTAACTTAGCTATGCAGAGCAGCAGGCCACAGGAACGATCCAGGAGGAAACAGGTCCAATACTAGAGCATTGACTGGAGGCCAGGATCAAAGCACTAGGTGGAGTTAAATAGAGCAGCACCTAACGACTTCACCACATCACCTGAGGAATGAAACTCAGAAGCCGCAGTACCACTTTCCTCCACCAACGGAAGCTCACAGAGAGAACCAGCCGAAGTACCACTTGTGACCACAGGAGGGAGCTCTGCCACAGAATTCACAACAGTACCCCCCCCTTGAGGAGGGGTCACCGAACCCTCACCAGAGCTCCCAGGACGACCAGGATGAGCCATATGAAAGGCACGAACAAGATCAGGAGCATGGACATCAGAGGCAAAGACCCAGGAATTATCTTCCTGAGCATAACCCTTCCACTTAACCAGATACTGGAGTTTCCGCCTTGAAACACGAGAATCCAAAATCTTCTCCAAAATATACTCCAACTCCCCCTCCACCAAAACCGGGGCAGGAGGATCAACAGATGGAACCATAGGTGCCACGTATCTCCGCAACAATGACCTATGGAATACGTTATGTATGGAAAAAGAATCTGGAAGGGTCAGACGAAAAGACACAGGATTAAGAACCTCAGAAATCCTATACGGACCAATAAAACGAGGTTTAAACTTAGGAGAGGAAACCTTCATAGGAATATGACGAGAAGATAACCAAACCAAGTCCCCAACCCGAAGTCGGGGACCCACACAGCGTCTGCGATTAGCGAAACGTTGAGCCTTCTCCTGGGACAAAGTCAAATTGTCCACTACATGAGTCCAAATCTGCTGCAACCTGTCCACCACAGTATCCACACCAGGACAGTCCGAAGACTCAACCTGCCCTGAAAAAAAACGAGGATGGAACCCAGAGTTGCAGAAAAACGGTGAAACCAAGGTAGCCGAGCTGGCCCGATTATTAAGGGCGAACTCAGCCAAAGGCAAAAAGGACACCCAGTCATCCTGATCAGCAGAAACAAAGCATCTCAGATATGTTTCCAAGGTCTGATTGGTTCGTTCGGTCTGGCCATTAGTCTGAGGATGGAAAGCCGAGGAAAAAGACAAGTCAATGCCCATCCTACCACAAAAGGCTCGCCAAAACCTCGAAACAAACTGGGAACCTCTGTCAGAAACGATATTCTCTGGAATGCCATGTAAACGAACCACATGCTGGAAAAACAATGGCACCAAATCAGAGGAGGAAGGCAATTTAGACAAGGGTACCAAATGGACCATCTTAGAGAAGCGATCACAGACCACCCAAATGACTGACATCTTTTGAGAGACGGGAAGATCTGAAATAAAATCCATAGAGATATGTGTCCAAGGCCTCTTCGGGACCGGCAAGGGCAAAAGCAACCCACTGGCACGAGAACAGCAGGGCTTAGCCCGAGCACAAATCCCACAGGACTGCACAAAAGTACGCACATCCCGCGACAGAGATGGCCACCAAAAGGATCTAGCCACTAACCCTCTGGTACCAAAGATTCCAGGATGACCAGCCAACACCGAACAATGAACCTCAGAGATAACTTTATTCGTCCACCTATCAGGGACAAACAGTTTCTCCGCTGGGCAACGATCAGGTTTATTAGCCTGACATTTTTGCAGCACACGCCGCAAATCAGGGGAGATGGCAGACACAATTACTCCCTCTTTGAGGATACCCGCCGGCTCAGATACACCCGGAGAGTCGGGCACAAAACTCCTAGACAGAGCATCCGCCTTCACATTTTTAGAGCCCGGAAGGTATGAAATCACAAAGTCAAAACGGGCAAAATACAACGACCAACGAGCTTGTCTAGGATTCAACCGCTTGGCGGACTCGAGATAAGTCAAGTTCTTATGATCAGTCAAGACCACCACGCGATGCTTAGCTCCTTCAAGCCAATGACGCCACTCCTCGAATGCCCACTTCATGGCCAGCAACTCTCGATTGCCCACATCATAATTTCGCTCAGCAGGCGAAAACTTCCTGGAAAAGAAGGCGCATGGTTTCATCACCGAGCAATCAGAACTTCTCTGCGACAAAACAGCCCCTGCTCCAATCTCAGAAGCATCAACCTCGACCTGGAACGGAAGCGAAACATCTGGTTGACACAACACAGGGGCAGAAGAAAAACGACGCTTCAACTCTTGAAAAGCTTCCACCGCAGCAGAAGACCAATTGATCACATCAGCACCTTTCTTGGTCAAATCGGTCAATGGTTTAGCAATACTAGAAAAATTGCAGATGAAGCGACGATAAAATTTAGCAAAGCCCAGGAACTTTTGCAGACTTTTCAGAGATGTCGGCTGAGTCCAATTATGGATGGCTTGGACCTTAACAGGGTCCATCTCGATAGTAGAAGGGGAAAAGATGAGCCCCAAAAATGAAACCTTCTGAACACCAAAGAGACACTTTGATCCCTTCACAAACAAAGAATTAGCACGCAGGACCTGAAACACCGTTCTGACCTGCTTCACATGAGACTCCCAATCATCCGAGAAGATCAAAATGTCATCTAAGTACACAATCAGGAATTTATCCAGGTACTCTCGGAAGATGTCATGCATAAAGGACTGAAACACTGATGGAGCATTGGCAAGTCCGAATGGCATTACTAGGTACTCAAAATGGCCCTCGGGCGTATTAAATGCAGTTTTCCACTCATCGCCTCGCTTAATACGCACAAGATTATACGCACCACGAAGATCTATCTTGGTGAACCAACTAGCCCCCTTAATCCGAGCAAACAAATCAGATAACAATGGCAAGGGGTACTGAAATTTAACCGTGATCTTATTTAGAAGGCGGTAATCTATACAAGGTCTCAGTGAACCATCCTTCTTGGCTACAAAAAAGAACCCTGCTCCTAATGGCGACGATGACGGGCGAATATGCCCCTTCTCTAAAGACTCCTTCACATAACTCCGCATAGCGGGGTGCTCAGGCACAGATAAATTAAACAGTCGACCTTTTGGGAATTTACTACCAGGAATCAAATCGATAGCACAATCACAATCCCTATGCAGAGGTAGGGTATCGGACTTGGGCTCATCAAATAAATCCCGGTAATCAGACAAGAACTCAGGAACCTCAGAAGGGGTGGATGACGAAATAGTCAGAAATGGGACATCACCATGTACCCCCTGACAACCCCAGCTGGACACAGACATGGATTTCCAATCTAATACTGGATTATGGACTTGTAGCCATGGCAACCCAAACACGACCACATCATGCAGATTATGCAACACCAGAAAGCGAATAACCTCCTGATGTGCAGGAGCCATGCACATGGTCAGCTGGGTCCAGTACTGAGGCTTATTCTTGGCCAAAGGCGTAGCATCAATTCCTCTCAATGGAATAGGACACTGCAAGGGCTCCAAGAAAAACCCACAACGCCTAGCATACTCCAAGTCCATCAAATTCAGAGCAGCGCCTGAGTCCACAAATGCCATGACAGAATATGATGACAAAGAGCAGATCAAGGTAACAGACAGAAGAAATTTTGACTGTACCGTACCAATGGTGGCAGACCTAGCGAACCGCTTAGTGCACTTAGGACAATCAGAGATAGCATGAGTGGAATCACCACAGTAGAAACACAGCCCATTCAGACGTCTGTGTTCTTGCCGTTCAACTCTGGTCAAAGTCCTATCGCACTGCATGGGCTCAGGTTTAAGCTCAGGTAATACCGCCAAATGGTGCACAGATTTACGCTCGCGCAAGCGTCGACCGATCTGAATGGCCAAAGACAGACTCATTCAGACCAGCAGGCATAGGAAATCCCACCATGACATCTTTAAGGGCTTCAGAGAGACCTTTTCTGAAAATAGCTGCGAGCGCACCTTCATTCCACTGAGTGAGTACGGACCACTTTCTATATTTCTGACAATATACCTCTATTTCATCCTGACCCTGACACAGAGCCAGCAAATTCTTCTCTGCCTGATCCACAGAATTAGGCTCATCGTACAGCAATCCGAGCGCCAGGAAAAATGCATCGATATTACTTAATGCAGGATCTCCTGACGCAAGAGAAAATGCCCAGTCCTGAGGGTCGCCACGCAAAAAAGAAATAATGTTCCTAACTTGTTGAACTGGGTCACCAGAGGAGCGAGGTTTCAAAGCCAGAAATAGTTTACAATTATATTTGAAACTCAGAAATTTAGTTCTATCTCCAAAAAACAAATCAGGAATAGGAATTCTCGGTTCTAACATAGAATTCTGAACCACAAAGTCTTGAATACTTTGTACTCTTGCCGTGAGCTGATCCACACATGAAGACAGACCTTTAATGTCCATTGCTACACCTGTGTCCTGAACCACCCAAATGTCTAGGGGAAAAAAAAGGCAAAACACAGTGCAAGGAAAAAAAAATGGTCTCAGAACTTCTTTTTCCCCTCTATTGAGAATCATTAGTACTTTTGGCCTCCAGTACTGTTATGAAAGGTAATTCAGTACCACAATGGACATAGAGGTCAGCGCACATACAGTGACCTGGCAATAACCCAAAAAACAAGAACGAGCTCTGAGACGTGGGAACTCTGTTGACCGCAATCCCTAATCCTCTCCAACCACACTAAAGGCAGCCGTGGATTGCGCCTAACGCTCCCTATGCAACTCGGCACGGCCTGAGAAACTAGCTAGCCTGAAGATAGAAAATAAGCCTACCTTGCCTCAGAGAAATACCCCAAAGGAAAAGGCAGCCCCCACATATAATGACTGTGAGCTTCCTCCACCAACGGAAGCTCACAGAGAGAACCAGCCGAAGTACCACTTGTGACCACAGGAGGGAGCTCTGCCACAGAATTCACAACATTACCCCCCTACAACTTTAGCCAAATGACCCCCAATTTCCAATGCCTTACTATTATTATAAGGTAAATTAAGATTGACAAGCTTCAGTAACAAGAATGGATGTTTTTGCCATTAAAATGGGTACTGTAGGTGTTTTCCTGGCCTCCACTCACTGCCGACTAAGCTTCCCCATTGACTTGCATTGGGTTTCATGTTTCGTCGATCCCCAACTTTTCGCGATAATCGGCCGATTTCACTCGCCTCGACTTTTGAGATAGTCGGGTTTCGCAAAACCCGACTCGATCCTAAAAAAGTAAAAGTCGCTCAACCCTAAAGATTAGGTTTTTAAAAAATTCAGTGCTGGTTACAATGGTTGGACCTGAAAAGGCAGCAGTAACCAAGCACACAGTATCTACCTGAGCCAGACACTGGGACCGACATCTCTGCTGAGCAGGCTCTACTGCGGCTGGAGAAGAATTGGAGACCGCAGTGGACATGGTTCGAGAATCCCCCTGTGCAGCGGCGGGAACTCGACACCTAACATAAGTGGATTGTTTATATTATTGTATGCTAAATAGTGCTGTATGTCATTTCAGTAACACACAGCAAAAAAAGTGGTCCTCCGGCCCACAATGACCAAACTTGGAGCACTCATATATATGACGGCTGTCACGGAAATACAACACTGGCAAATCTGTGGCCTTAGAATTTTTTTTTTTATCCTAAATAGTGCTGTTTAGAATTTGAGTATCAGACAGCCCAAAAATAAGTTCACCGGCTTACAATGCCCAAACTTGGAGGCCTTTTTCGGTAAATTTAAGACACCAAAAAAAAAGAAAGTGGCACAAGGGTAACACACACAACTATGCTACGTATGCCTGACAAACTATGCTTTTTCAACAGTCCCCTCAGTCTGACAGAACAAACTGTATATTTTTTTTTGGGGGGTGAATTTTTTTAAAAAAAAAATAGGTATATAGTAAATAAGCTGCAGCAGCAGCAGGCAGTTATGGAGCTTTGGAAAGGATGCAGTGAGAGCAATGGATGCACATACAGTGCCTGCAGGCCTTGCACTGATGTGGATATGCCGTGCCCTGCCTACCTAGCGCTGCAATATTGGGACCCACTAATTAGCCCTAAAAAGGACTTTTGGTTTCTGAGGAGTTGTGGATGTAAGAATTGCAGACCTACACTAACGCTTAAAACCACGATTCTGACCCTATCTCGGCAGCAGCTCTCCCTACTCTCGCAGAAACAGGAACAGAATGCAGCAAGCAGGGCGGCGCCAGGTCTCTTACTCGGGATGATGCTGTGCGGCCAAGTCAATCACTGCACAACCACAACAAAGATGGCTGCAGCGTTTCATGGCCTGGCAGACAATGCCTGCACCGTGATTCGGTCTCTAAAGTCTGCCAACACTGCTGGGTGGAGACAACAGTTACCGCCGAATAATCCCGGAAATGCGAGTACCCCGAGTACCCCGATACTCGGGCAAGTAACGAGCAGTGGAGACCACATTCGCTCATCACTAGTAATAATGTAAGAGATATTCCCTGGAATAGGTGAGAATCTAGGCATAAACTACTATAATGGAAGGCGGCCATAGGAGAAGGGAGCCATGTTCTGCACTTACGTGCAGACAAGTAATAGAGGTATTTCATGAGCATGCTCTGATCATTGCAAAGATCATTGTAAATGGGGGGGAGCCACAACATCACCGGTTGTAAATAGTGGATACAGTATTGTCTGCTGTATACAGATGTGTTACCATTCATTATAATCCTGTAATCCTGTCTATGATGATAAATGTCCTTTGTACAGGACAGGAAGTTTGAATCTAATATTAGACCTAGTGGCTAGTGTGAAATTTGGAAGAATTCTGTTTTGTATTTTTTTAATGCAGGACTAAAGGGAACCTATCATGTGAAAAAACGCTATTAACCTGCAGATGTGGGGTTATTTTAGAGGGTAATAGCATTCTGCAGTCGTTTAGCTATCACACTTAAAGCCTGGCGTGACCAGTACAGCTTCAGTCACCGCTCAGTACATAGTGATACTATGCCCAAGAACAGACTAACAGCCAGCTCAACATTGATATAATCGAAAGACAGCTTTCAGTCAGTGCCGGGGCATGATTTCAACCTCTTCAGAACACTATTATTCTGAAGATTACACTACAATACCTGCAGGTTAGTAGTGTTTTTTTCACATGACACATTCCCTTTGTGCTATAGCTTAATTTGATCTTACATCCCCATAATGCACAGAATTCCTCTGAGATCCCATGTATCTAACACTTTAAAAATTGCAAATATTTAAACACACTTTAATTTTTCACCAACCCTCACACTTTTGCAACACTATAGAATAATCATATTTTATGTATAATAGGCATAAAAATATGTAAATGATATGCTAGCTGTGAATGAAGTATTCAGTATACACTATATGCAATTAAATTACAAATTTATTTAGCATTTTACAAAACTATAGACAACTTGCAGTAACAGATTATTTACAGTACTGTATAACATTACATAAGCAAAATTGTATACTTTTCTATTAGGGCTGTGGGATTTAACTGAAGGCTAGCACGTTAATTATACATTCTGAAAATACACTTTTAAGAGTAATACCTGCAGCTGTATCAGTTGGTTTAGAAAAAAAATCAATAGATGATCCATTAGCAGTCAAGTAAATAACTTTTCCAGCTGAAAGAAATAAAGTTTGAAGCATTGATTGTATTTTACTAAGAAATCTAAAACAATATCTATATATAAAAAAATAATAGAGCATTTGAAAAAAATGAACAGAATGTTCACAGTTTCTATGAACTAAAAAAACACTTCGTATAGAGTTTCGTAAGAATTTTGGAAACATTTTCCCTTCACAAAGATCATAAGATATTGTCCACATGACTATTTTACGATATTATGGATTGTTTCTATGATACGTTTTAAATAGTTCACATCATTTAAATGTATCACGGCTTGCTCCAGCATCTCCATATCACTGACGTATAAACATGGTCAAAATTGTTGGTAACCCTCTCTCTTAATGACAGAAAAACCCACAATGGTCCCAGAAGTAACTTGAATCTGACAAAAGTAATAATAACTATAGTCGGACATTGCTTGTCAACCATGCTTCCATAGAATAAAAAAAAAACCTCATGAAATAGGCCTGGACAGAAATGATGGTACCCTTAATTTAATATTTTGCTGCACAACCTTTTGAGGCAATCACTGCAATTAAACGATTCATGTGACTGTAAATGAGACTTCTCATTGACATCTCTCAACCGGGATTTTGGCCCACTCCTCTAGACAAAACTGCTCCAGTTGTCTTGTGTTTTAAGGTTGCCTTTTCCAGACGGCATGTTTCAGCTCTATTTAAAGATTCTCAATAGGATTTAGGTCAGGGCTGAAGGCCACTTCAGAATAATACAATGTTTTCCTCTTAGCCATTCTTGGGTGTTTTTAGCTGTGTGTTTTGGGTCATTATCCTATTGAAAAACCCATGACCTGCAACTGAGACCAAGCTTCCTGACACTGGGCAGCACATTTCTCTCTAGAATCTATTGATAGTCTTGATATTTCATTGTACTCTGCACAGATTCTAGACACCTGTGTCCACTGCAGAGAAGCAGCACCAGAAAATAACAGAGCCTCCTCCATGTTTCACAGTAGGGACAGTGTTCTTTTCTTGATATGCTTCATGCTTCCGTCTGTGAACATAGAGCTAATGTCCCTTGTCAAAAAGTTACATTTTTGTCTCATATGTCCATAGGACATTCTCCCAGAAGCTTTGTGGCTTGTCAACATGTAATTTGGCAAAGTGCAGTCTGGCTTTTTTATGATTTTTTTTCAACAATGGTGTCCTCCTTGCTCGTCTCCCATGAAGTCTCTAATGTTTCTTGTGGTTGAAGTTCACCTTTAATCTGTTTAGAAGTTTTTCTGGGCTCTTTTGTTAACATTTGTATTACCTGTCTCTTTGATTTGTCATCAATTTTCCTCCTACTGCCACATCCAGGGAGATTGGCTACAGTCCATTGGATCTTAAATCTCTGAATAATATGTGCAACTGTAGTCACAGGAACATCAAGCTACTTGGAGATGGTCTTATAACTTTTTCCTTTAACATGTTTATAATTTTCTTTATAATCTCCTGAGACAACTCTTTCCTTTGCTTCCTCTGATCCATGTTGAGTGTGATTGTTAAATATTAATTATTAATTGAATTATTGTTATTCTCAATTCTGTACTGAGCACATTGTCGCTTGCTGACTTTACAAAAAGCTATTTCTGTATATATCCCATAAGTTTACAAGGAAGTCAAAACGCCAAAACATAAGAAAGCAGTAATAAATTTTATTTCAATACTATTAGACACAACATTTAAAATACACATAGAAGGGAAAACAGACACAAAGAAACTGCAAACACTTGCATGTATCACAAAGTATATCAGCACCTATCTTCATATAATGCATTACAATTTCAAATTAATATTAAGTTAATATCTTAAACTAGCCCACTATATAATGAATGAGTCCACCACACAGCCTATTCAATACGGATGTAGAACAATAAGGTGCATATAGTGTTTCTGAGTTATATAGTGAACTGCCATAATAATAAGTATATAGAAAAACCAAATGCTTATAAATAAACAATATAGGCAGGTTCAGTTATAAAGTACATCATAAATCACTTGTATATAGGTGGGTAGATTCAATCATAGAGTGTACCATATATAGGCCAAATGCTCATTAAAGCATATAAATAAATAAATGTATACCATGTGTCAGTATTTTACCATAAATTACACTGCTTCTATAAAGGTCGGTGGGTTTACTATAGTCAAGCACAACAAGTTATAACTCATATAAATAGATCTGCTAAAGTGCAGAGTGCTTAATACATCAATAACCCATAGAGCATGTGCACAGGTCACAATAGGTTTACCATACTCAAATGCAACAAATTGTAACTCATACAGGTAAGTCCACTAAAGTGCAAAGTGCTTAATGCATCAATGACCAGTAGAGCATGTTCAAAAGTCAAACCACGGTCCACTAAAGTGCTAAGTGCTTAATATACTAATAAGCAAACAAAGGCATAATTTATATGTAAAGTGCAAGCAATGGAAGGGCTAGAGGTGCCGATTGATACATAATCTGTGTGAGCAGCTGAGCACCGACGTGCGTTTCGCGACAGCTTCTTCCAGGGGGGTTGTCGTATAAAGAATGGTGAGTTTTGTGCTCTTTTTATACATGATCCTACTAATGATCACAACGGTTTGGTAGCGGTGCTTCCATTGCAATAATCCAGATGTGACGTCCCCTGTTGTGAATTCTGTGGCTGAATTCACTCCTGTGGTCACAAGTGGTACTGCAGCTTCTGAGCTTCCTCCCTCAGGTGTTCTGGTGAGCTCGTTAACTGCTTCATTACTTAACTCCGCCTGATGCTGCTATCCTTGCTCCTTGTCAATGTTTCAGTGTTGGATCTGAGCTTCTCCTGATTGTTCCTGTGACCTGCTGCTCTGTATAGCTAAGTGCTTTTTGCTTTTTTGTAGCTTTTTTTCTGTCCAGCTTGTCTTTTGTTTTGCTGGAAGCTCTGAGACGCAAGGGGTGTACCGCCGTGCCGTTAGTTCGGCACGGTGGGTTTTTTTGCCCCCTTTGCGTGGTTTTGCTTTAGGGTTTTTTGTAGACTGCAAAGTTCGCTTTACTGTCCTCGCTCTGTCCTAGAATATCGGGCCCCACTTTGCTGAATCTATTTCATCCCTACGTTTTGTCTTTTCATCTTACTCACAGTCATTATATGTGGGGGGCTGCCTTTTCCTTTGGGGAATTTCTCTGGGGCAAGTCAGGCCTATTTTTCTATCTTCAGGCTAGCTAGTTTCTTAGGCTGTGCCGAGTTGCCTAGGTAGTTGTTAGGCGCAATCCACAGCCGCTTTTAGTTGTGTTTAGGATAGGATTAGGTGTGCAGTCTACAGAGTTTCCACGTCTCAGAGCTCGTTCTTGTATTTTTGGGTATTTGTCAGATCACTGTGTGCGCTCTGATCGCTAAGCACACTGTGTTTCTGGATTGCCTTCATAACACCTGTCATTAGCAAACATAACAGTACAAGGAGCCCAACTAATGATTCTAAATAGAGGGAAAGAAAAAGTTCTGACATCATTTTTTTTTTTTTTTTTCTGCTCTGTGTTCACTTTTTTTTTTTCCCCTAGACATTTGGGTGATTCTGGACACAGGTGTGGACATGGATATTCAGGGTCTGTGCTCTTCAATGGATAATCTCGTTATAAATGTACAAAAAATTCAAGATACTATTGATCAGAAAGCTATGTTAGAACCAAGAATTCCTATTCCTGATTTGTTTTTTGGAGATAGAACTAAGTTTCTAAGTTTCAAAAATAATTGTAAGCTATTTCTGGCCTTGAAACCTCATTCTTCTGGTAATCCTATTCAACAGGTTTTGATTATTATTTCTTTTTTGCGCGGCGACCCTCAAGACTGGGCATTTTCTCTTGCGCCAGGAGACCCTGCATTGAGTAGTGTCGATGCGTTTTTCCTGGCGCTCAGATTGCTGTACGATGAGCCTAATTCAGTGGATCAGGCTGAGAAAAATTTGCTGGCTTTGTGCCAGGGTCAGGATGATATAGAAGTATATTGTCAGAAATTTAGGAAATGGTCAGTACTCACTCAGTGGAATGAATCTGCGCTGGCAGCTTTGTTCAGAAAGGGTCTCTCTGAGGCTCTTAAGGATGTCATGGTGGGATTTCCTATGCCTGCTGGTTTGAATGAGTCTTTGTCTTTGGCCATTCAGATCGGTCGACGCTTGCGCGAGCGTAAATCTGTGCACCATTTGGCGGTACTGCCTGAGGTTAAACCTGAGCCTATGCAGTGCGATAGGACTATGACTAGAGTTGAACGGCAGGAATACAGACGTCTGAATGGTCTGTGTTTCTACTGTGGTGATTCCACTCATGCTATTTCTGATTGTCCTAAGCGCACTAAGCGGTCCGCTAGGTCTGCCGTCATTGGTACTGTACAGTCCAAATTCCTTCTGTCCATTACCTTGATATGCTCTTTGTCGTCGTTTTCTGTCATGGCGTTTGTGGATTCGGGCGCTGCCCTGAATCTGATGGATTTGGATTATGCTAAACGTTGTGGGTTTTTCTTGGAGCCTTTGCGGTGTCCTATTCCATTGAGAGGAATTGATGCTACACCTTTGGCCAAGAATAAACCTCAATACTGGGCCCAGCTGACCATGTGCATGGCTCCTGCACATCAGGAAGTAATTCGCTTTCTGGTGTTGCATAATCTGCATGATGTGGTCGTGTTGGGGTTGCCATGGCTACAAACCCATAATCCAGTATTGGATTGGAATTCCATGTCGGTATCCAGCTGGGGTTGTCAGGGGGTACATGGTGATGTTCCATTTTTGTCGATTTCGTCATCCACCCCTTCTGAGGTCCCAGAGTTCTTGTCTGATTATCAGGATGTATTTGAAGAGCCCAAGTCCGATGCTTTACCTCCGCATAGGGATTGTGATTGTGCTATCAATTTGATTCCTGGTAGTAAATTCCCTAAAGGTCGATTATTTAATTTATCCGTGCCCGAACACGCCGCTATGCGCAGTTATGTGAAGGAATCCCTGGAGAAGGGACATATTCGCCCATCGTCATCACCACTGGGAGCAGGGTTCTTCTTTGTAGCCAAGAAGGATGGTTCGCTGAGACCGTGTATTGATTACCGCCTTCTTAATAAGATCACTGTTAAATTTCAGTATCCCTTGCCATTGTTATCTGACTTGTTTGCTCGGATTAAGGGGGCTAGTTGGTTCACTAAGATAGATCTTCGTGGTGCGTATAATCTGGTGAGAATCAGGCAAGGAGATGAATGGAAAACTGCATTCAATACGCCCGAGGGTCATTTTGAGTATCTAGTGATGCCGTTCGGACTTGCCAATGCTCCATCTGTGTTTCAGTCTTTTATGCATGACATCTTCCGTGAGTATCTGGATAAATTCCTGATTGTTTACTTGGATGACATTTTGATCTTCTCAGATGATTGGGAGTCTCATGTGAAGCAGGTCAGAATGGTTTTTCAGGTCCTGCGTGCTAACTCTTTGTTTGTGAAGGGATCAAAGTGTCTCTTCGGTGTGCAGAAAGTTTCATTTTTGGGGTTCATCTTTACCCCTTCTACTATCGAGATGGATCCAGTTAAGGTCCAAGCCATCCAGGATTGGATTCAGCCGACATCTCTGAAAAGTCTGCAAAAGTTCCTGGGCTTTGCTAATTTTTATCGTCGCTTCATCTGTAATTTTTCTAGCATTGCCAAACCATTGACCGATTTGACCAAGAAGGGTGCTGATTTGGTTAATTGGTCTTCTGCTGCTGTGGAAGCTTTTCAGGAGTTGAAGCGTCGTTTTTGTTCTGCCCCTGTGTTGTGTCAGCCAGATGTTTCTCTTCCGTTCCAGGTCGAGGTTGATGCTTCTGAGATTGGAGCAGGGGCGGTTTTGTCACAGAGAGGTTCTGATTGCTCAGTGATGAAACCATGTGCTTTCTTTTCCAGGAAGTTTTCGCCCGCTGAGCGTAATTATGATGTGGGCAATCGAGAGTTGCTGGCCATGAAGTGGACATTCGAGGAGTGGCGTCATTGGCTTGAAGGAGCTAAGCATCGCGTGGTGGTATTGACTGATCATAAGAACTTGACTTATCTCGAGTCTGCCAAGCGCTTGAATCCTAGACAGGCCCGTTGGTCATTATTTTTTGCCCGCTTCGACTTTGTGATTTCGTACCTTCCAGGCTCTAAAAATGTGAAGGCGGATGCTCTGTCTAGGAGTTTTGTGCCCGACTCTCCGGGTTTATCTGAGCCAGCGGGTATCCTCAAGGAAGGAGTCATTGTGTCTGCCATCTCCCCTGATTTGCGGCGGGTGCTGCAAAAATTTCAGGCGAATAAACCTGATCGTTGTCCAGCAGAGAAACTGTTCGTCCCTGATAGGTGGACTAATAAACTTATCTCTGAACTTCATTGTTCGGTGTTGGCTGGTCATCCTGGAATCTTTGGTACCAGAGAGTTAGTGGCTAGATCCTTCTGGTGGCCATCTCTGTCACGGGATGTACGTACTTTTGTGCAGTCCTGTGGGATTTGTGCTAGGGCTAAGCCCTGCTGTTCTCGTGCCAGTGGGTTGCTTTTGCCCTTGCCGGTCCCAAAGAGGCCTTGGACACATATTTCGATGGATTTCATTTCTGACCTTCCCGTTTCTCAAAAGATGTCAGTCATTTTTGTGGTCTGTGATCGCTTTTCTAAAATGGTCCATCTGGTGCCCTTGGCTAAATTGCCTTCCTCCTCTGATTTGGTACCTTTGTTCTTTCAGCATGTGGTTCGGTTGCATGGCATTCCTGAGAATATTGTTTCTGACAGAGGTTCCCAGTTTGTTTCAAGGTTTTGGCGAGCCTTTTGTGGTAGGATGGGCATTGACCTATCCTTTTCCTCGGCTTTCCATCCTCAGACTAATGGCCAGACCGAACGAACCAATCAGACCTTGGAAACATATCTGAGATGTTTTGTTTCTGCAGACCAGGATGATTGGGTGTCCTTTTTGCCGTTGGCTGAGTTCGCCCTTAATAATCGGGCCAGCTCGGCTACCTTGGTTTCTCCATTTTTTTGCAATTCTGGGTTCCATCCTCGTTTCTCTTCAGGACAGGTTGAGTCTTCGGACTGTCCTGGTGTGGATTCTGTGGTGGATAGGTTGCAGCAGATCTGGACTCAGGTAGTGGACAATTTGATCTTGTCCCAGGAGAAAGCTCAACTTTTCGCTAATCGCAGACGCCGCGTGGGTCCCCGACTTCGTGTTGGGGATCTGGTTTGGTTATCTTCTCGTCATATTCCTATGAAGGTTTCCTCTCCTAAATTTAAACCTCGTTTTATTGGTCCATATAGGATTTCTGAGGTTCTCAATCCTGTGTCTTTTCGTTTGACCCTCCCAGACTCCTTTTCCATACATAATGTATTCCATAGGTCGTTGTTGCGGAGATACGTGGCACCTATGGTTCCATCTGTTGAGCCTCCTGCCCCGGTTTTGGTGGAGGGGGAATTGGAGTATATTGTGGAGAAGATTTTGGATTCTCGTGTTTCTAGACGGAAACTCCAGTATCTGGTTAAATGGAAGGGTTATGCTCAGGAAGATAATTCCTGGGTTTTTGCCTCTGATGTTCATGCTTCCGATCTTGTTCGTGCCTTTCATGCGGCTCATCCTGGTCGGCCTGGGGGCTCTGGTGAGGGTTCGGTGACCCCTCCTCAAGGGGGGGGGTACTGTTGTGAATTCTGTGGCTGAATTCACTCCTGTGGTCACAAGTGGTACTGCAGCTTCTGAGCTTCCTCCCTCAGGTGTTCTGTGAGCTCGTTAACTGTTTCATTACTTAACTCCGCCTGATGCTGCTATCCTTGCTCCTTGTCAATGTTTCAGTGTTGGATCTGAGCTTCTCCTGATTGTTCCTGTGACCTGCTGCTCTGTATAGCTAAGTGCTTTTTGCTTTTTTGTTGCTTTTTTTCTGTCCAGCTTGTCTTTTGTTTTGCTGGAAGCTCTGAGACGCAAGGGGTGTACCGCCGTGCCGTTAGTTCGGCACGGTGGTTTTTTTTGCCCCCTTTGCGTGGTTTTGCTTTAGGGTTTTTTGTAGACTGCAAAGTTCGCTTTACTGTCCTCGCTCTGTCCTAGAATATCGGGCCCCACTTTGCTGAATCTATTTCATCCCTACGTTTTGTCTTTTCATCTTACTCACAGTCATTATATGTGGGGGGCTGCCTTTTCCTTTGGGGAATTTCTCTGGGGCAAGTCAGGCCTATTTTTCTATCTTCAGGCTAGCTAGTTTCTTAGGCTGTGCCGAGTTGCCTAGGTAGTTGTTAGGCGCAATCCACAGCCGCTTTTAGTTGTGTTTAGGATAGGATTAGGTGTGCAGTCTACAGAGTTTCCACGTCTCAGAGCTTGTTCTTGTATTTTTGGGTATTTGTCAGATCACTGTGTGCGCTCTGATCGCTAAGCACACTGTGTTTCTGGATTGCCTTCATAACACCTGTCATTAGCAAACATAACAGTCCCCTCAGCTCGCCGTCTCACGTGTCAGGTCCACTCCCCCCGGACGCGTCAGAGAGAGGGCGGAATCTGCAGCGCTGTGGACGCATCGCCAAGGAGACCCACAAAGCCAGAAGTCTCGGAGTCGGGAAGCGCTCAGCCGCTATAGTGATAATGCTGGCCAGAAGAACTACGCAGCCCATTGTTTTGACTCTGCACATCCCGGGTGTACTATTAATGAAGGATCTAGTGAAGTTTGTGAAACTTCATAATTTTTGAACCCTGGTGAATAACGTGAGAAAGGGTGAACAGTGATAATGAATATTGTACATAAATAATAAAACTCTGAAAAAATGTGCTGATTAAACAGATGCTGTGACTTATTCCTGTATGGAAAGTGCAATATATATTGAATCTCATAAAATATTCATATTAGTGAATAAACAGCAACAGCTGCCATATAGTATAATACATTAAAAATAATAATAGCAAATAATAAGAGTAAAATAAATAAATATAACAAAAAAAGCAAAACAAAAAACAGATTCAGTGATGCGTAAAGTGATGGGACGCATGTCCAAGTCCGATTCATCCTTCATGCCAAGCCATCTGAAGTAGGTAAAATAGTAGGATACAGATGATATTAACTAGAAAACAAAAACAAATTTGGATGTTCTCATATGAACTCGAGCCTGGGAACTTTTCAGAATATTTTCCCATGCTTGAGTTCATATGAGGACATCCAGCAGAGGGCGCCTCACCGCAACTGAAGGTAACTACAGGTCATTGACCTACATTCCATTCATTCGCTGGGGTTTTACTGGCATGAGCACAGCTGCATTAGCAGAGCTCCTGCTTGTAAAATTAGTTAACCCCTTCAGATGGATTTACAGCGTGGGACGAAACTGATCATCGGAAGGTATGGGATACTGTTGTTTTTTTATTTTACCTTTTTTACAGAGCGAGGGTCTTCAGGTGGATTACCAGTATAATAAACTATTCCAATAACCTGTGTATTTATTTCATTAAAAGACTTTGTAATAATGTGTGTGTTTTTTTAACCATTTCATACTATTGGATTAATAATGGATAGGTGTCTCCATTATTAATCTGGCTTAATGTCAACTTACAATAGCAAGATGACATTAACCCTTCATTACCCCATATCCCACCGCTACACGGGAATGGGAAGAGAGTGGCCAAGTGCCAGAATAGGCGCATCTTCCAGATGTGCCTTTTCTAGGGTGGCCGGGGGCAGATGTTTTTAGCCGGTGGGGGGGGGCAATAACCATTGACCCTCTCCAGGCTATTGATAGCTGCCCTCAGTCACTGGCTTTACCATTCTGATGGAGAAAATTGTGCCAATTTTTTCCGCGATTTAACCCTTTAAATTAATAGCTAGAGCGCCCAAATTTTGCACATACACACTACTAACATTAGTAGTGTGGAATATGCAAAAAAAAGGGATATGAGATGGTTTACTGTATGTAAACCATGTCTCATATCATGTCGGGTTTGGGAAGGAGATAGCAAAAGCCGGCAATTGAATTACCAGCTTTTAAGCTATCTAGCGCTGCATGATATATTATACAGTGGGGCAAAAAAGTATTTAGTCAGTCAGCAATAGTGCAAGTTCCACCACTTAAAAAGATGAGAGGCGTCTGTAATTTACATCATAGGTAGACCTCAACTATGGGAGACAAACTGAGAAAAAAATCCAGAAAATCACATTGTCTGTTTTTTTATCATTTTATTTGCATATTATGGTGGAAAATAAGTATTTGGTCAGAAACCAAATTTCATCTCAATACTTTGTAATATATCCTTTGTTGGCAATGACAGAGGTGAAACGTTTTCTGTAAGTCTTCACAAGGTTGCCACACACTGTTGTTGGTATGTTGGCCCATTCCTCCATGCAGATCTCCTCTAGAGCAGTGATGTTTTTGGCTTTTCGCTTGGCAACACGGACTTTCAACTCCCTCCAAAGGTTTTCTACAGGGTTGAGATCTGGAGACTGGCTAGGCCACTCCAGGACCTTGAAATGATTCTAACGAAGCCACTCCTTCGTTGCCCTGGCAGTGTGCTTTGGATCATTGTCATGTTGAAAGACCCAGCCACATTTCAGCTTCAATGCCCTTGCTGATGGAAGGAGGTTTGCACTCAAAATCTCACGATACATGGCCCCATACATTCTTTCATGTACCCGGATCAGTCGTCCTGGCCCCTTTGCAGAGAAACAGCCCCAAAGCATGATGTTTCCACCACCATGCTTTACAGTAGTTATGGTGTTTGATGGATGCAACTCAGTATTCTTTTTCCTCCAAACACGACAAGTTGTGTTTCTACCAAACAGTTCCAGTTTAGTTTCATCAGACCATAGGACATTCTCCCAAAACTCCTCTGGATCATCCAAATGCTCTCTAGCAAACTTCAGACGGGCCCGGACATGTACTGGCTTAAGCAGTGGGACACGTCTGGCACTGCAGGATCTGAGTCCATGGTGGCATAGTGTGTTACTTATGGTAGGCCTTGTTACATTGGTCCCAGCTCTCTGCAGTTCATTCACTAGGTCCCCCCGCGTGGTTCTGGGATTTTTGCTCACCGTTCTTGTGATCATTCTGACCACACGGGGTGGGATTTTGCGTGGAGCCCCAGATCGAGGGAGATTATCAGTGGTCTTGTATGTCTTCCATTTTCTAATTATTGCTCCCACTGTTGATTTCTTCACTCCAAGCTGGTTGGCTATTGCAGATTCAGTCTTCCCAGCCTGGTGCAGGGCTACAATTTTGTTTCTGGTGTCCTTTGACAGCTCTTTGGTCTTCACCATAGTGGAGTTTGGAGTCAGACTGTTTGAGGGTGTGCACAGGTGTCTTTTTATACTGATAACAAGTTTAAACAGGTGCCATTACTACACGTAATGAGTGGAGGAAAGAGGAGACTCTTAAAGAAGAAGTTACAGGTCTGTGAGAGCAAGAAATCTTGATTGTTTGTTTCTGACCAAATACTTATTTTCCACCATAATATCCAAAAAAAATGATAAAAAACAGACAATGTGATTTTCTGGATTTTTTTTTCTCAGTTTGTCTCCCATAGTTGAGGTCTACCTATGATGTAAATTACAGACGCCTCTCATCTTTTTAAGTGGTGGAACTTGCACTATTGCTGACTGACTAAATACTTTTTTGCCCCACTGTATATATATATATGTGTGTGTCTCACTGACATATATATATATATATAAATATATATAAATATATATATATATACAGTACAGACCGAAAGTTTGGACACACCTTCTCATTTAAAGATTTTTCTGTATTTTCATGACTATGAAAATTGTACATTCACACTGAAGGCATCAACACTATGAATTAACACATGTGGAATTATAGACTTAACAAAAAAGTGTGAAACAACTGAAATTCTGTCTTATATTCTAGGTTCTTCAAAGTAGCCACCTTTTGCTTTGATGACTGCTTTTTACACTCTTGATGAGCTTGAAGAGGTAGTCACCAGAAACCATCTTCCAACAATCTTGAAGGAGTTCCCAGAGATGCTTAGCACTTGTTGGCCCTTTTGCCTTCATTCTGCAGTCCAGCTCACCCCAAACCATCTCGATTGGGTTCAGGTCTGGTTACTGTGGAGGCCAGGTCATCTGGCGTAGCACCCCATCACTCTCCTTCTTGGTCAAATAGCCCTTACACAGCCTGGAGGTGTGTTTGGGGTCATTGTCCTGTTGAAAAATAAATGATGGTCCAACTAAACGCAAACTGGATGGAATAGCATGCCGCTGCAAGATGCTGTGGTAGCCATGCTAGTTCAGTATGCCTTCAATTTTAAATAAATCCCCAACAGTGTCACCAGCAAAGCACCCCCACACCATCACACCTCCTCCTCCATGCTTCACGGTGGGAACCAGGCATGTAGAGTCCATTCGGTCACCTTTTCTGCGTCACACAAAGAAGCAAAGATCTCAAATTTGGACTCATCAGAGTCTTCAAAATTGTTGGAAGACCATTACGAGTGACTAGTTCTTGAAGCTCATCAAGAGAATGGCAATATGCAAAGCAGTCATCAAAGCAAAAGGTGGCTACTTTGAAGAATCTAGAATATAAGACATAATTTCAGTTGTTTCACACTTTTTTGTTAAGTATATAATTCCACATTTGTTAATTCATGGTTTTGATGCCTTTAATGTGAATGTACAATTTTCATAGTCATGAAAATACAGAAAAATCTTTAAATGAGAAGGTGCATCCAAACTCTTGGTCTGTACTGTATATATATATAGGTACATATCTATACAGTTATATGAAAAAGTTTGGGCACCCCTATTAATCTTAAGCTTATTGTTTAATAAAAATTGTTTTTTTTGCAACAGCTATTTCAGTTTCATATATCTAATAACTGTTGGACACAGTAATATTTCTGCCTTGAAATGAGGTTTATTGTACTAACAGAAAATGTGCAATCTGCATTCAAACTAAATTTGACAGGTGCATAAGTATGGGCACCCTTATCATTTTCTTGTTTTAAATACTCCTACCTACTTTTTACTGACTTACTAAAGCACATTTTTTGGTTTTCTCACCTCATTGAGCTTTGAACTTCATAGCCAGGTGTATGCAATCATGAGAAAAGCTACTTAAAGTGGCCACTTGCAAGTTGTTCTCTTGTTTGAATCTCCTCTGAAGAGTGGCATCATGGGCTCCTCAAAACAACTGTCTAATGATCTGAAAACAAAGATTATTCAACATAGTTGTTCAGGGGTAGGATACAAAAAGTTGTCTCAGAGATTTAACCTGTCAATTTCCACTGTGAGGAACATAGTAAGGAAATGGAAGAACACAGGTACAGTTCTTGTTAAGGCCAGAAGTGGCAGGCCAAGAAAAGCATCAGAAAGGCAGAGAAGAAGAATGGTGAGATCAGTCAAGGACAATCCTCAGACCACCTCCAGAGAGCTGCAGCATCAACTTGCTGCAGATGGTGTCACTGTGCATCGGTCAACTATACAACGCACTTTGCACAAGGAGAAGCTGTATGGGAGAGTGATGCGAAAGAAGCCGTTTCTGCAAGCATGCCACAAACAGAGTCATTTGGAGAAGCCAATTTCTTTTTGGAAGAAGGTCCTGTGGACTGATGAAACCAAGATTGAGTTGTTTAGTCATACAAAAACAATGCATGGCGGCCAAAAAACACAGCATTCCAAGAAAAACGCTTGCTACCCACAGAAAAATTTGGTGGAGGTTCCATCATGCTTTGGGGCTGTGTGGCCAATGCCGGCATCGGGAATCTTGTTAAAGTTGAGGGAGGCATGGATTCCTCACAGTATCAGCAGATTCTTGACAATAATGTTCATGAATCAGTGACAAAGTTGAAGTTACGCAGGGGATGGATCTTTCAGCAAGACAATGATCCAAAACACCGCTCCAAATCTACTCAGGCATTCAAGCAGAGGAACAATTACACTGTTCTGGAATGGCCATCCCAGTCCCCAGACCTGAATATCATTGAACATCTGTGGGATCATTTGAAGAGGGCTGTCCCTGCTCGGCGACCATCAAACTTAACTGAACTGGAATTGTTTTATATAGAGGAGTGGTCAAAAATACCTTCATCCAGGATCCAGGAACTCATTAAAAGCTACAGGAAGCGACTAGAGGCTGTTATTTTTGCAAAAGGAGGATCTACTAAATATTAATGTCTTTTTTTCTGTTGGGGTGCCCATACTTATGCACCTGTCAAATTTTGTTTGAATGCAGATTGCACATTTTCTGTAAGTACAATAAACGTCATTTCAAGGCAGAAACATTACTGTGTCCAACAGTAATATTAGATATATGAAACTGAAGTTGCTGTTGCAAAAAAAACAAAACAATTTTTATAAAACATTAAGCTTAAGATTAATAGGGGTGCCCAAACTTTTTCATATAACTGTATGTCATAAAGCTGATATGACAGTTATAAAGTAATTAATCATTTTAATTTTGGTTTTTACAAATGATTTTTTTCATAAAGTAATATTTTTTGGTAATAAGGGGGAAATGTGTTTTTGATCCTGATTACATAATCACATTTCATCAATACCTCTTCTTCACACATTTTAACCCCTTACCGGCATCAGACGTACTATACCGTCCGATGCCGGCTCCCCTGCTTTGATGCAGGGCTCCGCGGTGAGCCCGCATCAAAGCCGGGACATATCAGCTGTTTTGAACAGCTGACATGTGCCCGTAATAGGCGCGGGAAGAATCGCGATCTGCCCGCACCTATTAACTAGTTAAATGCCGCTGTCAAACGCAGACAGCGGCATTTAACTACCGCTTCCGGCCGGGCGGCCGGAAATGACGTCATCGCCGACCCCCGTCACATGATCGGGGGTCGGCGATGCTTGTATATTGTAACCATAGAGGTCCTTGAGACCTCTATGGTTACTGATGACCGGTGGCTGTGAGCGCCACCCTGTGGTCGGCGCTCACAGCACACCTCCATTTCTGCTACATAGCAGCGATCAGCAGATCGCTGCTATGTAGCAGAGCCGATCGCGTTGTGCCTGCTTCTAGCCTCCCATGGAGGCTATTGAAGCATGGCAAAAGTAAAAAAAAAAAAGTTTAAAAAAATGTGAAAAAAATAAAAAAAACATAAAAGTTTAAATCACCCCCCTTACGCCCCAATCAAAATAAATCAATAAAAAAAAAAAATCAAATCTACGCATATTTGGTATCGCCGCGCTCATAATCGCCCGATCTATCAATTAAAAAAAAGTATTAACCTGATCGCTAAACAGCGTAGCGGGAAAAAAATTCAAAACGCCAGAATTACGTTTTTTTTGGTCGCCGCGACATTGCATTAAAATGCAATAACGGGCGATCAAAAGAACTTATCTGCACCGAAATGCTATCATTAAAAACGTCATCTCGGCACGCAAAAAATAAGCCCTCAACCGACCCCAGATCATGAAAAATGGAGACGCTACAAGTATCTGAAAATGGCGCAATTTTTTTTTTTTTTTTAGCAGAGTTTGGAATTTTTTTTCACCACTTAGATAAAAAATAACCTAGTCATGTTAGGTGTCTATGAACTCGTACTGACCTGGAGAATCACAATGGCAGGTTATTTTTAGCATTTAGTGAACCTAGCAAAAAAGCCAAACAAAAAAACAATGTGGGATTGCACTTTTTTTGCAATTTCACCGCACTTGGAATTTTTTTCCCGTTTTCTAGTACACGACATGCTAAAATCAATGATGTCGTTCAAAAGTACAACTCGTCCCGCAAAAAATAAGCCCTCACATGGCCAAATTGATGGAAAAATAAAAAAGTTATGGCTCTGGGAAGGAGGGGAGCGAAAAACGAACACGGAAAAACGAAAAATCCCCTGGTCATAAAGGGGTTAATAAGAAGAAATATTAATAAGGTACTATTGGGTATAAAAACATTAAGTATTATAAATGTCATTTTTTTTACTCTGATGATGGTATTATATGCAAAGTTGCATAATTTCAAAATTTTGGTATCCACGGTTATGACAAATACAAAAACATCTAGATCCATCTTGAACTGTCCTCCCACCTCTCCTCCTGCTCCCTCTTTGATCGGTTACAATCAGGCTTCCGTTCCCATCACTCAACTGAAACTGCCCTAACTAAAGTCACCAATGACCTACTAACTGCCAGGAGCAAGCGACACTACTCTGTCCTCCTTCTCCTGGACCTGTCTTCTGCCTTTGACACTGTAGACCAGTCCCTTTTGCTACAAATCCTCTCATCCCTTGGCATCACAGACTTGGCCCTTTCCTGGATCTCGTCATATCTGACAGACCGAACATTCAGTGTCTCCCTCCCACACCACCTCCTCACTGCGCCCCTTGTCAGTCGGTGTTCCTCAAGGCTCTGTTCTAGGACCCCTACTCTTCTCCATCTACACTTTCGGCTTGGGACAGCTCATAGAATCCCACGGTATGCAGTATCATCTCTACGCTGATGACACGCAGATCTACCTATCCGGACCTGACCTCACCTCCTTACTTACCAAAATCCCACACTGTCTGTCTGCTATTTCAGCCTTCTTTTCTGCATGCTTTCTACAACTGAACATGGACAAAACAGAATTCATCATCTTTCCCTCATCTCACTCTACCCCTCCACCAGACCTATCCATCAATGTCAATGGCTGCTCACTTTCCCCAGTCCAACACGCCCGGTGCCTCGGGGTGATCCTCGACTCTGCCCTCTCCTTCAAGCCACATATCCAAGCCCTTGCCTCCTCCTGCCGTCTCAAACTCAAAAATATTTCCTGGATCCGTGCTTTTCTTGACCGCGACACCGCAAAAACGCTAGTGCATGCCCTTATCTCCCGCCTCGACTACTGCAACCTCCTACTCTCTGGACTCCGCTCTAGCACTCTGGCACCGCTCCAATCCATCCTACACTCTGCTGCCCGACTAATCTACCTGTCTCCCCGCTATTCCCCAGCCTCTCTCCTACGTCAAGCCCTTCACTGGCTTCCTATCGCCCAGAGACTCCAGATCAAAACCCTCACAATGACATACAAAGCCATCCACAACCTTTCTCCTCCATACATCTGTGACATGGTCTCCCGGTACCTACCTACACGCAACCTCCGATCCTCTCAAGACCTCCTTCTCTACTCCCCTCTCATCTCTTCTTCCCACAACCGCATCCAAGACTTCTCCCGTGCTTGCCCCATACTCTGGAACTCTCTACCCCAACACATCAGACTCTCGCCTAATATAGAAACCTTCAAAAAGAACCTGAAGACCCACCTCTTCTGACAAGCCTACAGCCTGCAGTGATCCTGAAGTTACTGAACCGCCGCGCAACCTGCCCAACCCTCTCCTAGTGTTTCATCACCCCTCCCCTGCAGACTGTGAGCCCTCGCGGGCAGGGTCCTCCCTCCTTATGTACCCGTGTGCCTGTTATCTGCTCATGTTTACTGTATTTGTCTATATTTGCCTCGTATTCACATGTAAAGCGCCATGGAATAAATGGCGCTATAAAAATGTATAATAATAATAATAATAATGGAAATATTAAAGGGAATGTGTTACTGAGACATAACTTCTGCATTTATCATCAACATTTAAAGGCCTTATTTTTATTTTGATTCTCATTTTTATTTTTCATTTTTTCTTATTTTATTTTTATTAATTTGTATTTTCAAGAGGAAAGAAATCAATAGTTAATAAAGTAATGTCTAGCACAAGAATATTGCGACATTAAACGTAGTGATCATATGGTTTCATTATAAGAGAAATGTTTCAATTCTGAGTTAAATACAACAATTCTTTGACTCATTCATTCATTTATCTAATATATAATTGCCTAGAATACTACTTCCTGCAATTTGTGCCAACTTCCATGGCTTTGTCCGGAGCTAATGTCCGGAGCTAATGTCCGGAGCTAATGTCCGGAGCTAATGTCCGGAGATTAATTGCCTAGAATACTACTTCCTGCAATTTGTGCCAACTTCCGTGGCTTTGTCCGGAGCTAATGTCCGGAGCTAATGTCCGGAGCTAATGTGCGGAGATAATGTCCGGAGCTAATGTCCGGAGCTAATGTCCGGAGATAAGTGACGTCAACAGTGTCCAGTGTCTGATTGGTTGCCGCCTGCTGTGAGCGACCAATCAGAAACGTGCCGTACTGTGACACACTCCGCCCGCCATTTTGGTGTGATTTTTGAATTTTTACCTCACAGCAAGTTTCTACTGCGTGGAGGCGGGCCCAGTGACGTTGCTCTTCAAGCTCCTGCCGAATTTCGTCAAAAAAATGATAATACCATTTACCAAAACTATATATATTTAGTTGTGAAGTGGTTCAGTGACATTTTCACACCAATTTTGAACTTTTGTTTGGTGTTTTCTCCATATACTGCCTATTATTTTTGTTCTTTCTTACTATTATTTATTAATTGTATTATTCTTACATTTGAATAAATAAAGTATATATGGATTCTAGACTCCCGATTCTTTAGAATCGGGCTGCCATCTAGTTCATATATATTCTTATTTTGGTTCATGGCTATACATTCTTACATATATTGGTCTAATAAATATAATTTATTAACTCCTTCACCCCCAAGGGTGGTTTGCATGTTAATGACCAGGCCAATTTTTAAAATTTTGACCACTGTCGCTTTATGAGATTATAACTCTGGAATGCATCAACGGATCCCAGTGATTTTGACATTATTTTCTCGAGACATATTGTACTTCATGTTTGTGGTAAAATTTCTTTGATATTACCTGTGTCTATTTGTTTAAAAAATGGACATTTGGCAAAAATTTTGAAAATTTCGCAATTTTCCAACTGTGAATATTTATGTCCTTAAATCATAGAGTTATGTCACACAAAATACTTAATAAGTAACATTTCTGGAAACAACATTTTTTTTGCTAGGGAGTTATAAGAGTTAAAAGTTGACCAGCTATTTCTCATTTTTACAACACCATTTTTTAGGGACCACATCACATTTAAAGTCACTTTGAGGGGTCTATATGATAGAAAATACCCAAGTGTCACACCATTCTAAAAACTGCACCCCCCCCCCAAGGTGCTCAAAACCACACTCAAGTAGTTTATTAACCCTTCAGGTGTGTCACAAGAATTTTTGGAATGTTTAAAAAAAATTAACATTTAACTTTTTTTCATAACAAATTTACTTTAGCTCCAATTTGTTTTATTTTACCAAGAGTAACAGGAGAAATTGGACCTCAAAGTTTGTTGTACAATTTGTTCTGAGTACACCGATACCCCATATGTGGGGGTAAACCACTGTTTGGGTGCATGGCAGAGCTCAGAGGGGAAGGAGCGCCATTTGACTTTTCAAAGCAAAATTGACTGGAATTGAGATAGGACGCCATGTCGCGTTTGGAGAGACACTGATGTGACTAAACATTGAAACCCCCCACAAGTGACACCATTTTAGAAAGTAGACCCTCTAAGGAACTTATCTAGATTTGTGGTGAGCATTTTCACCCACCAAGTGCTTCACAGAAGTTGATAATGTAGAGCTGTAAAAATAAAAAATCATATTTTTTCACGAAAATGATCTTTTCGCCCCCAATATTTTATTTTCCCAAGCGTAACAGAAGAAATTGGACCACAAAATTTGTTGTGCAATTTGTCCTGAGTACTCAAAAACCCCATATGTGGGGGTAAACCACTGTTTTGGCTCATGACAGAGCTCGGAAGGGAAGGAGCGCCATTTGACTTTCCAATGCAAAATTGACTGGAATTGAGATGGGACGCCATATCACGTTTGGAGATCCCCTGATGTGCATAAACATTGAAACTCCTGACAAGTGACACCAGTTTGCAAAGTAGACCTCCTAACAAACTTATCTAGATGTGTGGTGAGCACTTTTAACCCCCAAGTGTTTCACTACAGTTTATAACGCAGAGCCATGAAAATAAAATTTCTTTCTTTTTCCACACAAATTATTTTTTAGCCCCCGGTTTTGTAATTTCCCAAGGGTAACAGGAGAAAGTGGACCAAAAAGTTTTTGTCTAATTTGTCCTGAGTAAGCTGATACCCCATATGTTGGGGTAAACCCCTGTTTGGGCACATGAGAGAGCTCGGAAGGGAAGGAGCACTGTTTTACTTTTTCAGCGCAGAATTGGCTGGAATTGACATCGGAAGCCATGTCGCGTTTGGAGAGCCTCTTATGTACCTAAACAGTGGAAACCCCCCACTTCTAACGGAAACCCTAACCCAAACATCCCCCTAACACTAATCTCAACCCTAACCACATCCCTAACCCTAATCCCAACCGTAAATGTAATCCAAACCCTAACTTTAGCCCCAACCCTAACCCTAACTTTAGCCCCAACCCTAACCCTAACTTTATCCCCAACCCTAACTTTAGCCCCAACCATAACCATTAGGCTACTTTCACACTTCCATTTCTTTGAATTCGTCACAATGCATCAGCGCAACTTATCAACAGATGCGTCAAAACCCTGGATCCGTTGCATCCGTTTTATCTGTTTTTACCATCCATTTCATCCGTTTTTATGATGGATCTGTTTTCCATGACTAAAAATGGGCATCTCCCAAATGTGATTGGCTACTGGAAAATAGGGAAACCAATATATTGACTGGCTGGCAGTCTTCAGGCTGGCAGGAGTCTTGCTGGCACATTTGGGGGTGATGCCCCAGGCCAAATTTATATAGATTTGGGGCCTGTATGGCCAATTGGCTACAAATTCCTGATTTTGAGCATGCTCAGAGTAAAAAAATGGATTCCGGCGCTGGATTTCGTCACACGATGTGACACGACGGATCCTGCATCAATATGCTTCCTTTCTAGTCACCGACATTTGCCGCAGGGTCCGTCGTGACACGTTTTCCCGGCGCAGACAAAAAACGTTACATTGAATGTTTTTTCCAGATGACAGTCCGCCAAAACACGACGGATCCATTGCACAACGAATGCGACATGAGGCCATCAGTTGCCATCCGTCGCTAATACAAGTCTATGGGAAAAAAATGGATCCTGCGGGTACATTTGCAGGATCCGTTTTTTTCCCAAAACGACACATTGTAATGGATCTGAAAAGATGGAAGTGTGAAAGAGGCCTATCTTTAGCCCCAACCCTAACCGCAACGCTAACTGTAGCCCTAACCCTAACTTTAACCCCAACCCTAAGCCTAACTTTAGCCCCATCCCTAACTTTAGCCCCAACCCTAACCCCAACCCTAACCCCAATCTTAACCCCAACCCTAACTGTAGCCCTAACCCTAACTTTAGCCCCAACCCTAACCCTAGCTTCAGCCCCAACCTTAAGCCTAACTTTAGCCTCAACCCTAACCCCAACCCTAACTATAACCCTAACTGTAGCCCAAACCCTAAATTTAGCCCCAACCCTAACCCTAGCTTCAGCCACAACCCAAACCCTAACTTTAGCCGCAACCCCAACCCTAACCCTAACTTTATCCCCAACCCTAACTTTAGCCCCAACCATAACCGTTAGGCTACTTTCACACTTCCATTTCTTTGAATTCGTCACAATGCGTCAGCGCAACTTATCGACAGATGCGTCAAAACCCTGGATCCGTTGCATCCGTTTTATCTGTTTTTACCATCCGTTTCATCCGTTTTTATGACGGATCTTTTTTCCATGCCTAAAAATGGGCATCTCCCAAATGTGATTGGCTGCTGGAAAATAGGGAAACCAATATATTGACTGGCTGGCAGTCTTCAGGCTGGCAGGAGTCTTGCTGGCACATTTGGGGGTGATGCCCCAGGCCAAGTTTATATGGATTTGGGGCCTGTATGGCCAATTGGCTACAAATTCCTGATTTTGAGCATGCTCAGAGTAAAAAAACGGATTCCGGCGCTGGATTTCGTCACACGACGTGTCACGACGGATCCTGCATCAATATGCTTCCATTCTAGTCACCGACGTTTGCCGCAGGATCCGTCGTGACACGTTTTCCCGGCGCAGACAAAAAACGTTACATTGAATGTTTTTTCCAGACGATGGTCCGCCAAAACACGACGGATCCATTGCACAACGAATGCGACATGTGGCCATCAGTTGCGATCCGTCGCTAATACAAGTCTATGGGAAAAAATGGATCCTGCGGGCACATTTGCAGGATCCGTTTATTCCTAAAACGACGCATTGCAACGGATCTGAAAAGATGGAAGTGTGAAAGAGGCCTATCTTTAGCCCCAACCCTAACCGCAACGCTAACTGTAACCCTAACCCTAACTTTACCCCCAACCCAAACCCTAACTTTAGCCCCATCCCTAACCCTAACTTTAGCCCCAACGCTAACCCCAACCCTAACCCCAACCCTAACCCCAACCCTAACCCATATCTTAACCCCAACCCCAACTGTAGCCCCAACCCTAACTTTAGCCCCAACCCTAACCCTAGCTTCAGCCCCAACCTTAAGCCTAACTTTAGCCTCAACCCTAACCCCAACCCTAACCATAACCCTAACTGTAGCCCAAACCCTAAATTTAGCCCCAACCCTAACCCTAGCTTCAGCCACAACCCAAACCCTAACTTTAGCCACAACCCCAACCCTAACCCTAACTTTAGCCCCAACCCTAAATCTAACCCTAATGGGAAAATGGAAATAAATACATTTTTAAAATTTTTTTTATTTTTCCCTAACTAAGGGGGTGATGATGGGGGGGTTGATTTACTTTCATAGCAGGTTTTTGAGGAGATTTTTACGATTGGTAGCCGTCACACACTAAAAGACGCTCCACATTTTGAGAGCTATAATTTTTCCATATTTTGGTGCATGTGAGAGCCATGTGAGATCTTGCTTTTTGAGGGACGAGTTGATGTTTTTATTGGTACCATTTTCGGGCACGTGACTTTTTTTATCGCTTTTTATTCCGATTTTTGTGAGGTAGAATGAACAAAAACCAGCTATTCATGAATTTCTTTTGGAGGAAGGCGCTTATACCGTTCTGCATTTGGTAAAATTGATAAAGCAGTTGTATTCTTCGGGTCAGAACGATTACATCGATACCTCATTTATATCATTTTTTATGTTTTGGCGCTTTTATACGATAAAAACTATTTTATATAAAAAATAATTATTTTTGAATCGCTTTATTGTGAGGAGCATAACTTTTTTATTTTTTCGTTGATGATGCTGTATGCCAGCTAGTTTTTTGTGGAACACGATGACGTTTTCAGCGGTACCATGGTTATTTATATCTGTCTTTTTGATCGCGTGTTATTTCACTTTTTGTTTGGCGGTATGATAATAAAGTGTCATTTTTTTCCTCGTTTTTATTATTTTTACGGTCTTTAGTGAATGAGTTAACTAGTGGGACAGTTTTATAGGTCGGGTCGTTACGGACATAGCGATACTAAATATGTGTACTTCTATTGTTTTTTTATTTAGATAAAGAAATGCATTTATTGGAACAATATTATTATTAATTGCTATGGTACGCTGTGATATTACAGGTTAGGACAATTACCAGATTTGGTATAGAATAGGGAATGAAGACTTCAATCAAAATACTGAGGTTACATTAATAAAAACTTTTCATATTTATAAATTCAATTGATTCTTAAAAGTTGCAAGAAGAAAAAGCCGTTATCCAGAAGTTCCACAAGGTAACAATGCTATATGATTTCTGAGTAATAATAGACTGTGTCAAATACAATTCATGTCACCACTGACAACCACGACTGCAGCATCCATCACTGACAACCACAATTGCAGTATCCATCACTGACAGCTATGAGTACAGTATCTAAACTGACAACCACAATTGGAGTGGGCAATGATCCTATGATGCTAAGATGAACTGTGTTATTACGATTTATCATGTTCCAGTAGTTTCCTATCACCTGACTTCCATGAAAGCTGATGAACAATACGGAAATTGTCAGGACACTACAATCTTAACATATGTCATGTGCACTAAGGACTGGTTATGGTGCTATGATTAGCAAGTAAGAGTGATTTTAATCCTTGCTGTGCTGACCAAAGACGTCACACCTGTTCCAAGACCAGCGCCGATGATATGGAAGGATTCCAGATGATTTCTAAGGTGAGCCAATGTAAGTCCAGGTCTTGGTGACATTGCACAGATATTAAAGCTACATTTCATTTATGGATTTTGTTTCTTTATCAATATTTGAATTTATGGACTTTGACACATGACACACGGTTTCTACAATATCTACATGCTATCATCTACTTCAAAATAATTATAATAAAGATTGCTTTAAAAGAACCAAGAAGAAGACATCAAGATGAAGACAAGATGACAACAGACCTGAGATGCTTCAATTATGTATAGGGAAGTATAATTATATATTTTATATTAATATTAGTCACAGCTTATCATAACACAAATTTACATATCATTATGTTATTGAGTAAGTATAACAATATTACTATGAACATTAAATTATTTTGCCAAAGAAGAAGAAAAGAAGAAAGAAGATCTTATTATCAATATATCCACTTTGAGGGTTCCAATCAATGTCATTCACCCTCAAAAGGGGGAATTGTTAAATATTAATTATTAATTGAATTATTCTTATTCTCAATTCTGTACTGAGCACATTGTCTCTCGCTGACTTTACAAAAAGCTATTTCTGTATATGTAGCTCAGAGTATAAGTTAACACCATATAGAGAGAACACGTGGTCTGTGGGACATATAACCAAGACTCACAGAAGGGTGGGGGCTGTCACCTCCTGCCTGATTCTCCACCATTTTCCATGGACTTCAGACAACTCACAGAAGGAATGAAGAACAGCTGGTAGCCATGATGACTTCTATTCCATGACAGACAGACGCTTTTTGCCATCTCAGGAAAGATGAGGAACAAATGGACAATCTGTTCGTAATTATTTCACCTAATTTATGTTTTGCTGCAATGTGGTTTTTCTGTGGACAATCCAATAAACGACTACATATTTAATGAAAATATCATGACATTTTTACTTTAACTCCTTAATCCCATATGACGTACTATCCCATCAAGGTGACCTGGGACTTAATTCCCAGTGACGGGATAGTACGTCATAGTGGATCGACCGCGCTTCCCCCGTGATCGCGGCCAGAGGTCAGCTGAAAATCGCAGCTGACATCCAGCACTATGTGCCAGGAGCGGCCACGGACCGCTCCCGGCACATTAACCCCCGACACACCATGATCAAACAAGATCGCGGTGTGGTGGCGGTATAGGGAAGCATCGCGCAGGGAGGGGGCTCCCTGCGGACTTCCCTGAGACCCCTGGTACAAGGCGATGTACTCACCCTGTACCAGGCATCTCCTCCCTGCAGGTCCCGGATCCAAAATGGCCAAGGGGGTAGTTCCGGGTCCTGCAGGGAGTACTTCCGGGACCAGAGCAGGCTCTGTTACCTAGCAGCAGGGCACGCCAGATCGCTGATCTGACACAGTGCTCTGCAAAGTGTCAGATCAGTGATCTGTCACTATACAGTGATGTCCCCCCTGGGACAAAGTAAAAAAGTTGAAAAAAAAAAAATAATTTTTAGATGTGTAAAAAAAAAACAAATTCCTAAATAAAGAAAAATATATATATATATTGTTCCCATAAATACATTTCTTTATCTAAATAAAAAAAACAACAATAAAAGTACACATATTTAGTATTGCCGCGTCCGTAACGAACCGACCTATAAAACTGTCCCACTAGTTAACCCCTTCAGTGAACACGTAAAAAAATAAAAAAAGAGGCAAAAAACAACGCTTTATTATCATATCGCCGAACAAAAAGTGGAATAACACGCGATCAAAAAGACGGATATAAGTAACCATGGCATCGCTAAAAACATCTTCCTGTCCCGCAAAAAAAACGAGTTGCAATACAGCATCATCAGCGAAAAAATAAAAAAGTTACCGTCCTCAGAATAAAACGATGCACCATTAATTATTTTTTCTATAAAATAGTTTTTATCGTATAAAAAGCACCAAAACATAAAAAAAGATTTTACCAAACGCGAAACGGTATAAACGCCCCCCCAAAAGAAATTCATGAATAGCTGGTTTTTGTTCATTCTGCCTCACAAAAATCGGAATAAAAAGCGATCAAAAAAGTCAGGTGCCTGAAAATGTTACCAATAAAAACATCAACTCGTCCCGCAAAAAACAAGATGCACATGACTCTGTGGACCAAAATATGGAAAAATTATAGGTCTCAAAATGTGGTAACGCAAAAAATATTTTTTGCAATAAAAAGCATCTTTTAGTGTGTGAAGGCTGCCAATCATAAAAATCCGCTAAAAAAAACCCTATAAAAAATCAAACCCCCCTTCATCACCCCCTTAGTTAGAGAAACATAAAAAAAATGTATTTATTTCCATTTTCCAATTAGGGTTAGGGCTAGGGTTAGGGCTAGGGTTAGGGCTAGGGCTAGGGTTAGGGTTAGGGCTAGGGTTAGGGCTAGGGTTAGGGTTAGGGCTAAGGTTATGGCTAGGGTTAGGGTTGGGGCTAGGGTTAGATTGGGGGCTAGGGTTAGGGCTAGGGTGAGGGCTAGGGCTAGGGTTAGGGCTGGGGCTAGGGTTAGGGTTGGGGTTGGGGTTGGGTTAGGGTTGGGGCTAAAGTTACGGTTGGGGCTAAAGTTAGGGTTAGGGTTACATTTACAGTTGGGATTAGAGTTAGGGGTGTGTCAGGGTTAGGGGTGTGGTTAGGGTTATGGTTGGGATTAGGGTTAGGGGTGTGTTGGGGTTAGGGTTTCAGTTAGAATTGGGGGTTTCCACTGTTTAGGCACATCATGGCTCTCCAAACGCGACTTGGCGTCCGATCTCAATTCCAGCCAATTCTGTGTCGAAAAAGTAAAACAGTGGTTCTTCCCTTCCGAGCTCTCCCGTGCGCCCAAACAGAGGTTTACCCCAGCATACTCAGAACAAATTGGACAACTATTGGGTTCCAATTTCTCTTGTTACCCTTGGGAAAATAAAAATGTGGGGGTCTAAAAAAACATTTTGTGGGAAAAAAATTAATTTTTATTTTCACGACTGCATTATAAACTGTAGTGAAACACTTGGGGGTTCAAAGCTGTCAAAACACGTCTAGATAAGTTCCTTAGGGGGTTTACTTTCCAAAATGGTGTCACTTCTGGGGGTTTCTACTTTTTAGGTGCATCAGGGGCTCTGCAAATGCAACGTGATGCCTGCAGACCAATCCATCTAAGTCTGCATTCCAAATGGCGCTTCTTCCCTTCCGAGTTCTGCCATGTGCCCAAACGGTGGTTCTTCCCCACATATGGGGTATCAGTGTACTCACAACAAATTGGACAACAACTTTTATGGTCCAATTTCCCTTGGTAAAATAAATATTTGGGGGGCGAAAAAAACATTTTTGTGGGAAAAAAATTAATTTTTATTTTCACGACTCTGCATTATTAACTGTAGTGAAACATTTGGGGGTTCAAAGCTGTCAAATCACATCTAGATAAGTTCCTTGAGGGGTCTAGTTTCCAAAATGGTGTCACTTGTGGGGTTTTTTTACTGTTTAGGTGCATCAGAGGCTCTGTAAATGCAACGTGATGCCTGCAGACCAATCCATCTAAGTCTGCATTCCAAATGGCGCTACTTCCCTTCCGAGCTCTGCCATGCGCCCAAACGGTGGTTCTTCCCCACATATGGGGTATCAGCGTACACAGGACAAATTGGACAACAACTTTTCAGGTCCAATTTATCTTGTTACTCTTGGGAAAATAAAAATTTGGGGGGCTAATAAAACATTTTTGTGGGAAAAAATTAATTTTTATTTTCTCGATTCTGCGTTATAAACTGTAGTGAAAAACTTGGGGGTTCAAAGCTGTCAAAACACATCTAGATAAGTTCCATAAGGGGTCTAGTTTCCAAAATGGTGTCACTTGTTGGGGGTTTCTACTGCTTAGGTGCATCAGGGGCTCTGCAAATGCAACGTGATGCCTGCAGACCAATCCATCTAAGTCTGCATTCCAAATGGCACTCCTTCCCTTCCGAGCTCTGCCATGCGCACAAACAGTGGTTCCCCCTACATATGGGGTATCAGCTGTTGTAATTCCGCTCTTGGGCTCCCTCCGGTGGTTGTAAGTGGCACTTTTGTGAGTTCTGCTCTTGGGCTTTCTCCGGTGGTTTAAAGTGGAATGGCTGCTCCTTGGATTTAGCAGTCAGCAGCTGCTTCCACGGATTGTCTATTCTGCTCGGCTATTTAGCCTGGCTCTTTCCTTCAGCTTGTGCCACTTGTCAATGGTTCCTGGTTGGATTCACATCTCTTTGGATTTCCCTGTTATCCTGACCAGTTCAGCAAAGCTAAGTCCTTGCTTGCTCTTTTCTGTCCACAGGTTGTGGACTTACCCGTTTTGTGCTTTCTATGTTTGTCCAGCTTGTCAGTATGAATTAATTCTGTGTAGCTGGAAGCTCTGGGAAGCAGATTTACCCTCCACACCTTTAGTCAGGTGTGGAGATTTTTGTAAACTCTGTGTGGATTTTTTGTAGTGTTTAATACTGACCGCACAGTATTCCATCCTGTCCTATCTATATAGCTAGACTGGCCTCCTGTGCTCATCCTGGTTTCATTCTGTGTATGTCTTTTCCCTCTCCACTCACAGTCATTACTTGTGGGGGGCTGTTGTGAATTCTGTGGCACAAGTGGTACTTCGGCTGGTTCTCTCTCTGAGCTTCCGTTGGTGGAGGAAAGTGGTACTGCGGCTTCTGAGTTTCCTTCCTCAGGTGATGTGGTGAAGTCGTTAGGTGCTGCTCTATTTAACTCCACCTAGTGCTTTGATCCTGGCCTCCAGTCAATGTTCTAGTATTGGACCTGTTTCCTCCTGGATCGTTCCTGTGGCCTGCTGCTCTGCATAGCTAAGTTACTCTTTGCTACTTGTTTGCTGTTTTTTTCTGTCCAGCTTGTCAATTTGTTTTTTTGCTGCTTGCTGGAAGCTCTGGGACGCAGAGGGTGTACCTCCGTGCCGTTAGTTCGGTACGGAGGGTCTTTTTGCCCCCTTTGCGTGGTTTTTGTAGGGTTTTGTGTTGACCGCAAAGTTACCTTTCCTATCCTCGCTCTGTTCAGAAAGTTGGGCCTCACTTTGCTAAATCTATTTCATCTCTACGTTTGTCTTTTCATCTTAACTCACAGTCATTATATGTGGGGGCTGCCTTTTCCTTTGGGGTATTTCTCTGAGGCAAGGTAGGCTTATTTTCTATCTTCAGGCTAGCTAGTTTCTCAGGCTGTGCCGAGTTGCATAGGGAGCGTTAGACGCAATCCACGGCTGCCTTTAGTGTGGTTGGAGAGGATTAGGGATTGCGGTCAACAGAGTTCCCACGTCTCGGAGCTCGTTCTTGTTTTTTGGGTTATTGCCAGGTCACTGTATGTGCGCTGACCTCTATGTCCATTGTGGTACTGAATTACCTTTCATAACAGGGGGCTATCTATCCTTTGGGGATTTTCTCTGAGGCAAGATAGTTTTCCTGTTTCTATCTTTAGGGGTAGTTAGTTCTCAGGCTGTGACGAGATGCCTAGGGAGTGTCAGGAGCATCCCACGGCTACTTCTAGTGTTGTGTTGAGCTTAGGGACTGCGGTCAGTACAGGTACCACTTCCTTCAGAGCTCATCCCATGTTGCTCCTAAACCACCAGATCATAACAATCAGCATACTCAGGCAAATTGGATAACAACTTTTGGGGTAGAATTTCTCCTGTTACCCTTGGGAAAATACAAAACTGGGGCAAAAAAATAATTTTTGTGAAAAAAAGTTTTTATTTTTATTTTCAAGGCTCTGCATTATAAACTCTAGTGAAACACTTGGGGGTTCAAAGCTGTCAAAACACAGATAGATAAGTTCCTTAGGGGGTCTACTTTCCAAAATGGTTTCACATGTGGGGGGTTTCAATGTTTAGACCCATCAAGGGCTCTCCAAATGCAACATGGCGTCCCATCTCAATTCCAGTCAATTTTGCATTGAAAAGTCAAATGCCGCTACTTCCCTTCCGAGCTCTGCCATGCGCCCAAACAGTGGTTTACCCCCACATGTGGGGTATTGGCGTACTCAGAACAAATGGCACAACAACTTTTGGTGTCCAATTTCTTTTTTTACCCTTGGGAAAATAAAACAAATTGGAGCTGAAGTAAATTTTTTGTGAAAAAAAGTTAAAAGTAAATTTTTTTTTAAAACATTCCAAAAATTCAATGTAAAACACCTGAAGGGTTAATAAACTTCTTCAATGTGGTTTTGAGCACCTTGAGGGGTGCACTTTTTAGAATGGTGTCACACTTGGTTATTTTCTATCATATAGACCCCGCAAAATGACTTCAAATGTGATGTGATCCCTAAAAAATATTGGTGTTGTAAAAATGAGAAATTGCTGGTCAACTTTTAACCCTTATAACTCCCTAACAAAAAAATTTTTTGGTTCCAAAATTGTGCTGATGTAAAGTAGACATGTGGGAAATGTTACTTATTAATTATTTTACATGACATATCTCTGTGATTTAAGGGCATAAAAATTCAAAGTTGGAAAATTGCCAAGATCCGTTGAAGCATTCCAGAGTTATAACCTCATAAACGGACAGTGGTCAGAATTGTAAAAATTGGCGCGGTCATTAACGTGCAAACCACCCTTGGGGCTTAAGGGGTTAAGAGTAACGCATCGGGTAAAGAGAATTGATTAAATAAATGTGCGAAATAAGCATATTTAACAGTGATAGACACCATGTCGCCAAACAGCACAGTGAGTATCTGTAGTACTATATACAGGCCCACTCACTGATTCCAAGATTGTAGACACCTGTGATGCTAATTAGTGGACACACCATGATTTAACATGTCCCTTTTGTCGCATTATTTTCAGGGGTATCATCATTTCTGTTCAGGCCTATTTCATGAGTTTTATTTTTTTTTAATTCTGTGGAAGCATGTTTGACAAGCAATGTCATACTTTCGTTTGTTCATTATCATAGGTTTTTTAGTTATTATTACTTTTGTCAGATTCAAGTTATTTCTGTGACCATTCAGGGTTTTTCTGTCATTAAACGAGGGGTACTAACAATTTTGACCACGTGTGGACATTGGAGACATATCTGAAAATGCCCACCACTGTCTTAGTAGCCAAGACCATTGCTAGGGTCATGAGAATATGTTCAGCCAATGGTTCTCTGCTGCTGTATAGTTTTTATATACATCCATGGCCTGAAGAAACAGCTTCCGTAGTTTTTTAATAGTGTCCCAAATTATATTAGTACCCTGTTTTTGTACCTCTAAAAGCCCAAACGTTAGTGCAATTTAAGTTTGTCTCAAATACTAATTGTGTGGCTATTTAAGACTAGAGATGAGCGAATTTGTTTGCAAAATGATGGCCAAACATAAATTTAGCATGAATATGGCACATTCGGATTCGTGATCGGAAACCCGAGCAAAATTTTATAAAATCGGTAACATTCGGTAAAGGTGTGGAAAAATATTTGCGTTGCTACAAAAATATTTTTGGCACTTTTGCAATGATAATGATGGTGTATCATGAGTGTTTGGCACGTGTTCGTTGAGGGGAGGGGGTTTTCAGAGCTCAGAGATGTGGCATTCTTGGAAGCATAGTACAGCAGTTATTTTTTTTCCCCTAACTTTATGTGTGCACATTGCTACTAGCCAATCAGGGCGCAGGAAACACAATGTCCTGACACAATGACTTGTGTCATTGGCTGCTGAAATTACATGCCCCTCTGCATGTAAAGAGCAGACATCTTGTTTTAGCGCCATTTGACACTGATACAGCACAGAGAGGCTGCGCCTGACGCTGCCACTGTTACTAGCAAGATCAAAGTTATTTAGTTAGGTGGTTGTGTATCAGTTAGATAGTGTAGCTAGATAGTGCCCAGTGTAGCTGTACATTTTTTTTTGTGGCATAACTGAGGTTTTCAGACAAAGCCAGCAGGGCACATGTCCTACAAGTGTGATGTGCACTGCTTCTATAGTGCTGCATGCATGAGTATAGCATTCTAAATGATATAATTTCAGTAGGTATATGTGAAAAAGCCTCATGTATCCCACATTGTAGCTAGTTAGATAGGTGGTTGTATATCAGTCAGATACTGTGGATAGCTAGCCAGTGTGGCTGTGAAACTTACCTTACAGCACTTTTTTCTTTTTTGGTCATACTGAGGTGCACAAGGAAATCCAGCAGGGCACTTGTGGTGCACTGCTTCTATTGTGATCACTGCGCGAGTATAGAATTCTAATTCACATGTAGCTAGTGAAAAAATGTTAAACAACCTGCTGTATCCCACCTTGTAATTTAGTGCTGTGGTGAAATAAAATTGTCTGCAGACCTAAGGCAAATTAAAAAAAGTTATAATTTTTTGTGTTGCTAAATGTCAAACAGCCTCCTGTATCCCAGGTAGCCATTTTGTGGCAGTGATATGAACCTGTCTGCAGACCTAAGGCACATTAGAAAGAAAGTATAATTTTTCAATTGCAAAAAGTTAGACAACCCGCTGTATCACACTTTGTCATTTGTTAGGGTTGAAATTAAGCTGTAGAGGCCTGATCCAGAGGCCACAAACAAATTCTTCTGTTATCAACGTCATACAGTAAGGGACCTTACTTGAAAAATAGTTTATAGCATCTAGGGTATTATATAGGCCTGACCCCTGGTCCGAAAGAACATTCTTGTGTTTTTAACGTCATACAGTAAGGAACCTAACTTTTATAATAGTTTATAGCATCTAGTGTGTTATAGAGGTCTGATACATAGGCCACAAACAAATGTTTCTGTTATTACCATCATACAGAAAGAGACCTGGCTGGAAAAATAGTTAGAATGTAATATTCAAAACCACATCATTAGTCTAGTAGGGCCAGGAACTAACTCACATAATGTGGTTCCCCCATAATCATACGGAAAGTGCAGGTGTGGAGTACTCCCAATGATGCAAGAGTAGAGAAAAAGCGGAGTAGCTATAAACAACAGAAAAAGATAAAAACAAGCAAACTGTATTTAACATCATCAGGAAAAAGTCATGTACATGTATTACAAAAAATCACACAGGTAGCAAGGAGGAACAACCAAGAACAAACAGCAGAGCAAACTGTAAGTATAGACAGGGTAATGAGACACCCAGTGTGGATGATTATATTATATTATTTAATGTTTGCATGCTATAGCGCTACAGAGTGCTACTTTCTTGGTTTAGTTGTATATGGAGATGGATACTCTTAAGGTACTGTCACACTAGACGATATCGCTAGCGATCCGTGACGTTGCAGCGTCCTCGCTAGCGATATCGTCCAGTGTGACAGGCAGCAGCGATCAGGCCCCTGCTGGGAGATCGCTGGTCGGGGAAGAAAGTCCAGAACTTTATTTCGTCGCTGGACTCCCCGTAGACATCGCTGAATCGGCGTGTGTGACACCGATTCAGCGATGTCTTCGCTGGTAACCAGGGTAAACATCGGGTAACTAAGCGCAGGGCCGCGCTTAGTAACCCGATGTTTACCCTGGTTACCATCCTAAAAGTAAAAAAACAAACACTACATACTTACCTACCGCTGTCTGTCCTCCAGCGCTGTGCTCTGCACTCCTCCTGCTCTGGCTGTGAACGTCGGTCAGCCGGAAAGCAGAGCGGTGACGTCATCGCTCTGCTTTCTGGCTGCCCGGCGCTCAAAGCCAGACCAGAGAAGCAGAGCGCCGAGGACAGACAGCGGAAGGTAAGTATGTAGCGTTTGTTTTTTTACTTTTTAGGATGGTAACCAGGGTAAACATCGGGTTACTAAGCGCGGCCCTGCGCTTAGTTACCCGATGTTTACCCTGGTTACCGGGGACCTCGGGATCGTTGGTCGCTGGAGAGCTGTCTGTGTGACAGCTCTCCAGCGACCAAACAGCGACGCTGCAGCGATCCGGATCGTTGTCGGTATCGCTGCAGCATCGCTATGTGTGACGGTACCTTTAGTAAGCACCTTTTCACACCTGATTTTTGTTTGGAAGTGAAGGTCAGTCTTTTGATATTTGTACACATTAGCTCTCTGACTGAACACTCAGCCCCTTAGCCTCAGGCATTTTTATTCACAGCAGGATCCTACCTTCCCATGGAGATGTAGACTTTAGTCTAGGAGAGGATTCCCATTAGGCAGATCCCAGCAATGAGAATCGCCTTATCGTGGTTGCCGGGTACACATGAATTGGCCAATTTATGCACTAAGTATTCTCAATTTTTCAAATTTTAGAGTGCAGTAATGCAATTCAATTTTCATATTTCATGTTTGCATGCTATAGTTCTACAGAGTGCTACTTTATTTATTTAGTTGTATATGGAAATGACAACTCGTAGTAAGCACCTGTTTACACCTGATTTTTGTTTGGAAGTGACTGTCAGTCTTTGATAATTGTCAATTTATGGGGTCATAACTCTGTAATGCTTCAATGCATCCCACTGATTCTGAGAATGTTTTCTCGTGACATATTGTATTTCATGAGAGTGGTAAAATTTATTTGCTATGACTTGTGTTTATTTGTGAAAAAAATGGAAATTTGGCAAAAATTTTGAAAATGTCAGAATTTTTAAACTTTTAAATTTTGTGCCCTTAAATCCGAGAGGCATATCGCACATAATGATTAATAAATAACATTTTCCACATGTCTAATTTACATCAGCACACTTTTTGAAACATAATTTTTTTTGCAGTTATAAGGGTTAAAAGTTGACCAGCAATTTCTAATTTTTCACAACAAAATATTCAAAACCAATTTTTTAGGGACTACCTCACATTTGAAGTGACTTTGAGAGGCTTATATGACAGAAAATACCCAAAAGTGACACCATTCTAAAAACTGCACCCCTCAAGGTACTCAAAACATACATTCAAGAAATTTATTAACCATTCAAGTGTTTCACAGGAATTGTTTGGAATGTGGAAAGGAAATATAAACATTTACTTTTCTTTCACAAAAATGTTCCTTAAGTCCCATTTTATTTTTTACTTTTGCAAGGGTAATAGTAGACATTGGACTATACAATTTGTTGTGCAATTTATCCTGAGTATGCCTATGCCCCATATGTGTGGGAAACCTACTGTTTGGGCACACGGCAGGGCTCGGAAGGGAAGGAGCGCCATTCCACTTTTTGAATGTAAAATTTGCTGGCATAATTAGCGGACACCATGTCATGTTTGGAGAGCCCCTGATGTGCCCAAACAGTGGAAACCACCAACAAGTGACACCATTTTGGAAACTAGCCCCCTTAGGGAACTTATCTAGTTGTGTGTTTAGCACCTTGAACCCACAGGTGCTTCACAGAAGTTTATAACATAGAGGTGTGAAAATAAAAAAATATATATTTTTCCCAGAAAAATCTTTTTTAGCTCTAAAGTTTGCATTTACAAAAGGATAAATTGATAAATTGCTCCTTTGCATTCATTGTGCAATTTATCCTGAATGTGCAGATACCCAATATGTGGGGGGAAACAACTATTTGGGTGCACAGCATGGCTTGGAAGCTTGACTTTTTTAATGTAAAATTTACTGGAATAAAGCTGATGCCATGTTGTGTTTGGAGAGCCCCTGATGTGCCTAAACAGTGGAAACCCCCAACAAGAGAAACTATTTTGGAAACTAGAGTCCATTGGGAAATTATCTAGATGTGTATGGAACACCTTGATCTCACAGGTGCTACACAGAAGTTTATAACGTTAAGCCGTGAAAATAAAAAAAATCACATTTCCCACAAAAAACGATTTTAGCTCAAAATTTTGTATTTTCACAAGAGTAATAGGAGAAAATGCCTTTTCTTCTTAGCTCACCGATACCCCATATGCAGTCAAAAACTACTTCTGAGGCCCCATTAAAAGCTCAGAAGGAAAGTAGCGCCATATTACAGTGCCGATTGAGCTGCACTAATTTGAGGGTGCCATGTCACATTGACAGAGCCCCTGAAGTGCCAGAGCCCAATTTTCCAACTAAACCTCAAATTTTACATTTTCATACTGGGAAAATGGTAAAAATGGCACCAAAATTTGTCCCACAATTTCTGCTGAATGTAGAAATACCCTATATGTGGCTGTACAGTATTGCTTAGTTATACATAGAGAATCAGGAGCTCCAGGAGCTCAGATTTTTGTAGAATAGTTTGCGGTCTCCATATACAGAGCCCCTAAGTGCAAGGACAGAATCCTCCCTCAATTGACCCCATTTTGGAAATTATAACCCTTTGGGAATTAATATGCAGGTGTAGTGACGATTTTGACTCCATAGGTGTTTACAGAAACAAGCAGCAGTGGTTGTTGCTAAGTAGAAATTGCAAACGGACGCTGTAGTGACCAGTACGTTGCAGTCACCAGTATGTTGTGCCCTGCCCGTGCTTCTGGAGGCATGCTCCGGTAAGATAGGCGGGCTCTCATCACTACAGAAATGCCAAACATGTGGGCGCTACAAGTAGTTTAGGCACACTGGGACTCAGAAGAGAGAGGGGCATTTGGATTTGGGAGCAGAAAATTTGCTGAACTTCTTTTGGTGGTGAGAAGCCATTTCACATTTCCAGAGCCTTTGTGCTACCAGTAACGTGGAAGCCCCTATATTTCTATTAACAGATGACAGAACAGAGGGGGGGGCTTGCTTTTTTGTGGATTGAGTTGAAGCTTTTATTGGGAACATTTTGCATAACATCTATCACATTTATCCTGCACTCTCCGCTGAGCACTTACATCGGGGTTTCCATCCAAATCTCCGAGTGATGTGACAGATGAAAACCTGATGGATCTATTCACTATAATGAGGCAGCAGAGTTACTGTGGAGTATATCTGGCCTCTGTTCAGAGGTGTCCTTCTTTTCAGAAGTGCACAAAACTTTGACCAACTACACTTTTATGCAATTCTAAAAAGACGGATACCACCAGATCACAGGTCCTATGGCATCCACAGTGCCTCCATCTGCCTCATTATAGGGAATCTTCCACCATAGGTTTCATCTGAATCACGTATTTCAGAGATTTACACGGAAACCCCGGTGTAAGCGTTCAGAGCAGTGCGCAGGATATTTGTGCGCCGAGCAGAATGAAAAAATCAACAGTATGTGAAGAATTGGTTTTATTTATTTTTTGGTACCATTCCTCTTGCGGTGTAAGTGATTAGGCCACTTTATTCTTCGGGTCGGTGTGGATACTGTTATGACCTGGTGGTTTGGAGCACCCGGCACGACCTGATAGTTAAACTCACACAGGACAAGCTCTGGGATGTGGGAGCTCTGCTGACCGCAGGCCCTAATCCTATCACAACAACTAGAAATAGCCGTGGAGCGTTCCTGACTCTCCCTAGACGCCTCTTCACAGCCTAAGAGCTAGCTAGCCCTAGAGATAGAAAATAATGCCTACCTTGCCTCAGAGAAATTCCCCAAAGGAAAAGGCAGCCCCCCACATATATTGACTGTGAGTAAAGATGAAAGTCACAAACGCAGAAATGAAACAGGTTTCAGCAAAGGGAGGCTAGACTTACTAAACAGACAGAGGATAGGAAAGGTATTTTTGCGGCCAGCACAAAAAACTACAAAAGACCACACAGAGTGTGCAAAAAGACCTCCGCACCGACTAACGGTGCGGAGATGCCACTCTGCATCCCAGAGCTTCCAGCTAGCAAGACAAAATCATGATAACCAGCTGGACAAGGAAACAATGAACAAATAATAACTATCAGGAACTTAGCTTCTGCTGGAGAAGCCAGGTCACCAGAAAGATCCAAGAGCGAACTGAACCAGTGCAGGAACATTGACAGCTGGCATGGAGTAACGATCTGACTGGAGTTAAATAGAGCAGCCAACCACAGGATAAACCAAGTCACCTGTGTAAGGAATCTCAGAAGCAGCAGCTTCCAGAGGGAGTCCATGGACAGAGCTCGCCGAAGTACCATTCACGACCACAGGAGGGAGTTCGACAACAGAATTCACAACAGGATACAGCGATACCAGATTTATATTGTGCTTTTATGTTTGGCTGCTGTCACACACAAAAAGATGCTTTTTATTGCAAAAACTAGTTCTTGCATCACCACATTTTAAGAGCTACAATTTTCCATATTTCAGGTGATAAAGCAATGTGATGGCTTGGATTTTTGCAGGATGAGCTGATGTTTTTATTGGTATCATTTTTGGGCACATGACATTTTTCGATTTCTATTCCGATTTTTGGGAGACAGAATGAACAAAAGCCAGCAATTCAGGAATTGATTTTTTATATACCATTCCGCTCATGGTGAAATTGATAAGGCAGCTTTATTCTTTGGGTCAGTACAATTACAGCGATACCCAATTAATTTTTTTTATGTTTTGGTGCTTTTACACAATAAAAAATATTTTATAGACAAAATAATTATTTTTGCAATGCTTTATTCTGAGAGTTATAACTGTTTTTATTTTAATGCTGATGGAGCTGTGTGATAGCTTGTTTTTTGCAGGATATGATGACATTTTCAGCGGTGCCATTTTTATTTACATTCATCTTTTTGTCACGTTTTATTGCACATTTGTTTGGCCGTGTGATGATAAAGCATTGTGTTTTGCCTTGTTCTTTTTTTTTTTACGATGTTCACTGAAAGGGTTAACTAGTGGGACTGTTTATAGAGCGGTCATTCTGGATGCGGTGATACCAAATATGTGTACTTTTATTGCTTTTTTATTTATTTAAATAAATGTGTTTATTGGAAAAATATTTGATTCTTTTTTTTTCTTTATTTAGTGATTTTGTAAAAAATATTTTAAAGCTTTTTAATATTTTTTTCTACTTTTTTACATTGTCCCAGGATGGGACATCACTGTACTACATCAGATCGCTGATATGATGTTCTGCAATGTAAAAGTGGTTAAGAAGAGAAATGTATAGGAAGGATCAGAAATTTTGAAAAATTTGATTCTCAAAGCACAATCGTTAACAATCCCTAAAAGACAGTAGAATAGGAAGCATTTAAGGAAACCAGGGTGGATGAACACATTACTTAACCCCTTCCCGACCCATGACGCCATGTAGCCGTCATGAAAGTCGGTGCCAATCCGACCCATGACGCCTATGTGGCGTCATGGAAAGATCGCATCCCTGCAGATCGGGTGAAAGGGTTAACTCCCATTTCCCCCGATCTGCAGGGACAGGGGGAGTGGTAGTTTAGCCCAGGGGGGGTGGCTTCACCTCCCCGTGGCTACAATCGCTCTGATTGGCTGTTGAAAGTGAAACTGCCAATCAGAGCGATTTGTAATATTTCACCTATTATAACGGGTGAAATATTACAATCCAGCCATGGCCGATGCTGCAATATCATCGGCCATGGCTGGAAATACTAATGTGCCCCCACCCCACCCCACCGATCGCCCCCCCAGCCCTCCGATCTGCCCGGTACACTGCCCCGCTCCCCTCCATCCTGCGCTCCGCTCCCCCCGTGCTCTTGTCCGCTCACCCCCGTGCTCCAATCACCCCCCGTGCTCCAATCACCCCCTCTGCACTCCGATCCACCCCCCCTTGCTCCGTTCCACCCCCGTGCTCCGTTCCACCCCCCCCGTGCTCCGTTCCACCCCTCCCGCGCTCCGATTCACCCCATATGCTCCGATCCCCCCCGTGCTCCCCCCCACCCCATCATACTTACCGATCCTGCCGGGGTCCGTCCGTCTTCTCCCCGGGTGCCGCCATCTTCCAAAATGGCGGGCGCATGCGCAGTGCGCCCGCCGAATCTGCCTGCCGGCAGATTCGTTCCAAAGTGCATTTTAATCACTGAGATATAATCTATCTCAGTGATCAAAAAAAATAATAAATGACCCCCCCTCTTTGTCACCCCCATAGGTAGGGACAATAAAAAATAAAGAATTTTTTTTCCCCACTAATGTTAGAATAGGGTTAGGGGTAGGGTTAGGGGTAGGGTTAGGGCTAGGGTTAGGGCTAGGGTTAGGGTTAGGGGTAGGGTTAGGGCTAGGGTTAGGGCTAGGGTTAGGGGTAGGGTTAGGGGTAGGGTTAGGGGTAGGGTTAGGGCTAGGGTTAGGGCTAGGGTTAGGGCTAGGGTTAGGGTTTCGTTATGTGCACACGTATTCTGGTCCTCTGCGGATTTTTCCGCTGCGGATTTGATAAATCCGCAGTGCTAAACCGCTGCGGATTTATGGCGGATTTACCGCGTTTTTTCTGCGCATTTCACTGCGGTTTTACAACTGCGATTTTCTATTGGAGCAGTTGTAAAACCGCTGCGGAATCCGCACAAAGAAGTGACATGCTGCGGAATGTAAACCGCTGCGTTTCCGTGCAGTTTTTCCGCAACATGTGTACAGCGATTTTTATTTCCCAAGGGTTTGCATTGAACTGTAAACTCATGGGAAACTGCTGCGGATCCGCAGTGTTTTCCGCAGCGTGTGCACATACCTTTAGAATTAGGCTATGTGCCCACACTGCGGATTGGCCGCTGCGGATTCGCAGCAGTGTTCCATCAGGTTTACAGTACCATGTAAACCTATGGAAAACCAAATCCGCTGTGCCCATGGTGCGGAAAATACAGCGCTGAAACGCTGCGTTGTATTTTCCGCAGCATGTCAATTCTTTGTGCGGATTCCGCAGCATTTTACACCTGTTCCTCAATAGGAATCCGCAGGTGAAATCTGCACAAAAAACACTGGAAATCCGCGGAAAATCTGCCGCTAAAACGCAGTGCCTTTTACCCGCGGATTTTTCAAAAATGATGCTGAAAAATCTCACATTAATCCGCAACGTGGGCACATAGCCTTAGGGTTAGGGTTGGAATTAGGGTTGTGATTAGGGTTATGGCTACAGTTGGGATTAGGGTTAGGGGTGTGTTGGGGTTAGTGTTGGAGGTAGAATTGAGGGGTTTCCACTGTTTAGGCACATCAGGGGTCTCCAAACGCAACATGGCGCCACCATTGATTCCAGCCAATATCGTATTCAAAAAGTCAAATGGTGCTCCCTCAATTCCGAGCCCCGATGTGTGCCCAAACAGTGGTTTACCCCCACATATGGGGTACCAGCATACTCAGGATAAACTGCGCAACAATTACTGGGGTCCAATTTATCCTGTTACCCTTGTGAAAATAAAAAAATGCTTGCTAAAACATCATTTTTGAGGAAAGAAAAATGATTTTTTATTTTCACGGCTCTGCGTTGTAAACGTCTGTGAAGCACTTGGGGGTTCAAAGTGCTCACCACATATCTAGATAAGTTCCTTTCGGGGTCTAGTTTCTAAAATGGGGTCACTTGTGGGGGGTTTCTACTGTTTAGGAACACCAGGGGCTCTGCAAACGCAACGTGACGCCCGCAGACCATTCCATCAAAGTCTGCATTTCAAAAGTCACTACTTCCCTTCTGAGCCCCGACGTGTGCCCAAACAGTGGTTTACCTCCACACATGGGGTATCAGCGTACTCAGGAGAAACTGGACAACAACTTTTGGGGTCCAATTTCTCCTGTAACCCTTGGGAAAATAAAAAATTCTGGGCTAAATAATTATTTTTGAGGAAAGAAAACGTATTTATTATTTTCACGGTTCTGCATTATAAACTTCTATGAAGCACTTGGGGGTTCAAAGTGCTCACCACACATCTAGATAAGTTCCTTTCGGGGTCTAGTTTCTAAAATGGGGTCACTTGTGGGGGGTTTCTACTGTTTAGCCACATCAGGGGCTCTGCAAACCCAACGTGACGCCCGCAGAGCATTCCATCAAAGTCTGCATTTCAAAACGTCACTACTTCAATTCCGAGCCCCGACATGTGCCCAAACAGTAGTTTACCCCCACATATGGGGTATCACCGTACTCAGGAGAAACTGGAAAACAAATATTTGGGTCAAATTTCTCCTGTTACCCTTGGGAAAATTAAAAAATTCTGGGCTAAATAATTATTTTTGAGGAAAGAAAACGTATTTATTATTTTCACGGCTCTGCATTATAAACTTCTGTGAAGCACCTGAGGGTTCAAAGTGCTCACCACACATCTAGATAAGTTCCTTGGGGGTCTAGTTTCCAAAATGGGGTCATTTCTGGGGGATCTCCAATGTTTAGGCACACAGGGGCTCTCCAAACGCGACATGGTGTCTGCTAACAATTGGAGCTAATTTTCCATTTAAAAAGCCAAATGGCGTGCCTTCCCTTCCGAGCCCTGCCGTGCGCCTAAACATTGGTTTACCCCCACATATGGGGTATCAGCGTACTCAGGACAAACTGGACAACAACATTTGGGGTCCAATTTCTCCTATTACCTTTGGCAAAATAGGAAATTCCAGGCTAAAAAATCATTTTTGAGGAAAGAAAAATTATTTTTTATTTTCATGGCTCTGCGTTATAAACTTCTGTGAAGCACCTGGGGGTTTAAAGTGCTCAATATGCATCTAGATAAGTTCCTTGGGGGGTCTAGTTTCCAAAATGGGGTCACTTGTGGGGGAGCGCCAATGTTTAGGCACACAGGGTCTCTCCAAACGCGACATGGTGTCCGCTAACGATGGAGATAATTTTTCATTCAAAAAGTCAAATGGCGCTCCTTCCCTTCCGAGCCTTACCATGTGCCCAAACAGTGGTTTACCCCCACATGTGAGGTATTGGTGTACTCAGGAGAAATTGCCCAACAAATTTTAGGATCCAGTTTATCCTGTTACCCATGTGAAAATGAAAAAATTGAGGCTAAAAGAATTTTTTTGTGAAAAAAAAGTACTTTTTCATTTTTACGGATCAATTTGTGAAGCACCTGGGGGTTCAAAGTGCTCACTATGCATCTAGATAAGTTCCTTGGGGCGTCTAGTTTCCAAAATGGGGTCACTTGTGGGGGAGCTCCAATTTTTAGGCACACGGGGGCTCTCCAAACGTGACATGGTGTCCGCTAAAGAGTGGAGCCAATTTTTTATTCAAAAAGTCAAATGGCGCTCCTTCCCTTCCAAGCCCTGCCGTGCACCCAAACAGTGGTTTACTCCCACATATGAGGTATCAGCGTACTCAGGACAAATTGGACAACAACTTTCGTGGTTCAGTTTCTCCTTTTACCATTGGGAAAATAAAAAAATTGTTGCTAAAAGATAATTTTTGTGACTAAAAAAATGTTCATTTTTTCCTTCCATGTTGCTTCTGCTGCTGTGAAGCACCTGAAGGGTTAATAAACTTCTTGAATGTGGTTTTGAGTACCTTGAGGGGTGCAGTATTTAGAATGGTGTCACTTTTGGGTATTTTCAGCCATATAGACCCCTCAAACTGACTTCAAATGTGAGGTGGTCCCTAAAAAAATGGTTTTGTAAATTTCGTTGTAAAAATGAGAAATCGCTGGTCAAATTTTAACCGTTATAACTTCCTAGCAAAAAAAAATTTTGTTTCCAAAATTGTGCTGATGTAAAGTATACATGTGGGAAATGTTATTTATTAACTATTTTGTGTCACATAACTCTCTAGTTTAACAGAATAAAAATTCAAAATGTGAAAATTGCGAAATTTTCAAAATTTTCGCCAAATTTCCATTTTTATCACAAATAAACGCAGATTTTATTGACCTACATTTACCACTAACATGAAGCCCAATATGTCACGAAAAAACAATCTCAGAACCGCTAGGATCCGTTGAAGCTTTCCTGAGTTATTACCTCATAAAAGGACACTGGTCAGAATTGCAAAAAACGGCAAGGTCTTTAAGGTCAAAATAGGCTGGGTCATGAAGGGGTTAAACACATGCTAAAAAGGAAGAAAGGAATGTTTATCAAATGGAATGAGGGAGGCATATCTAGAGATGAATATAATGGTGTCTGGAGCACCTGCAGGGCACGCATCAGGGTATCTAAAGCTGATAATGAATTTACGCATGCAAGAGATGTAAAAAGCAATGAGAAAAAAAATAGTGAAAGATGCTATAGGATTTTTACAGGTCTAAAATGACGCTGATAAGACCTTTTAAATTCCTATTTTGAATATGTTTTTTCTCAAAAAGTAAATGTAACATCAACTGATCTTCACTGTACTATTGAAGAAATAGAAGAATCCACACTATCTATAAACAGTGCGATAGTGAAGGAATACTTAGCTAACATACTGTAAATGAATTCAAGTCTCCAGGTCCAGATGATTTACATCCTAGGGTAGAGATAGCAGAGTAAATTATTGAACCACTCTCAATAAGTAATCTTTTGAAAATTTATGGAGCACAGGAGAAGTCCCAGAAGGCTGGAGAGGAGCAAAGGTTGTTCCTACCTTCAAAAAGGGGAAGAAGGAGGATAAAGTGAACTATAGGCCTGTGAGCCTTACTTCTGTACCAGGAAAGATCTTTGAACCAATTATTAACCCCTTCACGACATGTGCCATACATGAATGGTGCATATCGGTTCTTCCCCTTTGATGTGGCTTCAAGCGCTAAGCCCACATCTTTTCCGACACGTCAGCTATTTTCAACAGCTGACATGTGCCCCTAACAGTGGAGGATGGAATCGCGATTCCCCTGTGGCTGTTAACATGTTAAATGCTGCTGTCAATCTATGACAGCGACATTTAAGATGTTCGTGCCGGAAGCACGTCACTAATCCCACCCATCGGCACACGTGTCACATGACAGCGGGTTGTCGATAAGTTGGCTTGACGAATCGGAATCTTCAGGAGTACCCTTGTGATTGTCATAACTGAATAGCTATGACTGCCACCCAGTGGTTGGAGTTCATAATGAGTGAGCATTTCTGCTTCATAGAACAGGGCTGAAGCCCCACTATGTGTAGCACAAGAAATCAGATAATCACAACTAGGGTTGAGCGACCTTGACCTTTTTAGAGTCGAGTCGTGTTTCGCGAAACCCGACAATCTTAGAAGTCGAGTCGAGTGGAATCGGCCGATTATGGCGAAAAGTCGGATATCGCCCGAAACACGAAACCCAATGCAAGTCAATGGGGGAGCATAGTCGGCAGTGAGTGGAGGCCAGGAAAACACCTACACTGCCCATTTTAATGGCAAAAACATCCATTCTTGTTACAGAAGCTTGTCAATCGTAATTTAGCTTATAATAATTGGAAGGCATTTGAAATTGGGGGTCATTTGGCTAAAGTTGTGGGGGGTAGGGCTGGTTCAAGTAATTAGTGGGCCCAGTAAATCTGGACCACGTCACGGCAGTGGAGCAGGGAGAGGTAAGTATTTCAACTTTGCAAGTGCTGTGATCCTGAGCAAGCAGGGGGGCCCACTCGTTGGCATTGGCACTGGCACAGGGCCCCTCAAAGTACAGCGGTGTGTTTGCATGGCGGGGGCGCCTCCCACCGGCAGCAACACTTTTGCGTACTATGAGAGGCCCTGTGCCAGTGACGTCGCCAACTAGTATTCCTCCCCCCACCTGATGAAGGAACCTGCACTTTCATCTGCACCTTCCTCTTTGTCCCCGTGTAAGGTGGTATGGTATGCGGGAAGAGGAACCTGACTTTCAGCAGGGTCACAATCTTGCTGTGTAGCGTGCACGGGGAATTTTGCGTTATGGATCAATGTACCAGCAGACTCATCTATCACTGGCTGGGCAATGGGCAGGATGAGGAGGAAACACAGATATAGGCCCAAAGAATAAAGTTGGCTAAATGCAGTTCAAAATTGGTAACACAGGACTAACCAGGGGGCATTGAAGTGGAGGACAACTGGAATGAGAGGCTGACACAGAGAGTAGGCCCAAATCAGTAAGTAGTCGAAATGCAGTTCAAAATTGGCAACCGTAGTAAACAGGCGGCACAGCTTTGTTCAGTGGAGGAGAACAGCAAGGAGTGGCAGACACCGATAGTAGGCCCCAACCCAACTAGTAGGCCAAATGCAGTCTAACATTAACAACTACTTAACGAGAGCCTGAAAATGGAATTTCAGGACAGGAAACCAGGAGAACAGCAAGGAGTGGCAGACACCGATAGTAGGCCCCAAACCAACTAGTACGCCAAATGCAGTTGTTCCATTTAACCACAATTTAATGAGAGCCTGAAGATAGAAGTTCAGGAAAGGCAACCTGGAGAACACCTTGGAGTGTAACACACCATCTCTCTACACCCCATACCCAATTTGTAGGCCTAATGCAGCGTAGTTTCCAACAACTACTAAACGAGAGCCGGAAGATCGAAGCTCAGGAAAGGCAACCTGGAGAACACCTTGGAGTGGAACACACCATCTCTCTACACCCCATACCCAATTTGTAGGCCTAATGCAGTGTAGTTTCCAACAACTACTAAACAAGAGCATGAAGATCGAAGCATTGGCGAGGAAACTTGGGGAACACCTTGGAGTGGAACACACCATCTCTCTACACCCCATACCCAAATTGTAGGCCTAATGCAGTGTAGTTTCCAAGAACTACTAAACGAGAGCCGGAAGATCGAAGCTCAGGAAAGGCAACCTGGAGAACACCTTGGAGTGGAACACACCATCTCTCTACACCCCATACCCAATTTGTAGGCCTAATGCAGCGTAGTTTCCAACAACTACTAAACGAGAGCATGAAGATTGAAGCTCAGGAAAGGCAACCTGGAGAACACCTTGGAGTGGAACACACCATCTCTCTACACCCCATACCCAATTTGTAGGCCTAATGCAGCGTAGTTTCCAACAACTACTAAACGAGAGCATGAAGATCGAAGCATTGGTGAGGAAACTTGGGGAACACCTTGGAGTGGAACACACCATCTCTCTACACCCCATACCCAATTTGTAGGCCTAATGCAGTGTAGTTTCCAACAACTACTAAACAAGAGCATGAAGATCGAAGCATTGGCGAGGAAACTTGGGGAACACCTTGGAGTGGAACACACCATCTCTCTACACCCCATACCCAAATTGTAGGCCTAATGCAGTGTAGTTTCCAAGAACTACTAAACGAGAGCCGGAAGATCGAAGCTCAGGAAAGGCAACCTGGAGAACACCTTGGAGTGGAACACACCATCTCTCTACACCCCATACCCAATTTGTAGGCCTAATGCAGCGTAGTTTCCAACAACTACTAAACAAGAGCATGAAGATTGAAGCTCAGGAAAGGCAACCTGGAGAACACCTTGGAGTGGAACACACCATCTCTCTACACCCCATACCCAATTTGTAGGCCTAATGCAGCGTAGTTTCCAACAACTACTAAACGAGAGCCGGAAGATCGAAGTTCAGGAAAGGCAACCTGGAGAACACCTTGGAATGGAACACACCATCTCTCTACACCCCATTCCCAATTTGTAGGCCTAATGCAGTGTAGTTTCCAACAACTACTAAACGAGAGCATGAAGATTGAAGCATTGGCGAGGAAACCTGGGGAACACCTTGGAGTGGAACACACCATCTCTCTACACCCCATACCCAATTTGTAGGCCTAATGCAGTGTAGTTTCCAACAACTACTAAACGAGAGCATGAAGATTGAAGCATTGGCGAGGAAACCTGGGGAACACCTTGGAGTGGAACACACCATCTCTCTACACCCCATACCCAATTTGTAGGCCTAATGCAGTGTAGTTTCCAACAACTACTAAATGAGAGCATGAAGATCGAAGCATTGGCGAGGAAACCTGGGGAACACCTTGGAGTGGAACACACCATCTCTCTACACCTCATACCCAATTTGTAGGCCTAATGCAGCGTAATGGAATTTCAGGACAGGAAACCAGGAGAACAGCAAGGAGTGGCAGACACCGATAGTAGGCCCCAAACCAACTAGTACGCCAAATGCAGTTGTTCCATTTAACCACAATTTAATGAGAGCCTGAAGATAGAAGTTCAGGAAAGGCAACCTGGAGAACACCTTGGAGTGTAACACACCATCTCTCTACACCCCATACCCAATTTGTAGGCCTAATGCAGCGTAGTTTCCAACAACTACTAAACGAGAGCCGGAAGATCGAAGCTCAGGAAAGGCAACCTGGAGAACACCTTGGAGTGGAACACACCATCTCTCTACACCCCATACCCAATTTGTAGGCCTAATGCAGTGTAGTTTCCAACAACTACTAAACAAGAGCATGAAGATCGAAGCATTGGCGAGGAAACTTGGGGAACACCTTGGAGTGGAACACACCATCTCTCTACACCCCATACCCAAATTGTAGGCCTAATGCAGTGTAGTTTCCAAGAACTACTAAACGAGAGCCGGAAGATCGAAGCTCAGGAAAGGCAACCTGGAGAACACCTTGGAGTGGAACACACCATCTCTCTACACCCCATACCCAATTTGTAGGCCTAATGCAGCGTAGTTTCCAACAACTACTAAACGAGAGCATGAAGATTGAAGCTCAGGAAAGGCAACCTGGAGAACACCTTGGAGTGGAACACACCATCTCTCTACACCCCATACCCAATTTGTAGGCCTAATGCAGTGTAGTTTCCAACAACTACTAAACGAGAGCATGAAGATTGAAGCATTGGCGAGGAAACCTGGGGAACACCTTGGAGTGGAACACACCATCTCTCTACACCCCATACCCAATTTGTAGGCCTAATGCAGTGTAGTTTCCAACAACTACTAAATGAGAGCATGAAGATCGAAGCATTGGCGAGGAAACCTGGGGAACACCTTGGAGTGGAACACACCATCTCTCTACACCTCATACCCAATTTGTAGGCCTAATGCAGCGTAGTTTCCAACAACTACTAAACGAGAGCCTGAAGATAGAAGTTCAGGAAAGGCAACCTGGAGAACACCTTGGAGTGTAACACACCATCTCTCTACACCCCATACCCAATTTGTAGGCCTAATGCAGCGTAGTTTCCAACAACTACTAAACGAGAGCCGGAAGATCGAAGCTCAGGAAAGGCAACCTGGAGAACACCTTGGAGTGGAACACACCATCTCTCTACACCCCATACCCAATTTGTAGGCCTAATGCAGTGTAGTTTCCAACAACTACTAAACGAGAGCATGAAGATCGAAGCATTGGCGAGGAAACTTGGGGAACACCTTGGAGTGGAACACACCATCTCTCTACACCCCATACCCAATTTGTAGGCCTAATGCAGTGTAGTTTCCAACAACTACTAAACAAGAGCATGAAGATCGAAGCATTGGCGAGGAAACTTGGGGAACACCTTGGAGTGGAACACACCATCTCTCTACACCCCATACCCAAATTGTAGGCCTAATGCAGTGTAGTTTCCAAGAACTACTAAACGAGAGCCGGAAGATCGAAGCTCAGGAAAGGCAACCTGGAGAACACCTTGGAGTGGAACACACCATCTCTCTACACCCCATACCCAATTTGTAGGCCTAATGCAGCGTAGTTTCCAACAACTACTAAACGAGAGCATGAAGATTGAAGCTCAGGAAAGGCAACCTGGAGAACACCTTGGAGTGGAACACACCATCTCTCTACACCCCATACCCAATTTGTAGGCCTAATGCAGCGTAGTTTCCAACAACTACTAAACGAGAGCCGGAAGATCGAAGTTCAGGAAAGGCAACCTGGAGAACACCTTGGAGTGGAACACACCATCTCTCTACACCCCATACCCAATTTGTAGGCCTAATGCAGTGTAGTTTCCAACAACTACTAAACGAGAGCATGAAGATTGAAGCATTGGCGAGGAAACCTGGGGAACACCTTGGAGTGGAACACACCATCTCTCTACACCCCATACCCAATTTGTAGGCCTAATGCAGTGTAGTTTCCAACAACTACTAAACGAGAGCATGAAGATTGAAGCATTGGCGAGGAAACCTGGGGAACACCTTGGAGTGGAACACACCATCTCTCTACACCCCATACCCAATTTGTAGGCCTAATGCAGTGTAGTTTCCAACAACTACTAAATGAGAGCATGAAGATCGAAGCATTGGCGAGGAAACCTGGGGAACACCTTGGAGTGGAACACACCATCTCTCTACACCTCATACCCAATTTGTAGGCCTAATGCAGCGTAGTTTCCAACAACTACTAAACGAGAGCATGAAGATTGTAGCTCAGGAAAGGCAACCTGGAGAACACCTTGGAGTGGAACACACCATCTCTCTACACCCCATACCCAATTTGTAGGCCTAATGCAGTGTAGTTTCCAAGAACTACTAAACGAGAGCCGGAAGATCGAAGCTCAGGAAAGGCAACCTGGAGAACACCTTGGAGTGGAACACACCATCTCTCTACACCCAATACCCAATTTGTAGGCCTAATGCAGTGTAGTTTCCAAGAACTACTAAACGAGAGCATTAAGATCGAAGCAATGGACAGGAAACCTGGGGCACACCTTGGGGAGGCAGACACCGTTAGTAGGCCCTACCAAAGTTGTACCCCCAATGCAGTTTTAAAATTCCTAGAGGCTGAAAACAAGACTATTGACGCTCAGCTTTTTTCAAAGGAACACAGCTGAATTGAGTGGCGCAGACAGACACAGGTAGTAGGACTTAACTCAAAAATGTGGCTCACTGCAGCTTAAAAAAGTTACAGGGGTACACAAGCAGCAGTGCTCTGGGCAGTGGAGGACAATTTCAATAGTGGACCGCAGACAGACTTTGTACGCCTACTGTTAAAAAAAGGATGCTCTATGCAATTAAAAATAGGTTCCAGGGGTCCACGGGCAGCAGTGGTGTGGTCAGTTGACGAGTATTGGAAGGAGGGACCGCAGACAGGCGTAGTAGGCCTAACATAACAAAATTAGGCTGTAGACACTGTAAAATTGGTTCCAGGGGTACACGGGCAGCAGTGGTGTGGTCAGCGGAGGAAAATTGGAATTAGGGACTGCAGACAGACTTTGTAGGCTGTCCCCTGTGGACCATGCATCCAACACATTAACCCAGTGCGCCGTAATGGACACGTAACTTTTTGTGGACATGCCTACTGGTCCATGCGTCTCTTGTCAGGTGCACCTTTCTACTGTTTGATTGCCTGAGTGCTATGACAATGCAGACTTTTTCATGCCGGTGGAGGGCTGGGATGGCTTTTCTCGCAAAAGAAATGTCGACTGGGTAGCTTGAACCGTTGCACAGCGTAGTTCATCTGGGCTTTCTAAATATAAAACAAAGAAAAAAAGGAGGCTACATGCACTTTCAGCTGGGTTCCAGGGGTACACGGCCAGCATTGGTCTGGTCAGTGGAGAACTATTGGAAGGAAGGACCGCAGACACGCTTCGAAGGCCTAACATAATAACAGATGGCTGTAGGCAATTTTAAATTGGTTCCAGGGGTACACGGGCAGCAGTGGTGTGGTCAGTGGAGGCCTAGTGGAAGGAGGGATCGCAGACAGGCATCGAAGGCCTAACATAATAACACATTGCTGTTGGCAATTTTAAATTGGTTCCAGGGGAACACAGGCAGCAGTGGCCTGGTCAGTGTAGTAGTAGTAGAAAGAACGGACTGCAGACAGGCATCGAAGGCCTAAAATAAAAAAATTGGGCTGGCTGTAGGCAATTTTAACTTGGTTCCAGGGGTACACGGGCAGCAGTGGTCTGGTCAGTGTAGTAGTAGTAGAAAGAAGGGACTGCAGACAGGCTTCGAAGGCCTAACATAACAAAATTGGGCTGTTGGCAATTTAAAATTGGTTCCAGGGGTACACGGGCAGCAGTACAATGATCAGTGGAGGCCTAGTGGAAGGAGGGACCGCAGACAGGCTTCGAAGGCCTAACATAACAAAAATGTCAATACAATGGTATTGTCAGTGCCAGGCATTGAAGGATGTCAGCGCATAGACTAAACATTGGTGGAGCTGTGAGAGATAATTTTGCAAGTGGTAGAGCACTGTTTGAGCTGGGGGGGGAACTGTCTTGTGGCCGGCGGTACAGGCCCAGGGCCCCTCATATTACAACGGTGTGTCTGACGTTGGGTGTGCACCACCACCGCCAGAGACACTTTATTGTACTATGAGGGACCCAGTGGCAGTGCCGTCGACCAAAAGCGGGCACACCCACCTCTTCAGAAAAAAAACAGCACTCTCACGGGTGCTGGCGCCAAGTGGCGATACCACGGCCCCGTGGGGGGAGTTTGGCCATTTAGGGAGGTGTAAACATGTCGTATGCTGGACAATCAGGTGCAGCAAATTACGATATTGGAAAAGTCATTCATAATAGTCCACAGGCAAGACCTTTTCATAGGAAAGCTAGGTGTCAGCCGGGCAAGGTGGGGCAAAAGATTTCGAAATCCACTTGTGGTTCATTTTAATGAAGGTTAGATCATCTACATTTTGGGTAGCCAGACGAGTCCTTTTTTCTGTTAGTATTGAACCTGCAGCACTGAATACTCTTTCTGATAGCACACTAGCTGCCGGGCAAGCAAGCTCCTGCAATGCATATTCTGCGAATTCTGGCCAGGTGTCTAATTTGGATGCCCAGTAATCAAATGGGAATGACGGTTGAGGGAGAACATCCATAAGGGATGAAAAATAGTTAGTAACCATACTGGACAAATGTTGTCTCCTGTCACTTTGAATTGATGCAGCAGTACTTGTCCTGTCTGCGGTCATAGCAAAATCACTCCACAACCTGGTCAGAAAACCCCTCTGTCCAATGCCACTTCTGATTTCTGCACCTCTAACACTTCTGGTCTGCTGCCCCCTGCAGCTCGTGTGAGAACGATCACGGGCGCTGTGTGCTGGGAATGCCTGAAGCAAACGGTCAACAAGAGTTGATTGTTTGGTTGCTAATATTAGTTCCAAGTTCTCATGTGGCATTATATTTTGCAATTTGCCTTTATAGCGAGGATCAAGGAGGCAGGCCAACCAGTAATCGTCATCGTTCATCATTTTAGTAATGCGTGTGTCCCTTTTGAGGATACGTAAGGCATAATCCGCCATGTGGGCCAAAGTTCCAGTTCTCAAATCTGCGGTTGTGCTTGGTTGAGGAGCAGTTTCAGGCAAATCCACGTCACTTGTGTCCCTCCAAAAACCAGAACCCGGCCTTGCCGCGCCAACAATTTCCAGTGGCCCTGGAAAAGCTTCCTCATTAAAAATATATTCATCCCCATCATCCTCCTCGTCCTCCTCCTCCTCTTCGCCCGCTACCTCGTCCTGTACACTGCCCTGGCCAGACAATGGCTGACTGTCATCAAGGCTTTCCTCTTCCTCAGCTGCAGACGCCTGATCCTTTATGTGCGTCAAACTTTGCATCAGGAGGAGGGGGTGCGAACGGCTACAGCCAATTGTTTCCTAGACCGTGGGCTAGGCAGAACTGTCCCAAAATTGCTGTCCCATTTGGACCCTGCATCCACAACATTCACCCAGTGTGCCGTGATGGACACGTAACGTCCCTGGCCATGCCTACTGGTCCATGCATCTGTTGTCAGGTGCACCTTTGTGCTCACAGATTGCCTGAGTGCATGGACGATGCGCTCTTTAACATGCTGGTGGAGGGCTGGGATGGCTTTTCTGGAAAAAAAGTGTCGACTGGGTAGCTCGTAGCGTGGTACAGCGTAGTCCATCAGGGCTTTGAAAGCTTCGCTTTCAACTAACCGGTAGGGCATCATCTTTAACGAGATTAGTCTAGCTATGTGGGTGTTCAAACCCTGTGTACGTGGATGCGAGGCTAAGTACTTCCTTTTTCTAACCATAGTCTCATGTAGGGTGAGCTGGACTGGAGAGCTGGAGATCGTGGAACTAGCGGGGGTGCCGGTGGACATGGCAGACTGAGAGACGGTGGGAGATGGTATTGTTGCCGCCGGTGCCCTAGATGCAGTGTTTCCTACTACGAAACTGGTGATTCCCTGACCCTGACTGCTTTGGCCTGGCAAAGAAACCTGCACAGATACTGCAGGTGGTGCGGAAAATGGTGGCCCTACACTGCCGGAAGGGATGTTGCGTTGATGACTAGCTTCATTGGCCGAGGGTGCTACAACCTTAAGGGACGTTTGGTAGTTAGTCCAAGCTTGCAAATGCATGGTGGTTAAATGTCTATGCATGCAACTTGTATTGAGACTTTTCAGATTCTGCCCTCTGCTTAAGGTAGTTGAACATTTTTGACAGATGACTTTGCGCTGATCAATTGGATGTTGTTTAAAAAAAATGCCAAACTGCACTCTTTCTAGCATCAGATACCTTTTCAGGCATTGCAGACTGAGCTTTAACCGGATGGCCACGCTGTCCTCCAACAGGTTTTGGCTTTGCCACGCGTTTTGGGCAAGATACGGGCCCGGCAGATGGAACCTGTTGCGATGTTGATGCCTGCTGCGGCCCCTCCTCCTCCGCTTCAGAACTGCTGCCGCCTGCACCCTGTTCCCCCAATGGCTGCCAATCGGGGTCAAGAACTGGGTCATCTATTACCTCTTCTTGTAGCTCGTGTGCAACTTCGTCTGTGTCACCGTGTCGGTCGGTGGTATAGCGTTCGTGATGGGGCAACATAGTCTCATCAGGGTCTGATTCTTGATCAGCACCCTGCGAGGGCAATGTTGTGGTCTGAGTCAAAGGACCAGCATAGTAGTCTGGCTGTGGCTGTGCATCAGTGCACTCCATGTCAGATTCAACTTGTAATGGGCATGGACTGTTAACTACTTCACTTTCTAAGCCAGGGACGGTATGTGTAAAGAGCTCCATGGAGTAACCCATTGTGTCGCCTGCTGCATTCTTCTCTGTTGTTGTTTTTGCTGAAGAGGACAAGGAAGCGACTTGTCCCTGACCGTGAACATCCACTAACGACGCGCTGCTTTTACATTTACCAGTTTCACGAGAGGAGGCAAAAGAGCTAGAGGCTGAGTCAGCAAGATAAGCCAAAACTTGCTCTTGCTGCTCCGGCTTTAAAAGCGGTTTTCCTACTCCCAGAAAAGGGAGCGTTCGAGGCCTTGTGTAGCCAGATGACGAACCTGGCTCCACAGCTCCAGACTTAGGTGCAATATTTTTTTTCCCACGACCACCTTATGCTCCACCACTACCACTACCCTCATTACCAGCTGACAATGAACGCCCCCGGCCATGACCTCTTCAACCAGACTTCCTCATTGTTTTAAAAACGTAAACAAACTAATGGTATTTGTTGCTGTCACACAACTTACACGGTGAGCTACAACTTCAGTATGATTTAGCTACCCCTTTACAGTTGGGTGAGACCGCAAGGAAAATCAGGCACAATGTTACACACTCTGTTTTTGGTGGCAACAAATGAGAGAGATGCCACACACGCAGGACTGTCACTGAAGGACAAATGTAAATATTAATCTCCCACTGATTTGTTTTTTGTTTTGTTTTTTCAGGGAGACTTTGGAAAAAAAAAATAATAAAAAAAAATGATTTTTTAAGGAAGAATTTAGAAACCAAATAAAACAAAAAATAGGTTTTCTATGGCCCACTGAGTGAGAGATGACGTACACAGGAGTCAGGAGTGGCACACAAGCCCAGAGGCCAATATTGTTCTCCCAATGATTGATGTAGTGATTTTTTCAGGTAGATTTTGGAACCCAAATCAAGCTAAAAAAATAATAGGCTTTCTATGGCCCACAATTGGAGAGAGAGAGAAATGGCACACCCAGGAGTCAAGACTGGCACACAAGCAGAAAGGGCAATATTAATCTCCCACTGATTTTTTTTTTTTTTTTTTTTTTCAGGGAGACTTTAGAAAAAAAAAATAATAAAAAAAAATGATTTTTTCAGGAAGAATTTAGAAACCAAATAAAATAAAATGATTTTTTCAGGGAGAATTTAGAAAACAAATAAAACAAAAAATAGGCTTTCTATGGCCCACTGAGTGAGAGATGACGCACACAGGAGTCAGGAGTGGCACACAAGCCCAGAGGCCAATATTGTTCTCCCAATGATTGATGTAATGATTTTTTCAGGTAGATTTTGGAACCCAAATCAAGCTAAAAAAATAATAGGCTTTCTATGGCCCACAATTGGAGAGAGAGAGAGAGATATCACACCCAGGAGTCAAGACTGGCACACAAGCCCAGAGGCCAATATTAATCTCCCACTGATTGATTTATTGATTTTTTCATGCTTATCCATGTTATGTAAATAAAACCTTATTACTTGACATTAAATTCATCCATAGGTTGTATAAATTATTCTTTTGAAAGCTGAAACCTTCCGAAATGTGGTTTAGGTTAAGAAAATAAATTGACATTAATGCAGAAATATTGATCACAGAATGGACACAGAATGGTCAGATTTTGGCAGATTTCATAGCCTGGTCATATACAGGTCCTTCTCAATAAATTAGCCTATAGTGTTAAATTTCATTATTTACCATAATGTAATGATTACAATTAAACTTTCATATATTATAGATTCATTATCCACCAACTGAAATTTGTCAGGTCTTTTATTGTTTTAATACTGATGATTTTGGCATACAACTCCTGATAACCCAAAAAACCTGTCTCAATAAATTAGCATATTTCACCCATCCAATCAAATAAAAGTGTTTTTTAATAACAAACAAAAAAACCAACAAATAATAATGTTCAGTTATGCACTCAATACTTGGTCGGGAATCCTTTGGCAGAAATGACTGCTTCAATGCGGCGTGGCATGGAGGCAATCAGCCTGTGACACTGCTGAGATGTTATGGAGGCGCAGGATGCTTCAATAGCGGCCTTAAGCTCATCCAGAGTGTTGGGTCTTGCGTCTCTCAACTTTCTCTTCACAATATCCCACAGATTCTCTATGGGGTTCAGGTCAGGAGAGTTGGCAGGCCAATTGAGCACAGTAATACCATGGTCAGTAAACCATTTACCAGTGGTTTTGGCACTGTGAGCAGGTGCCAGGTCGTGCTGAAAAATGAAATCTTCATCTCCATAAAGCATTTCAGCCGATGGAAGCATGAAGTGCTCCAAAATCTCCTGATAGCTAGCTGCATTGACCCTGCCCTTGATGAAACACAGTGGACCAACACCAGCAGCTGACATGGCACCCCACACCATCACTGACTGTGGGTACTTGACACTGGACTTCAGGCATTTTGGCATTTCCTTTTCCCCAGTCTTCCTCCAGACTCTGGCACCTTGATTTCCGAATGACATGCAAAATTTGCTTTCATCAGAAAAAAGTACTTGGGACCACTTAGCAACAGTCCAGTGCTGCTTCTCTGTAGCCCAGGTCAGGCGCCTCTGCCGCTGTTTATGGTTCAAAAGTGGCTTTACCTGGGGAATGCGGCACCTGTAGCCCATTTCCTGCACACGCCTGTGCACGGTGGCTCTGGATGTTTCCACACCAGACTCAGTCCACTGCTTCCTCAGGTTCCCCAAGGTCTGGAATCGGCCCTTCTCCACAATCTTCCTCAGGGTCCGGTCTCCTCTTCTCGTTGTACAGCGTTTTCTGCCACATTGTTTCCTTCCAACAGACTTACCATTGAGGTGCCTTGATACAGCACTCTGGGAACAACCTATTTGTTGAGAAATTTCTTTCTGGGTCTTACCCTCTTGCTTGAGGGTGTCAATGATGGCCTTCTTGACATCTGTCAGGTCGCTAGTCTTAACCATGATGGGGGTTTTGAGTAATGAACCAGGCAGGGAGTTTATAAAAGCCTCAGGTATCTTTTGCATGTGTTTAGAGTTAATTAGTTGATTCAGAAGATTAGGGTAATAGGTCGTTTAGAGAACCTTTTCTTGATATGCTAATTTATTGAGACAGGTTTTTTGGGTTATCAGGAGTTGTATGCCAAAATCATCAGTATTAAAACAATAAAAGACCTGACAAATTTCAGTTGGTGGATAATGAATCTATAATATATGAAAGTTTAATTGTAATCATTACATTATGGTAAATAATGAAATTTAACACTATATGCTAATTTTTTGAGAAGGACCTGTAATGCACCCATTCCTAGTTTGCATCCTCACCTCTGCTCAGTAAATGATCGGTTAATTAGTGTGTGTGTATAAAAAGAAACCCAGCACCCCAGACCTTCACTTGAACTACAACTTGTGCTCTGACAACATGCCAAAAATCCACCCTGCGACCAAAGCTTGGATTATCAAGAGGCTGAAGACCAGATCCACTGCAGAGCTAGCTGGCCCCTTTAATGTGTCTCAGCGTCAAGAACACCGTGCAAAACAGTCGTTATTCGGTGTGCTTAACCAGAACAGTAACTTACTGTTCTGGATCTTTACCCAAATACTAGTTATTCATTAAGGACACTGAATTTTGCTGTTTGGGTTTGCCCATCTCTAGTCATATTACATGATACAAAATGTTATGCATCAATCCCATGCTAGCCAGCATTGATGTACAGTCACAGTAGTAGGAGGATATAACAAATATGAAATTCTGCTCTTTCTTACTGAGAATAGAATTAGTTAGTAAAATGAATATGTCATGTTACATTTTTCATTATAAAAATATATAGTTACAATTCAAGTTAATATTAAAAAAATAATATTTCATTATACCTTGAAAATCTTTGGTGGAAGAAGCACATATAATAATTTCATACCTGGGAGAATAGCATGTTTTTTAACACGTGACTTGAAGGCAAATGTCCTTATATCAAAATTTTCTTTAAATAAAACTAATAATATTTCAGTTATAGTGCTGAGGGCAAGAGGTGAGAAAGTAGAATTGGATTATTATTGCTTTTTACTAACTCTGACTTATTGTTTTTATATTTTCAGTGATGCTTGGGAGAATGGTAGATATATGTTAGAAATGATGAAACAACAAAGTGAAAAAAAATCTAATTATATTTAAAAAAATATAGCCAAGCTTATAAGAATAATGCTCTCATTTCTATATTCTTGCTGCAGAGATTAGGAGCAGTGATTTGAAAATCAATGCATTCATTTAGCAACTAAACAGGATATCTGTCTAACTTACATTTTTTTATTTTTTGACTTGGCATCTTTTTTTAATTTTGTTTTGTGAGAAAAGTAGAACTGAATTTTCAGCAGGAAGTCAAAGTAAAAGTTCTTCATTTCTGCTTTTCCTTTTGGATATACTGTATATCTGGCTTAGATTCAGAAAATTGTACCTAGTAATTGGGGCGAGCCAAAATATTAAGACTCAATAGCTCAATATTAGTGATGGGCGAGCACTAAAATGTTCGGGTGCTCGTTGCTCGGATCGAGCAAATTGGAATACTCGGGTACTCGGCCAGAACAACGAGCCCAATGTAAGTCCATGGGAGACACGAGTATTTTTACTGCGATCCCCCCGGGGGGGGGGGTCCTTTTAAGGTCTAAAAATGTCTGAAAATGATGGAAACACTGCTCAAATGACACAGGCACCTCATGGGGATCGCCCCTGGAAGCATTCCTGACTCCTAGTTCACAGCCTTAATCATTTTTTTCAACACATGAAAACGAAACCAAAATGGGTTTTGCTTGGAAATGTGTCAAGGTACATCCTTTGCAGGTTAATGACTTGCCTGTAAAGGTAGCGTCACTTTAAGCGAGGCTGCAGCGATATAGACAACGTGTCGATCGCTGCAGCGTCGCTGTTTAAGTCGCTAGGAGACGTCAAACACCGGCAACAGCTGACCGATGCAGGAGCGATCCAGCGACGTACTTGTCGTTCTCACTGGTTGTTAGCTCCATGAAAAAACATTGCAGGCAGACCTGACAACCAAATAAAGCTCTGGCCTTCTAGCTCCGACCAGCGATGTCACAGCGGGATCCTGATCGCTGCTGCGTGTCAAACACAACGAGATCGCTATCCAGAATGCTGCAACGTCACGGATCGTTGTCGTTCTCGGCCAAATATTTCACCCCAGACGGAAAATTTCCTCTCCCACTAAGGCTTAGTTCAGATGCTGTGTTTTTTAACTGTTTTTCAACATTGCTTTCAACCACTACAAATGCATTCACTGGGAAATGTCATTGTAACATTTAACAACACTAGCTGGCCATGTGGTGTGTGACACATGAGCAGACCCATCTTGTTTCATTTACAAAGGAGGGACTCTTAAAGTCACAGAGCCTATTTTTACTGGTGCATCAGGCGGCATTAATCGTCTTAAAGGGCCATTATTAAACAGTGGGTCTCCTAAGCTGTTGTAGCCTATGCTGTGAGTGGATGGGCTGCCAAGAATGACGACGCACCACAATACCCCTGTCATAGGATGTCCAGGGGGACTCCTGAAAAAATGTTGCATTGAATTCAAGGCCTGCCCTGCTATCAATTCATATGCACCCCAATAAGTCTTGGAACCCACATACTGGATGGGCCTAGGAAAATCTACTTCACAATTCGCATTTTGTGCTCCATCCTCCTTTGTTTTATACATTGGCGGCAAGGCCAGCCCTGCTGCATAGTCAGTCATATGCACCCCATTAGGCCTTGGAAACAACATACTGGATGGGCCCAGGAAAATCCACTTCACAATATGCATTTTGTGCTCCATATTTCTTTGTTTTATACATTGGCAGGAAGGCGAGTCCTGCTGCATAGTCATATGCAAAACTAAATTCTGATGAACATAATCAGTGGTAGAGAGTATCCATCATCACAAATAACATAAATTGTAAGAATAAATCTAACAATCTACCACCTATGCATGGATATATGGATAACTGCAGCAGAACTAAACAGAAACAAACAACTACTAGGCAGTCATAGAATCCAACAATAACAACTTTGTTAGATAAAATTTATAAAAAATAAGAATATATATATCACATCAGACAATCAGGCTCAACGGGGCCAAAAGATGGTATCCAGATAGTACCCACATACAAAAAGCCCAAGGTAAGGTATGTCCCTGGTTCAAATCATATATAGATATATAGGTAGACCAGCAATATACTCAAATAAGGAACATGTGAATGTCTACATAATACAATCATTACAAATATCGCAGCACAATAGCCTATAGAACACATCACATATTCTTATAGTGGTTTTAGGTCACAAAATACCTCTCCATAATACCTTATCAATGAGGACGCTGACACCCAGAGACATCCTTTCACCCCGACGCGCATTTCGGTAGTGTTACTTTCCTCAGGGGGTGCACAAATATGACAGGGCAAAGAGTTTAAATAGAAAATAGAGAATGTGCGCAGCAACACGTCACCGCGCGTCGCCCTACATTAAGCCATGGAAGCCACATACTGGATGTGCACATGAAAATCCACTTGACAATATGCATTTTGTACTCCTGTACTCCTTGATTTTACACATTGGCGGCAAGGCCAGCCCTGCTGCATAGTCAGTCATATGCACCCCATTAGGCCTTGGAACCCACATACTGGAAAGGCCCAGGAAAATCCACTTCACACTTTGCATTTTGTGCTCCATACTCCTTTGTTTTATACATTGGCGGCAAGGCCAGCCCTGCTGCATAGTCAGTCATATGCACCCCATTAGGCCTTGGAACCCAGATAACGGGTGGGCCAAGGAAAATCCACTTCACACTATGCATTTTGTGCTCCATACTCCTTTGTTTTATACATTGGCGGCAAGGCCAGCCCTGCTGCATAGTCAGTCATATGCACCCCATTAGGCCTTGGAACCCAGATAACGGGTGGGCCAAGGAAAATCCACTTCACACTATGCTTTTTGTGCTCCATACTCCTTTATTTTATACATTAGCGGCAAGGTCAGCCCTGCTGCATAGTCAGTCATATGCACCCCATTAGGCCTTGGAACCCACATACTGGTTGGGCCCAGGAAAATCCACTTCACAATATGCATTTTGTACTCCTGTACTCCTTGGTTTTACACATTGGCAGCAAGGCCAGCCCTGCTGCATAGTCAGTCATATGCACCCCATTAGGCCTTGGAACCCACATACTGGTTGGGCCCAGGAAAATCCACTTCACAATATGCATTTTGTACTCCCATACTCCTTGGTTTTACACATTGGCAGCAAGGCCAGCCCTGCTGCATACTCAGTCATATGCACCCCATTAGGCCTTGGAACCCACATAACGGCTGGGCCAAGGAAAATCCATTTCACAATATGCTTTTTGTGCTCCATACTCCTTTATTTTATACATTAGCGGCAAGGTCAGCCCTGCTGCATAGTCAGTCATATGCACCACATTAGGCCTTGGAACCCACATACTGGATGTGCCCAGGAAAATCCACTTGACAATATGCATTTTGTGCTCCATTCGCCTTTGTTTTATACATTTGCAGCATGGCCAGTCCTGCTGCATAGTCAGTCATATGCACCCCATTAGGCCTTGGAACCCACATACTGGATGTGCCCAGGAAAATCCACTTCACAATGTGCATGTTGTACTCCCATACTCCTTGGTTTTACACATTGGTGGCAAGGCCAGCCCTGCTGCTTAGTCAGTCAAATGCACCCCATTAGGCCTTGGAACCCACATACTGGAAGAGCCCAGGAAAATTCACTCGTATTTTTTATGGTATAATGGTTCCCTCTTTGCACAATTATTTACAGGAGAATTTTGCAATTTTATTTGACATGTTTTTAACACAAAGGTTCAGATACGGCTTTAAAAAAGGCAAATACTTGCAATACAAGGCAATTTTATTGCAAAAAACAAAATTCAAGGAATAGTATGATTGAATAGTGTGAGTCCGTTCACTTTTGAATGTGTTAACATACACAGGTTAATAAGTACTTATAAGGATTAAATAAATATAGTGATTACGTATGTATGAAGATCTACATACAGTATAGTTAGATCATCACAAAGAGGCTTTTAAACATCATCCGTCTGAAATATCAGAGAAGCAACACCAAGACAGAGAACCCCTGGGAGATTACCTACACTGCATATGCATCCCCAATTATGCAAGTATCAGCACACTGTACATGTACAGGTACCCCAGTTTGGGCTTCTATTTTAGTCATGTTTCTCTGGTCGTATATAGTGAATAACACTATGTAGTAACTCAAGTTTCACCCATACCTTCAAGTGGCCACTTTTCAAGTTTGGATGAAACTGAGATATCTTGGAGTCATCAGACGAGGGGCCATAAACCCCTAGACAATAAAAGCCACAAGAATTTAGATCAAACCACCACCAGCATAGTTTCAGTAAACCTTAATGTTTTACAATGACAAACAGCAAACATATAGAGGCTTAGAACTGTTTGTTAAGTGAATAAACAAACATTTATCAAGATTGTGTAACTATAAGCATTGTGTTACTATAAGCATTGTCTGTCACATCTCTAAATGTTTTACAAGAAATGGAGCTATGTGATTGTCTGAATGCATTCGGTATATAGTATTTCAATATTGTTTACAAATTGCCATTTGTATATTCTCCATTTGTACATTTGCGGCAGACAAAGTTAATGCTCACAAGGAGAGAAACAAATATAGTATATATTTTTAATGAACTACTGAGGCAAAGTAACAGCATTGCTTTGTCAAATTTATATAAAGTGTACTGTGTCCAATGTTAGCAACCAGGCAACACAAAACGGAGCTTTTCAAGTGAGCTCTTTAAGGTACACAAATGTTATGAAGTGTTTTCCAACAAGGATGTTTTTTCACAAATGGGGGGTACCTTTTGTAAAAATAGACTAATGCCATCACAGCCCCTCTTGACCAAACTTCACCGACCTATGACAGTACAGAGCACGTTCACCCTGGTGATCTAGAGGCAGGTAAACAAGAGACATTGCAGGAGACAGAGTTAAGAAGTAGGCCTAATGGAATGCCATGCCAAATTCCCCAATGTGGGGTCCTTTTTGGACTGATTGAAATAGTGCCATCCTAGACCTAAATGCCCCGTACAGACCACATTCACCCTGGACATCTAGTGGCAGTTAAAGGACACATTGCGGGAGACAGACTTAAGAAGTAGGCCCAATGTAATGTAATGCCCAATTCCCCAATGTGGGGCCTGTTGTTAAAAAATGAAATAGTGCCTTCACAGCCACCATGCCCAAAAATCACCGGCCTATGACAGTACTGAGCACGTGCACCAGGTCATCTAGTGGCAGTTAAAGGACACATTGCAGGAGACAGACTTAAGAAGTAGGCCCAATGTAATGAATGCCCAATTCCCAATGTAAAATCCTTTTTTTTTAAGAAAAGAGTGCCATCACAGGCCCCTTAGCCAACATGCACTGTACAGAGCACATTCACCCTGGTGATCTAGCGGCAGGTACAGGACAGATTGCAGGAGACAGAGTTAAGAAGTCGGCCCAATGTAATGTCATGCCCAATTCTCCAATGTAAAATCCTTTTTTTAAAAAGAAAAGAGTGCCATCACAGGCCCCTTGGCCAACATGCACTGTACAGAGCACATTCACCCTGGTGATCTAGCGGCAGGTACAGGACAGATTGCAGGAGACAGAGTTAAGAAGTCGGCCCAATGTAATGTCATGCCCAATTCTCCAATGTAAAATCCTTTTTTTAAAAAGAAAAGAGTGCCATCACAGGCCCCTTGGCCAACATGCACCGTACAGAGCACGTTCACCCTGGTGATCTAGTGGCAGGTACAGGACAGATTGCAGGAGACAGAGTTAAGAAGTGGGCAAAAATTAATAATATGCCCAATTTCCCAATGTAAAATCCTTTTTTTTTTTTTAAGAAAAGAGTGCCATCACAGGCCCCTTGGCCAACATGCACTGTACAGAGCACATTCTCCCTGGTGATCTAGTGGCAGGTACAGGACAGATTGCAGGAGACCAAGTTAAGAAGTAGGCCCAAAGAAATGTCATGCCCAATTCCCCAGTGTGTTGTCCTTTTTTAAAAATTAAAAGAGTGCCATCACAGCACCCTTGGCCAAAATGCACAGTAGAGACCACGTTCACCCTGGTGATATAGTGGTTCTGGGTGAGGAGAATGAGGATAAGTAGGAGGATAATAACAAACAGACTAAATCTGGAAGCATATACCCATGTGTGGTTGTGAAGAGGTGCATGAGAATACAACTCACCAAAAGAGAGAATGTATATGAGGTTATGTTTCGCTGTTTTCACTTGGTGGTGTACAGAAGTCTTTCCCAATCCAGGCCTTGTTCATTTTTATAAGAGTCTGCCTGTCAGCATTTTCAGTTGACAGGCGGATGCTCTTATCTGTCATAATTAGTGTTGAGCCACCCCCCTAGTGTTCGAGTTCAGTTCGGTTCATCAAATTGGGGCGTGTTCGACGAATGTTCGTCAAACGTTCGACGAACACTGTCGATCCCCATTGAAACTAGTGGCAGGCAAACACAAACACATATAAACACATAGAAAACACATAGAAAGCACCTTAAAAGGTGTCCAAAAGCTGACAAACTGCTCAGAAGACACAACAAACACATGGAAAAGTGACAAGTACATATAGTCATGCGAAAAGAAAAGAGGTGGAGGAGTAAAAGGAGGAGGAGACACAGATATAGGCTTTTCCTGCCCTTCTAAAATCAAGAAAGGCTGGAGTAAAAATCTAAAATTAGCCTACCAACACCCAGACGTCGTGACTAGGGTTGAGCGAAACGGGTCGGCCATTTTCAGAAGTCGCCGACTTTTGGCAAAGTCGGGTTTCATGAAACCCGACCCGACCCCTGTGTGGGGTCGGCCATGAGGTCGGCGATCTTCTGATCTGGAATCGGAATTCCGATACAGAGTTCCGATATGTTTAAGATATCGGGAATTGGTATCGGAATTCATATTTAAGTGTAAAATAAAGAATCAAAATAAAAAAATATTGATATACTCACCCTTGGACGCGCCCTGGTTCTCAGCGGCAGCCTTCCTTCCTAAGAATGAGCGCCTGAAGGGCCTTTGATGACATCGCGGCTTGTGATTGGTCACGTGAGCGGTCACATGAGCGGTCACGCGACCAATCACAAGCCGCGACATCATCTAAGGTCCTTCAGGCGCTAATTCTTAGGAAGGAAGCATCCGAGGGCGCGTCCGAGGGTGAGTATATTCCTAATAGGTATATACTCACCCTCGTACGCGCCTTGGTTCTAACCCGCAGCCTTCCTTCCTAAGAATCAGCACCTGAAGGACCTTAGATGACGTCGCGGCCTGTGATTGGTCGCGTGACTGCCCATGTGACTGCTCATGCGACCAATCACAAGCCGTGACGTCATCGAAGGTCCTTCAGGCGCTCATTCTTAGGAAGGAAGGCTGCCGGTGAGAACCAGGGCGCGTCCGAGGGTAAGTATATCAATATTTGTTATTTTGACTCTTTATTTTACACTTAAATATGGATCCCAGGGCCTGAAGGAGAGTTTCCTCTCCTTCAGACCCTGGGAACCATTAGAAACCCAATGCACTGCATTGGGTTTCGCGTTTCGGCCGACCCCAACTTTTCTATAGGATCGGCCGATTTCACTCGACCCGACATTTGAGAAAGTCGGGTTTCGTGAAACCCGGCCCGATCCTATAAAAAGAAAAGTCGCTCAACCCTAGTCGTGACAAAAAAAAAAAAAGAAAAGAAATATCTTTAGGTAGAATGGCGGGTCCATTAAGAACACTTTTCTTAGAAGACATAGTGGTATCTCCATTGGCCATTTTTGTGCGCTAAAAGCTCTCATTTTTCATATTTCTAGTGCAGTAATGCAGTTCAAATTTCGTTTTTTCAAGTTTGCATGTTTTGGCGCTGCAGTGTGCTGCCCTATTTATTTAACTATATACGAGTTGGCGACTCTGGGTTCAGCACCTGTTCACACTCAGTCTATGTTTGGATGTGCAGGTCAGGTTTTTGAAATGTATTCTCTAGCCTTCTGATCGTGCACTCCCCGCCTCCTAGCTTCAGGTGTTTTAATTATAGTAGGTCCAATACCCCTCCACATAGAGAGAGAATTTGAGTCCAAGAAGAGGTTTCTACATGTACCCATTCAGATGGAGACGTTTATTCTCAGTGAGGTAGGTCAAACGTAGGACCTCGTATAAGAGAGATGCCTTAACGTGGCTACGAGGTACACATAAAATTGGCCATTTTTGTGCGCTAAAAGCTCTCATTTTTCATATTTCTAGTGCAGTAATGCAGTTCAAATTTCGTTTTTTCAAGTTTGCATGTTTTGGCGCTGCAGTGTGCTGCCCTATTTATTTAACAGTTCCACAGTTATGGCATCGATGTTAACTTGGAGATACTCCTGTACCATCCTCTCTAGGTGTTGGCTATGCGTCAGACTTCTTGTCTCCTGTGGCCTTGCACAGGATGGTCTAAAAAATTGTTGAAATGATTGGAAAAAATTGATGTTACCACCAGATACGATGTTACTGTTATGGTTTGAGTGATAACTCGACAGTCCCATGGCTGGCAAGTTAGAATTTAAAGATTCACTACGTGCACCACTGGTGTTTTGTGGAAAAGCAGATGTAAGATTCTGTAACAGTCTCTGCTTATACTCCTGCATAGGGTTGAGCGAAACGGATCGTTCATTTTCAAAAGTCGCCGACTTTTGGCACAGTTGGGTTTCACGAAACCCGACCCGACCCCTGTGTGGGGTCGGCCATGCGGTACGCGACTTTCGCGCCAAAGTCGCGTTTCAATGACGCTAAAAGCGCCATTTCTCAGCCAATGAAGGTGGACGCAGAGTGTGGGCAGCGTGATGACATAGGTCCTGGTCCCCACCATCTTAGAGAAGGGCATTGCAGTGATTGGCTTGCTGTCTGCAGCGTCACAGGGGCTATAAAGAGGCGTTCCCGCCGACCGCCATCTTACTGCTGCTGATCTGAGCATAGGGAGAGGTTGCTGCCGCTTCGTCAGAAGCAGGGATAGCGTTAGGCAGGGTCCATTAACCACCAAACCGCTTGTGCTGTAGCGATTTCCACTGTCCAACACCACCTTTTGTTTGCAGGGACAGTGGAAGCTACATTTTTTTTCCTCAACGCTGTAGCTCATTGGGCTGCTCTAGAAGGCTCCCTGATAGCTGGATTGCTGTGTGTACACCGCTGTGCAAACCAACTGCTTTTTTCAAAGCACAAATCCTGTTGTTCCTTCCTCTCTGCACAGCTATCTTGTTTGTTTGTCCACACTTTTGATTTAATTTGTGCAGCAGTCCACTCCTTCTTATTGCTGCCTGCCATACCTGGCTGAGATTACTACAGGGAGATAGTAATTGTAGGACAGTCCCTTTTTTTTTTTTTTTAATTCTCCCTAAAAAAATAAGTTGTGGGAGATTAAGATTGGCATTTCTGCTAGAGTGCCATCCCTGAGTGTGCCATCTCTCTCAAATAGTGGGCCATAGAAAGCCTAGTGTGTTTTTTTTTTAAATTTGGTTTCTAAATTCTCCCTGAAAAAATAAATAAAACCGTGGGAGATTAATATTGGCCTTTGTGCTTGTGTGGCAGTCATGAGTGTGCCATCTCTCTCAAATGGTGGGCCATAGAAAGCCTAGTGTTTTTTTTTTTATTTGGTTTCTAAATTCTCCCTGAAAAAATAAAAGAAACAGTGGGAGATTAATATTGGCCTTTCTGCTTGTGTGCCAGTCCTGAGTGTGCCATCTCTCTCAAATAGTGGGCCATAGAAAATGTAGTTTTTTTAAAATTTGGTTTCTAAATTCTCCCTGAAAAAATAAAAGAAACAGTGGGAGATTAATATTGGCCTTTCTGCTTGTGTGCCAGTCCTGAGTGTGCCATCTCTCTCAAATAGTGGGCCATAGAAAGCCTAGTGTTTTTTTTTTAAATTTGGTTTCTAAATTCTCCCTGAAAAAATTAAAGAAACAGTGGGAGATTAATATTGGCCTTTCTGCTTGTGTGCCAGTCCTGAGTGTGCCTTCTCTCTCAAATAGTGGGCCATAGAAAGCCTAATTTTTTTTTTATTGGGTTTATAAATTCTCCCTTTATCAAAAAAAACAGTGGGAGATTAATATTGGCCTTTGTGCTTGTGTGTCAGTCCTGAGTGTGCCATCTCTCTCAAATAGTGGGCCATAGAAAGCCTAGTGTTTTTTTTTTTTAATTTAATTTCTAAATTCTCCCTGAAAAAAAAAACAGTGGAAGAATAATATTGGCCTTTGTGCTTGTGTGCCAGTCCTGAGTGTGCCATCTCTCTCAAATAGTGGGCCATAGAAAGCCTTTTTTTTTAAATTTGGTTTCTAAATTCCCCCTGAAAAAATAAAAAAACAGTGGGAGATTAATATTGGCCTTTCTGCTTGTGTGCCAGTCCTGAGTGTGCCATCTCTCTCAAATAGTGGGCCACAGAAAGCCTAGAGGTTTTTTTTTTAAATTTGGTTTCTAAATTCTCCCTGAAAAAATAAAAAAACAGTGGGAGATTAATATTGGCCTTTCTGCTTGTGTGCCAGTCCTGAGTGTGCCATCTCTCTCAAATAGTGGGCCATAGAAAGCCTAGTGTTTTAAAAAAAAATGGTTTCTAAATTTTCCCTGAAAAAAAAATACAGTGGGAGAATAATATTGGCCTTTCTGCTTGTGTGCCAGTCCTGAGTGTGCCATCTCTCTCAATTAGTGGGCCATAGAAAGCCTAGTGTTTTTTTTTTAAATTTGGTTTCTAAATTCTCCCTGAAAAAATAAAAGAAACAGTGGGAGATTAATATTGGCCTTTCTGCTTGTGTGCCAGTCCTGAGTGTGCCATCTCTCTCAAATAGTGGGCCATAGAAAGCCTAGTGTTTTTTTTTTTAAATTTGGTTTCTAAATTCTCCCTGAAAAAATAAAAAAAAAGTGGGAGATTAATATTGGCCTTTCTGCTTGTGTGCCAGTCCTGAGTGTGCCATCTCTCTCCAAATAGTGGGCCATAGAAAGCCTAGTGTTTTTTTTTTTTAAATTTGGTTTCTAAATTCTCCCTGAAAAAATAAAAAAAAAGTGGGAGATTAATATTGGCCTTTCTGCTTGTGTGCCAGTCCTGAGTGTGCCATCTCTCTCCAAATAGTGGGCCACAGAAAGCCTAGTGTTTTTTTTTTTAAATTTGGTTTCTAAATTCTCCCTGAAAAAATAAAAAAAACAGTGGGAGATTAATATTGGCCTTTCTGCTTGTGTGCCAGTCCTCGAGTGTGCCATCTCTCTCAAATAGCGGGCCATAGAAAGCCTAATTTTTTTTATTTTTTTATTGGGTTTATAAATTCTCCCTGACCAAAAAAAACAGTGGGAGATTAATATTGGCCTTTCTGCTTGTGTGCCAATCCTGAGTGTGCCATCTCTCTCAAATAGTGGGCCATAGAAAGCCTAATTTTTTTAATTTTTTTTTAATGGGTTTATAAATTCTCTCTGACAAAAAAAAACAGTGGGAGATTAATATTGGCCTTTGTGCTTCTGTGCCAGTCGTGTGTGCCATCTCTCAGAATTAGTGGGCCACAGAAAGCCTAGTGCCTGTTTTTGGTTATTAAATTCTCCCTGAAAAAAAAAAGAAATAGTGGGAGATTAATATTGACATTTGTGCTTGAGTGACAGTCCTGCATGTGTGGCATCTCAATCATTTGGTGCCAAAGAAAACAGAGTGTGTAACATCGTGCCTGATTTTCCTTGCGGTCTCACCCACCTATAAAGGGATATCTAAATCATACAGAAGTTAGAGTTCACCTTGTAAGTTGTTTGACAGTAACAAATACCGTTACTTTGGTGACGTTTTTAAAACTATGAGGAAGTCTGGTGGAAGAGGTCGTGGCCGTGGGCGTTCATTGCCAGCTGGTAATGATGGTAGTGGTAGTGGAGCATCAGGTGGCCGTGGGAAAAACAATATAGCACCTAAGTCTCGAGCTGTGGAGCCAGGTTCGTCGTCTGGCTACACAAGGCCTCGAACGCTCCCTTTTCTGGGAGTAGGAAAACAGCTTTTAAAGCCGGAGCAGCAGGAGCAAGTTTTGGCTTACCTTGCTGACTCAGCCTCTAGCTCTTTTGCCTCCTCTTCTGAAACTGGTAAATGTAAAAGCAGCGCGTCATTAGTGGATGTTCACGGTCAGGGACAGGGACAAGTCGCTTCCTTGTCCTCTTCAGCAAAAACAACAACAGAGAAGGATGCAGCAGGCGACACAACGGGTTACTCCATGGAGCTCTTTACACATACCGTCCCTGGCTTAGAAAGTGAAACAGTTAACAGGCCATGCCCATTACAAGTTGAATCTGACATGGAGTGCACTGATGCACAGCCACAGCCAGACTACTATGCTGGTCCTTTGACTCAGACCACAACATTGCCCTCGCAGGGTACTGATCCAGAATCAGACCCTGATGAGACTATGTTGCCCCGTCACGAACGCTATACCACCGACTTACACGGTGACACAGACGAAGTTGCACACGAGATAGAAGAGGAGGTTATAGATGACCCAGTTGTTGACCCCGATTGGCAGCCATTGGGGGAACAGGGTGCAGTCGGCAGTAGTTATGAAGCGGAGGAGGAGGGGCCGCAGCAGGCATCAACATCGCAACAGGTTCCATCTGTCAGGCCCGTATCTGGCCCAAAACGCGTGGCAAAGCCCAAACCTGTTGGAGGACAGCGTGGCCATCCGGTTAAAGCTCAGTCTGCAATGCCTGAAAAGGGATCCGATGCTAGAAAGAGTGCAGTCTGGCATTTTTTTAAACAACATCCAATTGATCAGCGCAAAGTCATCTGTCAAAAATGTTCAACTACCTTAAGCAGAGGTCAGAATCTGAAAAGTCTCAATACAAGTTGCATGCATAGACATTTAACCACCATGCATTTGCAAGCCTGGACTAACTACCAAACGTCCCTTAAGGTTGTAGCACCCTCGGCCAATGAAGCTAGTCAGCAACGCTACATCCCTTCCGTCACTGTAAGGCCACCATTTTCCGCACCACCTGCAGTATCTGTGCAGGTTTCTTTGCCAGGCCAAAGCAGTCAGGGTCAGGGAATCACCAGTTTCATAGTAGGAAACACTGCATCTAGGGCACCGGCGGCAACAATACCGTCTCTCAGTCTGCCATGTCCACCGGCATCCCCGCTAATTCCACGATCTCCAGCTCTCCAGTCCAGCTCACCCTACATGAGACTCTGGTTAGAAAAAGGAAGTACTTAGCCTCGCATCAGCGTACACAGGATTTGAACGCCCACATAGCTAGACTAATCTCGTTAGAGATGATGCACTACCGGTTAGTTGAAAGCGAAGCTTTCAAAGCCCTGATGGACTACGCTGTACCACGCTACGAGCTACCCAGTCGACACTTTTTTTCCAGAAAAGCCATCCCAGCCCTCCACCAGCATGTTAAAGAGCGCATCGTCCATGCACTCAGGCAATCTGTGAGTACAAAGGTGCACCTAACAGATGCATGGCCCAGTAGGCATGGGCAGGGACGGTACGTGTCCATCACGGCACACTGGGTGAATGTGGTGGATGCAGGGTCCACAGGGAACAACAATTTTGGGACAGTTCTGCCTAGCCCACGGTCTAGGAAACAGTTGGCTGTAGCCGTTTGCACCCCCTCCTCCTCGTCCTCCTGCAGAAGCAAGAGCTCGTCCACAGACCGCAGTCGCCCAACCACTCCATCCGCAGCTGTCACTGTTGCACACGTGTTGTCCCATTATGGGGCAGCTACTGGCAAGCGTCAGCAGGCTGTATTGGCTTTGAAGTGTTTGGGAGACAACAGACACACCGCGGAAGTTCTGTCCGAGTTCTTGCAGAAAGAAACACAGTCGTGGCTGGGCACTGTAGATCTTGAGGCAGGCAAGGTAGTGAGTGATAACGGAAGGAATTTCATGGCTGCCATCTCCCTTTCCCAACTGAAACACATTCCTTGCCTGGCTCACACCTTAAACCTGGTGGTGCAGTGCTTCCTGAAAAGTTATCCGGGGTTATCCGACCTGCTCCTCAAAGTGCGCGGACTTTGCTCGCATATCCGCCGTTCGCCCGTACACTCCAGCCGTATGCAGACCTATCAGTGGTCTTTGAACCTTCCCCAGCAACGCCTAATCATAGACGTTGCAACAAGGTGGAATTCAACACTGCACATGCTTCAGAGACTGTGCGAACAGAGGCGTGCCGTTATGTATTTGTGGGAGGATACACATACACGGGCAGGCAGTAGGATGGCAGACATGGAGTTGTCAGGTATGCAGTGGTCGAAGATACAAGACATGTGTCAAGTCCTTCAGTGTTTTGAGGAATGCACACGGCAGGTTAGTGCAGACAACGCCATAATAAGCATGAGCATCCCCCTAATGCGTCTGCTGATGCAAAGTTTGACGCACATAAATGAGCAGGCATCTGCAGCAGAGGAAGCGGAAAGCCTTGATGACAGTCAGCCATTGTCTGGTCAGGGCAGTGTACAGGACGAGGTAGCGGGCGAACAGGAGGAGGAGGACGAGGAGGATGATGGGGATGAGTATTTTTTCAATGAGGAAGCTTTTCCGGGGCCACTGGAAATTGGTGGCGTGGCAAGGCCGGGTTCTGGTTTTTTGAGGGACACAAATGACGTAGATTTGCCTGAAACTGCCCCTCAACCCAGAACAACCGCAGATTTGACAACTGGAACTTTGGCCCACATGGCAGATTATGCCTTACGTATCCTCAAAAGGGACACACGCATTACTAAAATGATGAACGATGACGATTACTGGTTGGCCTGCCTCCTTGATCCTTGCTAGAAAGGCAAATTGCAAAATTTGCCACATCAGAACTTGGAACTAATATTAGCAACCAAACAATCAACTCTTGTTGACCGTTTGCTTCAGGCATTCCCAGCACACAGCGCCCGTGATCGTTCTCACATGAGCTGCAGGGGGCAGCAGACCAGAGGTGTTAGAGGGGCAGAAATCAGAAGTGGCGTTGGACAGAGGGGTTTTCTGACCAGGTTGTGGAGTGATTTTGCTATGACCGCAGACAGGACAGGTACTGCAGCATCAATTGAAAGTGACAGGAGACAACATTTGTCCAGTATGGTTACTAACTATTTTTCATCCCTTATCAATGTTCTCCCTCAACCGTCATTCCCATTTGATTACTGGGCATCCAAATTAGACACCTGGCCAGAATTGGCAGAATATACATTGCAGGAGCTTGCTTGCCCGGCAGCTAGTGTCCTATCAGAAAGAGTATTCAGTTCTGCAGGTTCAATATTAACCGAAAAAAGGACTCGTCTGGCTACCCAAAATGTTGATGATCTAACCTTCATTAAAATGAACCACAACTGGATTTCAAATTCTTTTGCCCCACCTTGCCCGGCTGACACCTAGCTTTCCTATGAAAAGGTCTTGCTTGTGGACTACTCTGACTGACTTGTCAAATCGCGCAATTTGCAGCAGCTGATTGTCCAGCATACGACATGTTTACACCTCCCTACATTGCCAAACTCCCCCCACGGGGCCGTGGTCTCGCCACTTGGCGCAAGCACCCGTGAGAGTGCCGTTTGTCTGAAGAGGTGGGTGTGCCTGCTTTTGGTCGACGGCACTGCCACTGGGTCCCTCATAGTACAATAAAGTGTCTCTGGCGGTGCGCACCCAACGTCAGACACACTGTTGTAACATGAGTGGCCCTGGGCCTGTACCGCCGGCCACAAGAGAGTTCTCCCCCAGCTCAAACATTGCTCTACCACTTGCACAATTAGCTCTCACAGTTCCACCAATGTTTAGTCTATGCACTGACATCATTCAATGCCTGGCACTGACAATACCATTGTGTTGACATGTATGATGGTACTTAACATAGTCAGGGGCAGTGTCCTATATTTACACCAGTATATAATTAGTGCCAAATTACTAGGTCTAAAACTCAGTAGAGGAGCCCACCCCTGTACCTAAGTATTCCACCCTTTTGTGTTTTGGTTTAGTTGTAATGCGAGACATTAACATCTATTTATTTTTTGGGAGTACTAACTGGCAGACACTCATTACAATCGGCCTCCGCTGACAACACCAATGCTGCCTGTGTACCCCTGCAAGAGAATTGCAAGTGCCTACAGCCAAATTTTGTTATGTTAGGCCTACTACGCCTGTCTGCGGTCCCTCCTTCCACTAGTCCTCCAGTGACCTGTCTACTGCTGCCTGTGTACCCCTGGAACCAATTTTAAAGTGCCTACAGCCAAATTTTGTTATGTTAGGCCTACTACGCCTGTCTGCGGTCCCTCCTTCCACTAGTCCTCCACTGACCTGACCACTGCTGCCAGTCTACCCCTGGAACCAATTTTAAAGTGCCTACAGCCAAATTTTGTTATGTTAGGCCTACTACGCCTGTCTGCGGTCCCTCCTTCCACTAGTCCTCCAGTGACCTGTCTACTGCTGCCCGTGTACCCCTGGAACCAATTTTAAAGTGCCTACAGCCAAATTTTGATATGTTAGGCCTACTACGCCTGTCTGCGGTCCCTCCTTCCACTAGTCCTCCAGTGACCTGTCTACTGCTGCCCGTGTACCCCTGGAACCAATTTTAAAGTGCCTACAGCCAAATTTTGTTATGTTAGGCCTACTACGCCTGTCTGCGGTCCCTCCTTCCACTAGTCCTCCACTGACCTGACCACTGCTGCCCGTGTACCCCTGGAACCAATTTTAAAGTGCCTACAGCCAAATTTTGTTATGTTAGGCCTACTACGCCTGTCTGCGGTCCCTCCTTCCACTAGTCCTCCAGTGACCTGTCTACTGCTGCCCGTGTACCCCTGGAACCTATTTTAAATTGCATAGAGCATCCTTTTTTTAATAGTAGGCATACAAATTCTGTCTGTGGTCCATAATTGAAATTGTCCTCCACTGAACAGACCAATGCTGCCTGTGTACCCCTGTAACCTTTTTTAAACTGCATTGAGCCAAATTTTGTGTATAAGGCCTACTACCTGTGTCTGTCTGCGCCACTCAATACAGCTGTCCTCCTTTTAAAAAAGCTGAGCGTCAATAGTCTGATTTTCAGCCTATAGGAATTTGAAAACTACTACTACTACTACTACTTCGGTAGGGCCTACTAATGGTGTCTGCCGCTCCAAGGTGTTCCCCAGGTTTCCTCTCCATAGCTTCGAGCTTCTAGCTCTCGTGTAGTAGTTGTTGAAAACAACACTGCATTAGGCCTACAAGTTGGGTCTGGGTTGTAGAGACGGTGTCTTCCCCTCCAAGGTGTTCCCCAGGTTTCCTCTCCATTGCTTCGATCTTCTGGCTCTCGTTTAGTAGTTGTTGAAAACAACACTGCATTAGGCCTACTAGTTGGGTATGGGGTGTAGAGACGGTGTGTTACACTCCAAGGTGTTCTCCAGGTTTCCTCTCCATTACTTCAATCTTAAAGCTCTTGTTTAGTAGTTGTTGAAAACAACACTGCATTCGGCCTACAGGTTGGGTCTGGGGTGTAGAGACGGTGTGTTCCACTCCAAGGTGTTCTCCAGGTTTCCTCTCCATTACTTCGATCTTCTGGCTCTTCTTAAGTAGTTGTTGAAAACAACACTGCATTCGGCCTACAAGTTGGGTCTGGGGTGTAGAGACGGTGTGTTCCACTCCAAGGTGTTCCCCAGGTTGCCTCTCCATTGCTTCAATCTTAAAGCTCTTGCTTAGTAGTTGTTGAAAACACCACTGCATTCGGCCTACAAGTTGGGTCTGTGGTGTAGAGACGGTGTGTTCCACTCCAAGGTGTTCCCCAGGTTGCCTCTCCATTGCTTTAATCTTAAAGCTCTTGTTTAGTAGTTGTTGAAAACAACACTGCATTAGGTCTACAAGTTGGGTCTGGGTTGTAGAGACGGTGTCTGCCGCTCCAAGGTGTTCTCCAGGTTGCCACATAATCGAAGCTGCATAGAGCCTATTTTGTAATTTTACGCTTACAAAGTCTTTCTGCGGTCCCTCCTTCCAATTGTCCTCTACTGAGCACAACAATGCAGAACGTGTACCCATGTAACCTTTTTTAAACCAGCGTCGAGCCAACTTTGTGGTTTAAGGCCTACTTGTAGTGTCTGGCTGCGCCACTCAATACAGCTGTCCTCTTTACAAAAAATGACCTACAATTATCTGGTTTTCAGCCTATCGGAATTTTAAAACTGCAGTGGGCCTACTAGTTGGGTTGGTGCCTTCTATCTGTGTCTGCCGCTCCTTGCTGTTCTCCTACAGTGAACAAAGCTGTGCCGCCTGTTTACTACTCTTGCCAGTTTTGAACTGCATTTAGACTACTTACAGATTTGGGCCTACTCTCTATGTCAGCCTCTCATTCCAGTTGTCCTCCACTGAACAAAACAATGCCCCCTGGTTAGTCCTGTTACCAATTTTGAACTGCATTTAGCCCACTTTATTCTTTGGACCTATATCTGTGTTTCCTCCTCATCCTGCCCATTGCCCAGCCAGTGATAGATGAGTCTGCTGGTACATTGACCCATAACGCAACATTCCCCGTGTACGCTACACTGCAAGATTGTGACCCTGCTGAAAGTCAGGTCCCCCTTCCCGCATACCATACCACCTTACACGGGGACAAAGAGGAAGGTGCAGATGAAGGTGCAGGTTCCTTCATCAGGTGGGGGGAGGAATACTCGTTGGCGAAGTCACTGGCACAGGGCCCCTCATAGTACGCAAAAGTGTTGCTGCCGGTGGGAGGCGCCCCCGCCGTGCAAGCAAACCGCTGTACTTTGAGGGGCCCTGTGCCAGTGCCAATGCAAACGAGGGGGCCCCCCCCTGCTTGCTCAGAATCATAGCACTTGCAAAGTTGAAATACTTATCTCTCCCTGCTCCACTGCCGTGACGTGGTCCAGATTTACTGGGCCCACTAATTACTTGAACCATCCCTACCCCCCACAACTTTAGCCAAATGACCCCCAATTTCAAATGCCTTACAATTATTATAAGCTAAATTAAGATTGACAAGCTTCAGTAACAAGAATGGATGTTTTTGCCATTAAAATGGGCTCTGTACATGTTTTCCTGGCCTCTACTCACTGCCGACTATGCTCCCCCATTGACTTGCATTGGGTTTCGTGTTTCGGTCGATCCCCGACTTTTCGCGATAATCGGCCGATTCCACTCGACTCGACTTTTGAGATAGTCGGGTTTCGCAAAACCCGACTCGACTCTAAAAAGGTCAAGGTCGCTCAACCCTACTCCTGCATGCGTAAATCCTTTTCTAGGAATTATTTTGCCAAATTTATTTTGTACCAATGATCTAAGAGTGTGGCATCCCAGTAGTCAGCATTACTTCGGATTCTGACAATCCAAGGGTCATGTTGCAGGTATTGCAGCAAGAAAGGCACTCATGTGTTTTGTGCATACAGGAGGACCAAGTCCTTGTTGTCTTGGTGGCGGCGAGGTGAGAATCATGCTTCCTTCCTCTGCCCTCTCCCTGCAACTTCGAACAGGTTTGATCAAGGAAACATAAATTTGATCAAGGTCTCCCACATCTGATGAGTCTTCCATGCCCAGCACCAGTTCGTCCTCCACTCCTTCCTTGGCTCCTGCACCTTCCTCAACAGTTTGGCTGCTACCATGCGCCCTCGGTAATCCCTCTCCCCCACCCTCCATTGCCAGCCACCTTGGTGCTGCCGACTATCTGGACCTTGGAGATATTATCCCTTCCGCATATGAATCCTCCTATTCCTCCTCCTCTTGTCCCACCACCTGACTCTGAATACTGTTTAAGGTGTGCTCTAGCATGTAAATGACCGGAATAGTCATGCTGATAATGGCATCGTTAGTACTAAACATCTTCATCGCTATTTCAAAACTGTGCAGTAGGGTGCATAGGTTCCTGATCTGGGACCACGCCTGCAGCGTGATTTGCCCCACCTCTGGATCTCGTTGGCCCAGGCTATACGTCATAACGTATTGCACCAGGGCTCGTCGGTGCTGCCACAGTCACTGCAACATGTGCAGAGTTGAATTCCACCATGTAAGCACATCGCATTTCAGCCGGTGAACTGGCAGGCCCAACGACTTCTGTAGAGATGTAAGTCGTTGAGCTGCGGGTTGCGAACGGCGGAAGTGAGCACACAGTGACCGTGCCCTCTGCAGAAGCCCATCTAGTCCGGGATAGTGGGATAAAAATTGCTGGACAACCAGGTTCAAAATGTGAGCCATACAAGGCACGTGTGTGACATTGCCCCGGCGAAGGGCCGCACCCAGGTTTGCAGCATTGTCACACACGGCCTTCCCTGGCTGCAGGTTCAGTGGAGACAACCATTGATGGAACACGGTCTCCAGAGCTGACCACAATTCCTCAGCTGTGTGACTCACATTTCCCAGACAGTTCAAGGTAAACACCACCTGATGCCGTTGAGCCCTGGGGACAGCATAGTAAGGCGGTGTGCAGGATTCTTTCTGCACAGTTAGAATGTGGGTGACATTAGCTGACAGGCTTTGGGTGCAGGTCGAGGACTGAGAGGAGGTTGAGGAGGCAGAAGCAGTGGAGGAACTTCTAAGTACAGAGGATCGATGAGCAACTCATGGGGACGGCAAGACATGGACAGCAGCCCCTTCTCCTGATGTCGCCGTAGTTACCCAGTGCCCAGTCACCGACATGTAACGCCCTTGTCCATGTCTACTCATCCAAGTGTCTGTGGTGAAATGCACCCTGTCACACACAGAGATTCTCAAGGAAGCGGTGATGTTGTGTGCGACATGCTGGTGTAGCGCAGGCACAGCTTTCTTTGAGAAGTAGTGGCGACTGGGCATCTGGTACTGGGACACTGCAACAGACATAAGGTCTAGAAAATCCTCTGTGTCAACCAGGTGGAAAGGCACCATTTCTGTAGCCAACAGCTTGCAGATGGTGAAATTCAACTGCTTAGCTTTGTCATGGCTAGGAGGAAATGGTCTTTTACTTGTCCACATCTGAGGGACCGAGGGCTGGCTGCCGTGCTTAGACAGGGTTGAGTAGGGTGTCCCTGGCAAACTGCTGGTCTGTGAGCAGGGGCGGACGGGGCCGGGTGGCAGGAATGCATATGCCCCCCGGGCCGGTGCCTGAGCAGCTGGACAGGGCCGCTGGAGGACTGGCAGCGATTTTAATACATAGCACATTCTGCCAGCCGGCCCTTTAAATCTTGTAAGTCAGGTCCCGTCCTGTTTGCGTGCGCGCATTGCCGGCGCTGAGAAACGCCGCGGCGGCCTGTGCTAGTGCGCGAGCATGGCCGCATTCCTAGTTACTGCGCATGCTCGTCTGCTGCCTGTGCCAGCGCGGGCAAGCAGGCGACCAGACCACGCGCGCATTGAAAGATTTGAAATGTCTGGCGCACATAGGGCGCCTCCACCTGACTGTGTCTGATGCTGGCCGGCCTGCACCAGCGTCAGAGAAAACTGCTCACCAATGCCTGGGATCCTCTTCACCGCCGACGCTGTCACGGTGGACAGGATCCGTCCCACCTCAGCCCTTCATCCTCCCGACCTCCCCCCATCTCAGGGGCTTGGGTGAGTCCCAAGATGAATTTTTTTTAATGTATATACAGCAGTTGCACCTATATAATGTGTATAGACTGCTATATATACATTATATAGGTGATACTGCTGTATATAATCTCTATACCACCTATATGATGTATGCATAGCAATCTATATCTTATATAGGTGACAGCTACTGATGCGTATATACCTTATATAGCTGACACTGCAGGGTGTGTTTATGTGTGTGTGTGTATACATGTACATATATATATATAAACAGCAGTATCATCTATATAACATATATACATCAGTAGCAGTATTGCCTATATAAGATATAGACTGCTATACGTAAATTATATAGGTGGTATAGTGATTATATACAGCAGTTGCACCTATATAATGTGTATAGACTGCTATATATACATTATATAGGTGATACTGCTGTATATAATCACTATACCACCTATGTAATGTACGTATAGCAGTCTATATGCTATATAGGTGACAGCTACTGATGCGTATATACCTTATATAGGTGACACTGTGGGGTGTGTGTATATATCACACCACTGTATACACAGCAGCATCACCTATATAACGTATATACACATCAGTAGCAGTATTGCCCACATATATAAGATACAGACTGCTATACATACATTATATAGGTGATACTGGCTGCTACTGCTGTATATAATCACAGTATCACCTATATAATGTATATACAGCAGTCTATATACGTTGTATAGGCAATACTGCTACTGATGTGTATATACGTTATATAGGTGATACTGCTGTGTATATACTGTATATCGTTATATAGGCAATACTGGTGTGTGTGTGTGTGTGTATATACACACACACACACGTACATATATACACAGCAGTATCACCTATATATAATGTATATACACACCAATAGCAGTATTGCCTATATAATGTATATAGACTGCTGTATATACACTATATAGGTGATACTATCATATACAGCAGTAGCAGTATCGCCTATATAATGTGTATCCAACATTTGCAGTATCACCTGTATAAATATGCAGACTACTGCATATACGTTATATAGGTGATACTGCTGTGTATAGTCGCAGTATATATCTATGTATGTATATATGCACACACACACACACTAGGTGGTGCCCAGTGACGTAGTATATTGCCCAGCCACGTAGTATATTGCCCAGTGACGTAGTATATTGCCCAGTCATGTAGTATATTGCCCAGCCATGTAGTATATTGCCCAGTCACGTAGTATATTGCCCAGTCACGTAGTATATTGCCCAGCCACGTAGTATATTGGCCAGCCACGTAGTATATTGCCCAGCCACGTAGTATATTGCCCAGCCATGTTGTATATTGCCCAGCCACGTAGTATACAGCACAGAGCCACGCAGTATATTGCCCAGTGACGTAGTATATTGCCCAGTTACGTAGTATACAGCACAGAGTCACGTAGTATATTGCCCAGTGACGTAGTATATTGCCCAGGCAGGTTTGTCACAGGTTAAAAAATTAAAAATAAACATATACTCACCTTTCCGAGGGAGCCCTTGTAGTCCACGGCAGCTTCCGTCCCAGGGTTGGTATGAGCGCAGGACCTGTGATGACGTCGCGGTCACACGACCGTGACGTCATGGCAGGTCCTTCTCCCATACCATCTTTGCCACCAGAACCTGCAACGGAAGAAGGCGGCTGGCGCGAGCGACTACGGAGGGTGAGTGAGTATAGCAGGTTTTTTTTTATTATTATTTTTAACATTACATTTTTTACTATTGATGCCGCATAGGCAGCGTCAATAGTAAAAAGTTGGGGACACACAGGGTTAATAGCGGCGGTAACGGAGTGCGTTACCCGCGGCATAACGCGGTCCGTAACCGCCGGCATTAACCCTGTGTTAGCGGTGACCGGAGGGGAGTATGCGGGCGACAGGCACTGACTGCGGGGAGTAAGGAGCGGCCATTTTCTTTGGTCGCGGCAGCCATGACAGGCAGCTGGCGAGACCAATCAGCGAATGAGTAACCGTGACAGACAGAAGGACAGACAGACGGAAGTGACCCTTAGACAATTATATAGTACTGTAGATATATATATATATATATATATATCAGTTTCACCTATATAATGTGTGTACAGCAGTCACAGTATCACAAACAATATATAAGTGATACTACAACTATACACATCAGTCGCAGTATCAATTATATATTGTATATACAGTAGTTTCAATGTGATATATATTCAGCAGTCGCGGTGTCTCCTATGTACATCAGCCTTGGTGTCTCTTATGTGATGTATGCATCATAACATATAAAATTAAGACAGCATTATAATATGTATATAATCTACTATATACTTGTCTAAGGGTCACTACCGTCTGTCTGTCCTTCTGTCACGGTTATTCATTCGCTGATTGGTCTCGGCAGCTGCCTGTCATAGCTGCCGCGAACAATCAGCGACGGCCACAGTCCAGAAAAAAAATGGCCGCTCCTTCACCACAGTCAGTGCCCGGCGTCTGCATAGTCCCCTCCGGTCAGTGCTCACACAGGGTTAATGGCAGCGTTGACCGCGGTGTAACGCACTCGGTTAACGCTGCTATTAACCCTGCTATTAACCCTGTGTGACCACCTTTTTACTATTGATGCTGCCTATGCGGCATGAATAGTAAAAATATCTAATGTTAAAAATAATAAAAAAATAAAAAATAGTTACATACTCACCCTCCGGTGGCCCCCCGGATCAGGAACCGGCCTTTTCCGCTCCGCGCGATATCCCGGTGACCGCTGCATGCATTGCGGTCTTGCGAGATGATGACGTCTCGTGAGACCGCTACGTCATCATCGCGCAAGACCGCAATGCAATCTTCAGACCGAACCGCGCGACAAGCATCGGGAAGCGGCCGCTTCGATCCGGAGGCTCCAGGAGGTGTGTATGTAACTTTTTATTTTAATTCTTTTTTTTTTTTTTACAGGGATATGGTGCATACTACGTGACTGTGCTGTATATTACGTGGCTCTGCTGTATACTACATGGCTCTGTGTTGTATACTACGTGGCTCTGTGCTGTATACTACGTGACTGTGCTGTATACTACGTGACTGTGTACTGTATACTATGTGGCTCTGTGCTGTATACTACGTGGCTCTGTGCTGTGTACTACGTGGCTGGGCAATATACTACGTGGACATACATATTCTAGAATACCCGATGCGTTAAAATCGGGCCACCATCTATTGTGTGTATATATATGTATATATATATATATATATATATATATTTATTATGTTTATATGGTGTAGAGAAGTTTATATAGTGTGGCGCTATGTATATATTATGGAATTCACACTATATATACACTGCCACATCTCTATACTATATAATATATACACCGCTCTATATTCCTTAACACAGTATATAATATGCAGCTGTGTATATAATAGATTGTAGTATACTGTATATACTCGTGTATAAAGCCGAGTTTTTCAGCATATTTTTTGTGTGCTGAAAACGCCCCCCTCGGCTTATACACGAGTCATTGTCACAGAAAGATGGAGAGGGAGCAGCGGGTCACAGAGGCAAGAGCCGGCGGCTGAGGCTAAAGCCTTTGCCGCTGCTAAAGTGAAATTAATATTCATTGCGCTGGCAGTGAATATTCATTTCTCATACAGTGTGCACAGCCACAGCTGCCGGCTTCCAGCACACATCCTACTTACCTTCCCTGCGCACCCTCGCTGAATCTCGTTCCGGGGCCAGCAGCGCTTCAGGCCGAGCGTTCATGTGTCCTCCGCTCATTAAGGTAATGAGTATTCACCTCTCTCCATTCCCATAGGTGTGGGTAAATATTCATTACCTTAATGAGCGGGGGACACGTGATTGCCCAGCCATAGGAGCTGCTGGCACCAGAACAAGATGCTGCGAGGGCATGCAGGGAAGGTAAGTAGGATGTGTTTTTTTTTTTAATAGGAACCATGCATACAAGAACAGGGATAAGGAGCCATGCATACAAGGACGGGGATAAGGAGCCATGCATACAAGGACGGGGATAAGGAGCCATGCATACAAGGATGGGGATAAGGAACCATGCATACAAGGACGGGGATAAAGAACCATGCATACAAGGACGGGGATAAGGAGCCATGCATACAAGGACGGGGATAAGGAGCCATGCATACAAGAATGGTGATAAGAAGCCCATGCATAAAAAGATGGGGATAAGGAGCAATGTATACAAGGACGGGGATAAGGAGCCATGCAAACAAAGACAGGGATAAGTAGCCATGCATACAAGGATGGGGATAAGGAGCCATGCATACAAGGATGGGGATAAGGAGCCATGCATACAAGGATGGGGATGAGGAGCCATGCATACAAGGATAGGGATGTGGGGACAATGTATACCCAGCTTATACTCGAGTCAATAAGTTTTCCCAGTTTTTTGTGGCCAAATTAGGTGCCTCTGCTTATACTCGGGTCGACTTATACTCGAGTATATACGGTATATTGTGGAGCTATGTATACTTCTACTGGCCTGCATAAATGGTGTAATTTTCAGTATCTATTATTATTATGTATGTGTGTGTATCTATCTAGCTATCATTCCGATTAATTGTGAGAAAACTAGCGGACTCTTTATTAGTTCATGTGGCAACGTTTCGGATCCATAACTGAACATTTCTCTGATATGGAAGTGAAATGTTGCCACATGGGCTAATAAAGAGTATAAAAAAACAATCTGTTCCATTTTCTTCGACAAAAGTGGTATGATTTTCTTCTCAAATCGGATGCCATATTCTACTGTGATTCCACCCTAATTAGGAACAATTAGAGGAAAAGTATAATAGAAACATATGCACCACTTCTGCATTTATCACCCACTCCTGGTTTTGGCTTACTAATACTGAGGTGAAACACTGACCAAGTCTGAGCATGTGACTTTGGCCTTATTCTGCATATATACACTGCACAGTACCACTCCTCCTGTCCTGTATATATACACTGCACAGTACCACTCCTCCTGTATATATACACACTGCACAGTACCACTCCTCCTGTCCTGTATATATACACTGCACAGTACCACTCCTCCTGTCCTGTATATATATCCTGCACAGTACCACTCCTCCTGTCCTGTATATATACACTGAATATATCTATCTATCTCGCATGTTTGCCGTCACAAGACCACATGTTCCCGGAGCAGGCACCGGAGAATCCTCACAGCGCACAGTGCGCACGATATGAGGATTCACACATAGTGACTGTAGACATGTAGCTTAAGATCCGACAACCCCTTTGAGGATCGGCCGCTACTCAGGGGCCACTGCTGTGTACTTGCCCCCCAGGCTAAAATTTGGCAGTCAGCCCCTGTCTGTGAGGAAGGTGCACGTGGAGATATTATGTTGCCTTAATCAAAATGTGGTGGTCCCGATGTCAGAGAGCGCTCAACACCAGCAGGTGTTTCCACTTGCAAATGTACGGACGACCTGCCAATCACATTTGCTGTTGCGGATAAAGAGGTGTAAGGTTTGCATCCAAAACCATGTGCGACTGCTTTCCTCACAGTCCCAGAGGATGAAGAGGCCACGCATGCACTTGATGGGGCAGACGGTGGTTGGTCCGGCCCACTAGGCCACATTGTAGCACAGTGAGCTTCCCACTGCAACTTATGCCTCATATTCATATGACGGTTCATGCATGAAGTACTCAAACTATTCATTTTTTACTGAGATTTTGTTGACAAATCTTACAGACAACATGAGTTGGGTCATCCTTTGCAATTTTAAAAAATGCCCAGGCTTTGCAAGGGTTAGAGCCCTTGAGACGTGAAGAGCCACCACGACTTGTACTCAGAGGCGCAGTTGTGGTTGAGGATGCAGTTGTTGTTGTGCTTCCAGTACTCGGTCTCTGTCCAGGAAGGCGCAACCTAACCTCATTGTCACTAGCATCCTCCTCCACCTCCTCTGCTGACCTCATGGACTGGAGGACTGTGGGTTGACAGTAAGTGGGGTCTCAAACCTCGCCATCATCACCCTGTGTGTTCTTACACCCGTCGTCCTCAGAGCCACCTCTTCCTGCCCTGACCGAAAAGTCAAGTTTTTGTTCTAATCAGGTATCTCAGTCTCATCATCATCTTCCTCATTGTCTCCACCAACAGGAGTTAGAGTTTGGGAACGAGGGTCTACATTATGCTCAGAACCTTCTTCATCTGAGCCTGGATCCGACTCACAAAGATTCTGGGCATCAGTGCAGATCATTTCCTTTTCTGGATTCAGAGAAGCTCTGGAGCAGACCTCTGATTCCCAGGCTAGAGTATGAGTAAACAGCTCTGCATACTCAACCATCTGTGTTACCCCTTACTCAGACGGGTGGCAGAAGATTTGGGAGCTGTGAGGAAGCAAGTGCGATTGGGGTGACACCCCTGAGGACGTGAGTATTTGTGATGTTGAGGTGGAGGAGAGCCCACTTGAAGGAGCACTTGATATCCGTTCAACCACCTGCTCTTTTTATGCCTCATCTGGAATTTGTAGCGATGCTCGTAAGGATGGTCGTACGAAAGGGATCATATCAGATTGTCCACGAAAAGAAGTAGACATCTTACTTTGGCTGGAAGATGGTCTTTCTTCTGAAGATGTTACTGTTGCTTTACCACCTACCCCACGGACACAACCTTTTTTTCCCTTTCCAACATGCCTATTCCCCTTTCCACCAGCAGCAGGCCTTTTGCCACTCATTTTGGTGCTTAACTAATTGTCAACTCTGTAGTTGTTGGAAACCGAGCAGAGCTGAGTGGCCAAACTGTGGTACTAGCGCAAAAGGATTTACTGGGTTAGATGCAGTAAAAAAATTTTAGATACACATGCGATGTAGCTAGCTTCACAGGCGGGCTTCTCAGATGACTACCAGACAATGCTACTAGCCCAAAAGGATTGGCTGAGCTAGATTACACCAAATGCTGTGACAAACACTTGCACAGCACTGATACAGAACTGCCTGGAAAAAAGTGCTATGAACTGCTGCAACCTACCCTGAAAAGGGCTGATATTACAACTAGTCCCAACTCCCTAAACCTATCTCTCTCTATATAACTGCAAATTTGCTCGCAATTCACAATCTTATGCTGTAAAGCGCCCTCAGCAGCGGTGCCATCTAACACTAAGCTGCAGCAGTGAGGAAATGGTGGTGACGGGGAAAATGGCTGGTTCTTATAGGGCAAGGAGGACATGTGACATACACAGCCAATGACACATGCCCTTGCTTGTGTGCATCACATACACTTTGCTGTGTGTGTGTGTGTGTGTGCACTGCTGATAGGCTAAAATACTGCACCGCCCCACTGTTAATTCGGGAAAATAAATGGAGATCGGCATTATTTCAGCACAGATCTATCCCCCGCCCCCCGCACACTATACACTGAAACAGTCTATTAACATTGATAAACAGTTGTAATGTGAAAATCAAGTTAGGCTTTTGGTGAATGAACAGTTATCGAACAGAAACTCGAACAGACAAATTTTAAGCAAATTGTTCGAATGACTCGAGCACCACCCAAAATAGCTTCAATTTGAAATTGGCGAACAGTTCGACTCGAACACCACTCATCTCTAGTTATAATTCCACCATCGGCACTAAAAACCCTCTCTGACAGAACGCTAGCAGCAGGGCAGGCCAGGACCTCCAAGGTTTAGAGAGCCAGTTCATGCCACGTGTCCAGCTTGGATACCCAATAATTAAAAGACACAGCGGAATCATGGAGGACGTTTGTGCGATCTGCAAAGTACTCCCTCACCATCTTCCCAAATATTGCACTTCTTGTGACAGCACCCCCTGCCTCTGTGCCGCCACGATGGGAGGGTCTGAGAAAACTGTCCCAGAACTTGGCCATTGTTCCCCTGCCTGAGCTGGATTGTACTTCTGTCTCTCTCGCTTGGAGTCCTTGGTTGTACAGCAAACTCTGATGTCTACTGCCAGCTTTCTCACATGGGAATTTTCTAAGTAATTCTGCTACAAGGGCCCTGAGGTACTGCAACATTTTAGTGCATGTCTCTGCCTCAGGCAGAAGAGATTGAAAGTTCTCCATGTAGCATGGGTCTAGAAGTGTCACCAACCAGTAATGAGCATCACCCAAAATTTTGATAATCTGAGGGTCACGTGAAATGCAGACCAACATAAAATCAGCCATGCGTGCCAGACTGCTAACAGGCAAGACTTCCGTGTCCTCACCAATAGGATGACTGACCATGCTGTCCTCCTCCTCATCCTCCCTGTCCTCAGGCCATCCCTGCTGAACAGAAGCTAATACAGATGTGTTTGTAGCACCATCTATAGTGCATGAAACTCCTTGGCTGAGTGTAATCCCCCTGTATGTTTCCTTGCTCTATGTCCTCGTGCTCCACCTGCAATGCATCCTCTTTGATTGTGAGCAGAGTTGTTCAGAATGCTGAGATGCAGGATGGTGATGCTAATTATGGCATCATTACCGCTCACCATCTTGGTGAATTTCTCAAAGTTTTGAAGGATGTTACATATGTCTGACATCCATGTCCACTCATGAGGTCTTATGTGTGGTGTCTGACCTGAAATTCAACAGCCTTGTTGATGTTGGTAGTCAACAACGGCCCTCTTCTGCTCACAAATCCTTTCCAACATATGCAGCGTAGAGTTCCAGCAAGTGGGGACATCACACAACACTTGGTGAGTTGGAAGCTGAAACTGCTACTGCAGAAAACATTGAACCACGAGGTTAAGCACATGGGCAAAGCAAGGTACGTGTGTGAACTCACCTTGCCTCAGAGCCGCCACCAGGTTACAGCCACTGTCACACATGACCATGCCTGGCTGTAGGTTCAGCGGTGTCATCCAAACATCTGACTGCTCTTTCAGTGCTGTCCACAACTTTTCTGCATTGTGCGGTTTGACACCTAGGCAGATTAGCTTTAGCACAGCCTGTTGCTGCTTGGCTGAGGCAGTGCTTCCAGCTTCTGACTGATGTGTTGATTTCAGACATGGAGGATAAAGAGGAGGAGGTGGTGCAGGAGCTGTAGACTGTGGGGGCAACCCTGTGACATAGGGCCAGCAATCCTCGGCGTGGGAGGATGTGTTCCATCCCAAGATCCGACTGGGTCCTGGCTTCCACTATGTTAACCCAGTGTGCCGTCATTGAGATGTACCATCCATTGCCACAAGCACTTGTCCTCGTGTCCATGGTTAGGTGGACTTTCCCGGTAACAGCATTGTGGAGGGCACAGCTAAAGCTGTGGGACACCTGCTGGTGTAATGCCGGTACGGCACGCCGAGAGAAATAGTGGTGACTGGGGACCGAGTACCTTCGGAAGGCCGCCGCCATGAGGTTGCGGAAGGCTTCCATCTCAACAAGCCTAAAAGGCAGCATTTCTAGCGCAAGCAGAAGAGAAATATTAGAATTGAGGACTGTGGGGCATTGGCTGGGTATTTCCGCTTGTGTACCAAAGACTGGGTTATAGACAACTGAATGCTGTGCTGGGACAAGGACGTGGACATGCTTGCTGATGGTGCTGCTTGACTGTGGGCCACATCAGGTGCAGGGCTGGAGGCATCTTCACATGCACGGTGTCCTGGGGATTGTCTTCTATGCAAATCAGTGGAAGAAGCAGTGGTGTGACCAGCAGGCTGTGGTCCTGGAGCCTGAGGTTTGGCCCACAAAGTCGGGTGCTTTGCTTGCATGTGCCTGATTATGCTGGTGGTGGTCAGGCTGGTTGTTTTGCTACCCTTTCTGATGCGGCATGGTTGGTGCTGCAAATGGCCTGTTTGGGGTTATCGGCAAAGTCTTTAAAAAAATAGCCAGACTCGGAAAGATCTCCTTGGTGGAATGGCATCTTCACTCATGTTGGTGTTACGGGGAACCGATGCACGCCTTCTCTCTGTGGCCACCACACTGCTTCTTCCTGCCTGTTGGGGGTATATGCCTCCTTCCCCATTTGTGCTGCTGTCCTCGCTATGCATGTCCTTCTGCCAGGTTGGGTCAGTCACTATGTCATCCACCCCCTCGTCTTCCACATCCGCACCCTGCTCCTGCTCCTGACTTTCTAGCAATTGTGTATCATCATCGTCCACCTCTTGTGACACTTTCCCACCATCGCCTTCATGGGACCGGGGCTGGTTAAAACTTTGGGCAGCTCTACATGCGATCTCATCTTTCCCCACTTCAAGTTGACCGGCAGAGATTTCTGAATCTTGAAATGGAAAACTGAACAGCTCTTCAGAGTGTCCAAGTGTAACGATTATAGTGGTACACTCAGGAATCTATTGGCTTGAGACAAATAAGGCAACAAAACCAAAGTGCAATGTAAAGTCTGTATTGTTCAAAAAACACAGGTGCAAGGTGTGAGCAAGTCCAAACACAGCAAACAAGATGATATCAGGAGAAGTGCCTTAGCAGTTCTGCTGCAAGCAAAGTCAGTGTTCATATGCATAAACATGGGTGCAGCATGTGCACAACAGTTCAAGTAAATAGCAAACGAGGTCCTTCTTAGGAGTAGTTCAGTGCAGCCCTGCTGTGGGCAAAGTCTTATGGGTGTAGCACCCTCTGTGGTGCAGCAGATAATCAGACACAGTTCATACTAGGTTTGGCAGTCATTAGAAAAGAGTCCAGAAGCAGTGCAGAGATTTGAGTCCAGAAACAGACAAACTGGCAGCGGATACCAAACTAGATTGGCTGTAGCAGTCAGAGCTTACGTGTCCTAGCAGGCAGGAGAAGATTGCAGATAGACACAGGCAAAAACAGCTTGCTGCACAAAGACCACTGAGAGCTGAGCAGGTTGGCTGAGGAGGAGGAGCCAAAGAATCTGAAGAGGAAAGTCTCTTGTAGCACAAGCCAGGAATACTAGCAGAATACACAAGCAAAGAGTTGGATGTGAACCAGGGTTATAAAGACAGGGAAGGCGGATCACATGAGCAGAAGCGAGGCAGCAAACGCCATCTTGGAAAAGGGTGAAAAGTACCACAAATGAAACAGGGAATCCAGAGTCCTGACATTACTCCCTCCTTAACAGCGGCCTCAGGACGATCCTGGACCTGGTTTCCCAGGAGTCCTCCCCAGGTGGATACCCCTGCCATCTTATTAGATACTGAAGTCGATTCCTGTGAATCCTGGAATCGATGATCTCTTCCACCAAGAATTGTTCCTGCCCGTCTACCAGTACAGCTTGTGGAGGGGGCACACTGCGTCCCTGAAATTTATTAGGAAAGACAGGTTTCAATAGAGAGACATGAAATACTGGATGTACCTGCATAGTCCTTGGCAGCTTTAGACGGCAGGCCACAGAGCTCACGATACCGCTGATCTTGAAAGGACCGATGAACTTCTGTCCCAGTTTCTGTGAGGGAACGTTCAGTCTTAGATTCTTAGTGGATAACCACACTGAGTCTCCTACCTTAAACATGGGTGCTGGCTTCTGGAATCTATCAGCTGATTTCTTGTAACTTTCCTGGGCTGAGGTTAGAGATTCCTTAAGGACTTCTAGATTCTCCCTCATAGTAATCAACATCTCCTCCACTGCCAGAACTGGAACATCAATTGGAGATCTAGGAAAGATGCTCGGATGATAATCTAGATTAGTGAAGAAAGGAGTTACCATAGTAGAGGCCCTCTGAGAATTGTTGTAGGAGAATTCTGCTAAAGGAAGTAGCGCCAACCAATCATCCTGAAGATGGCAGATGTAGCATCGCAGATATTGCTCCAAAGTCTGATTGGCTCGCTCGGTCTGACCATTCGTCTGAGGATGATATGCAGAAGAAAGATGAACATTAATATTAAGTGCAGCACAAAACCCCTTCCAGAATCTTGATGTGAATTGTACTCCACGGTCAGAGATGACATCATCTGGGACCCCATGCAGCCAAAAAATATTCTGAATCACTAAGTTCAGTCTCTTTCGCCATGGGGAGGCCGGCACAAGGAACAAAATGAGTAGCCTTAGTCAGACGATCAACCACCACTAGGATTGTATTCATACCATCAGAAGTAGGAAGATCCACATTGAAGTCCATAGAAATTGAGCCCCATGGGCGAGATGGAACTGGTAGTGGTCGAAGTAGACCCGTAGGAGAAGCACGAGGAGTCTTATAATGAGCACATACCTCACAAGAAAGAACATAGTCTTTAGTGTCCTTCAGGCAAGTTGGCCACCAGAAGAATCGGCTCAGGAATTCTTGTGTCTTCTGTACCCCCCCTATGACCAGCCAACTTGGAGTCATGTACCAACTTGAGAATCTACAGACGTACGGCCTCAGGGATGTAGATACGTTGGTCACAGAACCACAAGCCTCTCTTAAGGACAAGATTGAGATCCACAGGTGGGTTAGCAAGACATAAATCACCATCATAGGCCTCCTTGATCTGCGTCCACAGGTCCGGATCATGGATTACTCCGATGAAGTTGGCATCCGATAAAATGGTCTTGGGTGGGGCTCCAGGTACGGAATCCGCAGAATGGATTCGGGACAAAGCATCAGCCTTCCCATTACGAGAACCTGGACGGTACGAAATCACAAAATTAAATTGGTTTAAACATAAACTCCACCGAGCCTGACGTGGAGATAGACATTTAGCAGATCTGAGGAACTCTAAATTGTGGTGATCGGTCAGCACAATGATCTGTTGTGCGGCCCCTTGCAGATGGTGCCTCCATTCCTTGAAGGCTGCAATAATCACCAGAAGTTCCTTATATCCCACGTCGTAGTTCCTCTCTGCAGGGGAAAGCCTACGGGAAAAGAAAGCACAAGGATGTAACAGGGCCTTATCTCCAGTTCTTTGAGAGAGAATGGCCCCCAATGCCCAATCAGAAGCGTCCACCTCCACGATGAAAGGTATGGCTGGATCCGGATAAATCAAGAGCGGAGCTGAAGTGAAACATGATTTCAGCCGATCAAAGGCTTCCTGAGCCTGTAAAGACCATTTAAAAGGATTTCTCCTTCTTAGTCAGAGAAGTGATGGGACGGACAATCTCTGCAAATTTCTATAGACGTTTTATCTGAAATTTTTCAAAGCCGATAAAGCGTTGAACCTCTAACATTTTTGGGTGCCGGCCAATCAAGGATTGCTTGAATCTTACCAGATTCCATGTTTATCCCTTGAGGAGAGATGACATACAATTCTTGGGGTATTTCAGAACGATGGAAATCACACTTCTCTGGTTTGATATAATGATGGTTTTCTTGCAAACGTCTCAAAACCACCTTGACGTGTTCTTGATGTTCCTGTAGAGAATCAGAAAAAAATTTGATGTCATCCAGATAGATTACGACAAACTGGTCCAGTAAATCTCTAAAGATATCATTGGCAAGATGTTGAAAGGTTGCAGGGGCATTGCACAGCCCAAAAGGCATCACCAAGTATTCAAAGTGTCCATATCGACATCTGAAAGCAGTCTTCCATTCATCACCAGGACGTATACGTATCAGATTGTATGCCCCGCGAAGATCCAATTTAGAAAATACCTTGGCATGACGGACTCTCTCCAATAGCTCTGGAATCAAAGGATATCTCTTCCGGATAGTCACTTGTTGAGTTCCCGATAGTCAATACAGGGTCTCAGAGTCCCATCCTTCTTCACAAAAAAAAAAAAAATAATAATAATATAGGCGCCCCTGCTGGTGAGGAAGAAGGACGTATAAAGCCCTTAGCCAAATTCTCATCTATATACTCCTTCAAAGCTTGGAGTTCAGGAGCCGCTAATGGATAAATATTGCTGAAAGGAATGGCTGCCCCCGGAAGCAGTTCAATAGGACAATCATAAGACCTGTGTGGTGGAAGCTGATCTGCCTTCTTCTTACCACAGATATCCGAGAAATCCTTATACACAGAAGGTAAAGTTAATACCGGTTCTGGAGGTTCCGAATCCAGGGACTTTGGTAGAGTCTCTGTTAATCTTGAATCAATTCTTGTTGGAAATGTAATCTCTCTGGTCTCCCAGTTGATTGTTGGATTCTGTGAACGCAGCCAGGGAATGCCTAGAATCACAGGAAAATGAGAAGAAATTAATAATAAGCAGAGCTGCTCCTGACGATCTGGCTCCAATACAATGGTAATAGGTACTGTCTCCTGATTGACAGGCCCAGAGACTAAAGGTGACCCATCCACTGTCTCCATGGCAATTGGGGAAGCTCTATGCAGAATATCTATACCATGTTTCTTGGGAAAAGCAATGTCCATGAAATTATCCCTTGCACCAGAGTCAATCATGGCTGCACTAGAGATCCACTGTCCAGAGCATAAAACTTTTATAGGAAGTGAACAGTGAGAACTCCTCTCCTTCTGCTCAGTAGAAGAAGTAGTCATTGAGAGTGCATGGAAAACAGCATTCACTGGTAGACTAAATTCAGAGACATCTGACTCAGCGTCACAGTTATATTCTCCTACTGCTGCTAACACCTTGTTAGGCCGCTTGGGACAATTGATCAGAAAGTGGTCAGATTGGCTGCAATAGAAGCATAGACTCTCACAGAAGTGGTGTTCCCGGCATTCATTACTCTCACGCTTCTGCACTGAGTCAATTTGCATAAGCACCACCTCAGACTCCCGAGTGGCTTTACCTGCAGGTTCCTTGGGAGAAAAGGAATAGTTAGACATGCGATTAAATACTGCCATTTTCTCTTTTCTCCACTCAGTAGGGTGAATATCAATGCGTACACAATGTTGAATATAGGTTTCTAGTTCTTGTAGTGACTCAGAACGAGCTAGCTCTTCCTTTATAACACTAGACAGACCTCTTGAAAATAGGCAACTGTGCATAACAATCCCAATTGGTATCAACTGCTAACCTTCTAAAATCAGTGGCATATTCACTCCCCATTCCCTCAGCGTATCCAGTTCAAATTGCTAATACTGACCTACAAAGCCATCCACAACCTGTCTCCTCCATATATCTCTGAACTAATCTCTCGATATCTTCCCTCGCGTGATCTCCGGTCCTCCCAAGACCTCCTTCTCTTCTCCACACTTATTCGCTCCTCATCCAATCGCATCCAAGACTTCTCACCGAATATCCCCCATCCTCTGGAACTCTCTGCCCCAACACATCCGACTATCAACCACAGTCGGATCCTTCAGACGGAACCTGAAAACTCATCTCTTCAGGAAAGCCTGCAGCCTGCACTAACACCGCTGCTGCCTCATCACTATCGAAGCTACCGCCTCACCAACACCGGAGCTACCGCCTCACCAACACCGGAGCTCCTGCAACCCTCAACCTACTGTCTCCTTCCCCATAATCCTGTAGAATGTAAGCCCGCAAGGGCAGGGTCCTCGCCCCTCTGTATCAGTCCGTCATTGTTAGTTTGTTTACTGTATGTGATATTTGTAACTTGTATGTAACCCCTTCTCATGTACAGCACCATGGAATCAATGGTGCTATATAAATAAATAATAATAATAATCAATTACTGAACGTTTACCCTGGCGTAAAGACAGTAAGGCAGTATCAGCAGAGGCACGACGGTTAGGATCATCGAACATTAAGGCCATAGCAGCTAAAAAGGCTTCCAAGACATTTAGGCTATGTGCACACGTTGAGGAATTCATGCAGAAAATTCCTGTGAAAAACCGGACATTTTCTGCAAGAAATCCGCAAGAAAACCGCATGCGTTTTTGCCGCAGTTTTTTACGGACACTTCCCAATGCATTTTGTAGTGGGAAATCCGCAAAATTAATGAACATGCTGCGTTTTTTACCGCGATGCGTTTTTTTTTGCGGAAAAAAAAACGCATAATGTGCACAAAACATGCGGAATTCATTCTAAATGATGGGATGCTTATTGTATGCGTTTTTTTGCGGTTTTACCATAGCGTTTTTATCGGGAGAAACTGCAAAAAAACCGCAACGTGTGTACACAGCCTTAGACGTAGGTCACGAGACTCGATCATTGGATTCGCCCAGGCAGTGCTCGTGATGTCAATAACATAATTATACACACCTTAGAACGATCAGTGAGAAAACGGTCGGTGTGCACATCAAAATACAACATACATTGGTTTATAAAGCCACGAAATTTGTCACAATCGCCATTGTATCTAAATGGTGGCAGCTTAGGAGGACTGGATGCCTACGGTTGCCCTGGGGCGTGAGACCGCCTGAGTGTCCATCTGAGCACTTAAGTCCTGAAAGGCCTGTCCATACTGAGACTCCATGCTCTTAAATTTATTTTCACGGGAGTCCATGCGAGTACTCAAATCCTGCAGAGTCTGTCCAAACACCTGCTGATTAAGTTCTAAGCCTCCCACCTTACACTGCAGAGTGCCCACCTCCTTTTGCAGAGATCTCATCATAGAGAACAATTGTTCCAACTTAGGGTCAGTAGCCATTGTCTCAGCAGATACCTTATTTGGCTTGTGTATCCTGAAACGATTATAGTGGTACACTCAGGAATCTATTGGCTTGAGACAAATAAGGCAACAAAACCAAAGTGCAATGTAAAGTCTGTATTATTCAAAAAACACAGGTGCAAGGTGTGAGCAAGTCCAAACACAGCAAACAAGATGATATCAGGAGAAGTGCCTTAGCAGTTCTGCTGCAAGCAAAGTCAGTGTTCATATGCATAAACATGGGTGCAGCATGTGCACAACAGTTCAAGTAAATAGCAAACGAGGTCCTTCTTAGGAGTAGTTCAGTGCAGCCCTACTGTGGGCAAAGTCTTATGGGTGTAGCACCCTCTGTGGTGCAGCAGATAATCAGACACAGTTCATACTAGGTTTGGCAGTCATTAGAAAAGAGTCCAGAAGCAGTGCAGAGCTTTGAGTCCAGAAACAGACAAACTGGCAGCGGATACCAAACTAGATTGGCTGTAGCAGGCAGAGCTTACGTGTCCTAGCAGGCAGGAGAAGATTGCAGATAGACACAGGCAAAAACAGCTTGCTGCACAAAGACCACTGAGAGCTGAGCAGGTTGGCTGAGGAGGCGGAGCCAGAGAATCTGAAGAGGAAAGTCTCTTGTAACACAAGCCAGGAATACTAGCAGAATGCACAAGCAAAGAGTTGGATGTGAACCAGGGTTATAAAGACAGGGAAGGCGGATCACATGAGCAGAAGCGAGGCAGCAGACGCTATCTTGGAAAAGGGCGAAAAGTACCACAAATGAAACAGGGAATCCAGAGTCCTGACACCAAGTGTGGGATCAGTTGTCTCAGGGCACTCGGCATGGTGGGAGGAAGAAGGATCAGGGTGAGGAATATCCTGGCCACACACACGGCTACTCAGACTAGACCGTGTGGAAGACAAGGTGGTGGTGGTGGCGGCTAAGTGACTGGAAGCATTATCTGCTATCCAACCAACAATCGTTTCACACTGCTCTGGCTTCAATAGTCATGTGCTGCAGTCCTCTAGAAACTGGGACAGGAAGGTCAAGCGAAGATGTGGGTCTTTGTTGTTGCCCACGGCCTCATCCTCTGGATGCACCATCAGCATCACGTCCACTTCCCCATCCCTTGCCCCTTGCCTTGCCCATTTTAAATGGACTACTGCACTATTTCAAATGCTCAACACAAATGTCATTATTAGTAGTGAAATTATATGTGATCAGTATGCCTGCAAATCTACGATTTTTCAAAGCCAAACACCAGGCAGGCCTCAGTCTGACCTAACAGACTGTATTCAATTTTTTTTTTAAGTTAATTTATGCGAAATAGCGCTGTATAGGATTTGAGTATCTCACAGACAAAAAATAAGTACACCGGCCTCCAATGCTTAAACTTGGAGCAGAGACATATGACGGCTGCAACAGAAATACCACACTGGCAAATCTGTGGCCTTTCATTTTTTTTTAGGCTAAATAGGGCTGTATAGAATGTGAGTATCACACAGCCAAAAAATAAGTACACCGGCCTCCAATGCCAAAACTTGAAGCAGACATATATGACGGCTGTAACAGAAATACCACATTGGCAAATCTGTGGGCTTTCAATTTTTTTTTAGGCACAATAGTGCTGTAAAGAATTTGGCTCTCAGTCAGCCCAAAAAAAAAAAATGGCCTACAGTGACCAAACTTGGAGCACGCAGATATATGAGGCCTTTTTCAGTGAGTTTAAACCACCAAAAAAAAAAAAAAATGGGCACAAGGGTAGCACACACAACTATGCTACGTATGCCTGACAAACTATAATTTTTACACACGTCTCAGTCTGACATAAAAAACTTTATATATATTTTTTTTGGGGGGGGGGAATTTTGGGGAAAAAAAAGGTATATAGACCGTAAATAAGCTGCAGCAGCAGGCAGGTATGGAGCTTTGGGAAGCATGCAGTGGGTCCAATGGACGCACATACAGTGCCTGCAGGCCTTGCACTGATGTGGATATGCTGTGCCCTGCCTGCCTAGCACTGCAATATTGGGACCTACGCATTAGCCCTTAAAAGGACTATTGGTTTCTCAGGAGTTGTGGATGTAAGAGTTGCAGACCTACACTACCTCTAAAACCACGATTCTGACACTATTTCAGCATCAGCTCTCCCTGCTCTCGCTGAAACAGGAACATAATGCGGCAAGCAGGGCGGCGCCAGGTTTCTTAGGCCAGGTTCACACTTGTGTTATGCAGGCCGTTCACCAAATCCGTTAAACGGACTGCACTAACGCAAGTACCAACTTTGGCACTGCGCTAGCGCAGATGGAGCATCTGCTAGCTCCATCTGCGCTAGCAGTAACAGACCCGGAAACGCTGCAGCCCGCGTCTCGGGTCCGTCACTCAATGACAGCACATCGCTAGCGCACCTCCATTGTGGGCATGCGCTAGCGATGCGTTCGCCATTGCCAGTAATGGCGGTGTTAACAGACTATGTTACACCGCGTTATGCCACGGTGTGACCTAGTCCATTAAACGGGTTCACACGCGCAGTGTGAACCCAGCCTTATACTCGGGATGATGCTGTGTGGCCCAGCCAATCACTGCACGAACACAACAAAGATGGCTGCAGCATTTCATGGCCAGGCAGATGGGGTCTCTATAGTCCATCAAAACTGCTGGGTGGAGAATGCAGTTATCGCCGAAAAATCCTGGAAATGCTCGCTGCTCGCCGAGTACCCCGAGTACCCTGATACTCGAGCGAGTAACGAGTAGTGGTGTACACGTTCGCTCATCACTGCTCAATATGTATTGAAATTATTTACATAAATAGAATTTCTTAATGACACAAGTCTTATTCCATTAAATGTGTGATGCCTATGGTAAAAAGCCATGCAGTCTTCTCCATACTCTGTAAATCCAGATTCCCTCCTTCTATATAAATGTATTAGGGTCATTTATTGTAAGGGACATTTTTAAAGTCACTTTTCTTTGTCGCTGCATTGCTGACTTTTTCTAAAAATGAATTATTATTATTAGTTATTATTATAACACCATTTATTCCATGGCACTTTACATGTGAGGAGGGGTATACATAATAAAATCAGGTACAATAATCTTGAACAATACAAGTCACAACTGGTATAGGAGGAGAGAGGACCCTGCCCGCGAGGGCTCACAATCTACCAGTGATGGGTGAGGATGCAGTAGGTGAGGAAAGAGCTGGTCGTGCAGCGGTTGGTCGATCGGTGGTTACTGCAGGTTGTAGGCTTGCCGGAAGAGGTAGGTCTTCAGGTTCTTTTTGAAGGTTTCGGTGGTAGGTGAGTCTGATATGTTGTGGTAGAGTTCCAGAGTAGGGGTGATGCGTGAGAGAAATCTTGTATGCGATTGTGGGAAGAGGAAATAAGAGGGGAGTAGAGAAAGAGATCTTGTGAGGATCGGAGGTTGCATGCAGGAAATTACTGGGAGACGAGGTCACAGATGTATGGAGGAGACAGGTTGTGTTGTGGATGGCTTTGTATGTCATGGTTAGGCTTTTGTACTGGAGTTTCTGGGTAATGGGGAGCCAGTGAAGGGATTGACAGAGGGGAAAGGCCTGGGAATAATGGGGGGACAGGTGGATTAGTCGAGCAGCAAAGTTTAGAATAGATTGGAGGGGTACGAGAGTGTTAGAGGGGAGGCCACAGAGCAGGAGGTTACAGTAGTCAAGGCGGGAGATGATGAGGGCATGGACTAGGGTTTTTGCAGATTCTTGGTGTAGGAAGGTACGGATCCATTAAATATTTTTGAGTTGAAGGCGGAAGGAAGTGGAAAGGGCTTGGATATGCGGTTTGAAGGAGAAATAAGTGTCAAGGATTACCCCGAGTCAGCGAGCTTGTGGGACTGGGGAGAGTGGGCAGCCGTTTACTGTAATGGATAGGTTCGTTGGGGGGTCACGTGAAAAAGTCACATGTCATTCATTTTGTTGAAACCTCAACTGCATAGTTAGCTGCAGTTTTGAAAAGTGACCTTAGTGTTGCAAATTCACAAAAGATTTCATCGTTTAATGTAAAAATAATGTGCAACAAAATTTGAGATTTAAAAAATATATATAAATTCGCGCACAACGAGATCAAAGATAAAGTGGACGTAAGTTTAATAGAACAATAAATACATAAACCTGTACACAAACAATCTTACATATATAAGCTTGTACTCTTCCCAGAATAAATTCCAACTATAGTAAAGACTCCTAAGCAAAAGATCAACAGTTTGTATGATAATTATACAACACCGTAAGTTAAACCGAATTGATGTTAATGTCACCAGCAGCCCCTTATTTGTATATAAAAGGACTATAGTAACACTGTATCTGTCTGTAGCAATGTGTAACAGCTAGAAAGAGGACAAAGATACTGAATACCACGCACTTATTTAAAAGTAATAGCAGAAAAGGAGTATTTCTATGATCTTTGTTTGGCTGAAAACTAATCCCCCACTGTGGGAATGCGGAAATAAGAAAAAAATATATATATATTATAAAAAGAAAAAACTGGTGATAACAGTCATGATTAGTGTTGAGCGATACCTTCCGATATCGGAAAGTATCGGTATCGGATAGGATCGGCCGATATTCAAAAAATATCGGATATCGCCGATACCGATACCCGATCCCAATGCAAGTCAATGGGACCAAAATATCGGAATTAAAATAAACCCTTTCTTGCCTTGTAGGTTCATTCTACATGAAGGAAAACAACTAAGAATAATGCCGGATGTATTTGGGGAGGTGGCGGAGACATTAAAGTCATAGAGGTTTATCCCAATCAAATAGAATAGCATGTTTTTTTTTTTTTTTAAGACGTTCGGAGTGACAAAGATATTGACTATGTACATTTTTTTTTTTTTGTCAGATATTGATGTTTCACTATTCCACGCCCTTCCCCTTCTTTTTTTTCTTTTTTTTTTTTCTTTTCCCACACTTTCATCTTCATCATCATCAGCATCTTTGACATCAACTTCTTCTTCACCTTATTCATCTTCTTCTTCATCCTTTACCTTTTTTTTTTTTTTTTTATTACATTCTTCATATTCATTTTATTCAACTATTATTATTCTTCCTATTCTACATATTCTTTTTATTCCACTGTTATTATTCTTCCTATTCTACTTTTTCATCATATTCTCATTTGTGACAGGCATTCCCGTAGTTGTTATCTATAAAAGTTGGAAGATTACACCTTCCGTTCTGCCAGTCACAAAAGTTACATTTGTCCGCGTTCAGTTTGGCCTGCAGCATCAGGCTTTATCCAGGGGCACCACGAGGAGGAACGGACTCACCCCCATACACTGCTTAGTCTTCTTCTGCATATAATTTAGATAATATCTTTTGCTCTGATATTAAGTCTTATGCTTAATGTTCTTCTGCTCTTTGTTATGCAGCCTCTTGTTCTTCTGCTTCTCGGTCTTCCATGTCGTCGTCTCCAGGGTCGTCGTCTCCAGTGTCGTCATCTCCGCCGTCGTCGTCTCAGCCGTCGTCGTCTCCGCCGTCGTCGTCGTCGTCATCGGGGTGGTCTTCCGGGTCGTCGTCATCGGGGTGGTCTTCCGGGTCGTCGACTTTAGGCTCTTCAACTTGGAAATGTAGCAGAAGGTACAAGAAGGCTGAGAAAATGCCAAGAACCAGCTGATGGAACTGGAACTCGGATGGCTACCCGAAGGTTCAAGAGCCTATGGAACTACCGAGGACCAGCTGACGTTACTGGAACCCGGTTACTAAGCAGGAGGTACCCGTGCTAAAAAGCACTACCAAGGACCGCCTGACGTTGGCGGAACTCGGATACCCAGAAGGAGGCACCTAAGCCAAAGGCTCTGCCCGGAACCAGCTGACGGTACTGGAACCAGGATGGGGAGCAGAAGGTACAAGAGCAAAAGACACTGCCGAGAACCAGCTGACGGTACTGGAACCCGGATGGGTAGCCGAAGGTCCAAGAGCCAATGGAACTACCGAGGACCAGCTGACGTTACTGGAACCCGGTTACTAAGCAGGAGGTACCCGTGCTAAAAAGCACTACCAAGGACCGCCTGACGTTGGTGGAACTTGGATACCCAGAAGGAGGCACCTAAGCCAAAGGCTCTGCCCGGAACCAGCTGACGTTACTGGAACCAGGATGGGGAGCAGAAGGTACAAGAGCAAAAGACACTGCCGAGAACCAGCTGACGGTGCTGGAACCAGGTGGTGGACCCCAAGGCCCACAGGAGAGGAGAGAACAGCTAGGCCGCGAGGCAGCCGCAGTTACCGAACCCCAACAGTCCTACAGGGGGAGCTGGGCCTACTGGCACTACAGAACCAGCCTTGACTACCAGTTCACGCAGCCCACATAGGAAGCTCCTAAACTGGAGGCACCCTGGAGTTGGCTAACCCGACAGCACCACGACGGGGCAAGCATAGGCGTCTCAGTGAGCTTGACACAACCCGGAAACAGCTGACGGTGCTGAAACCAGGCTTGGCACGAGGGAGTACCTGTGTCAAAAACACTGCCGAGAACCAGCTGGCGTTGCTGGAACCCAGATGCGTTGCCCCAGTGTGCAAGAGCCAATGGCACGACCGAGGACCAGCTGGCGGTGCTGGAACCCGGTTACTAAGCTGTAGGTGCCCGCGCTTAAAAGCACTACCAAGGACCGCCTGACGTTGGCGGAACTCGGATACCCAGGAGGAGGCACCTAAGCCAAAGGCTCGGCCTGGAACCAGCTGACGGTGCTGGAACCAGGTGGTGGACCCGAAGGTCCACAGGAGAGGAGAGAACAGCTAGGCCGCGAGGCAGCCGCAGTTACCGAACCCCAACAGTCCTACAGGGGGAGCTGGGCCTACTGGCACTACAGAACCAGCCTTGACTACCAGTTCACGCAGCCCACATAGGAAGCTCCAAAACTGGAGGCACCCTGGAGTTGGCTAACCCGACCGCAACACAACGGGGCAAGCATAGGTGTCTCAGTGAGCTTGACACAACCCGGAAACAGCTGACGGTGCTGAAACCAGGCTTGGCACGAGGGAGTACCTGTGACAAGAACACTGCCGAGAACCAGCTGGCGGTGCTGGAACCCAGATGCGTTGCCCCAGTGTGCAAGAGCCAATGGCACCGAGGACCAGCTGGCGGTGCTGGAATCCGGTTACTAAGCTGTAGGTGCCTGCGCTTAAAAGCACTACCAAGGACCGCCTGGCGTTGGCGGAACTCGGATACCCAGGAGGAGGCACCTAAGCCAAAGGCTCGGCCTGGAACCAGCTGACGGTGCTGGAACCAGGTGGTGGACCCGAAGGTCCACAGGAGAGGAGAGAACAGCTAGGCCGCGAGGCAGCCGCAGTTACCGAACCCCAACAGTCCTACAGGGGGAGCTGGGCCTACTGGCACTACAGAACCAGCCTTGACTACCAGTTCACGCAGCCCACATAGGAAGCTCCTAAACTGGAGGCACCCTGGAGTTGGCTAACCCGACAGCACCACGACAGGGCAAGCATAGGCGTCTCAGTGAGCTTGACACAACCCGGAAACAGCTGACGGTGCTGAAACCAGGCTTGGCACGAGGGAGTACCTGTGACAAGAACACTGCCGAGAACCAGCTGGCGGTGCTGGAACCCAGATGCGTTGCCCCAGTGTGCAAGAGCCAATGGCACCGAGGACCAGCTGGCGGTGCTGGAACCCGGTTACTAAGCTGTAGGTGCCCGCGCTTAAAAGCACTACCAAGGACCGCCTGGCGTTGGCGGAACTCGGATACCCAGGAGGAGGCACCTAAGCCAAAGGCTCGGCCTGGAACCAGCTGACGGTGCTGGAACCAGGTGGTGGACCCGAAGGTCCACAGGAGAGGAGAGAACAGCTAGGCCGCGAGGCAGCCGCAGTTACCGAACCCCAACAGTCCTACAGGGGGAGCTGGGCCTACTGGCCTACAGAACCAGCCTTGACTACCAGTTCACGCAGCCCACATAGGAAGCTCCTAAACTGGAGGCACCCTGGAGTTGGCTAACCCGACAGCACCACGACGGGGCAAGCATAGGCGTCTCAGTGAGCTTGACACAACCCGGAAACAGCTGACGGTGCTGAAACCAGGCTTGGCACGAGGGAGTACCTGTGTCAAAAACACTGCCGAGAACCAGCTGGCGTTGCTGGAACCCAGATGCGTTGCCCCAGTGTGCAAGAGCCAATGGCACGACCGAGGACCAGCTGGCGGTGCTGGAACCCGGTTACTAAGCTGTAGGTGCCCGCGCTTAAAAGCACTACCAAGGACCGCCTGACGTTGGCGGAACTCGGATACCCAGGAGGAGGCACCTAAGCCAAAGGCTCGGCCTGGAACCAGCTGACGGTGCTGGAACCAGGTGGTGGACCCGAAGGTCCACAGGAGAGGAGAGAACAGCTAGGCCGCGAGGCAGCCGCAGTTACCGAACCCCAACAGTCCTACAGGGGGAGCTGGGCCTACTGGCACTACAGAACCAGCCTTGACTACCAGTTCACGCAGCCCACATAGGAAGCTCCTAAACTGGAGGCACCCTGGAGTTGGCTAACCCGACAGCACCACGACAGGGCAAGCATAGGCATCTCAGTGAGCTTGACACAACCCGGAAACAGCTGACGGTGCTGAAACCAGGCTTGGCACGAGGGAGTACCTGTGACAAAAACACTGCCGAGAACCAGCTGGCGGTGCTGGAACCCAGATGCGTTGCCCCAGTGTGCAAGAGCCAATGGCACCGAGGACCAGCTGGCGGTGCTGGAACCCGGTTACTAAGCTGTAGGTGCCCGCGCTTAAAAGCACTACCAAGGACCGCCTGGCGTTGGCGGAACTCGGATACCCAGGAGGAGGCACCTAAGCCAAAGGCTCGGCCTGGAACCAGCTGACGGTGCTGGAACCAGGTGGTGGACCCGAAGGTCCACAGGAGAGGAGAGAACAGCTAGGCCGCGAGGCAGCCGCAGTTACCGAACCCCAACAGTCCTACAGGGGGAGCTGGGCCTACTGGCACTACAGAACCAGCCTTGACTACCAGTTAACGCAGCCCACATAGGAAGCTCCAAAACTGGAGGCACCCTGGAGTTGGCTAACCCGGCCGCAACACGACGGGGCAAGCATAGGCGTCTCAGTGAGCTTGACACAACCCGGAAACAGCTGACGGTGCTGAAACCTGGCTTGGCACGAGGGAGTACCTGTGACAAGAACACTGCCGAGAACCAGCTGGCGGTGCTGGAACCCAGATGCGTTGCCCCAGTGTGCAAGAGCCAATGGCACGACCGAGGACCAGCTGGCGGTGCTGGAACCCGGTTACTAAGCTGTAGGTGCCCGCACTTAAAAGCACTACCAAGGACCGCCTGACGTTGGCGGAACTCGGATACCCAGGAGGAGGCACCTAAGCCAAAGGCTCGGCCCGGAACCAGCTGACGGTGCTGGAACCAGGTGGTGGACCCCAAGGCCCACAGGAGAGGAGAGAACAGCTAGGCCGCGAGGCAGCCGCAGTTACCGAACCCCAACAGTCCTACAGGGGGAGCTGGGCCTACTGGCACTACAGAACCAGCCTTGACTACCAGTTCACGCAGCCCACATAGGAAGCTCCTAAACTGGAGGCACCCTGGAGTTGGCTAACCCGACAGCACCACGACGGGGCAAGCATAGGCGTCTCAGTGAGCTTGACACAACCCGGAAACAGCTGACGGTGCTGAAACCAGGCTTGGCACGAGAGAGTACCTGTGACAAGAACACTGCCGAGAACCAGCTGGCGGTGCTGGAACCCAGATGCGTTGCCCCAGTGTGCAAGAGCCAATGGCACCGAGGACCAGCTGGCGGTGCTGGAACCCGGTTACTAAGCTGTAGGTGCCCGCGCTTAAAAGCACTACCAAGGACCGCCTGACGTTGGCGGAACTCGGATACCCAGGAGGAGGCACCTAAGCCAAAGGCTCGGCCTGGAACCAGCTGACGGTGCTGGAACCAGGTGGTGGACCCGAAGGTCCACAGGAGAGGAGAGAACAGCTAGGCCGCGAGGCAGCTGCAGTTACCGAACCCCAACAGTCCTACAGGGGGAGCTGGGCCTACTGGCACTACAGAACCAGCCTTGACTACCAGTTCACGCAGCCCACATAGGAAGCTCCTAAACTGGAGGCACCCTGGAGTTGGCTAACCCGACAGCACCACGACGGGGCAAGCATAGGCGTCTCAGTGAGCTTGACACAACCCGGAAACAGCTGACGGTGCTGAAACCAGGCTTGGCACGAGGGAGTACCTGTGTCAAAAACACTGCCGAGAACCAGCTGGCGTTGCTGGAACCCAGATGCGTTGCCCCAGTGTGCAAGAGCCAATGGCACGACCGAGGACCAGCTGGCGGTCCTGGAACCCGGTTACTAAGCTGTAGGTGCCCGCGCTTAAAAGCACTACCAAGGACAGCCTGACATTGGCGGAACTCGGATACCCAGGAGGAGGCACCTAAGCCAAAGGCTCGGCCTGGAACCAGCTGACGGTGCTGGAACCAGGTGGTGGACCCGAAGGTCCACAGGAGAGGAGAGAACAGCTAGGCCGCGAGGCAGCCGCAGTTACCGAACCCCAACAGTTCTACAGGGGGAGCTGGGCCTACTGGCACTACAGAACCAGCCTTGACTACCAGTTCACGCAGCCCACATAGGAAGCTCCAAAACTGGAGGCACCCTGGAGTTGGCTAACCCGACCGCAACACGACGGGGCAAGCATAGGCGTCTCAGTGAGCTTGACACAACCCGGAAACAGCTGACGGTGCTGAAACCAGGCTTGGCACGAGGGAGTACCTGTGACAAGAACACTGCCGAGAACCAGCTGGCGGTGCTGGAACCCAGATGCGTTGCCCCAGTGTGCAAGAGCCAATGGCACGACCGAGGACCAGCTGGCGGTGCTGGAACCCGGTTACTAAGCTGTAGGTGCCCGCGCTTAAAAGCACTACCAAGGACCGCCTGACGTTGGCGGAACTCGGATACCCAGGAGGAGGCACCTAAGCCAAAGGCTAGGCCCGGAACCAGCTGACGGTGCTGGAACCAGGTGGTGGACCCCAAGGCCCACAGGAGAGGAGAGAACAGCTAGGCCGCGAGGCAGCCGCAGTTACCGAACCCCAACAGTCCTACAGGGGGAGCTGGGCCTACTGGCACTACAGAACCAGCTTTGACTACCAGTTCACGCAGCCCACATAGGAAGCTCCTAAACTGGAGGCACCCTGGAGTTGGCTAACCCGACCGCAACACGACGGGGCAAGCATAGGCGTCTCAGTGAGCTTGACACAACCCGGAAACAGCTGACGGTGCTGAAACCAGGCTTGGCACGAGGGAGTACCTGTGACAAGAACACTGCCGAGAACCAGCTGGCGGTGCTGGTACCCAGATGCGTTGCCCCAGTGTGCAAGAGCCAATGGCATGACCGAGGACCAGCTGGCGGTGCTGGAACCCGGTTACTAAGCTGTAGGTGCCCGCGCTTAAAAGCACTACCAAGGACCGCCTGACGTTGGCGGAACTCGGATACCCAGGAGGAGGCACCTAAGCCAAAGGCTCGGCCTGGAACCAGCTGACGGTGCTGGAACCAGGTGGTGGACCCCAAGGCCCACAGGAGAGGAGAGAACAGCTAGGCCGCGAGGCAGCCGCAGTTACCGAACCCCAACAGTCCTACAGGGGGAGCTGGGCCTACTGGCACTACAGAACCAGCCTTGACTACCAGTTCACGCAGCCCACATAGGAAGCTCCTAAACTGGAGGCACCCTGGAGTTGGCTAACCCGACCGCACCACGACGGGGCAAGCATAGGCGTCTCAGCGAGTTTGACACAACCCGGAAACAGCTGACGGTGCTGAAACCAGGTTTGGCACGAGGGAGTACCTGTGACAAAAACACTGCCGAGAACCAGCTGGCGGTGCTGGAACCCAGATGCGTTGCCCCAGTGTGCAAGAGCCAATGGCACGACCGAGGACCAGCTGGCGGTGCTGGAACCCGGTTACTAAGCTGTAGGTGCCAGCGCTTAAAAGCACTACCAAGGACCGCCTGACGTTGGCGGAACTCAGATACCCAGGAGGAGGCACCTAAGCCAAAGGCTCGGCCTGGAACCAGCTGACGGTGCTGGAACCAGGTGGTGGACCCCAAGGCCCACAGGAGAGGAGAGAACAGCTAGGCCGCGAGGCAGCCGCAGTTACCGAACCCCAACAGTCCTACAGGGGGAGCTGGGCCTACTGGCACTACAGAACCAGCCTTGACTACCAGTTCACGCAGCCCACATAGGAAGCTCCTAAACTGGAGGCACCCTGGAGTTGGCTAACCCGACCGCACCACGACGGGGCAAGCATAGGCGTCTCAGCGAGTTTGACGCAACCCGGAAACAGCTGACGGTGCTGAAACTAGGTTTGGCACGAGGGAGTACCTGTGACAAAAACACTGCCGAGAACCAGCTGGCGGTGCTGGAGCCCAGATGCGTTGCCTATTAAAGATTGTCTTCCTAGAGCCCCAACTAGCGGTGCTGGAGCAAAGGGTAAGCAGGGGGAGCAGAGTGTAGGCCGAAGCCTGCACTGGAGGCAGCTTTGTGTCAGCGTTGCGTTTGCAGGACACTTTGCCGGCTACACAGTGTGGGAACAGCTGGCGTTGTTGAACCCCACTAACACAATAGCGGGTGTTTTTCTCTGTGCAGCTAGCACTTGCGGGCAAAAACTTGCGATGTTAGAGCCCGTGGTGAAGCAGGAGGAGGAGGAGAGGAGCAGAGTGTAGGCCGAAGCCTAGTTGAACCAATTTCAAAGGAAACCTTTAACCCCCCCTCAGGTGTTACAAACTACAAGAGACACACCTTGTGCAGTATTAATCCTGCACAAGTGAAAGGTTGCTCTATTAATTTGTCTACTTGCACACGCTGAATGAAAGACGTACACAATTTAGCCCATTCTACAGTCAAACTGTAGTGGATGCGTGACTTGGCTTTTTAAGGAGACGCAGCACAGGTGTCCCAAATAACGCCTTGGTGCTTGGCGCAGCTTCCTGAGCGTTGTTATTTGCTGTACAGGAGTCTGCGCTCTTGTGTTATGCCTTGGCAATGCCCTGTTAGAGCTGCCCGTCTTATGACCTCATTTCATGTTGGCCGGTGCGGTTAACGATGGCCATAAATCCCAGACCCACAGTGCCTTTTCATAAAGTCACACTGCGGTGCTGGGATTCGTGGCCTTGAGCAGTAAATATTTTGGCCGCTCACACACGTCCTTACACCTGCTTCAGACTGGGCGGCCTCTGCTGATCCCTTCTCGCATGCCGCGGCCATGAGGCTGCACAGTCTGAAGAAGGCGGAAGGAGATGAGTTAAGACAGGCGAAGATATGCACTGCTCGTGCCCATCAATCACACCCTCGCAGTCAAAATATATGAGACAACGAGGGGCGTTGTGTCGGGCAGGGCGGACGCACAGGCACAGCCAGCCAACCAATGATGTCAGAAGACGGGCAGCGCTAACAATGGGGGTGCTGCGTGTCATTAGAAAGGAAAGTCACACCTCAGGGACAGTGGATTGGTCTCTAATGAGACACATTTTGTACGTGTTGAGTTCCACGTGGGCAAGGAGAAAAAGTCAGCCACCTTGTACAAATGCAGCAGTACTGCTGTACAAGGTGGCTGTTATACATAGAAACACCTGGGGGGGTGGGGCCAGGTTCCCTTTAATTTCAGTTCATGTGCCTGCGTGGCGTTTGCAGGTCACGTTGCCGGCTACACAGCAGGGGAACAGCTGGCGGTGCTGAACCCCACTGACACATTGGCTGGTGTTTTTCTCTGTGCAGCTAGCACTTCCGGGCAGAAACTGGAGGTGTTTGAGCCCAGGGTCAACAGGAGGAGGAGAGGAGCAGAGTGTAGGCCGAAGCCTGCACTGGTGGCAGCTTTTGGTCGGTTGTGCCAGCGTGGCTTGTGCTGGACACGATGTCGGCTACACAGCAGGGGAACAGCTGGCGGTGCTGAACCCCACTAACACATTGGCTGGTGTTTTTCTCTGTGCAGCTAGCATGTCCGGGCAGAAACTGGCGGTGTTTGAGCCCAGGGTCAGCAGGAGGAGGAGAGGAGCAGAGTGTAGGCCGAAGCCTGCACTGGTGGCAGCTTTTGGTCGGTTGTGCCAGCGTGGCTTGTGCTGGACACGATGTCGGCAACACAGCAGGGGAACAGCTGGCGGTGCTGAACCCCACTAACACATTGGCTGGTGTTTTTCTCTGTGCAGCTAGCAGTTCCGGGCAAAAACTAGCGGTGTTTGAGCCCAGGGTCAGCAGGAGAGGAGCAGAGTGTAGGCCGAAGCCTGCACTGGTGGCAGCTTTTGGTCGGTTGTGCCAGCGTGGCTTGTGCTGGACACGATGTCGGCTACACAGCAGGGGAACAGCTGGCGTTGCTGAACCCCACTGACACATTGACTGGTGTTTTTCTCTGTGCAGATCGCATGTCCGGGCAAAAACTGGCGGTGTTAGAGCCCAGGGTCAGCAGGAGGAGGAGAGGAGCAGAGTGTAGGCCGAAGCCTAGTTGAACCAATTTCAAAGGTTACCTTTAACCCCCCCTCAGGTGTTGCAAGGTACAAGAGCCACACCTTGTGCAGCATTAATGCTGCACAAGTAAAAGGTTGCTCTATTTAGTTTGCTCCTTGCACACGCTGAATAAAACACGTACACTATTTAGCCCATTATACTGTCAAACAGTTGTGGAGGCGTGACTTGTCTTTTTAAGGAGATGCAGCACAGGTGTCAAAATTTGCACCTAGGTACTGGGCGCAGATTCCTGAGCGTTGTTATTTGCTGTACAGGAGTCTGCGCTATTGTGATCCCTTGGCCATGCGCTGTGAGCGCTTCCTGTCTTCTGACCTCATTTCATGTCGGCCGTTGCGGTTAGCGATGGACATGAATCCCAGACCCACAGTGTGTTTTCAAAAAATCACACTGCGTGGCTGGGATTCGTGGCCTTGTGCAGTAAATAGGTTTGCCGCTCACACATGTCCTTACACCTGCTTCAGACTGGGCGGCCTCAGCTGATCCCTTATCGCCTACCACGGCCAGGAGGCCGCACAGTCTGAAGAAGGCGGAAGGAGATGAGTTAAGACAGGCGAACATATGCACTGCTCGTGCCCATAAACCACACCCTCGCTGACAAAATAAATATGACAACGAGGGGCGTTGTTTCTAGCAGGGCGGATGCACAGGCGCAGCCAGCTAACCATGATGACAAAAGACGGGAAACGCTACCAAGGGGGGTGCTGCGTATCATTAGAAAGGAAAGTCACACCTCAGGGACAGTGGAATGGTCTCAATGAGACACATTTTGTACGTGTTGAGTTCCACGTGGGCAAGGAGAAAAAGTCAGCCACCTTGTACAAATGCAGCAGTACTGCTGTACAAGGTGGCTGTTATACATAGAAACACCTGGGGGGGTGGGGCCAGGTTCCCTTTAATTTCAGTTCATGTGCCTGCGTGGCGTTTGCAGGTCACGTTGCCGGCTACACAGCAGGGGAACAGCTGGCGGTGCTGAACCCCACTAACACATTGGCTGGTGTTTTTCTCTGTGCAGCTAGCACTTCCGGGCAAAAACTAGCGGTGTTTGAGCCCAGGGTCAGCAGGAGGAGGAGAGGAGCAGAGTGTAGGCCGAAGCCTGCACTGGTGGCAGCTTTTGTTCTGTTGTGCCAGCGTGGCTTGTGCTGGACACGTTGCCGACTACACAGCAGGGGAACAGCTGGTGGTGCTGAACCCCACTGACACATCACCTAGTGTTTTTTCTGTGTAGACAACACTTCCAGGTGGCAACTGACAGTGTTGAAACCCAGGGAATCAAAGAGGAGCAGAGTGTAGGCCGAAGCCTGCAGTGGAGCAAGTTGAAAGGGAACCTTTAACCCCCCCCCCCAGGCATTTGTTGCTGAAAGAGCCATCTTGTACAGCAATAATGCTGCACATGGAAAATGGTGGCTCCAAAAATTATGCTCCTTGCAAACGCTGAAGTACACACTCATATAATGTGTCCCCTCACACCGTCAAACCATCCCGGAAGTGGGACTTTCCTTTGTAATGTGACACAGCACAGCCGTCATTCCAACCCCCTTGGTGCCGGGCGCCACCTCCTCAACATTGTTTGGTTCTGTCACGGAGTCCGCGCTGTAATGTTATCCCTTGGCCATGCACAGTTAGCGGTGCCCGTCTTCTGACATCATGTAGGTGTCAGGCTGGCAGTGCCTGTGCGTCCAAGCTGCCCTAGATCCAACCTTGCAGTGTCATCTAATGTAGTCCCACTGCGGGCCAGGGATCCATGGGCATGCGCAGTGCATATCATCGCCTCTCACTCACCTCCTTCCTCCTTCTTCAGACTGTGCGGCGTCACGGCCGTGGCATGCTATTAGGGATCAGCTGACGCCGCCTAGTCTGAAGAAGCGTGAAGAAGGGGAGTGAGAGGCTAGTATATGCACTGCGCATGGCCATGGATACCAGGCCCACTGTGGGATCACATTAGACGACACTGCGAGGTGTGATTTCGGGCAGCGTGGACGCACAGGCGCAGCCAGGACGACAACAAATGATGTCAGAGGACGGGCAGCACAAACTGTGCATGGCCAAGGGATAACATAACAGCGCAGGGTCCATGACGGAATCAAACAACGCTAAGGAGGCAGCGCACGGTGCCAAGGGGGTAGCAATGACGGCTGTGCTGCGTCACATTACAAAGTAAAGTCCCACCTCCGGGACGGTTGGACGGTGTGAGGGGACACATTACATGAGTGTGTAGTTCAGTGTTTGCAAGGAGCATAATTTCAAGAGCGACCTTTCCCTTGTGCAGTATTAGTGCTGCACATGGTGGCTCTTTCAGTAACAAACGCCTAGGGGGGGGGGGACAGGTCCCCTTACATTTTAGTTGTGCCAGCGTGGCGGTCGCATGACACGTTGCCGGATACACAGCTGGGGATCAGCTGACGTTACTGAACCCCAATAACAGAGGAGCGACTGTTGACTGTGCACACAGCACTTCCAGGCACCAACTGGCGGTGTTAGAGCCCAGGGACAGCAGGAGGAGCAGAGGAACAGAGTGTAGGCCGAAGCCTGATTGGAGCAAGTTGAAAGGGAACCTTTAACCCACCCCCCCAAGACGTTTGTAGCTGAAAGAGCCATCTTGTGCAGCACTAACGATGCAAAAGGAAAAGGTGGTTCTTTTAATTATGCTCCTTGCAAACACCGAAGTAAACACTAAAAATGTGTCCCCTTATACCGTTAAACCGTCCCGGAGGTGCGAATTTCCTTCGTAATGGGACACAGCACAGCTGACATTCCTATCCCCTTGGTGCCGTGCGCTGCCTCCTCAGCGTTGTTTTAAGCTGTCACGGAGCCTGCGCTGTTCTGTTAGCCCTTGGCCATGCCCAATTAGCGCTGCCTGTCTTCTGACATAATTTGGTGTCAGGCTGTTACTGCCTGTGCGTCCACGCTGCTCCACCTCGCAGTCTCGTCCAACGTAATCCCACTGCGGGCCTTGGAACCATGGACATGCACAGAGCATATCCTCGACTCTCACTCCCCTCCTTCCCTCTTCTTCAGACTGTGCGGTGTCACGGCCGTGGCATGCTATTAGGGATCAGCTGACGGCGCACAGTCTAAAGAAGGCGGAGGGAAATGAGCGAGAGCCCGAGGGGAAGATATGCACTGCGCATGGCCATGGATCCCAGGCCCGCAGTGTGACTCAATCAGAAGACACAGCGAGGCGGGATCTCGGGCAGCGCGGCCGCACAGGCGCAGCCAGCCTGACACCAAATTATGTCAGAAGACAGGCAGCGCAAATAGGGCATGCCCAAGGGATAACAGAACAGCGCAGGCTCCGTGACAGCTTAAAACAACGCTGAGGAGGCAGCGCATGGCACCAAGGGGGTAGGAATGACGGCTGTGCTGCGTCACATTGCGAAGGAAAGTCCCAGCTCCGGGACAGTATAACGGTATCAGTGAACACATTTTATAAGTGTTAAGTTCTGCGTGTGCAAGGAGCTAAAAAAAAGAGCTACCTTTTCCTTGTGCAGCATTACTGCTGCACAAGATGGCTCTTTCAGTAACAAACGACGGGGGGGGGGGTTCAGGTTCCCTTACATTTAGGTTGTTGTGCCAGCGTGGCGGTCGCAGGACACATTGCCGGCTACACAGCTGGGGATCAGCTGACGTTACTGAAACCCAATAACACTGGGTCGTATGTTTTTACTGTGCAGCCTGCACTTCTGAGCCGCAACTGGCGGTGTTGGAGCCCAGGAATAGCAGTTCAGGTGGTAGAAAGATGAACACAGCAGGAGACCTGGATGACACCCAATTACTTAATCAGGCAGAGGAGTGGCAAATTCCTGCGAGATCCAGGCCGGGTTCATTTTCAGGAAAGTAAGCCGGTCAACGTTATCGGAGGATAGTCGCATGCGACGGTCTGTTAGTACACCACCTGCGGCACTAAAGACACGTTCCGATAAGACACTAGCCGCAGGGCAAGCCAGCACCTCCAATGCATACTGGCTTAGCTCTGGCCATGTATCCAGCTTAGAGACCCAAAACTTGAACGGGGAAGAGCCGTCTGGGAGTACAGTAAGAGGGCAAGCCATGTAGTCTGTCACCATCTGACGGAACCGTTGCCTCCTGCTGACTGGAGCCGCCGGTGATGGTGTAGACATTTGGGGCGGGCACACAAAAGTGTGCCAGAGTTGTGCCATACTGGGCTTGCCTTGGGCAGAGGCACTGCTTCTGCTCCCTCTTTGGGCAGAGCCTCCCCCACTGCCTCGACGCACTGAGCTGCTTTGTAAAGCACTAGCAGCACTCCTCTCAGTTGGACAGGAGAAGATGATGGAATTCACCAGTGTGTCGTGGTACTCCCGCAATTTACGCTCCCGGGTCAACGCAGGGATGAGGTTTTGGACGTTGTCCCGGTAGCGAGGATCGAGGAGGGTGAACACCCAATAATCAGGCATGTTGAGAATGTGGTCGATGCGGCGGTCGTTTCTCAGGCACTGCAGCATGAAATCCACCATGTGCTGCAGAGTGCCAACTGGCCCAGAAACGCTGTCCCCTGCTTGAGACATGATCTCTGCCCGCTCGTCATCACCCCACCCTCGCTGTACACACTGACCACTGGACAATTGTGTCGCTCCCTCCTCTGGACGGAGCTCTTCCTCCTCCATTGACTCCTCCTCATCCTCCTCACAAATTGGCCCCTGCGTACCCCTTTGTGAGGAACCACGTGGCGCTGACTCTCCAGAAGCTGATGGAAAAGGTGACTCCTCATCCTCCACCTCTTCCACAACATCATCGCTTAACCCTTGCAAAGTTTGCTGAAGCAGGCAGATAAGGGGGACAGTCATGCTGACTAGTGCATCATTTGCACTTGCCATCCGCGTGGAATAATCAAAAGGACGCAAAACCTGGCAGACGTCCTTCATAGTGGCCCACTCTGTGGTTGTGAAGTCTGATCGGCGCAGACTGCGACTTCTTTGTGCCTGATGCAGCTGGTACTCCATAACTGCTTGCTGCTGCTCACACAACCGCTCCAACATATGTAACGTGGAATTCCACCGGGTAGGTAGGTCACATATGATGCGGTGTTCCGGAAGGCGGAATCGGCGCTGCAGAGCAGCAATGCGGGATCTGGCCAAGCTGGAACGCCGCAAGTGAGCACACTCTAGGCGGACCTTGTGCAGCAGGGCATCAAGATCCGGATAGTCCCTCAGAAAACTCTGCACAACCAAATTGAGCACATGTGCCAGACATGGGATGTGAGTGAGGTTGCCAAGGGCCAAAGCTGCCACCAGATTTCGGCCATTGTCACACACTACCATGCCTGGCTGGAGATTCGCTGGCAGTAACCACACATCGCTCTCCTGCTTGATGGCATTCGAGAGCTCCTGCGCTGTGTGGCTTCGATGCCCCAATGAAACTAGTTTCAAGACGGCCTGCTGACGTTTGGCCACGGCTGTGCTCATGTCGGTCATAGGTAAACGTTCACGGGTCCATGTGGAGGTGGACTGTGACGGATCCTGCAGAGAGGAATCTGAGGAACTGGTGTAAGAGGAGGAGTCGATGCGTACAGACTGGATTCCTGCAATCCTTGGAGTGGGCAGGACACGTCCTGCGCCACTCGCACGATCTATACCTGGCTCAACAACATTAACCCAATGGGCAGTGAGGGAAACATATCGCCCCTGTCCATGCTGACTGGTCCACGCATCGGTGGTGAGGTGGACCTTGCTACTGACGGCGTTCAGTAGCGCATGTTTTATGTTTGCCTCAACATGCCTGTGCAGGGCAGGGACAGCTTGCCTGCTGAAGTAAAAGCGGCTGGGCACCTTGTACTGTGGGACTGCCAATGCCATCAAGTCACGGAAGCTGTCAGTCTCCACCAGCCTGAACGAGAGCATTTCCAGGGACAACAGTTTGGCAATGCCTGCATTCAGAGCCTGTGCTCGGGGGTGGTTGGCCGAGAATGCCCGCCTTTTCTCCCATGCCTGTACTACTGATGGCTGTAGAGTAGACTGGGAGTGTGAGGATGACTGGGAAGGTGGTGCTGTGGGTGGAATTACACTAGGTCTCTGGACAACAGTGGAGGAAGAGGCAACACGAGATGAAGAGGTGGTAGCTGCCGCTGTTGGTTGGCCTACGTCTTCACTGTGTTTCTGTAACTCCACCGCGTGCCTGGTCCGTACATGTTTCCACATATTTGTGGTATTGAGGTTGCTGACACTTTTACCTCTTTTTACTTTCTGATGACACAGCTTGCATTTGACAAAACAAATGTCATCTGCAACTGTGTCAAAAAAGGACCAGGCACTGCAAGTCTTGGGAGCGCCCTTTTTGGCTTTGGAAAGAGACAGGCTCCTAACGGGTGCCAAAGTGGAGGCTACAGGCTCCGCAGTCTTCCCCCTCCCTCTCCCTCTTTGGCCCGTAAGGGGAAGCTCTTCCTCAGAGCTGCTCCCACCACCTTCCTGTTCCTCACGCCACGATGGGTCAAGGACCTCGTCATCTCCACTACCCTCTGCCACCAACTGCTCCTCCTGGGTAGTCTCGGCAGCACAGTATGCATCAGAAAGCGGCACCTGAGTTTCATCATCAGATGCGTACTGCGCTGTGGTCACCGGAGGCACTGGCCCACCTGCCTCTTCAGAGTCAGAGAGAAAAAGCTATTGGGCATCACTGCACACTGCCTCTTCTTCCATTTCTCCAATGCTGCTTGGCTGGCCCCCTGTTTCCAAGCCAAGAGATTCAGAGAACAGAAGTAGAGACGGCTCCTGTCCTGGGCTCTCTGACTGCCTGGCCAATTTGGCAGGTGGTGAAGAGACAGATGGCTGCTCTCCAGTGCTCTGTGCCTGAGAGGATGTGGCACTAACTGAAGTCGATGCCGAGGCGTTAGCTGCCATCCACCCGACAACGGCTTCAATTTGGTCTTCACGCAGCAGTGGTGCACGGCGCTCTCCGACAAAGCTGCGCATGAAGGACTGTTCCCTGCTGAAACTGAGTGACGACGAGTCACCGGCGCCCGCAGCAGGCACAGAATCACCACGTCCTCTCCCTGCTCCTCTCCCTGCTCCGCGCCCACGCCCACGTGCCTTACTCCCTGCCCTCTTCATCTTGGTTGACAGATAAAGATAAGCAGAAAAGTACTAAGGCCTTAGCGTGCTTATTCCTGAAATGCTCCTTCTAACAGGTGTAAGAAACACTAATGTTGTAAAGTGTGGACTAAACTTTATTATTTTTCAAATGTGGCCTACACAAGTGTTAAGTTGTGTTTGTTGAACTTTACTTTTTTTTTGTGCAGATCGGGCTACAGAGCTAGTTTAAATCACACGGAGACCGTGCAGACAGCCGTAAACGGCGCTGCAAGGCCAAAAAACCCTCCTCTAGGTTATCCTATGTAGTGTTTTTCCACTATTTAGCTGGAGACGGGTGGAAAGACACTAATAGGAATTTTTTTTTTAAAATTTTAAACAGGCTGCACTATTTGAAAAAAAGGAAATTGTTTTTCAAGGTATGAGGCAGTAACGCACCCTGAGCTGAATCCAACCGGCTATGGCTGCACACAGACTACAGGGCGAGCTGGGCTCACACGGAGACCGTGCAGACAGCCATAAACGGCGCTGCAAGGCCCAAAAACCCCCCTCTAGGTTATCCTATGTAGTGTTTTTCCACAATTTAGCTGGAGACGGGTGGAAAAACACTAATAGGAAATTTGAGAAAAAATGTGCAGCAGGACAACTGTGTGAGGCAGTGTGAACCCCCCCTGAGCTGAATACAACCGGGTATATGGCTGCACACAGACTACAGAGTGAGCTGCACACACACACACACACAGAGACCTTGCAGAACGCTGTTAAAACAGCGCTGCAAGGCAAGAGCAAGGTGAACAGTGAAGAACACACAGCGTTTTGCTAAATTAGCCTTTGTAAAGGAAAATAAAGCAATTAGCTAGCTCAACTGGCCCTCAGTTAGAACACAGCGTCCTGTCCCTAACTGAAATCACAGCAGAGTGAGCGCAAAATGGCGGCAGCGTTTTTTATAGTGCAGAGTGACATCATTTCAGCAGCCAATCACAGCCTTGCCAGTACTTACATGCCCACCATGCTAAACAGGATGTGCCCACACTTCCAATCATTCCTCATTGGCTGCTGCGTTCTGTTTGAATTCTGGGAACTTCCGATTCCGGTATCCGATACACGGGAAGTAACGGAATTCGGTATCGGAATTCCGATACCGCAAATATCGGCCGATACCCGATACTTGCGGTATCGGAATGCTCAACACTAGTCATGATGCAAGAAGCAGCCCCGGCCGGTGGCAAAGCTTCACTAAAAAGGAGGGTAATGAGGCGTACTGCAATTGGATTAAACCGGGTCGGAAATCTGATGCATGTCCGCCACTTGTTACCTTAAGCAGAACACTGATAGTGGATAGATGAGAGGTACTTCTTCCACGTTGCTCCTGCTGATGTAGATGTCCAGCGTCCTGTGTTGTCTGGAGAGTCCCGGCTGCCCGTAGTAGTGGCTGCACGCGATGATAGCGATCTCCTCACAGTGTGTGATCACAGAGCAGGACCTGCCGTGACATCACCAGTCATGTGATGCAGTGAAAGAAGTTCCAATAGAGTAAACGTGCAGATGGGTTGAACTAGATGGAATTAATGTTTTCCTTCAACCTTAATAACTATGTTGCTATGTTACTATGTTACTTGACCGTGTAGAAGACATGGTGGTGGTGGCTAAGTGACTGGAAGCATTATCCGCTATCCAACCAACAATCGTTTCACACTGCTCTGGCTTCAATAGTGGTGTGCTGCGGTCCCCTAGAAACTGGGGCAGGAAGGGTGAGTGAGAAGATGTGGCTCTTTGCTGTGGCTCAGTTTCAGCTTGCGAAGGCATCATCCTCTGCATGCGCCATCAGCACCACGTTCACTTCCTTGTCCCTTGCCTTGCCCATTTTAAATGGACTACTGAAATATTTTAAAAGTTCAATACAAATGGATAATTTTGAGAAAACTTATATGTGATCAGTGTGCCGAAAAAATACACTTTTAATTCAATGCAATGCTGGTAATTTTTTTATTTTGTTTTTAACAAATTTTATTAATAACTAGGGTAAGACACACCAAAATCAGTTCAAAGGAGTACTCAAATGCAAGAATTTTAAACCACAGATAAATGAGGCATCTGACAGAGAAACCACAATGTTCAATATGTGGCCTTTTTTATTTTTTGAAAAGAACATTGCTGTCACAAAGTAGGCTAAAGGTACCGTCACATTTAGCGACGCTGCAGCGATCTAGACAACGATGCCGATCGCTGCAGCGTCGCTGTGTGGTCGCTGGAGAGCTGTCACACAGACAGCTCTCCAGCGACCAACTATGTGAAGTCCCCTGGTAACCAGGGTAAACATCGGGTTAATAAGCGAAGGGCCACGCTTAGTAACCCGATATTTACCTTGGTTACCAGTGTAAATGTAAAAAAAAACAAAACACTACATACTTACATTCCGGTGTCTGTCCCCCGGCGCTCTGCTTACTGCACTGACTGTGAGCTCCGGCTGGCCGTAAAGCAGAGCACTGACGTCACCGCTGTGCTTTACTGCCGGCAGAACGCCGGGAAGCAGAAAGCCGGGGGACAGACACCGGAATGTAAGTATGTTGTGTTTGTTTGTTTTTTTACATTTACACTGGTAACCAGGGTAAATATCGGGTTACTAAGTGCGGCCCTGCGCTTAGTAACCCGATGTTTACCCTGGTTACCAGTGAAGACATCACTGAATCGGCATCACACACGTCGATTCAGCGATGTCTGCAGGAGATCCAGCAACAAAATAAAGTTCTGGCCTTTCTGCTCCGACCAACGATGTCACAGCAGGATCCAGATCGCTGCTGTGTGTCAAACACAACAATATCGCTATCTAGGATGCTGCAACGTCACGGATCGCTAGCGATATCATTGTTAAATTGTTCAGTGTGAAGGTACCTTAACAGAGCACCAAAAAAGTGAAAGGTATGTCTGAAAAGCAAGGTTTTGTAGCCCACAGATAGACCAGGTGTCTGACTGAGATAACAGACTATTTCAATATGTGGTCTGGAGTTTTTTAATTTTTTTAACCACAAAATATTGTATAGACCTTGGGTAGGAGACAGACAAAAAAAGTGGAATGTATAACTGAAAAGCAAGGATTTGTACAGCACAGATAAACCAGACGTCACACGGAGATAATAGACTGTTTCAATATGTGGCCTGGAGTTTTTTAATTTTTTTTAACCACAAAATATTGTATAGACTAAGGGTAGAGGAAAGACAAAAAAGTGGAATGCATGCCTGAAAAGCAAGTATTTGGAGACCACAGATAGACCGGGCATCTGACTGAGATAACAGACTGTTTCAATATGTGGCCTGGAGTTTTCTAAATTTGATTAACCACAAAATACTGTATAGACCTTGGGTAGCAGACAGACAAAAAAGTGGAATGTATGCCTGAAAAGCAAGTATTTGGAGACCACAGATAGACCGGGTGTCTGACTGAGATAACAGAGTCTTTCAGTATGTGGCCTTGTGTTTTTTCAAAAATTTTAACCACAAAATACTCTATAGACCTTGGGAAACAGACAGACAAAAAAGTGGAATCTATGCCTGAAATGCAAGGGTTTGTACAGCACAGATAGACAAGGCGTCGGACGGAGATAACAGACTGTTGTAGTATATGGCCTGGAGTTTTTTAAATTTCTTTAACCGCAAAATACTGTATAGACCAAGGGTAGCAGACAGTCAAAAAGTGGAATGTATGCCTGAAAGCCTGAAAATCAAGGATTTGTACAGCACATATAGACCAGGTGTCGGACGGAGATAACAGACTGCTTCAATATGTGGCCTGGAGTTTTTTTTATTTATTTTAACCACAAAATACTGCATAGACCAAGCGTAGCATACAGACAAAAAAAGGAATGTATGACTGAAAAGCAAGTATTTGTACAGCACAGATAGACCAGGCATCGGACGGAGATAACAGACTGTTGTAGTTTGTGGCCTGGAGTGTTTTACATTTTTCTAACCACAAAATACTGTATAGACCTTGGGTAGCATACAGACAAAAAAGTGGAATGTATGCCTGAAAAGCAAGTATTTGGAGACCACAGATAAACCGGGCATCTGACTGAGATAATAGACTGTTTATGTGGCCTTGAGTTTTTAAAAAAATGTTAACCACAAAAGACTGTATAGACTTTGGGTAGCATACAGACAAAAAAAAGTGGAATATATGCCTTAAAAGCAAGAATTTGTACAGCACAGATAGACCAGGCGTCGAACAGAGATAATAGACTGTTTCAATATGTGACCTGGAGTTTTTTAAATATTTTTTAACCACAAAATACTGTATAGACCTTGGGTAGCAGACAGACAAAAAGTGAAATGTATGCCTGAAAAGCAAGTATTTGGAGAACACAGATAGACCGGGCATCTGACTGAGATAAAAGACTGTTTCAATATGTGGCCTGGAGTTTTTTAAATTTTTTTAACCCCAACATACTGTATAGACCTTGGGTAGTAGACAAACAAAAAAGGGGAATGTATGCATGAAAAGCAAGCATTTGGAGACCACAGATAGACCAGGCTTCTGACTGAGATAACAGACAAAAAAATTTTTTGGTCAGCAAAATGGTGTCCAAAAATGTTGTAAGACACTCCAAAAAAATACTATAGTACCAGAATTTTCTGCACACTCGCATCTGATGCCTGAGACCAAAAATAAACATTTTAAATTCTTAGATTTTCACGCTTTTGTATTCAAATGACCTGGCTGTAGTCTGCAGTGTGACCAAGCAAATAAATGTAGAAAAAAGGGGGCTATGGATTGCTTTGTAATAAAATTAGCAGGTATAAGGTGCAAAGAAAAGAAAAATCATTGCCACAGATACCTGCAGCTACATATATACAGTGGGGCAAAAAAGTATTTAGTCAGTCAGCAATAGTGCAAGTTCCACCACTTAAAAAGATGAGAGGCGTCTGTAATTTACATCATAGGTAGACCTCAACTATGGGAGACAAACTGAGAACAAAAAATCCAGAAAATCACATTGTCTGTTTTTTTAACATTTTATTTGCATATTATGGTGGAAAATAAGTATTTGGTCAGAAACAAACAATCAAGATTTCAGGCTCTCACAGACCTGTAACTTCTTCTTTAAGAGTCTCCTCTTTCCTCCACTCATTACCTGTAGTAATGGCCCCTGTTTAAACTTGTTATCAGTATAAAAAGACACCTGTGCACACCCTCAAACAGTCTGACTCCAAACTCCAGTATGGTGAAGACCAAAGAGCTGTTAAAGGACACCAGACACAAAATTGTAGCCCTGCACCAGGCTGGGAAGACTGAATCTGCCATAGCCAACCAGCTTGGAGTGAAGAAATCAACAGTGGGAGCAATAATTAGAAAGGAAGACATACAAGACCACTGATAATCTCCCTCGATCTGGGGCTCCACGCAAAATCCCACCCCGTGGGGTCAGAATGATCACAAGAACGGTGAGCAAAAATCCCAGAACCACGCGGGGGGACCTAGTGAATGAACTGCAGAGAGCTGGGACCAATGTAACAAGGCCTACCATAAGTAACACACTACGCCACCATGGACTCAGATCCTGCAGTGCCAGACGTGTCCCACTGCTTAAGCCAGTACATGTCCGGGCCCGTCTGAAGTTTGCTAGAGAGCATTTGGATGATCCAGAGGAGTTTTGGGAGAATGTCCTATGGTCTGATGAAACCAAACTGGAAATGTTTGGTAGAAACACAACTTGTCGTGTTTGGAGGAAAAAGAATACTGAGTTGCATCCATCAAACACCATACCTACTGTAAAGCATGGTGGTGGAAACATCATGCTTTGGGGCTGTTTCTCTGCAAAGGGGCCAGGACGACTGATCCGGGTACATGAAAGAATGAATGGGGCCATGTATCGTGAGATTTTGAGTGCAAACCTCCTTCCATCAGCAAGGGCATTGAAGATGAAACGTGGCTGGGTCTTTCAACATGACAATGATCCAAAGCACACCGCCAGGGTAACGAAGGAGTGGCTTCGTAAGAAGCATTTCAAGGTCCTGAAGTGGCCTAGCCAGTCTCCAGATCTCAACCCTATAGAAAACCTTTGGAGGGAGTTGAAAGTCCGTGTTGCCAAGCGAAAAGCCAAAAACATCACTGCTCTAGAGGAGATCTGCATGGAGGAATGGGCCAACATACCAACAACAGTGTGTGGCAACCTTGTGAAGACTTACAGAAAACGTTTGACCTCTGTCATTGCCAACAAAGGATATATTACAAAGTATTGAGATGAAATTTTGTTTCTGACCAAATACTTATTTTCCACCATAATATGCAAATAAAATGTTAAAAAAACCAGACAATGTGATTTTCTGGATTTTTTTTTCTCAGTTTGTCTCCCATAGTTGAGGTCTACCTATGATGTAAATTACAGACGCCTCTCATCTTTTTAAGTGGTGGAACTTGCACTATTGCTGACTGACTAAATACTTTTTTGCCCCACTGTATATATATATATATATATATATATATATATATATATATATATATATATATATATATATATATATACATATATATATATATATATACATATATATATATATATATATATATATATATATATATATATATATAACAAATAGCAAAAAGAAGGCAGCACTCCAAAAGTTTCAGGTGAAGAAAAGGTGAAGTTTTAATCGACCCACATCACTGCGCAGTGATGTGGGTCGATTAAAACTTCACCTTTTTTTCACCTGAAACTTTTGGAGTGCTGCCTTCTTTTTGCTATTTGTTATACATGTTGGATAAATGTTTGGACCATTTTATCCAGGGGGCTAGGCACCCATTACTGGTGAGCATTGTGCTGTTCCATTTTTTCCCTATCTATCTATCTACCTATCTATATATATCTATATATCTATATATATATATATATATATATATATATACTGTACTGTATATATATATATATATATAATACGCTGCAGCAGACAGTAATGGAGCCTTTTGATGTATGAACTGAGATTTATATACTCACATACAGTGCCTACACTGCAATCTATGTACCCCTGAATTAACCCTAAAATGGACTGTTGGTTTATCCGGATTTGTGGATTGAACACTAGTAGACCCACACTAACTAATAAAAGATCAAATCTGACCCTATCTCAGCAGCAGCTCTCCGTACACTAGCTGAGTCCGGTGAAGAATGCTCCAAGCAGGGCGGCGTCAGGTCTCTTATAGACCTGGTGATGCTGTGAGGCCAGCGAATCACTGTAATACCACAACAAAGATGGCTGCGGTATTACAGTGCATGGCAGACAATCCCTGAATGTTCATTGGCGCTCTAAAAAGCACCAAAATTCAAAGGAGGAGATCTGAGCTCCCCCCAAATAATCCCGGAAATGCTCGGTGCTCGCCGATTACACCGAATATCATGATAATCGGGCGAGTACCAAGTAGTGGTAAGCATGCTTGCTCATCACTACCTATTATACTATTTCTACTGTGGTGAAATTGATGCCACTTTGGTGATGTCTGTCAATAATTTTTGGAAATGTGAACACTTTTGGTTGGGCCTCCTTCATGTGTGTTTCCTGTAGCAGTAGGCCTCCGAGACATTCAGGCCTCCACTTCCTTGGACTCAACCACCTATGTTACTACTATCCTTAGATTTTTCTGACAATAGTAGTCTACAAAATTTATATTTGTGCCACCTGAGTGTGGCTGAGCATGAGGTTGAGCTGTTGCATGTTGTATCAGGGATCACAGCACAGGAGGCCTATACTGATCTCTCACCCACCTCATCTTACTTTGACATTCAAGTAAAAGCTGTCAATGCTGTCCCAGATCCCGATACCTCATGCATGGCTGATTGCTGCTGTGCTATGCTACAGTTTGTACTGTGATTGAATTGAGGCAACTTTCCTGGTGTTTGCCCCTAATGTGATGTGTTTTGGCAGCTTTTGGGGCCATTTGAAGATGTTGTGCATGCGTTTGTTTTTGCCTCCCATTGACTTGAATGGCAATTGGCTATGTTCGGCGAATATTCGACTACTAAATTGGCAAATATTGCAAATTCGGCGATCGTAATCCAAATCAAACATTGAAATATTTGCTCATATCAAAATCTATTGATTAAAATTCACTTTTGTTTGTGGGAAAACCCATTTAAGGTACCATACTCCATATGTTATCACATGCAATGCTGTGTTTGGCAGCAGCACTAGTCAAGGTGATTTAGAGATAAGGAAAGGCTACATGTTATGTGTTTTCATTGTGTTTAGTATTCCTTTAACATTATCTATTTGAAGGTTAGCATGACATATTTTCTCTGTTCATTGTGATAAAATATTTAACCCACAGAGATATGTTCTTGGCAAGGTTTAAACCAGAAGATGAGAAAAAATAGCTTGGGTCCAAATATCATAATTATTTGCTTTTCTGCCATCCATAAAGTTTTCAATGCCAAAACTGAAACTCTTCCAAGGAAAATAAATACTAATTAGAACATATTGAAAAGTGCCACAACAAATGAGACATTAGAGCTTGTAATTATATCATGGAATGATGGGCACATGGCAAGTTGGTGTAGAATTTTCCATTATTACTTTTAATATAACAAAACCACAATCAAATTGCTAAACATTAGGGATTTCCTGAAAAATTCAGCAAATCAGCATACAAGTCTCAGAGGGTAAACCACTAATAAGAGTTTATATAGTAGTTACTCTCTTGTAATTCATGTATATTTCTGTCTATTCCTGAACTAGATGTACTGTATTGGTTTTTACTAGGGATATGAAAACTGGAAAGGGAATGTTTTGGGTTCGTACTGAACCTCCAGTGTCTGTTACAGAACCCCAAAGATGAAGTTTTTACTGTATGTCTGGTTTCCTGCTCGGGTTCGCCAGTCTAATAAAGCTTGTTGAAAGGCTGCAGTGTAGCCAATCTACATGCTTTTAGACTGTGGACACTTTTGGGGCTATTACAGCCATGATTTTTATTGGCATGGCTGTACTTTGCTGGTGCAGCACATGACCCAGCCTATATAAAAGCCGGATCACAAGTGCCGCCACTGTTTTGCTTTCATTGGTGTAGGGATAGCATACAGCTGGAGTGAGGGACAGATTGTGACTGCGCACTCTTAAAAAAAAAAAACGCTGTGTATACTATGCAACCCATATCTGTGCTAACACTGTACTGTACTGTGTTGAAAGCCACTGTATGTACTCTGCATTACCTTTCCTGTGGAAGTACCGTACTTTAAGCCTCAGTGTGTACTCTGCACCTCCCGCCTGTGGGAGTACTGTAGTTTAAGCTGCTGTGTATTTTCAAGTAGTCTGAGAAATACATAATTGGCATCAAGATGGAGGTATGTGAAACAACTTGATGGCCATTTAGGGAGTTTAGGTCTGAATTGCCATCTAATAGTTATTTGGTTAGGGTTGAATGTGGAGAAGCTGGAAGGGAAGGAGCACAGGAGAGAAGCAGAGCTCAGAGGGGAACTGTGGCAGGGAACCCTCAGAGCTGAAGTGCAGTAGCTGGGAATCGGGAGCCCAAGGCTTTTGTGGGACTCTAAAACACAGAGCAGAACCGGAGGGCATAGCACTATACATTACCTGCCCACACCACGCCTGAGACATAGCAGCACCTGAGGAGCCCGGGGCATAAAAAAAGGCTCAAGCTGCCCGTCGGGCAGGTACCTGTCCCAGGACAGGGGGAAGCTGGAGGACCCTGTAGAAAGCTTCAGGCAGCAGGAACTTCATCTTGAAAGGCGCTAGTTGTAAAGGCTCATGGACCTCTACTGGTACAGGAGAACTCTCACTTGCCTCTGAGCCGGCCGGACCACCATCCTCCATGCCAGGTACCCTGGACTGTGCCTGTCACCCACAAGTAAACCAGGTAAAGACTTACAACCTGTCTCCTCCATTTATTCACTGGCTTTACCATCTACGCCACACACCATAGGACCCCTTGGAACCCCGCTTCACCAAGGGAAGTGTAACATCTGGGCTGCCGCAACATCTCCCAGGGGACCCCTCTAATGCAGCGTCGGTCCCCCTATTGACTGAACTCCACAAGTGGCGTCACGACAAACTTTGAACATTTAATCCCCTTTAATGTTGATGCCCAGGGCCATGGACCAGGTCGCAGCCACCGTGACATCCCCCTTCGCGACCGGACCCGGTACTGAGTATCCCACTGATCTGTGGGTGTGTCACCTGTTTAACAACTCACTCAAGATTAATAGATTAGACGCTTAAAAAAACCAATTGAGACTGCTGGTTCCTGCACAGAATAGATATCCTGACACTGCAGTCCCTAGTGGTGCTTGAGGGTACAGAGAAAGCCCTTGTGGGTTCATCTCATAAGAGGCAATGAGCAAGAAGGAATAAGAGCAGCACAGGCAGACAAGCAGCATGGTGAGTACGCTGAAAGCATTCATCAGCAGGTCTGACATATCTGTGTAATTTTTAAAGAAGCTCAGCACCACCAAATTCAGTTGGGCTGAGATCTGCTACGAAATTTTGCCTGCTATGGCACACCAGCAGGCCGGGATTGAGGTTCAGAGGCACCAAATACACATCTGTCTGGTCTTTGATCCCCCTGACCAGATGTAGATGCGTTGGAGGAAGTGGAGTAGAAAGAGGAGGCAACATGAACAGAGAAACATTCAAAAACATCCAGCAATTCTCAATGGTGATAGAATATGCACCAAAACTCTTTCTGGCTCAGGCCCAGCCGCATCAACATTTACCCAGTGGGCACTTAGAGAGATATAACATCCCTGCCTGTGCTTACTGGGTGGTTATGTGGACCTTTACATTGATTGCATTACACAGTGCACACCTGATTTTGTCGGCAATATGTTCGTGCAGAGCAGAGATGGTGGCTGGGATCCATGTACTGTGGTTCCCGTGATCCCAACGTATTGTTAGCTCTTTTGAAATCACTATTTCTAAAGTGGCCACATGTAGAATATGTAATCCAGTGTTTGGAGGATGTACAGCTGAAAGCTTCAATGGGATGGTGTTAAGATGCTCTGTAACACTGTGGGTAGTGGTGCTGTCATATCCTCTCTTTTTAAGGAGCCATGTGGTCCTGCTGCTTAGGAGGGGGAGGAAGAAGCTGAGACTGCAAAAGAGGGAGCAGGTGGAGGCTCAAATCTTTCCTTTTTTTTCAGACGTTTACTCCTCAGTAGCTTGTGTTTTGCATTCAGATGCCTCGTCATGCAGGTGGTGCAAAGGTTAAGAACATTTAAGACTTCATTTAGTCTCTGATGGCACAGCAAACAAACCACCAGTGTTTTGTCAGGAAGCTCTTTTGAGCTGACTATGGGGTGCTAAGTTCATTGTTGCTATGGCCAGTAGCAGCTGATGTACTGGCCAAGGGCTGGACACAGTGCTTTTGCTCCGTGCTCCCTATTTTTCTGTGCAGCAGGGCCAACGTGACCACCACCTTTCCTCCGAACTTCCCACTTTACTGAAATTGCCTTGACGTCATGTGAGGTCTAGGACCTCATTACCCCATCGCATAATCACACCTCTCCAGGTTTCATGAACTCTGCTGTCTTACTAATCCACTTCTGTCCTCCATACTTCTCTGCTTCTCCCCTATTCCTAATCCCATCATTGTCTCCCAATTCGACAATGTATCCACTTCAAGCTATTCAAGCTACTAACTTAAAAAGTCATCCATATTCTGTCTCACCCATATATCTCTGAACTAATCTTTCAATATCTCCCACCACGTAATCTCTGGTCCTCCTAAGACCTCCTTCTCTCCTCCACAATCGTATGTTCCTCATCCAATCACCTGCAAGACTTCAACCAAGTATCCCCCATCCTGTAAAATTCAGTGGCCCAACATGTCCAATTATCCCCTATATTCGGAACTTTCAAGCGTAACTTGAAAACTCATGTTTCCAAATCAGCTTACATGCTGCCATGACCCCGCTGCCACCTCACCAACACTGAAGCTGCTGCAACAACCAAGCTTACTGTTTCCTTCCCCTTTACCCTGTAGATTAGAAGGCCGCAAGCATAGGGTCCTCTCATCTCTATACCTGTTTGTCAGTATTTGTTTGTTAATTGTAATTTCTATTTGTGTTTTGTATGCAACCCCTCTTCATGAACAGCACCATGGAATCAATGGTGCTCTAAAAATAAATAATAATAATCCCCCACATGATGTTCCACCCAGTTCTCATGCCTGCCCTCCTTGCTGGTCTACACACAGCAGAAAGCTGAAGCAGTTGATAGATGTGTTTTGTCATCAGCATGAGGTGATCTGCAGATCATTTGCACTACCCCTCTCACTTACTCATCCTCAAACAAAACAAGTAATTGGGTATCAATGCACTCAGTCTCTTCCACTTGAGGGGCATGGCAAAGTAGGTGGCCCACAGAACCACAGCCAACAGATTCATCACAAAGTAGAAGTGACTGCTGCATGACTTATGGCTTAGACTACTGGCCTGATTTGAAAGGGGATTAGGTGGAAAACAGATGCCCATTGGCCACAAGGGCAAAATCTGTGCTTTAAGCAGGGGATTCAGTGGAAGAGAAAGCAAAGGAACTAAAGCCACTCTCAGCCATCCAATCTAAAACCAACTCTACTTGTTTTGGCCTCATTGATCATTCAACGGTACTTGGGCCTAGAAAATTAAACAGAACTTCCTGTTACCTGCTTGCACCAGAAGAAGAAGTTTCATTTGGGTACCTAGCAGGCACTGATTAATCATGTCCACTCTATCTCTGCACAAGCTAGACCAGAGTATTACACGGTCTGTATACAGAGAAAGTGGCCAGCAGATTATTACACTGCCTCTTTTCAGAGTAACCAAAAAAAACCTCAAAGCCAGTGTTGGCTACCTCCTCCTCCTCCTATGCCTCTTCCAAATACAGGTCAACCTCCTCCTCCACGTCATCATCTCTTCCTCCTGGTTGTAGATTGTTATTTTTTAATTCTATGTTCTTTTAAATCATCTCACTAACAAAAACAAAAAAAATCCCACAATAACAGTATTGGATACCTCTTCCCTTGCCAATTCCACCTACACCGTTATGTCAACCTCCTCTACCTCCTCTTCCACTTAGACCTCCGCCTCCTGGTTCAAGATTATTATTTTTTCTTTTTTTTTAATTATCTGCTATTTAAGTCATTTCACTATCCACACTGGTTTGCAGGGCAAATGTTTTGCTCTTACCCCCATTTAGCTTCCTTATACAGCCGCCTAGCCCTGACTGTAACCATTTTACAGCCATTTTAAAGCACCAAAGTTCAGATATCCTTTAATTTCTATTTGGTTTGGGTTTGGAGTCAAGGTTGAGGTCAAATTCAGATCCAAACCAAATTTTTTTTTGTATGTTCGTTGAACCCGAACATCCAACGGTCCATTCATCTCTAGTATTTACCTATAGTACATTTTCTTAACTTCTCTCTACCTTCCTGACATGTATTGTACGGCTCTTTGGTTGTACTACATGTGTTGTCCTGCTTGCTACTTTAAAAAAAGGGCCCTTTACCATTTGATTTTCTCATACATTCTGTCTGTTTTTTAATGGATATAATACAAAAGCATTATAGTTCTGTGTGGATCTTTGCAATCTGAGAGAGTCCACAAAAAAAGATTGGACTTATATGATTTTTATACTAGTCACTAGGGTTGAGCAAAACGGATCGGACATTTTCAAAAGTCGCCGACTTTCTGCAAAGTCGGGTTTCGTGAAACCAGACCCGATCCTAGTGTGGGATCGGCCATGAGGTCGGCGATCTTCGTGCCAAAGTCGCGTTTCGTATGACACTTTCAGCGCCATTTCCCCTCCAATGAAGGAGGACGCAGAGTGTGGGCAGTGTGATGACATAGGTCTCGGTTCCCACCATCTTAGATAAGGGCATTAAAATGATTGGCTTGCTTTCTGCGGCGTCACAGGGGCTGTAAAGGGGCGGCACGCCGACCACCATCTTACTTCTGCCGATCTTAGCATAGGGAGAGGTGGCTGCAGCTTCATCAGAAGAAGGGATATAGTTAGGGAGGGAAGATTAACCCCGAAACTGCTTGTGCTGTAGCGATTTCCACTGTCCAACACCATCGTTTCTTTGCAGGGACAGTGGAGATTTTTTTTTTTTGTGCATCAGCTCTGTAGCTTATTAGGCTGACCTAAAAGGCTCCCTGATAGCTGCATTGCTGTTTGCATGCCGCTGTGCAAACCAACTGCTTTTTTAAAAGCAAAAATCGCGTTGCTCCTTTCTGCACAGTTCAATTGTTTCTTTGTCCACACTTTTGTATGCAGCAGTCCTTTTTATTGCTGTCATACTTGTCCTGAGATCATTGTAGGAAGATTGAAATTGTACTACAGCCCTTGTATTTTTTTATATATCTTCCAGCCACGTTCTGCCACTTACATTGTGTAATGTAATACATTGAGCCTGAGTTTTGTTGCAGTCTCCCCCCAAAAAAGGGAGATTGAAATTGGCACTAAGTGGATCTACGTCACAGTTCTGTTAGTTTGTCGTACATCTTCCAGCCACGTTCCGCCACTTATATTGTGTACTGTAATACACTGGGCCTTTTTTTTTGCTGCAGTCTCCCCCCCAAAAAAAGGGAGATTTAAATTGCCAACAAGTTTATATACGTCAGTTCTGTTTGTCGTATATCTGCTAGCCACGTTCTGCCACTTACATTGTGTAGTGTAATACACAAGGCCTGTTTTTTGCTGCAGTCTCCCCCCCCCAAAAAAAAAGGGACATTTAAATTGCCAACAAATTTATATATGTCAGTTCTGTTTGTCGTATATCTGCCAGCCACGTTCTGCCATTTACATTGTATAGTGTAATACACAGGGCCTGTTTTTTGCTGCAGTCTCCCCCCCAAAAAAGGGAGATTTAAATTGCCAACAAGTTTATATACGTCAGGTCTGTTTGTCGTATATCCAGGGGCGGACTGGGCCGGGTGGCAGGAATGCATATGCCCCCCGGGCCGGTGCCTGAGCAGCTGGACAGGGCCGCTGGAGGACCGGCAGCGATTTCCGCCAGCCGGCCCTTTAAATCTTGTAAAGGCAGGTCCTGTGTGTGCGCGCGCGCATTGCCGGCGGCTGAGAAGCGCCGCGGCGGCCGTGCTAGTGCACGAGCACGGCCGCGTTCCTAGGTCCTGCGCGCGCTCGTCTGCTGCCTGTGCCAGCGCAGGCACACAGGAGATCAGACCACGAAAGATTTGAAATGTCCCGCGCGCGCGCATAGGGCGCCTCCAGGCTCCACCTGACTGTGTGTGCGTCTGACGCTGGCCGGCCTGCACCAGCGTCAGAGAAAACTGGCTGCTCACCACTGCCTGTCTGCCTGGGATCCTCTTCATCGCCGACGCTGGCCAGGACCCGTCCCACCTCAGCCCTTCATCCTCCCGACCTCACCAGGGACCTGGGTTAGTCCCAACTCCCAAGATGAATTTTTTTTATGTATATACAGCAGTTGCACCTATATAATGTGTATAGACTGCTATATATGCATTATATAGGTGATACTGCTGTGTATAATCACTATACTACCTGTATAATGTATGTATAGCAATCTATATCTTATATAGGTGACAGCTACTGATGCATATATATACCTTATATAGGTGACACTGTGGGGTGTGTTTATGTATATATATATATGTACATGTATACACAACAGCAGTATCATCTATATAACATATATACATCAGTAGCAGTATTGCCTATATAACATATAGACTGCTATACGTAAATTATATAGGTGGTATAGTGATTATAAACAGCAGTTGCACCTATATAATGTGTATAGACTGCTATATATACATTATATAGGTGATACTGCTGTATATAATCGCTATACCACCTATGTAATGTACGTATAGCAGTCTATATGTTATATAGGTGACACTGCTACTGATGCGTATATACCTTATATAGGTGACACTGTGGGGTGTGTGTATATATCACACCACTGTATACACAGCAGTATCACCTATATAACGTATATACACATCAGTAGCAGTATTGCCCACATATATAAGATACAGATTGCTATATATACATTATATAGGTGATACTGGCTGCTACTGCTGTATATAATCGCAATATCACCTATATAATGTATATACAGCAGTCTATATATAGGCAATACTGCTACTGATGTGTATAGTTGTAGTATCACCTATATATTGTATGTGATAATGTGACTGCTGTACATACATTATATAGGTGAAACATATATATATATATATATATATATAATCAGTTTCACCTATATAATGTATGTATGTACAGCAGTCACAGTATCACATACAATATATAGGTGATACTACAACTATACACATCAGTCGCAGTATCAACTATATATTGTATATACAGTAGTTTCAATGTGATATATATTCAGCAGTCGCGGTGTCTCTTATGTGATGTATGCATCATAATATAGTATAATGCTGTCTTAAATATGTATATATATATATATATATATATATATATATATATATATATATATACAGTATATAATTGTCTAAGGGTCACTTCCGTCTGTCCTTCTTTCTTTCTGTCACGGTTATTCATTCGCTGATTGGTCTCGCCAGCTGCCTGTCATAGCTGCCGCGACCAATCAGCGACGGCCACAGTCCGGAAGAAAATGGCCGCTCCTTACTCCCCGCAGTCAGTGCTTGGCGTCCGCATACTCCCCTCCGGTCAGCGCTCACACAGGGTTAATGGCAGCATTGACCGCGGTGTAACGCACTCGGTTACCGCCGCTATTAACCCTGTGTGACCACATTTTTACTATTCATGCTGCCTGTGCAGCATGAATAGTAAAAATATCTAATGTTAAAAATAATAAAAAAATAAAAAATAGTTACATACTCACCCTCCGGTGGCCCCCCCGGATCAGGAACCGGCCTTTTCCGCTCCGCGCGACGTCCCGGTGACCGCTGCATGCATTGCGGTCTCGCGAGATGATGACGTACGTTCTCGCGAGACCGCAATGCAATCTTCAGACCGGACTGCACGCCAAGCATCGGGGAACGGACGCTTCGATCCGGAGGCTCCAGGAGGTGAGTATGTAACTATTTTTTATTTTAATTCTTTTTTTTTTTAACAGGGATATGGTGCATACTACGTGACTGGCCAATATACTACGTGATTGTGCTGTATACTACGTGACTGGCCAATATACTACGTGATTGTGCTGTATACTACGTGACTGGTCAATATACTACGTGATTGTGCTGTATACTACGTAACTGGGCATACTGCCCAGCCACGTAGTATATTGCCCAGCCATGTAGTATATTGCCCATTCACGTAGTATAAAGCACAGAGCCACGTAGTATATTGGCCAGTCACGTAGTATACAGCACAGAGCCACGTAGTATATTGGCCAGTCACGTAGTATATTGCCCAGCCACGTAGTATACTGCCCAGTTACGTGGCTGGGCAGTATACTACGTGGCTCTGTGCTGTATACAACGTGGCTCTGTGCTGTATACTACGTGGCTCTGTGCTGTATACTACGTGGCTCTGTGCGTAGCTGGGCAATATACTACGTAAACTACGTGGCTGGGCAATATGCTACGTGGCTAAAGAGCACCATGTAAATGGACCTGTGGTCGATCATGCGCACTTCGGCGCCATTCACATGTGGCTCTTCAAATAACGCCTTTAAGAGGAGTGTTGAAGGGCAGGACAAAGTATAGCAAAATTCACTTTTCGGGGGTGGGGAGTGTTTGAGTATGTGGACTGGTGGGGTTTTTTGTGGCAGGGCTGCTTTTTTGTCCCTGTCCGGCCGTGTGTGTGTGTGTGTGATTATACAGTGGGATTGTGCGTGTGTGCACTATATATACAGTGGGGCTGTGCGTGTGTCAATTATACATTGGGACTGTGCGTGTGTGTTTTATATATATATATATATATATATATCTCGCATGTTTGCCGTCACAGGAAAACCTGTTCCCGGCGCAGGCACCGGAGAATCCTCACAGAGCATAGTGCGCACGATATGAGGATTCACACATAGTGACTGTAGACATGTAGCTTAAAGGGAACCTGTCACCCCGAAATTCGCGGGTGAGGTAAGCCCACCGGCATCAGGGGCTTATCTGCAGCATTCTGTAATGCATTCTGTAATGCTGTAGATAAGCCCCTGATGTTACCTGAAAAAGGAGAAAAAGACGTTAGATTATACTTACCCAGGGGCGGTCCCGCTGCTGGTCAGGTCGGATGGGCGTCTCCGGTCCGCTGCGGCGCCTCCTATCTTCTTTCCATGACGTCCTCTTCTGATCTTCAGCCACGGCTCCGGCGCAGGCGTACTTTGCTCTGCCCTGTTGAGGGCAGACAAAGTACTGCAGTGCGCAGGCGCCGGAAAGGTCAGAGGCTCGGCGCCTGCGCACTGCAGTACTTTGTCTGCCCTCAACAGGGCAGAGCAAAGTACGCCTGCGCCGGAGCCGTGGCTGAAGATCAGAAGAGGACGTCATGGAAAGAAGATGGGAGGCGCCGCAGCGGACCGGAGACACCCATCCGACCTGACCAGCAGCGGGACCGCCCCTGGGTGAGTATAATATAACGTCTTTTTCTCCTTTTTCAGGTAACATCGGGGGCTTATCTACAGCATTACAGAATGCTGTAGATAAGCCCCTGATGCCGGTGGGCTTACCTCACCCGCGATTTTCGGGGTGACAGGTGCCCTTTAAGATCCGACAACCCCTTTAAGGATGGGCCGCTACTCATGGGCCACTGCTGTGTACTTGCCCCCCAGGCTAAAATTTGCCAGTCAGCCCCTGCGTATATCTGCTAGCCACGTTCTGCCACTTACATTGTGTAGTGTAATACACTGGGCCTGTTTTTTGCTGCAATCTCCCCCCCAAAAAAGGGAGATTTAAATTGCCAACAAGTTTATATACGTCAGTTCTGTTTGTTGTATATCTGCCAGCCACGTTCTGCCACTTACATTGTGTTGTGTAATACACAGGGCCTGTTTTTTGCTGCAGTCTCCCCCCACAAAAAAGGGAGATTTAAATTGCCAACAAGTTTATATACGTCAGGTCTGTTTGTCGTATATCTGCTAGCCACGTTCTGCCGCTTACATTGTGTAGTGTAATACACTGGGCCTGTTTTTTGCTGCAATCTCCCCCCCAAAAAAGGGAGATTTAAATTGCCAATAAGTTTATATACGTCAGTTCTGTTTGTCGTATATCTGCCAGCCACGTTCTGCCATTTACATTGTGTAGTGTAATACACATGGCCTGTTTTTGCTGCAGTCTCCCCCCAAAAAAAGGGAGATTTAAATTGCCAACAAGTTTATATACACCTTCTACCTTGTTTTACAGTACCATATAATGGTTGTTATTTTGTTTAGATTTTCCCAAAATATGAGGAAGTCTGGTGGAAGAGGCCGTGGGCGGTCTTTGCCAGCTGGTACTGATGGTGGTGGTCGCGGTGGAGCATCTGCTGGTAGTGGGAAAAGCAAAATAACACTTAAGGCTGGAGGTGTGGAGCCAGCGTCATCGTCTGGCTACACAAGGCCTCAAAGGCTCCCTTAACTGGGAGTAGGAAAACTGCTTTTAAAGCCGGAGCAGCAGGAAAAAGTTTTAGCTTTCCTTGCTGACTCAGCCTCTAGCTCTTTCGCCTCCTCTTCAGAAAGTTCGAAATATAAAAGCAGCGAGTCGTCAGTGGATGCTCCCAGTCAGGAACAAGTCGCTTCCTTGTGTCCTTCACACAAAGCAAAAGTGAAGGATGCGGCAGGCGACACTACAGTTTACTCTATGGAGCTCTTTACACATACTGTGCCAGGGTTAGAAAGGGAAATAGTTAACAGCCCATTACAAGATGAATCGGACATGGAGTGCACAGATGCACAGCCACAGCTAAATTATTATGCTATTCCTTTGACTCAGATCACTACATTGCCCTCACAGTGTACTGAGCCATAATCTGACCCTAATGAGACTATAGTGCCCCATCCCGAACGCTATAGCACCTTACACGGTGACACAGAGGAAGGTGCACATGACATTGAAAAGGATGTGATAGTTGACCCAGTTATTGACCCAGATTGGCAGCCATCGGGGGAACAGGATGCCACTGGCAGTAGCTGTGAAGCGGAGGAGGATGATCCGCAGCAGGCATCTACATCGCAACAGCTTTCATCATCTGGCAGGCCCGTATCTGGCCAAAAACGTTTGACAAAACCTAAAACACTTTTAGGACAGCGTGGCCATCCGGTGAAATGCCTGAAAAGGTATTCGATAGTAGGAAGAGTTCAGTGTGGGAATTTTTTAACCAAGATCCGAATGATCAGTGCAAAAGTTATCTTTATGAAATGCTCAAAAACCTTTAGCAGAGGGAAGAATGTCCAAAATTTAAATAAAATGTGCATGCGTAGACATTTAACCAGCATGCTCTTGCAAGCCTGGACTAACTACCAAACATCCAGTACCGTTGGTGCACCTGCTCAGAATGAAGGTAGTCAGAAACTCTACATTGCTTCCCTCACTGTAACCCCACCGGTTAGGACACCACCAACAGCAAATGTGGAGGTATCGTCGCAAGGCCAAAGCAGTCAGGGAATCACAAGGTTCTTGGTAGGAAACACTGTATGTAGGCGAACATCAAGAATACCATCACCAACCCTCTCTCAATCTGCCATGTCTACCACCACTCCCGCTAGTTCCAACATATGCAGCTCTCCAGTTCAGCTCACCCTACAAGAGACTCTTATTAGGAAAAGGAAGTACTCATCCTCTCATCCGCGTACACAATGCCCACATTGCTAGACTAATCTTGTTAGAGATGATGCCCTACCAGTTGGTTGAAAGCGAAGCTTTCAAAGCCCTGATGGCCTACGCAGTACCACGCTATGACCTACCCAGTCGGCACTTCTTTGCAAGAAAAGACATCCCAGCCCTCCACCAGCATGTCAAAGACCGCATTGTCCATTGATTCAGGCAACCAGTCAATAGAAAGGTGCACCTCACAACAGATGCATGGACCAGTAGGCATAGCCAGGGACGATACATGTCCAACACGGCGCACTGGGTTAATGTGGTGGATGCAGGGTCTACAGGGGACAGCCATTGTGGGACAGTTCTGCCTAGCCCACGATCTAGGAAACAGTTGGCAGTAGGCGTGCAACACCCCTTCTCCTCCTCCTCCTCCAGAAGCGAAAGCTCATCCACAGAGCGCAGTCGCACGACCACTTCATCCGCAGCTGCCGGTGTTGCACATGAGGTGTAACATTATGGAACAGCTAGTGGTAAGCGTCAGCAGGCTGTGTTGGAAATGAAGTGTTTGGGCGACAACAGACATTCCGCGGAAGTACTGGCCGAGTACTTGTAGCAAGAAACTCAGTCATGGCTGGGCAGTGTACATCTTGAGGCAGGCAAGGTAGTCAGTGATAACGGAAGGAATTTTATGGCTGCCATAGCCATTTCAGAACTGAAATACATACCTTGCCTGGCTCACACCTTGAACCTGGTGGTGCAGTCCTTCCTGATAAATTATCCGGGGTTACCAGCCCTGCTCCTGAAGGTGCGAAGACTTTGCTTGCACATCCGCCGGTCGCCCATACATTCCAGCCATATGCTGAACCATTAGCGATCACTGAAGCTTCCCCAGCACCGCCTAATAATCGACGTTGCAACAAGGTGGAACTCCACACTGCACATGCTTCAGAGGCTGTGCGAACAGAGGCTTGCTGTAATGTATTTGTGGGAGGATACACAAACACGGGCAGGCAGTTGAATGGCAGACATGGAGTTGTCTGGTGTGCAGTGGTCGAAGCTACAAGACCTATGTCAAGTCCTTCAGTGTTTTGAGGAATGCAAACGGCTGGTAAGTGCAGACAACACCATCATAAGCATGAGCATCCCACTAATGCGTCTGCTGATGCAAAGTTTGACGCACATTAAGGAGCAGGCGTCTGCGGCCGAGGAGGAGGGAAGCCATGATGACAGTCAGCCATTGTCTGCTCAGGGAAATCTCCTGGACGAGGTGGCGGACGAAGAGGAGGAGGAGGATGATGGGGATGAATATTTATGGGAGGAGGATGCTTCTCAGGGGGCAATAGAAACTGGTGGCGTTGCAAGGTCAGGTACAAGGTTGTTGCGGGAGACAAGTGATGTTGATTTGCAAGAAAGTGCTCCTCAACCCAGCACAAGCAGTAAATTGACACCTGTAACATTGGCCGACATGGCTGATTATGCCTTGCGTATCCTAAAATGGGACCTCTGCATTATCAAAATGATGACCGATCACGATTACTGGTTGGCCTGCCTCCTGGATCCTCGATAGAAAGGAAAATTACAAAATATCATGCCACATGAGAACCTTGAGCAAATATTGACTACCAAACAAGCAACTCTTGTAGACCGTTTGGTTCAGGCATTCCCAGCACACAGCGGTGGTGATGGTTCTCACACAAGCTGTAGGGGGCAACATGGCAGAGGTGTTAGAGGTGCACAAATCAGAAGTGGCGTTGGACAGAGGGGTTTTATGACCAGGTTGTGGAGTGATTTCGCAATGACCGCAGACACGACAGGTACTGCTGCATTCCCCTTTGATTACTGGGCATCTAAAATAGACGCCTGGCCTGAATTGGCAGAATATGCATTACATGAGCTCGCTTGCCCAGATGCTAGTGTGCTATCAGAAAGAGTCTTCAGTGCTGCTGGTTCAATACTGACCAAAAAAAGGACTCGTCTGGCTACCCGAAATGTTGATGATCTAACCTTCATTAAAATGAACCATTCATGGATTTCAAATTATTTTGCCCCACCTTCCCCTGCTGACACATAGCTTGCCTGAAAAATGTCTTGCTTTTGGCCTCATCTTACTGACTGCTCCAATTCCTCCATTTGCAGCTGCTGAATGTCCACCTTAGGCCATTTTTATACCTCCCTAAATGGTCTGACTCCCCCCACAGGGCCGTGATCACCACTTGGTGCAAGCACCCGTGCGAGTGCCGTTTGCCTGGACAGGTGGGTGTGCCCACTTTTGTGCGACCGGACTGGCACAGGATCCGTCATAGTACAATGAAGTGTCTCTGACGGTGGTGGTGCACACCCAACGTCAGACACACCATCGTAATAGGAGGGGTCCTGTGCCAGTACCGCCGCCCACGAGAGTGTTCCCCCCAGCTTGAACAGTGCTCTACCACTTGCAATACTTACCTCTCCCTGCTCCACCACTGTGTAGACTGTGCTGTTAAATCCTTCAATGGCACTGCCAATACAAATTTGTTGAAATGATAGATGATAGTTAAAATATACCGGGGCCCTGGCCTCCATTTTGACCAGTTAATACTTTGTGCCTACTACCACTGTCTGCTACTCAGCAGAGAAGCCCACCACAGTGCTGCCTGTTTAGTCCTGTTACCAATTTTGAAAACCTTTGAGCCTACTTTTGTATTTGAGCCTACTAACTGTGTGTGCGCCACTCATTACAGTTGTCCTCCACTGAACAAAGCTGAGCCGCCTGTTTACACCTATTACCAATTTTGAACTGCTTTTAGCCTACTTTTTTATTGTGGGCCTACAAACTGTGTCTGTGCCACTCATTACAGTTGTCCTCCACTGAACAAAGCTAAGCCGCCTTTTTACTCCTGTTACCGATTTTGAACTGCTTTTAGCCTACTTTTTTATTTTAGGCCTACTAAGTCTGTCTGTGCCACTCATTACAGCTGTCCTCCATTGAACAAAGCTATGCTGCCTGTGTACTCCAGTTACCAATTTTGAACTGCATTTAGCCTACTTACTTATTTAGGCCTACGAACTGTGTTTGCCTCCCATTACAGTTGTCCTCCACTGAACAAAGCTGAGCCACCAGTTTACTCCTGTTTCAAATATTAAACTGCATTTAGCCTACTTGTTTGGTTGGGCCTACTAATGGTGTCTGCCGCTCCTTGCTTTTCTCCTCTACTGAACAAAGCTGAGCCTCAATTTTCATCCTGTTTCGGATATTAAACTGCATTTGGCCTACATTTTTAGTTGGGCCTACTAACGGTGTCTGCCGCTGCTTGTTGTTCTCCTCCACTGAACAAAGCAGTGCCGCCTGTTTACTCCTGTTACCAATTTTGAACTGCATTTGGCCCACTTTATTACTTGGGCCTACTAACTGTGTCTGCCACTCATTACAGTTGTCCTCCGCTGAACAAAGCAATGCCGTCTGTTTAGTCCTGTTACCACTTTTGAACTGCATTTAGCCTACTTTATTATTTGGGCCTACTAACTGTGTTTCCTTCTCATCCTGCCCATTGCCCAGCCACTGCTAGATGAGTCTGCTGGTACATTTACCCAGTCCACTACATTCCCATTGCACTCTACACAGCCAGCATCTGACCCTGGCAAAAGTCAGGTTCCCCTTCCCGCATACTATACCACCTTACACGGGGACAAAGAGGAAGGTGCAGATGAAAGTGCAGGTTCCTTCATCAGGTGGGAGGGCATACTCGTTGACGACGTCACTGGCACAGGGCCCCTCCTAGTACGCAAAAGTGTCTCTGCCGGTGGGAGGCGCCCCCGCCGTCAAACACACCGCCGTACTTTGCGGGTCCCTGTGCCAGTGCAAATGCGAACGAGTGGACCCCCCGCTTGCTCAGGATCACAGCACTTGCAAAGTTTAAATACTTACCTCTCCCTGCTCCACCGCCGTGATGTAGTCCGCGTTTCCTGGGCCCATGAAAATCTTGAACCAGCCCTACCCCCCCACAACTTTAGCCAAATGACCCCCAATTTTCAATGACTAACTATTATTATAAGGTAAATTAAGATTGACAAGCTTAAGTAGCAAGAATTGATGTTTTTGGCAAAATGGGCACTGTAGGTGGTTTCCTGTCCTCCACTCACTGCCGACTTTGATTTCCCATTGACTTGCATTGGGTTTCGTGTTTCGGCCGATCCCCGTCTTTTCGCAATAATCGTCCGATTTCACCCGACCCGACTTTTGACAAAGTCGGGTTTCGCGAAACCCGACTCGATCCTAAAAATGTAAAAGTCGCTCAACTCTACTAGTCACAGATCAAAATCACTTATGAAAGTCAATGGGTCAGGGAAAAACGCGCCCAACACTTTAATGGCATCTTAGTTTCATAGTAGTTCTTCATATTTTTTTCACTAATTGCTAGAAGAAGCTTGCATAACAGAAAAAACTTATAAAACACTGATGGTAAAAACTGGCATGCTGATGAAAATCTGATCCAAAATGATAATAAAAATTGATTATTTTTCATGTAGGCAAAAAAATATTGACTATCCTAACCTTATGCACTAATTAGAGTCTCCAAATAAGTGGATCATGCATCACTATTAGTGTTGAGCGATACTTTCCGATATTTGAAAGTATCGGTATCGGATGGTATCGGCCGATACCGGCAAAATATCGGATCTCGCCGATACCGAGTTCCGATACCAATACCAATACCAAGTCAATGGAACACAAATATCGGAATGTATCCTCGATGGTTCCCAGGGTCTGAAGGAGAGGAAACTCTCCTTCAGGCCCTGGGATCCATATTAATGTAAAAAATAAAGAATAAAAATAAAAAATATGGCTATACTCACCCCTCCGAAGAACCATGGCTGTCACCGCTGCAAGTGTCCGCCTCCGTTCCTGAGAATTGCAGAGAGTGAAGGACCTTCGATGACGTCGCGGTCAGGTGATCGGTCACCTGACTGCTCACGTGACCGCTCACCTGACCGTGACGTCACCGAAGGTCCTTCACTCACTACAGTCTCAGGAACGGAGGCAGACGCTCGCAGCGGTGACAGCCAGGGTTCTTCGGAGGGGTGAGTATATACATATTTTTTATTTTTATTCTTTATTTTTTACATTAATATGGACCCCAGGGCCTGAAGGAGAGTTTCATCTCCTCCAGACCCTTGGAACCACACGCACCGCACACTCCGATACCGATTTCCGATATCACAAAAATATCGGAACTCGATATCGGAATTCCGATACAGCAAGTATCGGCCGATACCCGATACTTGCAGTATCGGAATGCTCAACACTAATCACTATGTGCATTATAGATAATACAATGATTGACTTCTACAAATATTGCACACAATATGATCGCTGATGTACAACCCAAATTCTAAAAAAGCTGAGATGCTAAGTGAAGTGTAAAGAAAACAAGAATACAATGATTTGGGCCTTGTCTATCAATGTACAGAATCCCCCTTCGTTTTACAATAGTTTTTAAATGTTTGGGAAGTGAGGAGACCAATTATTAGTAGTATTCTGTTGCTCAACAGTCCTTGGTCTACTTTGTTGGATTTTTCATTTTCTTATGCACAAAATGTTTTCTTTTGGTGAAAGGCGTGGACTACAGGTGGTCAATTCACTACATGAACTCTTCATTTATGAAGCCATGATACTATGATGGATGAATTATGGGGTTTATAATTCTTTTACAGAAATGTACTTGGACTTCCCTGAAATAGAAATTGACTGGATGGAAACATTAATGGAATCATATATTGTTGTAAAATCTCTACATACTGGTTAGCATTAATAGTGCCTTTCAAGATGTGTAAGCCGTCCATACAATAGGCACTAGTGTTGAGCGATACCTTCCGATATCGGAAAGTATCGGTATCGGATTGGATCGGCCGATATTCAAAAAATATCGGATATCGCCGATACCGATACCCGATACCAATGCAAGTCAATGGGACGAAAATATCAGAATTAATATAAACCCTTTCTTTCCTTGTAGGTTCATTCTACATGAAGGAAAACAACTAAAAATAATGTAGGATGTATTGGGGGAGGTGGCGGAGACATTAAAGGCATAGAGGTTTAGCCTGTTGTGAATTCTGTTGTCGGGCTCCCTCCTGTGGTCATGAATGGTACTTCGGCTGGTTCTGTCCATGGACTTCCTCTGGTGGGTGTTTCTGAGTTTCCTTCTACAGGTGACGAGGTTAATTCGTTAGCTGGCTGCTCTATTTAACTCCACTTAGATCTTTGCTCCATGCCACCTGTCAATGTTCCAGTATTGGTCTAGTTCACTCCTGGATCGTTCTTGTGACCTGTCTTCCCAGCAGAAGCTAAGTTCCTGCTTGTATTTCTTTGGTTTGCTATTTTTCTGTCCAGCTTGCTATTTTTATTGTTGTCTTGCTTGCTGGAAGCTCTGGGACGCAGAGGGAGCGCCTCTGCACCGTGAGTCGGTGCGGAGGGTCTTTTTGCGCCCTCTGCGAGGTCTTTTTGTAGGTTTTTGTGCTGACCGCAAAGCAACCTTTCCTATCCTCGGTCTGTTCAGTAAGTCGGCCTCACTTTGCTATATCTATTTCATCTCTGTGTTTGTATTTTCATCTTTACTCACAGTCATTATATGTGGGGGGCTGCCTTTTCCTTTGGGGAATTTCTCTGAGGCAAGGTAGGCTTTATTTTTCTATCTTCAGGGCTAGCTAGTTCCTTAGGCTGTGCCGAGTTGCATAGGGAGCGTTAGGAGCAATCCACGGCTATTTCTAGTGTGTCTGATAGGATTAGGGATTGTGGTCAGCAGAGTTCCCACGTCCCAGAGCTCGTCCTTTATTATCAGTAACTATCAGGTCATTCCGTGCGCTCTTAACCACCAGGTCCATTATTGTCCTGACCACCAGGTCATAACAGTACAGGTGGCCCAAAGTACTAATGCATCTCAATAGAGGGATAAGAGAAGTTCTGAGACAATTTTTTTTCTTTGCAGTGTGTTTTGTCTCTCTTTTCCCCTTTACCTCTGGGTGGTTCAGGACACAGGTGTAAACATAGACATTCAAGGTCTGTCCTCTTGGATGGATAATCTTACTACAAGGGTACAAAACATTCAAGATTTTGTGGTTCAGAATCCGATGTCAGAGCCTAGGATTCCAATTCCTGATTTGTTTTTTGGTGATAGATCTAAGTTCTTGAATTTCAAAAAGTATTGTAAATTGTTTCTTGCCTTGAAACCTCGTTCCTCAGGTGACCCTGTTCAACAAGTAAAGATCATTATTTCTTTGTTACGTGGTGACCCTCAAGACTGGGCATTTTCCCTTGCGCCAGGAGATCCGGCATTGCGTGATGTTGATGCGTTTTTCCTGGCGCTCGGATTGCTTTATGACGAACCTAATTCAGTGGATCAGGCAGAGAAAATCTTGCTGGCTCTGTGTCAGGGTCAGGATAAAGCGGAGATATATTGTCAGAAGTTTAGAAAGTGGTCTGTGCTCACTCAGTGGAATGAATGTGCCCAGGCAGCAATCTTCAGAAAGGGTCTCTCTGAAGCCCTTAAGGATGTCATGGTGGGGTTTCCTTTGCCTGCTGGTCTGAATGAGTCTATGTCCTTGGCCATTCAGATCGATCGACGCATGCGTGAGCGTAAAGCTGTGCACCATTTGGCGGTACTATCTGAGCATGGGCCTGAGCCTATGCAATGTGATAGGACTTTGACCAGAGCTGAATGGCAAGAACACAGACGTCGGAATGGGCTATGTTTTTACTGTGGTGATTCCACTCATGCTATCTCCGATTGTCCTAAGCGCACTAAGCGGTTCGCTAGGTCTGCCACCATTGGTACGGTACAGTCTAAATTTCTTTTGTCCGTTACTCTGATTTGCTCTTTGTCATCGTATTCTGTCATGGCATTTGTGGATTCAGGCGCTGCCCTGAATTTGATGGACTTGGAGTATGCTAGGCGCTGTGGTTTTTTCTTGGAGCCCTTGCAGTATCCTATTCCATTGAGAGGAATTGATGCTACACCTTTGGCCAAGAATAAGCCTCAGTACTGGACCCAGTTGACCATGTGCATGGCTCCTGCACATCAGGTAGATATCCGCTTTCTGGTGTTGCATAATCTGCATGATGTGGTCGTTTTGGAGTTGCCATGGCTACAGGTTCATAATCCAGTATTGGACTGGAAATCTATGTCTGTGTCCAGCTGGGGTTGCCAGGGGGTACATGGTGATGTTCCATTTTTGTCTATTTCGTCTTCCACTCCTTCTGAAGTTCCAGAGTTTTTGTCGGATTATCGGGATGTATTTGATGAGCCCATAGCCAGTGCCCTACCTCCTCATAGGGATTGCGATTGTGCAATTAATTTGATTCCTCATAGTAAGTTTCCTAAGGGCCGATTGTTCAATTTATCTGTGCCAGAACACGCCGCTATGCGGAGTTATATAAAGGAATCCTTGGAGAAAGGCCATATTCGCCTGTCGTCATCACCGTTAGGAGCAGGGTTCTTTTTTGTGGCCAAGAAGGATGGTTCTTTGAGACCTTGTATTGATTACCGCCTTCTTAATAAAATTACAGTCAAATTTCAGTATCCTTTGCTGTTGCTGTCTGATTTGTTTGCTCGTATTAAAGGGGCTAGTTGGTTCACCAAGATAGATCTTCGAGGGGCGTATAATCTTGTGCGTATTAAACAAGGCGATGAATGGAAAACAGCATTTAATACGCCCGAGGGCCATTTTGAGTACCTGGTTATGCCATTCGGGCTTTCCAATGCTCCATCAGTATTTCAGTCCTTTATGCATGACATCTTCCGAGAGTACCTGGATAAATTCCTGATTGTGTATTTGGATGATATTTTGGTCTTTTCGGATAATTGGGAGTCTCATGTGAAGCAGGTCAGAATGGTGTTCCAGGTCCTTCGTGCGAATTCCTTGTTTGTGAAGGGGTCAAAGTGTCTCTTTGGAGTTCAGAAGGTTTCATTTTTGGGGTTCATTTTTTCCCCTTCTACTATCGAGATGGACCCTGTTAAAGTCCAGGCCATTTACGATTGGACTCAGCTGACATCTGTGAAGAGCCTGCAAATGTTCCTGGGCTTTGCAAATTTTTATCGGCGCTTTGTCGCTAATTTTTCTACTGTTGCTAAACCGTTGACTGATTTGACCAAGAAGGGTGCTGATGTGGTCAATTGGTCTACTGCAGCTGTAGAGTCTTTTCAGGAGTTGAAGCGTCGTTTTTCTTCTGCCCCTGTGTTGTGCCAGCCAGATGTTTCGCTCCCGTTTCAGGTTGAGCTTGATGCTTCTGAGATTGGAGCAAGGGCTGTTTTGTCGCAAAGAAATTCTGATGTCTCAGTGATGAAGCCATGTGCTTTCTTTTCTAGAAAGTTTTCGCCAGCTGAGCGTAAGTATGATGTTGGTAATCGTGAGTTGTTGGCCATGAAGTTGGCATTCGAGGAGTGGCGTCATTGGCTTGAAGGAGCCAAGCATCGCATGGTGGTCTTGACAGATCACAAGAATTTGACTTATCTTGAGTCTGCCAATTGGTTGAATCCGAGACAGGCTCGATGGTCGTTGTTTTTCTCCCGTTTTGATTTTGTGGTTTCGTACCTTCCGGGCTCTAAGAATGTGAAGGCTGATGCCCTGTCAGGGAGTTTTGTGCCTGACTCTCCGGGTGTTCCTGAGCCGGCGGGTATTCTCAAAGAGGGGGTAATTTTGTCTGCCATCTCCTCTGATTTGCGGCGGGTGCTGCAAAAATTTCAGGCTGATAGACCTGACCGTTGCCCAGCGGAGAAACTGTTTGTCCCTGATAGATGGACTAGTAGAGTTATCTCTGAGATTCATTGTTCAGTGTTGGCTGGGCATCCTGGAATCTTTGGTACCAGAGATTTGATGGCTAGATCCTTTTGGTGGCCGTCTTTGTCACGGGATGTGCGTTCTTTTGTGCAGTCCTGTGGGACTTGTGCTCGGGCTAAGCCCTGCTGTTCTCGTGCCAGTGGGTTGCTTTTGCCCTTGCCGGTCCCGAAGAGGCCCTGGACGCATATTTCTATGAATTTTATTTCGGATCTCCCCGTTTCTCAAAAGATGTCGGTCATTTGGGTGGTTTGTAATCGATTTTGTAAGATGGTCCATTTGGTACCTTTGTCTAAATTGCCTTCCTCCTCTGATTTGGTGCCATTATTTTTCCAGCATGTGGTTCGTTTACATGGTATCCCAGAGAACATCGTTTCTGACAGAGGTTCCCAGTTTGTTTCGAGGTTTTGGCGATCCTTTTGTGCAAGGATGGGCATTGATTTGTCTTTTTCCTCGGCTTTCCATCCTCAGACAAATGGCCAAACCGAACGAACTAATCAAACTTTGGAAACATATCTGAGATGCTTTGTTTCTGCTGATCAGGATGATTGGGTGTCCTTTTTGCCGTTGGCTGAGTTCGCCCTTAATAATCGGGCCAGCTCGGCTACTTTGGTTTCGCCGTTTTTCTGCAATTCTGGTTTCCATCCTCGTTTCTCTTCAGGGCAGGTTGAGTCTTCGGACTGTCCTGGTGTAGATACTGTGGTGGATAGGTTGCAGCAGATTTGGACTCATGTGGTGGACAATTTGACATTGTCCCAGGAGAAGGCTCAACGTTTCGCTAACCGCTGGCGCTGTGTGGGTCCCCGACTTCGTGTTGGGGATTTGTTTTGGTTGTCGTCTCGTTATGTTCCTATGAAGGTTTCCTCTCCTAAGTTTAAGCCTCGTTTCATTGGTCCGTATAAGATTTCTGAGGTTATCAATCCTGTGTCATTTCGTTTGGCCCTTCCTGCTTCTTTTGCCGTCCATAATGTGTTCCATAGGTCGTTATTGCGGAGATACATGGTGCCTGTCGTTCCATCCGTTGATCCTCCTGCCCCGGTGTTGGTTGAGGGGGAGTTGGAGTATGTGGTGGAGAAGATTTTGGATTCTCGTGTTTCGATACGGAAACTCCAGTACCTGGTCAAGTGGAAGGGTTATGGTCAGGAAGATAATTCCTGGGTTTTTGCCTCTGATGTTCATGCTGCCGATCTGGTTCGTGCCTTTCATTTGGCTCATCCTGGTCGGCCTGGGGGCTCTGGTGAGGGTTCGGTGACCCCTCCTCAAGGGGGGGTACTGTTGTGAATTCTGTTGTCGGGCTCCCTCCTGTGGTCATGAACGGTACTTCGGCTGGTTCTGTTCATGGACTTCCTCTGGTGGGTGTTTCTGAGTTTCCTTCTACAGGTGACGAGGTTAATTCGTTAGCTGGCTGCTCTATTTAACTCCACTTAGATCTTTGCTCCATGCCACCTGTCAATGTTCCAGTATTGGTCTAGTTCACTCCTGGATCGTTCTTGTGACCTGTCTTCCCAGCAGAAGCTAAGTTCCTGCTTGTATTTCTTTGGTTTGCTATTTTTCTGTCCAGCTTGCTATTTTTATTGTTGTCTTGCTTGCTGGAAGCTCTGGGACGCAGAGGGAGCGCCTCTGCACCATGAGTCGGTGCGGAGGGTCTTTTTGCGCCCTCTGCGTGGTCTTTTTGTAGATTTTTGTGTTGACCGCAAAGCAACCTTTCCTATCCTCGGTCTGTTCAGTAAGTCGGGCCTCACTTTGCTAAATCTATTTCATCTCTGTGTTTGTATTTTCATCTTTACTCACAGTCATTATATGTGGGGGGCTGCCTTTTCCTTTGGGGAATTTCTCTGAGGCAAGGTAGGCTTTTTTTTTCTATCTTCAGGGCTAGCTAGTTTCTTAGGCTGTGCCGAGTTGCATAGGGAGCGTTAGGAGCAATCCACGGCTATTTCTAGTGTGTCTGATAGGATTAGGGATTGCGGTCAGCAGAGTTCCCACGTCCCAGAGCTCGTCCTTTATTATCAGTAACTATCAGGTCATTCCGTGTGCTCTTAACCACCAGGTCCATTATTGTCCTGACCACCAGGTCATAACATTAGCCCAATCAAATAGAATAGCAGGAATTTTTTTTTTTTTTAAGACGTTCGGAGTTACAAAGATATTGACTATGTTAAGATATTTTTTATTTTGTCAGATATTGATGTTTCACTACTTCCACGCCCTTCACCTTTTTTTTTACTTCTCCCACACTTTCTTCTTCATCATCATCAGCATCAACTTCTTCTTCACCTTATTCATCTTCTTCTTCATCTTCTACCTATTATTTTTTTTGTTACATTCTTCATATTCTTTTTATTCAACTATTATTCTTCTTCATAATCTACTTCTTCATCATATTCTTATTTGTGACAGGCATTCATGTAGTTGTTATCTATAAAAGTTTGAAGATTACACCTTCTGTTCTGCCTGTCACAAAAGAGTTACATTTGTCCGCATTTAGTTTGGCTTTATCCAGGCGCACAACGAGGAGGAACCGACTCACCCCCATACACTGTTTAGTCTTCTTCTGCTTATAATTTAGAGAATATCTTTTGCTTCGATATTAAGTGTTATGCTTAATGTTCTTCTGCTCTTTGTTCTGCAGCCTCTTGTTCTTCTGCTCCTCGGTCTTCCATGTCGTCGTCTCCAGGGTCATCGTCTCCGGAGTCATCATCTTCATCGTCGTCATCGGGGTGGTCTTCAGGGTCATCGTCTCCAGGGTCGTAATCTCAGTGGTTGTCGTCTCTGGTGTCGTCGTCATCTTAGGGGTGGTCTTCCGGGTCGTCGTCTTTAGGGTCTTGAACTTGGAAATGTAGCAGAAGGTACAAGAAGGCTGAGAAAATGCCGATGGATGGCTACCCGAAGGTCCAAGAGCCAATGGAACTACCGAGGACCAGCTGACGGTGCTGGAACCCGGTTACTAAGCAGGAGGTACCCGTGCTACAAAGCACTACCAAGGACCGCCTGACGTTGGTGGAACTCGGATACCCAGAAGGAGGCACCTAAGCCAAAAGCTCTGCCCGGAACCAGCTGACGGTGCTGGAACCAGGATGTGGAGCAGAAGGTCCACAGGAGAAGAGTGAACAGCTAGGCCGTGAGGCTGCCGCAGTTACCGAACACCAACAGTCCTACAGGGGGAGCTTGGCCTATTGGCACTGCAGAACCAGCCTTGATTGCCACTTCCCGCAGCCCACATAGGAAGCTCCTAAACTGGAGGCACCATGGAGTTGGCTAACCCGACCACAACACGACGGGACAACGTATAGGCGTGTAAGTGACCTTGAAACTACCCGTAACCAGCTGATGGTGCTGGAACCAGGCTGGGCAGGAGGGAGTACCCGTGACTAAAACACTGCCGAGAACCAGCTGACGGTACTGGAACCCGGATGCGTTGCCCAAGTGTGCAAGAGCCAATGGCACGACCGAGGACCAGCTGACAGTGCTGGAACCCGGTTACTAAGCAGGAGCTACCCGTGCTAAAAAGCACTACCAAGGACTGCCTGACGTTGGCGGAACTCGGATACCCAGAAGCCAAAAGACTCTGCCCGGAACTAGCTGTCGGTGCTGGAACCAGGATGTGGAGCAGAAGGTCCACAGGAGAAGAGAGAACAGCTAGGCCGCGAGGCTGCCGCAGTTACCGAACACCAACAGTCCTACAGGGGGAGCTTGGCCTACTGGCACTACAGAACAAGCCTTGATTGCCACTTCCCGCAGCCCACATAGGAAGCTCCTAAACTGGAGGCACCATGGAGTTGGCTAACTACTAAGCAGGAGGTACCCATGCTAAAAAGCACTACCAAGGACCGCCTGACGTTGGCGGAACTCGGATACTCAGAAGGAGGCACCTAAGCCAAAGGCTCTGCCCGGAACCAGCTGACGGTGCTGGAACCAGGATGCGGACCTATTCAAGATTGTCTTCCTAGAGCCCCAACTAGCGGTGTTGGAGCAAAGGGTCAGCAGGGGGAGCAGAGTGTAGGCCGAAGACTGCACTGGAGGCAGCTTTGTGTCTGCGTGGCGTTTGCAGGACACGTTGCCGGCTACACAGATGGGGAAAAGCTGGCGTTGCTGAACCCCACTGACACATTGGCGGGTGTTTTGCTTTGTGTAGCCAGCACTTCCGGGCACCAACTGGCGGTGTTAGAGCCCAAGGGTCTACAGGAGGAGCAGCGTGTAGGCCGAAGTCTAATTGAACCAATTTCAAAGGTAACCTTTAACCCCCCTCAGGTGTTACAAACTAGAAGAGCCACACCTTGTGCAGCAGTAATGCTGCACAAGTAAAAGGTTGCTCTTTAAATTTTGCTCCTTGCACACGCTGAATGAAGCACGTATAAAATTCAGCCCCTTATACAGTCAAACTGTCTTAAAAGCGTGACTTGCCTTCTTATTGAGATGCAGCACAGCTGTCAAAAATACCACCTTGGTGCTGGGCGCAGCCTCCTGAGCGTCGTTATTTGCTGTACAGGAGTCTGCGCTGTTGTATTATCCCTTGGCCATGCGCTGTTAGCGCTGCCCGTCTTCTGACCTCATTTCATGTCGGCCGCTGCGGATAGCGATGCCTTGCGCAGTACATATGTTCGCCTCTTACACATGTCCTTACACCTGCTTCAGACTGGGCGGCGTCAGCTGATCCCTTATCGCATGCCACGGCCATGAAGCCGCACAGTCTGAAGAAGGCGGAAGGAGATGAGTGAAGACAGGCGAAGATATGCACTGCTCATGCCCATCAATCAAACCCTCGAAGTCAAAATAAATAAGACACCGAGGGGCGTTGTGTTGGGCAGGGCGGACGCACAGGCGCAGCCAGCCAACCAATGATGTCAGAAGACGGACAGCGCTACCAAGGGGGTTGCTGCGTGTCATTAAAAAGGAAAGTCACACCTCAGGGATGGTTTAATGGTCTCAGGGGACACATTTTTTACGTGTTGAGTTTGACGTGTGCAAGGAGAATAACTTAATGGGCCACCTTGTACAAATGCAGCATTACTGCTGTACAAGGTGGCTGTTATACATCCAAACGCCTGAAGAGGGACAGGTTCCCTTTAATTTCAGTTGTTGTGTCTGCATGGTGTTTGCAGGACACGATGCCAGCTACACAGCAGGGGAACAGCCGGCGTTGCTGAACCCCACTGACACATTGGCGGGTGTTTTGCTCTGTGCAGCCAGCACTTCCGGGCACCAACTGGCGGTGTTAGAGCCCAGGGTCAGCAGGAGGAGCAGAGTGTAGGCCGAAGCCTGCACTGGCAGCATCTTTGTTTCTGCGTGGCGTTTGCAGGACACTTTGCCGGCTACACAGCAGGGGAACAGCTGGCATTGCTGAACCCCACTGACACATTGGCGGGTGTTTTTCTCTGTGCAGCTAGCACTTCCGGGCACCAACTGGCGGTGTTAGAGCCCAGGGACTGCAGGAGGAGCTGAGTGTAGGCCGAAGCCTGCACTGGAGCAAGTTGAAAGGGAACCTTTAACCCCCCAGGCGTTTGTTGCTGAAAGAGCCATCTTGTACAGCACTAATGCTGCAAAAGGAAAAGGTGGCTCTTTTAATTATGCTCCTTGCAAACGCTGAACTAGACACTTATGAAATGTGTCCCCTCACACCGTAAAACCATCCCGGAGGTGGGACTTTCCTTTGTAATGTGAGGCAGCACAGCCGTCATTCCTACCCCCTTGGTGCCGTGCGCCGCCCCGTCAGCGCTGTTTGAATCTGTCCCAGAGCCTGCGCTGTTATGTTATCCCTTGGCCATGCACACTTAGCGCTGCCCGTCCTCTGACATCATTTGGTGTCAGGCTGGCTGCTCCTGTGCGTCCACGCTGCCCGAGATCCCACCTCGCAGTGTCGTCTAATGTAATCCCACTGCGGGCCTGGGATCTATGGGCATGCGCAGTGTATATCCTCGCCTCTCGCTCCCCTCCTTCCGGCTTCTTCAGACTGTGCGGCGTCACGGCCGTGGCATGCTATTAGGGATCAGCTGACGCTGCACAGTCTGAAGAAGGCGGAGGGAGATGAGTGAGAGCCTGAGGTGAAGATATGCACTGCGCATGCCCATGGATCCCAGGCCCGCAGTGTGATTAAATCAGAAGACATTGCGAGGCGGGATCTCGGGCAGCGCAGCCGCACAGGCGCAAAAAAGGCTTCAGTCTCACCTCTATAGACATTAAAAGCCTCTATACAAGAATTCCACAAAAACTTGGTGTTGATGCTATTAAGACTATACTGTTAAATACACCTACTGATTTAGATGTGGTCACTTTTATATGTGATGGTTTGACATTCATCCTTAAGCATAATGCGTTCCAATTTGACAATGTATGGTACAGGCAGACGGAGGGTACTGCCATGGGTACCACCGTCGCATGTACCTTCGCTAATTTGTTCCTGGTCAAATTTGAAGACGAGTATATTTACTCGTCTCATAATCCTTTTCTTAAGTATATTAAACTTTATGTCAGATATGTGGATGACATGTTCATAGTGTGGGACTGGCACCAGGAGGCTTTTACACGGTTTGTGGAGCACCTGGGGACGTCCAACACCATGAACATGAGGTTCACGTCTGAATTTGGAGGAAATGAATTGACTTTTTTGGATGTCAAATTGAGTATACAGGAAAATGATTTGGTCACGGAAGTTTTCAAAAAAAAATCGGCATCTAATTCCCTTCTTCATTTTAATAGCACACACCCGGTGTATACGAAGCAAGCCCTCCCTTTCAGTTAATTTTTGAGGGTAAAAAGAATCAATAGCCATGAAGCAGGGTTCAAAAAACAATCAGACGAACTCTATGGTAGATTTGAAAAACGCGGTTACCCCCAATCTATTCTTGACAAGGCTTTAAAAAGGGCAGTTGAAACTAATGTCCATAATGTGCCCCCTAGGAAAAAGATGGAAGATAAAAAATTTGTGTTTTCATTCAAGTTTGGCCCCATGGATTCTCAAATTAGGTCGACCATTAGAAATAATTGGCAAATCTTAGGACAGGATAGTGATCTAAGAGATATGGTAGAGAAAGGTCCATTATTTGCGTGCCGTAGGAGCAAAAATATCAGAGATTGTTTAGTACGAGATCGGGTTACTTCTAATCGTGAGAATTGGCTAAGTGAAAGTGTCCCAAAAGGGAATTTTAAATGCGGCCACTGTAATTTTTGTATATACCACCTTACAGGGAATAATATTAAAATCGGCCCGATCCATCATAAAGTACGTGATTTTATTTCATGCAGAACAAGCCACATAGTGTATGTGATTTTCTGCCCATGTGGCTTGTTCTATATTGGTAAGACGATTTGGCCCCTGTTCATGAGAGTGAGGGAACATCTTACCTCTGTTCGTACTGGAAAAGGTGTCCCCAGATTGATAAATCATGTAAGAGAGCAGCACAGCAGTGACATCCAAGGTCTGCGATTCGCAGGATTAGAAAAAGTTTCCCTACCTAGGCAAGGGGGAAATCTACATCGCCTCCTGCTGCAGAGAGAGGTGAGATGGATAATGCGTGCAGGCGCATTGGGACCTCTCGGTCTCAATGAAAAGCTAGACATGTCGGTATTCCTTTGAACGTAAAATATAAGGATTTAAAGTTCCAGTTTATAGAGGTGTTTATAAGTATTGTTTTAAATGTATATGTCTTGAATGTTCACAATTTTTCGAAAACATAGGTATTGCACCTGCTATGACGTTACAGGTCTGGGAGGAGCAATAAGAACTGCACAGGTTAAAGAACCCTCCCTGTTTCCTGTTAATGTCAGGACCCGTTGAAGTGCTAGTTACGCATGAAACGGCCGCCGTCCGTCTGTCTCCACTGTTCTCCCTGCTGGATTTTTTGTATGTCCGAATAAAGGATTGACGCTTTTTACTCCGGTGAGTGCGCTCTACTTTCTTCTATCAGACTGCTTTACGGACTTGTATTTTTTGAGCTGCACCCGTAGGATTTATGGGGCTATAGTAATACGGCTTGGTGTGGATTGAAAGGGTTGGAGGTATTTGGATTTGACGTAAAACAGCTGTGCGGTAGTGCTTTCCTTCTTTTTTTGCCATTGAATACTTATCAAGAAATACTTTGGTGTACACATAAAGCTTACATAAGAAACTTATTTGTTCAACTTGCTGCCTGAGCAAAATAGGTAAGATAAAAAGAAATAGATTCTTATCAGAAATTCACTTTCATGAGATCTTAATGAAGTCTAACCCCGTAAATGGCCTCAAAACCAAATAAAGGGACTATAGAAATAACATATTAATGAAGTAAAAGTTAATTTATTAATGAAATAAAAGTTTAATTTTTTTATGAAAAGGTATAGACTTAGTAAATCCTACTAAAATGGTAAAATAATGTTTTAAATCTGATATCCTCTTTTATAAATCCAAAGGCAATACAATTTTTGACCCCCAAAAGATAACCCATTCCTTACAACTAAGAAGAAACCCTATATTTCTATTGAAGTTTCTGAAGAGATTTTCTCTTACAGATTTAATTTTAGAAGTACGGCTAAACATGGCATAACCAATACTCACCTATAAATCCTTCCGATCTCCAGTGCCTCTCCAAAGTTCCTAGCTGTTCTTTATTTAAACCATTGTTGCAGCAATTACATCATGAACCAGCTTGACCGCTGCAGCTAATCACTCTCCTTACACAAAATGTCTATGTGTATTGAATGAAAGTTATGAAGTCAGTGATTGGATGCAATGGTTACATGGATGTTTTAATGTCACTTTATTGCAGGAAAAGTAAACAAAAATCAATAGGAATGACTTAAGCAATTTTATTAGTAGATCATTATTTTTTTTCTACTACTATATTCTGCTAATTATTTTATATTGTTTACTTGGACTAGCCTTTAGTGATGGGTGAACCCGAATAGTAAAGTCTGCAGCACTGCCAATCAACAAGCTTTTCCTGTGTGGGCACTTCCGGCCCCATTACAGCCATGTCAAAAATCGGCATGAATGTGATTGGCCGGTACACTGTGTAAAAAAAACAAGACATGGGGGCCGTCTCTATTTTTGAAAACAAGTGCAGTTTAAGATGACAGCTACAGGCTGCAGCCCTTCAGCTGGCTGCTATAGCTTGGCTGATTATCAAAATGATAGGGTTCCCCCTGTAATTTTTTTATTACTTAAATAAATAAATTTAAAAAAGGCGTGTGGTTACCTCATTTATAAAATAAAGTAGACAGCTTGGGGCTGGTATTTTCAGGCTTGGAAGGTCCGTGGATATGTGGCCCTCCCAAGCCTCCAGCCACCCAGTCCATTAGATGCACTAATTCTGGTGCTTTGCCCAGCTCTTCCCACTTGCTCTGGTGTCTTAGCAAGCAGGATAATATATTGGAGTTGATAACAGCTTTGTAATGTCAGCTGTAGAGATAAGGGAACACTAAATGGCTAAGATGCCCGTTACTCGAACCAAGCAATTTCTAATGCTCTGCTGCTGGTTTCAAGTAATGAGTATAATGGGAGTCAATGGGAAATTCCAGCATTTTTCCATCTACAAAAGGACTGATAGGCAGAGAAAATGTTGAAATGGATGGAAAAAGTGCTGTATGAAAGGAAAACAGCATGTGAAAGACCCCTGAAAGCATATCTGACTCCCAGATCGCTGCTGAGAACAATGCTGGCACACTTTTACTCCACTTTAAGGAATGACAATAAAACATTCAAAATCGATGAGAAATTGGAGTTTACGGTAAAAAAAGTTAAGAACCATTTTTCCTATATATTGACTTAGATGCAATGCAAAATTTTAAAAGGATTTAAAATACATATATAATTTAAATATACCAAAATTGAATGTTTTTGTAAAAAAAATTGGAGCTTTCAGTGTAGTTTATGAAGGATGAAAGAAGTGCCAAAAATGAGGGACTCAGACACACCCTGCATTTGACATAAGCAGCGCCTTATACACATTCTGTTCAAATTGTCATGTAGGGGTACTCCTAGACTTATAAAGACAATGCACTAAGAGCAAACACTGCCAAAAATTACATGCAAGGTCATCCATACACTCTTGAAGACACCAACTGTAGTGCCTCATTCAAATATTGGGAACAAAGTGTTGTAGTTCTCCTACACTCATAAAAGCTCTGCATACAGTTCAAAGTGTCAGGACTGTGTTGTCAGGTGTCCCAGGACCAGGGCTCCTTCATTGTCCCTAATGCTAGGAGAGCCCTAGCTAGCCCTGTTTCACAGATTACTTGTGATGGTGAAGATGCCGGGGCCACGTACCTTGCCATAGCTCCTGAATGAACCCTCACCTTTACCCTTACCAACCCAGGGAAGAGGGAAGTAGTAGTGTACCACAATACACCAGCCAGACTAACAAGATAATATGAGCAGGGATTAAAGAAAATAACAATCATACAAATATGCACACATAAACAACAGAGGTAAACACTGGGGAGTGGAGGATGGGCTTAAACCAAATTAGGAGAAGAAAAAGAATCATCACATACTCAAAACTAAGCAACAGTCACAGATAAATCCACCAAATGCCTTCATCAATAACAACCACCAACAACCTCCAGCCATGCAGCATAAGCTTGCTCTGGCAATGAGTGCTGATCAAGGACCAGTTTATATAGGAGATGGAAGTGGCTAAAAGTGCACAGCTGAGAACCTTAAGCAGGAAAGATTCTAGGAGCTCTCATTTGAGCGTAAACCCCTGCACTGCTAAAAGAAATTTACACTGTTTAATATGAACATGAAGTGCTTCTAATCAATGCTGGAGTAGTATAAATCAGAAGCTGCCATCTTCTGGCTCCTCACTTTTGCAATAAACCCATGACAGTACCCTTTTATGAGGGACCACCAGAACCAGGTTTATTAAGGTATGCCACATGAAGACTGGATCAGCCTGACCACATGGACATCAGATGCTGGTACCCACATCTTCTTTTCAGGAACATATTCCTTCCAGTGTACCAGATACTGAAGCGACTAATGAACTAAGTGCGAGTCAACGAACTTGACTATTTGATATTCCAAATGTCCATCCAAAATGACTGAAGATGGCAGTGGCAATCATGGTATAGAGGTACAGAAGACACAGGTATTTTTTACGATGAAACACATTGTGGATCCTAAAAGTGGGTGGCAAGGCAAGGTGGAATGAGATGTGATTGACGACAGTCACAATCTTACAAGAACCGATGAACCTGGGACCCAGATTCCAGGAAGGAACCTTCAACTTCTTTAAATGTTCCTTGAGGACAACCACACCAAGTCACCAGCACACAGGTTAAGACCCACCAAATGTTTCCCTTTAGCCACACTCTTATATTTGGACCCCATCTTCCTCAAATTATCAATAACCCCTTGCCACACAGACGTAATTGATGATTAAAATCATTCTTCATGTATTCCAGAAGAACAATTTGTATTAAATGAACTGTACTGAGGCTGAAACCCATATACTCCAAAAAACGGGTACTTACCAGTAGACTCATGACAATTATTATTTACTGAAAATTCAGCTAGAGGTAAGTACATAACCCAATAGTCCTGATTTCAGACCCAGAGCACCTAAAATATGTCTCAAGATTCTGGTTAACCCATTCTGTTTGCCCATTAGATTGCGGGTGATATTCTGAATAGAATGACAGGTGGATGCCCCAAACAAGTGCAAAACGTCCTCCAAAATTTTTAAATAAACTGCACCAACCAGTCAGAAACAATATTAGTAGGGATCCCATGTAATTTTACAATCTCACTAATGAAAATTTGGGCAAAGGTCTTGGCGTTAGGTAAAGTGGGTAGCGCAGTAAAATGTGACATTTTACCAAATCTGTCCATCACCACCAAAATTACAGTAATACCTGGGTAAAACAGTGCTAAAATTGACCAATAAATAAGTCCAAGGTCTTCTGGGAATTGGCAGTGGTTGGAGAGACCCAGACGGATGAGTATGAGAGGATTTAGGATGCGCACAGACAGTGCAGGTGGCTACATACTCTCGAACATCCTTATGTGCTTATGACCACCAAAAATGCTGAGTAAGAAGATTTGTGGTGGATTTATTAATTTCTCTCTGCAGATGACAGTTTTTAGAAGTATGCACATGGACACAATTTACCTGGAGACGCACCCTGCGACAATACAGCCCCAAGCCCAACTTCAGATGCCTCAACTTCTACAATAAAAGGCTGAGTGACATCAGGCTGTATGAGAATCAGCGCAGATGCAAAAAACATCTTCAAGGTATCGAGTGCCTCCCTGCAGGACTGGACCTCTTGGAAAAGTAAGACCCTTTCCTGGTCATATCCGTCAGAGGTTTGGCAACTATCAAAAAGTTTTTCATAAATTTACGGTAGTAGTTGGTGAAACCCAAAAACCTTTGTGATGCATTCAAATCCTCAGGACAATCCCAATCCAGTACCACCCGGACTTTCACCAGATCCACGTAAAAACCGGTGGATGATAAAACATATCACATAAGAGGGATCTCCTCAACTGAGAACATACCCTTCTCTTGTTTGAAAATTGTTATTTTCTCTCAGCATCTGTAAGACCTGCCTGACATTTACCTGATGTGATGCACGGTTGGGTGAATAAACTAATATGTCATCAAGATACATAACTCCAAATCTACCTACCAGGTGACTAAAGATGTACTTTGCAAAGTGCTAAAAGACAGGTAGGGCATTAGTCAATCCAAATGGCATCACAAGGTTTTCATAGTGTTCCTCAGGCGTATTGAAAACTGTCTTCCACTCATCTCCCTCTTTAATACGAATAAGATTATATGCCCCCTGTCTGTACCATTTCCCCACCCAGGGAAGAGGGGAGTAGTAGTGTACACCAACCAGACTAACAAGGAAATATGAACAGGGGTAATGAAAATACAAAACATACAAATATACTCACACATATTACAAAGGAAAGCACCGAGGAGTGGAGAATGGGGTTAAACCAAAGTAGGAGAAGAAAGGGAATTATCACACACTCAAAACCTAGTAACAGTCACAGATAAATCCACCAAATGTCTTCTCCAAAAATAACCACTAACAACCTCCAGCCATGCAGCAAACGCTATCTGTGACAGTGAGTGCTAGCCAGGATCCAGATTATATAGGAGATGAGTGTGGCTAAAAGTGCACAGCTGAGAGCCTTAACATAAGAAAGCTTCCAGGAGCTCTCAACTGAGCATATTAACCCCTGCACTGCTAGAATTAATTTACACTGTTTAATATGAAGGTAAAGTGCTTCTAATCAGTGCAGGAGTAGGAGAAATAAGCAGCTGCAGTCTTCTGGCTCCTTTCTGTTGTCATGACAGAGACACTGTGGATTCAGTCTGGCCTATGATCCGGTGGTGTCCATGTTTTTAAGGGTGCATAAAAGCATGGTCTACCACAATTGTTTGCACTTCTGAAATGAAGAACAATGCTGAACAGAGGCCACATGGAGGCCAGAGTAACTCTGCTGTCTTAGTATAGTGAATGGATCCCTAAGGGGTTTCATCTGAATCACATCACTCAAATATATAGATGGAAACCCAAAAGTAAGTGCTCAGCATAGAACACAGGTTAAATGTGATACAAAATGTTATATGAAATGTTCTCAACAAAAGCTTCATGTCAATCCACAAGAAACACAAGCACCCACTCAGGACTATCATCTTTTTAGTGAAATACTTTCCTTTCTTAGTGGTAGTATAAAGGCACTGGAAGAAATTCAGCAAGCTCTGCACTCCCAAATCCAAATGCTCCCCTCTCTTCTGAGCCCCATTGTGCCTAAACCACATTTAGCGTCCACATGTTTGGCATTTCTGCAGCAAAGAGAGCTCAGTTAATTTACTGGTGCGTGTCTCCAGAAGCATGAGCCGGGCACTACAAGGTACTGGGAAGTACAACATACTGGGGACTACAACGTCCTGGGCACAACCATGGCAGTTTGCAAATTTTCCTTAGTAACATCCACTGCTGCTTGTTTATAGAAAATTTCCATGGAGACAAAATCATTACTACACCATCAGATAAATTAGCAATTTCCAAAATGGGGTCACTTCTAGCATTTAGGGGCATTGTATATGGAGTCTGCAAACTACTCTAGGGAAATCTGCATTCCATGAGGCACATAGCGCTCCTTCCCTCCCGAGTCAAGCCAGATGGCTATGCAGTACAGCCACCCATGGAGTATTTTTACATTCAGTGGAAATTGATGAACAAATTTTGGTGCCATTTTTGCCCATCCCAATGTGAAAATAAAAATTCTGGGGCTAAAACAAAATTTTGGTAGTGAAAATGTAATTATTTTTTCTTCACTGTCCAATGGTAAAACATACTGTGCCACACCTGTAGAGTCAATGTGATCACTGCACCCCTAGATAAATTCATTGAGAGGTGTGGTTTGTAAAATGGGGTCACTTATGAAGAGGTATGCTGTTCTGGCACCTCCGAGACTACCCCAGTAGGTGTTGGAACCTGCACGCCATAACAGTAAAATCTGCACTATAATATGACGCTCCTTCCCTTCTGAGTTTTTCATTGTGCCTGAAAAGTATTTTCCTATTACATGTAGGACATTTGCTCAATTTAGAGAAAGTTTTGTGTCTGTATCTCTTCATTGTTGTGGACAGATGAAGGATCCTGTATAGGGCTGAAACATGCAGCCTTAATAAAGCCATCATACCTTTAGCCTTCTGTCATTTATTCCAGAAGCGCCAAGTTCTTCCCTGTGTTTATTCTACACTCTACAACTCTGATTGATGTTGCCATCATGCATATTCGTTGCAAGGAAAAGAAGCAGCATGTCCACTCTTTAGAATTTTTTAGATAGAGTTTTACCTGCTTTAAGCACATCTCGCTAAGGTGAGCAATTCTGGTTACTCTAAATCACTTCATTAACTGAAAGCCTCTACATTACGAGCAGGGCCGTATTTTCCACTAGGCATGTGAGGGCACATGACTAGGGCGGCAGGATGCGGGGGGCGGCACCTGAGCAAGGTTTGTTTTTTGTTTTTTTTAATTTATTAACTGACAACCTTCCCCCCTCACTCCCCCCCTCCTCCCCTCCTCGAAGATGACATACTCACCCTCCTCCAGCGGTGCCTGCAGCTCCATTGTACTCAGCGCGGCAGCTCGTCCTGTGCTCACAGCGGTCACATGATACCTCCTATTAAGGTGATGAATATGGACGCATATTCATGACCTTAATAAGCGGTACCATGTGACCGCTCACACAGGAAGAAGCTTCGGTGCCGGAAGTCGGGACAGATGTGCAGGACAGGGAGTCCGTTCAGCATGCTGTGAGGAGGGTGAGTATGACGGCCGGGGGAGGAGAAGGAGGATGGGGGAGGATGAAGGAGAACGAGGGAGGACAAAGGAAGATGGGGGAGCCATGCATACAAGATGGGAGGGGGGAAGCGGTGCCACGCTTACAAGGATGGGAGAAGGGGGGAGCAGAGCCACGCATACAAGGATGGGAGGAGGGGGGAGCACAGAGCCATGCATACAAGGATGGGAGGAAGGGGGAGCAGAGCCATGCATACAAGGAGGGGAGGAGGGGGGAGCGGAGCCACGCATGCAGGGATGGGAGGAGGGGGGAGAGCAGAGCCACGCATACAAGGATGGGAGGAGGTGTGAGCAGACCCACGCATGCAAGGATGGGAGGAGGGGGAGCAGAGCCACACATACAAGATGGGAGGGGGAAGCGAACCCACGCATACAAGGATGGGAGGAGGGGGCAGCAGTGCCACGGATACAAGGATGGGAGGAGGGGGGGAAGCGGAGCCATGCATACAAGGATGGGAGGAGGGGGGAGCAGAGCCACGCATACAAGGATGGGAGGAGGGTGCAGCAGAGCCATGCATACAAGGATGGGAGGAGGGGGGAGTAGAGCCACGCATGGGAGGAAGGAAGGAGGGGGAGCAGAGCCACGCATACAAGGATGGGAGGAGGGGGGAGTAGAGCCACGCATATGAAGATGGGAGGTGGGGGAATTGGAGCCACGCATGCAAGGATGGGAGGAGGGGGGAGCAGAGCCATGCATAAGAAGATGGGAGGAGGGGGAGCATAGCCATGCATACAAGATGGGACAGGGGAGCCATGCATACAACAGGGGGAGCCACACAGAGCAGGATAGGATGGGGGAACCACACATACCGGGATAGGAATGAGGGGGCAATACATACCCAGCTTATACTCGAGTCAATAAGCTTACCCAGTTTCCGTGGCAAAATTAGGTGTGTATGTGTGTGTGGCTATATATATATAGCTTTGTTGCCATAAAAGGAGGGGGCCGAGACACAGTTCTTGCACAGGGGCCCCAAGCTGTCAGTGTCCGCCCCTGCCCAGGGATCAATTGCACTCGCATCTTACAGAAGTAAGTACAATTGAGGCTCTGACTGCCAGTCAGAGCAACGTGAGCAGCGTGATCAGATCATGTGATCACACTGCTGACATCATTCACTCGCACTGCAGAGGCGAACACTGGTGGTAAGTGCTCGAGTTGAGCAGAAGACACCGAAGATTATGTGCATGGGGGGGGCAATTTGAGTGGGGATGGGGGGATTTATTATGTGTGGAGAATTTGAGTGGGTATGGGGTTTTTTAAATGTGTGGGGTGAGATTTGGAGTAGAGATGGGGTTATTTATTGTGTGTGGGGAGATTTGTAGTGGGGATGGGGGGATTTAATGTGTGTGAGAAGATTTGAGGACACAAAATGAAAAGCAAAGGGGGAGATGGGGAAACAGTACGGGGGAATAGGTTGCATGTATGAGGAAATAGTACTGGGGGAATGGGGGGCATGAATGCAGAAACAGTACAGGAGATTGGGGGGCATGTATGAGGAAACCGTACTGGGGGAATGAGGGGCATGTATGAGGAAACAATACTGGGCAATATGGGGCATGTATGAGGAAACAGTATGGGGGAATGGGGGGCATATATGAGGAAACAGTACGGGGGAATGAGGGGCATGTATGAGGAAACAGTACTAGGGAAAGGGGGCATGTATGAGGAAACAGTACCCGGAAATGGGGGGTATATATGAGGAAACAGTATGAGGGATGGGTGCAGACAGTATGGGGAGCGACGGGGGAATGTATGTGGACACAATATGAGTAGCGATGTGAAAAATGTATATAGACAGAGTACGGGGAGTGAGGGTGATGGGATGAGTGGAGACAAAATATGGGGAGTTAGGTGAGCAGGCAGTATAGAAAGTGAGGGAGTAAATATATGAGGAGACAGAATGGTGAGCAGGAGGGATGTGAGAGGAGACAGTATGAGGAGGGAGGGGAATAGTGTGAGGAGAGAGTACGGGGGGACAAAAGTGAGTGGACACAGAATAGAAATTGAGTTTTGGGTTCGTAGCATGGGGGGACAGTGTAAGGGCACAGTCAGGAGGGGACAGTATACCAAGGAGGGGGAGTGTAATGAGAGAGTACAGTATAAATACTGGGCCCTATAGGGAGGACACAGTATGAGAGGACAGTGTGAAGAGGGAGTTCGGTATGGAAAGGAGAGGTCAGTGTGAAGAGCATGTACCATAAGAGGGACAATGTGGGGGTCATATTTTGTGCAGAAAATATAGTGAGGGGCATTTTTTAATTCAGGAGCATTATAATGACACATGTATCTTTAAGGGCATCGTGTGAAGATTTTCTGCAAAAGAGAGGAGAAGATGGAAGTCTGCAGAGATGAGCTGTGGATGAGAAAACTCATCATGGGTTCTGGACAAGATGAAGAAAAGAAGGAGATCGGCTCCAGAGATGACATCATCTATAAGGTACATGGATGTAAAAGTTATTTGTGATATTGACTAATTCTCATGTTTTTATTTATGTTAGGAGCATTAAAGGGGATGTCCAGGTTTGTAATGAGTCTGCAGTCATTCTATGTGATTGCAGACTTCTGAGTTCTCACAGTGTGCACTGCACGCTGTCAGGATTCTCTCATGCTGGCGATTTACGTTCATGTGGTCACATACTGACTAGACATGTATGACCTCACTCAATGAAAATGAACTGAGCGAGGCCGGGCACGTCTAGTCGGAATGTGGTCAGAAGTATACAAATCACATGCTTGTGCTGACATGACTGTCCACCGGCAAGGGAGAATCCTAAAAGTGTGCAGTCAGAGGCGTAGCAAAGTTTTTGGTTCAGGGGGGGCGAAGCTTCTGAGTGTGGGCCCCTAACCAGGTATCCTTGATTACAACTGGGTGACACACCCTAATAGTGGAGGAGAACCTCAGCAGATGACCGTGCTGTTACTGAAGATAATCTCTATATAACGACCAACATGGATATTACCGCCATATGGTCAGTGGTAGATACCAGCCCTACAGAACATATAACAGATCACTGCACAATTATCTTACTGCTGACGTCCTTTCTGATGGAATCGTTCATTTTTCCCATCTTTTCCATCTGGCCCAGACCGTCATGACAACTTCTTCCAGCCAGGACTCGTCTGCAGAGATTACAACAAAGACACGTTTCACTTCTCACATTCCAGCCCCATCACCTTCTGCTACCAACCTGCACAAACTCCTCATCCTGCTGATACCCCAATACTGAGCCACTGCTGCCGTATGTGTCCCTATTACTACACCTGATACCCCAATACTGAGCCGCTGCTGCCGTATGTGTCCCTATTACTGCCCATGATACCCCAATACTAAGCCGATGCTGCCATATGTGTCCCTTTTACTGCACCTGATACCCCAATACTGAGCCGCCGCTGCTGCCGTATGTGTCCCTATTACTGCACCTGATACCCCAATACTGAGCCGTTGCTGCAGTATGTGTCCCTATTACTGCACCTGCTGTGTGGTTCTCTGTGCCCTCTAAATTCTAAAGCACCCTTCTATGATATAGTAATGCCGGGTGCAAGTGTTCTAGAAAACAGCGCCCACATTCTGCCCCCTAGAAAGTAATAATGTCCTGTGTGTGCCCCTTTGATAGTCACAGTAACCTGAGTTCCCCTATAACAATAAGTGCCTACTTTACATATAACAATGTCCGGAGTCTCCCCCTGTGCAGCTCTCCTATACACAGTATGATGCTCTCTTATACACAGTATAATGCCCCCTCACTGTATAGTACCACCCACACAGCATACTGACCCCTTAGAAGCCTCCAAACTGTTTGATGCTTCAACACTGTATAATGGCCCCTTCACTGTAATCTGCACTGTATGATGGCCCCCATAGATAACCTCCATATAGTACAATGTGCCAAATAGTCCTCAATATAATACAAGGCAGCACCCCCATAGTCAGACCCTGTAGTATAAGACAGCCCCCACATAGGATAGGCAGATCCTATAGCATAAGGCAGCACCGCACCCCATAGGCAGATGCTTTATATAAGGCAGCCCCCCATAGGCAGATCCTGTATGTAAAGCAGCACACCCCCCATAGGCAGATCCTGTATATAAGGCAGCGCCCCCATAGGCAGATCCTGTATGTAAGGCAGCACCCCCCCAAAGGCAGATCCTATATATAAGGCAGCACCCCATAGGAAGATCCTGTATATAAGGCAGCACCTCCCACAGGCAGATCCTGTATATTGAGCAGCACACCCCATGGCAGATCCTATATATAAGGCAGCACCCCCCCATAGGCAGATCCTGTATATAAGGCAGCACCGCCCCATAGGCAGATCCTGTAGTATAAGGCAGCACCCCCCATAGGCAGATCCTGTAGTATAAGGTAGCACACCTCCATAGGCAGATCCTGTATATAAGGCAGCACCCCCTATAAGCAGATACTGTATATAAGGTACCCTCCCATAAGCAGATCCTCCTGTAGTATAAGGCAGCATCCCCATTGGGAGATCCCGTATATAAGGCCGCCCCCCAAAGGCAGATCCTTTATGTAAGCCAGCACACCCCCTATAGGCAGATCCTGTATATAAGGCAGCACCCCCATAAACAGATCCTGTATATAAGGCAGCCCCCAAAGGCAGATCCTGTATGGAAGGCAGCTCCTATATATAAGGCAGCACACCTGCCGTAGGCAGATCCAGTACATAAGGCAGCACCCCCATAAAAAAACACAATAAATACTCACCTCTCTTCCTCCTTGTTCCAGCGGCGCTCCCTGCACCCGCTCATCTCCTGACAGCGGGCGCCGGGTGGTGACATCATCGCGCCCGCTGTCAGATGATGTGGGGGATGATGGGAGAAGGAGTGCAGCACAGCGCTGCTTCCCTCATCACCACATTCAGCTGTATCGGCTAGATGCCGATACAGCTGACCTTGCGATGACGGCAGGGGTCTACTGCTGGCAACCCTGCCTGCTCAGGGGCCCCATAGCGGCAGAGCAGGGAGATTGAATTTTCCTGCTCTGCTGCAGAAGGTAACTGTATCGGCGCGGTGCGCGTGCCAATGCAGTTACAGTAGTGTAGCTCCGGGTGGGCCCCCTCAGAGCGTGGGGCCCAGGGCGATGGCCCCCTCTGCCCCCCTGATAGCTACGCTACTGTGTGCAATGCATTAGTTGTGAGAATTCAGACGTCTGCGATGTCAGGATTCAGCTCTGCAGGTTCCAGTAGTCATCACATGGACACTTCACTCATATGCGATTTTCATACTTGTGGTTCTGTGATGAGCTTCTCTTCCTGCTTCTCTCAGTTTTTCACTGAACATTGAGAGCATTAGGAAGAGTAGCTTGTGGGTCCATGACTAAGTGTGCAAATCGCATATGACCTTGGCGGGGGGTAGGAAAATATGAATTCTTGCCCCGGGTGCCAAAAACCCTAGTTACACCTCTGCCGGTATGCTACTGCGCACAGTGATTACCGGGTCCGGTGGAGGGATGTCTGTGCACAGCACAGGCAGTGAGGCAGGGACAGAGAGAGAATGAAGACCCGTAGACTGCCCACCCCAGTCTACGTCATACCCTGGATCACTCATTATCATAGGAATATGTCAGTTAATAAATTGTTTTTCTAAAGCTTTATAGTGCAGTTTTAGGTCAGAGAGGGAGGAGCTAGCAAGGTGCAGGAACAGGCAGTGATGGCTACTTGTGGACATGTGCAGCACTTGCGGGTTTTCACCTGCAGTGAGACAAAAAAACACTGCTAGCAGCATTTTTTTCCATTGCTTTAAGTACCGCATTTGCCAGATTGCATCAAAACCGCAAGTGCCACACATGTCCACAAGTCCCATAGGGAATGAATGAGGCACTGTTGCCGTTAGTGATCCATTTCGTGGCAGATGCGGGAAACCTGCCGGATCTGCTGCAAAAGGCTACTTTCACATCAGCGATTATTGCCAAAGTCAATGCCGATAGTGTCATACTCACCAATGGGGAAGGTAGCAGTTAAAGTGCCTAGGGCGGCAGAAACACTAAATACGGCCCTGTTTATGGGACATCACTTTTTTGTGTTTTTCATTTACAAGTTGCTGGGAACATCCTATCACAATCTAGATTAACCACAAGATGCTGCTGCATTGCCTGCATTTGCTTTTATACAGTCTATAATATTCACTCTTGAAATGAATGTCAAATTGTTTTGCAAATTCCTCAAAATTCAATACAAATTTGATTTGTGTGTGAGAGGAAAAGAGAATAATTCCAATTTGATTGATAAGAGAGTGAGAGAGTTAGAATGCTATGCACATCTTTTCAGGTCAAAAGAACATTTTACAATACTTTATAATTGTAGAAAAACAATTATTTATTTTATTAATTTAATTTAGATTCCCTGTAATAATCTAGAAAACCAGTTAATTCAAATTTTTCACATTCAAAAAGATTCATTCTTCTGTAACATCTAGTGTTCGGCATTTTTGACACAAAAACATTAATTAAGTGAAATCCTATTATATTTAATATCCACACTCACTATCACAAAGTTGTTGAAACAAAAGGAAGTGCTCAAATCTAGCAAGTAAATCAAAAGTTTAATACTTAAAGGGACACTGTCACCTGAATTTGGAGGGAACAATTTTCAGCCATAGAGGCGGGGTTTTCGGGTGTTTGATTCACCCTTTCCTTACCCGCTGGCTGCATGCTGGCTGCAATATTGAAGTTCATTCTCTGTCCTCCGTAGTACACGCCTGCGTAAGGCAACACCCGAAAACCCCGCCTCTATGGCTGAAAATTGTTCCCTCCAAATTCAGGTGACAGAGTCCCTTTAATACATTTAAAAATTATATTTGGGGTTGGATTCTCAAATGGAAATCTGTGTAAAAGATTAGATCACGTTCTAGACTTCTGGCAAAAAAAAGACTGAAAGTGAAAATACAGTAAGTAGCTAGAAGTGGCTTTTTGTGGCAGTAACGGTTGATTAGCATGGGTTACAAAAGGAGGAAAGTTACATGCAAATAATAAAATATGTATGTACAGTATATGATACCCATATTAGTTGTTATGATAATGGGAAATACATACAAATAGTAATATCATTTTTCTATAAAAATGATCCAACTGTGCACAGAAATGAAAAAAAGAGTGTTAAAAAAGAAAAATATAACAAAGCATTATTAGAAATAGTCATTATTAACTTGACTTACAGGCTGCTATTTTCTACATAAGTGCTATTCCATTTACAGCTCCTTTTGTGAAATAGAGATAAATGAAAAGTGTTTTTCCCACATTCTGAAAAAAGCCATTAACACTGTTAATCATTCATCCAAATATAATTCATATACAATATATAAGAACAGAATTTTCCTTTGACTAATAGTAAAAAACAAGTTTAATGCACAGCTAGCACTGCTACGAATGGTAGGTACATGTGGACAAAATAGTAGCTAAAAAACTAATAAAGTCATTGTTCAAAAAGAGAAGAAAAGGATAGCACTCACCGACCTATTAAAGTTAGTGTTGAGCCATCTCCCTAGTGTTCGGGTTCGGTTCGTCGAACAGGTGGGTGTTCGAACACCGTCGAACCCCATTGAAACCAATGGCAGGCAAACACAAACACATACAACCACATGCAAAACACATAGAAAACACCTTAAGGGTATGTGCTCACGTCAGGATTTCCTAGCAGAAATTTCCTGACAAAAACCGGACATTTCTGCCAGAAATCCGCATGCTTTTTTTTTTGCGTTTTTTTCCTGTTTTTGATGCTTTTTTTATGCGTTTTTGATGCGTTTTTGGTGCTTTTTGAACATGCTGCTTTTTTTACCGAAAGGCGTTTTTTTTTCCGAAAAAAATGCATCATGTCCACAAAAATTGCAGAATGCATTTTAAATGATAGGATGCATATGTCTGCAGTTTGTAATGCGTTTTTATCATGTTTTTATCACAAAAAAAGTGGAAAAAAACGTTAAAAAACCTGAACGTGTGCACATACCCTAAAGGTGTCCAAAAGCTGACAAACTGCTCAGAAGACCCAACAAACATGGAAACGTCACAACTACATATAGTCATGCAAAAAGAAAAGAGGTGGAGGAGTAAAAGGAGGAGGAGACACAAATATAGGCATGTCATGCCCTTCTAAAATCAAGAAAGGCTGGAGTTAAAATCTAAACTCACTCTACCAACACCCAGACGTCTTGACAAAAAAAAAAAAAAAATAAATATCTTTAGGTAGAATGGCAGCGGGTCCATTCAGAACACTTTCCTTAGAAGACGTAGTGGCACCCCCTTTGGGAGTTGTGCCAAAAAATGAACCCAATACATTCAGACTAATCCACCATTTGTCATATCCAAGGGGCAGGTCAGTAAACGACAACATTGATGCGGAACCAAGTACAGTACTATGCCTCGTCAAAGGAGGTACAGTACAATCAGGCGGGTCAAGAAGTTGGTAAGGGGCACCCTAATGGCCAAACAGACATGGAGGGGGCGTTCCGGTTACTACCTGTGCCTCCGAATAGTGTCCTCCCATTGGGCTGCTTCTGTGAAGGAGCATACTACACAGATCGCTGTCTGCCCATGGGGTGCTCCATATCCTGCTCACTATTTGAGGCGTTTAGTTGCTTCCTCGAATGTGCTGTCATGGATGCTTTTAAGGCGGCACATATTATCTATTACGACTTCCTATGCCAGGGCCCAAAAGATTCGCCACAGTGTGAAAACACGCGGTAGTCCACCTGTGAGAAGGAGAGAGCTGGTGGGAGAGTGGACACCCCAGAGCCGAGGGGTTAGATTGAGAAAGAAAGAAGGCGGTGTAGCTTGCTTCATGGGTGGGGTACTCTGCTAAGTAGCAGAAATTGCTACTAGGCCCAAATGGATTTCCTGGGCTAGATGCCGTTACAAAATAGTAGTTAGGTAAACAGGCGGTGTAGCTTGCTTCATGGGTGCGGTACGCTGCTGAGTATCACTAAATTCTACTAGGCCCAAAAGGATTTCCTGGGCTAGATGCCGTTACAAAATAGTAATTAGGTAAACAGGCGGTGTAGCTTGCTTCATGGGTGGGGTACTCTGCTGAGTAGCACAAAATGCTATTATGTACAAAACGATTTCCTGGGCTAGATGCCGTTAAAAAATAGTACTTGGGTAAACAGGCGGTGTAGCTTGCTTCAGGGGTGAAGTACGCTGCTGAGTAGCAACAAATTCTATTAGGCCAAAAGGATTTCCTGGGCTACATGCCATTAAAAATAGTACTTAGGTAAACAGGCAGTGGGTGGCTGGGCTACTCTGCTGACTAGCAGACACTGAAGCTTTGGAGCAGACCTCTGAATCCCAGGCCATAGTATGAGAAAACAACTCTGCAGACGACCCCACCCACCTGGAATTGACGATGGCAACGTCATGTAAAACTCAGCAAGGGGACTAAATAAAAGAGTCTCCATTTTTTCCAAAAATTCAGCCACAGACACCACTTAAGTGGCATCAATTTCGCCAGAGATTTTTAAGTCCTTGCGGATCCAGGATTTGTTCATCTTGATGAACGTTAGTCTGTCTACATTGTCACTGGACAGCCGCGTGCGCTTATCTGTCAGCACACCACCAGCAGTGCTGAACACACGTTCAGAGAGAATGCTGGCTGCGGGGCACGACAAGATCTCCAAGGCGTGAGTGGTGAGCTCAGGCCATTTTTCAAGATTGGAAGCCAAAAATGAGCAAGGGTCCAGTTCCACAGTCATGGCATCGATGTTAACTTGGAGATACTCTTGTACCATCCTCACTGTTACGCCCACAGGGCGTGGGGAAATATAGTGGACTCACTAGACCACTGATGGAGCAGTGGCAGCTGTATACCCGGTACACAAGAGACAGGAGAATGGCTTCCAAAAAGCAAATTATTTATTTAAATGAAGCTTAAACAATCAGAAAGAGGTGCCTGAGAGAAGAACCCTCTGGGCCACAACACTGAACCACGTAGTGGAGCACCGGGCAAGGTGTACCCCTATACAGGGATTCCCCCACCACAACACCAGATGGCCTAAATGCTGCAGTACCCATGACCAGAGGGATGACCAATACAGACCATAATAACAAGACGGTGGTATTCAGGCTTTATCAGTGAAGAGAATCCTGGAAGCTCTGTGTAGTTTTGGAAAGGCTGATCCAGCCGGCAGCAATATCTGGAAGGTTCTGTGAGGAGCAGCTTAGTCAGCCTGGAGTGGAAACCAGAGAGTCCTGTAGGATTCAGAATAGGGAAATGCTAGCGGAAGATACTGAGGAGACAGAGGGATTGGCAAACCAAAAGTAATAAACTACACTTTGCAGAGCAGAGCACAGCAGAGTGTGGCCTGAGCAGAAGGCCACAAACAATAGAATGAACACATTGCCCAGGCACCTCCCATAATGGGAGGATGCCTTTTATGCACAGAGCATCATAGCACAGAGAGCCTTAATAGAGAACAGGTGCTCTGCTGTTTTAAGTATGTGCAGGAAGTGGGGCGCGCCTCCTAAGAGCATTTCCAGGAGACCTGCCAAGAGGATGCAGGTTCTTAGCAGAGAAAGGAGCCGCTGATCGTCTGGAGCCACGGACAGGGTGAGTAGTACCAGTGGAGCTGCATGAAAGGTGCCGGTCTCCCTTCGCAGCAGAGACCAGACCTGCAGCTGAGGGCATGACACTCACTAGGCGTTGGCTGTGCGTCAGACTTCTTGTCTCCTGTGGCTCTGCAAAGGATGGCCTAAAAAAATCTTAAAACGATTGGAAAAAATTGCTGTTACCACTAGATACCATGTTACTGTTACGGTTTGAGTGATGACTCGATAGTCCCACGGTTGACAAGTTAGAACTCAGAGATTGACTACGTGCACCACTGGTGTTTTGTGGAAAAGCAGAAGTTAGATTCTGTAACAGTCTCTGCTGATACTCCTGTATGCGTGAATCCCTTTCTATGGCAGGAATTGTTTTGCCAAATTTGCTTTTGTACCGGGGATCTAAGAGTGTGGCAACCCAGTAGTCAGCATTACTTCGGATACTGACAATCCGAGGGTCATGTTGCAGGTAGAAGGCACTCATGTGTCTTGCGCATCCAGGAGGACCAAGTCCTTGTGGTCTTGGTGGTGGTGAGGTGAGAATCATGCTTCCTTCGTCTGCCCTCTCCCCCCCAACCTCACACAACAGAAATTTGATCAAGGTCTTCCTCATCTGATGAGTCTTCCATGCCCAGCAACAGTTCATCCTCCACTTCTTCCTCGCCTCCTGCACCTTCCTCAACAGTTTGGCTGCTACCTTGCACCCTCGGTAACCCCTCTCCAACAGCCTCCAATGCCAGCCGCCTTGGTGCTGCCAACCTTCTTGACCTTGGAGATATGATCCCTTCCGCATATGACTCCTCCTGTTCCTCCTCCTCCTCCTCCTCTTGTTCCACCACCTGACTCTGAACACTGTGTAAGGTGTGCTCCAGCATGTAAATCACTGGAATTGTCATGCTGATAATGGCATCGTAAGCACTAAACATTTTTGCTGCTATTTAAAAATTGTGCAGAAGGGTGCATAGGTCCCTGAGACTACTCCTGCAGCGTGATTTGCCCCACCTCTTGATCTCGTTGGCCCAGGCTATACATCATAACGTATTGCACCAGGGCTCGTCGGTAGGGTTGAGCGAAACGGGTCGAAATATTTCAAAAGTCGCCGACTTTTGGCAAGGTTGGGTTTCATGAAACCCGACCCGACCCCAGTGTGGGGTCGGCCATGAAGTCGGCGATCTTTTGAATCTGGAATCAGAATTCCGATACCGATTCCCGATATGTTTAAGATATCGGGAATTGGTATCGGAATTCAGATTTAAGTGTAAAATAAAGAATTAAAATAAAAAATATCTCAATACTTACCCTCTGACGCGCCCAATCACAAGCCGCGACGTCACCGCGACGTCACCGAAGGTCCTGGAAGCGCTGATTCTTAGGAAGGACCTTCGGTGACGTCGCGGTGACATCGCGGCTTGTGATTGGTCGCGCGGCCGCCCATGTGACCACCGCGCGACCAATCAGAAGCCGCGACATCACCGCAAGGTCTTGGAAGGCTGATTCTAAGGAAGAAAGGCTGCCGGTTAGTACCAGGGCGCGTCAGAGGGTAAGTATTGCGATATTTTTTATTTTAATTCTTTATTTTACACTAAAATATGGATCGCAGGGCCTGAAGGAGAGTTTCCGCTCCTTCACACCCTGGGAACCATGGAAACCCAATGCACTGCATTGGGTTTCGCGTTTCGGCCGACCCCGACCTCGACTTTTTTATAGGATCGGCCGATTTCACTCGACCCGACTTTTGAAAAAGTCGGGTTTCGTGAAACCCGACCCGATCCTATAAAAGCAAAGGTCGCTCAACCCTACTCGTCGGTGCTGCCACAGTTGCTGCAACATGTGCAGAGTTGAATTCCACCGTGTAGGCACATCGTATTTCAGCCGGTGACCTGGCAGGCCCAACGACTTCTGTAGAGATGCAAGTAGTCGAGCTGCGGGATGTGAACGTCGGAAGTGAGCACACAGTGACTGTGCCCTCTGCAGAAGCCGATCTAGTCCGGGATAGTGGGATAAAAATTGCTGGACAACCAGGTTCAAAACGTGAGCCATACAAGGCAACAAGGCACGTGTGTGACATTGCCCGGCGAAGGGCTGCACCCAGGTTTGCAGCATTGTTGCACACAGCCTTCACTGGCTGCAGGTTGAGTGGAGATAACCATTGATGGAACTCGGTCTCCAGAGTAAACCACAACTTCTCTGCTGTGTGACTCATATTTCCCAGACATTTCAATGTAAACACTGCCTGATGCCATTGAGCCCTGGTGACAGCATAGTGAGGAGGTGTGCAGGATTCCTTCTGCGTAGTTACAACGCGGGTGGTAGGGTTGAGCGAAACGGATTGGACAAATTCAAAAATCACTGACTTTTGCCACAGTCGGGTTTCATGAAACCCGACCCGATCCTATTGTGGAATTGGCCATGAGGTTGGTGATCTTCGCGCCAAAGTCGCGTTTCATATGACGCGTTCAGCGCCATTTTTCAGCCAATGAAGGAGGACGCAGAGTGTGGGCAGCGTGATGACATAGGTCTCGGTCCCCACCATCTTAGAGAAGTGAATGAGAGTAATTGGCTTGCTTTCTGCGGTGTCACAGGGGCTATAAAGGGGCATGCACGCCGACCGCCATCTTACTTCTGCCGATCGTAGCATAGGGAGAGGTTGCTGCAGCTGCATCAGAAGAAGGGATATAGTTAGGGAGAGAAGATTAAGCCCCAAAACTGCTTATGCTGTAGCGATTTCCACTGTCCAACACCACCATTTGTTTGCAGGGACAGTGGAGGCTATATTTTCGTGCATCAGCTCTGTAGCTTATTAGGCTGCCTTATAAGGCTCCCTGATAGCTGCATTGCTGTTTGCACGCCGCTGTGCAAACCAACTGCTTTTTTAAAAGCAAAAATCCTGTTGCTCCTTTCTGCACAGTTATCTTGTTTATTTGTCCACACTTTTGTGTGCAGCAGTCCTTTTTATTGCTGCCATACTTGTCCTGAGATCATTGTAGGGAGATTGAAATTGTACTACAGTCCTTGTATTTTTTCATATATCTTCCAGCCAATTTCTGCCACTTACATTGTGTTGCTTTATGCACAGGGCCTGAGGTTTGGTTTAGTCTCCCCCCCCCCCCAAAAAAAAAAAAAGTGAGATTCAAATTATCACAAAGTGGATATATTTCAGTCCTGTTAGTTTGTGGTATATCAGCCAGCCACATTCTGCCACTTACATTGTGTTGTTTTATGCACAGTGCCTGAGGTTTGGTTTAGTCTCCCCCCCAAAAAAAAAGTGAGATTCAAATTATCACAAAGTGGATACATTTCAATCCTGTTAGTTTGTTGTATATCAGCCAGCCACATTCGGCCACTTACATTGTGTTGTTTTTTGCACAGGGCCTGATTTTTTGTTCAGTCTCCCCCCAAAAAAGGGTGATTTAAAATCTCAACACGTTTATAAACACCTTCTACTTTGTTTTACCATATAACCATAGTACCATATAACGGTTGTTATTTTGGTTAGATTTTCCAAAAAATGAGGAAGTCAGGTGGAAGAGGCCGTGGGCGGTGGTTGCGAGCTGGTACTGATGGTGGTGGTGGTGCATCTGGTGGTAGTGGCAAAAGCACAATAGCACCTAAGGCCGGAGGTGTTGAGCCAGCATCATCGTCTGGCTACACAAGGCCTCGAAGGCTCCCTTATCTGGGAGTAGGAAAACGGCTTTTAAAGCCGGAGCGGCAGGAAAAAGTTTTGGCTTTCCTTGCTGACTCAGCCTCTAGCTCTTTCGCCTCCTCTTCAGAACGATCCAAATATAAAAACAGCGAGTCATCAGTGGATGCTCCCGGTCAGGAACAAGACGTTTCCTTGTGTCCTTCACCCAAACCAAAAGTGAAGGATGTGTCAGGCGACACTACAGGTTACTCCATGGAGCTCTTTACACATACCATGCCTGAGTTAAAACGGGAAATTGTTAACTGCCCATTACAAGATGAATCGGACATGGACTGCACTGATGCACAGCCACAGATAGATTATAATCCTGTTCCATTGACTCAGATCACTACATTGCCCTTGCAGTGTACTGAGCCAGAATCTGACCCTGATGAGACTATGGTGCCCCGTCCCGAACCCTATAGCACCTTACACGGTGACACAAAGGAAGGTGATAGATGACCCAGTTGTTGACCCAGATTGGCAGCCATTGGGGGAAGAGGGTGCCGCTGCCAGTAGCTCAGAAGCGGAGGAGGATGATCCGCAGCAGCCATCTACATCGCAACAGCTGTCATCTGGAAGGCCCGTATCAGGCCAAAAACATTTGTCAAAACCAAAAACAGTTTTAGGACAGCGTGGCCATTCGGTGAAAGTAGCAAAGCGTGCAATGCCTGAAAAGGCATTCCATAGTAGGAAGAGTGCAGTGTGGCAATTTTTTAACCAAGATCCGAATGTTCAGACAAAAGTTATCTGTAAGAAATGCTCAAAGACCTTTAGCAGAGGGAAGAATCTTCAAAATTTAAATACAACGTGCATGCTTAGAAATTTAACCAGCATGCACTTGCAATCCTGGACTAACTACCAAATGTCTCGTACCGTTGGTGCACCTGCTCAGAATGAAAGTGGTCAGCAACGCTACATTGCTTCCCTCACTGTAAGCCCACCGGTTAGGACACCACCAGCAGCAAATGTGAAGGTATCGTCGCAAGGCCAAAGCAGTCAGGGAATCACAAGGTTATTGGTAGGAAACACTGTATGCAGGCCAACATCGAGAATACCATCACCAACCCTCTCGCAATCCGCCATGTCCACCACCACCACCACCGCTAGGTCCACCATATGCTCCTCTCCAGTCCAGCTCACCCTACAAGAGACTCTCGTTAGGAAAAGAAAGTACTCATCCTCTCATTTGCGTACACAGGGTTTGATTGCCCACATTGCTAGACTAATCTCTTTAGAGATGATACCCTACCGGTTAGTTAAAAGCAAAGCTTTGAAAGCCCTGATGGCCTACACAGTACCACGCTATGACCTACCCAGTCGACACTTCTTTGTGAGAAAAGCCATCCCAGCCCTCCACCAGCATGTCAAAGACCGCATTGTCCATTCACTGAGGCAATCAGTCAGTAGAAAGATGCACTTCACAACAGATGCATGAACCAGTAGGCATGGCCAGGGACGTTACGTGTCCATCACGGCACACTGGGTTAATGTTGTGGATGCAGGGTCCACAGGGGACAACCATAGTGGGATAGTTCTGCCTAGCCCACGGTTCTCACACGAGCCGTAGGGTGCAACATGGCAAAGGTGTTAGAGGTGCACAAATCCGAAGTGGCATTGGACAGAGGGGTTTTATGACCAGGTTGTGGAGTGATTTTGCAATGACCGCTGACACAACCGCTACTGCTGCATCGATTCAAAGTGACAGGAGACAGCATTTGTCCAGTATGGTTATGAACTACTTTTCCTCCCTTATCGATGTTCTCCCTCACGGGTCATTCCTCTTTGATTACTGGGCATCTTAAATAGACACCTGGCCTGAATTGGCAGAATATGCATTACAGGAGCTCGCTTTCCCTACTTCTAGTGCGCTATCAGAAAGATTCTTCAGTGCTGCTGGTTCAATACTGACTGAAAAAAGGACACGTTTGGCTACCCAGAATGTTGATCATCTAACCTTCATTAAAATGAACCAATCATGGATTTCAAATTATTTTGCCCCACCTTCTCCTGCTGACACGTAGCTTGTCTGAAAAAATGTCTTGCTTTTGGCCTCATCTTACTAACTTCTCCAATTCCGCCATTTGCAGCTGCTGAATGTCCACCATGGGCCATTTTTATACCTCCCTAAATGGGCTGACTCCCCCCACACGGCCGTGGTCACCACCTGGCGCAAGCACCCGTGCCAGTGCCGTTTGCCTGGACAGGTGGGTGTGCCCACTCTTGGGTGACGGCACTGGCACAGGTCCCTCATAGTACAATGAAGTGTCTCTGATGGTTGTGGTGCACAAACAATGTCAGACACACAGTCGTAATATGAGGGGTCCTGTGCCAGTACCGCCACCCATGAGAGAGTGTCTCCCCCAGCTCAAACAGTGCTCTACCACTTGCAAAACTTACCTCTCCCTGCTCCACCACTGTGTAGTCTGTGCTGTTAAATTCTTCAATGGCACTGCCAATACAAATTTGTTGAAATGATAGATAATAGTTAAAATATACAGGGGCCCTGGCCTCCATTTAGACCAGTTAATTCTTTGCGCCTACTACCACTGTCTGCTACTCAGCAGAGGATCCCACCCCAGTACCTAGCTATGCCACCTGTCACGGAGTTTCCACGACAGAGCAGTAGCAGAAGACCACGGGGTCTGACGGCTTTAGCTTCTTTGCTGAGAAGAAGCACTTGCTCTGTGTATTAAAAGGTGTTTTGTTTTCTTTCAGCAGGACTGGGGTTAATAGGCCATGTGGAAATTCCTGCTTTCAGCTGTGCACTGTTAGCCACTCCTCTCCCCTATAAAAGATAGGCCTTCTGGTCGGATCTTTGTCGGAGATAGCACTTGCTTGATAGACCTGGAGTAGTGGGGAGCTGGTGTTTGGAGAGCTGGAGGAATTTATTGTGCGGCAGTTGTATGGTTTGTACTCTTGGAAAATTCCTCATCCTTACCTGCTTTATTTACCTTCCCTGTCCTTCACACCCTGGTGGATACCTTTGTTATTTGTGAGAGCATATATTGTGTGAGTGGAGTTTTCTTTTTACCCTTGTCTTTGTTCCCCTGTTTGTCGGGTTGGTGTACTGTTGTACACGGTGGCGCCTCTCTTCCCCGGGTGGCGAGGAGGACAGATGAAGGGTGGCAGTCAGGAGACAGGGCGAGGATGGAGGCCCCGGCATCCTCGCCATCTGAGGTATCCGAGGGAACAGGGCGAGTTAGGGCACCCCCTAGAGCTAGGGCCAGGAAAGGTGCCCCTGGTCCCAGTTTACTCGCCAGTCCAATCGTGACATTATCTCAGACCCGAAAGCATTTTTTGATCCGCTATGGATCCTATTACAGCACTGACAGGGCAGTTGCAGCAGCTCAGTCTGGAGGGGGCTGTAAAAATGGCCTGTAAAAATGGCATGAATGCTTTATGAATAGTGTTGAGCATTCCGATACTGCAAGTATCGGGTATCGGCCGATACTTGCTGTATCGGAATACCGATACCGAGTTATGATATTTTTGTGATATCGGAAATCGGTATCGGAGAGTGCGGTACGTATGGTTCCAAGGGTCTGGAGGAGAGGAAACTCTCCTTCAGGCCCTGGGATCCATATTAATGTAAAAAATAAAGAATAAAAATAAAAAATATGGCTATACTCACCCCTCCGAAGGACCCTGGCTGTCACTGCTGCGAGCGTCCGCCTCCGTTCCTGAGAATGTAGTGAGTGAAGGACCTTCGATGACATTACGGTCAGGTAAGCGGTCACGTGAGCGGTCAGGTGACCGGTCACCTGATCGCGACGTCATCGAAGGTCCTTCACTCACAGCATTCTTAAGGACGGAGGCGGATGCTTGCAGCGGTGACAGCCAGGTTTCTTTGGAGGGGTGAGTATAGCCATATTTTTTATTTTTATTCTTTATTTTTTACATTAATATGGATCCCAGGGCCTGAAGGAGAGTTTCCTCTTCTTCAGACCCGGGGAACCATCGAGGATACATTCCAATATTTGTGTCCCATTGACTTGTGTTAGTATCAGAACTCGATATCGGCGAGATCCGATATTTTGCCGGTATCGGCCGATACCATCCAATACCGATACTTGAAAATATCGGAAGGTATCGCTCAACACTATTTATGAACAATGTGTCCCAGATACATTACTTTCCATGCTTTTTATGCTCATAACCAATGAACAATTCAGGGAATGCCTCCACTTGCTGTGGCATGCTATCTTCCCTGGAGATAAAATAGAATTAAGCATATCCATGCCAAAGTTAAAAAAACTTATGAGGGTTAATAGTAGGCAACTATACTGAAGTTTAAGTATGGGGACCCAAACAGTCCAGGTACTCAGCATAAATACACTTTGGGGCTGTTGCAGTAACTAATTTTCCTGGAACGTCTGAATCCGTTTGCATAAACACAGCTTTGTGACATGTATACAACTCTTTATGACAACCATCGTGAGTGAGGATTATCCTAACCCTATACTTTACAACCAGGCTTTTAACATAATGCTTGCAGTTTTCTCATCACATGGCATGGTTTAACAATCAGAAGGAATTATCGTAGTCTGTAAAAAAGCAGAAGCAGGTAATGCAGCATCCATTCTGAGATGAATGTGAATCCAGTACCTGGGTCATTGCAGCAGATTTTAATGCAAGACACCCTACGGAAGAAAACCATCACCATTCCCATGTTATTTAGGTGTATCCATATAAATGGTCCACCCAAAAATTTTTGCCTCAACACTGAACATAATGTTCTGTTTAAACTGATGGTCCTGTTCCAATTTTTGTTTTGCCCATCCTGCAAATTCAGGGCACCAATCTGGGTCATCCTATTTGAGATGCTGCAGCAGCTGGATTTTGTAAGGGTGCCATTTGTGAGTAGCTAATATCCGCCAAAGTGATGTTTGACTGATGCCAGAATGGGAATGGTGACAGTTTTCTTGCGTAGGGTGTCTTGCATTGAAATCTGCTGCAATGACCTGGGTACTGCGTTCTCCAAACAGTAACACAATTTCTATCCGCTCATCCCCTCCACTCCACTCCCATCCCCTCATGTGTTAAGCTCTGTGACATGTCAATGGCAGTAAACAAAGAGAAACTTGTAAATAACTCATGAAAGAATAAAGTTACGTTAAAACCACGGACACCATTGCTTTCTTGTGAAATTCTCAATAAATTTCATGTTTCACATGACCTTCTTCATTGGAAAAAAAAAGTTTGATCCAAAATGGCTGACTTCGAAATGGCCGCCATGGTCACCACCCATCTTGAAAAGTTTTCCCACTCCCATATACTAATGTGTCACAAACAGGAAGTTGACATCACCAACCATTCCCATTTTTTTTTAGGTGTATCCATATACATGGCCCACCCTGTGTATTGCTACATTTTCAATTAATTAATTTTATTTAAATATCTAGTAATATATTTATTCTTTTTTTATGAAAATGTTTTGCTTTTGTTGTTATTGTTCAAACTAATCTGAGGTCAAAGTGTTATTTTAGCTCTGATGTTATGTTTTTATATAAATGTAATGCCATATATTGAGCTAGTTTTGAAAATTAGATTGATCTGAAGCAATATCAAAAACAAGGAATGCCATGTTGTCATAGTCTCAGCGATGAAAGGTGAAGATCAACTGCTGTTATTTTTCTACTCTTTTTATTACTTTTTTTTCTAAGGCACTATGCAATATAGCTTTTTTTAGATTGTATTCTATATTATGTGAATTTTTTTTATTCTGAATATGATCTACTTTTTTATTAAACCTTGCAGTGCTACATTTCACATATATTACAAAATGCTGAAAATCTTCCAAATGGAACATTACTTGCACAGAAGATAAAAACTTATGTTTCAACTTACAATATACTCGGTGTAGAATTTTACGGATCAGGATGAAAGTATTTGCTTAGAGTTACAGCCTTAAAAGTGTATTTGTCATTAATGTTCAAGAAGTGTGGGACACACACCTCCAAAAAAACCATTTCTCAATTCAAGATAGCGGTTATCTTCACGGCATAAATGGAAGGAAGTCTAAAACAAAACTAGTCTCTTTTTGTAAGTCCTCCAAAATTGAAGATGCTGCTTGCCTTCAGACAACTCTTTAATAGCCTTAATGAAGGCGGCAGCAGATTTAATAGCTGACAAAAAAGTGGAATAGATGGTATCCACAAAAGCATTCATGGAATATATTTATTATATACCAAAATGCCCAATTTACCAAACTGTTAGCAATATGTAACATTTACAATGAATGCATGTCCAGAGACGGTTTGACAAGCAAACACAATCCTCTTCAAGCCTGCTAAAATGTTGTAATAACTGCAAGCTGTGACACATAATTAAAAAGCATTCTGTCTGTACTTCTGTGTTCTCCCTCAACATGTGTCTATTAAAGTTAATGAAGCAAGATAAAATATTCTGTCATAAATTTCTTTGAATTTTGATGAAGCTGTCTTTACAATTAGAACCATTTAGGATATAGAACAATGTTTGAGTTTAGAATGAAAGAACAAAATATAATATTTCCTGCAAATTTTGTCTGTTTTAAAACCTTGTAATAATATTTTTAGTGAAAGGCAGAGGGCCTGATTCATAACGGTGTTTTTCCCAGTTTTCTGGCAAATAACACATTCAAATGTCATAACATTTTTATGCAACATGACGCTGTGCAAAAATGTTCTGACTTTTGGCATTTAAAGACCAGCTCTAACAAAGTGAATAGAGCTAGGGCAAGGTGTAGGATAGCAGATACTTTCATGAAAAATTTGTGTCACACCTTATGCCAGAAATCTTGCTTCACTCATTGACTGGAGCAAAATTTCTGGCGGAGGCACACACCAGTTGAAAGATGGATCTTATTCCATTAAATGATATGCCTTTTAATGAATTAGGTGCATCTTACTCCTGCATAGCCATTAATAAGACTTTATAAAATAGGCCCATATTGTTGAATCAAGTAGTAACTAGCAAAGCTTGGCCAGAACTATTTGTGGCTCATAAACTTTCTGAAACACGCAATACACAAAGCAAAAGTCGTACAGTCATGCGTGAAGAAGACATAGCCGTGGTGTGGAGTGAATGCACATGTGTGTGTGTGCACGCATGAGTGCATAGCAAGGCCTTTCTATGATAGCAAGTTTTGTACCAGGAAAAAGTGCCAGTTTGCATCCTATAACAGGCAAACTACTCTGGATCCAGGGAAATGGAATAGACAAGAAAGATGAGCTGAGCTGCAGTGGGTTTAGCCAGGAGTCTAAGGCGGTATAGCTGTGAGTTATGGATAACCGTTGGAGAGTACAGGTGAAGTGTGTCTGAAGTGGCAACGAGCAGACCGGACCTGGGAGACTTAGTGAAGAAATACTGGACTTGCCAGGTTAGGGGATGCATGATGCCTGTAAATGGACTGGGGTCAGTGAAGGACATATAGAGAGGATGAAGTATTCAAATCAGGCATGCTGTCTTTCTGAAATGTTCTCGCTAACAAGTGAGGTGACAACACAATACTCTAATAAGTGTAAGGTTGGGGTCACACATGCGAGTGTGATGCGAGAAACTCAGGACCGGAGTGTGCAGTTGCATGTACAGTTAGGTCCATATATATTTGGACAGAGACAACATTTTTCTAATTTTGGTTATAGACATTACCACAATGAATTTTAAACAAAACAATTCAGATGCAGTTGAAGTTCAGACTTTCAGCTTTCATTTGAGGGTATCCACATTAAAATTGGATGAAGGGTTTAGGAGTTTCAGCTCCGTAACATGTGCCACCCTGTTTTTAAAGGGACCAAAAGTAATTGGACAATTGACTCCAAGGCTATTTCATGGACAGGTGTGAGCAATCCCTTCGTTATGTAATTCTCAATTAAGCAGATAAAAGGCCTGGAGTTGATTTGAGGTGTGGTGCACGCATTTGGAAGGTTTTGCTGGGAAGAAAACATGTGGTCAAAGGAGCTCTCCATGCAGGTGAAACAAGCCATCCTTAAGCTGCGAAAACAGAAAAAACCCATCCGAGAAATTGCTACAATATTAGGAGTGGCAAAATCTACAGTTTGGTACATCCTGAGAAAGAAAGAAAGCTCTGGTGAACTCATCAATGCAAAAAGACCTGGGCGCCCACAGAAGACAACAGTGGTGGATGATCGCAGAATAATCTCCATGGTGAAGAGAAACCCCTTCACAACAGCCAACCAAATGAACAACACTCTCCAGGAGGTCGGCGTATCAATATCCAAATCTACCATAAAGAGAAGACTGCATGAAAGTAAATACAGAGGGTTCACTGCACGGTGCAAGCCACTCATAAGCATCAAGAATAAAAAGGCTAGACTGGACTTTGCTAAAAAACATCTAAAAAAGCCAGCACAGTTCTGGAAGAACATTCTTTGGACAGATGAAACCAACATCAACCTCTACCAGAATGATGGAAAGAGAAAAGTATGGCAAAGGCGTGGTACAGCTCATGATCCAAAGCATACCACATCATCTGTAAAACATGGCAGAGGCAGTGTGATGGCTTGGGCATGCATGGCTGCCAGTGGCACTGGGTCACTTGTGTTTATTGATGATGTGACACAGGACAGAAGTAGCCGAATGAATTCTGAGGTATTCAGAGCCATACTGTGTGCTCAGATCAAGCCAAACTGATTGGTCGTCGTTTCATACTACAGATGGACAATGACCCAAAACATAAAGCCAAAGCAACCCAGGAGTTTATTAAAGCAAAGAAGTGGAATATTCTTGAATGGCCAAGTCAGTCACCTGATCTCAACCCAATTGAGCATGCATTTCTCTTGTTAAAGACTAAACTTCAGACAGAAAGGCCCACAAACAAACAGCAACTGAAAACCACCACAGTGAAGGCCTGGCAGAGCATCAAAAAGGAGGAAACACAGCGTCTGGTGATGTCCATGAGTTCAAAACTTCAGGCAGTCATTACCAACAAAGGGTTTTCAACCCAAGTACTAAAAATGAACATTTAATTTAAAATTATTGACTCTGTCCAATTACTTTTGGTCCCTTTAAAAACAGGGTGGCACATGTTAAGGAGCTGAAACTCCTAAACCCTTCATCCAATTTTAATGTGGATACCCTCAAATGAAAGCTGAAAGTCTGAACTTCAACTGCATCTGAATTGTTTTGTTTAAAATGCATTGTGGTAATGTCTATAACCAAAATTAGAAAAATGTTGTCTCTGTCCAAATATATATGGACCTAACTGTATTTCTATGCAACCGCACACTCCAGTGCCAAGTGACAGCGGAAGTGCCGGGTATTGATGCGAGAGACTCGTGCGAGTTTCTCGCATCACAAAAGCAAATATGAACCCAGCCTAAAACTGAAGATGATGTGAAAGCCAAGCTTTGTACTTGATATCAGGTTGTTTTTATAGGCTTCCTTGTGTATTACATAAGCTGTTGATTTCCAAACCATCATGCAGTAAGCGACTTGAGTGAGGGCTAACACAGTAGGACAGAGTGTACACACACCCAGAGGAACACATGTCAAACCAAACTGGATAACAGAGAAGCAGATCTAGACTCTATACTCTTAAAGAAAGAAAGTGAGTGGATCTTTAGGCTCAATACGGTTAACCCTTATTGTTTGAATGAGAACTTTAATTTTGGTTCTTTCTTATGAACAACCTTATAGGGGAGAAGGAAATGATATGCATGATTAATAAATTTCTATGTACAAAAGGAAGAAATCTACTATCTTTATAAGGGAAATATCAATTTATGCATCAAGGGACATCATATGTATATCTGCTTTTGAGGACTTTAACCCCTTAACGACCGCCGATACGCCTTTTAACGGCGGCCGCTAAGGGTACTTAAACCACAGCGCCGTTAATTAACGGCGCTGTGGAAAAAGTAAATAGCGCCCCCAGAGTCGGATTTTCTCCGGGGTCTCGGCTGCCGGGGGTAGCCGAGACCCCAGAGAACATGATTCGGGTTTTTTTTTACCGACTCCGCATTTGCGATCGCCGGTAATTAACCGTTTACCGGCGATCGCAAAAAAACAAAACGTGATTTCTTTTTAATTTCTCTGTCCTCTGATGTGATCGCACATCAGAGGACAGAGAAATGGGGTCCCAGGTAGCCCCCCCAATACTTACCTGTCTCCCCCGGTGCTCCTCGTGGCTCCCGATGGGCGCCGCCATCTTCAAAATGGCGGGCGCATGCGCAGTGCACCCGCCGGCCGGCACCGGGAGAATCTTTGGGGTCTCGGCTGCTGGGGTAGCCGAGACCCCAAAGAACATGATCGGGGTCGGTTTTACCGACCCATGTTTTGCGATCGCCGGTAATTAACTGTTTACCGGCGACTGCAAAAAAAAAAAGCAAAGTGTAATTCTCTGTCCTCTGATGTGATCGCACATCAGAGGACAGAGAAATAGGGGGATTCGGGGACCCTATTATACTCACCAGTGTCCCAGGGTTCTCCTGCTGCTCCTCCTGGTCTTCTTGGCAAAAGAAAATGGCGGGCGCATACGCAGTGCGCCCGCCATCTGTCGCCATCTGCCGGCCGGCAGGAGAAGAGCAGTTGGGGCTAAAATTAGGGTTAGGGTTAGGGCTAGGGTTAGGGCTAGGGTTAGGGTTAGGGCTAGGGCTAAATTTAGGGTTAGGGTTGGGGCTAAATTCAGGGTTAGGGTTGGGGCTAAATTTAGGGTTAGGGTTGGGGCTAAATTTAGGGTTAGGGTTGGGGCTAAATTTAGGGTTAGGGTTCTTTCACACTTACGTCGGTACGGGGCCGTCGCAATGCGTCGGCCCGACATACCGACGCACGTTGTGAAAATTGTGCACAACGTGGGCAGCGGATGTAGTTTTTCAACGCATCCGCTGCCCAATCTATGTCCTGGGGAGGAGGGGGCGGGGTTGCGGCCACGCATGCGTGGTCAGAAATGGCGGACTCGACGTACAAAAAAAGTTACATTGAACGTTTTTTGTGCGGACGGTCCGCCAAAACACAACTGATCCAGTGCACGACGGACGCGACGTGTGGCCATCCGTCACGATCCGTCGGCAATACAAGTCTATAGGCAAAAAACGCATCCTGCGGGCACATTTGCCAAACGACGCAAGTGTGAAAGTAGCCTTAGGACTAGGGTTAGGGTTGGGGCTAAAGTTAGGGTTAGAGTTGGGATTAGGGTTAGGGTTTGGATTAGGGTTGGTATTAGGGTTAGGGTTGGCATTAGGGTTACGCTTGGGATTAAGGTTAGGTTTGAGGTTAGGGTTGAGATTAGGATTAGGGGTGTGTTGGATTTAGGGTTATGGTTAGGGTTGACATTAGGGTTGTTTTGGGGTAAGGGTTGTGATTATCGTTAGGGTTAGTGATTAGGATTATGGATCGGGTTGGGATTAGGGTTAGGGGTGTGTTGGGGTTAGGGTTGGAGCTAGAATTGGGGGGTTTCCACTGTTTAGTTACATCAGGGGGTCTCCAAATACGACAGCCAATTTTGCGCTCAAAAAGTCAAATGGTGCTCCCTCCCTTCTGAGCTCTGCCGTGCGCCCAAACAGTGGGTTACCCCCACATATGGGGCATCAGCGTACTCGGGATAAATTGGACAACAACTTTTGGGGTCCAATTTCTCCTGTTACCCTTGTGAAAATAAAAACTTGGGGGCTACAAAATCTTTTTTGTGGAAAAAAAAATATTTTTTTATTTTCACGACTCTGCATTCTAAACTTCTGTGAAGCACTTGGGCATTCAAAGTTCTCACCACACATCTAGATAAGTTCCTTGGGAGGTCTAGTTTCCAAAACGGGGTCACTTGTGGGGGGTTGCTACTGTTTAGGTACATCAGGGGCTCTGCAAACGCAACATAATGCCCACAGACCATTCTATCTAAGTCTGCATTCCAAAACGGCGCTCCTTCCCTTCAGAGCTCTGCCGTGCGCCCAAACAGTGGTTTATCCCCACATATGGCACATCAGTGTACTCGGGATAAATTAGAAAACAACTTTTGGGGTCCAATTTCTCCTGTTACCCTTGTGAAAATAAAAACTTGGGGGCTAAAAAAATCTTTTTTGTGGACAATTTTTTTTATTTTTTATTTTCACGACTCTGTATTCTAAACTTCTGTGAAGCACTTGGGCATTCAAAGTTCTCACCACACATCTAGATAAGTTCCATTGGGGGTCTAGTTTCCAAAATGGGTTCACTTGTGGGGGGTTTCCACTGTTTAGGCACATCAGGGGATCTCCAAACGCGACATGGCGTCCGATCTCAATTCCAGACAATTCTACATTGAAAAAGTAAAACGGCACTCCTTCTCTTCCAAGCTCTGCGGTGCACCCAAACAGTGGTTTACCCCCACATATTGGGTATCGACGTACTCAGGAGAAATTGCACTACAACTTTTGTGGTCTAATTTCTCCTGTTACCCTTGTGAAAATAAAAATTTGGGGGCAAAAAGATCATTTTTGTAGACAAACTGTGATTTTTTATTTTCACGGCTCAACGTTATAAACTTCTGTGAAGCACATGGGGGTTCAAAGTGCTCACCACACATCTAGATAAGTTCCTTAAGGGGTCTCGTTTCCAAAATGGTGTCACTTATGGGGGGTTTCCACGGTTTAGGCACATCAAGGGCTCTCTAAACGTGACATGGCGTCCGATCTCAATTCCAGCCAATTCTGCATTAAAAAAGTCAAACGGCGCTCCTTCACTTCCAAGTTCTGCGGTGCGCCCAAACAGTGGTTTACCCCCACATATGGGGTATTGGCATATTCAGGAGTAATTGCATAACACAATTTATGGTTACATTTCTGTTTTTACACTTGTGAAATAAAAAAATGGTTCTAAATTAAAATGTTTGCAAAAAAAAGTTAAATGTTCATTTGTTCCTTCCACATTGTTTCAGTTCCTGTGATGCACGTAAAGGGTTAATAAACTTCTTGAATATGGTTTTGAGAACCTTGAGGGGTGTAGTTTTTAGAATGGTGTCACACGTTGTTATTTTCTATCATATAGACCCCTCAAAATGACTTCAAATGTGATGTGGTCCCTAAAAAAAAAAGGTAAATCCAAAAGAAAAAAAGGAGTTCTATACGAAAGTGCATATAAAAGGTCAATATTTTATTTGAGAATATCTTAAAAAGTCTATAAAATACAAGACATGTGAAGAAAGGGGAGACCCTAGTACAAAAACATCCAAGTCACAAGCATAAGAATGTATATGTCACCATGGTATGTATAGCCATCCATAATCGCACACAATAGTAAAGTGTATCACTAGCTCCTATATGGACAAGTGTCCTCCATGCATAAAATAAGCAGGGAAACCAGTGTATAGTGCATATCAGATGCCGGATTTCTTACCCATGATGAGGTGAACAGTGCTAGTGACTCCGGAAAGCCCCCTGACGCGCGTTTCGCGTTGCTTTTTCCTTTTCAAATTCCTTTTAAAATATTGACCTTTTATATGCACTTTCGTATAGAACTCCTTTTTTTCTTATGGATTTATGATTATTCGGAGTATACGTTATTGTCCTGGTATATACATGGGTATAGACAAACATCTTTTTCCAACAGCACACCACGTGTGTGTGACCCATGTTATTTCTGTGGGTGTGTTTTCATTACTAAAAATAAAGGTGTTGTAAAAATGAGAAATTGCTGGTCAACTTTTAACCCTTATAACTCCCTAACAAAAAAAAAATTTTGTTTCCAAAATTGTGCTGATGTAAAGTAGACATGTGGGAAATGTTATTTATTAACTGTTTTTTGTGACATATCTCTCTGATTTAAGGGCATAAAAATACAAAGTTTGAAAATTGCAAAATTTTAATTTTTTTTTCCATATTTCCATTTTTTTCATAAATATTCGCAAGTAATATCGAAGAAATGTTACCACTAACATGAAGTACAATATGTCGCGAAAAAACAAACTCAGAATCAGCGGGATCCGTTGAAGCGTTCCAGAGTTATAACCTCATAAAGTGACAGTGGTCAGAATTGCAAAAATTGGCTCGGTCATTAAGTACCAAATTGGTTCTGTCACTAAGGGATTAATGCTGTGTATATGAACATTACATAGGGCTTTTGGTCCTTTTTTTGGTACCTTTAAAATGTATGACATAAATATATCACTATTATTGTGCCATACACTATTAGGATTAATCTATTAATCTATGAGGATCAGGCTAATACGCAAAGCCTAATATGATATGTTATATGAACGTCATATGTGGAAAGATAGATTTGTACAAATGACCTTAGTAGAACATCCATAAAACATAATGAGTACTTGAGTGGATAATCAATAACTAACCTGAGGTCATCAGAAAAGGATTAAATGTTTATCATGGTAAAATACAACTAATTCTTAATATACAAACTTAAAGTTCTGAATAGAGCATAATAGAACATAAATCACACTTCAACTTGTATTTATTATGACAAAACAATGAATTCCAAATAATATTGATGTAGATAATATAATACCTTTAAATAAATGATCCACTTAATTCCTATTAGGATATACGGCATCACAATATAATTCTCTGCATATCATAACTTCTTCCTATCTCTGCGAAAAATCTAAGTACTGGAATCAATCTGGAATTTGATTTCTTTGAACTGACTATCCTGAAATATCAATATATCAAATTAAAGCTATGATTGGATGGCCCATCTGTCAATCCTGACAAGATGTTTAAATATCCTGTGGATGGGGCCGACCTTGCCCTTAGAAAAAGCTGGTACACCGGCGAAACGCGCTTCAGGGACTTTGTCCTGGTGAAATTGCTAGTGCACAATGAAAAAGTCGAGATAGTAACTACAATACATTAGTGTAGATCGACGCTTCAATGATAGCTTATGCATGAACACAACCTTACTGTATATACAAGTAATACTGACACATGCGGTCAGAGCTGGAAACCGTGCATGCACGCACGGCAGTGACATACAGTCTCATGAATATGCCGCACATAAGAATATGCAGCTCCCGGCAGAGTACTCTGCAGTACAGACAACTGGGGTCATGACGGTCAGCTAATGGATATGCGCGTCACTGTCAGCTAACATTAGCTTACCCATACAAGCGCATCTTACCTGCACACCAGTGTGACTATAATACACTTGTGCTAGAGCTACTCCTAGCAAGCACTCACATGCTGGTAGTGCTGTGGCTGGTATGGTCACGCAGTACAAGCTTCCATCAGGTTAGTTGCAATCATATCTAAGTCCAAATACAGTGACTATCCTGATAATATATGTATCCGAGGCTGTCGATACAGGTTAACAGCTATTAGTGGTCGACCTGTATAAAAGTACACATAGTACTCTATTATTTACTATAACATTAATCTTTGCAGTTACAGTATCACTAGACTGATTGATTATTCAATCAAAGCTGATTTCTAATTTATAAGGGACAACAGTAATGGATTATCGTTATTAATTTTCCAACAATATAACACTGAGCGTTGCGATTCATCGGGCTCTAGTGGATCACATACCTATATAGTACTTATATAGTAGTGATCTAATGTACATCCTACATGTATGGTTATTGTCTTAAGACATTTTACCAAATTGTTAATAAAGGTTACATTTTATTACACATCACTTTCCCTTCTTCACCCCCTTCCAATTTTCCATGATCTAATGGTGATGCACACTGATGTGTTTTTTTTTTGTCCGGTCAGTTTTGACATTTTAATATCACATAATGAATAGTAATTGAACCTGTCACTCGTCACCACCTCCCTAGGACTACAGGAATATGAAGTATTATTCCATAAAAACTCTTGGCGCTATACGTTTTATAGTTAACCCCTCCACGTCATTGGAACATCAAATTTAATTTTTAAGCTTCTCTACACACCGTGTCTACACAAAGTTTATTCTCCACATGTCCCTTTGCAGCATGTCTCATGTTGCTGTCAGCCAACTCCGCCCACTGATGCATCATAGGCATCTTCTGACTCTCATACAGTGCTTCCCTACCAACTCCACCCACTGACATCTCACAGCCAATCTCAGCACCTGTCTCTCATCAGGCAGTCAACTCCGCCCACTGATGCATCATAGGCATCTTCTGACTCTCATACAGTGCTTCCCTACCAACTCCACCCACTGACATCTCACAGCCAATCCCAGCACCTGTCTCTCATCAGGCAGTCAACTCCGCCCACTGATGCATCATAGGCATCTTCTGACTCTCATACAGTGCTTCCCTACCAACTCCACCCACTGACATCTCACAGCCAATCCCAGCACCTGTCTCTCATCAGGCAGTCAACTCCGCCCTCTGATGCATCATAGGCATCTTCTGACTCTCATACAGTGCTTCCCTACCAACTCCACCCAGTGACATCTCACAGCCAATCTCAGCATCTGTCTCTCATCAGGCAGTCAACTCCGCCCACTGATGCATCATAGGCATCTTCTGACTCTCATACAGTGCTTCCCTACCAACTCCACCCACTGACATCTCACAGCCAATCCCAGCACCTGTCTCTCATCAGGCAGTCAACTCCGCCCTCTGATGCATCATAGGCATCTTCTGACTCTCATACAGTGCTTCCCTACCAACTCCACCCAGTGACATCTCACAGCCAATCTCAGCATCTGTCTCTCATCAGGCAGTCAACTCCGCCCACTGATGCATCATAGGCATCTTCTGACTCTCATACAGTGCTTCCCTACCAACTCCACCCACTGACATCTCACAGCCAATCGCAGCACCTGTCTCTCATCAGGCAGTCAACTCCGCCCTCTGATGCATCATAGGCATCTTCTGACTCTCATACAGTGCTTCCCTACCAACTCCACCCACTGACATCTCACAGCCAATCCCAGCACCTGTCTCTCATCAGGCAGTCAACTCCGCCCACTGATGCATCATAGGCATCTTCTGACTCTCATACAGTGCTTCCCTACCAACTCCACCCACTGACATCTCACAGCCAATCTCAGCACCCGTCTCTCATCAGGCAGTCAACTCTGCCCTCTGATGCATCATAGGCATCTTCTGACTCTCATACAGTGCTTCCCTACCAACTCCACCCACTGACATCTCACAACCAATCGCAGCACCTGTCTCTCATTAACGCTTTTCAGTTGCCACTGACTTGATCCTTAGATGCTATCTACCACAGCTCTGCTTCCATGATCATCCTTTTCACCCCTTCTGCATCACATGACATCCATCTGCAATGTTTCCCTGATTATGCTCTCCATCGCCAGCAACACATGACACCTTGTCCACCTGACGCAGGGCTCTAAATACTGTGCTTCCAGCTCCCATACATTGCACTGCATAGCTCCTTACAGGACAACCTACTTAACCCTGGCTTCTTTAATACCCTGGTAGGTTGACCCTATCCATGTATCATTACTCTATCTCATCTCATCACTACATACTTTCTGCCACTCTGTACCCTCTGCTGCTATTGTGAATAATATTTAGCTGGTGTACCTCTTTAATCCCCTAACCACCACCTCCCCCTTCGTCTCTTGCCCTTCCCTCCTCCTCTAACTTTGCTTTTTCTTTCCCCTTTTTCTACATATCTAATCCTATTGATGAACATATAACTCAGGACCATTCTACTATACATAGGGTGAGCTAGACTTCATTAAATATTCAAACATACTGACCATTCGCCCCTAGGAAGAAGCATAACGCGAAACGCGCGTAGGGCATCGGAAGGTCTGGCGTGTCACTCGGCACTTTATCTGTGAACTCGTGCAGCCATTCAGGTAATATGTGTTGTTTGGGACTCTTTTCTACAAACTGTTTTAAGCAGCGTTTGAATAAGTGTGATCATGCCGTGCACCGTGGCGATTCAATAATAGACTGATTGGGATGATTTCACCTGAGTGAGCCGTCTGACATAGTTCAGGAGCGGCGCTCTCACAGTGCATTTAAAGTTCTTTGGAATGTAACCAACTGTATAGCAATTTTGCTATATTTACATGGGATTCTATCTTAATTAATTTACATTTGTGTCATACATTAAACATATCTCTAGAGATTTGTCTGGTTCTTTGCTCCCTATGATTAGGAGCAGTGTATGAGATTTTTTTGTCCCAACTTTTTCCTGGTTCAGCTGACCTTGAATTAAGTGTATTTATTGGTTTGGAGGCACTATTTTATTATTATGTGTATATCTTTTAATAAATTTGTAAATAAAAGTTGATCTTTTTTTTAAAGAAAAAATAAGAGACACTTCTTGATTTGATTTGGCTTAATAACCAAATGGTCAGTATGTTTGAATATCTAATCCTATGTATATTCCCCTGCCTCTTGCTCAGATGCGATCTCTATGCAATGATCTGTAGACTATATATATACAGGGTGGGCCATTTATATGGATACACCTAAATAAAATGGGAATGGTTGGTGATATCAAATTCCTGTTTGTGGCACATTAGTATATGGGAGAGGGAAAATATTTCAAGATGGGTGGTGACCATGGTGGCCATTTTGAAGTCGGCCATTTTGGATCCAACTTTATTTTTTCAATGGGAAGAGGGTCATGTGACACATCAAACTTTATTGAGAATGTCACAAGAAAAACAATTGTGTGCTTGGTTTTTACATAACTTTATTCTTTAATAAGTTATTTACAAGTTTATTACCACTTATGAAATGTGTTCAAAGTGCTGCCCATTGTGTTGTATTATCAATGCAACCCTCCTCTCCCACTCTTGACACACTGATAGCAACACCGCAGAAGAAATGCTAGCACAGGCTTCCAGTATCCGTTGTTTCTGATGCTGCACATCTCGCATCTTCACAGCATAGACAGTTGCCTTCTGGTGACCCCAAACATAAACGTTTAAGGAGGTCTGATCGGGAGACCTTGATGGTCATTCAACTGGCCCACAATGACCAATCCACTTTCCAGGAAACTGTTCATGTAGGAATGCTCGGACCTGATACCAATAATGTGGTGGTGCATCATCTTGGGTGTCAGATCTGAGCATTCCTACATGAACAGTTTCCTGTTCCTGGTCGTCGTGGGCCAGATGGATGGCCATCAAGGTCTCCTGATCAGACCCCCTTAAACTTTTATGTTTGGGGTCATCTGAAGGCAATTGTCTATGCTGTGAAGCTACAAGATGTGCAGCATCTGAAACAGCGGATACTGGAAGCCTGTGCTAGCATTTCTTCTGCAGTGTTGCTAACAGTATGTCAAGAGTGGGAGAAGAGGGTTGCACTGACAATCCAACACAATGGGCAGCACTTTGAACACATTTTAAAAGTGGTCATAAACTTGTAAATAACCCATGAAAGAATAAAGTTACGTTAAAACCAAGCACACCATTGCTTTTCTTGTGAAATTTGATGTGTCACATGACCATCTTCCCATTGAAAAAAATAAAGTTGTATTCAAAATGGCCAACTTCAAAAAGCCCACCATGGTCACCACCCATTTTGAAAAGTTTTCCCTCTCCCATATACTAATGTGCCACAACCAGGAAGTTGATATCACCAACCATTCCCATTTTATTTATCTATATCCATATAAATGGCCCACCCTGTATATAGTTTGTCATATCCTGCAACCCCAAGACTGCTATGTTCCACCTATAGGTGACTATCTGTTATTAGAGGCTTGGTGTCTTAATTGCTACTATAGATGACTTATGCTGACTCAGGATTTTATCATGTATATATTTGTATATATGTAAATATATCTACATCTATTTTGCTTCATTTTGGTGGCTCGCAGCACTTCAATTGCCGAAACTTATAGAGGGCACTTAGGCCCAAGTATAGATGTGCCGTCAAAAAGTCCCAAGTAGTCTTCTTGAAGAAAAACCTTAACCCCTTCATGGCCTTGGGATTTTTCATTTTTCCGTGTTTGTTTTTCACTCCCCTCCTTCCCAGAGCCATAACGTTTTTATTTTTCCATCAATTTGGCCATGTGAGGGCTTATTTTTTGCGGGACAAGTTGTACTTTTGAATGACATCATTGGTTTTAGCATGTCGTGTACTAGAAAACGGAAAACAAATTCCAAGTGCGGTGAAATTGCAAAAAAAGTGCAGTCCCACACTTGTTTTTTGTTTGGCTTTTTTGCTAGGTTCACTAAATGCTAAAACTGACCTAACATTATGATTCTCCAGGTCAGTACGAGTTCATAGACACCTAACATGACTAGGTTATTTTTTACCTAAGTGGTGAAAAAAAATTCCAAACTTTGCAAAAAAAAAAAAAAAAAATTGCGCCATTTTCCGATACTCGTAGCGTCTCCATTTTTCGTGATCTGCGGTCGGTGGAGGGCTTATTTTTTGCATGCCGAGATGACGTTTTTAATGATAGCAGATTCGTGCAGATACGTTCTTTTGATCGCCCGTTATTGCATTTTAATGCAATGTCACGGCGACCAAAAAACATAATTCTGGCGTTTCGAATTTTTTTCTCGCTACGCAGCTTAGTAATCAGGTTAATGCTTTTTTTAATTGATAGATCGGGCGATTCTGAGCGCGGCGATACCAAATATGCGTAGATTTGATTTTTTTATTGATTTATTTTGATTGGGACAAAAGGGGGGGTGATTTAAACTTTTATATTTTTTTATTTTTTTCACATTTTTTTTTTTACTTTTGCCATGCTTCAATAGCCTCCAATAGAAGCAGGCACAGCACGATCGGCTCTGCTACATAGCAGCGATCTGCTGTTCGCTACTATGTAGCAGAAAATCAGGTGTGCTGTGAGCGCTGACCACAGGGTGGCGTTCACAGCTGCCGGGGATCAGTAACCATAGAGGTCTCAAGGACCTCTATGGTTACAATGTACAAGCATCGCCGACCTCCGATCATGTGACGGGGTCAGCGATGCCGTCATTTCCGGCCGCCCGGCCGGATGCGGTACTTAAATGCCACTGTCTGCGTTTGACAGCGGCATTTAACTAGTTAATAGGCGCGGGCAGATCTAATAGGACTTTGTGGAAAGGTGCAACGTTAGAGAATCCACAGTATAACATAGCAATAATCCAAATAGTAATGGCTGAGTAATGTCATGTGAAACATTTCTTCCAACAAATGTCCTATTAGAGATATGTGGTAAATAAACTAACTGAGATGCAGTGCATCGTGAGTGCTTTGTAGCAATTAAAATGCAATAAAAGAAAACATTAAAGACAAAAATAGTATGATGTAAAAGAAGAGAAATAGAAAAATGGTATAATCACATATTCTCATTAAAGTACACTCATACCGCACACACACATAAAATAAGGCGATGCATATACATTACATACACTTTTTAAATTAGGCATGCATATACACAATTAGTTTTACAGCATTGTGCATGAACACATAAACAGCTTAATTCTTTCATATATTTGTGTGCAACGTGTATAAAAATGTAATCTGTATATGCATGCATCATTTATCCTGTGTTTTCCTGTCACTTCTACTCGAAAATGCAAAAAAAGAGAAGCAGCTGTATGCAGCAAAGTTAGTAATGTAATCATTTTAATGAAAAATTTTGGTATCACAATTAAAGATTCACCAAAATGCTCAAATGCTTGTTACTCGAACCGAACAATTTCTAATGCTTGGGTGCTTGTTTCAAGTAACAAGCATAATGGCAGTGAATGGGAAATCCGAGCAATTTGACAGCAAATCCTACAAGGGCGTCTGGGGGACAGTGAAAATGCTGAAATGGTTAGAAAAAATGCGGAAATGAAGGAGAACAGCATGGTGAAGGTACCTGGAAGCATCTCTGACTCCCAGATCGCTGCTGAGAACAATGGTGTCGCACTTTTGACTCCACTTTAAGGAATGACAATAAAAGATTCAAAATTGATGAGAAATTGGAGTTTACAGGAAAAAAAAAAGCCAAGAAACATTTTTTTTCCTGTATAAATGACTTGTGTATAAAGAAAAATGTAAAAAGCATTTGAAAAATATAATCGAAGCAAACCAAAATGGAATTTTTTATTAAAAAAATTATGAAAGAAGCAAGAATTGCCAAAAAGTAGGGACTCAGATACACCCTGCATTAGACATAAAGGAGAGCCTCATACACATTCTGTTCAAATTGTAATGCAGAAGCAGGGGCGGACACAGACAGCTTGGGGGCCATATGTTGTGCAAGAAATGTATCTGGTCCCTCCTCCTTTATGGTGACCAAGCTACAGGTATACTGTTTATATTAAATATATTGCAGCCCCTTATTACACAGTACCTCTCTTTATGTATAGCGCCTTCCCTTATCACATAGTTCCCTCTTATGTTCAGCACCGTTGCTTACATATCGGATTCTGGTTATTTTTTTATTTATACCTCCATGTTCTTTATTCTTGTTAGATATAAACTGAAATGATGGCTGATGGAGCATGGGAAAGCTTCTTTTGTGATGGATGCGGCTGATAGACTGGACTTCTGGTCAGATGCTGCTCCATCAGCTCTCATTTTACATTTTAGAGAAGAGGACACTATGCAATAAAGAGAGGGCGCTGTAAATAACAAAAATAATGAGAATACTCATTGTAAAGGATGGTGCTGTAGAAGACAAGAGATGATACTGTGTAATAATGGCCGGCACTCCACATAACAAGACGCTATTTAATAAAGGACGGCACCTTACATAAAGAGAGAGGATGTTACGTAATAAGGGATGGGAGGGTACTAGTACCGCAGACATGATTTCAGGATACGGAAACCGCCGAAGCAGTCACAGGAAGCGAGCGCTAATAACAGTACACAGGGTATGGGATATGGGATACTATATCAGACCAGGGATGGTGGACCTGGCAACATACAGTAGCATACACACCACCCACCTAACATACAGTGGGGGAAATAAGTATTTGCTCCCTGGCTGATTTTGTAAGTTTGCTCACCGACAAAGTCTATGATTTTAAAGGTAGGCTAATTTTAACTTGAGAAATAGAATATCAAAAATAAAATCCAGAGAATCACATTCTGTACTCATATATATACATATATTTACTTGCATTTTGCAGTGAGAAATAAGTATTTGATCCCTCACCAACCATTAAGAGTTCTGGCTCCTACAAACCAGTTAGACGCTCCTAATCAACTCGTTACCTGCAGTAAAGACAGCTGTATATAAATTTATATAATTTACACAATGCGATTTTCTGGATTTTATTTTTGATATTCTATCAATGTTAAAATTAACCTACCCTTAAAATTAAAGACTGTTCATGTCTTTGTTAGTGGGAAAACTTACAAAATTATCAAGGGATCACATACTTATTTCCCCCACTGTAACTATAGGGATTGCTCAGGCACCCTGTTGGGACGGTGATTTTTATACAAGATGTCTCCAAATTATTGAATGGGAGTGAACGCACATTTAACTAAATGCCTCCCAGCTGTTGCTGGGAGCATTTACCTTGTGCCCATGCTGCCTCTTTTAGAACAGGGGAGCGAGTGTGAACGCACCCTAGGCACACCGTCGGGACACAGTGCAACGTGCATAGTGGAGGTAGAAGGCAGGAGCACGCTGGGGACAGCGCCATGGGCCGGTGAGTAAGCTGGCATCCCTGCATGGAGAGAGGAGGGGACACCATGCTGGGCATTGCACTACATGCCCCTTTCTCTGATAATTTGTCTTGTTCTTCTGTAACACATGAAAAAAACCTTGATTCTACTCACCTTTCTCCGCTCCCACGCCACACGGCGTCCTCTTCTGCAACCGGTGCAAGAGCCGCCAGCTGACTTCGGCATCCCCACCAACGCTCATGTTGTCACTGTCATATGCCCCCCAGTCATAGGCACACCGAGGTCAGATCCTGGACGCAAACTGGTCAGTGGCATGTACTGCAGCAGAACTGCGTCCCGTTGGCTGTGCATCCCGCGTCTGTATTGCCATGACAGCGGCTTTGCTGTCTCTGGTATGTGACGCGGGCTCTGCCGACCTCCGGGTCCGACTGACAGCGCATGCGCCGCTTGCGCTTCCGCTTCCTCTTATCGGCACTTATCTTCAGGTGTTTAAACCCCCTCAGTTCCTCAGATACATCACCCCCTGACGAAGGATTAGCGTCCGAAACGCGCGTCGGGGTGCTCTGTATCTTGGAGGGACGGACCCCTATAGGTAACATTATAATTTATTTTATTTATTTTTTTCATGCTGTCACCTGGTCATGCATTTACAATTATGGTCTTTATGATACATCGGCTTAAGACCCTGCTCCTGTGATTCTTTTTCAACATACCCTGATATAGCGTGCATTTTTATACACCTAGTTTTATTTACACTGCCATATTGTGCACGTTTACACACTCAGGTATTCTGTGTAACCTGGCCTCATGTAGTTATATCCAGGTATAGTGTGCTATCTGTATTGTTGGGCGCACCTATATCTACCATAGTCTTTTCTAGACCATTATATTCTCACTTTATTTTATCAAGTATTTTCATTTCACATTAGGTTCATTATATATTTTTTCTGTTTTCACACAATTTTTTCACACTTTTTTTATTTTTATTTTTATATTTTCACACTTATTTACCTCCCATAAATATTTTTCCTCACATATTGTTATACACTTAGTATTTTTTCACGTCTTGGATATGTTGGCACCATATTTGTATGGAGTGTTTATGATTATGGGGATGTGATTTTTATATTTATTATTATTGTTTTTTTCCATTAATTTTTTCTTTGGCTCAACGCTATTTTCCATATGGTTGCACATACCCAAATATTAGTTCTGGTCTAGACTTAGGTGGATATTTGTATAACCCTATTGTATAATGAGACAGTGTATGTTGGATACTTATTGACCTCTTCCTACTGATTGTAGTCCGTCCATATATAACTGTATTTTTTCTATATATAATTGTTCTCCAAGTACAGGCATTAGTGCCATTGCCATATACTTAAATAAAGGCATTTTTTTATATATATATTTTTTGTCCTTTTATTATTTCCACATTACGGTCTTTATTATTTTCAGGTTTCTGTTTGTTGTGTTTTACTGCAGCAGAACTGCCAGATCACCTCCACTGCAATATATTTCAAATGACTGTGAGTCCCGAGGATGCAGATGGAGCTGAAATATTCGCTGGTGTCAGTGGCCGCACTCCACTTCTGGGCACGATGCAAGTGCACTGGCGATTTGTCTGGCCCCGGGAAAATCTTAAGTGATTCAGTGTTTTTTACCATTACACATACTGTCTACTGTGTCTCAGGTATATATACATTATATATATATATATATATATATCTATCTATCTATATATATATATAGATAGATATATATATATAGATATATATATTTATATATATATATATATACAGTTAGGTCCATATATATTTGGACAGAGACAACATTTTTCTAATTTTGGTTATAGACATTACCACAATGAATTTTAAACAAAACAATTCAGATGCAGTTGAAGTTCAGACTTTCAGCTTTCATTTGAGGGTATCCACATTAAAATTGGATGAAGGGTTTAGGAGTTTCAGATCCTTAACATGTGCCACCCTGTTTTTAAAAGGACCAAAAGTAATTGGACAGATTCAATAATTTTAAATAAAATGTTCATTTTTAGCACTTGGTTAAAAACCCTTTGTTGGCAATGACTGCCTGAAGTCTTGAACTTATAGACATCACCAGATGCTGTGTTTCCTCCTTTTTGATGCTCTGCCAGGCCTTCACTGCGGTGGTTTTCAGTTGCTGTTTGTTTGTGGGCCTTTCTGTCTGAAGTTTAGTCTTTAACAAGTGAAATGCATGCTCAATTGGGTTGAGATCAGGTAACTGACTTGGCCATTCAAGAATATTCCACTTCTTTGCTTTAATAAACTCCTGGGTTGCTTTGGCTTTGTTTTGGGTCATTGTCCATCTGTAGTATGAAACGACGACCAATCAGTTTGGCTGCATTTGGCTGGATCTGAGCACACAGTATGGCTCTGAATATCTCAGAATTCATTCGGCTGCTTCTGTCCTGTGTCACATCATCAATAAACACTAGTGACCCAGTGCAACGCCATGCATGCCCAAGCCATCACACTGCCTCCGCCGTGTTTTACAGATGATGTGGTATGCTTTGGATCATGAGCTGTACCACACCTTCGCCATACTTTTCTCTTTCCATCATTCTGGTAGAGGTTGATCTTGGTTTCATCTGTCCAAAGAATGTTCTTCCAGAACTGTGCTGGCTTTTTTAGATGGTTTTTAGCAAAGTCCAGTCTAGCCTTTTTATTCTTGATACTTATGAGTGGTTTGCACCGTGCAGTGAACCCTCTGTATTTACTTTCATGCAGTCTTCTCTTTATGGTAGATTTGGATATTGATATGCCTACCTCCTGGAGAGTGTTGTTCACTTGGTTGGCTGTTGTGACGGGGATTCTCTTCACCATGGAGATTATTCTTGTGATCATCCACCACTGTTGTCTTCCGTGGGCGCCCAGGTCTTTTTGCATTGATGAGTTCACCACTGCTTTCTTTCTTTCTCAGGATGTACCAAACTGTAGATTTTGCCACTCCTAATATTGTAGCAATTTCTCAGATGGTTTTTTTTCTGTTTTCACAGCTTAAGGATGGCTTGTTTCACCTGCATGGAGAGCTCCTTTGACCGCATGTTTACTTCACAGCAAAACCTTCCAAATGCAAGCACCACACCTCAAATCAACTCCAGGCCTTTTATCTGCTTAATTGAGAATAACATAACAAAGGGATTGCCCACACCTGTCCATGAAATAGCCTTGGAGTCAATTGTCCAATTACTTTTGGTCCCTTTAAAAACAGGGTGGCACATGTTAAGGAGCTGAAACTCCTAAACCCTTCATCCAATTTTAATGTGGATACCCTCAAATGAAAGCTGAAAGTCTGAACTTCAACTGCATCTGAATTGTTTTGCTTAAAACTCATTGTGGTAATGTCTATAACCAAAATTAGAAAAATGTTGTCGCTGTCCAAATATATATGGACCTAACTGTATATATATATATATATATATATATATATCTGTATGTACAGTGGGGCAAAAAATTATTTAGTCAGTCAGCAATAGTGCAAGTTCCACCACTTAAAAAGATGAGAGGCGTCTGTAATTTACATCATTGGTAGACCTCAACTATGGGAGACAAACTGAGAAAAAAAAATCCAGAAAATCACATTGTCTGTTTTTTTAACATTTTATTTGCATATTATGGTGGAAAATAAGTATTTGGTCAGAAACAAAATTTCATCTCAATACTTTGTAATATATCCTTTGTTGGCAATGACAGAGGTCAAACGTTTTCTGTAAGTCTTCACAAGGTTGCCACACACTGTTGTTGGTATGTTGGCCCATTCCTCCATGCAGATCTCCTCTAGAGCAGTGATGTTTTTGGCTTTTTGCTTGGCAACACGGACTTTCAACTCCCTCCAAAGGTTTTCTATAGGGTTGAGATCTGGAGACTGGCTAGGCCACTCCAGGACCTTGAAATGCTTCTTATGAAGCCACTCCTTCGTTGCCCTGGCGGTGTGCTTTGGATCATTGTCATGTTGAAAGACCCAGCCACGTTTCATCTTCAATGCCCTTGCTGATGGAAGGAGGTTTGCACTCAAAATCTCACGATACATGGCCCCATTCATTCTTTCATGTACCCGGATCAGTCGTCCTGGCCCCTTTGCAGAGAAACAGCCCCAAAGCATGATGTTTCCACCACCATGCTTTACAGTAGGTATGGTGTTTGATGGATGCAACTCAGTATTCTTTTTCCTCCAAACACAACAAGTTGTGTTTCTACCAAACAGTTCCAGTTTGGTTTCATCAGAGCATAGGACATTCTCCCAAAACTGCTCTGGATCATCCAAATGCTCTCTAGCAAACTTCAGACGGGCCCGGACATGTACTGGCTTAAGCAGTGGGACACGTCTGGCACTGCAGGATCTGAGTCCATGGTGGCATAGTGTGTTACGTATGGTAGGCCTTGTTACATTGGTCCCAGCTCTCTGCAGTTCATTTACTAGGTCCCCCCGCGTGGTTCTGGGATTTTTGCTCACCGTTCTTGTGATCATTCTAACCCCACGGGGTGGGATTTTGCGTGGAGCCCCAGATCGAGGGAGATTATCAGTGGTCTTGTATGTCTTCCATTTTCTAATTATTGCTCCCACTGCTGATTTCTTCACTCCAAGCTGGTTGGCTATTGCAGATTCAGTCTTCCCAGCCTGGTGCAGGGCTACAATTTTGTTTCTGGTGTCCTTTGACAGCTCTTTGGTCTTCACCATAGTGGAGTTTGGAGTCAGACTGTTTGAGGGTGTGCACAGGTGTCTTTTTATACTGATAACAAGTTTAAACAGGTGCCATTACTACAGGTAATGAGTGGAGGAAAGAGGAGACTCTTAAAGAAGAAGTTACAGGTCTATGAGAGCCAGAAATCTTGATTGTTTGTTTCTGACCAAATATTTATTTTCCACCATAATATGCAAATAAAATGTTAAAAAAACAGACAATGTGATTTTCTGGATTTTTTTTTCTCAGTTTGTCTCCCATAGTTGAGGTCTACCTATGATGTAAATTACAGACGCCTCTCATCTTTTTAAGTGGTGGAACTTGCACTATTGCTGACTGACTAAATACTTTTTTGCCCCACTGTATATATATATATATATATATATATATATATATACAACATACCTGCACAGATAACCAAAGTACATGTCAATAAATGACTGTGTGTGTATTTATATTTTAGAAAAAAAAAAAAAATTCAGCTCACCCTTCAGGAAAACATTTCCTCATAGTCCTTGTAGGATCCGAGCACGGAAAGAGCTGCTGCCCCAGCACATCTGAAGTAATGGAATTGAAGAGAAAATCCAGCTCTGAAAGTATTAAAGATAAAAAAAAACTCTTTATTCCAAAAATTGTTATAAATGGAAACACTGTATGTCAAAATCAGCAAAAAGCAAATTTACAGAGGGACATCCATGTGATAGCTGAATGCATTTCCAACGTTCTTAGTCTACTGCAAGTGTGGACTTAGGCTATGTGCACATGTAGGTTCGGGTCCCTGCGGGTTCTCCCACAGCGGATTTGATAAATCTGCAGGGCAAAACCACGGCGGTTATCCCTGCAGATTTATCCCGTTTTTTCTTGCGGTTTCCGCTGCGGGTTTTACTCCTGCACTTGTTTTACTATTGATGCTGCATATGCAGCATCAATAGTAATGTTAAAAATAAAAAAAAATGGTTATACTCACCCTCTGACGTTCCGATCTCCTCGGCACTGCACGTGGCGGTCCGGTTCCAAAGATGCTATGCGAGCAGGACCTTCGTGACGTCACGGTCATATTGACGTCAAGGGCATATTGAAAGATAAAGGACTGTTAGAACAAGCGCAAGCTCATCTGCGAGTTGTGCGAGGTTTAAAGAACGAGGAATGGAAAAAGGTTGATGGAGAGGAAAGATCATAGGATGCAGAGCCCGTGTTTGGTTGTAGGGTGTCTCGATCGTTAGTTTTTCCAGGGTGTTCTGGCATATGAATTGTGTGAAGGTTTTGTAGAAATTAATTAAGTCTGAGAACTGCTGTATTCCGTTACTCTGTGTGGTTTTCCGAGACACCCGATGGGAGGGGTCAAACCGCTGCGCTGTGCCTTTCTTCTTTTGTGTTGAGGAATGCTGTGATGTTCTTATCTGTTCCGTGTTTCTGGTATGGAGGGGGTCAAGTTGCTGCGTCCTCTCCTTGTGTAGTAAGAATTATTGTAAGTTTAAAGTAAAATATGGTGTTTTGTTTTAGATTGTCACGTTGAAAAAAAAAAGGAAAATTGTCTATTGCTATGACAAAAAAAAAACTGGATGTTTGTGGTGCAGGAAGGAACTGAGAAAGTGATTGAGGGTAATGTGTTAGAAAGACAAATAATTAAAATAATAATCTGAAACAGGGGGGCTCCCTGATGGGTAATATGATCCCTCCCCAGGAAATTAAGTCTCTTCTCCCGACTGTAAGCTCTGTGCCCCTTAACCCCAAAACTCCAATATATCCTGGGTTGCCAAAACTTAGTGCGCCCCCACCCTATGATCCTGCTGGGTGGATTTGTGATGTATGCAGAGTTACTAATTCTCAGTGGAGAGACGTCTGTTACAGTTGTGAAGCGAGAAGATCCGGAGTTGTAGCCCCCACCTTTCCCTTGGTAAACGCTGACAGCTTATCAGCCAGAAACATCCCCCATGGCCTTCTATAGACAAATAGCAGCGAATCGAGAGATTTATTCCACTCCGGACGATGCATTAAAAGTAGTACAAAGTATCCAGAAGACCTTAACCCATTCTGTATCAGCAGCTGCGCTCTCTAGCCCCCACCGCTCTCAGCCCCCCCCCCCACAGCTGCAAGGACACAGCTCCCAGCTCCATTCCTTATCAGTGGCCCAAGCAGAAGACTTCAGCTCCAGCCCCCCTCCCCTACACATGTCCAGTCTCATACTCCAATATTCATTTTAACCCTGTGTCTGGAAATCTCTCTCGCCATGTTAATTCTCAGACCAAGACAAGACAGATGGACTTGTAAACATTGCGGTCAGACAAACCCAAACTGGAGAAATACTTGTATAATCTGTGCTGCAACCCAACCTAAGTGAATTACGCTGAATCCTGTCCAGACAAGATCACATGTAGTGATATAAGAAGCTGACACAGGATTGTGGTTAGTGGGTAGTGGGGACATTAACTTTTGTGAGTAAGCTGGCAGAAATCCTTTTGGGAAGGAGCTGTAGACTAGCATGTCATGTCACCCCCAACCGGTCATCATGTCACCCCCACCACCAGGTAGTGTAGGACAGATACAGGAGTATTATCCCTGGAAGCCCTCTGACTAGCTAGCTACGCTAAAATAATTGGCTGACCCTGAGAACAAACCTTTCCCATTTTACAGACAAAGATAATATGATGGACGTATAAGTGGACCTGAGCAGACCTAGAGAGTTGGTGAGCCAAGATGATGGTCAGATGGTCCTTACGTTATATAACCCCTATGCAGATGAATATAATGAGATATGTATCCTACACGCCATTTCCCAATCAGTTTGCAAAAAAATATGGGCGAGTGTCTTTAACCCTGTCAGTTAGAATATGCCTATGTCACGTTGCTTCAGTATGTGGATAATCTTTTGTTGTGTGCACAGACAGAGCAGGAAGCCATTGTTGCCACTGTTAGTTTTCGCAAGTATCTGGCAGATCTGAACTGTCGGGTTTCGGCTTCGAAACTTCGGTTCTGCCTTGGTCAAGTGATATTTTTGGGTCACTGTCTCCTTCAGGGTGCCAGACACCTCACAGAAGAAAGAAAAAAAAAATAGCCGTCAGCTACAAAAGATGTGACTGAACTCCAACGTTTCCTTGGACTATGTACTTATTGTTGTCAGTGGATACCGGACGCATCCCGCATAATGCAACCTCTCTACAAGGCCCTGAAAGACTGTTCAAGATATGATGAGTTTGGCAGACTCCACACTGGATACGCTGTTACTACGGAAGACACTGTATTGCCCGGAGCTGCACTCCCTCCCTCCCTCACTGTCAGGACAAGAAGCAGAATTTCAATGCTCTGTCTACTGCATGTGTTCTGGCCAAAGACAGGCGGGCTAATATACACGGACTCACAGTATGCATTTGGTATTGCTCATGGTTTCGGAGCCCTATGGGCCAATCGAGGATTTGTTACTACCGCCGAGACTCCAGTGAAGAATGCTGAAGCTGTTAAAGCCCTCATGGACTCAATCAAATTACCTACTCAGGTGGCCATTATCAAAGTTAAGGAGCACGGTACTATGGAACAGTCCACAGACTGGTGGTAACGCCTTTGCGGATATACAAGCAAAAGCCGCTGCTCTTCTGCCCGTTGAACAGACCATACCAGCTATGGTGACCACACGCTCTCAGCGTAAACAGTTACAAGAAACACTGACTCTACAGGAACCTGATGATCTATGCCAGACTGAGGTCTTCTGTCGGAACCCGCGAGACCACTTAATGACGATGCAGAGAATGTCTCCAAAGGAAGAAGTGAAGCAGTGGAAAGCTGATGGAGCACGTATGGACAATGGTCGCTGGAAAAAGGACCAACTTGTGTGTCTCCCTAAGCGGATGTACCCTGCTATTGCCACGTGGGTGCATGGGCCCACACATCGAGGTATCTGTCAGACCTGCAATCCCGGTCAACTTCAACGTGTACCCCCGAAGTATCTTGCTAAGCCCGACTATCCTTTCCAAAGGCTCCAGGTGGACCACATCACGTTGCCTAAGTCTGGAAGGTATGAATATTGTCTGGTGGTTGTCTACATGTTCTCCAGAAGTATTCCCCGTTCCCAACGTGACTGCAAAGATCACTGCAAAGAAACTGGTGATGGAAGTTATATGCAGATATGGTGTTCCAGAAGTTGTTGAAAGTGACCAAGGCCCGGATTTTTCTTCACATGTGTATCAGGAGGTTCTGACAATGATTGGATCCACTGTAGCCCTCCATACTCCGTACCATCCACAATCCAGTGGGAAAGTTGAGAGGCTGAACGGCACACTGAAGGTACAATTGACCCAAATGATGCAGGAGACTACGGCTCCATGGCCAGGGCTCTTACACATTCGTACTACCCCTATTGTAAAATATGGCCTGTCCCCATATAAGATATTGTTTGGTGCTAGGTTCTCAGTTGCAAATTTTCAGTCTCAGTAGTTGTCAGAAGAAACTGACCGTGCTGTTCAATATGTTATTCAGCTTAGTAAAAATGTTGCTAACACCCATGTTTTAGTTTCTTCTTTCCTTCCAGATTCAGCAGAAACCAATATTGGTCACAATTTGAAGCCTGGTGGTTTTATGGTCGTGAAAAGCTATGTCAGAAGACACGGACTAGAACCCTTGTATGATGGTCCCTACCAAGTCCTCATTACTCCTACGTCAGTAAAGCTGGAAGGAAGGCCGACATGGATCCACGTATCGCACTGCAAGCTGGTCAAACAGACTAGTAGCAAATAAGGGGACATAATGTTTTAGTTTTTCGTATTTCCATATACCGTATATACTCGAGTATAAGCCGAGATTTTCAGCCCAAATTTTTGGGCTGAAAGTGCCCCCCTCGGCTTATACTCGAGTCACGGTAGCGGTGGGGTCGGCGGGTGAGGGGGTGAGGGCGCTGAGGTATACTTACCTAGTCCCAGCGATCCTCGCGCTGTCCCTGCCGTCCCACGGGCTTCGGCGCTGCAGTTTCTTCCTCTCTTCAGCGGTCACGTGGGACCGCTCATTACAGAAATGAATAAGCGGCTCCACCTCCCATAGGGGCGGAGCCGCTTATTCATTTCTCTAATCAGCGGTGCCGGTGACCGCTGATAGAGAAAGAACCTGCGGCACCGAAGACAGGAGGGGACAGCGCGAGGATCGCCAGGACTAGGTAAGTATAGCATATTCACCTGTCCTCGTTCCAGCCGCCGGGCGCCGATCCATCTTCCCGGCCGGCGCCTCCATCTTCCCGGCGTCTGCGCTCTGATTGTTCAGGCAGAGGGCGCGATGACGCATATAGTGTGCGCGGCGCCCTCTGCCTGATCAGTCAGAGCAGAGACGCTGGGAAGATGGAGGCGCCGGAACGAGACGCCGGGAGCTGCAATCAAGGGAGGTGAGTATGTGTTTTTTTTTCTTTATTGCGGCAGCGGCGGCACAAATTTATGTGGAACATCTATGGGGCACAGTGAACGGTGCAGAGCACCGTATATGGCACAGCACAGCTATGGGGCACAGTGAACGGTGCAGAGCACCGTATATGGCACAGCACAGCTATGGGGCACAGTGAACGGTGCAGAGCACCGTATATGGCACAGCACAGCTATGGGGCACAGTGAACGGTGCAGAGCACCGTATATGGCACAGCACAGCTATGGGGCACAGTGAACGGTGCAGAGCACCGTATATGGCACAGCACAGCTATGGGGCACAGTGAACGGTGCAGAGCACCGTATATGGCACAGCTATGGGGCACAGTGAACGGTGCAGGGCACCGTATATGGCACAGCACAGCTATGGGGCACAGTGAACGGTGCAGAGCACCGTATATGGCACAGCTATGGGGCACAGTGAACGGTGCAGAGCACCGTATATGGCACATCTATGGGGCACAATGAACGGTGCAGAGCACCGTATATGGCACAGCTAGGGGGCACAATGAACGGTGCAGAGCACTATATGGTTCACACCTATGGGGAAATATGAACGGTGCAGAGCACTATATGGCACAGCTATGGGGAAATAATGATCTATTTTTATTTTTGAAATTCACCGGTAAATGCTGCATTTCCACCCTAGGCTTATACTCGAGTCAATAAGTTTTCCCAGTTTTTTGTGGCAAAATTAGGGGGGTCGGCTTATACTCGGGTCGGCTTATACTCGAGTATATACGGTAATAATAATATTGGTAACCGCATGGGACAGTCTAAATTCCCCAATATCCTTGAATAATAAGTTTGTACAATATCATGAAAGATTAGTAGTACAGATGGGTATAGCCAATAAAATTGTCAGTTATACAAATGTGGGATAAATTGGTTAGGGCCACAGATTGTCCAGATGATCAAATTTGGGATATATTGGATATACTTAATACTACTGCCTGCGTTATGAATCTGTTGAAGGGTTTAAAGCCCACTGATTGCTCAGATTATGTCCCACTATTTCATGAAGCACCTAAACTAAAGGTCCCAGGAGGGATAATTGTGTTAGCTGATAATTATACCTGCTATAATTCCCACGACACTACAGGTACACCAGTAGGGGTCTTCGAGACAGGTTTCTGCAAAGAGAACAGTTCCCTAGATACTGATTTGCTAGCTAATCATACACAGTACATGTACGACATTTATTGATTATGTGGAGATGGTAAGCTCCATCCTAGGTTGCCTAATGCCTGAACAGGTCAGTGCACCCTTGTTAAATTATCCATGCAGTTCAAGATTTTACCTTGGGATCCAGAGACACCTGATGAACATACCAGAAGGAGGAGAAGTCTCGATCAGCTCCACATGACTTATGAAGAAAATCTATTGGTATTGTAAGACTCATGCTGGTGTGGTAGTTGGAGGCAGGTATATCTCGCCCAGGTGTTTGTCCTATGTGAATTAGGCCACTCAGTATCTTCAGGGTGCTAATGGGTTAATGATTGCAGGAATAAAAGATGACCAGCTGGGGGTTTCCAGCGTCTGCCTGGGGCACACAGATTGCCTGCCTGTGTGGGACAAACGTGAGTGAGAGCTCTGCTTAAGAATTGTGTGATGTTAGCTGGGTGGGAGAAGCCCCCCCCAGTTGTTGAGATAGCAACGTATTTGTTTAGTTAGTGCCGGACAGGCTAGGATTTATTTTTATGTTTTGTTTTTTGTGTTGCTTTCACGTTCATAAATCTGACCTGAGGTCAGCCTGCTCAGAAACCTGCTGTACGCCTCAGATTCAGTGCACAAACCACGTGACCTTTGACCCCAGCAAAGGCGATCCCAGAGTGTTTTGTCACAGTATATGTCGATGGCATTGGAGTGCCAAGGGGGGTGCCTGACCAATTTAAAGCCCAGAACCAGATCTATGCTAGCTTTGCTTCTTTAATCCACAAGTGCAGATTAACAAAAATGTTGATTGGATCAATTACATATATTACAGTGAACAAAGGTATGTCAATTTTACCTGTGATGCTTTCCAAGGTATAGTTGAGGAATTGGGCCCTAACACTAGAATGACCCTCCAAAACCGACTAGCCCTTGATATGATCTTAGCTGAGAAAGGAGGAGTCTGTGGGATGGTGGGAGAGGAGTGTTGTACCTATATCCCTCAGAACTCTGGGGTAAATGGAAAGACCATGATAGCCCTTAAAAAGATAAATGGGTTAGCAGCAGAATTAAAAGCTAATGCTGGAGTAGACACATCTTTCTTTTCCGGTTGGTTGGGTGGGCTCAAAGGATTTCTTCAACAAGCTTGTCTGGTACTGATTGCCCTTCTTGTAGTTGGATCGATAATTCTCTGTTGTGTTATTCCCCTGTACAAAAAGGTTATCACTGAGGCAACTCCGACTGGCACCTTCCTCAACCAAGAAGTAGACCCACCAGAGTACGATGGCACTGATCCAGGGGAGATCCCCAAGCATGTTCCCCTCAAGAAGATAGACAATACCCTTTACTCTCAGATGATGCTAAGAGATTTAGTTTAGGGACAGCAGGAGAACTCCATGTGAACCTAGTGAAGGGTTCAGCTGCCTGGAGGCCTCTCGCAAGGGGAGAGCTTCTGAGGTGTCTGGATGAAGAAATCCACCTCCCCTTTCCCCATCACATGGACAGTCTCGAAGGATGTTTCTTTTTAGGGAAAAACTTAGTGTTTAGGGGGGATTGTCAAGGTGAAAATATATATCTTTATACTCTTTTGTACTTTTATGTATTCTTATGCTGTGAAACAATAAGTTTTTCACTTTATGCTTGCTAATGCAAATGTAATTGTATTTAAGATGGCTGCCAGTATTCACCTTTGCCCTAGATTTGCTCTGCTGAAGAAGCAAGTTACACATTCCAGAAGGACAAGTATCTTTTCTCTTGAAATGATACTTAAAGCGACGTGGAGAAAGGAAGATTGATCAGATGATGTCAGAGCCAACCAGAAAGACTGAATACTAGATACATTGCTTAAACCCTGCCTATCCCCGCCCTATGCACACCTTCCCCCAATAGATCATATAATGTTGTGTATTAGAAAATAAAGTCAGTTGCTGTGACGTTGCTACACTATGTAGACACACGAGCATGCAATGAGTTTGAACCAGCCTTTGTCTGACTCATTCTTATCCGGTACCAATGCTTTTATTCTGATTTGGAATGACTGGTGAAGGAAGGGTATTGTCGTGACGACCCCGACACCTGACCCATGTGCCCATCAGCCATTACGTCAACTTCCCCTCTCCCTGTAGCAACTTACCACCCCTGAACTGAGGGGGCTTTATTGAGGAATGGCTGCACTGGCACACTCAAGCAGCATTCACATTGTACATGCTTCTGAATGGGCCAGTGCAGCGGTTTTCCAATAAATTCCCCTCAGTACAGGGGGTGGAGGTAGCTACAGAGGGCAGGGGGGATTGGTGTGATAATTCATGTGAACATTAGGCAGTTCAGTTGTCAGAACTGCTCAGGAGGCAGAAGAGGTGTCAGATATGCACTGACTGCTTGGAGGCTGTTTACAGCAGCAGCGAAGTGACAGGACTGGCTGAGATCAGCCATACTTACCAGGCCTGTTCCTGCCTGACCCTGCACGATGTAGAGAAGCCAGGGGCATGTCCAGGGATCTTGGGGGCGTGTTCAGGACTCCCGGGCTCCTTCTTCATAGAGCAAGCGGCAGCATCAACTCAGAGGTGAGGAAGAGGCCCCTCCTGACATATTCTACAGAATGCAGCCCCTCCCTGACAGCAAAAGACTCAGGTATGGGCCCCCTTCCTCTCCTCTTAGTGTACATGCAGCCGCTAGCTTTATACGAGAGCAAGTTATTTCAGCAGCTGATCGGGTCCCCTGTCCTCCTGGGCACCTGTGCACCAGCTGCACATTTGGTATGTCCACCCATGTGCAGAGGTACTCCTTGACTCATATAGGCTATGCACTTAGTGCAAATCCTGCCCAAATTTACAAGCAGGGTCATTCATGCACCTTTGAAGGGACCAACTTTAGTGTCTCATTTAAATATTGTGAACAAAGTGTAGTTGTGTTACTCTATACTCATAAAAGCTTTGCACATAGTGCAAAGCCTGCCAGTAATTACAAGCAGGGTCATCTATGCACCCTTGAAGTCACCAATTGAAGTGCCCAATAGAAAAATCAAAAAAGTGTAGTTATGGTACTTCTAAACTCATAAAGGCTTTGCACAAAGTGAAAAGCCAGGCCAAAATTATAATTCATTCAGTCATCCATAGACCATAGAAGGCAAGAACCTGCAGGTCTCAGTCAAATATTGAACATTAAAAATAATTTATGTGCTGCTCTTATCTGGTTATGTTAAAAAGTCAAGTGTAATTAAGGCTTTGTTCATTGTTATTAAAGTTAGCCTGTCAGCACTTTTGACAGTCGAAAGTGCATATATGTTATGACCATCACGGTGGCACTATACACCTGCACAGACAAGACGCTAGTGACAGGACAGCAAAACACTTCAAACGCATAGAGAGACAGCTCATGCCAGGTCTTCAGCTTTGAGAACCAATAGCTGAAGGTCGCAGGGGAATTAGGGAGTACACTGGTTTTGTCAGCTAGGTGTTGCTTGATCTTCTTTAAAAACTTTTCCTTACTTGTTAAAAATACTCAGTCATCAGGGCATGGATGCTATACGGGTGTCATGAAATTGGCCTGGGCATTTCACAGTGTTACCCCTGCCTCTGCTGTGTGTCTCCCTGGCCTCTCCTCCTTGATTGGCCAAGGAACCTTACCCCCTGCCGCTAGCATTGTCTGATGGAAATATTTTCAACATATTTTACACAATGGCGTTCTGGACTAGCACAATTTTAGACGACCTCTCCGCCTCCGGAAGAAGAGATTCAAAGTTCTCCTTATAGTGTGGGTCTAGCAGGGTGAACAACCGGTGCTGTTTTTTGGCAAGATGAAAAGGGAGAGGCAGCGATACATAAAGTCAGTCATATGTGCCAAGAACCTTACAGCCAAAAACTTCCCTGTCTCAACCATGATGACTGTTGTGAGTTCTGTTTTTGGGCTCCCTCTGGTGGTTACTGATGGTACTGGGTGACTTGTGTTCTCTGCGGTCTCTGGTGTCCACCTGTTCCATCAGGTTATGGGAGTTTCCTATTTAACCTGGCTTTTTTGTCATTTTCTCGCCGGCTATCAATGTATCAGCGTGTCTTTTTACCTCTGCTCCCTGCGTCTGTTATCTTCAGGACAAGCTAAGTTTTGTTTTTCCTGTTCCACGTTTTGCTTAATTTTTGTCTTAGTCCAGCTTGCAGATATGTGATTCCTTGCTGCTGGTTGCTCTAGTGGGCTGAAATTACTCCTCATGTTCCATGAGTTGGCACATGAGTTCAAGTAATTTCAGGATGGTTTTTTGAAGCGTTTTTCGCTGACCGCGCAGTTCACTTTTGTATCCTCTGCTATCTAGCTTTAGCGGGCCTCATTTTTGCTGATTCTATTTTCATAACTACGTATGTGCTTTCCTCTCATTTCACCGTTATTACATGTGGGGGGCTGCTATTTCTGTGGGGTGTTTCTCTGGAGGCAAGTGAGGTCTGTGTTTCTTCTAATAGGGGAAGTTAATCCTTCGGCTGGCGCGAGACGTCTAGGAATCATCGTAGGCATGTTCCCCGGCTACTGCTAGTTGTGTGTTTAGGTTCAGGATCGCGGTCAGCTCAGGTTCCATCACCCTAGAGCTTGTTTTGTTTTTGTGCTTGTCCTTTTGTGATCCCCTGCCATTGGGATCATGACAGTATAGCCGGCCAGAAAAAATTGGTCATCTTTTTGGCTGAAGTAGGAGGAAAAGTAGTCTGAGGAAGTTTTTTTTTTTTTTTCTTTTTCCCCCTCCTCAGTGTTTGCTGCCTAGTCTTAATTGCAGCTTGGAAGCTTCTTTCATCCTCTTAATCCTTGAATGGCTCTGACCTCAGCTGTTTATCATGGACGTCCAGAGTTTGGCTTCCAGCCTGAATAATCTTGCTGCTAAGGTTCAAAATATACAAGATTTTGTTGTACATACGCCTATGTCTGAACCTAGAATTCCTATCCCAGAGTTTTTTTCTGGAGATAGATCTAGTTTTCTGAATTTTAGGAACAATTGCAAGTTGTTTCTTTCCTTGAAATCTCGCTCCTCTGGAGACCCTGCTCAGCAGGTCAAGATTGTTATATCTTTCCTGCGGGGTGACCCTCAGAATTGGGCATTTGCATTGGCACCAGGGGATCCTGCGTTGCTCAATGTGGATGCGTTTTTTCTGGCATTGGGTTTGCTCTATGAGGAACCTAACCTAGAGATTCAGGCTGAAAAAGCTTTATTGGCTCTCTCTCAGGGGCAAGATGAAGCAGGAATATATTGTCAGAAATTTCGGAAATGGTCGGTGCTTACTCAGTGGAATGAGTGCGCTCTGGCTGCAAAATTCAGAGATGGCCTTTCTGAGGCCATTAAAGATGTTATGGTGGGGTTCCCGGCGCCTACAGGTCTGAATGAGTCCATGACTATGGCTATTCAGATTGATCGGCGTTTACGGGAGCGCAAACCTGTGCACCATTTGGCGGTGTCTTCTGAACAGGCACCTGAGATAATGCAATGTGATAGAATTCAGTCCAGAAGTGAACGGCAAAATTATAGGCGGAAAAATGGATTGTGTTTTTATTGTGGTGATTCAGCTCATGTTATATCAGCATGCTCTAAACGCACAAAAAAGGTTGATAAGTCTGTTGCCATTGGTACTTTACAGTCTAAGTTCATTCTGTCTGTGACTCTGATTTGTTCATTATCATCCATTTCCGTCGATGCCTATGTGGATTCAGGCGCTGCCCTGAGTCTTATGGATTGGTCATTTGCCAATCGCTGTGGGTTTAGTCTGGAACCTCTGGAAGTTCCTATTCCTTTGAAAGGAATTGACTCTACACCTTTGGCTATGAATAAACCTCAGTACTGGACACAAGTGACCATGCGTATGACTCCCGTTCATCAGGAGGTGATTCGCTTCCTGGTACTGTATAATTTACATGATGTCTTAGTGCTTGGTCTGCCATGGTTACAAACTCATAACCCAGTCCTGGACTGGAAAACAATGTCTGTGTTAAGCTGGGGATGTCAGGGGGTTCATGATGATGCATCTCCGATTTCTATCGCTTCATCTACTCCTTCTGAGGTTCCGGTGTTTTTGTCTGATTATCGGGAGGTTTTTGAGGAGCCTAAGCTCAGTTCGCTTCCTCCTCACAGGGATTGCGATTGTGCTATAGATTTGATTCCTGGCAGTAAATTCCCTAAAGGTCGTTTGTTAATCTGTCAGTGCCAGAGCATACTGCTATGCGGAATTATGTTAAGGAGTCCTTGGAAAAGGGACATATCCGTCCATCCTCGTCCCCTTTGGGAGCAGGTTTTTTTTTTCGTGGCCAAAAAAGATGGTTCCTTGAGGCCTTGCATAGATTATCGTCTTTTGAATAAGATTACAGTCAAATATCAGTATCCTTTGCCATTGTTGACTGATTTGTTCGCTCGCATTAAGGGGGCTAAATGGTTCAGTAAGATTGATCTTCGGGGTGCGTATAATCTTGTGCGGATAAGGCAGGGTGATGAGTGGAAAACCGCATTTTATACGCCTGAGGGCCATTTCGAGTATTTGGTGATGCCTTTTGGACTTTCTAATGCTCCTTCTGTCTTCCAGTCTTTTATGCACGATATTTTCCGTGAATATCTGGATAAATTTATTATCGTGTATTTGGATGATGTTTTGGTTTTTTCTGATGACTGGGAGTCTCATGTTCAGCAGGTCAGGAAGGTGTTTCAGGTCCTGCGGGCCAATTCTTTGTTTGTAAAGGGTTCTAAATGTCTCTTTGGAGTCCAGAAGATTTCTTTTTTGGGGTATATTTTTTCCCCTTCTGCTATTGAGATGGATCCCGTCAAGGTTCAGGCTATTTGTGACTGGACGCAGCCTACATCTCTTAAGAGTCTACAGAAGTTCTTGGGCTTTGCTAATTTTTATCGTCGCTTCATAACTAATTTTTCTAGTGTTGTTAAGCCTTTGACGGATTTGACTAAGAAGGGTGCTGATGTTACTGATTGGTCTCCTGCGGCTGTGGAGGCCTTTCAGGAACTTAAGCGCCGGTTTTCTTCTGCTCCTGTGTTGCGTCAGCCAGATACGTCGCTTCCTTTTCAGGTTGAGGTTGATGCTTCCGAGATCGGAGCGGGGGCGGTTTTGTCACAGGGAAGCTCCGATGGCTCAGTGATGGAGCCATGTGCGTTCTTTTCTAGAAAATTTTCGCCCGCTGAACGGAATTATGATGTTGGTAATCGGGAGCTTTTGGCCATGAAGTGGGCATTTGAGGAGTGGCGTCATTGGCTTGAAGGTGCTAGACATCGTGTGGTGGTCTTGACTGATCACAAAAATCTGATGTACCTTGAGTCTGCCAAGCGTCTGAATCCTAGACAGGCTCGTTGGTCACTGTTTTTCTCCCGTTTCAATTTTGTGGTTTCATACCTGCCAGGTTCAAAGAATGTGAAGGCGGATGCTCTTTCTAGGAGTTTTGTGCCTGACTCCCCTGGAAATTCTGAGCCCACTGGTATCCTTAGGGATGGGGTGATTTTGTCGGCTGTCTCCCCAGACTTGCGACGTGCTTTGCAGGAGTTTCTGGCGGATAAACCTGATCGTTGTCCGCCGGAAAGACTGTTTGTTCCGGATAATTGGACCAGTAGAGTCATCTCCGAGGTCCATTCTTCTGTGTTGGCAGGTCATCCTGGAATATTTGGTACTAGAGACTTGGTGGCCAGGTCTTTTTGGTGGCCTTCCTTGTCGAGGGATGTGCGTTCTTTCGTGCAGTCTTGTGGAGTTTGCGCTCGGGCTAAGCCTTGCTGTTCTCGGGCCAGTGGATTGTTGTCACCTTTGCCTATCCCGAAGAGGCCTTGGATGCACATTTCCATGGACTTTATTTCGGATCTCCCTGTCTCTCAAAAAATGTCCGTCCTATGGGTTGTGTGTGACCGCTTTTCTAAGATGGTTCATCTGGTACCCTTGCCTAAGTTACCTTCCTCCTCTGAGTTGGTCCCTCTGTTTTTTCAAAACGTGGTCCGTTTGCATGGCATTCCGGAGAACATTGTTTCTGACAGGGGATCCCAGTTTGTGTCTAGATTTTGGCGGACGTTCTGTGCTAAGATGGGCATTGATTTGTCCTTTTCGTCTGCATTCCATCCCCAGACGAATGGCCAGACGGAACAAACTAATCAGACTTTAGAAACTTATTTAAGGTGTTTTGTTTCTGCTGATCAAGATGACTGGGTTTCCTTTTTGCCGCTTGCCGAGTTTGCCCTTAATAATCGGGCTAGTTCTGCTACCTTGGTTTCTCCTTTCTTTTGTAATTTGGGGTTTCATCCTCGTTTTTCCTCTGGTCAGGTGGAGCCTTCTGATTGTCCTGGAGTGGACATGGTGGTGGATAGGTTGCATCAGATTTGGAGTCATGTGGTGGACAATTTGAAGTTGTCCCAGGAGAGGGCTCAGCAGTTTGCTAATCGCCGTCGCCGCGTGGGTCCTCGACTTCTTGTTGGGGACTTGGTGTGGTTGTCTTCTCGTTTTGTTCCTATGAAGGTCTCTTCTCCTAAGTTCAAGCCTCGGTTCATCGGTCCCTATAGGATCTTGGAAATTCTTAACCCTGTGTCGTTTCGTTTGGATCTCCCGGCATCGTTTGCTATTCATAATGTGTTCCATCGGTCGTTGTTGCGGAAGTATGAGGTACCTGTTGTTCCTTCGCTTGAGCCTCCTGCTCCGGTGCTGGTGGAGGGTGAATTGGAGTATTTGGGGAGAAGATCTTGGATTCTCGTGTTTCCAGACGGAAACTCCAGTATTTGGTCAAGTGGAAGGGTTATGGTCAGGAGGATAATTCTTGGGTGATTGCCTCTGATGTTCATGCTGCCGATTTGGTCCGTGCTTTTCATAGGGCTCATCCTGGTCGCCCTGGTGGTTCTTGTGAGGGTTCGGTGACCCCTCCTCAAGGGGGGGTACTGTTGTGAGTTCTGTTTTTGGGCTCCCTCTGGTGGTTACTGATGGTACTGGGTGACTTGTGTTCTCTGCGGTCTCTGGTGTCCACCTGTTCCATCAGGTTATGGGAGTTTCCTATTTAACCTGGCTTTTTTGTCATTTTCTCGCCGGCTATCAATGTATCAGCGTGTCTTTTTACCTCTGCTCCCTGCGTCTGTTATCTTCAGGACAAGCTAAGTTTTGTTTTTCCTGTTCCACGTTTTGCTTAATTTTTGTCTTAGTCCAGCTTGCAGATATGTGATTCCTTGCTGCTGGTTGCTCTAGTGGGCTGAAATTACTCCTCATGTTCCATGAGTTGGCACATGAGTTCAAGTAATTTCAGGATGGTTTTTTGAAGGGTTTTTCGCTGACCGCGCAGTTCACTTTTGTATCCTCTGCTATCTAGCTTTAGCGGGCCTCATTTTTGCTGATTCTATTTTCATAACTACGTATGTGCTTTCCTCTCATTTCACCGTTATTACATGTGGGGGGCTGCTATTTCTGTGGGGTGTTTCTCTGGAGGCAAGTGAGGTCTGTGTTTCTTCTAATAGGGGAAGTTAATCCTTCGGCTGGCGCGAGACGTCTAGGAATCATCGTAGGCACGTTCCCCGGCTACTGCTAGTTGTGTGTTTAGGTTCAGGATCGCGGTCAGCTCAGGTTCCATCACCCTAGAGCTTGTTTTGTTTTTGTGCTTGTCCTTTTGTGATCCTCTGCCATTGGGATCATGACAGATGACTACTCTCCATCTCCTCCTCCATCTCTTCCTCCTCATTTCCCCCATTAGCTCATCCATGTAGTAGGAATGGGGCAAAGCTTGTGTGGGTACTAGCCAGCTCATGTTCCTCCTCCTCTTCAGATTCCACCTCATTGCTACCCAATCTGCGATGAGCAGATTAGATGAGATGAGGCTGGACAGTGGCTCCTTTTTTCATGACTTGCTCCATCTCCACCTCGTCTGCATGCAAAAGTTCATGTTTAATTTTAAGCAGTGATGGTTTAAGTAGGCACAGAAGCATGATCATTGCGCTGATGGTTGGGCAAGATGGCTACTGCATTACCATGACCAGTAGTTTTTCCATTTATACAGGAACCTACTTCTCTAAATTGCCCTATTTGTCTTTGAATAGATAAATAAGATCATTTTGCTATTCAAGTGGAAACTTAAAGAAAATTAACATATTTAAACAATTGTGGAACATTTTCTGAATATAGCTCAAGGTCAAGTCCACAATATTGCTTCCTGTCCCTATAATACATTGCTAATGCCATAGCATAAATAGAAACAGAACAGCTCCCAAGATACCAGGTAAACACGATACATCTGATTAGCTTCTTAATAATAAAAACTACATTTATAATCAGCAATATGTCATATCATGCCTGTTCATTTCATTGTTTCTTTAATTACTGCTGTAATATATACTTGTTTCTGTTCAGGTTAATTATTATCTTAACATCATATAGGTTTATTGGACCATTAATGTTGAACATATTGAGCTAATGCATTTGCCACAAAGGTGAGCTTTCTGCTTGAAGAAACACAATTTCATGGTAAATTGATTCTGAACTGGGAATAACACATTAATTAAACAATTTTCTGCTTTAGCTTTTTAAAATTGCTGTACTAGCATTTCCCATAGCCTAAGTTAATTTTCTTAGAAAAAATGGTTAAAATATTTAGAGATAAGTAAATACATCCAAATGGAAATTAATTCTACTCAAATTTGGACAGTTTGAAAATTGTGAATAAAGCACAGCTGGACGCCAATTTTCCGAGCCGTAAAGGGCCATCACAAGGTTAAAAATAGGAAAAATCCTTATTTTCACCACAACATTCATCTCTACAGCCCTTCTGCACCTTAAAGTCTCCTGTCCGGACTTCTCTATATCTACCGCTACCGCTAAAGCTGAATTCCCTTCTGCGCAAACGTAAGTAAGGTTACAGATGACTTTGTGATACCATGGCGTCAGAGTCATAAGTCAATCTAAATAGAAGAGGCCACCAATTTCAGTGGGAGTAATGGTGAGAAGAAGATGAGAAGACGACCAGTAGTGTCACAGTCAGAAATGGAGGACCTAGAGAGGAGAGCAATGAGGTGAGTATAAGTATTTTTCTTATTTTTGACATTTTGCGTTTATCATGTTTTGGGATCTGTAGAGAACTCAGAACATAATAAGGGACATTAACTTTGCAGAGAAAAACTTCTCTGCAAATCAAATTTCCTGGGAAAATCAGGGCTCACAGGCAAATTCGAATTTCGCTTTTTTTTTTATAGCAGTCTTTGACACTCTTTAACTGTTTATAAATGTCTTAAAACATTTGCCTGGGTGACATATCTTATTTTGAAGAAAGTGTACTACATTAAATAATAGTATAGGAGGAAAAAACAGCTTACTACACCATGCAATGTGAAGTCCTGGTTTGACATGTTCCTGGAAGGTGCTAGTCCAGCCGTGATTGCAGCACTGTAGAACAGGAGGGGAGAATGAAGCTCAGCACAAACTTCCAGTAAATAAAATTCAAAAATGTATTAAGTGAAAAACATTATTGAAAACAAAACCTGACGCCTTTCTGGCACGTCACTGCCCTTATCATAGGATATATAGTAATGCCAATATGGTTAGATACACTGCTCAAAAAAATGAAGGGAACATTTAAACAACAGAATATAACTCCAAGTAAATCAAACTTCTGTGAAATCAATCTGTCCACTTAGGACGCAACACTGTTTGACAATCAATTTCACATGCTGATGTGCAAATGGAATAGACAACAGATGGAAATTATTGGCAATTATCAAGACACACTGAATAAAGGAGTGGTTCTGCAGGTGGGGACCACAGGCCACATCTCAGTACCAATGCTTTCTGGCTGATGTTTTGGTGACTTTTGAATATTGGTTGTGCTTTCACACTCGTGGTAGCATGAGATGTACTCTACAACCCATACAAGTGGTTCAGGTAGTGCAGCTCATCCAGGATGGCACTTGAATGAAAGCGGTGGCAAAAAGGTTTGCTGTGTCTGTCAGCATACTGTTCAGAGGATGGAGGCGCTACCAGGAGACAGGCCAGTACACCAGGAGACGTGGAGGGGGTCGTAGGAGGGCAACAACCCAGCAGCAGGACCGCTACCTCAGCCTTTATGCAAGGAGAAACAGGAGGAGCACTGCCAGAGCCCTGCACAATGACCTCCAGCAGGCAACAAATGTGCATGTGTCCACACAAATATTTAGAAACCAACTCCATGAGGATGGTCTGAGTGGCCGACATTCACAGATGGGGGTTGTGCTCACGGCTTAACACCATGCAGGATGCTTAACATTTACCACAGAACACCAGGATTGGCAAATTTGCCCCTTGCACTTTGTGCTCTTCACAGATGAAAGCAGGTTCACACTTAGCACATGTGACAGACGTGACAGAGTCTGGAGGTGCCGTGAAAAGCGATCTGCTGCCTGCAACATCCTTCAGCATGTTCTGTTTGGCAGTGGGTCAGTAATGGTGTGGGGTGGCATTTCTTTTGAGGGCCGCACAGCCCTCCATGTGCTCGCCAGAGGTAGCCTGACTGCCATTATGTGCCAAGATGAGATCCTCAGACCCCTTGTGAGACCATATGCTGGTGCGGTTGGCCCTGGGTTCCTCCTAATGCAGGACAATGCCAGACCTCATGTGGTTGGACTGTGTCAGAAGGTCCTGCAAGATGAAGGCATTGAAGCTATGGACTGGCCCGCTCGTTCCCTAGACCCAATTGAACACATCTGGGACATCATGTCTAGCATCATCCACCAACGTCACGTTGCACCACAGACTGTCCACGGGTTGGCAGATGCTTTAGTCCAGGTCTCGGAGGAGATCCCTCAGGAAACCATCTGCTGCCTCATCAGGAGCATGCCCAAGCGTTGTAGGGAGGTCATACAAGCACATGGAGGCAACACACACACAATTGAACATCATTTCCTTGTCTTAAGGCATTTTCACTGAAGTTGGGTCAGCCTGTGATTTGATTTTCCACTTTGATTTTGAGTATCATTCCAAATCCAGACCTCCATGGGATATTCATTTTGATTTACATTGATCATTTTTATGTTTTATTGTTCTCAATATATTCCACTATGTGATGAACAAAGATTTGCAATTGAAATATTTCAGTGATATCTAGGATGTGGTATTTTAGTGTTTCCTTTATTTTTTTGAGCAGTGTATATGTTAGGAGTCGAGTTTCCTCTGCTGCACAGGGGGAATCTCGATCCGTCTCCGCTGCGGTCTCCCATTCTCCTCCAGCCGCAGTGGAGTCTGCTCAGCAGGGACGTCGCTCCCAGTGTCTTGCTCGCTCTCACTCTGTACAGAGAGTTACTGCTGCTTCTTCAGCTCCTGCCATTAAAGTCAGTGCTGGTCAGCGGCGAGCGGACTTCCCTGGGACTAAGTCCTTGTTTGCGCACACTGAGCATGCCCAGAGCAAGATCTCCCGTTGGAGATCGAGGGTCATGTGCTCTGGCTCTGCAGCGCATTCCATTGGTCCTCTTGGCAGGTCTTGGAAGGGCAAAGTTTCTGTGGCCACTTCCTGTCTTGCAATTATATAAACTGCGCATGACCGCACGGCCATGCGCTAGTGTACAATTGAATACGTGTGTTTGTTGTGAGTGCAAGTCGTTCATTAAATACCCCTACCCTATTGTATGACTGTTCGCGTATGGAGTATGGCTGCTATCTAGCGCCCGACAAATCACTCAACGTGTCACACACGTATCAGCGTCTATTGCTGTGACCGCCAGTGCGGCGCCACGCGCCAGTAGTGCGCTTCCTGACCCATGTCTGGGTGCTTAGTGGTGCCTGCCAGCACGGCACAGTTCGCATTTCGCTGCTCTAATTATAAGAGTTGCCTAACACACCCTGTTGCAGTGTTGTGCCAGCAAGGGTCTAATCGGACTTCAATCCTAGTTGGGGTTAAGTTCGCTGACTGCTTGCTCGCCTTCTATGTGCGGTACCGCGACCCTGTGACGCAACAGGATCGCTTCCTTCACGTTGGGTGAAGTTTAACCCACGCGAGTATACTTATGAGTACCGCCATATAGTCCGTCATTACTCAGCAGCAGGTTCCATCTCTGCACGGTGGACCCCGGGCTACGAACGCACCGTACACTATCAGTCTTATTATTTGGTGCGTTCCGCTAGCCCTAACATTACACTAGCGCCAGAGTCTGGCTAGTGATGACGGACAAACAGCAATCCCTGCGGTATATACAGCAGCTGGAGGGTAGGTTGGCGGCTCTCGAGAGCGCAACCTCAGCTGTGGATGTTACCGCAGTTGCTGTACAGGCTGCCAGCGTGGCTGCAGCAACTTTGTCCATTGCCACCCCTGTTCCGACATTTTCTCGCCTCCCGCTGCCAGAGAAATTTTCTGGTAATAGCAAATTTTGTATGGGATTCGTGAGTCAGTGCTCTATTCATCTCGAGCTCCTGGCTGCACGTTTCCCCACAGAGCGGGCTAAGGTGGGATTTATTGTGTCTCTATTGTCGGACAGGGCGTTGGAATGGGCTACGCCGCTGTGGGAGCGTGGCGATCATGTGGTGCAGAGTGCTCCTCTGTTTTTGAGCACAGATTCCTGCCACACTGGAGGAGTTAATAACAGTCTCCACTCGAATTGACCTCCGTTTTAACGAGCGGAGGTTAGAGTGAGCCCAGTGTAGGCAGAGGTTTCGGCTGGCTCCTACTTTCGCCAAACCTCTGGAATCTCCGGTCCTGGTTCCTGAGTCACATGAGGCCAGGGAAGTGTCACAAGCGGGACCTAAGTCCCGGACCGCTTGTGCACTCAGGGTCTGTCATGTTTGCCAGCAGTCTGGACATTTAGCCACCAGATGTCCTCAGCGGTCGAAGAAACGTCAGCGTCTAGTGGTCGTAGGTGGAGGTACACTAGACACGGCGACGTTTGCCTCTAAATTGTCCTTTAAGGGGACAATTACTATAGGCTCATTCTCCCACTCGGTAGAGCTCTGCGTGGATTCTGGGGCGGAGGGCAATTTTATGTCTTCTGCCTTCGCCCAACGCCACGCAATACCTCTGGTTATGCTAGCTCAACCTGTAACGGTACGAGTGGTGAATGGGTCGACTCTGCCCTCACAGATAACTCACCAGACCATCCCTTTTACTCTGTCCATGTCGCCATCTCATCAGGAGATTATTTCCCTGCTCGTCATTCCAGAGGGAATTGATGAAGTCCTGTTGGGAATACCTTGGCTACGGTACCACTCTCCTCATATCGAGTGGTCCTCAGGCAGAATTCTGGGATGGGGTGAATCTTGTGGGGGTAGGTGTCAGAGGGAGTGCGTTCAGGTAGCTACAACTGAGGTACCCACAGATCTTTCCTCTCTCCCCAAGCAGTATTGGTCGTATGCAGACGTATTCTCCAAAAAGGCGGCGGAGACCCTTCCGCCCCATCGCACCTATGACTGTCCTATAGACCTCTTGCCTGGTGCTGAGCCTCCCCGGGGTCGAGTCTATCCGCTATCTCTCCCGGAGACGGAGGCAATGTCACAGTACATCCAGGAAAATCTGGCAAGAGGGTTCATCAGGAAGTCAGTGTCACCTGCTGGGGCAGGGTTCTTCTTCGTGCAGAAGAAGAGTGGGGAATTGCGTCCATGCATAGACTACAGGGGTCTTAACACCATCACCGTTAAGAATAAATACCCTTTGCCTTTGATATCTGAACTGTTCGATAGGCTTCGGGGAGCAAGGGTATTTACTAAATTAGATCTGCGGGGTGCTTACAACCTGATTCGCATCCGTGAGGGGGACGAATGGAAGACGGCTTTTAACACCAGGGATGGGCACTATGAATATCTGGTGATGCCCTTTGGGCTCTGTAATGCCCCAGCCGTTTTCCAAGACTTTGTGAACGATATCTTCCGGGATATGCTTTCCACCTCGGTCATAGTCTATCTGGATGATATTCTCATCTACTCTCCAGATATTGACTCCCACCGGAGAGATGTTTGCAAAGTCTTCGACCTCCTACGGGCAAACTCCCTCTATGCCAAGTTGGAGAAGTGTATGTTTGAGCAGGAGTCCTTACCTTTCCTAGGCTACATCATCTCAGCCCAGGGATTGGCTATGGATCCTGCCAAACTACAGGCTGTGATGGACTGGCAGGAACCCCATTCTCTTAAAGCGGTGCAGCGCTTTATGGGGTTCATCAATTATTATCGCCAGTTCATCCCGCATTTCTCAACTTTGGTAGCTCCCTTGGTTGCCCTCACCAAGAAGGGGGCGAATCCCAAATTGTGGTCTGAGGAGGTCTCCAAGGCTTTTATCTCTATAAAGTCACACTTCACTAGCGCTCCCATTCTTCATCGCCCCGATGTTGATAAGCCATTTATCATGGAGGTGGATGCCTCTTCTGTTGGTGCTGGAGCAGTCCTCTTCCAAAAGGATGCTCAAGGTCGGAAGCATCCTTGCTTCTTTTTCTCCAAGACCTTCGCACCAGCAGAGAGGAATTATTCCATCGGGGACAGGGAGTTGCTAGCCATGAAGTTGGCTTTCTCGGAGTGGAGACATCTCTTGGAGGGAGCACGTTTTCCCTTCCAAGTCTTCACAGATCACAAAAATTTGGTGTATCTGCAGACAGCTCAGCGGTTGAATTCTCGCCAGGCCAGATGGTCCTTGTTCTTCTCCTGGTTTCATTTCACCCTCCATTTCCTTTCTGGGGAGAAGAACATTCGGGCTGACGCTCTCTCTCGCTCCGTTGTGTCATCTGCGGAGGAGGAGGAGGAGCCTCGGCTTATTGTCCCCACCGAGAGTTTGAGAACCGTGGCCCCGGTTTCGCTGGAGTCTGTGCCCCCGGGCAAGACTTTTGTTCCATCTAGTTTGCGACCGGAGGTTCTCTCTTGGGCGCACTCGTCCAGGGTGGGTGGACATTTTGGTACTAAAAGGACATCAGAGTTACTGGCGAGGACATACTGGTGGCCGCATATGGCTCGTGATGTCGCGGAGTACGTTCGGGCGTGTGTCTCTTGCGCCAGGAACAAGACTCCTCGGCAATGGCCAGCTGGCTTGCTTTATCCTCTGCCCGTGGCTGACAGGCCCTGGGAGATGGTCGGAATGGACTTTGTGGTTGGCTTACCCAAGTCTCGTAATTGCACCATTATCTGGGTGATCACCGATCATTTTTCCAAAATGGTGCATTTGGTGCCTCTTCCACGGCTACCATCTGCACGGGCGTTGGCTGTCTTGTTTATCAAGCATATCTTTCGCTTACACGGTATGCCAGACAAAATTGTTAGTGACCGGGGTCCCCAGTTTGCGTCTCGATTCTGGAGGGAGCTATGTCGTCTACTCAGTATTGAGTTAAATCTCTCTTCGGCATATCATCCCGAGACGAATGGGTTGGTAGAAAGGGCCAACCAGACCTTGGTCACATATCTGCGACATTTTGTTTCTGCCAGACAGGATGACTGGGCATCCTTGCTACCGTGGGCAGAGTTTGCACTTAACAATGCCGTAGCCGACTCTACCGGTCAGACTCCATTCCTCTTAAATTACGGCCAGCATCCGCGTGTTCCTGTGCCCATGCCTGTGTCTTCCGCTGATCCCAGGGTGGCAGACTGGGCTGTGGAGGCACGGGATATTTGGGATCGCACGCAGGATGCCATTCGGGCCTCCAAGGAGAGAATGAGGTCCTCCGCCGATGTTCATCGGCGCCCCGCTCCGACTTTTGCCCCTGGCGACTTGGTGTGGCTCTCCGCCCGTAACATCAGGCTGCGAGTTGAGTCCACTAAGTTTGCTCCTCGCTACTTGGGTCCCTTCAAGGTTCTCGAACAGGTTAATCCTGTGGTCTACCGCCTGGCTCTTCCTCCACGCTTGGGTATCACCGACACCTTTCATGTGTCCCTCTTGAAACCCGTATACATGTCCCGGTTTTCCGAGTCATCTGCCGGGACATCGGGTTCGTCTACGGACGATTACGAGGTGAACGCTATTTTGGGGTGCAAGGTGGTACGCGGCAAAAAGTTTTATTTGGTGGATTGGAAGGGTTATGGTCCAGAGGACAGGTCTTGGGAGCCTGCTGAAAACATTCGGGCCCCACAGCTCATTGCTGCCTTCGAGCTTAGTGAGGCCCAAGGAGGGGGGGGCCCTAGGAGGGGGGGTAATGTTAGGAGTCGAGTTTCCTCTGCTGCACAGGGGGAATCTTGATCCGTCTCCGCTGCGGTCTCCCATTCTCCTCCAGCCGCAGTGGAGTCTGCTCAGCAGGGACGTCGCTCCCAGTGTCTTGCTCGCTCTCACTCTGTACAGAGAGTTACTGCTGCTTCTTCAGCTCCTGCCATTAAAGTCAGTGCTGGTCAGCGGCGAGCGGACTTCCCTGGGACTAAGTCCTTGTTTGCGCACACTGAGCATGCCCAGAGCAAGATCTCCCGTTGGAGATCGAGGGTCATGTGCTCTGGCTCTGCAGCGCATTCCATTGGTCCTCTTGGCAGGTCTTGGAAGGGCAAAGTTTCTGTGGCCACTTCCTGTCTTGCAATTATATAAACTGCGCATGACCGCACGGCCATGCGCTAGTGTACAATTGAATACGTGTGTTTGTTGTGAGTGCAAGTCGTTCATTAAATACCCCTACCCTATTGTATGACTGTTCGCGTATGGAGTATGGCTGCTATCTAGCGCCCGACAAATCACTCAACGTGTCACACACGTATCAGCGTCTATTGCTGTGACCGCCAGTGCGGCGCCACGCGCCAGTAGTGCGCTTCCTGACCCATGTCTGGGTGCTTAGTGGTGCCTGCCAGCACGGCACAGTTCGCATTTCGCTGCTCTAATTATAAGAGTTGCCTAACACACCCTGTTGCGGTGTTGTGCCAGCAAGGGTCTAATCGGACTTCAATCCTAGTTGGGGTTAAGTTCGCTGACTGCTTGCTCGCCTTCTATGTGCGGTACCGCGACCCTGTGACGCAACAGGATCGCTTCCTTCACGTTGGGTGAAGTTTAACCCACGCGAGTATACTTATGAGTACCGCCATATAGTCCGTCATTACTCAGCAGCAGGTTCCATCTCTGCACGGTGGACCCCGGGCTACGAACGCACCGTACACTATCAGTCTTATTATTTGGTGCGTTCCGCTAGCCCTAACAGTATATATGTATAGAGAAAGAAAACCACAAGTGTGATGCAAATTGAGCGATAACTGAATTGAGAGTGACATGGTGTATTGAATGATGTGCAATTGGATGCTCTAAGTTGTCAGCTTTAAGCAGAAGCAGGTGTTCAGGGAATGCAAGATGTAGTAAAACGAAATTAATTCATATACTTTAATTTGAAAATATTATTTGCTTTTAGTATTGAAAAGTATAACTATTAATTTAATAAATGTAAAAGAGATCGTTTTTTATGGTTCATACCATTTGGATACTTGGTATTCAAATGTGGAATCCAGAAGACTTCCCGCAACATGAGGTTTTTTTTCCAGTTCCCCTTCGATTAGGTTTAATGATTCTTTCAACCCCCCAAAAAGAAAAATTAATACTTTAAGTCATAAGGATTTTAAATGTTAAAAACATTTTTTCATAACAAACAAACCACAGATGTGTATCGGATCATATAAATAAATAATAATGATAACACTGGTCAACTCAATTTTTCTGGCAAAAGGTTTTAAAACATATTTTAATTCAATTTTGGCTGCTGATTACGAATATGAACTCCGTTTTTGGACACCACATCAGGATTTCGAGATATTTTCAATTTTTGATGAAAATTACTCCTATCTAATGTTTTCTGATAAAAACACATGATTTTCAGTACTACATTTTGTATATTTTTAATCAAGGAATAACAAAGATTACAAAGTCTATGTAAAGCAAATCGAATATACTTACCGAATTAAACTACAAAATATAAAAACACATATGTATGGCACACAGATGAATGACAAATGGCAGTTATTTGAACTTTCTTTTCTTGGCTGATCTGTGATGTACAGCTTCTGGATTGTCTCTCATCAAGCTCCAGCAATAGTCATCATATATGAGTCCAACAGGCCTTGATACCATTCTTCCATTGTTTTAATGTCCTGATGAAAACGCTCCCCTTGTTCCTCGCTTACATCCACAAGGTTCTCTGGAAAAAAGTCAAAATGGCGGTGTAAATAGTGAATCTTGATACTCATTCTACATCCAAGATTTCGCAAGACTCATTAGTAGCTCTTCCACAATCTCTTCATAGTTGTCTGCTTTCTTATTCCCTAGAAAATTCTGCACCACATTACAAAATGCATTCCAAGCTCTTTCTTCTGTCTCATTCATTGATGTGATAAAAGTTGGGTCTCTCATAAGTGTTCTTATTTGAGGTGCATCAAATATTCCAGCCTTTTTCTTCTCTTCACTAAGACCAGGAAAAGTTGAACATATATAGTTAAAGCATTCTCCACTGTGATTGAGAGCTTTGATGAACTGCTTCATCAATCCAAGTTTTATGTGTAAGGGAGGAAAGATGATGCTTCACTAGAGGATCATGGATGACATTCTTATCGCCAGATGCCAAACTCTGTCGCTGAGGCCATTCAGTTTTCACCCAATGCTCTGCTGTAGCTCTACTGTTCCAGTAGCACAGAAAACAAGGGTGTTTTGTGTACCCTCCTTGCAGACCCAAAAGAAAGTTAACCATTGTCAAATCAACACAAATTAACCACCCATGAACATTATATTGCAACCTCTCTAGAACAATCTTGATGTTTTTATTTTCTAAGTTTTACAGAATAACCTATTGGTACAGAGCCATACTTATTTCCATTGTGTAACAGAACACATTTTAAACTTCTTTTGGAACTATCAATAAAAAGCCTCCAATCCCTTGAATCAAATGCTGGAAGTCCCATAAAGAGAAGTAGCCCTTCAACATCAGTACAATAGACAAGCTGGCCATCTGAATGGAAGTACTTACGCAGTTCTGCTTCCCTGATACGATAAAATGTGACACTTATACTGGGTTTCAACATTCGATTCTCTTGTAGTCTTGAAGCCAATAGTTCAGCAGACTCTTTTGGTAGATAAAGATCTCTTACCAGATCATTCAAAGCAGACTGAGTAAACAGAATTAGTTTGTCACAATCTTCATCACATGGCTGAAAAATATCTGGACTATCTTCTTCATTAGTATAACAATGTGAGGAGAGTTCTGTGTCAACGCTTTCTGGAAGCGAAGTAAATTTTGGAACAGGTATGTCTTCATTATGGGCAACTGGTCGAATAGCTGAAGGGATACTCGGGTATTGCAAATATTGCTTGTTTTTCTTATTGAAACCTTTTACATCGACAAGGCAGAAATAACAGTCTTCTAAATGATTGCTTGGTTCTCTCCAAATCATAGGAACTCCAAACTGAAGTTTAGCATTCTTTCCTTGAGACCATGATCTCAAGCTCTCAATACAGGTTTTGCACACTTTGTGAGGAGCCCAATGCTTGTCTTGGTCTCCAAGTTTTACTTTGAAGTACGCAAAATACGCCCTCTTAACAAAGTCAGTAATGTTGCGCCTCTGAGTCTTCACAGTAAAGTTTCCACAGATGTAACAAAAAATATTTGGATCATTTGAGCACTGTCTTCTGCGAGATGTAGAGGCCATTGTTAGATCAGCAAAACATCCTGCAGAGAAATACAAGATAAAACGTTCTTAGGTACCTGAGTTGTTCATTGAATTTCTGTCCCCCCCACACACCTTAGGTATTGATTCACAAACCAAAAACATAAAAACAGCAGTAAAAAAACAATAAATATCAAAATTCATTGAAAATTTCAATAAATAAAACAGTACCTGCACACAACTGTTGTGTACGTTCAAAACTGTTTGTTTACTTTTTGTTATTATAACAAATGGGAATTATGCATGTTCAAAGAAAACAAAGATATTCTCACATTTATTGGGAGACTAAATGAAAACTAAATTTACCTTAGTGAACCGTATAAACCGGCACTTTTCATACACTACTTATATTTATCATGGAATTCATGAAAATGGGCTATATACCTATAGCGCAAAAACATGAAGTGATAGAGAAATTATAAGATCAGATTTGAATTCAGCACCCTCAAATTAGTCTAAAACTGTTCTTAAAGTCCATGCCAGAAATTTTTTTTTTTTTGTAGACCAGTGTAATAATTAAATGAGAATTTAGGTGAATGGCTTGATGGTCACCTTCAGCCACTAGCTACCATCCACCTTTTGTGTCTCCCCTATTACCTCATAGATTGTAAGCTTGCAAGCAGGGCCCTCATTCCTCCTGGTATCTGTTTTGATCTGTGTTTATTGTTATGCTATAATGTCTATTGTCTGTACAAGTTCCCTATAAAATGTAAAGTGCTGCGGAATATGTTGGCGCTATAGAAATAAAATTATTATTATTAATAGTTATCAAGATTCCGGGGTATCTCCATGATACTAATACTGTTTTGCATGTGTTTGAATCATTTGTGTGACAACCTGATTATATTTTCATTACATTTGATGTGACTAATCTTTATTCATCCATTCCTCTTGTCCTTGCTAAAATTACCGTGCAGCACCACATCAATAATTTCAGTAATTATTCTTCAAACTTGAGAGAATTTATTTTTTTGTCTTTGGATTATTTACTTAAAAATATTTTTTTTTTATGTTTGACCGTCAATTTTACTTAAAGGTACTGGGAGCCCCAATTGGCTCAAAATTTTCCGCAACCCTCACCATTCTCTTTATGGCATGGTGGGAAGAAATGCATATTTTTACTATTGATAATCTTTTTTTCATAATATCTTCTGCTACGGTTGTTATGTGGATAACCTCCTCCTTATTTGGATGGGGGGCACACAATCTGTATTGGGATTTTTGGAATATTTAAATAACAATTTCTATCATTTAAAATGTACTCTTAATCAAGCATCTGAACAGGTACATTTTCTGGATGTGCTGCTGCACTGGCAATTTAACCATACAAAGGGTTAACACTTCTGTGTTCAGAAAGGAGAATGCAGGCAATACCACTCTTTTAGCCTCTAGTTCACACCCACAAAATACCATGAAAGCAATTCCACATGGTGAATTCATTAGAGCTAAACATATATGCTCTGATGACCAATCCTTTCTATCAGAAAATCTCATCAAAGATAGACTACAAGAAAGAGGTTACAAAAACTCCAATATCATTCCAGCTTTTTAAAAAAGTTTACAATAAAACATGCAAAGCTGTACTTCATGAAAAAAGAATAAAATCCTCATATACTAATATTAAAAGAACTTGATCTGTGATTACCTTTTTCATGCCTTAAAGTGCTCAGTTTAATGAAATAAAAAAAATAATTTGAAAATATTTACCGATAATAAATCAGGATGATAGCCTGTGACAGATCCATAATAATGGAGTCAGATGTGTGGCTAGGAAAGGCATGTCGCTTGGCAAAGTGCACTCTCCTAGTCAATACTCCTCAGCACGAAACTCCACTACATAGCTGCCCTGCAAAGGCTTTATTAGATGTGCAGGAGATCACTGCAATGTTTGTGAAAATAGCAAACAAAATCTTTAGGACAGCATACATATTCATAGGGGTGGCCTCAGGCCTGGGTAACCCAACCACCACATGCAATAGCCATGGAACTACTCCGAACAATACTATAGACAAAAAAGAAATAGGAGTACCACAATCCAAAAAAAAGTAAAATCAAAATAATTTTATTTTTACTAATAGATGTAAGGCACCGAAAGAACATAAAACATAGTCATATCCTACACAGCGTTTGAAGCAAGAAAAAGGCTCAGGTGCAGCAATTCACATGCATACAGACAGCACAACCAAAAAGGATTTAGTACAATAATATACCGTTACTAGTAAAGCGACAGTGCTTCAAATATACCCAGAGATTAGACAGTGATAATAGAGGTAGCCATATAAATTAAAGTGTAGTCAATGTGACATATAATAAATGTAAGCCCATCCGTATGTATGCATGTGAATTGCTACACCTAAGCCTTTGTCTTGCTTCAAACTCTGTGTATAATATGACTGTGTTTTATGTTGTTTCGGTACCTTACATCTATAGTATTGTTCGGAGTAGTTCCATGGCTATTGCATGTGGTGGTTGGGTTACCCAGGCCTGAGGCCACTCTTATTAATATGCATGCTGTCCTAAAGACTTTGCTTGCGATTATTGTCTGTGTTTTCACAGTTACTATCTCTGGACAGATGGACCTTTGCAAGCGTGAAAAAGCGTGGTGCACACAGTTGGACAGAGTGTTTGATGAGGGTTCAGGTGCTGCTAGTGATTTTAAATCTAAAACTGGGGGAGAGCTTTTTAAGAAATATAAAGATTTATTGTTGAAGAGAGCCCGCCTATGGTGGAATAAGGCGTTTCTAGATACATACATCACTTGTGGTCTTATCTCAAGAGGTTTGAGGATTCAGGTATTCCCCTCTTTTACAGTTAGGGTACCGTCACACAGTGGCACTTTTGTCGCTACGACGGTACGATTCGTGACGTTCCAGCGATATCCATACGATATCGCTGTGTCTGACACGCAGCAGCGATCAGGGATCCTGCTGAGAATCGTACGACGTAGCAGATCGTTTGGAACATTCTTTCGTCGCTGGATCTCCCACTGTCATCGCTAGATCGGTGTGTGTTACACCGATCTAGCGATGCGTTCGCTTGTAACCAGGGTAAACATCGGGTTACTAAGCGCAGGGCCGCGCTTAGTAACCCGATGTTTACCCTGGTTACCAGCGTAAATGTAAAAAAAAAAAAAACAGTACATACTTACATTCCGGTGTCCGTCAGGTCCCTTGCCGTCTGCTTCCCGCACTCACTGACTGCCGGCCGTAAAGTGAAAGCAGAGCACAGCGGTGACGTCACCGCTGTGCTGTGCTTTCACTTTACGGCCGGCAGTCAGTGAGTGCGGGAAGCAGACGGCAAGGGACAGACACCGGAATGTAAGTATGTACTGTTTGTTTTTTTTACGCTGGTAACCAGGGTAAACATCGGGTTACTAAGCGTGGTCCTGCGCTTAGTAACCCGATGTTTACCCTGGTTACCCGGGGACCTCGGCATCGTTGGTCGCTGGAGAGCTGTTTGTGTGACAGCTCTCCAGCGACCACACTACGACTTACCAACGATCACGGCCAGGCCGTATCGCTGGTCGTGATCGTTGGTAAATCGTATAGTGTGACGGTACCCTTAGTGAGGAGGAGTTTATTGGATCATGGGAGGAAGCTGCTTCATTATGTTCAAAAAAATGTATGGAACTGTTGACTAAATCTAACCAAACAAAAATGGAGGAACTAGATGAGGAATTAAAGACTGTTCAGGATGAGATGAATAAACAACTCACTCCAGAAGAGGTTTTGAAATATAAGAACGATTTAGATGTAGAGTCACAAAGATGGGAAAAGGAGATTGTACATAATAAAACTAATAAATATCAACGAGGCTTGGCAGATTTACAAAGTCGCCATATGTACAAGTGGAATAAGAACAGTTAGACCTATAGATCACGGTCAAGGACACGGTCCGTTTCCTTCTCATCAGTTTCTTCAATTGAAGAAAAACCTCAAAGTGTAGAACCATTCAGACCCCTTTGGGAAAGAAGGAACTATTTCAAAGACTCTCGTTCTGGTGGCTCTAGAAATAATCAGAAGCGTAAGATCCCCTCTTCTCCACCCATTGATAAAAAAGCAAAGACTAATACAGTTCAGGTAATAAACCTTTCTTTGCATGTGTTGACCCCAGCCCAAACAGAGGTTCTTGAGTTTGGCTTACCCTTTTCTCCGTGTAATAATTTAAATTTTTTTACAGCGCTAAAGGATTTGCAATTATTTTCCTGGAAGTTGGTTTTAAAAAAAACTTCATTCTAGATCTTCAGATCCTTCAGCAAGGGTAATATCTGAGCATGAGGTCCTAAATGCACTGGAGGAGCTGGAAAGAGAATCTACTACCGGTTTTACAGGTACTTCTTTTCCTCAAATTTTCCTCCGATTTTCCCAAGGTCTACCACATTCCCCCCCTTTGTCTAACGGTCTCCAGGTGGAGATATACACGCGCCTGGTAGCTGATGATTTCAGACGGATTAAAAATAATAGGAAGAGGGATAACCTAACTCCTGAACAACAAAATGCTCTGAGGGATTTAAAAAAACTTGATGATGTGGTTATCAAACCTGCGGATAAGGGGGGAACATGGTTATCTAGCCCGTGGAGAAATAGGAGGCGTTCAAACAATTGAGGAAAAGAGATACGTATGTTAAATTGACAGCTAATCCACTTGCTTCATTTAAAGGCACTTTGATGACAGTTTTGGAGATTGCACTGGAGAGGGGTACAATCTCTAAGAAGGTCCTGGATGGACTTACTGTAAAATTTCCTGCTGTACCCATGTTCTATTTGTTGCCCAAGGTCCACAGAGACCCGGTATCACCTCCAGGGCATCCGTTTGTCTCTGGCATAGGAGGGCTATGTGATCCTATATGTAAATTCATTGAGTATTATCTCAAGCCCAAAGTAGAGACTCTACCTATGTCAGGGAAACTATGGACGTCCGGAGGCTTTTAGATGGCCTGTCTCTCAAACCAGATATGCTTTTTGTAGTGGCAGATATTGAGCCAATGTATACCAGTATTTGTCATAATGATGGCTTTAGGGCCAAACAATTCTATCTTGAGTCAGGTAATCTGGATGCAGATTTGAGGGAACAGGTGTTGGATTTGTTGCGATTCGTTCTCACCCATAATTTTTTCACATTTAGAGAACGATTTTTCTTGCAGACACGCGGTACTGCAATGGGAGTGACATGTGCACCGTCATATGCAAACCTGTTTTTAAGGTTTTTGAGAGGGGTTTGGTTGACGGCGGCACACATGCCATTCCCCAGATCCTTGGATGGTTTTATCATCTACACAATATTTTGTTAATATGGCAGGGCACTGTTGAGGAATAACATGAATTTATGTTGAGTTTGAATTGCAACGACTCGACCATCAGGTTGACCTACAACTTTCATCATGAAACGGTGTCTTTTTTGGACGTCGAGCTCAGGGTGCAGAGGGATGCTTCTATTCACACTAATATGTATCGTAAAGAAACATCTGTAAATGCACTTTTGCATGCATCATCTGTACATCTGGACTCGAACAAATCATGGATTTCAAATTATTTTGCCCCACCTTCCCCTGCTGACACGTAGCTTGCCTGAAAAATGTCTTGCTTTTGGCCTCCTCTTACTGACTTCTTCAATTCCTCCATTTGCAGCTGCTGAATGTCCACCATAGGCCATTTTTATACCTCCCTAAATAGGCTGACTCCCCCCACAGGGCCATGGTCAACACCTGGCGCAAGCACCCGTGTGAGTGCCATTTGCCTGGATAGGTGGGTGGGCCCACTCTTGGGTGATGGCACTGGCACAGGGTCCCTCATAGTACAATGAAGTGTCTCTGACGGTGGTGGTGCACAAGCAACATCAGACACACCGTCGTAATATGAGGGGCCCTGTGCCAGTACCGCCATCCATGAGAGAGTGTCCCCCCCAGCTCGAACAGTGCTCTACCACTTGCAATACTTACCTCTCCCTACTCCACCACTGTGTAGTCTGTGCTATTAAATCCTTCAATGGCACTGCCAATAAAAATTTGCTGAAATGATAGATGATAGTTAAAATATACAGGGGCCCTGGCCTCCATTTAGACCATTTAATACACGTCTACTTTACATCAGCACAATTTTGGAAACAAAATTTTTTTTTGCTAGGAAGTTATAAGGGTTAAAATTTGACCAGTGATTTCTCATTTTTACAGCAAAATTTACAAAACCATTTTTTTTTAGGGACCACCTCACATTTGAAGTCAGTTTGAGGGGTCTATGTGGCTGAAAATACCCAAAAATGACACGATACTAAAAATTGCACTCCTCAAGTTACTCAAAACCACATTCAAGAAGTTTATTAACCCTTCAGGTGCTTCACAGCAGCAGAAGCAACATGGAAGGAAAAAATGAACATTTAACTTTTTAGTCACAAAAATGATCTTTTAGCAACAATTTTTTTATTTTCCCAAGGGTAAAAAGAGAAACTGGACCACAAAAGTTATTGCACAATTTGTCCTGAGTATGCCAATACCCCATATGTGGGGAAAAACCACTGTTTGGGTGCACGACAGGGTTCGGAAGGGAAGGAGCGCCATTTGACTTTTTCAATGAAAAATTGGCTTTAATCTTTAGCGGACACCATGTCGCATTTGGAGAGCCCCTGTGTGCCTAAACATTTGAGCTCCCCCACAAGTGACCCCATTTTGGAAACTAGACCCCACAAAGAACTTATCTAGATGCATAGTGAGCACTTTGAACCCCCAGGTGCTTCAAAAATTCATCCGTAAAAAGGAAAAAGTACTTTTTTTTCACAAAAAATTTCTTTTAGCCTTAATTTGTTCATTTCCACATGGGCAACAGGATAAAATGGATCCTAAAATGTGTTGGGCCATTTCTCCTGAGTACACTGATACCTTACATGTAGGGGTAAACCACTGTTTGGGCACATAGCAGGGCTTGGAAGGGAAGGAGCACCGTTTGACTTTTTGAATGAAAAATTAGCTCCAATTGTTAGCGGACACCATGTCACGTTTGGAGAGCCCTAAACATTGGAGCTCCCCCACATGTAACACCATTTTGGAAACTAGACCTCCCATGGAACTAATCTAGATGTGCGGTGACTACTTTAAACCCCCAAGTGCTTCACAGAAGTTTATAACGCAGAGCCGTGAAAATAAAAAATCGTTTTTCTTTCCTCAAAAATTATTTTTTATCCCGCAATTTTTTATTTTCACAAGAGTAACAGGAGAAATTGGACCCCAAAAGTTGTTGTCCAATTTGTCCTGAGTACGCTGATACCCCATATGTGGGGGGGAACCACTGTTTGGGCACACGTCGGGGCTCGGAAGGGAAGTAGTGACGTTTTGGAATGCAGACTTTGATGGAATGGTCTGCGGGCATCATGTTACGTTTGCAGAGCCGCTGATGTGCATGAACAGTAGAAACCCCCCACAAGTGACCCCATTTTGGAAACTAGACCCCCCAAGGACCTTATCTAGATATGTGGTGAGCACTTTGAACCCCCAAGTGCTTCACAGAAGTTTACAAAGCAGAGCCGTGAAAATAAAAAATCATTTTTCTTTCCTCAAAAATGTTTTAGCAAGCAATTTTTTATTTTCACAAGGGTAACAGGAGAAATTCGACCTCAATAGTTGTTGCCCAGTTTGTCCTGAGTATGCTGGTACCCCAAATGTGGGGGTAAACCACTGTTTGGGTGCACGTCGGGGCTCGGAAGGGAGGGAGCACCATTTGACTTTTTGAACACAAGATTGGCTGGAATCAATGGTGGCACCATGTTGCATTTGGAGACCCCTGAAGTGCCTAAACAGTGGAAACCCCTCAATTCTAACTCCAACACTAACCCAAACACACCCCGAACCCTAATCTCAACTCTAGCCATAACCCTAATCACAACCCTAACCCCAACACACCCCTAACCACAACCCTAACCCCAACACACCCCTAATCCCCACCCTAACCCTAATCCTAACCCTAATCACAACCCTAACCATAACCCTAACCACAAGCCTAATCTTAACCCTATTTCCAACCCTAACTCTAATTCCAACCCTAAGGCTATGTGCCCACGTTGCGGTTTCGTGTGAGATTTTTCCGCACCATTTTTGAAAAATCCGCAGGTAAAAGGCACTGCATTTAACCTGCGGATTTACCGCGGATTTTCAGTGTTTTTTGCTCGGATTTCACCTGCGGATTCCTATTGAGGAACAGGTGTAAAACACTGCGGAATCCGCACAAAGAATTGACATGCTGCGGAAAATACAACGCAGCGTTTCCGCACGGTATTTTCCGCACCATAGGCACAGTGGATTTAGTTTTCCATAGGTTTACATGGTACTGTAAACCTGATGGAAAACTGCTACAAATCCACAGCGGCCAATCCGCTGCGCATCCGCAGTGGCCAATCTGCTGCGGATCCACAGCCAAATCCGCACCGTGTGCACATAGCCTAATTCTAAGGGTATGTGCACACGCTGCGGAAAATGCTGCGGATTCACAGCGTTTCCGCAGCTGCGGGTCCGCAGCAGTTTCCCATGAGTTTACAGTTCAATGTAAACCTATGGAAAAGAAAAAACACTGTGCACATGCTGCGGAAAAAAACTGCGTGGAAACGCAGTGGTTTACATTCGGCAGCATGTCACTTCTTTCTGCGGATTCCGCAGCGGTTTCACAACTGCTCCAAAAGAAAACCGTAGTTGTAAAACCACAGTGAAATCCACAGAAAAAACGCATAAAAACCGTGGCAAATCCGCGATAAATCCGCAGCGGTTTTGCACTGCGGATTTATCAAATCCACTGCAGAAAAATCCGCAGAGGAGCAGAATACGGTTGCACATGCCTAACCCTAACCCTAGTTCTAACACTTGTGAAAAAAAAATAAAAAAATATTTATTTTATTATTGTCCCTACCTATGGGGGTGATAAAGGGGGGGTTCATTTACAATTTTTTTTTATTTTGATCACTGTGATAGGTTTTATCACAGTGATCAAAATGTACATGGAACGAATCAGCCAGCCGGCAGATTCGGCAGGCGCACTGAGTATGTGCCCGCCATTTTGGAAGATGGCAGCGCCCATGGAGAAAATGGACGGACACCAGGAGGCACGATATGTATGAGGGGGGAAATGGGAGCACTGGGGGGGATCAGAGCACAGGGGGGTGGATTGGAGCACGCGGGAGCGGACAGGAGGACGGGGGAGTGGACAGGAGGACGGAGGGGAGCGGACCACAGATCGCAGGGCTGGGGAGGAGATCAATGGTGGTGGGGGGGCAGATCAGGGTCTCCAGCTATGGCCGATGATATTGCAGCATCGGCCATGGCTGCATTGTAATATTTCACAGTTTTCATATGTGAAATATTACAAATCGCTCTGATTGGCTGTTTCACTATCAACAGCCAATCAGAGCAATCGTAGCCACGGAGGGGTGAAGCCACCCCCCCTGGGCTGAAGCACAACTCCCCCTGTCCCTGCAGATCAGGTGAAATTGGAGTTAACCCTTTCACCCAATCTGCAGGGACGCGATCCCTCGATGACGCCACATAGGCGTCACAGGTCGGATTGGCACCGACTTTCATGATGCCTACATGGCGTCAAAGGTCGGGAAGGGGTTAATAGGCTAGAGTAGAGTAGGGCCATGCCAAAAGAGTCTACCTTGTTGTGGTAGAAGACTGAAAATATCATTTAGTGAAAACAATAGCTGATGGCTGTGTATGTGATATTGCGTTCAATGGCAACTCTTAATTTGTGATTGGTGAGGATGTGGTGTAGAAGTGGAGTTTTTCCAAAAATGAAAAGTCTCAAGGGGAGGAGGCAGAGTTGAGGTGGAGTCCCGTGGAGTCTCAAGAGGGTCCAAAAGTTTTGTCAGAATGGGGCCCTGAAATTCCTGGTGACAGCCCTGGGCCAACCAGAACAATTGCTAAATCTAGCTTATCTGCATACATCTAGTTTTCCAATTTTGGTTCACGGATATTGGCTGGTTGTCCATAAAAGTTTTTCCAACAGTATGTAAAGAACACATTTCTGAGAACTGTTCATGTTCCTTACAAAAATGAAAATTACAAAGCTGATATCTTGCATCTGTGTAGGCTAGATTAATCCCATTATGTTGAAAGATTTGTTGTTCTCCTCTAATGAAGGAAGATTGAAGGCCCAGGTTAAAGCCTTCACGAAAGCCTATTATTTCTGCTTCACTCTTTTATTTCTGAACCGTACTTCATTTCAACAAGCAAATCATAGCCTTATTCAAATCACTTTGAGGTTATTTAACAAGCCCTCTTTCCAGTGATGAATATCTTCATGTGGGTGTTTACAGGGAGAATACAAGACAATGAGTTACTGCTTACATTCATTATATTGCACATTATGAAGCAAGAAAAATAGTTTACCCTTTATGACCATGTAACACGTTTCAGATAATTTGTGTAAGTGATATTTTCTAATGGGAAAAGTTTGAGTCTGGTGATGAGGCTACAGAAAATATGTTATGAAGTAAAATTGTTAAAAGTCAAGGTAGAATTTTATGTAAGCAGATTTAGGATTTTTATTTAAAATACCTTAATAATAGGATTATAGAGAAACTGAAGAGCTGAATTTGTCATTTAACTGTATACTTACAGTTTCTTTCCCACATTATCACACATATTAAATGCAATTAGATACTAATGGACTCAGTAGAAATGTGTTTGACTCCAGTTCATCACAATGTTTAAAACTACCTTCAACCCTGAAAATGAAGAGTGAAGATACTGTACATTGAAATTTTATAGTCTGCTTACCTGATAACATCCACTTTGCATCATTCCTGCTTTCAAAATGACTAATAAAAAGAGAACAAAGGAAATACTAACAGTGGCACGGTATTTATTTTGCCAATGGTGTGTAGAAGTACCAGTAGTGCCCCTGCAACCAAAAGCAGGACAAAGGTAGTCACATGTAGACAGTCAGGATACCCAAAAGGAATGAAAAAATGTGAAGAAGCTGACCATAAAGTTCAAAATATATGGTAAAAAACAGTAATTTTATTAATAATAAACAGGAAAACAACAATGGAAAAAAGTCACAGTGTACAGAAATAAAGTTAAAAGCAAGGGCGCACAACCAGTGATCATAAGTAATGTAACAAATCCAAGCAAAAATGTCAAGTGCCAATAAAACACAGAGGAAAATTGTATTAGTGACAGTTATTAAAATACAAGTACAGTATATCCTTAAAAATAAAGTGCATACTGTATGTGGTGTAATGTAACATATACAGGTATATTGGTAAAATAAAGTGCAAGTGCATTACAACTAAGTCTGCATAATTTGAATGTATATAATGGTGCAAAGGATCAACTGGCACAAGGAAATATGAATAGCTATGGATAAGAAAGAGAGACCATAGGAAGTGAATGTAAAGTAAATCCCATAGTGGAGAGAATTATATGCACTGGAAAAGTTGGAATCTGGTGATGAGGCTATAGAAAATAAGTTACCAAGTAAAATTATTAAAAGTAAAGGTAGAACTTGATGTAAGCAGACTTAATTTTTTTTTTTTATAAAATACCTTGTTAATAAGATTATACAGTTATTGAATAGGTGAATTTGTCATTTAACTGTTTACTTCTAGTTTCCTTCCACATTATCACACATATTAAATGCAATTAGATAATAATGGACTTTCAGACTCAGTAGAAATGCTTTTGACTCCAGCTCATGACAATGGTTAAAACTACCTTCAACCCTGATAATGAAAAGTGAAGATACATTTATTTTTTATAGTCTCCTTACCTGATAACATCCACTTTACATCATTCCTGTTTTCAAAATGGAAGCTACAGTGATTTTGGAGTGCTTTCCTTGCATTTCCAATACTTCAGTACAGGTACCGTGACATTTAGCGACGCTGCAGCGATCTAGACAACGATCCCGATCGCTGCCGCGTCGCTGTTTGGCGCTGGAGAGCTGTCACACAGACAGCTCTCCAGCGACCAACGATGCCGGTCCCCTGGTAACCAGGGTAAACATCGGGTTACTAAGCGCAGGGCCGCGCTTAGTAACCCGATGTTTACCCTGGTTACCAGCGTAAATGTAAAAAAAGAAAAAACACTACATACTTACATTCCGGTGTCTGTCCCCCGGCGCTGTGCATTCCTGCACTGTCAGCGCCAGCCAGCCGGAAAGCAGAGCGGTGATGTCACCGCTGTGCTTTACGGCCAGCCGGCGCTCACAGCCAGTGCAGGAAAGCACAGCGCCGGGGGACAGACACTGGAATGTAAGTATGTAGTGTTTTTTTTTTTTACATTTACGCTGGTAACCAGGGTAAACATCGGGTTACTAAGCGCGGCCCTGCACTTAGTAACCCAATGTTTACCCTGGTTACCAGTGAAGACATCGCTGAATCGGCGTCACACACGCCGATTCAGAGATGTCTGCGGGAGGTCCAGTGACGAAATAAAGTCCTGGCCTTTCTGCTCCGAAGAACGATGGCACAGCAGGATCCTGATCGCTGCTGCCTGTCAAACTCAACGATATCGCTAGCCAGGACGCTGCAATGTCACGGATCGCTAGCGATATCGTTCAGTGTGACGGTAGCTTACAAGAAAAGCAATGAAGATAAGGTTTAGACTTATCAGTGCACTCTCAATGCTACTGTTGTGTCCACCTTCCAACCAAAATAAACATACCGGTACCTCATATCTGAGCAGATTAACTAGAAGGAAGCAAGCAGAGGGCACCAAGTAGGCAGACGTGTAATATATATTAACTAGAGATGGGAGCCTCGAGAACTGCCTCCTACCTGCCAGCATTCATGACTCTTCTTTTGATTTATTAGAGTAGCAACTAGGAATGAGTGAATGTGTGATACATGGATATCACTATCTGGGTGCTAAGAAGTGTTCATCCCTTGGCGTGCATTATTCGGTCCTCAATTTCAAACTCAAATCCCCACCCTGCAAGTTTTTGGTATGTTACACAGCCAATAATGCTGTAGTCATCTTAGTAGTGACATTACTGTGATTGGCTTGCCGTGTGACACCCTCAGGGGTTTTAAAATGACAGGTGCCATCAGGTTTGGCACAATGATGTCATTGCACAGCTCAATGACAATTGTTATTGGAGGAAGGGAGTGCTTGTCCAGGCATGTGTGTGCACTTTAACAAATCAAAGTCCTGTAGTGTTGATACTGGCGCTGAAGCTAACCCATCATGCCCTTCTAGTGAAATACAGTAATCCTGGACTGGGAAAGCATAACCGTGCTAAACAGGTGAACTGGAGCGCCCCCAGACACAGGGCCACGAGTTCTCGGTACCGGGCCTCTCTGGTTCGGTTCTGAGGCTGTCACAGTGGCTAGACCTGGACCGCGACCCTGCTAAGGGGCGTCCAAAAAAGGTGATGCAGTCTGTCAGGGGTTCGTGACGCCACCTGTGGTGTTCGGTCAGGGTGACCGACGCTGCTGTGGGGTCCGCTGGGGTGATGGAATGGCAGCTGGATGGTATACCTTCCCACAGGTGAAGTATGTCCCCAGGGCTTCCCAGTAAAGTGGATGGTAATGGTGTAGGGTGCAGTCAATAATGAGGACACAGGGTTGCAGTCTCTTTACCTCTTTACTGAAGATTTCAGGATCCTCAATCCAGAGCATGCTTAACAGGGCTATCTGAGACCGGCCGGTCCGATGGGCACATCCAGAGTTTCCTTCGCAGATGGAAATCGTTGCCTACCACTAGCGCCTGTGTGTTGTAGTCCTACCCTGCTGAGCATTCGGAATAGTCCTCACAACTGCTGTTCTCGTTCGTTCGTTCTCTACAGCTCTCTCTCTCTTTGGTTCCAGATGTTTCTAGTTTCAACGTCCCCCAGGTATGTTATGGCTAGGACGCACCCGTATGAGGGGAAGGCCTGGAGATCTTCCGGGACCCTAGAGACGCCCCTCTCCCACTGTTGCCCCCTATGTCTTCGTAGGTGTAGTAAGGTAGACAGCCAACCTATGATTAACTGTCCTGCGGAGTTCAAAGTAAGGCCTAGAGTCAGTTACTCCCGCGGTGTTCCGGACACCGGCTACGCACCTCAGTAGGATGTTGCCTCAGTCTCACGGCACGACTCCTACTGGTACTCCTTTGTGCTTGATCTCGTTTACACTGTTCCACAATATCCTTCCCTTCGTGTCTCTCTTGGATACCGCCGCGGGGTGTGCAGGCACGGTTCCGTTACGTTCTGCTCTGTTCGCTAGGCACCTGCCAGGTTCCCACGCCCCAAAAGGGACCCCCCTGTGTCTTCTCCCTGCAACACCCCCTGCCACGGGATGTTGCCTGAATCCAACCCAGTCAGCTTCTGACTAACTTCCTCCCCAACCCCTAGTTTTACCAGTGTGAGGAGTGGCCCAATAAATAAAGCCTTTTTCTCCCCCTAGTGGCCGGAGTGTGAAGTGTAATGTGTTCTGGTGATACCTGTTCAGGAGAACTCCTTAGTGCAATCAGACGTACCATCACTCCCCTTAGTGGCAGAGTGTCATACTGCAACGACCAGGTCTCTGGGGCGCTGCAGAACAATTGCAACTTTTACAAGATCTCAAAAAGATAAAAATGACAAAAGCCTTAAAAACGGTAAACAATTGCCAATTAAGTTCCTGAGGGCAACACTGGTCCATTTGCATTACCATATGGAATTTTCAGTTTCCTTGGTGGGAACCCACCTTTCCTTCATTCCCGGGCTGAGGGACCCCAGACCTGACTTTATCTGGCTCTTTGGCCACGCCGACAGTTTATATTTACATCAGATCGGGGAACTGTATACAATGAAGTTTATGGCCATACATAGTCCTGTGGCCCAATTGTCCTTCAACAGGTTACTACAAAAATTTTTAAAAGTTCGTACATTAAGTCTCTGTAGGCACTCATGCTTAACGGTTGCAATTATACATATTATTTATAGTGACGAGCGAATATAATCGTTTAGTTTTTAATGCCGCAGCTGAATGTTTTACATCTGTTAGCCAGCATAAGTACATGCGGGGTTGCCTGGTTGCTAGGGAATCCCCACATATACTTATGCTGGGTAACAGAAGTAAAACATTCAGCTGCGGCAATAAAACTAAATCTCTGAGCACTAAAAATTACTCAGAGGACACACAAGCGTGCTCGGGAAATCTCGAGTAACAAGTATATTTGCTCATCAATAATTATTAACCTATTTACATTTTTAACACATTGACATTTTAGTCCCTATAATGGGCTGGGATTTGACCTCTGGTACTACAGGTGGATCTACACAGTACATGTACCTCTGAAAAGCTAGCCTGGTCTGATGTGTATATGCTACTTGTAGGCCTGCATTGTACTGGTAAACTGGGCAGCCGTCTGTGACTTTTTAGACTCAGCATGGGTCTGACAGATTCACCGCTAGCTGGGGGTAGATTCTCTTGCTCCACTGCTGGTGTGGCATCTGCTACTTGAGCTAATGGGTCTAGAGTCTCTGCTGCTTCAGCTGCAGTAGGTTTGGGAAAAATCAGGACAGGTACTACGATGGCTTGATTTACCTGCATCCATGACTCGAGAAAGTCCCCAAGAACGGTATGGATTTTCTCTTCCTCCTCTTCTGTGGGTTGAGGGGCATCTCTATCTTCTTCTTTGATTTTCATTTTGTCAGGGCATACTTTCAGATGATCCCTTGATACTGCTGCAGAGGTTTCTCCTCCATCTTTACTGATGAGGCACACCATGGTGTTATCAAAGTTTGAAGGCATGACGATGTAGGGTTAAGCCTCCCACTAATCGTCTAGTTTGTGAATTCTCCTCTTTCTTTTGAAGACGTGTTCTCCCTGTTCTAAAGGAGTAGCCAGAGCTTGTTGGTTGTAGCTCTTTTCCTGTCTCTGTCTTATCTGGGGCAAACTTTTCTCTACACATTCTTGCACTTTGCAGTATTGTTGCTGCCGCTTTGTATCCCAGTCTGCATCTGGTGAGGTCATCTCAGGTGTTAGGACTCCCATGTCTAAGTCAATGGGTAACTTGCCAGGTTCCGCTCTCATCAGGTAGGCTGGAGTGCAGTTGGTGGAGTTCACCGGTATATGATTGTATATGTTTACCAAATCCGGAAACTTCTCTTTCCAATGCTTTCTCTCTTTCAGAAGCAAGGTCTTCATCAAGTGAATTACCACCTGGTTCATTTTCTCGCACATGCCATTTGTTTGTGGATGGTATGGCGTCGTCCTGATTTTCTTGCAGCCATACAGGTTACAGAACTCCTGGAACACTTCTGCTTCAAAGGATGGGCCATGTCGGTGAGCAATTGTTAAGGGGAACTATGCGGTCGATAAAAGTGTTGTTGAAATGCCTTGGCTGCCATCTTTGCTATTGGGACTTTAAAAGGCACGACTACCAGGAACCTTGATTAATGGTCCACTATGGTGAGGGCATAGACATAGCCTGACCGACTTGGGGCTAGCTTCACATGGTCCAAAGCTAATAGTTCGATCAGTTGTTTGGTGATTATTGGCTGCAATGGGGCTTGCTGGCTGTTGCAGTCTTTCCTGCGCAAGTTGCATGGGCCACAATCTAGGCACCACTTCTCAATGGGTCTTCTCATGCCAACCCAGTAGAATCTTTCACGAAGTAGGACCTCCATCTTCTTCCACCTGAAATGTCCTGCTCCATCATAGTATGCTTCCAAGACCATTGGCGCATCCTGCTTCGGGACTATCACTTGCCAGATCAGTTCATAAGTGCATGAGTTGATGTTCCTCTGACACAGTTTACCCTCATAGATGAACAGCTCGCCCTTCTCTTTCCACAGCTGTTGGGTGTCTTGTTGAGTATCTGGACCAGGGTGTGAATCAACTTGTGTCAGTAGCTCCTTTACTAGGCAGACTGCTGGATCACTATCCTGCATCTCTCCCCACTCATGGTGGGGCAATGGGTTTATCATGGCCCCCAGAATGATGCAGCGCTTGTTCCTCACCCCCTGGGAGCGTTGGGCCGCAACTGGATGGTGGGAGGCCGGTAACTCAGTTTCTTCGAATACCTCCAGATCTTCTGCCTCGTCTGGTAAATTGGGCCTTCTTGACAGCGCATCAGCATTATCGTTCTTATGTCCCGCTCGGTACTTGATGGTAAACTCGCAGTTGGACAGCTGGGCCATCCTTCGCTGCTCCAGTGCACCCAGCTTTGGGTGGGTTAGTGGTTTATTGTCCGTATAGATAGTAAACTTCGCTGACACCAGGTAGTGCTTGAAGCGCTCTGTTACCACCCAAACTATGGTGAGGAACTCCAGTTTAAAGGAACTGTAATTGATGGGATTCCTTTCAGTGGGACGAAGCTTCCTGCTGGCATTGGCAATCACTCTCTCCCTGCCTTTCTGCATTTGTGAGAGTACTGCTCCCAATCCCACATTGCTGGCATCTTTGTAAAGTACTAATGGGTGCTCATAGTCAGGGTAGACCAGGACTTCATCTATCATGAGAGCCAGCTTCATCTGAGTGAAGGGTTCATCCAACCTGTTGTTCCACTTGAATGGGGGACTCTTGTTCTTAGTCTTCTTGGATTGGCCCACTAGCAAGAGCTATCTTGGTGAAGCCCCTGATGAATCTCTGGTAGTAGCCTACCAACCCAAAGGACAGCAGTACTTCATGAATGTTGTTGGATTTTGGCCAATCCCTGATAACAGTGACTTTGTCAGGGTCTGGTGCCACACCTTTGGAGCTTACTACTTGTCCAAGGTACTGCATCTTGGGCTTCAGCAGGTGGCATTTGGACAGCTTCACTTTCAGGCCAAAGTTGGACAGGGCTTTGTACAACTCGGTCAGGTGCTTCAATTGGTCTTCGTAGATCTTGGAGAAGACGATGATGTCATCCAGGTACAACCGAACGGTTTCAAAGTTCTTGTTCTTGAGGCAACACTCCATCATCCTGTGGAACGTCCCCAGTGTGTTGCAAAGCCCGAACGGCATGTAGTTGAACTCCCAGAGGCCCATTGGTGTCATAAACGCTGTCTTCTCTCTATCCGCCTCTACCACGGGAACCTGCTAGTACCCACTGGTGAGATCTAAGGTGGAGAAATATTTAGCGTATCTCAGTGCAGTTAGTGATTTCTTCTAGGTAACGGGTAGGCGTCCTTGTGTGTGTAATGCTGTTAATTCGCCTGAAGTCAACACACATTCTCATGGTACCATCTTTATTTTTAACCCTTTCATGACCTTGGGATTTTTTGTTTTTCTGTGTTCGTTTTTCACTTCCCTCCCTCATAACTTTTTTATTTTTCTGTATATTTGGCCATGTGAGGGCTTATTTTTTGCGGGACGAGCTGTACTTTTGAACGACATTATTGGTTTTAGCATGTCTTGTACTAGAAAACAGGAAAAAAATTCCAAGTGCGGTGAAATTGCAAAAAAAGTGCAATCCCACACTTGTTTTTTGTTTGGCTTTTTTGCTAGGTTCACTAACTGCTAAAACTCACCTGACATTATGATTCTCCAGGTCAGTATGAGTTCATAGACACCTAACATGACTAGGTTATTTTTTACCTAAGCGGTGAAAAAAAATTCCAAACTTTGCTAAAAAAAAAAAAAAAAAATTGCGCCGTTTTCCAATACTCGTAGCGTCTCCATTTTTCATGATCTGGGGTTGTTTGAGGGCTTATTTTTTGCATGCCGAGATGACATTTTTAATGATAGCATTTTGATGCAGATACGTTCTTTTGATCGCCCGTTATTGCATTTTAATGCAATGTCGCGGCGACCAAAAAAACGTAATTCTGGCGTTTCGAATTTTTTTCTCACTACGCTGTTTAGCGATCAGGTTAATGCTTTTTTTACTTGTTAGATCGGGCGATTCTGAGCGCGGCGATACCAAATATGTGTAGATTTGATTTTTTTTATTGATTTATTTTAATTGGGGCAAAAGGGGGGGTGATTTAAACTTTTATATTTTTTTATTTTTTTTCACTTTTTTTTTTTACTTTTGCCATGCTTCAATAGTCTCCATGGGAGGCTAGAAGCAGGCACAGCACAATCGCCTCTGCTACATAGCAGCGATGTGCTGTTCGCTGCTATGTAGCAGAATTGCAGGTGTGCTGTGAGCGCCGACCACAGGGTGGCGCTCACAGCTACCGGCGATCAGTAACCATAGAGGTCTCAAGGACCTCTATGGTTACAATGGAGAAGCTTCGCCGACCTCCGATCATGTGACGGGGTCGGTGATGACATCATTTCAAAACAGCTGACATGTCCCGGCTTTGGTGCGGGCTCACCGCCGGAGCAGGGCTTCTGACCTCGGACGTACTATCCAGTCCGAGGTCAGAAAGGGGTTAATGAGAACTAAAGGAGCTGCCCAGGTGCTACAACTATCTCTGATTACCCCAGCCTCCTTAATCTCCCGTAACATATCCTTGGCACGTTCATAGTGTGCTAGGGGTACAGGCTGGTACCTTTCTTCAATGGGTGGATCATCTCCAGTGGGGATATGGTGTTGGACCCCTTTTACCTGTCCAAAGTTTAGAGGGTGTTTGCTGAAGACCCTCTCATACTCTCAAGCCACCCGGTAAGGCCCATGCTTTCAGTGCAAGCGAGTGGAGTCAGTGCCTACATGCAGCTGTTGACTCCAATCCCTCCAGCTGCCCCTCAGAGCCATTATCCTCTCCTTGGTCGGATGGAAGCAAGGGTTCTGCTGTCTCTATTGTATTGTTACTTACAGTGAACAGCTTAGCAAGGGTGTCATATCAAGATAAATGGACCTCTTTTTCCCCACAATTCAGGATGCGTATCGGTACTCTCCACTTGTGGACATCGACCACCCCCCCGGCTGTCAGGACAGCCGGCCTACTATCAGAGTATACTGGTTCTACCAGGGCCTAATCTTGACCCCTGAGGCCTATGGCTGCCTGACACCAAATTAAAATTTCACTTCCTGGGGGTACTGCAATGGGGAACGGATCACTCACTCTGACACTGCCGACCCTCCATCAGTCAACTCCACCTGTTGTCTCTGCATCAGTGCTTTGATCTCCTTTTGCAGGACTCATTGCTGACGGGAACTGGTGGTCTCGGCTACCTGTTGCAACAAAACAATAATTTCTCCAAGACAATGTTCTATTATATTGGTTCCTAAAGTGATCATAGGATGGCATTCTCATTTGTCAATATTGACTATAATCAAACCTTGCGACTGCAATTCTACTTGGCCAATCTTAATAGTCACTGGCGCATAGCAAATGTGGTGCCAATATTCAAAAAGGGCTCTAAAAGTGAACCTGGAAATTATAGGCCAGTAAGTCTAACCTCTATTGTTGGTAAAATATTTGAAGGGTTTCTGAGGGATGTTATTCTGGATTATCTCAATGAGAATAACTGTTTAACTCCATATCAGCATGGGTTTATGAGAAATCGCTCCTGTCAAACCAATCTAATCAGTTTTTATGAAGAGGTAAGCTATAGACTGGACCACGGTGAGTCATTGGACGTGGTATATCTCGATTTTTCCAAAGCGTTTGATACCGTGCCGCACAAGAGGTTGGTACACAAAATGAGAATGCTTGGTCTGGGGGAAAATGTGTGTAAATGGGTTAGTAACTGGCTTAGTGATAGAAAGCAGAGGGTGGTTATAAATGGTATAGTCTCTAACTGGGTCGCTGTGACCAGTGGGGTACCGCAGGGGTCAGTATTGGGACCTGTTCTCTTCAACATATTCATTAATGATCTGGTAGAAGGTTTACACAGTAAAATATCGATATTTGCAGATGATACAAAACTATGTAAAGCAGTTAATACAAGAGAAGATAGTATTCTGCTACAGATGGATCTGGATAAGTTGGAAACTTGGGCTGAAAGGTGGCAGATGAGGTTTAACAATGATAAATGTAAGGTTATACACATGGGAAGAGGGAATCAATATCACCATTACACACTGAACGGGAAACCACTGGGTAAATCTGACAGGGAGAAGGACTTGGGGATCCTAGTTAATGATAAACTTACCTGGAGCAGCCAGTGCCAGGCAGCAGCTGCCAAGGCAAACAGGATCATGGGGTGCATTAAAAGAGGTCTGGATACACATGATGAGAGCATTATACTGCCTCTGTACAAATCCCTAGTTAGACCGCACATGGAGTACTGTGTCCAGTTTTGGGCACCGGTGCTCAGGAAGGATATAATGGAACTAGAGAGAGTACAAAGGAGGGCAACAAAATTAATAAAGGGGATGGGAGAACTACAATACCCAGATAGATTAGCGAAATTAGGATTATTTAGTCTAGAAAAAAGACGACTGAGGGGCGATCTAATAACCATGTATAAGTATATAAGGGGACAATACAAATATCTCGCTGAGGATCTGTTTATACCAAGAAAGGTGACGGGCACAAGGGGGCATTCTTTGCGTCTGGAGGAGAGAAGGTTTTTCCACCAACATAGAAGAGGATTCTTTACTGTTAGGGCAGTGAGAATCTGGAATTGCTTGCCTGAGGAGGTGGTGATGGCGAACTCAGTCGAGGGGTTCAAGAGAGGCCTGGATGTCTTCCTGGAGCAGAACAATATTGTATCATACAATTATTAGGTTCTGTAGAAGGACGTAGATCTGGGGATTTATTATGATGGAATATAGGCTGAACTGGATGGACAAATGTCTTTTTTCGGCCTTACTAACTATGTTACTATGTTACTATGTTACTTCTTTATACCCTACTTGCTGCAAAGGCAGACCATTGCTGACGACTATAGTCAGATCATAATTTGTGCCGTGGGTAATATCAGAGTCAGAGCAGTACTGTTTGAAAAGAATGTATGGCATAGTTGTCACTTGGAAGCCGGTGTCCGGTAAACCGTTAATCGGGATGCCATCACTCATGATGGGCAGGACTGGCTATCCTCCCATGTACTTGTCTCGCCAACTGTGGGGGCCTGGACATCTTACTCCTGGGGGTTTGCCCTCTGCCCCAGGGTTTGCTCCCTTAAATTGCAGAATCTTGCATTGTGTCCTGCCTTTCCGCAGCGGCAAAAAATGTGACATTCGTACTGGTCATAGCGATCATTGTCTCTCCCTTTGGTTGGTGGGATCCTCTTCTGCCGTCGCCACGGGACGTCATCTGGACTGGAAGTCAGCTGGATCTTCTATTTTGGGGACACTTGCACGGACTGCATGGTTTTAGTTAGTGCATCCACACTTTTGGTCAACTCCTGGACCTGGAGACGCAGTCCCGCAGCAGGGTCATTAGCCAAGGTCTGCGTGTCGGCCTCAACGGGAGCCTGAAGAAAGGATGCTGCTTCCTGGTGATATGTAATTGCTGGGCGCCTAGGGGGCACTGTGTGGCTGGAATTTGGTTCATGCAGCACCTGGATGGCCCTATCATTAAAGTGCGCAAAGTCCAGGTCAGGGTTTTGTAGGGCCAAGATGCGCAGCTGTGTCCTATGAGTGTTGGACAGAAGTCTCTCAATAAGCTGCTTTTTTAACAATCTGTCCCCATCTTGCACGCTGTCAGGGTCAACCTTCTTAATGGCCCGCAGCGCCTCCTGGAGATTAAGGGCACAGTTCCATATACTGTCCTGCACCTTTTGTTTACACCCAAAGAATCTCATTTTTATCTCTGCTGCAGTGCGGGTGTCAAAGGTGTCCTTCAGCCTGGCCAAGATATGTTTAACAGATTTTTTTATCAGTGTCCAGCCAGGACTTTACTTCCCTCTGAGCTGCACCAGTTAACTGGCCAATGAGGATGCTGACCTTTTGATTCTGACAGGGGGTACACTTCAACAAGCTGCAAAGTCTCTCCTTAAAATCCCTAAGGGTGTGCGATTCCCCTGCGTACTGCGGTAACCATGCTGATCCCGGTATGTACGGCATTGATAACAGCATCGGTATGTATGGCATTGATAACAGCACCGGCGGTCAGGATGTTGCTCCTTCCAGTTTTCAAGTCCGGGGCCTCCTGCTTTTCTTCCCACTGACGGCAGAGCATGGAGTGCGGCTTTCTTCATGCTCTTTCCCAGGCTCCGCCCACAAAGACACACCTACTCTGCTCCACGCACATTGTGTGGCATGTAAAATGGCGGTTGTCATACAGTTCAACAAAGTCTATGGTGCACAGGACCCGGTTTGCTGGGTCGGTCCATCCTATTTGTGATGCCAGAAATGCAACACCCGCTAGGACTGTGGTGTACTTGGAATTGGGTTGGACGGTTCTTAAAGGGGTGGTCATGGCAGCGGTGACCTGGTCCGTGGCTCTGAGAGTGCAATAAAAGGGATGATGGGAATGTTTGTGACACCACCTGTGGTGTTCAGCTAGAGATAGCTGACGCTGCTTAAGGGGAACCACTGGGGCCGGTGGTGTTGTAGCTGAGATGGTTTGGCTCTCTGCAGGTGGAGCGGAGCCCCAGGGCTGCCAGAACAGTCTATGAGGGTTTTGGACGTTGAGGTGCAGGAATGATTGGAGGACACAGGGACTGTAGTTTCTTTACCTTTAATTGTAGGTGCAGTCTGGGGCACAAGTCACAGCTGGAGATGGAGATCCGAGCAGCCTGTATGCATTTCAGGATCCACCTAGCCACGTGGATTTGGAGGCCTTCCTTCTGCACTGCTCTCTAGGTCCTTGATGCCTTAAGCTCTGCACAAGTCCCAATTTCTGTCTGTCCATAAAATTAGAACATTCCCTGCATGGCAGGCAGCTTGAACCATTTCTACGTGCCACTCCCTTGTGGTGACTCCGGGCTCTAGTTTGCTGCTGTGCCTCAGGGCATCAGTTGTGGCCAGGAAACCTGCAATCTCCTGTCCTCCAGATTCAGTTGCTGGGCCTGCAGTCCCCACACAAGCACGGACTCTGTTGTTCAATCTTTGGCACTCAGACCTGGAGTGAGCTCAGTTGCAGCTCAAATCCCTCAGGTTCTCCTAACTTACTTCCTCTTCCTTCACTGTCTCTGACTGAACTAACTAACCCCACCTCTAGATCAGAACTTCTAGGGCAGTTCCCCATTCTGGTCTGAGGCAGGAAAGTGTTGCATACCAGTGTACCTGATAAGGGTATCCCGTCTTGCTTCCAGGCATGACATTACCCCCTGTAAGGGAGGCAATGCTACTGTGGCAACCACACTACAGGGGTGGCACAATTATCCCCCACAGTGATTGAGAGCTAGTCAGCTGTTATGGAAGTAGACATGACTGTTGCTTTTGCGTCACCTAGCGCATCTTCCTCAATACACCATAACATCTCCTCCTGCACTTCACTCACAGTACAGCAGATAGTCCTGTTCTCCATACTACGCCATCTCCTAGCTCAGCAGCCAGCTCTTGGTTCCATAGTTTTGTTCACCTAAAATAATGTTTCCTCCTACACATGGAAAAGTCAAGGGCTTGAACTCCTCCATCTCCAATCTGTTGTCTACAGAAATGCTGCCTTTTCGCATGGTGGATACCAGTTGCCCAGTCACTATTGCTTCCCTAAGAAAGCTGTGCCTGCTCTACACCAGCATATTGCAGACAACATCACCCATTCCCTATCTATTTCTTCCAATGTGCATTTCTCCACTGACACCTGGAAGAGCAAACATGGGCAGGGGCATTACATCTTACTAACTGGGCATTGGTGACTCTGGCTGCTGTGGGGATAGTTGGTCAAAGGTCTGTGCCACAAGTCTATGAATCCCCAAGGTTTGCAGGACAAACCTCTTTATCTAACAGTTCCTCCACTGCTTCATATGTTGCAGACACTTCATACACCAGTCCTCCTCTGACTAGTTCCCGTGGGTGTCCTGCACCGCTGTATCACAGTCTCTTTACTCACACAGCTTTTACTCACAACTCCATTGGTTTGAGGCCACTAAAAACGCTGGTCCTCCTCTGACCAGTTCCCGTGGGAGGCGGCAGCACTACATTAGCTGTGGATGCCAGGCATCTCAGCTCCCCTGACTGCTTGGCTCCGCTCTGTCCTGTGTCACCGCACACAAAGCTCTGCAGAGCCTTTTTCTCTGTCCTCCTCCAAACACCAGCCAGACACTGACTCTGACCCTGACACGTGACACACCCATACCCTTTACTGCAGGGTTTTTAACCAACAAACCTGTGGCTTCCTGCCACATGGAAAACCCAGACCAGAAATGAAGCCAACTACACCATTAACATACTGCAGTCAGTTTCATAACACAAAACTCAGAGCAGATTTTCCCTAAATCTGTCTGGCAGGCACGGTACTGCCTCTGACTGTGGAGCCCATTTGACAAATGCCAATAAAATACTGTCAGTGCCCAGTTCCCCCCTTGCACCACTCCCCTTGGTGATGCACTAATTTGGATGACCAGCATCCAATGGTTCTTAAAGGCCACACCTACAGGGGTTAAATGCAAGTGTCTGGGTCAGTAACTTCCTCTTTCCCCGGCGGACACCTGGAAGCTTTAATCCAGGGTAGGCCAGTCGATAAATGTGACCGAACAATAGGTGCGGTGACGATGGAATTTCTAGTGTGGCTGAAGGAAAGGGGGGCATCGGGGACATCGGACAACGTAACTTATCGGGGTTTGCCTTTTTCTTTCAATTAATGGGGTGGGACGATGTAACAAAGATCTTGTTCCATTAAGCAAGCCATTAAAGGCTGGAAAAGGCTTCAACCAAGCCAAGAATGCAGTCGCCCCATTTCACTGACACTACTGCATGACATTATCTCAGTATCCCCATCAGTCTGCACATCACAATACAAGGCGTCCTTCATATCTGCAGCTTTTGCTATCACCTTTTTTCAGAGCACTACGCATTAGCGAATTGCTACCGCAGTCGAAAAATGAGTAGGAAGGAGACCTTATTACCGAGGACATACAGTTAGGGCCAGAAATATTTGGACAGTGACACAAGTTTTGTTATTTTAGCTGTTTACAAAAACATGTTCAGAAATAAAATTATATATGTAATATGGGCTGAAAGTGCACACTCCCAGCTGCAATATGATAGTTTCCACATCCAAATCGGAGAAAGGGTTTAGGAATCATAGCTCTGTAATGCATAGCGTCCTCTTTTTCAAGGGACCAAAAGTAATTGGACAATGGACTCTAAGGGCTGCAATTAACTCTGAAGGCGTCTCCCTCGTTAACCTGTAATCAATGAAGTAGTTAAAAGGTCAGGGGTGGATTCCAGGTGTGTGGTTTTGCATTTGGAAGCTGTTGCTGTGAGCAGACAACATGCGGTCAAAGGAACTCTCAATTATGGTGAAGCAGAACATCCTGAGGCTGAAAAAAAAGAAAAAATCCATCAGAGAGATAGCAGACATGCTTGGAGTAGCAAAATCAACAGTTGGGTACATTCTGAGAAAAAAGGAATTGACTGGTGAGCTTGGGAACTCAAAAAGGTCTGGGCGTCCACGGATGACAACAGTGGTGGATGATCGCCGCATACTTAATTTGGTGAAGAAGAACCCGTTCACAACATCAACTGAAGTCCAGAACACTCTCAGTGAAGTAGGTGTATCTGTCTCTAAGTCAACAGTAAAGAGAAGACTCCATGACAGTAAATACAAAGGGTTCACATCTAGATGCAAACCATTCATCAATACCAAAAATAGACAGGCCAGAGTTAAATTTGCAGAAAAACACCTCAAGAAGCCAGCTCAGTTCTGGAAAAGTATTCTATGGACAGATGAGACAAAGATCAACCTGTACCAGAATGATGGGAAGAAAAAAGTTTGGAGAAGAAAGGGAACGGCACATGATCCAAGGCATACCACATCCTCTGTAAAACATGGTGGAGGCAACGTGATGGCATGGGCATGCATGGCTTTCAATGGCACTGGGTCACTTGTGTTTATTGATGACATAAGAGCAGACAAGAGTAGCCGGATGAATTCTGAAGTGTACCGGGATATACTTTCAGCCCAGATTCAGCCAAATGCTGCAAAGTTGATTGGACGGCGCTTCATAGTACAGATGGACAATGACCCCAAGCATACAGCCAAAGCTACCCAGGAGTTCATGAGTGCCAAAAAGTGGAACATTCTGCAATGGCCAAGTCAATCTCCAGATCTAAACCCAATTGAGCATGTATTTCACTTGCTCAAATCCAGACTTAAGACGGAAAGACCCACAAACAAGCAAGACCTGAAGGCTGCGGCTGTAAAGGCCTGGCAAAGCATTAAGAAGGAGGAAACCCAGCGTTTGGTGATGTCCATGGGTTCCAGACTTAAGGCAGTGATTGCCTCCAAAGGATTTGCAACAAAATATTGAAAATAAAAATATTTTGTTTGGGTTATGTTTATTTGTCCAATTACTTTTGACCTCCTAAAATGTGGAGTGTTTGTAAAGAAATGTGTACAATTCCTACCAGATATTTTTGTTCAACCCTTCAAATTAAACGTTACAATCTGCACTTGAATTCTGTTGTAGAGGTTTCATTTCAAATCCAATGTGGTGGCATGCAGAGCCCAACTCGCGAAAATTGTGTCACTGTCCAAATATTTCTGGCCCTAACTGTAGTCATATGCAGTGATGCTCTGTGCATTCGAGTGAGAAAATCCAAGTGCGATCCCACTGGTAGGGGCACAAGCCAGCTAAAAATAGTCAAAAGATACGCCGTAGTAAGACAAGCAAGCAGATTTTTTCTCACTCATACAGACGGGTCCTGTTGTGAATTCTGTGGTCAAGCTCCCTCCTGTGGTCATGAGTGGTACTTCGGCTGGTTCTGTTTATGAGCTTCCTCTGGTGGATGTGAGTGGGGCTGCGGCTTCTGAGTTTCCTTCCTCAGGTGACGAGGTTAAGTCATTAGGTGCTGCTCTATTTAACTCCACCTAGTTCTTTGCTCCTGGCCTCCAGTCAATGTTCCAGTATTGGTCTTGCTTTCTCCTGGATCGTTCTTGTGGCCTTTCTGCCCTGCATAAGCTAAGTTCTGCTTGTGTTACTTTTGTTTGCTATTTTTTCTGTCCAGCTTGCTATATTGGTTTTTCTTGCTTGCTAGAAGCTCTGAGACGCAGAGGGAGCACCTCCGTACCGTTAGTCGGTGCGGAGGGTCTTTTTGCCCCCTCTGGGTGGTTGTTTGTAGGTTTTTGTTCTGACCACAAAGCTATCTTTCCTATCCTCGGTCTATTCAGTAAGTCGGGCCTCACTTTGCTAAAATCTATTTCATCCCTGTGTTTGTATTTTCATCTTACTCACAGTCATTATATGTGGGGGGCTGCCTTTTCCTTTGGGGAATTTCTCTGAGGCAAGGTAGGCTTATTTTTCTATCTTCAGGGCTAGCTAGTTTCTCAGGCTGTGCCGAGGCGTCTAGGTCTGGTCAGGAACGCTCCACGGCTACCTTTAGTGTGGTATGATAGGATTAGGAATTGTGGTCAGCAGAATTCCCACGTCTCAGAGCTCGTCCTATGTGATTAGCAACTATCAGGTCATTTTCTGTGCTCATAACCACCAGGTCCATTGTGGTTCTGAATCACCTGTTCATAACAGTACTGGAGGCCAAAAGTACTAATGCTTCTCAATAGAGGGAAAAGAGAAGTTCTGAGACCATTTTTTTTCTTTGCACTGTGTTTTGTCTTTCTCTTCCCCTAGACATTTGGGTGGTTCAGGACACAGGTGTAGTGATGGACATTAAAGGTCTGTCTTCTTGTGTGGATAATCTCACTGCAAGAGTACAAAAAATTCAAGACATTATGGTTCAGAAATCTATGTTAGAACCTAGAATTCCTATTCCTGAGTTATTTTCTGGAGATAGAGCTAAGTTTCTGAATTTCAAAAATAATTGCAAACTGTTTCTGGCTTTGAAACCCCGCTCCTCTGGTGACCCAGTACAACAAGTTAAGATCATTATTTCTTTATTACGTGGCGACCCTCAAGACTGGGCATTTTCCCTTGCGCCAGGAGATCCTGCATTATGTAATATTGATGCGTTTTTTCTGGCGCTCGGATTGCTGTATGATGAACCTAATTCAGTAGATCAGGCAGAGAAAAATGTGTTGGCTCTGTGTCAGGGTCAGGATGAGGTAGAGATATATTGTCAGAAATTTAGGAAGTGGTCTGTGCTCACTCAATGGAATGAATGTGCTCTGGCAGCAATTTTCAGAAAGGGTCTCTCTGAAGCCCTTAAGGATGTCATGGTGGGATTTCCTATGCCTGCTGGTCTGAATGAGTCTATGTCTTTGGCCATTCAGATCGATCGACGCTTGCGTGAGCGTAAAACTGTGCACCATTTGGCGGTATTACCTGAGCATAAACCTGAGCCTATGCAGTGCAATAGGACTTTGACCAGAGCTGAACGGCAAGAACACAGACGTCAGAATGGGCTGTGTTTTTACTGTGGTGATTCCATTCATGCTATCTCCGATTGTCCTAAACGCACTAAGCGGTTCGCTAGGTCTGCCACCATTGGTACGGTACAGTCAAAATTTCTTTTGTCCGTTACTTTGATCTGCTCTTTGTCGTCCTATTCTGTCATGGCATTTGTGGATTCAGGCGCTGCCCTGAATTTGATGGACTTGGAGTATGCTAGGCGCTGTGGGTTTTTCTTGGAGCCCTTGCAGTATCCTATTCCATTGAGAGGAATTGATGCTACACCTTTGGCCAAGAATAAGCCTCAGTACTGGACCCAGCTGACCATGTGCATGGCTCCTGCGCATCAGGAGGATATTCGCTTTTTGGTGTTGCATAATCTGCATGATGTGGTCGTGTTGGGGTTGCCATGGCTACAAGTCCATAACCCAGTATTAGATTGGAAATCTATGTCTGTGTCCAGCTGGGGTTGTCAGGGGGTACATGGTGATGTTCCCTTTCTGTCTATTTCATCATCCACCCCTTCTGAGGTCCCAGAGTTCTTGTCGGATTACTGGGATATGTTTGATGAGCCCAAGTCTAGTGCCCTACCTCTGCATAGGGATTGTGATTGTGCTATCGATTTGATTCCTGGTAGTAAGTTTCCTAAAGGTCGACTGTTTAATTTGTCAGTGCCTGAGCACGCCGCTATGCGGAGTTACATAAAAGAATCCTTGGAGAAGGGTCATATTCGCCCGTCGTCGTCGCCATTGGGAGCAGGGTTCTTTTTTGTGGCCAAGAAGGATGGTTCGCTGAGACCTTGTATTGATTACCGCCTTCTAAATAAAATCACGGTCAAATTTCAGTACCCTTTGCCGCTGCTGTCTGATTTGTTTGCTCGGATTAAGGGGGCTAGTTGGTTCACCAAGATAGATCTTCGTGGTGCGTATAATCTTGTGCGTATTAAACAGGGCGATGAATGGAAAACAGCATTTAATATGCCCGAGGGCCATTTTGAGTACCTGGTTATGCCATTCGGGCTTTCTAATGCTCCATCGGTGTTTCAGTCCTTTATGCATGACATCTTCCGAGAGTACCTGGATAAATTCCTGATTGTATACTTGGATGATATTTTGGTCTTCTCGGATGATTGGGAGTCTCACGTGAAGCAGGTCAGAATGGTGTTCCAGGTCCTGCGTGCGAATTCTTTGTTTGTGAAGCGGTCAAAGTGTCTCTTTGGTGTTCAGAAGGTTTCATTTTTGGGTTTCATTTTTTCCCCTTCTACTATCGAGATGGACCCTGTTAAAGTTCAGGCCATTTATGATTCGACTCAGCCGACATCTCTGAAGAGTCTGCAAAAGTTCCTGGGCTTTGCTAATTTTTATCGTCGCTTCATCAATAATTTTTCTAGTATTGCTAAACCGTTGACTGATTTAACCAAGAAGGGTGCTGATGTGGTCAATTGGTCTTCTGCTGCTGTGGAAGCTTTTCAAGAGTTGAAGCGTCGTTTTTCTTCTGCCCCTGTGATGTGCCAACCAGATGTTTCGCTCCCGTTCCAGGTCGAGGTTGATGCTTCTGAGATTGGAGCAGGGGCTGTTTTGTCACAAAGAAGTTCTGATGGCTCGGTGATGAAACCATGCGCCTTCTTTTCCAGGAAGTTTTCGCCTGCTGAGCGTAATTATGATGTTGGCAATCGAGAGTTGCTGGCCATGAAGTGGGCATTCGAGGAGTGGCGTCATTGGCTTGAAGGAGCTAAGCATCGCGTGGTGGTCTTGACTGATCACAAGAACTTGACTTATCTTGAGTCTGCCAAACGGTTGAATCCTAGACAGGCTCATTGGTCGCTATTATTCTCCCGTTTTGACTTTGTGGTTTTGTACCTTCCGGGCTCTAAAAATGTGAAGGCGGATGCCCTGTCTAGGAGTTTTGTGCCCGACTCTCCAGGTTTGTCTGAGCCGGCGGGTATTCTCAAAGAGGGGGTAATTTTGTCTGCCATCTCCCCTGATTTGCGGCGGGTGCTGCAAAAATTTCAGGCTAATAGACCTGACCGTTGCCCAGCGGAGAAACTGTTTGTCCCTGATAAATGGACGAGTAGAGTTATCTCTGAGGTTCATTGTTCGGTGTTGGCTGGTCATCCTGGAATCTTTGGTACCAGAGATTTGGTGGCTAGATCCATTTGGTGGCCGTCTCTGTCACGGGATGTGCGTTCGTTTGTGCAGTCCTGTGGGATTTGTGCTCGGGCTAAGCCCTGCTGTTCTCGTGCCAGTGGGTTGCTTTTGCCCTTGCCAGTCCCGAAGAGGCCATGGACACATATCTCTGTGGATTTTATTTCGGATCTCCCCGTCTCTCAAAAAATGTCGGTCATTTGGGTTGTTTGTGATCGCTTCTCTAAGATGGTCCATTTGGTGCCCTTGTCTAAATTGCCTTCCTCCTCTGATTTGGTGCCATTGTTCTTCCAGCATGTGGTTTGTTTACATGGCATTCCGGAGAACATCGTTTCTGACAGAGGTTCCCAGTTTGTTTCGAGGTTTCGGCGAGCCTTTTGTGCTAGGATGGGCATTGATTTGTCTTTTTCCTCGGCTTTCCATCCTCAGACAAATGGCCAGACTGAACGAACCAATCAGACCTTGGAAACATATCTGAGATGTTTTGTTTCTGCCAATCAGGATGATTGGGTGTCCTTTTTGCCTTTGGCTGAGTTCGCCCTTAATAATCGGGCCAGCTCGGCTACTTTGGTTTCGCCGCTTTTCTGCAATTCTGGTTTCCATCCTCGTTTCTCTTCAGGGCAGGTTGAGTCTTCTGACTGTCCTGGTGTGGATACTGTGGTGGATAGGTTGCAGCAGATTTGGACTCATGTGGTGGACAATTTGACATTGTCCCAGGAGAAGGCTCAACGTTTCGCTAACCGCAGGCGCTGTGTGGGTCCCCGACTTCGTGTTGGGGATTTGGTTTGGTTGTCATCTTGTTATATTCCTATGAAAGTTTCCTCTCCTAAGTTTAAGCCTCGTTTCATTGGTCCGTATAGGATTTCTGAGGTTCTTAATCCTGTGTCTTTTCGTTTGACCCTTCCAGCTTCTTTTTCCATCCATAACGTATTTCATAGGTCATTGTTGCGGAGATACGTGGCACCTGTGGTTCCATCCGTTGTTCCTCCTGCCCCGGTTTTGGTTGAGGGGGAGTTGGAGTATATAGTGGAGAAGATTTTGGATTCTCGTATTTCGAGACGGAAACTCCAGTACCTGGTTAAGTGGAAGGGTTATGGTCAGGAAGATAATTTCTGGGTCTTTGCCTCTGATGTTCATGCGGCCGATCTGGTTCGTGCCTTTCATTTGGCTCATCCTGGTCGGCCTGGGGGCTCTGGTGAGGGTTCGGTGACCCCTCCTCAAGGGGGGGGTATTGTTGTGAATTCTGTGGTCAAGCTCCCTCCTGTGGTCATGAGTTTCCTTCCTCAGGTGACGAGGTTACGTCGTTAGGTGCTGCTCTATTTAACTCCACCTAGTTCTTTGTTCCTGGCCTCCAGTCAATGTTCCAGTATTGGTCTTGCTTTCTCCTGGATCGTTCTTGTGGCCTGTCTGCCCTGCATAAGCTAAGTTCTGCTTGTGTTACTTTTGTTTGCTATTTTTTCTGTCCAGCTTGCTATATTGGTTTTTCTTGCTTGCTGGAAGATCTGAGACGCAGAGGGAGCACCTCCGTACCGTTAGTCGGTGCGGAGAGTCTTTTTGCCCCCTCTGCATGGTTGTTTGTAGGTTTTTGTGCTGACCACAAAGCTATCTTTCCTATCCTCGGTCTATTCAGTAAGTCGGGCCTCACTTTGCTAAAATCTATTTCATCCCTGTGTTTGTATTTTCATCTTACTCACAGTCATTATATGTGGGGGGCTGCCTTTTCCTTTGGGGAATTTCTCTGAGGCAAGGTAGGCTTATTTTTCTATCTTCAGGGCTAGCTAGTTTCTCAGGCTGTGCCGAGGCGTCTAGGTCTGGTCAGGAACGCTCCACGGCTACCTTTAGTGTGGTATGATAGGATTAGGAATTGTGGTCAGCAGAGTTCCCACGTCTCAGAGCTCGTCCTATGTGATTAGCAACTATCAGGTCATTTTCTGTGCTCATAACCACCAGGTCCATTGTGGTTCTGAATCGCCTGTTCATAACAGGGTCCCCTCTGACCAAGTACCAATTTCAGGCAATTTTCAAGCTATGCTTGGAAAAAAATGGCCCTAATCCGAATGAGTACGGAACACATTTGTTCTGAATCGGTGCAGCCACCGAAGCAGCTAGGGTAGGAGTATCGGAGGCGGAGGTGCAGAGAATGGATTGATGAAAATCTGCATAATACATAAGACCTGATTTGCTGAAATAACATATTTTATCTCTTACAGGAGTAGAAGTTTGGGTTGTAGGACATTCCTATGTCTATTGGGCGGAAAAAAGGGCCAAACTGCAGCCGGTAGGAATAAATCTAGGCTTCCTGGGTCTAGAGGTCAACGGGAGCGGTATCAGAGGACTACAAAGGAAACAGGTGTTCAAAGAGATAGTTGACATCTCAAGGAGGGTGAAACGCCTGGTGATAATAGTGTTACACGTGGGTGGCAACGATCTAGGCAGGCGAAAGGTCTCTGATCTTTATAAATGGATGACAACAGCTGTTTACTTGCGACTAGGGTTGAGCGAAACAGATCGTTCATTTTCAAAAGTCGCCGACTTTTGGCAAAGTCGGGTTTCATGAAACCCGATCCGATCCCTGTGTGGGGTCGGCCATGCGGTACGCGACTTTCGCGCCAAAGTCGCGTTTCTTATGACGCGCTTGGCGCCATTTTTTCAGCCAATGAAGGAGTGTGGGCAGAGTGATGACATAGGTCTTAGGGGCGTGGACGCCTATCGTCATCTTGTCGATTGTGCGCAGTAGCGATTTGCAATGTGTAACACCAGCTTTTCTGTTCAGGGACAGAGGAGAGAGAGAGAGAGAGAGAGAGAGAGAAAGAGAGAGAAAGAGAGGGAGAGGGAGAAAGAGAGGGAGAGGGAGAGGGGGAGGGAGGGATAGAGAGAGAGAGAGAGAAAAAAAATTCCCATTGACTTTGCATTGGGTTTCGTGTTTCGGTTGATCCCCGACTTTACGCCATAATCGGCCGATTTCACTTGACTCGACTTTAGAGATAGTCGGGTTTCGCGAAACCCGACTCGACCCTAAAAAAGTAAAAGTCGCTCAACCCTACTTGCGACTATGGCACAGGTGTGGTCAGAGATGATACCAAGGGCAGTCTGGCATGGCGCAAGGGATAAAAAATCCATAGAGCGCGCAAGGAAGAAATTCAATGCTCGGATGGGAAAATTTATGAGAGGAAAATGCGGTATCTAGTGATGAGCGAGTGTACTCACTGCTCGGGTTTTCCCGAGCACGCTCGGGTGATCTCCGAGAATTGGTTAGTGTTCGGAGATTTAGTTTTCATCGCGGCAGCTGAATTATTTACAGCTGCTACCCCGCCTGACTACATGTGATGGTTGCCTGATTTGCTAGGGAATCCCCACATGTAATCAAGCTAAATAAAAGCTCTAAATCATTTAGCTGCTGGAATGATTAAGACAGGACGGAGTTCACCTGACGGACATTGGCCTCAATATTTTTTTTGTCTGGCTTACAGGATGGCGTTGAACAGGCCCTAATGTTGATGGGTGGGGGTTGGAGTCCCGTGTAGGTCATACACGGGATCCTCCATAGCGGAAGAAGAGGTGGAGGGCAAAGGTTCGTAACCGCTCATTGGCCAACTCGCCTGTCGATCGTGGACAGGAGATCGGCAATGAACCGCCCATTGCAAAATGTAATTGCTATTTCTCTGCTTATGCAGTTAATAAACTGTGACCGACCTGTTCAACCCAGCTAGGCCTGTTTGTATTTTCATAACGGGCTTAGTGGGAGGGGGGAGGCACTGTTGACGACACACAGGTCTCCACAGTCTTGGACAAACAGTATCATTACATTTAACCTGCATTGCAGTCACCGCTACGCCCGTGACTGCCATGCAAACCTATGGACTTTATACGTCTCCATTCACAACCTGGGGAGAACACACAGCGACCCCTACCTGTCACATTGGTCACTGCTTCAGTATTGCAATCACAGCTAAACCTGCAACTGCAATACCCCCTCATGGCCTCACTATGCTTCCGTGCGCATTCTGGGGAGTAGAAACAGCGCCCACTAGCTGTAACATGGGTCACTGCCTCACATATTCTCCCACCTGTTCATACTTGTGGGATTGAACACATTGTTACCCCATATGGATGCGAGACAGGGCATCCACATGATCCTGTAACATTCCCGCCTGACACGGCACTAAGAAACCAAAGTAGGGACCGGTACTATCGATCGAAGCATGCATCCCTCCCCTTTGTGTTTCTCCTCCATACTTCATTCTGAGACCATCTGCCACCCCAGTGTCTATTGCTGACGACATGCTTACTTTTATGTTTTACCGTAGGTTTGGGCTTGTTTTGGGTGGTTTCGACCTTGCTTATTTTGTGTTCACTAACCCCACAGCTCATCCTGTCACCTAAATATCTGCCTTCAGGCCCATGGTCCTGGTTGCTCTGTACCCTTACCTGTGCCCCAGTGACTATGGCACGCTGAAACATTGGGGTCCACGCCGGCAACTCCAAGCATACATCTGCATTACACTACACCTGAGCCTCCCGACCCCAGTCGTCTTGGCGACCACACACTCCCGGATCTTGCCAGGCCCTTTTGATTTGCCAGCTTCTTATACCTGCGTCTCCGTTTGGGACCCTGGATCTGAGCTGTCCTGAACTTACTGTCTCTAACACACACAACTTCATATGTTGCAGACACTACACATGGCAATCCTCCTCTGAATAGTTCCCATGGGTGTCCTGCACAGCTGTATCACACTCTCTTTACTCACACAGCTTTTACTCACAACTCCATTGGTTTGAGGCCACTAAACATGCAGGTCCTCCTCTGACCAGTTCCACATCAGTGGTGGCAGCACTGTGCTAGCTGTGGATGCCAGGCATCTTGGCTCTGCTCTGTCCTGTGTCATCGCACACAGACAAAGCTCTACAGAGCTCTGTCCTCCTCCAAACACCAGCCGGACACTGACTCTGACCCTGACACCTGACACCCCCATACACTTTACTGCAGGGTTTTTAACCAACAAACCTGTGGCTTCCTGACACATGGAAAACCCAGACCAGAAATGAAACGGACTGCACCATTAACATACTGCAGTCAATTTCATAACACAAAACCTAGAGCAGGTTTTCCTTAAATCTGTCTTGGACAAACAGTATGTCCAAGACTAACCTTATGTATTATTACATTTCACCTGCATTGCAGTCTCCGCTTACTTCCAATAATCACATGTTGCAGGTCATTGTCTTGCATCACTAAGGTATGTCAGAGGCCTATATACTGTTTCTACACTGTGGAAATTGATGCCACTTTAGTGGTGTGTGACAATTATTTTTTGTAATGTGGAGACTTCAATTTGGGTCTCCATCTGGTGCGTTGCCTGTAGTAGCTGGGTCAGACCCTGATACCTCATGCATGGCCGATGGCTGACTGCTTCTGTACCAAAAATTTAACAGGTTCTTTTGTGGGTCAATTTATCAGTCAACTACCTGTGTTACTATTATATTTTTCTATCAATAGTAGTCTATGAAACTGATGTTTGTGCCATCTTAGGGTGGTTTCATATTTGCGTTTCTGTATGCAGCGTATCATCTGCACAGATCTGCATGCATCATGGCTACATATCTTTAACATGGTGTATGCTTTTTTGTGAAAAAAAAGGATCCTTTTTTTTCTCCAGATCCGTTCTTTTCCGCCAGATCCGTTCTTTTCCGCCGGATCCGTTCTTTTCGGCGGGATCCATACTTTTTTGCCAGATTCGTTTTTTTTCAAAACTCGCCAGATTGTGCCCTACGGCAAAAACCTGATGTGTGAAAGCAGCCAGATATATGGATAGATACATCTATGTTCTATAGATACATCTATCTATAAAAATGTCTATAGATAGATATATCCATAGATATATGATAGAAAGGCCAATGTTTCTAAGGCTACTTTCACACTTGCGTTTTTAACAATCCATTGCAATCCGTTTGGAAAAAAGCGGATCCTGCAAATGTGCTCGCAGGATGCGTTTTTTACCCATAGACTTGTATTAGCCATGGATCGCGACAGATGGTCACATGTCGCGTCCATTGTGCAACGGATCCGTCGTGTTTTGGCGGACCGTCGGCACGAAAAAACGTTCAAGTGAACTTTTTTTGTCCGACGCATCCGCCATTTTCTATGGCGCATGCGCGGACGAAACTCCGCCCCATCCTCCCCGGACTTCAGAATGGGCAGCGGATGCGTTGAAAAACTGCATCCACTGCCACGTCGGGGCACAAATTTCACAACGTGCGTCGGTATGTCGGCCCGACGCATAGTGACGGACCCGTACCGATGCAAGTGTGAAAGAGGCCTTAATGAGTGTTTAATTTTAAAAAAAAAGGAAAAAAATGGCATGGGCTCCCGCGCAATTGTCTGCCCCAGAGGGGGAAAGCAGACGGCCGGGGGCAAATATTTGTAGCCTGCTATGATTATCAGCCCGCAGCTGTCTGCGTAGCCTTTACTGGCTATTAAAATAGGGGGACCCCCAAAAAAATGATGTGGGGACCCCCTATATTTTATAGCCAGAAAGGCTACACAGACAGCTGCAGGCTGATATTCATAGCCTAGAGAGGGGCCATGGATATTGCCCCCCCGGCTACAAATACCAGTCCGCAGCCGCCCAGAAATGGTGCTTCCGTGTAGCGGTGGGATATGGGGTAATAAGAGGTTAATGTCACCATAAGACACCTATCCATTATTAATCCAATAGTAATAAAGGGTTAAAAAACACACACACATTAGGAAAAAAGTTTTTTAATATTCTTCATTTAACCATACTTGCCATACTTCAGCGCCTGCAAAAAACGTAAAATAATAAACCGTATACTCCCTGTCCACCGTAGTCCAATTAATAACGAGTGTCCCATGACGATCTCCCCTATAGAACAGTGACATCGGGTGATGTCACTGCTCTATAGGACCCTAAGTGACACACTGACAGGAGACAATGGCTCCTGCAGTGCATCACTTTAGGTTACTATAGTTCAAAGTTTCACTTTATGGCAATTGCTGCATGGGAAAATTTCTCACACAGCAATGCCAAAAGTGAGACTAGGGACAGTGGAGGAATACAGTGCGGAAGGATACCTTCCTCCCATCATTGTGTTCCTGGAGCCCCTGGAGAGCGGTGGTATCAGCAGATGCTGCCGTTCTCCACGGGAGATCGTCGTGGGACACTCATGGATTTCTGCGAACAGGGAGTATATTGGTTGTTAGTTAATTTGATCTTTTTTACAGGTGACACTGGCTTCGTGGATCAAAATGACAAGTAATGGTGAGTATGTACTTTATGTTTAATGTACTGTGTGTCTGTATGTATAGCCTGCACAGAGCCCCGGCAGCCCACAAAGAGCCCCGGCAGCCCGCACAGAGCCCCGGCAGCCCGCACAGAGCTCCCGCAGCCCGCACAGAGCCCTCGACCGTTACGCACAAAGCCCGGGCAGTCCGCACAGAGCCCAGGCAGCCCACACAGAGCCCTCGCAGCCCACACAGAGTCCCCGCAGCCTGCACAGAGTCCCCGGCAGTAATGCACAGAGCCCCGGCAGCCCAAACAGAGCCCCCGGCAGGCACACACAGACCCCCGGCAGCCCAAACAGAGCCCCCGACAGGCATGCACAGACCCTGGCAGCCCACGCAGAGCCCATGCAGCCCTCGTAGAACCCCAGCAGCCCGCATAGAGCCCCCAGCAGCCCACACAGAGCCCCCGGCAGGCACGCAGACCCCCGCAGCTGCACAGAGCCCCTGGCAGTCACGCACAGAGCCCCGGCAGCCCGCACAGAGCCCCCGTCAGGCAAGCACAGACCCCCGGCAGCCGGCACAGGACCCCGGCAGCCCGCACAGTGCCCCGGCAGCCCACACAGAGCCCCCGGCAGCCTGCACAGAGTCCCCAGCAGTAATCCACAGAGCCCCGGCAGCCCAAACAGAGCCCCCGGCAGTCACACACAGAGCCCCGGGAGCCTGCACAGAGCCCCCGACAGGCATGCACAGACCCTGGCAACCTGCGCAGACCCCAGGCAGCCTTCATAGAGCCCCGGCAGCCCGCATAGAGCCCCCAGCAGCCCACACAGAGCCCCCGGCAGGCACGCACAGACCCCCGCAGCTGCACAGAGCCCCCGGCAGTCACGCACAGAGAGCCCGGCAGCCAGCACAGAGCCCCTGTCAGGCAAGCACAGACCCCCGGCAGCCGGCACAGGACCCCGGCAGCCCGCACAGCGCCCCGGCAGCCCACACAGAGCCCGCGGCAGCCCACACAGAGCCCCCAGCAGCCCACACAGAGCCCCCACAGAGTTCCCGGCAGTCACGCACAGACCCCCTGCAGGCCCGTATAGACCCCCGGCAGCCCGCACAGAGCCCCGGCAGGTCTGCACACAGCCAAGGTAGCCCGCACAGAGCCCCGGCAGCCCGCACAGAGCCCTGGCAGGCCCATACAAAAGCCCGGCAGCCCGCACAGAGCCCTGGAGCCCGCACAGAGCCCTGGCAGGCCCATACAGAACCCTGGCAGCCCGCACAGAGCCCCGGCAGCCCGCACAGAGCCCGGGCAGCCCGCACAGAGCCCCGGCAGGCACACATAGACCCCCGGCAGCCCGCACAGGCTCCCTGGCAGGCACGCACAGACCCCCGGCAGCCCGCAAAGAGCCCCAGCAGCTCGCACAGAGTCCCGGCAGCCCGCACAGAGCTCCCGCAGCCCGCACAGAGCCCTCGACAGTCACGCACAGAGCCTCAGCAGCCCGCACAGAGCCCAGGCAGCCCGCACATAGCCCTTGCAGCCCGCAAAGAGCCCTCGCAGCCCGCACCGAGCCCCCAGCAGTCACGCATAGAGCCCCGGCAGCCCGCACAGAGCCCTCAGCAGTCACGCACAGAGCTCCGGCAGCCCACACAGAGCCCCAGCAGTCATGCACAGAGCCCCGGCAGCCTGCACAGAGCCCCCGACAAGCATGCACAGACCCTGGCAGCCCGCGCAGAGCCCAGGCAGACCTCACAGAGCCCCAGCAGCCCGCATAGAGCCCCCAGTGGCCCACACAAAGCCCCCGGCAGGCACGCACAGACCTCCGCAGCTGCACAGAGCCCCCGGCAGTCACGCACAGAGACCCCGGCAGCCCACACAGAGCCCCCGGCAGCCAGCACAGGACCCCGGAAGCCCGCCCAGAGCCCCCGGCAGCCCACACAGAGCCCCCAGCAGGCACCCACAGACCCCCGGCAGCCCACACAGAACCCCAGCAACCCGCTCAGAGCCCCCACAGCCCGCACAGAGTTCCCGGCAGTCATGCACAGACCCCCTGCAGGCCCATATAGACCCCCAGCAGCCCGCACAGAGCCCCGGCAGGCCCGCACACAGCTCAGGTAGCCCACATAGAGCTCCGGCAGCCCGCACAGAGCCCCAGCAGGCCCATACAGAACCCCGGAAGCCCACACAGAGCCCTGGCAGCCCGCACAGAGCCCAGGCAGCCCGCACAGAGCCCCGGCAGGCACGCACAGACCCCCGGCAGCCAGCACAGAGCACCTGGCAGGCACGCACAGACCCCCGGAAGCCCGCAAAGAGCCCCAGCAGTTCGCACAGAGCCCCGGCAGCCCGCACAGAGCCCCCGCAGCCCGCACAGACCCCCAGCAGCCCGCACAGAGCCCCAGCAGCCCACACAGAGCCTCGGCATCCCGCACACAGCCCCCGACAGGCACGCACAGACCCCCGGCTGCCCACACAGAGCCCCGGCAGTCACGCACAGAGCCCCGGCATCCCGCACAGAGCCCCCGACAGGCACGCACAGACCCCCGGCTGCCCACACAGAGCCCCGGCAGCCTGCACAGAGCCCCCGACAGGCACGCACAGACCCCTGGCAGCCCGCACAGAGCCCCGGAGGCCCTCATAGAGCCCCCAGCAGCCCGCACAGGGTTCCCGGTAGGCACGCACAGACCCCCGGCAGCCCACACAGAGCCCCGGCAGCCCACACAGAGACCCCGCAGCCCGCACAGAGTCCCAGGCAGTCACGCACAGAGCCCCCGGCAGGCACGCACAGACCCCCGGCAGCCCGCACAGACCCACTGTAGCCCACACAGAGCCCCAGCAGCCCGCACAGAGCCCTCGGCAGGCATGCACAGACCTCCTGCAGCCCACACAGAGACCTGGCAGTCACGCACAGAGCCCCGGCAGCCGGCAAAGAGCCCCCAACAGGCACGCACAGACCCCTGGCAGCCCGCACAGAGCCCCGGCAGCACGTTCAGAGCCCCCGAAGCCCGTACAGACCCCCAGGACCCCGCACAGAGCCCCGATAGCCCGCACAGAGCCCCGGTAGCCTGCACAGAGCCCCGGCAGCCCGCATAGAGCACCGGCAGACTGCACAGAGCCCCGACAGGCACGTACAGACCCCCAGCAGCCCGCACAGAGCCCCGGCAGCCAGCACAGAGCCCCGGCAGCCAGCACAGAGCCCCAGCAGACTGCACAGGGCCCCGGCAGGCCCGTACAGACCCCCGGCAGCCCGCACAGAGCCCCGGAAAGCCCACACAGACCCCGCCCGCACACACAAAATCGCACAGTGTCCACCCATGCATCGCCCACACTCTTCCCCCCTCCGGAACAGGATGTAGAAGGACAGAAAGGGCTTATTTACATTCCGATATTTTTGTCCCATTGACTTGCATTTGTATCAGAAATTGCTATCGGCGATATCCGATATTTTTGGGATATCGACTGATCCAATCCGATACCAATACTTCTGGATATCGGAAGGTATCGCTCAACACTACTCAGAACTGAAGACCAAGACTCAGCACTGAAGCCCAAGACTCAGCACAACTATATTCACGGAAGCACAACACTGGTTGTCTCCTGGTGCTGCCATCTCTCTTGGTGCTGACTAGGGTTGAGCGACTTTTACTTTTTTATGGTCGAGTCGGGTTTTGCGAAACCCGACTATATCAAAAGTCGAGTCGAGTGAAATCGGCCGATTATCGGGAAAAGTCGGGGATCGACCGAAACAAGAAACCCAATGCAAGTCAATGGGGGAGCAGAGCATAGTCGGCAGTGAGTGGAGGCCAGGAAAACACCTACAGTGCCCATTTTAATAGCAAAAACATCCATTCTTGGTACTGAAGCTTGACAATCTTAATTTACCTTATAATAATAGTTAGGCATTGGACATTGGGGGTCATTTGGCTAAAGTTGTGGGAGGTATGGCTGGGTCAAATATTTAGTGGGCCCAGGAAATGTGGACCACGTCACGGCAGTGGAGCAGGGAGAGGTAAGTATTTCAACTTTGCAAGTGCTGTGATCCTGAGCAAGCAGGGGGGCCCACTCGTTTGCATTGGCACTGGCACAGGGCCCCTCAAAGTACGGCGATGTGTTTGCACGGCAGGGGCGCCTCTCACCGGCAGCGACACTTTTGCGAACTATGAGGGGCCCTGTGCCAGTGACGTCGCCAACGAGTATTCCCCCCCACCTGATGAAGGAACCTGCACTTTCATCTGCACCTTCCTCTTTGTCCCCGTGTAAGGTGGTATAGTATGCGGGAAGGAGAACCTGACATTCAGCAGGGTCAGAATCTGGCTGTGTAGCGTGCAGGGGGAATGTAGCGGTCTGGGTCAATGTACCAGCAGAGTCATCTAGCACTGGCTGGGCAATGGGCAGGATGAGGAGGAAACACAGATATAGTCCCAAATACAAAAGTAGGCTAAAAGCAGTTCAAAATTGGTAACAGGACTAAACAGGCGGCATTGCTTTGTTCAGTGGAGAACAGCAAGGAGCGGCAGACACCGTTAGTAGGCCCCAAACAAACTAGTAGGCCAAATGCAGTGTAATATTAACAACTACTTAACAAGAGCCTGAAAATGGAAGTTCAGGACAGGAAACCAGGAGAACAGCAAGGAGCAGCAGACACCATTAGTAGGCCCCCAACCCAACTAGTAGGCCAAATGCAGTGTTATATTAACAACTACTTAATGAGACCCTGAAGATCGAAGTTCAGGACAGGAAACCAGGAAAACACCTTGGAGCGGCAGACACTGTTAGTAGGCCCCAACCAAACTAGTAGCCCCACAGCAGATTTAAAATTACGATAGGCTGAAAACCTGACAATTGCAGGTCATTATTTTTAGAGGACAACTGTATTGAATGGCACAGACAGACACTGCTAGTAGGCCTTACACCTCAAAGTTGGCTCAATGCAGGTTTAAAAAAGCTTACATGGGTACACAGGCAGCATTGGTGTGGTCAGTGGAGGACCATTGGAAGGAGGGACCGCAGCTAGACTTAGTAGGCCTAAAATTAAAAAAAGTAGGCTCTATGCACTTTTAATTAGGTTCCAGGGGTACACAGGCAGCAGAGGACTATTGGAAGGAGGGACCGCAGACAGACTTAGTAAGCCTAACATAAAAAAAAGGTGGCTCAATGCAGTTTCAATTATCTTGCAGGGGTACACAGGCAGCATTGGTGTGGTCAGCGGAGGACTATTGGAAGGAGGGACCGCAGACAGACTTAGTAGGCCTAAAATAACAAAAGGAGGCTCAATGCAGTTTCAATTATCTTGCAGGGGTACACAGGCAGCATTGGGGTGGTCAGCGGAGGACAATTGGAAGGAGTGTCTGACACAGTTAGTACTCCAAAATAATACATAGATGTTAATGTCTCGCAAAAAAAAAAAACAAACAAAAAAAAGGGTGGCATACTTAGGTACAGGGGTGGTCTCCTCTGATGACTTTCAGACATTGTTATTTGGCGCAAAGTATTTACTGGTGTAAATGTAGGACAGGGCCACTGAATATTTTAAGTAGCATCATACATGTCAACAAATTGGTATTGTCAGTGCCAGGCATTGAAGGATTTCACCGCATAGACTAAACAGCGGTGGAGCAGTGACAGATAATTTTGCAAGTGCTAGAGCACAGTTTGAGCTGAGGTGGTGGGGGGCACTCTCTCGTGCCCGGCGGTACTGGCCCAAGGCCCCTCATGTTACAACGGTGTGTCTGACGTTGGGTGCGAGCCACCACCGCCTGAGACACTTCATTGTACCATGAGGGACCCGCTGCCAGTGCCATCGACCAAAAGTGGGCACACCCACCTCTCCAGACAAACGGCACTCTCACGGGTGCTTCCGCCAAGTGGCGAGACCACGGTCACGTGGGGGGAGTCAGCCCATTTAGGGAGGTGTAAACAAGTTGTATGCTGGACATACAGCAGCTGCAAATGGAGAAATTGGAACACTCAGTAAGACCAGTCCAAAAGCAAGACCTTTTTAAAGGAAAGCTAGGTGTCAGCCGGGAAAGGTGGGGCAAAACAATTAGAAATCCATGAGTGGTTCATTTTAATGAAGGTTAGATCATCAACATTTTGGGTAGCCAGACGAGTCCTTTTTTCGGTCAGTATTGAACCAGCAGCACTGAATACTCTTTCTGATAGCACACTAGCTGCTGGGCATGCGAGCTCCTGCAATGCATATTCGGACAATTCAGGCCAGGTGTCTATTTTGGATGCCCAATAATCAAATGGGAATGATGGGTGAGGGAGAACATCGATAGGGTAGGAAAAATAGTTAGTAACCATACTGGACAAATGTTGTCTCCTGTCACTTTGAATTGATGCTGCAGTACCTGTCCTGTCTGCGGTCATTGCGAAATCACTTCACAACCTGGTCAGAAAACCACTCTGTCCAACGCCACTTCTGATTTGTGCACCTCTAACACCTCTGCCCTGTTGCCCCCTGCAGCTCGTGTGAGAACCATCACCGGCGCTGTGTGCTGGGAATGCCTGAATCAAACGGTCAACAAGAGTTGCTTGTTTGGTTGCCAATATTTGTTCAAGGTTCTCATGTGGCATGATGTTTTGCAGTTTCCCCCTATAGCGTGGATCCAGGAGGCAGGCCAACCAGTAATCATCATCGGTCATCATTTTTATAATGTGGGGGTCCCTTTTTAGGATACGCAAGGCATAATCCGCCATGTGGGCCAATGTTCCAGTTGTCAATTCACTGCTTGTGCTGGGTTGAGGAGCACTTTCGGGCAAACCAATGTCACTTGCCTCCCTCAAAAACCCTGTATCTGGCCTTGCAACGCCACCAGATTCTATTGCCCCCTCAGAAGATTCCTCATCCAAAAAATACTCATCCCCATCATCCTCCTTGTCCTCCTCCTCTTCGCCCGCCACCTCATCCAGTAGACTTCCCTGACCAGACAATGGCTGACTGTCATCATGGCTTCCCTCGGCTGCAGATGCCTGCTCCTCTATGTGCGTCAAACTTTGCATCAGCAGACTCATTAGGGGGATGCTGATGCTTATTATGGCGTTGTCTGCACTAACCAGCCGTGTGCATTCCTCAAAACACTGAAGGACTTGTGTTGTGAATTCTGTGGCTGAGTTCACTTCTGTGGTCACAAGTGGTATTGCAGTCTCTGGGCTTCCTCCCTCAGGTGTTTTGGTGAGCTCGTTGGCTGCCTTGCTATTTAGCTCCACCTGAGTCTGTCTTCCTTGCTCCTTGTCAATGTTCCAGTGTTGGATCTGAGCTACTGCATCTTTCCTTGGGCCTGCTGCTCTGCTAGATAAGTGCTTCTAGTTTGTTTTCTGTTTTTTCTGTCCAGCTTGCTATTAACTTTTGCTGGAAGCTCTGAGAAGCAAAGGGGTGCACCGCCGTGCTGTTAGTTCGGCACGGTGGGTCTTTTTGCCCCTTTGCGTGGTTTTCGTTTTAGGGTTTTTTGTAGACTGCATAGTTCTCTTTGCTATCCTCGCTCTGTCTAGAATATCGGGCCTCACTTTGCTGAATCTATTTCATTCCTACGTTTGTCTTTTCATCTTGCTAACAGTCATTATATGTGGGGGGCTGCCTATTCCTTTGGGGTATTTCTCTGAGGTAAGTCAGGCTTGTATTTCTATCTTCAGGCTAGTCAGCTCCTCAGGCAGTGCCGAGTTGCATAGGTAGTGATAGGCGCAATCCACTGCTGCTTATAGTTGTGTGAGGATAGATCAGGTACTGCAGTCTACAGAGATTCCACGTCTCAGAGCTCGTCCTATTGTTTTTGGTTATTGCCAGATCTCTGTATGTGCGCTGATTACTGCACGCTGTGTTGCCTGATTGCCAGCCATAACAGTACAAGGAGCCTCACCAATGATTCCCAATAGAGGGAAAAAAGAAATCCTGACATCATTTTTTTTTCTTAGCTCTGTCTTCAGTCTTTTTTTTCCCCTAGACATTAGAGTGCTTCAGGACACAGCTGTGGACATGGATATTCAGGCTCTGTGCTCCTCAATGGATAATCTCGTTGTAAATGTACAAAAGATTCAAGATACTATTGATCAGAAATCGATGCTAGAACCAAGAATTCCGATTCCTGATTTGTTTTTTGGTGACAGAACTAAGTTCCTGAGCTTCAGAAATAATTGTAAGCTATTTTTGGCCTTGAAACCTCATTCTTCTGGTAATCCTATTCAACAGGTTTTGATTATTATTTCTTTTTTGCGCGGCGACCCACAGGACTGGGCGTTTTCTCTTGCACCAGGAGATTCTGCATTGAGTAATGTTGATGCATTTTTCCAGGCGCTGGGATTGCTTTACGATGAGCCTAATTCAGTGGATCAGGCTGAGAAAAATCTGCTGGCTTTATGCCAGGGTCAGGATGATGTAGAAGTATATTGTCAGAAATTTAGGAAGTGGTCAGTACTCACTCTGTGGAATGAATCTGCACTAGCGGCTTTGTTCAGAAAGGGTCTCTCTGAAGCTCTTAAGGATGTAATGGTGGGATTTCCTATGCCTGCTGGTTTGAATGAGTCTATGTCCTTGGCCATTCAGATCGGTCGTCGCTTGCGCGAGCGTAAATCTGTGCACCATCTGGCGGTATTGTCTGAGAGTAAACCTGAGCCTATGCAGTGCGACAGGACTATGACTAAAGTAGAACGGCAAGAACACAGACGTCTGAACAGACTGTGTTTCTATTGTGGTGATTCTACTCATGCTATTTCTAATTGTCCTAAACGCACTAGGCGGTTCGATAGCTCTGCCGTTATTGGTACTGTACAGTCCAAATTCCTTTTGTCCATTACCTTAATGTGCTCTTTGTCATCGTATTCTGTCATGGCGTTTGTGGATTCAGGCGCTGCCCTGAATCTGATGGATTTGGATTATGCTAAACGTTGTGGATTTTTCTTGGAGCCTTTGCGGTGTCCTATTCCGTTGAGAGGAATTGATGCTACACCTTTGGCCAAGAATAAGCCTCAGTACTGGGCCCAGCTGACCATGTGCATGGCTCCTGCACATCAGGAAGTTATTCGCTTTCTGGTACTGCATAATTTGCATGATGTGGTCGTGTTGGGGTTGCCATGGCTACAAACCCATAATCCAGTATTGGATTGGAACTCTATGTCGGTAACCAGCTGGGGTTGTCAGGGAGTACATGGTGATGTTCCATTTTTGTCTATTTCGTCATCCATTCCTTCTGACATCCCAGAGTTCTTGTCGGACTTTCAGGATGTATTTGAAGAGTCCAAGTCTGATGCCCTACCTCCGCATAGGAATTGTGATTGTGCTATCGATTTGATTCCTGGTAGTAAATTCCTTAAGGGTCGTTTATTTAATTTGTCCGTACCTGAACACACCGCTATGCGCAGTTATGTGAAGGAGTCCCTGGAGAAGGGACATATTCGCCCATCGTCGTCACCATTGGGAGCAGGGTTCTTTTTTGTAGCCAAGAAGGATGGTTCGCTAAGACCGTGTATTGATTACCGCCTTCTTAATAAGATCACTGTTAAGTTTCAGTATCCCTTGCCATTGATTTCTGACTTGTTTGCTCGGATTAAGGGGGCTAGTTGGTTTACTAAGATTGATCTTCGTGGTGCGTATAATCTGGTGAGAATCAGGCAGGGAGATGAATGGAAAACGGCATTTAATACGCCCGTGGGTCATTTTGAGTATCTGGTGATGCCGTTCGGACTTGCCAATGCTCCATCTGTTTTTCAGTCTTTTATGCATGACATTTTCCGTGAGTATCTGGATAAATTCTTGATTGTTTACTTGGATGACATTTTGATCTTCTCAGATGATTGGGAGTCTCATGTGAAGCAAGTCAGAATGGTTTTCCAGGTACTGCGTGCTAATTCCTTGTTCGTGAAGGGATCAAAGTGTCTCTTCGGTGTGCAGAGAGTTTCATTTTTGGGGTTCATCTTTTCCCCTTCTACTATCGAGATGGATCCGGTTAAGGTTCAGGCCATCCAGGATTGGACTCAGCCGACATCTCTAAAAAGTCTGCAGAAATTCCTGGGCTTTGCTAATTTTTATCGTCGCTTCATCTGTAATTTTTCTAGCATTGCCAGACCATTGACCGATTTGACCAAGAAGGGTGCTGATTTGGTTAATTGGTCTTCTGCTGCCGTGGAAGCTTTTCAGGAGTTGAAGCGTCGTTTTTGCTGTGCCCCTGTGTTGTGTCAACCTGATGTTTCTCTTCCGTTCCAGGTCGAGGTTGATGCTTCTGAGATTGGTGCAGGGGCGGTTTTGTCACAGAGAGGTTCTGGTTGCTCAGTGTTCAAACCATGTGCTTTCTTTTCCAGGAAATTTTCTGCTGCTGAGCGTAATTATGATGTGGGCAACCGAGAGTTGCTGGCCATGAAGTGGGCATTCGAGGAGTGGCGTCATTGGCTTGAGGGTGCTAAGCATCGCGTGGTGGTTTTGACTGATCATAAGAACCTTACTTATCTTGAGTCTGCCAAGCGCTTGAATCCTAGACAGGCCCGTTGGTCGTTATTTTTTGCTCGTTTTGATTTTGTGATTTCATACCTTCCGGGCTCTAAAAATGTGAAGGCGGATGCTCTGTCTAGGAGTTTTGTGCCCGACTCTCCGGGGTTATCTGAGCCGGCGAGTATCCTCAAGGAAGGAGTCATTGTGTCTGCCATCTCCCCTGATTTGCGGAGAGTGTTGCAGAAATTTCAGGCTAATAAACCTGATCGTTGTCCGGCCGAGAAACTGTTCGTCCCTGATAGGTGGACTAGTAAAGTTATCTCTGAACTTCATTGTTCGGTGCTGGCCGGTCATCCAGGAATCTTTGGTACCAGGGAGTTGGTTGCTAGATCCTTCTGGTGGCCATCTCTGTCACGGGATGTGCGTGCTTTTGTGCAGTCCTGTGGAATTTGTGCTAGGGCTAAGCCCTGCTGTTCACGTGCCAGTGGGTTACTTTTGCCCTTGCCGGTCCCGAAGAGGCCTTGGACACATATTTCGACGGATTTCATTTCTGACCTTCCCGTTTCTCAAAAAATGTCGGTCATTTGGGTGGTCTGTGATCGCTTTTCTAAAATGGTCCATCTGGTGCCCTTGGTTAAATTGCCTTCCTCCTCTGATTTGGTGCCTTTGTTCTTCCAGCATGTGGTTCGTTTACATGGCATTCCTGAGAATATTGTTTCTGACAGAGGTTCCCAGTTTGTCTCGAGGTTCTGGCGAGCCTTTTGTGGTAGGATGGGCATTGACCTATCTTTCTCCTCGGCCTTCCATCCTCAGACTAATGGCCAGACCGAACGAACCAATCAGACCTTGGAAACATATCTGAGATGTTTTGTTTCCGCTGACCAGGATGATTGGGTGTCATTTTTGCCGTTGGCTGAGTTCGCCCTTAATAATCGGGCTAGCTCGGCTACCTTGGTCTCTCCATTTTTCTGCAATTCTGGGTTCCATCCTCGTTTCTCTTCAGGACAGGTTGAGTCTTCGGACTGTCCTGGTGTGGATTCTGTGGTGGACAGGTTGCAGCAGATCTGGACTCAGGTAGTGGACAATTTGACCTTGTCCCAGGAGAAGGCTCAGCTTTTCGCTAATCACAGACGCCGTGTGGGACCCCGACTTCGTGTTGGGGATCTGGTTTGGTTATCTTCTCGTCATATTCCTATGAAGGTTTCCTCTCCTAAATTTAAACCTCGTTTTATTGGTCCGTATAGGATTTCTGAGATTCTCAATCCGGTGTCTTTTCGTCTGATCCTCCCAGACTCCTTTTCCATACATAATGTATTCCATAGGTCGTTGTTGAGGAGATACGTGGCACCTATGGTTCCATCTGTGGAGCCTCCTGCCCCTGTTTTGGTGGAGGGGGAATTGGAGTATATTGTGGAGAAGATTTTGGATTCTCGTGTCTCTAGACGGAAACTCCAGTATCTGGTCAAATGGAAGGGTTATGCTCAGGAAGATAATTCCTGGGTTTTTGCCTCTGATGTCCATGCCCCAGATCTTGTTCGTGCCTTTCATGTGGCTCATCCTGGTCGGCCTGGGGGTTCTGGTGAGGGTTCGGTGACCCCTCCTCAAGGGGGGGGTACTGTTGTGAATTCTGTGGCTGAGTTCACTTCTGTGGTCACAAGTGGTATTGCAGTCTCTGGGCTTCCTCCCTCAGGTGTTTTGGTGAGCTCGTTGGCTGCCTTGCTATTTAGCTCCACCTGAGTCTGTCTTCCTTGCTCCTTGTCAATGTTCCAGTGTTGGATCTGAGCTACTGCATCTTTCCTTGGGCCTGCTGCTCTGCTAGATAAGTGCTTCTAGTTTGTTTTCTGTTTTTTCTGTCCAGCTTGCTATTAACTTTTGCTGGAAGCTCTGAGAAGCAAAGGGGTGCACCGCCGTGCTGTTAGTTCGGCACGGTGGGTCTTTTTGCCCCTTTGCGTGGTTTTCGTTTTAGGGTTTTTTGTAGACTGCATAGTTCTCTTTGCTATCCTCGCTCTGTCTAGAATATCGGGCCTCACTTTGCTGAATCTATTTCATTCCTACGTTTGTCTTTTCATCTTGCTAACAGTCATTATATGTGGGGGGCTGCCTATTCCTTTGGGGTATTTCTCTGAGGTAAGTCAGGTTTGTATTTCTATCTTCAGGCTAGTCAGCTCCTCAGGCAGTGCCGAGTTGCATAGGTAGTGATAGGCGCAATCCACTGCTGCTTATAGTTGTGTGAGGATAGATCAGGTACTGCAGTCTACAGAGATTCCACGTCTCAGAGCTCGTCCTATTGTTTTTGGTTATTGCCAGATCTCTGTATGTGCGCTGATTACTGCACGCTGTGTTGCCTGATTGCCAGCCATAACAGACTTGACAGAGGTCTTGTAGCTTCGACCACTGCACACCTGACAACTCCATGTCTGCCATCCAACTGCCTGTCCGTGTATATGTATCCTCCCACAAATACATAACAGCATGCCTCTGTTCGCACAGTCTCTGAAGCATGTGCAGTGTGGAGTTCCACCTTGTTGCAACGTCGATGATTAGGCGATGCTGGGGAAGGTTCAAAGATCGCTGATGGTTCTGCATACGGCTGGAGTGTACGGGCGAATGGCAGATATGCGAGCAAAGTCTGCACACCTTCAGGAGCAGGTTGGGTAGCCCCGGATAACTTTTCAGGAAGCACTGCACCACCAGGTTTAAGGTGTGAGCCAGGCAAGGAATGTGTTTCAGTTGTGAAAGGGTTATGGCAGCCATAAAATTCCTTCCGTTATCACTCACTACCTTGCCTGCCTCAAGATGTACACTGACCAGCCATGACTGAGTTTCTTGCTGCAAGAACTCGGACAGAACTTCTGCGGTGTGTCTGTTGTCGCCCAAACACTTCATTGCCAAAACAGCCTGCTGACGCTTGCCATTAGCTGTTCCATATTGGGACACCTCGTGTGCAACAGTGGCAGCTGCGGATGGAGTGGTCATGCGACTGCGGTCTGTGGACGAGCTGTCGCTTCTGCTGGAGGACGAGGAGGAGGAGGAGGAGAGGTGGCGAACGCCTACAGTTAACTGTTTCCTAGACCATGGGCTAGGCAGAACTGTCCCAATATTGCTGTCCCCTGTGGACCCTGCATCCACCACATTAACCCAGTGTGTCGTGATGGATACGTAACGCCCCTGGCCATGCCTACTGGTCCATGCATCTGTTGTCAGGTGCACCTTTCTACTCACAGATTGCCTGAGTGCATGGACAATGCGGTCTTTTACATGCTGGTGGAGGGCTGGGATGGCTTTTCTTGAAAAGAAGTGTCGACTGGGTAGCTCGTAGCGTGGTACAGCGTAGTCCATCAGGGCTTTGAAAGCTTCACTGTCAACTAACCGGTAGGGCATCATCTCTAACGAGATTAGTCTAGCAATGTGGGCGTTCAAACCCTGTGTACGCGGATGAGAGGATGAGTACTTCCTTTTCCTAATGAGAGTCTCTTGTAGGGTGAGCTGGACTGGAGAGCTGCATATGGTGGTACTAGTGGGGGTGGTGGTGGACATGGCAGATTGAGAGAGGGTTGGTGATGGTATTCTTGATGTTGGCCTACCTACAGTGTTTCCTACCAAGAACCTTGTGATTCCCTGACTGCTTTGGCCTTGCGACGAAACCTCCACATTTGCTGCAGGTGGTGTGGTAATTGTTGGGCTTACTGTGAGGGAAGGGATGTAGCGTTGCTGACTAGCTTTATTGTGAGGGGGTGCAACAACGTTAAGGGACGTTTGGTAGTTAGTCCAGGCTTGCAAGTGCATGGTGTTTAAATGTCTACGCATGCAACTTGCATTTACTGAAGGTCCTTGAGCATTTCTTACAGATGTCTTTGCACTGATCATTTGGATGTTGGTTAAAAAAATGCCAGACTCTTCCTACTATCGGATACCTTTTCAGGCATTGCACACTGAGCTACTTTACCTGGATGGCCACGCTTTCCTACAACTGGTTGGTTTTGCCACACGTTTTTGGCCAGATACGGGCCTGCCAGATGGAACCTGTTGTGATGTTGATGCTTGCTGCGGCTCCTTCTCCTCCGCTTCAGAGCTACTGCCGGCTGCACCCTGTTCCCCCAATGGCTGCCAATCGGGGTCAACAACTGAGTCATCTATGACCTCCTCTTCTATGTCCTGTGCACCTTCCTCTGTGTCACCGTGTAAGCCGGTGCTATAGCGTTTGTGATGGGGCTCCATAGTCTCATCTGGGTCAGATTCTGGATCAGTACACTGTGAGGGCAATGTTGTGATCTGAGTCAAAGGAACAGCATAATAATCTGGCTGTGGCTGTGCATCTGTGCACTCCATGTCCGATTCATCTTCTAATGGGCATGGCCTGTTAACAATTTCCCTTTCTAACCCAGGAACGGTATGTATAAAGAGCTCCATGGAGTAACCCGTTGGGACGCCTGACGCATCCGTCTCTGTTGTTCTGGGTGAAGAACGCAAGGAAGCGACTTGTCCCTGACCGGGAACATCCACTGACGACGCGCTGCTTTTTAATTTTGCATTTTCCGAAGAGGAGGCAAAAGAGCTAGAGGCAGAGTCAGCAAGGAAAGCCAAAACTTGTTCCTGCTGCTCCGGCTTTAAAAGTGGTTTTCCTACTCCCAGAAAAGGGAGCGTTCGAGGCCTTGTGTAGCCAGACGATGACGGTGGCTGAACAACTCGAGACTTAGGTGCTATATTGCTTTTCCCACGACCACCTGATGCTTCACCACCACTACGATCATTACAAGCTGGCAATGACCGCCCACGGCCACGACCTCTTCCACCAGACTTCCTCATTCTTGGAAATATGTAACCAAACTAACAAACGGTATTTGGTACTGTAAAACCAGTTACAAGATGGACGCAAAATTGTTGTGAATTTAAATCTCCCTTTATAGGTGTGTGAGAGTGCAGGGAAAATCAGGCCCACTCTATTACAGTACACAGTTTCAGTGGCACACAGTGGCTGACAGATATGCCACTAACAGGACTGACGCAGATGCACAGATTTGCCAATATTAATCTCCCCTTCTTTTTTTGGATGGGAGACTAGTGAATCAATCCGGCCCACAGTATTACAGTAGTGTTTCAGTGGCACAAAATGACAGACCAATACCAAAGACTGGACAGGCACAGATGCACACATTTGCCAATATTAATCTCCCCTTCTTTTTTTTTGGATGGAAGACTAGTGAATAAATCTCACCCACTGTTTTACAGTGTTGTTTCTGTGGCACAAAATGACTGACAGATACAACAGACTGGACTGGCACAGATGCACTGATTGGCAATATAAATCTCCCTTTTTAGGTGTGGGACAGAGCAGAAAAATACAGGCCCACTGTTGCACACTACACAGTTTAAGGGGCAGAAAGTGGCTTGAAGATATATATATATATATATATATATATATATATATATATATATATATATATATAAAGGGACTGTACTACAATTACTATCTCCCTACAGTAATCTCAGGAAAGTATGGCAGGCAGCAATAAAAAGGACTGCTGCACACAAAAGTGTGGACAAACAAAAAAGATAGCTGTGCAGAAAGGAAGGAACAACAGGATTTGTGCTTTGAAAAAAGCAGTTGGTTTGCACAGCGGCGAACAAACAGCAATGCAGCTATCAGGGAGCCTTATAAGGCAGCCTAATAAGCTACAGAGCTGATGCACTGAAATCTAGCCTCCACTGTCCCTGCAAGGAAAAGGTGGTGTTGGACAGTGGAAATCGCTACAGCACAAGCGGTTTGGGCGTTTATATTCCCTGCCTAATGCTATCCCAGCTTCTGACGAAGCGGCAGCAACCTCTCCCTATGCTCAGATCAGCAGCAGTAAGATGGCGGTCGGCGTGCATGCCCCTTTATAGCCCCTGTGACGCCGCAGAAAGCAAGCCAATCACTGCAATGCCCTTATCTAAGATGGTGGGGATCGACAACTATGTCATCACGCTGCCCACACTCTGCGTCCTCCTTCATTGGCTGAGAAATGCCGCTGAACGCGTCATATGAAACGCGACTTTGGCGCGAAGGTCGCGTACTGTATGGCCGACCCCACACAGGGATCGGATCGGGTTTCATGACTTTGCCAAAAGTCGTCGACTTATGAAAATGACCGATCCGTTTCGCTCAATCCTAGTGCTGACATCTCTCCTGGTTCTGCTGACCTGGTGAGGACAACACTGGCTATGTAAGTATACAACTTTTGAAAATGCCTGTCTCTCTTAATTTTTCTTTCTGCTCTTTTAGACTGTTTGTCTCCTGGTGCTGCCACCTGTCTCTTGTGCTGTCATCCCTACTGGTGCCACTGGCCTGGTGAGGACAACACTGGCTTTGTAAGTACTAAGCACCCTTTGAGGGAACCTGCAGCGCACACAGACCCTGAGAAAATTCTGACATAAGTAAGCAGCTATTTAAAAACGCAAACGCTGGGGCAGGAAACACTTTCATCATGACAAACTGATGCAAGACGAACAATTATTGTTAAATTTGGAACACTCATGTTATTATTTATCACCTCAATCTCTCACCGAAGACCAGATTAAATTTCTATCATTTGGCTTGAACTTTGTTTCTTCCAAGGATTTTAATGTGTTCACCACTATCCTGGACATATATCATTTTGTATGTAATTTAACCATCAAAAATATTTTTGGTTTGAGGATAATGAATGTTTGTGCAAAAAGAAATAGCTCATTTATGTTCTTGAAGGAACTTGACAACATGACCACTCCACAGGGCATTAATGAAGGTACTCAATTGTAATAGAAAAAAAAATGTTTACCTCATCCAATCGCGAGCTGAAAAGGGATTGAAAATCCTTCATGCCTCTAAGCCTCTAAGCAGCATGTGTCATCTAGACCTAATTTGACACCCAACCTCAAAAATGCATTATCTGAACTGAGAAAAATATAGTCATAAATTAAATTTATAGGATCAAGGAACTAAAAGTTGGAATATACATTCACCCCTTTTAAGTTGAAGCCCATAAATATTCCTGGTGCAAGCAATTCCCTTTATAAGTCACACGCTTAGTGAAAGGACATCCACCTGTGTGTAAATTAATTGTCACATGGTTTATCAGTATATACACACCTTTTCTGAATGGCCGCAGATGCTGCAACACCATTAAGCAAAAGGCACAGCTAACCAAGCAACATCATGTTAGGGCTAGCGGAACGCACCAAATAATAAGATAAGTAGAATAAGGTGCGTTCGCAGCCCAGGGTCCACCGTGCAGAGATGGAACCTGCTGCCAAGTAATGACGGACTATATGGTGGTACAATGTGAATACACACACGGGTTAACTTCACCCTGTGTGAAGGAAGCGAACCCTGTTAAGTCACAGGGCCGCGGTACCGCACACAAGAGCACAAGCAAGGAGTCTCCGAGCTCAGTCCTAAGACTTGGGATCTGAGTCTGTGTAGATTACTTGCGGCCAACACCACAACTGGGGCGTCAGCGTAACCTAAATAATAACTAAAGAATGCATGAGAGTGCGTGCGGTGCCGCACTGGCGGACGCCACTAACCATCCAGGCTTGGGTCAGGAAAGCGCTGTGAAAGCACACGGCGCCGCACTGGCGGATACAGCAACTAGACGCTGTATTGGTGTGTAACGTGCTGTTGGGTAAGTCGGGCGCTAGACAGCAATCATCCACCTTCCGCGAACAGTCATCCAATAGGGAGGGGTTTTTTTTGAAGAACGACTTTCACTCACAACACACACACGTTTACAAATGTACACTAGCGCATGGCCGTGCGGTCATGCGAAGCTTATATAACTGCAGCACGTTCAGGACCTTCCAATAAAGGACCAATGGGAAGGTGCCACAAAAGTTTAGCACCTTCAAGACCTTCCTGGAGGACCAATGGGAACCGCTGCAGCATCGGAGCATGTGACCCTCGATCTCCAACGGGAGATCTCACCCTGGGCATGCTCAGAAGGGAAAAAGCAGGACTTAGTCCCAAAAGCGTCTGCTCGCCGCTGCCCAGCACTGGCTTCAATGGCAGAAGCTGGAGAAGCAGCAGTAACCCTATGCACAGACTGAGCAAGACACTGGGACCAACGTCTCCGCTGAGCAGACTCCACTGCGGCTGGAGAAGAATGGGAGACTGCAGCAGAGATGGTTCGAGATTCCCCCTGTGCAGAGGCGGGAACTCAACACCTAACACACCATGAAGATGAAGGAGATCTATAAAGTCAAGGACAAAGTTGTTGAGAAGTACAAGATGGATTAAAAAAAAATCGCAATTTCGGATGATCCCCCAAGCACCATCAAATCCATTATCATTAAATGGAAAGAACATGGTACCACAAAAAACTTCTAAGAGAGGACTGCCCACCAAACCTCTCAGCTCAGGCAAGGAGGGCATTAGTCAGAGAGACAGCACAGAGATCAAAGGTAACCCTAAAGAAGCTGCAGGATTCCCCAAAAAAGACTTGAGTATCTGTTGCCTATAAGAGCACAATAAGTTGTACACTCCATAGAGGTGGCCTTTACGGAACAGTGGGCAGAAAAAACCTTTACTTATACACAAAAATTGTAAGGCTCATTTTGAGTTTACCAAAATTCATGTGGGAAACTGCCCAAATATTTGGAGGAAGGTGCTGTGGTCAGATGAAACTAAAATTGAGACAAGGTAAACGCTTTTCCAGGTGTCAAATCAACACAGTTAATCACCCAAGAACACCATACCCTCAGTGAAACAAGCTGGTGGAACCATCCTGCTTTTGGGATGTTTTTTGGCAGCAGGGACAGGGAAAAGGGTATAAGTTGAGGATCTGTCAGTGATTTGAAACTTAGATAGAAATTTACCTTTCAACAAGGCAATAACCCAAAGCATACTGCTGATGCAACGCACAAGTGGTGTAAGGAAAAACATGTAAATGTTTCATAGTGGCCTAGTCAAATCTCAGACCTTAATCCAATTGAAAATCTGTGGTAAGACTTGAAGATTGTTGTTCATCAGACGAAACCATCTAACTTGCAGGAGCTGGAGCAGTTTTACCTTGAGGAATAGGTAGAAATCCTAGAGGCAAGATGTAGAAAGCTAATAGAAACGTATCCAAAGCAGCTTGCAGCTGTAATTGCCACAAAAGGAGGCTGTACAAAGTACTGATTTTAGGGGACTAGTTATGCACATTGAAGTTTTCAGTTGTTTTGTCTTATTTATTGTTTTCATCACAATAAAACAAAAACCAAATGTTCACAGTTGTAGGCATTTTCTTTCCATGAACTTATGCAAATCCTATAAAAACAGTAAAATTCCAGGTTGCTAGGTAGAAAAACACAAAAAATGCCAAGGGGGTTAATACTTTCCCAAGCGACTGTATATACATCACAGAATCCATTCTTTGAAAATATCCCTTGGTATGGCAGATTTATTGAAGATCTCCTATTTATCTGGTGCGGTGAAGTTTCAGATATTTCCCACTCCATTTAATAAACAAAACACTGCTCAAAAAAAATAAAGGAAACACAAACAATACAATATAACTCCAAGTCAATCACACTCCTGTAAAATCAACCTGTCCATTTATGAAGCAACACTGACTGTAAATCAATTTCTCCTGCTGTTGTGCAAATGGATCAGACAAATCTTACAATGTGATTGTCTGTTTTTTATTTTTTAGATTCTGTCTCTCACAGTTGAAGTGTACCTATGATAAAAATTACAGACCTCTCCATTCTTTGTAGGTGGGAAACCTTGCAAAATCGTCAGTGTATCAAATACAAATTTTTCCTACTGCATGTACAATGCTTAAAAAAAAAAAAAGAAAAAGGGAACACAAACAACACAGTGTAATTCCAAGTTATAGAAACATGGCTAAAGGTCAGGGATAATACAAAAAACATGATTCTAATTCTGTTCTGAAAAGAGAACAAATTGGAGAGCTTACATCCCTATTATTTCAACAAGTGTGAAAATAACAAAAAGTATCTTAAGAGACACATAGGATATAAATAATCCTTTGCAAGCGGACTAAAAAATGCACCAAATAAATAAAAGTGAATAGGTGCAACTTTTATCTAGCAAGAAAATCTTATCAACCACAATGAGAGTGAATCACTAGAATATATACCACCCCATATTTGCACCTTAGGGTATAATAACACCAGCTGAGATCACAACCAGCATAAGGCCGGCGTCACACTCGGCGTAAGAAAATACGGTCTGTATATTAAGGCCGTAATACACTGAAAAGTCCCCAAAATAGTGGTCCGTAGCTCCTCCGTAGGCAGGGTGTGTCAGCGTATTATGCGCATGGCATCCTCCGTATGTAATCCGTATGGCATCCGTACTGCGTGTTTTTCTCGCAGGCTTGCAAAACCGACATACGGCTATACAAGGGATCCATGTGTTAAAAAAAAGATAAAAACATATATACTGTATACATACATATATATATATATATATATATATATGTCAGTAGACACATATATGTACCGTATATACTCGAGTATAAGCCGAGATTTTCAGCCCAAATTTTTGGGCTGAAAGTGCCCCTCTCGGCTTATACTCGAGTCAATGTGGATGGCAGGGTCGGCGGGTGAGGGGGTGAGGGCGCTGAGGTATACTTACCTAGTCCCAGCGATCCTCGCGCTGTCCCTGCCGTCCCACGGGCTTCTGTGCTGCAGCTTCTTCCCCTCTTCAGCGGTCACGTGGGACCGCTCATTAGAGATATGAATAAGCGGCTCCACCTCCCATAGGGGCGGAGCCGCCTATTCATTCCTCTAATCAGCGGTGCCGGTGACCGCTGACAGGAAGAGCTGCGGCACCAAAGACCAGGCAGAGGGACAGCGCGAGGATCGCCAGGACTAGGTAAGTATGTCATATTCACCTGTCCTCGTTCCAGCCGCCGAGCGTCGCTCCATCTTCCCGGCCGGCGCCTCCATCTTCCCGGCGTCTGCACTCTGACTGTTCAGGCAGAGGGCGCGATGACGCATACAGTGTGCGTGGCGCCCTCTGCCTGATCAGTCAGAGCGGAGATGCCGGGAAGATGGAGGCGCCGGAACGAGACGCCGGGAGCTGCAATCAAGGGAGGTGAGTATGTGTTTTTTTTTTTATTGCAGCAGCGGCGGCAGAGATTTCTATGGGGCACAATGAACGGTGCAGAGCACCGTATATGGCACAGCAATGGGGCACAATGAACGGTGCAAAGCACCGTATATGGCACAGCAATGGGGCACAATGAACGGTGCAGAGCACCGTATATGGGCACACATATGGGGCACAATGAACGGTGCAGAGCACCGTATATGGCACAGCAATGGGGCACAATGAACGGAGCAGAGCACCGTATATGGGCACAGATATGGGGCACAATGAACGGTGCAGAGCACCGTATATGGCACAGCAATGGGGCACAATGAACGGTGCAGAGCACCGTATATGGGCACAGATATGGGGCACAATGAACGGTGCAGAGCACCGTATATGGCACAGCAATGGGGCACAATGAACGGTGCAGATCACCGTATATGGCACAGCAATGGGGCACAATGAACGGTGCAGAGCACCGTATATGGGCACAGATATGGGGCACAATGAACGGTGCAGAGCACCGTATATGGCACAGCAATGGGGCACAATGAACGGTGCAGAGCACCGTATATGGCACAGCAATTGGGCACAATGAACGGTGCAGAGCACCGTATATGGCACAGCAATGGGGCACAATGAACGGTGCAGAGCACTGTATATGGCACAGCAATGGGGCACAATGAACGGTGCAGAGCACCGTATATGGCACAGCAATGGGGCACAATGAACGGTGCAGAGCACCGTATATGGCACAGCAATGGGGCACAATGAACGGTGTAGAGCACTGTATATGGCACAGCAATGGGGCACAATGAACGGTGCAGAGCACTGTATATGGCACAGCTATGGGGCACAATGAACGGTGCAGAGCACTATATGGGGCACAGCTATGGGGAATTAATGAACGGTGCAGAGCACTATATGGCACAGCTATGGGGAAATAATGATCTATTTTTATTTTTGAAATTCACCGGTAAATGCTGCATTTCCACCCTAGGCTTATACTCGAGTCAATAAGTTTTCCCAGTTTTTTGTGGCAAAATTAGGGGGGTCGGCTTATACTCGGGTCGGCTTATACTCGAGTATATACGGTATATATATTAATATTTCATACAGCGCGAGATAGCTTTAAAGCCAGTAATTCAATTGCCGGCTTTTGCTATCTGCTTCCTAAACCCGACATGATATGAGACATGATTTACATACAGTAAACCATCTCATATCACCTTTTTTTGCATATTCCACAATACTACTGTTAGTAGTGTGTATATGCAAAATTTGGCCGTTCTAGCTATTAAATTAAAGGGTTAAATGGCGGAAAAAATTGGCGTGGGCTCCCGCGCAATTTTCCCCACCAGAGTAGTAAAGCCAGTGACTGAGGGCAGATATTAATAGCCTGGAGAGGGTCCACGGTTATTGGCCCCCCCCTGGCTAAAAACATCTGCCCCCAGCCACCCCAGAAAAGGCACATTTGGAAGATGCGCCTATTCTGGCACTTGACCACTCTCTTCCCACTCCCGTGTAGCGGTGGGACATGGGGTAATGAAGGGTTAATGCCACCTTGCTATTGTAAGGTGACATTAAGCCAAATTAATAATGGAGAGGCGTCAATTATGACACCTATCCATTATTAATCCAATAGTAGTAAAGGTTTAAAAAAAACACAAACACATTATTTAAAAGTATTTTAATGAAATAAAAACAAAGGTTGTTGTAATATTTTATTCTACGCTCAATCCATCTGAAGACCCTCGCTCTGTAACAAAGAAAAAATAATAAACCAACAATATACATACCTTCCGAAGATCTGTAACGTCCCATGATGTAAATCCATCTGAAGGGGTTAAAATATTTTACAGCCAGGAGCTCTGCTAATGCAGCGGTGCTCGTGGCTGCAAAACCCCGGGGAATGAAGGTAAAGTAGGTCAATGACCTTTATTTACCTTCATTCGCGGTGAGGCGCCCTCTGCTGGTTGTCCTCATATGAGCTCGAGCCTGGGAGCTTTCTAGGAAAGTTCCCACGCTCGAGGAACAACCAGCAGAGGGCACATCACATCACATTTGGGAATTCCCTAACAAAAAGGCATTCCTCACATGTATTCAGCCGGTCTATCAGCCGTAAATCATGCAGCTGCGGCAAGGAAAACTAAATCTCTGTGCACTAACAAATACTCGGAGACCACCAGAACGTGCTCAGGAAAAACCGAGCAACAAGTATACTCGCTCATCACTAGAAATTACCTATTTTTGCCTTTTAGGAAAAATAAGGCATAGTTATAAAAGTATCTATGTTTTATCCTACTGATGGTGCCCCAAAGAGTTAGTAATACTGTCAGTCTCATGACGCTGTGTTGGCCGAGCAAGAGTAGTCAATATTTATTCATCTGCCACTCAACTGTGAAAATATAATCCTCAGCACTGGCCAGCTCTCTTCTATCGCAATATAAACTTGGATAATATGTACGCACAGAGACAAAGCCAGAAAAATGTTAATTTTACTGGTCCAATTAACTATGGTGGAAAAATTGGAAATAGGCTTGTTTATGTGGGTTGCACTGTGGCAATGAAGAGTGTTGGGATTCCAAAATGTTTTTTTATTAACACCAACACGTTTCTAAGCCAGCCTGCCTAAAAATGCCAACTTCCAATCTTGCCATTACACTTCTGGAAGAACGTTTTCCTCCAGCCACGGGCATCAGGGGCCTTTCATGCCTTCATAGGTGTTTGCACACAACACCTTTAGGTGAGTGCTAACATTGATTATACCTTAACATACCTATCTCTTACCAGATAGTATCCCGCTATTTTGTATGCACTTCTGTCCTTCTCCAGAGCTACTCAAGTAGCTACTGTGACAGATTGACGGAGCTTGCTCGTCCATCTGTCTTTTGGCATTGTGGCCACATGAAGCAGCAAAATTCCATTCTTTTGTCCATGCCAACTTGATTTATATTATCTATAAAGTGCCAGCATCACCGGACAGGTAGTATTAGTTGCATTATAGGACACCATCCTTATGATAGAACACAAAGACCTTTAAAGTCATACATTATTATTATCAGGAGTAAACTGAGAAAAGGATAAAAATACAGTTTTCTTCATAAACATATGGAAATATGATGATATAACAAACCCTTTAATTATTGTTTCCTATTGCTGATGAGCAATAGTTCAAATAATTGATCAAATACAATTTTGAACAAATCTATAAACTCCACCTATTAACCTTCTCAGAGATAACTAAACCTCTATCCTTTCTCTTAGCTATAGGATTTAGTATTCCATGAAAATTAACACATTGGAACACTAATAAAATCAAAACATTATTTGTTCTTAATTGTATACACATAGTCTCCGCACTCTTTAACATGATCCCTCAGTGTAAAGCTTACCAATCTTTCATGCCATATACTGTAGTTAGCATAGCTTTTCAGTGAAAGCAAAGAGTATGAATAGAAAGGCCCCATCCACAACATATTAAAGTATAAACATTTGATTTGCAGAACAAGCAACTACATTTCAATGTGGATCTGTGATGTGTATTGACAGCGGACAGCATAGACATACCATGCATCTGTATAATCTTAATAATAAACAGACATGTGAATTTGGCCGTACAGACAGTGCTAGAGCTATCAATTTGGTTAAAAAATAATTGTGCCAAAATGTAGCAAAACATGGATCTCTGAGCTATGATTTACTTACAAACTTATAGAACACCAAATTAGCACAGTACGATGGTAAACAAACCCAAGCATTCAACATCTGTACACTCTGATTCTTGTTTTAAAAGGTTTTTCCAATATCTGAAAAAGTTGAACTAATGTGGGGAGGGGAAATAAGCATTAAAGTAATAAAAACATCTGACACATAATCTTTGTCCCAGTGTCACTGATCCCAGTGGGTTTAGGTTACTGTGCTGCAGTGAAGAATGTCTCCAGGCACTATGACATCAGTAACATAGCTACTGGGGAGGGCAGAGGGTGCAGTTGCTCTGTGCCCATGCTCAGAGGGGCCCACCTGGCGCTACACTACCCTTAATTGATCAGCGTGCACAGCAAGCAGATACAGTTTAGCCCTTTACTAGAGCAGGGAGACATCATCTCCATGGACTACGGCTTTACGCACTGTAGACTGCAGATCACTTTAAACCTGTTAGAATGGCCGAGGTGCTGATACATGAACCAGACACAGAGTCTCTGCGTGGCGACATCATTGTGCCATGCTGGTACTCTGACTTTCTGTGCATGCATCAGCACTTTGACAGCACTGTGCCTTGCCGTTTCACTCATTAGGATCCTGGATTTGGTGAATATATGATTTGTTTTAAAATTAAAACTAACGGTGTGATGTGGGGCATCATAAATAATAGGTAACTCTTCTACATAGTGCAGGAGACCATGAAACACCATGGGGCGCTCATACATTTTAGGGACTTATGCAAGGACCATTATACACCTTGAGAACTAATGTGTGGGCCATTATACAGCTTCAGGATTAACGGAGGTGGCATTAGACATCTTGGGGACTAATGTGGGGGCCATTACACAGCTTGGGAGCTAATGCTTGGGCCATTATACAGCTTGAAGACTAATGCAGGGGTCAATAAACAGCTTGTGGACTGAGAGTGGGCCCATTTTAAAGCTTGTGGACTAATGCAGGAGTCATTAAATAGCTTTGGTCTAATTTAGGGGCATTATACAACGTGTGGATAAGTGCAAGTGCCATTATACATCTTGATGACTAATGCAGGGGCCCTTATACAGCTTGTGGCCTAAAGCGGGGGCCATTATACAGCTTGTGGCCTAATGTGGGGGCCTTTAAACAGCTTGTGGACTAATGCAAGGGTCATTATACAGCTTGTTGACTAATGCAGGGGCCATTATACAGCTTGGCGACTAATGCAAGGGTCATTTTGCTGCTTGCAGACTAATGCAAAGGCCATGAAGCACCTTGGAGACTAAAGCAGGAGTCATTATACAGCTTAGGAACTAATGCAAGGGCCATTATACACCTTGACAACTATTGCAGGGGCTATTATATAGATCGTAGATTAATGCAAAGACAATGAAACAGCTTGAGGACTAAAGTAAGAGTCATTATATAGCTTGAGGACTAATGTAGGGGCCATTATACAGCTTGGGGACTAATGCAGGGGCATTAGACAGTGTGCAAGCTAGTGTGGGGTCCATAATATAGCTAGGGCCTAATGTAGGGACCATTATACAGTTTGGGAGCTAATTTGGAGGCCATTATACAGTTTGAGGACTGATGTGGGCCAATATGAGGTCTGAGGGTTACTGTAGGGGTCATTATGCTATGTTTTGTGAGGACATCATTCTAAGTGTATTGGAGCTGTGGGACCATCGTGTGGTGTATGGCGGAGCTGTGGGACCATTATATTGTGTAGAGGGCAGTTGTGACAGCATCATATTCTATACATTATAGAGGAGCTGTACATTGAGGGACTCAGGGGACACTGTTAAATGTTAAGTGGGCACTTAAGAAGCACTATTGCTATAAGGGAAGTCAGAGTAGTGTGACCATCAATTGTGCACAGGGAGCATTATTACTTTTAAGAGGTAAAGTGTGGACACTGTTTTTAAGGCACTTGCACAGAGCATTTGTAAGGGGATGAGGATTCACCCCGTTTAAGAATTGGTTATGTTACTTGTGTTGACAAATTTATTATCATACTGCTACACTATTATGTATATTACTATTTCTCAGATGTGTGTTTTATTTGTACTGCTACATTACTTTGTGTATTACCATGTAACACATAGTGCTAATGTTCTTTTTCCCTTCTTTGTGTTTGTTGAATAGGGAAAGCATAGTGATAGAGTTTGGCCACTAGATGGGGGCATCATGTAGTTAGTTACTAGTTAATGTAGGAGGGGTTGGTAGCAGGATAGAGAGGGGGAACTTCCTAATTTAATTCAGTAGGGCCAGAGTGCTCAGCCAGTCGAAACGGGCTTAATTGCCCTGGAATGTTTGCATCCACCCCGTAACGTTCTTTAAGAAGGAGCCCAGCATCTGCAGCATTGAGCCGGAACAGTGGAGGCAAGTACCACAGTGGAAAAGGCAAGGCAGAAGCAGAGACTGATCAGGAGACATATTTAGCTCTAGCACTAAACATCAGTTAGCTACAAATACAGTAACTTCCTTGACTGGGGTGAATGTTGTGAATTCTGCTCTTGGGCTCCCTCCGGTGGTTGTGGATGGTAATGCAGTTATTCCTGAGCAGCAGTCTTGGACAGGTGTTTCTGCTAATTGCAATTCTGACTGGGGTATTTAGCTGTGCAGGACTCATTAGTCCTTGCCAGTAGTCAATGTTCCTTTGGAAGTGTTGGTCCACTGCCTGGCCTCTCCTGCTTGCTGCCATTTCAGCAAAGATAAGTGTTTGCTTCATTTTTTAAACACACTGCTGTGTGTTTATTTTCTGTGTTGTTCTTGTTTCTTTTTTGTTCCTGCTAGACTGTGCCTGATGTTTTTCTCAGTCTAGTTGGACTCGCTGGAGTCGCAGATATACTCTCCACATCTTTAGTTAGGTGGTGGAGTTTTTGTATTTTTCTGCTATGGATATTTTGTAGTGTTTTATGCTGACCACATAGTATCCTGTACTAACCTTTCCTATCTAGGTAGAAGTGGCCTCCTTTGCTTATCCCTGTTTTCTGTCTGCGTGTGTCTTTTCCTCTCCTACTCACAGTCATTATTTGTGGGGGGCTACCTATCCTTTGGGGGTCTGCTCTGAGGCAAGAGAGTTTTCCTATTTCCATCTTTAGGGATATTTAGTCCTTCGGCTGTGTCGAGGTGTCTAGGTCTGGTTAGGCACACCCCACGGCTAATTCTAGTTGCGGTGATAGGATCAGGATTTGCGGTCAGTAAAGTTACCACTGCTCCAGCGAAGGTCATTTCATGCTGCTCCAAGGCCACCTGATCATAACAGGTGAAACAGTTCATGGAGGGACTAACCGTTATGTGTCATGATTCCAATGGCAGGGAATCACAAAAGGACAAGCACCAACGAGCTCTAGGGTGATGGAACCTGAGCTGACCGCGACCCTAAACCTGAACACACAAATAACAATAGCCGGGGAACGTGCCTACGTTGATCCTAGACGTCTCGCACCAGCCGAAGATCTAACTTCCCCTATTAGAAGAAACACAGACCTCTCTTGCCTCCAGAGAAATACCCCACAGAAATAGCAGCCCCCCACATATAATGACGGTGAAATGAGAGGAAGGCACATACACAGTATGAAATCAGATTCAGCAAAATGAGGCCCGCTAAAACTAGATAGCAGAGGATACAAACGTAAACTGCGCGGTCAGCAAAAAACCCTTCAAAAAACCATCCTGTAATTACTTGAACTCATGTTCCAACTCATGGAACATGAGGCGCAATTACAGCCCGCTAGAGCAACCAGCAGCAAAGAAACAATTATATGCAAGCTGGACAAGACAAAAATAAATCAAAACGTGGAACAAGAAAATCAAAAACTTAGCTTGTCCTGAAGATTACTGAAGCCAGAAGCTGAGGTAACAAAACACTCTGATAACCTTGATAGCCGGCGGGGAAATGACAAGAAAGCCCGGTTAAATAGGAAACTCCCAAATCCTAATAGAACAGGTGGACACCAGAGACAGCAGAACACAAATCACCCAGTACCATCAGTAACCACCAGAGGGAGCCCAAAAACAGAACTCACAACAGTTATGGTGCTGGATTGGGAGGACCTAGGCAAAATGCGCGATGCGGTCCATTCCGGGTACGTGCAGAGTGAGGAGGAGAGAAGAGGGAAAGAGAAAGACAAGTGTAACAATGATTCCTCTGGTGATGCTGTAAGGACTATAAATGTGCTGAGACAAAGTAAACTTGTTTGCTTGAAAGTTAAACCGGACTGTGTTTCTATCCCTGTTACTCCAAATGATGGCAGCCTGCAACAGAGCAAAGGTGACCCCAATGGTGCAGATAATGAGGACATGGGTATGGAAAGACATGGACAGTGTCTCCATGCATTGGGAGGCCGGGGCGCAGAGACGTCAGAATGTGCGGCCCAGTCTCTTACACATTAATCATTTTTAGGGGGGAGTTTTGTCATCTAGAGGGAACAAATGAAGCATTATTATTATTCTTATCAATATTACTACTAGGCATTATCATTTATTAAGCCGTTATTGTAGCAGGTGCAGTAATATGGCAACAACGGCTCAGCATTGGGGTATCAGCAGGATGAGGAGTTTGTACAGGTTGGGAATAGATGGAGACAATGCCTGAAACGTGAGAAGTTAAATGTGTTTTGGCTGTAATCTCTGCAGAAGAGTTGTGGCTGGAGAAGTTGTCATTAGGGTTGAGCGAAACGGGTCGAACATTTTCAAAAGTCGCCGACTTTTCACAAAGTCGGGTTTCATGAAACCCCATCCGACCCCTGTGCGGGGTCGGCCATGCGGTACGCGACTTTCGCGCCAAAGTCGCGTTTCAATGACGCGAAAAGCGCCATTTCTCAGCCAATGAAGGTAAACGCAGTGTGTGGGCAGCGTGATGACATAGGTCCTGGTCCCCACCATCTTAGAGAAGGGCATTGCAGTGATTGGCTTGCTGTCCGCGGCGTCACAGGGGCTATAAAGGGGCGTTCCCGCCGACCGCCATGTTACTGCTGCTGATCTGAGCCTAGGGAGAGGTTGCTGCCGCTTCGTCAGAAGCAGGGATAGCGTTAGGCAGGGTCCATTAACCACCAAACCGCTTGTGCTGTAGCGATTTCCACTGCCCAACACCACCTTCGGTGTGCAGGGACAGTGGAAGCTACATTTTTTTTTTTTTCCCCTCAGCGCTGTAGCTCATTGGGCTGCCCTAGAAGGCTCCCTGATAGCTGCATTGCTGTGTGTACGCCGCTGTGCAAACCAACTGCTTTTTTCAAAGCACAAATCCTCTTGTTCCTTCCTTTCTGCACAGCTATCTTGTTTGTTTGTCCACACTTTTTATTTAATTTGTGCATCAGTCCACTCCTTATTGCTGCCTGCCATACCTAGCTGAGATTACTGCAGGGAGATAGTAATTGAAGGACAGTTCCTTTTTTTTTTTTTGTGGGAGATTAAGATTGGCATTTCTGCTAGAGTGCCATCCCTGTCTGTGTCATCTCTCACTCAGTGGGCCATAGAAAGCCTATTTATTTTTTTGCTTGATTTGGGTTCTAAAATCTACCTGAAAAAATCACTACATCAATCAGTGGGAGAAGAATATTGGCCTCAGGGCTTGTGTGCCAGTCCTAAGCGTGCCATCTCTCTCTCTCTCAGATAGTGCCACTCCTTACTCCTGTGTGTGCCATCTCTCAGTGGGCCATAGAAAGCCTATTTATTTTTTTGCTTGATTTGGGTTCCAAAATCTACCTGAAAAAATCAATAAATCTATCAGTGGGAGATTAATATTGGCCTTTGGGCTTGTGTGCCAGTCATAAGCGTGCCATCTCTCTCTCTCAGATTGTGGGCCATAGAAAGCCTATTTATTATTTTTTTTATTGGGTTTATAAATTTTCCCTGGAAAAAAAAAAAAGTGGGAGATTAATATTGGCCTCTGGGCTTGTGTGCCAGTCCTGAGCGTGCCATCTCTCTCACAAATAGTGGGCCATAGAAAGCCTATTTATTTTTTTGGTTGATTTGGGTTCTAAATTCTACCTGAAAAAATCAATAAATCAATCAGTGGGAGATAAATATTGGCCTCTGGGCTTGTGTGCCACTCCTGACTCCTGTGTGCGTCCTCTCTCACTCAGTGGGCCCTAGAAAGCCTATTTTTTGTTTTATTTGTTTTCTAAATTCTCCCTGAAAAAATCATTTTATTTTATTTGGTTTCTAAATTATTCCTGAAAAAAATCATTTTTTTTGTATTTTTTTTTCTAAAGTCTCCCTGAAAAAAAAAAATCAAATCAGTGGGAGATTAATATTGCCCTTTCTGCTTGTGTGCCAGTCTTGACTCCTGGGTGTGCCATCTCCCTCTCTCCAATTGTGGGCCATAGAAAGCCTATTAATTTTTTTGCTTGATTTGGGTTCCAAAATCTACCTGAAAAAATCACTAAATCAATCAGTGGGAGATAAATATTGGCCTCTGGGCTTGTGTGCCACTCCTGACTCCTGTGTGCGTCCTCTCTCACTCAGTGGGCCCTAGAAAGCCTATTTTTTGTTTTATTTGTTTTCTAAATTCTCCCTGAAAAAAATCATTTTATTTTATTTGGTTTTTAAATTATTCCTGAAAAAAATCATTTTTTTTGTATTTTTTTTTTCTAAAGTCTCCCTGAAAAAAAAAAAAAAAAACAAATCAGTGGGAGATTAATATTGCCCTTTCTGCTTGTGTGCCAGTCTTGACTCCTGGGTGTGCCATCTCTCTCTCTCCAATTGTGGGCCATAGAAAGCCTATTAATTTTTTTGCTTGATTTGGGTTCCAAAATCTACCTGAAAAAATCACTTAATCAATCAGTGGGAGATAAATATTGGCCTCTGGGCTTGTGTGCCACTCCTGACTCCTGTGTGCGTCCTCTCTCACTCAGTGGGCCCTAGAAAGCCTATTTTTTGTTTTATTTGTTTTCTAAATTCTCCCTGAAAAAATCATTTTATTTTATTTGGTTTCTAAATTATTCCTGAAAAAAATCATTTTTTTTGTATTTTTTTTTCTAAAGTCTCCCTGAAAAAAAAAAAAAAAATCAAATCAGTGGGAGATTAATATTGCCCTTTCTGCTTGTGTGCCATTCTTGACTCCTGGGTGTGCCATCTCTCTCTTTCCAATTGTGGGCCATAGAAAGCCTATTAATTTTTTTGCTTGATTTGGGTTCCAAAATCTACCTGAAAAAATCACTAAATCAATCAGTGGGAGATAAATATTGGCCTCTGGGCTTGTGTGCCACTCCTGACTCCTGTGTGCGTCCTCTCTCACTCAGTGGGCCCTACAAAGCCTATTTTTTTTTTATTTGTTTTCTAAATTCTCCCTGAAACAATCATTTTATTTAATTTTGTTTCTAAATTCTTCCTGAAAAATTCATTTTTTTGTATTTTTTTTTCTAAAGTCTCCCTGAAAAAAAAAAAAAAAAAATCAAATCAGTGGGAGATTAATATTGCCCTTTCTGCTTGTGTGCCAGTCTTGACTCCTGGGTGTGCCATCTCTCTCTCTCCAATTGTGGGCCATAGAAAGCCTATTAATTTTTTTGCTTGATTTGGGTTCTAAAATCTACCTGAAAAAATCACTAAATCAATCAGTGGGAGATAAATATTGGCATCTGGGCTTGTGTGCCACTTCTGACTCCTGTGTGCGTCCTCTCTCACTCACTGGGCCCTAGAAAGGCTATTTTATGTTTTATTTGTTTTCTAAATTCTCCCTGAAAAAATCATTTCATTTTATTTGGTTTATAAATTCTTCCTTAAAAAATCATTTTTTTTTTTTTTTCTAAAGTCTCCTTTTTTAAAAAAAAACACAAATCAGTGGGAGATTAATATTTACATTTGCGCTTCAGTGACAGTCCTGCGTGTGTGGCATCTCTCTCATTTGTTGCCACCAACAACAGAGTGTGTAACATTGTGCCTGATTTTCGTTGTGGTCTCACCCACCTGTAAAGGGGTAGCTAAATCATACTGAAGTTATAGCTCACCGTGTAAGTTGTGTGACTGCAACAAATACCGTTAGTTTGGTAATGTTTTTAAAACAATGAGGAAGTCTGGTGGAAGAGGTCGTGGCCGGGGGCGTTCATTGTCAGCTGGTAATGAGGGTAGTGGTAGTGGTGGAGCATCAGGTGGTCGTGGGAAAAAAAATATTGCACCTAAGTCTGGAGCTGTGGAGCCAGGTTCGTCGTCTGGCTACACAAGGCCTCGAACGCTCCCTTTTCTGGGAGTAGGAAAACCGCTTTTAAAGCCGGAGCAGCAAGAGCAAGTTTTGGCTTATCTTGCTGACTCAGCCTCTAGCTCTTTTGCCTCCTCTCGTGAAACTGGTAAAAGTAAAAGCAGCGCGTCGTTAGTGGATGTTCACGGTCAGGGACAAGTTGCTTCCTTGTCCTCTTCAGCAAAAACAACAACAGAGAAGAATGCAGCAGGCGACACAACGGGTTACTCCATGGAGCTCTTTACACATACCGTCCCTGGCTTAGAAAGTGAAGCAGTTAACAGTCCATGCCCATTACAAGTTGAATCTGACATGGAGTGCACTGATGCACAGCCACAGCCAGACTACTATGCTGGTCCTTTGACTCAGACCACAACATTGCCCTCGCAGGGTGCTGATCAAGAATCAGACCCTGATGAGACTATGTTGCCCCATCACGAACGCTATACCACCGACCGACAAGGTGACACAGAAGAAGTTGCACACGAGCTACAAGAAGAGGTAATAGATGACCCAGTTCTTGACCCCGATTGGCAGCCATTGGGGGAACAGGGTGCAGGCGGCAGCAGTTCTGAAGCGGAGGAGGAGGGGCCACAGCAGGCATCAACATCGCAACAGGTTCCATCTGCCGGGCCCGTATCTTGCCCAAAACGCGTGGCAAAGTCAAAACCTGTTGGAGGACAGCATGGCCATCCGGTTAAAGCTCAGTCTGCAATGCCTGAAAAGGTATCCGATGCTAGAAAGAGTGCAGTCTGGCATTTTTTTAAACAACATCCAATTGATCAGCGCAAAGTCATCTGTCAAAAATGTTCAACTACCTTAAGCAGAGGGCAGAATCTGAAAAGTCTCAATACAAGTTGCATGCATAGACATTTAACCACCATGCATTTGCAAGCTTGGACTAACTACCAAACGTCCCTTAAGGTTGTAGCACCCTCGGCCAATGAAGCTAGTCATCAACGCAACATCCCTTCCGGCAGTGTAGGGCCACCATTTTCTGCACCACCTGCAGTATCTGTGCAGGTTTCTTTGCCAGGCCAAAGAAGTCAGGGTCAGGGAATCACCAGTTTCGTAGTAGGAAACACAGCATCTAGGGCACCGGCGGCAACAATACCATCTCCCACCGTCTCTCAGTCTGCCATGTCCACCGGCACCCCTGCTAGTTCCTTGATCTCCAGCTCTCCAATCCAGCTCACCCTACATGAGACTATGGTTAGAAAAAGGAAGTACTTAGCCTCGCATCCGCGTACACAGGGTTTGAACGCCCACATAGCTAGACTAATCTCGTTAGAGATGATGCCCTACCGGTTAGTTGAAAGCAAAGCTTTCAAAGCCCTGATGGACTACGCTGTACCACGCTACGAGCTACCCAGTGGACACTTTTTTTCCAGAAAAGCCATCCCAGCCCTCCACCAGCATGTTAAAGAGCGCATCGTCCATGCACTCAGGCAATCTGTGAGCACAAAGGTGCACCTGACAACAGATGCATGGACCAGTAGGCATGGCCAGGGACATTACGTGTCCATCACGGCACACTGGGTAAATGTGGTGGATGCAGGGTCCACAGGGGACAGCAAGTTTGGGACAGTTCTGCCTAGCCCACGATCTAGGAAACAGTTGGCTGTAGCCATTCGCACCCCCTCCTCCTCCTCCTCGTCCTCCTGCAGAAGCGAGACCTCGTCCACAGACCGCAGTCGCACAACCACTCCATCCGCAGCTGCCACTGTTGCACACCAGGTCTCCCATTATGGGGCAGCTACTGGCAAACGTCAGCAGGCTGTATTGGCTATGAAGTGTTTGGGCGACAACAGACACACCGCTGAAGTTCTGTCCGAGTTCTTGCAGAAAGAAACGCAGTCGTGGCTGGGCACTGTAGATCTTGAGGCAGGCAAGGTAGTGAGTGATAACGGAAGGAATTTCATGGCTGCCATCTCCATTTCCCAACTGAAACACATTCCTTGCCTGACTCACACCTTAAACCTGGTGGTGCAGTGCTTCCTGAAAAGTTATCCGGGGTTATCCGACCTGCTCCTCAAAGTGCGTGGACTTTGCTCACATATCCGCCGTTCGCCCGTACACTCCAGCCGTATGCAGACCTATCAGCGTTCTTTGAACCTTCCCCAGCATCTCCTAATCATAGACGTTGCAACAAGGTGGAACTCAACACTGCACATGCTTCAGAGACTGTGTGAACAGAGGCGGGCTGTTATGTTTTTGTGGGAGGATACACATACACGGGCAGGCAGTAGGATGGCAGACATGGAGTTGTCAGGTGTGCAGTGGTCGAAGATTCAAGACATGTGTCAAGTCCTTCAGTGTTTTGAGGAATGCACACGGCTGGTTAGTACAGACAACGCCATAATAAGCATGAGCATCCCCCTAATGCGTCTGCTGATGCAAAGTTTGACGCACATAAAGGATCAGGCGTCTGCCGCTGAGGAAGAGGAAAGCCTTGATGACAGTCAGCCATTGTCTGGCCAGGGCAGTGTACAGGACGAGGTAGCGGGCGAAGAGGAGGAGGAGGACGAGGAGGATGATGGGGATGATTATATTTTTAATGAGGAAGCTTTTCCGGGGCCAGTGGAAATTGTTGGCGCGGCAAGGCCGGGTTCTGGTTTTTGGAGGGACACAAGTGACGTGGATTTGCCTGAAACTGCCCCTCAACCAAGCACAACCACAGATTTGAGAACTGGAACTTTGGCCCACATGGCGGATTATGCCTTACGTATCCTCAAAAGGGACACACGCATAACAAAAATGATGAACGATGACGATTACTGGTTGGCCTGCCTCCTTGATCCTCGCTATAAAGGCAAATTGCAAAATATAATGCCACATGAGAACTTGGAACTAATATTAGCAACCAAACAATCAACTCTTGTTGACCGTTTGCTTCTGGCATTCCCTGCACACAGCGCCCGTGATCGTTCTAACACGAGCTGCAGGGGCCAGCAGACCAGAGGTGTTAGAGGGGCAGAAATCAGAAGTGTCGTTGGCCAGAGGGGTTTTCTGACCAGGTTGTGGAGTGATTTTGCTATGACCGCAGACAGGACAGGTACTGCAGCATCAATTCTAAGTGACAGGAGACAAAATTTGTCCAGTATGGTTACTAACTATTTTTCATCCCTTATCGACGTTCTCCCTCAACCGTCATTCCCATTTGATTACTGGGCATCAAAATTAGACACCTGGCCAGAATTGGCAGAATATGCATTGCAGGAGCTTGCTTGCCCGGCAGCTAGTGTCCTATCAGAAAGAGTATTCAGTGCTGCAGGTTCAATACTAACAGAAAAAAGGACTCGTCTGGCTACCCAAAATGTAGATGATCTAACCTTCATTAAAATGAACCACAACTGGATTTCGAAATCTTTTGCCCCACCTTGCTCGGCTGACACCTAGCTTTCCTATGTAAAGGTCTTGCCTGTGGACTATTCTGAACGACTTTTCCAATCTCGTAATTTGCAGCACCTGATTTTCCAGCATCCGACATGTTAACACCTCCCTAAATGGCCAAAGTCCCCACACGGGGCCGTGGTATCGCCACTTGGCGCCAGCACCCGTGAGAGTACTGTTTGTCTGAAGAGGTGGGTGTGCCCGCTTTTGGTCGACGGCACTGCCACTAGGTCCCTCATAGTACAATAAAGTGTCTGGCAGTGGTGGTGCGCACCCAACGTCAGACACACCGTTGTAATATGAGGGGCCCTGGGCCTGTACCGCCGGCCACAAGACAGTCCCCCCCCCAGGTCAAACAGTGCTCTACCACTTGCAAAATTTTCTCTCACAGCTCCACCAATGTTTAGTCTATGCGCTGACATCCTTCAATGCCTGGCACTGTCAATACAATTGTATTGACATTTTTCTTATGTTAGGCCTTCGAAGCCTGTCTGCGGTCACTCCTTCCACTAGGCCTCCACTGACCTGTCTACTGCTGCCCGGGTTCCCCTGGAACCAATTTTAAATTGCCTACAGCCAGCCCAATTTATTATGTTAGGGCTTCGAAGCCTGTCTGCGGTCCCTCCTTCCACTAGGCCTCCACTGACCTGTCTACTGCTGCCCGGGTTCCCCTGGAACCAATTTTAAATTGCCTACAGCCAGCCCAATTTATTATGTTAGGGCTTCGAAGCCTGTCTGCGGTCCCTCCTTCCACTAGGCCTCCACTGACCTGTCTACTGCTGCCCGGGTTCCCCTGGAACCAATTTTAAATTGCCTACAGCCAGCCCAATTTATTATGTTAGGGCTTCGAAGCCTGTCTGCGGTCCCTCCTTCCACTAGGCCTCCACTGACCTGTCTACTGCTGCCCGGGTTCCCCTGGAACCAATTTTAAATTGCCTACAGCCAGCCCAATTTATTATGTTAGGGCTTCGAAGCCTGTCTGCGGTCCCTCCTTCCACTAGGCCTCCACTGACTTGTCTACTGCCGCCCGTGTTCCCCTGGAACCAATTGTAAATTGCCTACAGCCAGGCCAATTTATTATGTTAGGGCTTCGAAGCCTGTCTGCGGTCCCTCCTTCCACTAGGCCTCCACTGACCTGTCTACTGCTGCCCGGGTTCCCCTGGAACCAATTTTAAATTGCCTACAGCCAGCCCAATTTATTATGTTAGGGCTTCGAAGCCTGTCTGCGGTCCCTCCTTCCACTAGGCCTCCACTGACCTGTCTACTGCTGCCCGGGTTCCCCTGGAACCAATTTTAAATTGCCTACAGCCAGCCCAATTTATTATGTTAGGGCTTCGAAGCCTGTCTGCGGTCCCTCCTTCCACTAGGCCTCCACTGACCTGTCTACTGCTGCCCGGGTTCCCCTGGAACCAATTTTAAATTGCCTACAGCCAGCCCAATTTATTATGTTAGGGCTTCGAAGCCTGTCTGCGGTCCCTCCTTCCACTAGGCCTCCACTGACCTGTCTACTGCTGCCCGGGTTCCCCTGGAACCAATTGTAAATTGCCTACAGCCAGGCCAATTTATTATGTTAGGGCTTCGAAGCCTGTCTGCGGTCCCTCCTTCCACTAGGCCTCCACTGACCTGTCTACTGCTGCCCGGGTTCCCCTGGAACCAATTTTAAATTGCCTACAGCCAGCCCAATTTATTATGATAGGGCTTCGAAGCCTGTCTGCGGTCCCTCCTTCCACTAGGCCTCCACTGACCTGTCTACTGCTGCCCGTGTTCCCCTGGAACCAATTGTAAATTGCCTACAGCCAGGCCAATTTATTATGTTAGGGCTTCGAAGCCTGTCTGCGGTCCCTCCTTCCACTAGGCCTCCACTGACCTGTCTACTGCTGCCCGTGTTCCCCTGGAACCAATTGTAAATTGCCTACATCCCAATTTTTGTTATGTTAGGCCTTCGAAGCCTGTCTGCGGCCCGTTTTTCCACTACTACTACACTGACCAGGCCACTGCTGCCCGTGTTCCCCTGGAACCAATTTTAAATTGCCTACAGCCAGCCCAATTTATTATGTTAGGGCTTCGAAGCCTGTCTGCGGTCCCTCCTTCCACTAGGCCTCCACTGACCTGTCTACTGCCGCCCGTGTTCCCCTGGAACCAATTGTAAATTGCCTACAGCCAGGCCAATTTATTATGTTAGGGCTTCGAAGCCTGTCTGCGGTCCCTCCTTCCACTAGGCCTCCACTGACCTGTCTACTGCTGCCCGGGTTCCCCTGGAACCAATTTTAAATTGCCTACAGCCAGCCCAATTTATTATGTTAGGGCTTCGAAGCCTGTCTGCGGTCCCTCCTTCCACTAGGCCTCCACTGACCTGTCTACTGCTGCCCGGGTTCCCCTGGAACCAATTTTAAATTGCCTACAGCCAGCCCAATTTATTATGTTAGGGCTTCGAAGCCTGTCTGCGGTCCCTCCTTCCACTAGGCCTCCACTGACCTGTCTACTGCTGCCCGGGTTCCCCTGGAACCAATTTTAAATTGCCTACAGCCAGCCCAATTTATTATGTTAGGGCTTCGAAGCCTGTCTGCGGTCCCTCCTTCCACTAGGCCTCCACTGACCTGTCTACTGCTGCCCGTGTACCCCTTGAACCAACATCAGAAAATATAAAAATAAGTATTTTGCTTATAAAAAAGAAAATACTGGAGAGATATCAAATGCAGACATTTTAACATTAAAAACAAACACATACAACAAAAATCTGGTACAGTACTAAAAATGGCCACCAGCTACAATAACTTTCTCCTGCAAGTAGTTAACTGAAAGTTTTTTTCAATTTAAAACACAGATATGGCATCCACCGAGTGTTGTCCTGTCGCGTCTTCTTTATATTATTGCCAAGAAGATGCAAAACAATGAAAATAATAAAATCATTATTTACCAAAAAAATAGAGTAAGTCAAAACCACATTGCAAATAAACATTCATTACAAATAAAGAAGCAGGGCGCGTCCGAGGGTGAGTATATACCTAATAAGAATATAATCACCCTCGGACGCGCCCTGCTTCTTTCCGACAGCCTTCCTTCCTAAGAATCAGCCCTTCTGTGGTGTAGAGAGAGGGTGTGTTACACTCCAAGGTGTTCCCCAGGTTGCCTTTCCTGAGCTTCGATCTTCATGCTCTCGTTTAGTAGTTGTCGGAAAGTAGGCTGCATTAGGCCTACAAAATGGGTATGGGGTGGAGAGAGATGGTGTGTTACACTCCAAGGTGTTCTCCAGGTTTCCTCGCCATTGCTTCGATCTTCCGACTCTCGTTTAGTAGTTGTCGAAAACTACACTGCATTAGGCCTACAAAATGGGTATCGGGTGGAGAGAGATGGTGTGTTACACTCCAAGGTGTTCCCCAGGTTGCCTTGCCATTGCTTCGGTCTTCCGACTCTCGTTTAGTAGTTGTAGAAAACTACACTGCATTAGGCCTACAAAATGGGTATCGGGTGGAGAGAGATGGTGTGTTACACTCCAAGGTGTTCCCCAGGTTGCCTTGCCATTGCTTCGGTCTTCCGACTCTCGTTTAGTAGTTGTAGAAAACTACACAGCATTAGGCCTACAAAATGGGTATGGGGTGGAGAGAGATGGTGTGTCACACTCCAAGGTGTTCCCCAGGTTGCCTTGCCATTGCTTCGGTCTTCCGACTCTCGTTTAGTAGTTGTAGAAAACTACACAGCATTAGGCCTACAAAATGGGTATGGGGTGGAGAGAGATGGTGTGTTCCACTCCAAGGTGTTCTCCAGGTTGCCTTTCCTATCTTTCCTAGCTTCTATCTTCAGGCTCTCGTTAAATTGTGGTTAAATGGAACAACTGCATTTGGCGTACTAGTTGGTTTGGGGCCTACTAACAGTGTCTGCCGCTCCTTGCTGTTCTCCTGGTTTCCTGTCCTGAAATTCCGTTTTCAGGCGCTCGTTAAGTAGTTGTTAATGTTAGACTGCATTTGGCCTACTAGTTGGGTTGGGGCCTACTATCGGTGTCTGCCACTCCTTGCTGTTCTCCTCCACTGAACAAAGCTGTGCCGCCTGTTTACTACGGTTGCCAATTTTGAACTGCATTTCGACTACTTACTGATTTGGGCCTACTCTCTGTGTCAGCCTCTCATTCCAGTTGTCCTCCACTGCAATGCCCCCTGGTTATTCCTGTGTTACCAATTTTGAACTGCATTTAGCCCACTTTATTATTTGGGCCTATATCTGTGTTTCCTCCTCATCCTGTCCATTGCCCAGCCAGTGATAGATGAGTCTGCTGGTACATTGACCCATAACGCAACATTCCCCGTGCACGCTACACAACAACATTGTGACCCTGCTGAAAGTCAGGTTGCTCTTCCCGCATACCATACCACCTTACACGGGGACAAAGAGGAAGGTGCAGATGAAAGTGCAGGTTCCTTCATCAGGTGGGGGGAGGAATACTAGTTGGCGACGTCACTGGCACAGGGCCTCTCATAGTACGCAAAAGTGTTGCTGCCGGTGGGAGGCGCCCCCGCCGTGCAAACACACCGCTGTACTTTGAGGGGCCCTGTGCCAGTGCCAATGCCAACGAGTGGGCCCCCCCTGCTTGCTCAGGTTCACAGCACTTGCAAAGTTGAATTACTTACCTCTCCCTGCTCCACTGCCGTGACGTGGTCCAGATTTCCTGGGCCCACTAATTACTTGAACCAGCCCTACCCACCACAACTTTAGCCAAATGACCCCCAATTTCAAATGCCTTCCAATTATTATAAGGTAAATTACGCTTGACAAGCTTCATTAAGAAGAATGGATGGTTTTGACATTAAAATGGGCACTCTAGGTGTTTTCCTGGCCCCCACTCACTGCCGACTATGCTGCCCCATTGACTTGCATTGGGTTTCGTGTTTCGGTCGATCCCGACTTTACGTCATAATCGGCCGATTTCACTCGACCCGACTTTTGAGATAGTCGGGTTTCGCGAAACCCGGCTCGACTCTAAAAAGGTCAAGGTCGCTCAACTCTAGTTGTCATGTCTGTCTGGGCCAGACTTGGAAAATGAACAACACCATAAAAGAAGAACATCAGCTATAAGTCACCATCTATTACTACATTGTAACCTCTTACAGTAAATGTTGTGCAAGACTAGTATCTACCACTATATGATCAACATATAGTGGTAATATAGATCTTTGGTCTTTGTAGAGTGTTTTTTTTCTCGGAACAGCATGGTCATCTGAGTATTCCTTATACTCACAATATGCCACAGTAGTTGTAATCAGGATTACCGGTTAGGGGCCAACTCACATGATTAATACCCCTGAGCTGAACCCCTAGCTAGCTACTCCTCTGGCTGATATTACTGCTGCGGAGGAGTAAAGAAATAATTGGACTGTATAGTTTATATATCATCCCTGCTACCCACGAGACTTCTGCAGCCTATTAACGGCCTCACCTTAACTCTGTGTTTGGCTACAAAACTCATGTAGGTGGTCCAGGATTTAATTATTGCAGTGCAAAAATGACGAGTGGAGTGCTGATGACGTACCTGAGCACCCATGTGAATGTCGAAACCCATCTCTGGTCTCAGCGAGACTCTGCTGATGTACTTGATTTGTTTTCAGAGATTATGTGGGTGGTCAGGGCTATCACTCATGCAGAACAATAAACAAAAAATATCTTGGAGATGGTGACAGTGGGACATGGAGGACTTTACAAGTGAGTAATAGGGCACCTATTGTTTTGTGTAATGTTTTCCCTTTTCACTCAATTTAGATCTTGAAAACTCCTCTTAGGGTATGTGTACACGTTCAAATTTTTTCGTGTTTTGTGATAAAAACACGATAAAACCGCGTTAGAAACCGCAGACATATGCATCCTATCATTTAGAATGCATTCTGCAATTTTTGCGCACATATACGGTTTTTCTGCGAAAAAAACGCATTGCGGTAAAAAAAAGCGATTTTTGTGGATTTTCTGCGTTTTTCCCGCTATTCTATACATTTGGAAAAAAACGCACCAAAAACGCGTCAAAAACGCATCATAAATGCATGAAAAAACACAAAAAAACCTGCATGCGGATTTCTGGCAGAAATGTCCAGTTTTTGTCGGGAAAATTTCTGCAAGAAATCCTGACGTGTGCACATACCCTAACTGCTCAAACCTGACAGCATGTAGTTTATCATAAATAAAAAAATTTTCTAAAGACAAAACCGCAAAAAAAAGTAATTTAATCCAGCCAATAATACAGTGTTCTCAAAGGGACAAGTAACTGTATTGTTTATGTGAATCATAGTTTTATTAGTTAATCTTCAGGGCTTTAATGACATTTTGAACCTTCTGTAACATGGGAGTTATGATTCATTAGTAGTTTAGTTTGACTTTTTATTCCATTGTGACTGCTGTCAGCCCTGTGTATCATTGATTGAGACCCAGTCAATATCTGGTCACAGAAATGATATGTTGTGGCTGAGGAGGGAGTTTGAGATTGTGTGCTTGTAATGACAGAGCTCTGTCTATAAAAATCAATGTCAATAGCTCAATTCTCAACCACAAATATGGACCTGCATATGTACACAAAGTATATTTTCTTTGCTTTTCAATCCAACACTCACTTCATACAATTTGTTTTGCCCAGAAATGGAATTAATTTTTAATTACTTCAACTTTTGTCACATTCACCTTTATTTTGGATCTGTACAACCTTTGAATTGTAAAGTTCTAGAATAAAATTCTGTGATGTTTCAAAGGTAGCACTTGTGGATTTGTGGACCCACTGTCCCACAGTAATGGACCTACCTAGGAAGAGGCATAGCAAAGCAGCTACAGGTGTTCACTGGAGCTCTTGGTGGTTGAGACAGACTAGGCTGCAGGTATCCGCCAAGTACCACTCCTGGGCAGATACTGGAATGCAATTGGTTAAAACAAACACATGAGCCATACACACAGTGAACAGGCTTGTATGGACACCATTCACACCACCAAGAAACTGAAACACAAAAAGGCACAGTAAAACAAAAAAAATACTCTGTTGCAGAAATTTTAACCCCGCGCTTTCCAATTCACCAAACAATTTTGCCCCTATCTACATAATGGGGAAAAAAGTGAAAGGAAAAGTGTTGGAGGCAAATTGACAGCTGCCAGATGTGAACAAGGGGGACTTAAAGAATGAGAGCGATGGCGCAAAAGAGTATATACCGATCAATTGCTAAGGTGGGGCCCCGACATGGGATACTCACCACACACGGGGATATGAACACATACACAAAATGCGCCACACACTACCACGTGCTTGAACACATATACCACCCTCAGCACACATTTCACCACACATACACCAACCTCGCCACATAAAAGTCGAAACACAAAAGTCGCCGCTCAAAACTCGCCACGCGCAAAACTCGCCACATGCAAAAACTAGGCTCACGCAAAACTCGCCACAAGTGCAAAACTCACCTCATGGAAAACTCGCCACACGCAAAACTTGCACACACGGAAAAGTTGCCACATGCACAAAAGTTGCAACACATGCAAAAGTTGCCTCACACAAAACTTGCACATACTCAGAACGCACCACACATAAAACTCGCCATGCGCAAACCTTGCTGCACACAACTTGCTACACTAACCTGTCACATGCAACTCGACACACAAAAAGTTGCTACACGCATGTCACCACACAAAACTCATCTCACAAAAGTCGCTACATGCATGTAGCCACATGCAACTCAACACACACAACTTGACACATGAAACTCGCCCTAAAACACACACAAGTCTGGTATTATCCTTCAAAAATAAAAATTGATTAATAAGCATACAAACTACAAGAGCAACAAATGTAGCATATAGGAAATGCGGCAGCTGTCAGTCACATGACCTGTCTATTATGTGTATGTGTGAGCTCATATATACTGCCAGGGGGGAGGGCTTCCTGGTGGCTGGGGATTTATCAGGCTGCCAATTTAGCTTACAAATACTGAGGTAAAAATGCTGAGCAAATAACGTGTGAACGAGGTCTAATATAGGAGGAGATGACATACAGATATATACTATATACAGGGGAGATGACACACAGATATATACTATATACATGAGAGATGATGCACAGGTATATACTATATACAGGAGGAGATGACACACAGGTATATACTATATACAGGGGAGATGACTCATAGGTACTGTATATACTATATGCAGGAGGAGATGACATACAGGTATATACTATATACAGAAGGACATGACATACAGGTATATACTATATACAGGAGGAGATGATATACAGGTATATACTATATACAGGAGGAGATGACACACTGGTATATACTATATACAGGGGAGATGACATACAGGTACATACCATATACAGGGGAGATGACACACAGGTATATACTATATACAGGAGGAGATGACACACAGGTATATACTATATACAGGAGGAGATGACATACAGGTATATACTATATACAGGAGGAAATGACACACATGTATATACTATATACAGGAGGAGATGACACACAGGTATATACTATATACAGGAGGAGATGACACACAGGTATATGCTATATACAGGAGGAGATGGCACACAGGAATATACTCTATACAGGAGCAGATGACACACAGGTATATACTATATACAGGGGAGATGACACATGTATATACTATATACAGGAGGAGATGACACACAGATATATACTATATACAGGAGCAGATGACACACAGGTATATACTATATACAGGAGGAGATGACACAAAGGTATATACTATATACAGGAGGAGATGACACATAGGTATATACTATATACAGGAGGAGATGACATACAGGTACATACTATATACAGGAGGAGATGATACACAGGTATATACTATATGCAGGAGCAGATGACACAAAGGTATATATTATATACAGGAGGAGTTGACTTACAGGCATATACTATATACAGGAGGAGATGACACACGTATATGCTATATACAGGAGGAGATGACATACAGGTATATACTATATAAAAGAGGAGATGACACATAGGTATATAGAGGAGGAGATGACATACAGCAGGTATATACTATATACAGGGGAGATGACATACAGGTATATACTATATATAGGAGATGACATACAGGTATATACTATATATAGGAGGAGATGACATACAGGTATATAGTATATACAGAAGAGATGACATACAGGTATATACTATACTAGACTGTGACCCGATTCTAACGCATCGGGTATTCTAGAATATGCATGTCCCCATAGTATATGGACAATGATGATTCCAGAATTCGCGGCAGACTGTGTCCTTCGCTGATTGGCCGAGGCAACCTTTATGACATCATCGTCGCCATGGCAACCATTATGACATCATCGTCGCTGTGCCCGTTGCTGATTGGTCGAGGCCTGGCGGCCTCAACCAATCAGAGACGCAGGATGTCTACGTCCTTTATGACATCATTATCGCTGTGCCCGTTGCTGATTGGTCGAGGCCTGGCTGCCTCGACCAATCAGAGACGTGGGATTTCCTGGACAGACAGACAGACGGAAAAACCCTTAGACAATTATATATATAGATACAGGAGGAGATGACACATAGGTATATACAATATACAGGAGGAGATGACATACAGCAGGTATATACTATTTACAGGGGAGATGTGTTATGACCTGGTGGTTAGGACAACAATGGACCTGGTGGTTAAGAGCACACAGAAAAAACCTGATAGTGACAAAAATACAGGACAAGCTCTGGGAAGTGGAAACTCTGCTGACCGCAATCCCTAATCCTATCGCACACACTAGAAATAGCTGTGGATTGCGCCTAACGCTCCCTATGCAACTCGGCACAGCCTAAGAACTAGCTAGCCCTAAAGGAGGAAAAGAAAGCCTACCTTGCCTCAGAGATAATTCCCCAAAGGAAAAGGCAGCCCCCCACATATATTGACTGTGAAACAAGATGAAAATCACAAACACAGAGATGAAATAGATTTAGCAAAGAGAGGCCCGACTTACTGAACAGAGAGAGGATAGGAAAGGTAACTTTGCGGTCAACACAAAACCCTACAAAAAACCACGCCGTGGGTAAAAGTCCTCTGCACCGACTCACGGGGCGAAGGCGCCCCCTCGGCGTCCCAGAGCTTCCAGCAAGCAGGACAAAAATCAAATAGCAAGCTGGACAGGAAAATAGCAAACAGTAAAATTCAAGCAGGAACTTAGCTTCTGAAAGAGTAGACAGGTCACCAGCAAGATCCTGGGGCGGACTAAACCAATACTGAAACATTGACAGGTGGCATGGAGCAATGAACCAAGTGGAGTTAAATAGAGCAGCCAGCCAACAAATTAGCCTCGTCACCTGTGAAAGGAAACTCAGAAGCAGCAGCACCACTCACCGCCACCAAAGGAAGTTCATGGACAGAACTAGCCGAAGTACCATTCATGACCACAGGAGGGAGCTTGACAACAGAGTTCACAACAGTACCCCCCCTTGAGGAGGGGTCACCGAACCCTCACCAGAGCCCCCAAGCCGACCAGGATGAGCCAAATGAAAGGCACGAACCAGATCGGCAGCATGAACATCAGAGGCAAAAACCCAGGAATTATCTTCCTGACCATAACCCTTCCACTTGACCAGATACTGGAGTTTCCGTCTCGAAATACGGGAATCCAAAATCTTCTCCACCACATACTCCAACTCCCCCTTAACCAGCACCGGGGCAGGAGGATCAACGGATGGAACCACAGGCGCCACGTATCTCCGCAGCAATGACTTATGGAACACATTATGGATGGCAAAGGAAGCTGGGAGAGCCAAACGAAATGACACAGGATTAAGAATCTCAGAAATCTTATACGGACCAATGAAACGAGGCTTAAACTTAGGAGATGAAACCTTCATAGGAACATAACGAGACGACAACCAAACCAAATCCCCAACACGAAGTCGGGGACCCACACAGCGCCGGCGGTTAGCGAAACATTGAGCCTTCTCCTGGGACAATGTCAAATTGTCCACCACATGAGTCCAAATCTGCTGCAACCTGTCCACCACAGTATCTACACCAGGACAGTCCGAAGACTCAACCTGCCCTGAAGAGAAACGAGGATGGAAACCAGAATTGCAGAAAAACGGCGAAACCAAAGTAGCCGAGCTGGCCCGATTATTAAGGGCGAACTCAGCCAACGGCAAAAAGGACACCCAATCATCCTGATCAGCAGAAACAAAGCATCTCAGATAAGTTTCCAAAGACTGATTAGTTCGTTCGGTTTGGCCATTTGTCTGAGGATGGAAAGCCGAGGAAAAAGACAAATCAATGCCCATCCTAGCACAAAAGGATCGCCAAAACCTCGAAACAAACTGGGAACCTCTGTCAGAAATGATGTTCTCCGGAATGCCTTGCAAACGAACCACATGCTGGAAAAACAATGGCACCAAATCAGAGGAGGAAGGCAATTTAGACAAGGGTACCAAATGGACCATCTTAGAAAAGCGATCACAAACCACCCAAATGACCGACATCTTTTGAGAGACAGGGAGATCCGAAATAAAATCCATAGAGATATGCGTCCAGGGCCTCTTCGGGACCGGCAAGGGAAAAAGCAACCCACTGGCACGAGAACAACAGGGCTTAGTCCGAGCAAAAGTCCCACAGGACTGCACAAAAGAACGCACATCCCGTGACAAAGACGGCCACCAAAAGGATCTAGCCACCAAATCTCTAGTACCAAAGATTCCAGGATGCCCAGCCAGCACCGAACAATGAACCTCAGAGATAACTCTACTAGTCCATTTATCAGGGACAAACAGTTTCTCCGCTGGGCAACGGTCAGGTCTATCAGCCTGAAATTTTTGCAGCACCCGCCGCAAATCAGGGGAGATGGCCACCTGTACTGTTATGACCTGGTGGTTAGGACAACAATGGACCTGGTGGTTAAGAGCACACAGAAAAAACCTGATAGTGACAAAAATACAGGACAAGCTCTGGGAAGTGGAAACTCTGCTGACCGCAATTCCTAATCCTATCGCACACACTAGAAATAGCTGTGGATTGCGCCTAACGCTCCCTATGCAACTCGGCACAGCCTAAGAACTAGCTAGCCCTAAAGGAGGAAAACAAAGCCTACCTTGCCTCAGAGATAATTCCCCAAAGGAAAAGGCAGCCCCCCACATATATTGACTGTGAAACAAGATGAAAATCACAAACACAGAGATGAAATAGATTTAGCAAAGAGAGGCCCGACTTACTGAACAGAGAGAGGATAGGAAAGGTAACTTTGCGGTCAACACAAAACCCTACAAAAAACCACGCCGTGGGTACAAGTCCTCCGCACCGACTCACGGGGCGAAGGCGCCCCCTCGGCGTCCCAGAGCTTCCAGCAAGCAGGACAAAAATCAAATAGCAAGCTGGACAGGAAAATAGCAAACAGTAAAATTCAAGCAGGAACTTAGCTTCTGAAAGAGTAGACAGGTCACCAGCAAGATCCTGGGGCGGACTAAACCAATACTGAAACATTGACAGGTGGCATGGAGCAATGAACCAAGTGGAGTTAAATAGAGCAGCCAGCCAACGAATTAGCCTCGTCACCTGTGAAAGGAAACTCAGAAGCAGCAGCACCACTCACCGCCACCAAAGGAAGTTCATGGACAGAACTAGCCGAAGTACCATTCATGACCACAGGAGGGAGCTTGACAACAGAGTTCACAACAGAGATGACATACAGGTATATACTATATACAGGAGATGACATACAGGTGTATACTATATATAAGGGAGATGACAAACATGTATATACTGAGGGGAAAATGAGAGATGCGAGGTGAAAATGAGGGGTGTGAGGTGAAAATGAAAAGGTGTGAGTGCAAAATGAGAGGAGTGAGGGAAAATAGTGGAGTGATCGGATAATGACAGATGTGAGGTCGAAATGACAAGTGTTAGGGGGGAATGAAAGGAGTGAGGGTGAAAATAAGAGGAGTCAGGCGGAAAATGAGAGGTGTAAGGGAGAAAATGAGAGATGTGAGGGGGAAAATGAGAGGCGTGATGGGAAAATAAGAGAAGTGAGGTGCTATAACTAACCACAGATATTTACTATGCCCAGGCAACGCCAGGCTCTTCAGCTAGTGCATTAATAAATTATTAAATGTTAGCTTTCTAACACAAGCCCTTTAAATCTTTTATGTTTGTCATTGTTTAAAAACACAAAATACACACTTTTACCTGCAGAATTGATAAAAATGTTTCTAGAAAATATTTCTTGCAAGTATCCAGTTGTTTCATTACATACTTCATATTAAACAATTTATCACTGCAGCATTGTTAATCAATCTCATTACTGGTTTATTATAAAACAAATAGCAATAACAGATTTATGTTCCAAACCTTTGGAAGTACTGTAATTCCCTCAGAAAACAAACATGTTTTATGATTCCAGGAAATGAACAACTAATTACAAATCTACCAAAACATTTTATTAACTGCTGCTATGTTCATCCATACAATGCTTCCACATTATAGCACAAGTTATTTACACTTTATGCTGTTCTTGACTTTTATGGTTTGGATAAATGCTCTCATTCATTAAACTCATAGTACTCCCGCATGATTTACACTTAGGAACTCAATTTAAAGTTTAATATTTTACTGAAAAGTACATTTTCAGTCAAAATTATTCAACTCTCATTGGAAATAAGGTTTATTAGCAAAATTAATAAACTTTATGCTACTAGCAAAAATTCAAACAAGAATAATTTAAAGAGCTCAACACAACTAATATAACAAGTGGTTTCTGCTAATTCAACACAAAATGACAGTTTTAATGATCATAGCAGTCTCAAAATTATTCAACCCCTTAAAAACACTTCTTTAGTGCTTCCTAGAATATCCTTTGGCTCTTGCAGCCTATAGTAACTGAAATATATAACCAGATGAAAGCTTCTGATAACAATCCAAAAGAACAGAACAATGACCACTAGATTACTAATATTCTTGGGTGTACCTCTGCTGCAGGCATGCCTGCATGGTGTTTCCTTCCCCCTCTATGCAGGGAAGCCTGGCTTACTCAATGTCCTAGCCCTGTGACATTGTCTACTGGCGTGTCCCTCCTGCTTCTTCCTGTTTTAGGTGTGTGCGTGTGCGCCACAGTCCGGCAGCATGCCTAGTATGCGCATACCTGCACTTTTCTGAACTTGAAGGAGCAACGCGAACTATGCAAAATGCTCTCAGCCTGTTGCTGAGAGGCATTTAACATAAGTAATATACCTACAAGACGGCTCCAAGCCAATAGCTGGGAGGCATTTTGTATAAAAGACAATCCCTCTCCTAGGGAGTTGGCAAGCAACGTATTGAATCATTAGTTAGCAAGGTGTACTGCTAGTGAGTTGTGAGATCCCCAGGTACCAGTGTGGCCAGAGCCTGAATGTTATCCCCTGGTCCTGGTATGACTAGTCCTGTGTTTGTAGTCCCCTGGTTCCAATGTTCCAATGTGGCCAGACCTGTATCATAAGTGGTCAATGGCCACTCTAAGCTGAATGTGCCTGCTCTCGTCAGATCGCAAAGACCTGTATCAGCGTCCCTATTCCCAGAGCGGCCAGCGCCTGAACCTTCAACGCACTGGTCCTAGAGTGACCAGTGCCTGAACCTTATCCCCTGGTCCCAGAGCATTTAGTGCCTGAACCTCATTTCCTGGTTCTGAAGTAGCCATTGCCCGAACATTGTCCCTTTGTCCTGGAATGTCCAGTCCTGTTCCAGAAGTTACCTGGTCACAGTGTGGCCAGTGCATGAACACTATTCTCCAGTCCATGAGTGACCAAAACCTAATCTTGAATCCTAGACTGATGTGTCTAAAATAAACCTTAAAGTAGTGTCAGTGTTTCTGACCCCTTGGGTCAGAAGCTGCAGTGCCAGGATCTGCCCAGGAGAGCTATCTGGTGGCTACCTGCCGCACAAGCCTGACCTCACCACCAGAGTCTCCATTGAAAACAAGATATCCAATTAGCTATTCCCCTTCCGGGGTAGGCCCAGTTCTGCGGTACAGTGGGTCCACAAATCCACTTGCGCCACATCTGGGCTTAACAGTCTGCTTGGCCCAGCTATGACAGCAACAGTTTGGTTGGTCAAGGGCCCCACTGGTCTACTCTGCACTCAGAGCTGTGTCGGCAGCTGCGCAACCAGTGAGAGACAAATAAAAACTTTTTGAATAATCTGATGACACTAAATACCTGATTGGAAGCCCTGACATCTGGACAACCTAAAACTTGTGCTCCCTTAATGAAACTCATCCTCTCTGATTTTCCTCAGTATCATGGGGATCCAAAGCAGTTCCATGCAGTCCTGGAGCAGTGCATGTGGCACTTTGAAATTTTCAGCAAGCAATTTTCCTCTGATCAGGCTAAGGTAAGATTCCTAATGTTCTACCTATCAGGAGATGCCCTGGCATGGCTCATTCCCCTATGGCAGAAAGGGGCTCCTATCACCTTGGACATGCAGGTCTTCCTGGTGGCCTTCTGAATGTTCTTTGACCAGCTGAACCCAGAATCTCCTTAAAAAAACTTCCCTTCCCAGCTTACAGGAGCAGCCCAGACAGGTGATGCATGTGAGGAAACCATTACGTCTGGCTCTGTCCTTTTAAAGACCACCCATTCAGCAGCCTGTTGAGGCAGCTACCTGTGAAGAAACTGTGAAGATTGACGGTGTTTAGCAGGCTAAGCAGAAGCCGTAACTCAGTCATGACATGGGAATGCTGTATCGCTGAACATTCTGACAGTCTTTGTCCAGTGAAGCTTAAACTCCAAAACCTTGTGCCAGTAGGAGAGGATGATTTTGGCAGGAGTATTACCACTCCACAGATGACTGTGACTGTATTTGTGGCAAGTGGAGGCTTCAGTTCAGATGGAGAGTTTGTGCTGCTAGCCATGAAGAGTTGGAGTCAGACACACGTCCTGCAACTCTACAACCCAGTAAGGTTGTTTTCAGGTGAAGGATGATACCTATTCAAAAGCAGTCAAGTCTTGTCTGAACAGTTTAAGCTATGGATAGGAGCATTATGCGCGGAGAAGATCGCCTTCTGTGTGCTGATATTACCATAGGTTGTCCAGAGCTGATAACTAAGGTGCTCACTCTAGTCTAGAGACCCCACATGGTGCTTCATTGGGGACAGCCAAGTCACAAGAGTTGTCTGGTCACTGTCTGCTGGTGTACCCAAAGAAATGGAAGTGGAGGCAATGTCCCCACACAGTGCCAATGATAATTACAATGATCTGGAACAGGAACGTCCTCACCTCATTGACGTGTCTTCTTAGAGACCTGTCCTAAGAGGCATCCAGAGCAGGTATCTTCAGTGTCTAATAGGTCTGGTGAAGACAGCATCACGGTATTGGCATCTTCCAAGTCTCTGCAATCTACCAACAAGGCGGAGGAACTCCAGTCAGTTTTTGAATCCTTCGGAGTGGTAGCTGTTCTCCACATACGTAGGGAGACTTTTCAATGCCTAGTTCCTCGTACTATGCTCATTTCATTCTATGCTGGGAATAGCTTAATGGAGAGAAGCATCCTAGTCATGAAGATAGTTAGAGGTGTCAATTTTCTTTTAGTGGATGGAAGTCGTGGTCCTGACAAGAAGTCATGGGAGTCCGTGCAGAAATTTTGCCCTCCAACTTCTCTGTAGAGAGTCCTTGCGGGATTGAGGAAGAGGGGGCATGAGGGGTATATTGTAACAACATGGCTGCCAGCACACCTGTGTAATGTCCTTTTCCCCCTCCATGCAAGGACACTGGCTTTCTCACAGCCTCTGCCTCACGGCATTGTCTCCCAGCATTTCCCTCCTGCTAATTCCCGCTTTTGGTGAGTCACAGTTCTGTATTGCACCTAGTACGTGCGTGCCTGCATTTCCCTTTAGCCTGGAGGCATCTTGTATAAAAGACACTCTCTCGGCTAGGAAGTTGCCAAATAATGTAATGAATCAGTAGTTAGCAAGGTGTACTGTTAGTGAGTTTTGAGATCCTCTGGTCCCTGTTTGGCAAGAGCCTGAATGTTATCCACTGGTCCTCATGTGGCCATTCCTGTATACTGGTCCCCTGGTTCCCGAGCGGCCATTCCTGAACCATGTCCGCTGGTCTCAGAGTGGCCAGCACCTGAACCTTGTCCCCTGTCCCCGACCAGCTAGTCCTATTCCTAAAGTCCCCTGGTCCCAGTGCAGCCAGCATATTTAAACTATTCCCCGGGCAATGAGTGGCCAAACCCTGATCCTGAATGCTAGACTGGTGTGCCTGAACTAAGCCCTAAAATAGTGTCAGCGTACCTGACCTCTGTGGTCAGCAGCTGCATTACTAGGTTCTGCCCAAGAGTGGTACTTTGCGGCTACCTGCCGTACAAACCTGATCTCACCAATAGAGGGTCCAGTAAATGCCAAAGTAGCCACAGTTATGCTTCTTCCAGAGTAGGCCTGGTCATGAGTCACAGTGGGTCTACAAATCCACTTGTGCCACGGCTGGGCATAAGTCTGCTCGGATCAGCCATGACCACAACATTGGGTTTGTATGCTGCAAATTCTTTTTTCTGTGACTTATATGGGTTTTGAACATTCTAGAGACAATCTTTCTTGTGCTTTTGAGCCAGCACATGTGTACATTTTGTCATTTAGATCTCACTGTGCAAACTGAAACCTAGTACGTGCTGGCATCAAATCTAGCTTCAGGTCTTTTGTAGTCACTAAAAGCAATTGTGGAATTCAACTGGTTCTTACTAGTTAGGTGGAACCAGTTATAAAAATTTCTGCCTGTTCGCCAAATAGGGAAAGAGCCATGTCCAGATGCAGTACTGAAGACTGGGAGCCTGTTCATTTCAACTGTATGTGCTTCCTTGGACACACATTCAGTTTAAATGTAATACAAAGCAAAAAGCCACCTGTTATGATCTGGTGGTTTAGGAGCAACATGGAACGAGCTCTGAAGGAAGTGGTATCTGTACTGACCGCAGTCCCTAAGCTCAACACAACACTAGAAGTAGCCGTGGGATGCTCCTAACTCTCCCTAGGCATCCCGTCACAGCCTAAGAGCTAACTACCCCTAAAGATAGAAGCAGGAAAACTATCTTGCCTCAGAGAAAATCCCCAAAGGATAGATTAGCCCCCCACAAATAATGACTGTGAGGGGAGAGGGAAAGGACATACACAGAATGAAACCAGGATGAGCACAGGAGGCCAGTCTAGCTAGATAGATAGGACAGGATGGAATACTGTGCGGTCAGTATAAAACACTACAAAAATCCACGCAGAGTTTACAAAAAATCTCCACACTTGACTAAAGGTGTGGAGGGTAAATCTGCTTCCCAGAGCTTCCAGCAACACAGAGTTAATTCATACTGATAAGCTGGACAAACATAGAAAGCACAGAACGGATAAGTCCACAATCTGTGGGCAGAAAAGAGAAAGCAAGAACTTAGCTTTGCTGAACTGGTCAGGAAAACAGGGAAATCCAAAGAGATGTGAATCCAACCAGGAACCATTTACAAGTGGCACTGGCTGAAGGAAAGAGCCAGGCATAAATAGCCGAGCAGAAAAGACAATCAGTAGAAGCAGCTGCTGACAGCTAAATCCAAGGAGCAGCCATACCACTTGAAACCACAAGAGCAGAACTCACAAAAGTGCCACTTACAACCACCGGAGGGAGCCCAAGAGCGGAATTCACAACAGCCACCGTCTTCTTTCACTACAATAGGTAAAATAGCCACTTGCCTATTGGAGGCAGGCAACTGACTTCGGCGTGACCGTTGTGGGCAATGTGTGATGTTACTGCCATGTGCTGCACTTTCCACGATGCATTTGGAGCAGCAAGAAGACAATGCTCTCTGTGGCAGCACAGACAAAAAAGAACTCTGTTGCTACACACCTATGAATGGGAGCTTGTATAATTGCACACATAATATACGCTTTGACCGCTGTTTTTACTTTTTGGAGCTTTGCACATTCATATTTATTGTACCCATTCTTCTAATGTTATATGCACTGCTCTGTTGTTAATATTCAGGGTACTGTCATCAGGTTTCCATATATGCTTTGAAACTAGCACAGCAAATCAGGTACAATTATTTTAGCCTGTATAAAAATTAGGAATGCATCAGCCATTTTGTGGTAAATCTGGATAGATGGAGAAAATGACAGCACTAAGTTTGGCTAAAGAGACAGAAATAGAAAGCCATACGATTCTGAGGAGACTGATGGCATGTTTATGACAGCACACCAGTGAAGACGATAAATGAAGATGATTAGTGAGGGAGAAAAAGAGAATAATAAAGACCTAATCGATAAACAGAGCTGACAAAGTCCATGAGGGAGAGTCACGGAAAGACACATACAGTAGTTGGCAGCTGCTGCATACTTTATTAGAGTGTTTAAAGGGCTACTGCAATTCAATCAAATACAGGTGCTTCTCACAAAATTAGAATGTCATCAAAAAGTTAATATATTTCAGTTCTTCAGTATGAAAAGTGAAACTTAAGTATTATATAGAATCTTTAAAAACAGAGTGATTTATTTATTTCTGTTAATGTTGATGATTATGGCTTACAGCCAATGAAAACGCAGAAGTCATTATCTCAGTAAATTAGGATAAATAACAAAAAATACCTGCAAAGGCCAAAGGCTTCCTAAGCATTTAAAATGTCCCTTAGTATGATTCAGTAGGCTTTACAATCTTGGGAAAGACTGCTGACTTGACAGATGTCCAGAAGTCCACAAGGAGGGCAAGCCACAAAAGGTCATTGCTAAAGAAGCTGGCTGTTCACCGAGTGCTGTATCCAAGCATATTAATGGAAAGTTGAGTGAAAGGAAAAAGTGTGGTAGAAAAAGGTGAGCAAGCAACCGGGATAACCGTAGCCTTGAAAACATTGATAAGAAAAGTTAATTCAAAAATTTGGGGGAGATTCACAAGGAGTGGACTGCTGCTGGAGTCTTTGCTTCAAGAGCCATCACACACAGATGTATCTAGGACATGGGTTACAAGTGGCAATCCTGCTTTGCTTAATGTTGATTCTTTCTTGTAAGCATTGGGGTTATTGTATGATGAGCCTAATTCTGTGGATCAAGCTGAGAAGATCTTGTTGGCCCTGTGTCAGGGTCAAGAAGCGGCAGAATCGTATTGCCAGAAATTTAGAAAATGGTCTGTACTGACTAAATGGAATGAGGATGCCTTGGCGGCAATTTTCAGAAAGGGTCTTTCTGAATCCGTTAAAAATGTTATGGTGGGGTTCCCCACGCCTGCTGGTCTGAGTGATTCTATGTCTCTGGCCATTCAGATTGATCGGCGCTTGCGTGAGCGCAGAGTTGTGCACACTGTGGCGTTGTCCTCCGAGCAGAGCCCTGAGCCTATGCAGTGTGATATGATTTTGTCTAGAGCTGAACGACAAGGATTCAGGCGTCAGAATAGGTTGTGTTTTTACTGCGGCGATTCTGCTCATGTTATTTCTGATTGCCCTAAGCGTACAAAGAGAATCGCTAGTTCTGTTACCATCAGTACTGTACAACCTAAATTTCTGTTATCTGTGACCTTGATCTGCTCATTATCGTCATTTTCTGTCATGGCATTTGTGGATTCAGGCGCCGCTCTGAACTTAATGGACTTAGAATTTGACAGACGCTGTGGTTTCCCCTTGCAGCCTTTGCAGAACCCTATTCCTTTAAGGGGGATTGATGCTACACCGTTGGCTATAAATAAAGCTCAGTTTTGGACACAGCTGACAATGCGCATGGCGCCAGCCCATCAGGAAGATTGTCGTTTTCTGGTGTTGCATAATTTGCATGATGATGTTGTGCTGGGTTTTCCATGGTTACAGCTACATAATCCGCTGTTAGATTGGAAATCTATGTCTGTGACTAGTTGGGGTTGTCAGGGGGTTCATGGTCACGTTCCTTTGATGTCAATTTCCTCTTCCCCCTCTTCTGAAATTCCTGAGTTTTTGTCAGATTTCCAGGATGTATTCGATGAGCCCAAATCCAGTTCCCTTCCACCACATAGGGACTGTGATTGTGCTATTGACTTGATTCCAGGTTGTAAGTTCCCTAAGGGCCGACTTTTCAACCTGTCTGTGCCAGAACATGCCGCTCTGTGGAGCTATATTAAGGAGTCTTTGGAGAAGGGGCATATTCGGCAATCTTCTTCACCATTGGGAGCAGGGGTTATTTTGTTGCCAAGAAGGATGGCTCCTTGAGACCGTGTATTGATTATCGCCTCTTGAATAAGATCACGGTCAAATTTCAATACCCTTTGCCTTTGCTTACTGATTTGTTTGCTAGGATTAAGGGGGCTAGCTGGTTTACTAAGATTGACCTTCGAGGGGCATATAATCTAATTCGTATTAAGCAGGGTGACGAATGGAAAACTGCATTTAATACGCCCGAAGGCCATTTTGAATACCTTGTGATGCCATTCGGACTCTCGAATGCCCCATCTGTGTTCCAATCCTTCAAGAATGATATCTTTCGGAGTTATCTTGATAAATTCATGGTTGTATATTTGGATGATATTTTGATTTTTTCTGATGATTGGGAGTCTCATGTGAAACAGGTCAGGATGGTATTTCAGATCCTCCGTAATAATGCTTTATTTGTGAAGGGGTCGAAGTGCATCTTTGGAGTGCAGAAGGTTTCTTTTTTGGGCTTCATTTTTTCTCCCTCATCTATAGAAATGGATCCGGTTAAGGTTCAGGCCATTCATGATTGGATTCAGCCCACATCTGTGAAAAGCCTTCAGAAATTCTTGGGCTTTTCTAATTTTTATCATTGTTTCATTGCCAACTTCTCCAGTGTGGTTAAACCTCTGACCGATTTGACGAAGAAATGCACTGATGTGATGAATTGGTCCTTTGCGGCTGTTTGTGCCTTTCAGGAGCTTAAACGCCGATTTACTTCTGCCCCTGTGTTATGACAGCCGGATGTTTCTCTTCCATTTCAGGTTGAGGTTGACGCATCTGAGATTGGGGCAGGGGCCGTTTTGTCTCAGAGGAATTCTGATGGTTCCTTGATGAAACCGGGTGCCTTCTTTTCTTGGAAGTTTTCGCCTGCGGTATGCAATTATGATGTCGGCAATCGGGAGTTGTTGGCTTTGAAATGGGCATTTGAGGAGTGGCGACATTGGATTGAGGGGGCCAAGCACCGTATTGTGGTCCTGACCGATCATAAGAATCTGATTTACCTCGAGTCTGCCAAACGACTGAATCCTAGACAGGCTCGATGATCCCTGTTTTTCTCCCGTTTTGATTTTGTGGTCTCGTACCTTCCTGGTACTAAGAATGTTAAGGCGGATGCCCTCTCTAGGAGTTTTTTTCCTGATTCCCCTGGGGTTCTTGAGCCGGTCGGTATTCTGAAGGAAGGGGTGATTCTTTCTGCCATCTCCCTTGATTTACGACGGGTTCTTCAGGAATTTCAGGCTAATAAACCTGACCGCTGTCCAGTGGGGAAACTGTTTGTTCCTGATATATGGACTAGTAAAGTGATTTCTGAGGTTCATTGTTCTGTGTTGGCTGGCCATCCTGGGATTTTTGGTACCAGAGATTTGGATGGTAGGTCCTTTTGGTGGCCTTCTTTGTCGCGGGATGTGCGTTCTTTTGTGCAGTCCTGTGGGATTTGTGCACGGGCTAAGCCTTGCTGTTCCCGCGCTAGTGGGTTGCTTCTGCCTTTGCCGGTCCCTGAGAGACCTTGGACGCATATTTCTATGGATTTTATTTCAGATCTTCCGGTTTCCCAGAGGATGTCGGTTATCTGGGTGGTTTGTGACCGGTTTTCTAAGATGGTTCATTTGGTACCTTTGCCTAAATTGCCTTCCTCTTCTGATTTGGTTCCGTTGTTTTTTCAGCATGTGCTTCGTTTGCATGGCATTCCGGAGAATATTGTGTCCGATAGAGGTTCCCAGTTTGTTTCTAGGTTTTGGCGGGCCTTTTGTGCTAGGCTGGGCATTGATTTGTCTTTTTCTTCCGCATTTCATCCTCAGACAAATGGCCAAACCGAGCGAACTAATCAGACTTTGGAAACTTATTTGAGATGCTTTGTGTCTGCTGATCAGGATGATTGGGTGGCTTTCTTGCTATTGGCCGAGTTTGCCCTTAATAATCGGGCTAGTTCTGTTACCTTGGTTTCGCCTTTTTTTTGTAATTTTGGTTTTCATCCTCGTTTTTCTTCAGGGCAGGTTGAGCCTTCTGATTGTCCTGGTGTGGATTCTGTGGTTGACAGGCTGCAGCAGATTTGGGCTCGTGTGGTGGACAATTTGGTGTTGTCTCAGGAGGAGGCTCAGCGTTTTGCTAACCGTCGTCGGTGTGTTAGTTCCCGGCTTCGGGTTGGGGATTTGGTCTGGTTGTCTTCCCATCATGTTGCTATGAAGGTTTCTTCCCCTAAGTTCAAGCCTCGGTTTATTTGTCCTTATAGGATTTCTGAGATTATCAATCCAGTGTCTTTTCGTTTGACCCTTCCAGCCTCTTTTTCCATCCATAATGTGTTCCATAGATCTTTGTTGCGGAAGTATGTGGTGCCCGTTGTTCCCTCTGTTGATCCTCCGGCCCCGGTGTTGATTGATGGGGAGTTGGAGTATGTGGTTGAGAAGATTTTGGATTCTCATTTTTTGAGGTGGAAGCTTCAGTATCTGGTCAAATGGAAGGGTTATTGTTATGATCTGGTGATTAAGGAGCGACATGCTTCTAGCTCTCAGCAGGTGGCAACTATACTGACCGCAGTCCCTAAGCTCAACACAACACTAGAAGTAGCCGTGGAATGCTCCTAACTCTGCCTAGGCATCTCGTCACAGCCTAAGAGCTAACTACCCCCTAAAGATAGAAGCAGGAAAACTATCTTGCCTGAGAGAAAATCCCCAAAGGATAGATTAGCCCCCCACAAATAATGACTGTGAGAGGAGAAGGAAATGACATGACATACATAGTAACATAGTAACATAGTAACATAGTTAGTAAGGCCGAAAAAAGACATTTGTCCATCCAGTTCAGCCTATATTCCATCATAATAAATACCCAGATCTACGTCCTTCTACAGAACCTAATAATTGTATGATACAATATTGTTCTGCTCCAGGAAGACATCCAGGCCTCTCTTGAACCCCTCGACTGAGTTCGCCATCACCACCTCCTCAGGCAAGCAATTCCAGATTCTCACTGCCCTAACAGTAAAGAATCCTCTTCTATGTTGGTGGAAAAACCTTCTCTCCTCCAGACGCAAAGAATGCCCCCTTGTGCCCGTCACCTTCCTTGGTATAAACAGATCCTCAGCGAGATATTTGTATTGTCCCCTTATATACTTATACATGGTTATTAGATCGCCCCTCAGTCGTCTTTTTTCTAGACTAAATAATCCTAATTTCGCTAATCTATCTGGGTATTGTAGTTCTCCCATCCCCTTTATTAATTTTGTTGCCCTCCTTTGTACTCTCTCTAGTTCCATTATATCCTTCCTGAGCACCGGTGCCCAAAACTGGACACAGTACTCCATGTGCGGTCTAACTAGGGATTTGTACAGAGGCAGTATAATGCTCTCATCATGTGTATCCAGACCTCTTTTAATGCACCCCATGATCCTGTTTGCCTTGGCAGCTGCTGCCTGGCACTGGCTGCTCCAGGTAAGTTTATTATTAACTAGGATCCCCAAGTCCTTCTCCCTGTCAGATTTACCCAGTGGTTTCCCGTTCAGTGTGTAATGGTGATATTGATTCCCTCTTCCCATGTGTATAACCTTACATTTATCATTGTTAAACCTCATCTGCCACCTTTCAGCCCAAGTTTCCAACTTATCCAGATCCATCTGTAGCAGAATACTATCTTCTCTTGTATTAACTGCTTTACATAGTTTTGTATCATCTGCAAATATCGATATTTTACTGTGTAAACCTTCTACCAGATCATTAATGAATATGTTGAAGAGAACAGGTCCCAATACTGACCCCTGCGGTACCCCACTGGTCACAGCGACCCAGTTAGAGACTGTACCATTTATAACCACCCTCTGCTTTCTATCACTAAGCCAGTTACTAACCCATTTACACACATTTTCCCCCAGACCGGGGGAAAACAAGATTTAGCACAGGAGGCCACTTCTAGCTAGATAGAAAATAGTACAGGACAGAACGCTGTGCGGTCAGTAATAAAAACTAGAAAAAGTCCACCGCAGAGAAATCCAAAAATCTCCACACCTGACTAAAGGTGTGGAGGGCAAACTCTGCTGCCCAGAGCTTCCAGCTTAGCTGAAAAGATCCATACTGAAAAGCTGGACAAATGAACAAAAACAAAGAAAGTGCTGAACAACAAAGTCCACAACAAGAGAACCGCAAAAGGACAAGCAAGGACTTAGCTTTGATGAACTGGTCAGAGTGTCAGGAACGTCCTAAGAGCAATGACTCCAGGCAGAAACAATTGACAACTGGCATTGAATGAGGGATAAGGCCAGACTAATATAGCCGAGCCAGAAAGACGATCAGAGAAAACAGCTGCTGAAGCTAAATCCAAGAAGCAGCCATACCACTCAAAACCACAGGATGGAGCCAAAGAGCAGAACTCACAAAAATGCTACTTACAACCACCGGAGGGAGCTCAAGAGCGGAATTCACAACAGGTTATGGTCAGGAGGAAAATTCTTGGGTTGTTGCCTCCGATGTTCATGCTGACGATTTGGTTCGTGCCTTTCATTTGGCTCGTCCTGATCGGCCTGGGGGCTCTAGTGAGGGTTCGGTGACCCCTCCTCAAAGGGGGGGTACTGCTGTGAATTCTGCTCTTGGGCTCCCTCCGGTGGTTATGAGTGGTAGTGCTGCTGTCTTTGGATCGCAGCATTTATCAGGTGTATCCACTTTTTGCAATTTGGGCTGGGCTATTTAGTCCTGCTTTATCCTTTAGTCAGTGCCAGTTGTCCATTGTTTTTGGAGGATTCACATCCATACCTGGTCTCTCCTGTTTTGCTGTTCATTTCAACACCTGCTGTGGACCTTATAGTTCTGTGCATTTTCATGTTTTGTCTTGTCCAGCTTTGTCTGTGAAGGATTTTTTGCAGCCTAGCTGTGTCTCTGGAGATACAGATATACCCTCCATGTCTTTAGTCAGATGTGGAGATTTGTATTTTCTGTGGTGGATATTTTCTAGTGTTTTAATACTGACCGCATAGTACTATGTCCTATTCTTTCTTTTTAGCTAGAATGGCCTCCTATGCTAAATCCTGATTTCAAGTCTGCGTATGTCATTTCCTTCTCCTCTCACAGTCAATATTTGTGGGGGGCTGTCTATCCTTTGGGGATTTTCTCTGAGGCAAGATAGTTTTCCTGTTTCTGTCTTTAGGGGAAGTTAGTTCTTAGGCTGTGTCGAGGGGTCTAGGGAGTGTTAGGTACTCCCCACGGCTACTTCTAGTTGCGGTGCTAAATTCAGGGTTTGCGGTCAGTACAGGTACCACCTTCTCCAGAGTACGTCTCATGCTGCTCCTAGGCCACCAGTTCATAACACTTAACTGCATAAAAAAATCAATGGGGTATTGTCAAGAGGAAGATGCGAGACACCAGACTCAACAATGCAGATGAGCTGAAGGCAGCTATCAAAGCAACTTCAGCTTCCATAACACCTCAGCAGTGCCTCAGGCTGATCGCCTCCATGCCATGCCGCATTGATGCAGTAATTGATGCACAAGGAGCCCTGACCAAGTTTTGAGTGCATTTACTGATAATGACTTTTGGGTTTTCATTAGTTGTAAGCCATAATCATCAACATTAACAGAAATAAACACGTGAAATAGATCACCCTGTATGTAATGACTCTATATAAGATATGAATTTCTCTTTTTTGTACTGAAGAACTGAAATAAATTAACATTTTGATCATATTACAATTTTGTGAGAAGCACCTGTATATACCATACATCTTTTCAGGCAATTTTTAAGTACTTTAGTGTTAGGTTGAACAATTTAATAATAAAATGTTCACTTCACTTAAGTTGCCTACTCCTGGCCTAATGGATATTGATCAGGTGCGCACCAAGAAATAAACATATAACAACACACAGTCATATGTAAACTCTCCATGATCAATCTATGGCCCAGCTGCAAGGGAAAAAAGAGCCTTTATTCAGTCAGAACACATGGTTACATATCCCCTGTAAGGGGGCTCGGTTAGCTCTAAAATGGGAGTGATCGGATGCATTCCATTGGTTAGTGGGTTGGGCAATGAGCAAGTCCATGGGTGGATCCATGAGGTCATCAGGGTGGGTTGGTCCATGAGGTCATCAAGGTGGGCGTCACTGTGGGTGGATCCATGAGGTCATCAGGGTGGGCGTCATCTTGGATACCAGCCAGGCAGCCACATGGCTCTCTGATACAGGAAATGGCAGCCATCTTTAGTGTCTTACTTTTAATCTAAGAAAGCTTGTAAGGTTAAACAATACACGTTATGGGTCGCTTCTCTCAACCTCTTATGTCTTGGGGTTAATTAAGTATTTGATCTTATGGCTCTCCTCAACAGTAGATTTGTGGGGAATAGATTTGCCACAAATCAATTTTCCTGGGATAATTCTGCAAACTCCCATCACTATCAGGCACAAATAGTATTGCTTCAAAGTTCAATTTACTAAAAAATAGCTGAGTAATATGACACATTTTAGGAAAGAAGTCACAAATTTGTCTCTAACTTAAAAGTTAAACTTCTCTTCTTTTTCAGCTACCATGAAGAATTACACTTATTATGTTGGCCTTTTTATTTAAAGGATATGAAAACTACAATTTCACATACAAAAAGGATATTATAAAATAAAACAAAACTAAATTATAAAATGAACAGTATAATGATTGCCCCACAAATATTAAAATGGTAAAAATTGAATGAAATCTCTATAGTTTTTCAACGTGTAAAAGAAGTAAAACTTGCTATAAATGACAGTGAAAAACTCTAAAAGATTATTGGCCTGATTCATTTTTGCATTTGTAGCTTTTTTTCTGAAGTATAGGGGGTGAATTTCAGACCTTCCCACGTTAGTGATTTTATGTATGCCTAAACTTTTTGCGACATTTTGCTACATCTGCATCCTCTTTCCACTAAAAAGTTACAAAAGTGGCTAAAGCTAATAATAATTACAATTTTTTACTTCAGGCATGTGAGCCATTTTGAAGATTTAGGTGCAAAGAAATAAAAAGAGTACTACAAATTAAAAATAGAAAAGTGAATTGGTGCCTATTTCTCCGAGAAAACAGCTTCTAATCCAGACCAATTTTCTTTTAACACATTTTATGTCCCATCATACATTATGCAAACTGTCCATAGTTTTTTGAGTAGGCCATGCCTTAAAGACAAATTTTAATGCAAGTCTCAGTTGTAATATAAAAGATTTTTCAGTGCAATTCATCTACTACACTCACATTTTTATATACAGTAGATTCTTTTCAGGTCAAACATGTGCATTGCTCACTCCACTACAGTCATACGACCATAATAAATAGGAGACTCAGAGAAAGTCATTCCATGTGCAACCATGTGGTTCCTATGAAATAATTAACTTGGTATTCTCAAGTTTGAAAGATATGCCCAATCCATAGTATAGATGTTAACTTTCCATTTGCTGAAGGTCTGACCACTGGGACCTCCATCAATCTGAAGAGTCCAGTGTGAATGGAGTGGAGGTCAGTCATACTCACTGTTGCTGCCTTCCTTTTTGGCTATCTCTTGTGGTCCCATTAAAAATAAATGGAGTAGCAATCAACTTACGCTCGATTCACATGGGACTTTTCAGAGTACTTGTTCTCGGAATCCATAGGGGTCTTAAACTTGTGAATACCCCAATACAAATAATTATTACTATTTAACTTATCAGAATGAAGTTTCCAGAACAATCCAGAATAATGTGACACAGGGTAATAATCAGGCAAAGAATACATAATTAAATATTTTATATTAATGTCTTCATAAAGCGTTATAACAGTTTTTACAAAAAGTTTTTTTTGGAGGGGAATGGACATATTGTGTTTTGATATATTTATAACATAGAATTTCGTTAGGTGTCGAGGTCCCGCCGCTGCATAGAGGGAATCTTGAACCATCTCCCTTGCGTTCTCCCATTCTCCTCCAACCTCAGTGGAGCCTGCTCAGCAGAGACGTCGGTTCCAGCATTTGGCTCAGGATGATACTGTGCGGCTGTTTACTGCTGTCCTTCCAGGCTCAGCCATTGTAACCAGTACTGATCAGAGGCGAGCAGGCATCCCTGGGACTAGTCCTGCTTTTCTTCTTCTGAGCATGCCCAAGGGACGACCTCTCATTGGAGGTCGGGGGTCACATGCTCAGGTCCTGTAGCAGCTCCTATTGGACCACTAGGAAGGTCCTGGAGAGCTTCCGCTATAAAAGGATGGCATGGCCGCACTGCCATGTGCTCGTATAGACTTATTATTGTGTGTGTGTGGATGTATGTCTGTCGATGGATGAAAGCTCTTAATCATTCTCATCCCTAGTGTTGTTGACTGTTCGCAAATGGAGGAAGCTAACGAGCGCCTGACAGTGTTATCCCGCACAGCTAGCACACGATACAGCGTCTGATAACAATGACCGCCAGTGCAGCGCCGTGCGCTAATAGAGCGCTTTCCTGACCCAAGTCTGGGTGGCTAGTGGCATCCGCCAGAGTGGCACTGCATGCACTCTTGTGCACTAATTTATCAGTTCTGTTAATCTCTGACACCCCAGTAGCAGTGTTGAGTGCAAGAGGTCTAGAGGAACTCTTTCCCTGAGTCTTGGGACAGAGTTCTGTGACTCTTTGCTTGCACTCTTTGTGCGGTACCGCGGCCCTGTGATGCAACAGGGTTCGCTTCCTTCATACCGGGTGAAGCTAACCCGTGTGTGTATCCACATTATTACCGCCATATAGTCCGTCATTACTCAGGAGCAGGTTCCATCTCTGCACGGTGGACCCCGGGCTGCGAACGCACCTTATACCATCCTTACAATTATTTGGTGCTTTCCGCTAGCCCTAACCAAATTTCATGTATTTTGTAAAACTAAAAGTGTATCTAAGTCTTTTGTCTTTTATATTAATTTTTCTATTTGAATGGTGCTTTCAAGAAAGAAGAAAATTGAGAGCATTAATATTGTTTCAAGTACTTAGAGGTCTGTGCCTTGAATAAGAGATAAAAATTCATAGATGAAAGCTTTAGCCTTGTGAAAATTGAAGCTTTTCAAAGGTAGGAAAATCTATGATTTTTATAAATTTAATCAGCTAAAATTTGTATCATTCACAATATATTACAGTTCTCTCAAGTGATTGCCAATCTTATATTTTCCTGTCACTATTATACCTGCTGTTTTTTTTATAATATTAGCTGTTTTAACCACTTAACGACCAGAGGTATTTTTGATTTTGCATTTTAATTTTTTGAGCCCCCTTCTTCCCAGAGCCATAACTTTTTTATTTTTTGGTCAAAATGGCTATGTGGGGGCTTGTATTTGCGTGATGATTTGTACTTTTGAAATACACCATTGGTTTTAACATATTGTGTACTGGAAAACAGGAAAAAAACTACAAGTGCTGTGAAATTCCAAAAAAATGCTATCCCAAAAGTGCAATGCGACATTTTCCAATACCCGTTGCATCTCCATTTTTCGTGATCTCGGGTTGGGTGAGGGCTTTTTTTTGTGTGTGTGTGCGTGCCAAGCTGACGTTTTTAATGATACCATTTTGGTACAGATAACGACCTTTTGATCGCCCGTTATTGCATTTTAATGCAATGTTGCGACGACAAAAAGATGTGATTCTGACGTTTAGATTTTTTGCTTGTTACGCCGTTTTACGATCAGGTTAACTCTTTTTTTGTATTGATAGATCAGGCGATTCTTAATACGGTAATACCAAATATGTGTATGTTTGATTTTTTTCATTGTTTTATTTTGAAGGGGGTGATTTGAACTTTTACATATTTTTTATGTTTTTCGTATTTTTAAAAACTGTTTTTTACTTTTTGCATGCTACAATAGTCTCCATGGGAGACTATAAGCTGCAGTTGTCCAATCAGCTCTGCTACATACAGGAGATGATTATATCGCCTGTGTGGAGCAAAAATGCTTACTTACTATGAGCGACGACCACTGGGTGGCGCTCATAGAAATATAGCTATGACAACCATAGAAGTCTGCTGGAGACCTCTGGTTGTCATGCCAGCCCATCGGTGAACAATAATCAAGTGACGAGGATTTTCTGGAAGCGCGAGTTAAATGTCGCTGTCAGAGATTGACAGCAGCATTTGACTAGTTAGCACCTCTTAGAGGCACATGTCAGCTGTTCAAACAGCTGACATGTGCCAGAAATGTGGGCTCAGCGCCAGAGCCCACATCAAAGGGACTGACTCCAACATTGTCATACTATTACTCCCGATGTCAGAAAGGGGTTAAAAAGTAATATGCTTAATATACCAGTATCAGAAAATTATTATCATACAGCTCTGTAAAAAATAAAGAAACCACCACATCAAAACCTTGTCAAGGCAGCCCAGTCTCCAGACTTGAACCCCACTGAAAACCTCTGGAATGTAATCAAGAGGATGATGGATAGTCACAAGCCATCAAACAAAGAACTGCTTACATTTTTGCACCAGAAGCAGTGAGAAAGACTGGTGGAAAGCATCCCAAGACACATAAAAGCTGTGATTAAAAATCATGGATATTCCACAAAATATTGATTTCTGAGCTCTTCCTGAGTTAAAACATTAGTATTGTTGTTTCTAAATGATTATGAACTTGTTTTCCTTGCATTATTTGAGGTCTGAAAGCACTGTTTTTTTTTATTTTGACCATTTTTCTTTGTGAGAAAAAAAAAATTATTGGAACTTTGGAGACATGTTGTCAGAAGTGCATAAAATGAAAGAACAATTTACATTTTACTCAAAAATATACCTATAAAGAGAAAAATCAGACAAACTGAACATTTTGCAGTGGTCTCTTATTTTCCAGAGCTGTATAAACATGTTTTGTAAGTACATGTATTTGCGGTGCCCGCTAGGGCCGTGGGTTACTCGGTCCGGGTCGGGCAGTTCTTCAGTACGGTTTTAATGGATGCAGTGACCCGGTCCGTGGCCCTGGGCGCACAATAAAATGATGAGGGAGAGGCCGGCATCACACTAGGCGTAGGGAAATACGGTCCGTATTATACAGGCGTAATACGCATAAATGTTCCCAAAGCAGTGATCCGTATGTAATCCATAGGCAGGGTGTAGCAGCATATTTTGTGCATGTAAACCTCCATATGTAATCCATTTTGAATGCCTGAGTAAATTTGGAATGGTGTTTTGGATCATTGTCTTGCTGAAAGATCTATCCCCTGCGTAACTTCAACTTTGTCACTGATTCATGAACATTATTGTCAAGAATCTGCTGATAATGAGAGGAATCCATGCGTCCCTCAACTTTAACAAGAATCCCGGTGCCGGCATTGGCCACACAGCCCCAAAGCATGATGGAACCTCCACCAAATTTTACTGTGGGAAGCAAGTGTTTTTCTTGGAAAGCTGTGTTTTTTGGCCACCATGCATAACGCCTTTTTGTATGACCAAACAACTCAATCTTGGTTTTATCAGTCCACAGGACCTTCTTCCAAAAAGAAATTGGCTTCTCTAAATGTGCTTTTGCATACTCAGCCGACTCTGTTTGTGGCGTGCTTGCAGAAATGGCTTCTTTCACATCATTCTCCCATACAGCTTCTCCTTGTACAAACTGCGTTGTATAGTTGACCGATGCACAGTGACGCCATTTGCAGCAAGTTGATGCTGCAGCTCTCTGGAGGTGGTCTGAGGATTGTCCTTGACTGATCTCACCATTCTTCTTCTCTGCCTTTCTGATGTTTTTCTTGGCCTGCCACTTCTGGCCTTAACAAGAACTGTACCTGTGTTCTTCCAATTCTTTACTATGTTCCTCACAGTGGAAATTGTCAGGTTAAATCTCTGAGACAGCTTTTTGTATCCTTCCTGTGATGAAACTTCCTCCAGGGGGAGCTGGTGAGGGAAGAGAGGTTAAACACTAAGCAAAGTAACACAGAGCTCAGGCACAGGTGTCACAGGTAATGAGAGAAGTCAGACAAGCCTAAAGTCATACACAAGAATATCAGCATGGTACAGAAAGGGCGAGCAGGGAATAGTCGGGAACAAGCAAGACGTCAGAACCTACCGGGATCGTGGTAACCAAATCGTGAGACGTAATACAAAGTCGGTACCCAAGCAAAGTCAGAACCAGGAGGGGAACGTGGTATCAGAGACAGAAAACCAGAGCCGAAGTCCAGGGAACAGATCGAGTCATACACGGGTACGGGCAGACAGAGACACAAGGATCACCAAGATCAGGATACAGGTCAGGGGCTCAAGCTGGGAAGCATGAACTATCACTAACAGTGGTAGGCAGGCTGTGAGGGACTGAAATAGCCCAGCTAGCTCAAGAACGAGGCTGATGAGATTAACCCCCGCATGACCAGTCTGAAAAGAGGAAAAATGAAAATAAACTCCGGACTGGACCATGACGCTTCCTCTGGACAACTATGTTGAATAATCTTTGCTTTCAGATCATTAGACAGTTGTTTTGAGGAGCCCATGATGCCACTCTTCAGAGGAGATTCAAACAGGAGAACAACTTGCAAATGTAACATAGTAACATAGTAACATAGTTAGTAAGGCCGAAAAAAGACATTTGTCCATCCAGTTCAGCCTATATTCCATCATAATAAATCCCCAGATCTACGTCCTTCTACAGAACCTAATTGTATGATACAATATTGTTCTGCTCCAGGAAGACATCCAGGCCTCTCTTGAAACCCTCGACTGAGTTCGCCATCACCACCTCCTCAGGCAAGCAATTCCAGATTCTCACTGCCCTAACAGTAAAGAATCCTCTTCTATGTTGGTGGAAAAACCTTCTCTCCTCCAGACGCAAAGAATGCCCCCTTGTGCCCGTCACCTTCCTTGGTATAAACAGATCCTCAGCGAGATATTTGTATTGTCCCCTTATATACTTATACATGGTTATTAGATCGCCCCTCAGTCGTCTTTTTTCTAGACTAAATAATCCTAATTTCGCTAATCTATCTGGGTATTGTAGTTCTCCCATCCCCTTTATTAATTTTGTTGCCCTCCTTTGTACTCTCTCTAGTTCCATTATATCCTTCCTGAGCACCGGTGCCCAAAACTGGACACAGTACTCCATGTGCGGTCTAACGAGGGATTTGTACAGAGGCAGTATAATGCTCTCATCATGTGTATCCAGACCTCTTTTAATGCACCCCATGATCCTGTTTGCCTTGGCAGCTGCTGCCTGGCACTGGCTGCTCCAGGTAAGTTTATCATTAACTAGGATCCCCAAGTCCTTCTCCCTGTCAGATTTACCCAGTAGTTTCCCATTCAGTGTGTAATGGTGACATTGATTCCTTCTTCCCATGTGTATAACCTTACATATATCATTGTTAAACCTCATCTGCCACCTTTCAGCCCAAGTTTCCAACTTATCCAGATCCATCTGTAGCAGAATACTATCTTCTCTTGTATTAACTGCTTTACATAGTTTTGTATCATCTGCAAATATCGATATTTTACTGTGTAAACCTTCTACCAGATCATTAATGAATATGTTGAAGAGAACAGGTCCCAATACTGACCCCTGCGGTACCCCACTGGTCACAGCGACCCAGTTAGAGACTATACCATTTATAACCACCCTCTGCTTTCTATCACTAAGCCAGTTACTAACCCATTTACACACAATTTCCCCCAGACCAAGCATTCTCATTTTGTGCACCAACCTCTTGTGCGGCACGGTATCAAACGCTTTGGAAAAATCGAGATATACCACGTCCAATGACTCACCGTGGTCCAGCCTATAGCTTACCTCTTCATAAAAACTGATTAGATTGGTTTGACAGGAGCGATTTCTCATAAACCCATGCTGATATGGAGTTAAACAGTTATTCTCATTGAGATAATCCAGAATAACATCCCTCAGAAACCCTTCAAATATTTTACCAACAATAGAGGTTAGACTTACTGGCCTATAATTTCCAGGTTCACTTTTAGAGCCCTTTTTGAATATTGGCACCACATTTGCTATGCGCCAATCCTGCGGAACAGACCCTGTCGCTATAGAGTCCCTAAAAATAAGAAATAATGGTTTATCTATTACATTACTTAGTTCTCTTAGTACTCGTGGGTGTATGCCATCCGGACCCGGAGATTTATCTATTTTAATCTTATTTAGCCGGTTTCGCACCTCTTCTTGGGTTAGATTGGTGACCCTTAATATAGGGTTTTCATTGTTTCTTGGGATTTCACCTAGCATTTCATTTTCCACCGTGAATACCGTGGAGAAGAAGGTGTTTAATATGTTAGCTTTTTCCTCGTCATCTACAACCATTCTTTCCTCACTATTTTTTAAGGGGCCTACATTTTCAGTTTTTATTCTTTTACTATTGATATAGTTGAAGAACAGTTTGGGATTAGTTTTACTCTCCTTAGCAATGTGCTTCTCTGTTTCCTTTTTGGCAGCTTTAATTAGTTTTTTAGATAAAGTATTTTTCTCCCTATAGTTTTTTAGAGCTTCAATGGTGCCATCCTGCTTTAGTAGTGCAAATGCTTTCTTTTTACTGTTAATTGCCTGTCTTACTTCTTTGTTTAGCCACATTTGGTTTTTCCTATTTCTAGTCCTTTTATTCCCACAAGGTATAAACCGCTTACACTGCCTATTTAGGATGTTCCTGAACATTTCCCATTTATTATCTGTATTATTAGTTCTGAGGATATTGTCCCAGTCTACCAGATTAAGGGCATCTCTAAGCTGGTCAAACTTTGCCTTCCTAAAGTTCAGTGTTTTTGTGACTCCCTGACAAGTCCCCCTAGTGAAAGACAGGTGAAACTGTACAATATTGTGGTCGCTATTTCCTAGATGCCCGACCACCTGCAGATTTGTTATTCTGTCAGGTCTATTAGATAGTATTAGGTCTAAAAGTGCTGCTCCTCTGGTTGGATTCTGCACCAATTGTGAAAGATAATTTTTCTTGGTTATTAGCAGAAACCTGTTGCCTTTATGGGTTTCACAGGTTTCTGTTTCCCAGTTAATATCCGGGTAGTTAAAGTCCCCCATAACCAGGACCTCATTATGGGTTGCAGCTTCATCTGTCTGCTTTAGAAGTAGACTTTCCATGGTTTCTGTTATATTTGGGGGTTTGTAACAGACCCTAATGAGAATTTTGTTACCATTTTTCCCTCCATGAATTTCGACCCATATGGACTCGACATCCTCATTTCCTTCGCTAATATCCTCCCTTAAAGTGGACTTTAGACAAGACTTTACATAGAGACAAACCCCTCCTCCTCTCCGATTTTTACGATCCTTTCTAAACAGACTGTAACCCTGTAAGTTAACTGCCCAGTCATAGCTTTCATCTAACCATGTCTCGGTTATTCCCACTATGTCAAAGTTACCTGTAGATATTTCTGCTTCTAGTTCTTCCATCTTGTTTGTCAGGCTTCTGGCGTTTGCAAGCATGCAGTTTAGAGGATTTTGTTTTGTTCCAATCTCCTCGCTGTGGATTGTTTTAGAAATGTTCTTACCTCCCTTCTGAGTATGTTTTCCTGGATCTTCTTTGTTCAAGTCTAATGTTTTTCTTCCCGTCCCCTCTTCTTCTAGTTTAACGCCCTCCTGATGAGTGTAGCAAGTCTTCTGGCGAATGTGTGTTTCCCAGGTTTGTTGAGGTGTAGTCCGTCTCTGGCGAGGAGTCCATCGTACAAGTAATTCACACCGTGGTCCAGGAATCCGAATCTTTGTTGTCTGCACCATCGTCTTAGCCAGTTGTTTGCATCAAGGATCCTGTTCCATCTCCTGGTGCCATGCCCGTCTACTGGAAGGATAGAAGAAAAAACTACCTGTGCATCCAGTTCCTTTACTTTCTTCCCCAACTCTTCAAAGTCTTTGCAGATTGTCGGTAGGTCCTTCCTTGCCGTGTCATTGGTGCCAACATGTATCAGAAGAAATGGGTGGACGTCCTTGGAGTTGAAAAGCTTTGGTATCCTATCGGTCACATCCTTGATCATCGCACCTGGAAGGCAGCATACTTCTCTTGCAGTTATGTCCGGTCTGCAGATGGCTGCTTCTGTGCCTCTCAGTAGTGAGTCTCCCACCACCACCACTCTTCGTTGCTTCTTGGCTGTACTTTTTGCTGTCACTTGTTGCTGTGTGCCCTTTTCTTTTTTGCTTGCTGGTATTGCTTCATCCTTAGGTGTGCCATCTTCATCCTCTACAAAGATTTGATATCGGTTCTTCAGTTGTGTGGTTGGTGATTTCTCCATGGTCTTCTTGCTTCTTTTGGTCACATGCTTCCACTCATCTGCTTTTAAATGGCCACTTTAAGTAGCTTTTCTCATGATTGCATACACCTGGCTATGAAGTTCAAAGCTCAATGAGGTTAGAAAACCCCAAAAAGTGCTTTAGTAAGTCAGTAAAAAGTAGGTAGGAGTATTTAAAACAAGAAAATGATAAGGGTGCCCATACTTATGCACCTGTCAAATTTTGTTTAAATGCAAATTGCACATTTTCTGTTAGTACAATAAACCTAATTTCAAGGCAGAAACATTACTGTGTACAAGTTATTAGATATATGAAACTGAAGTAGCTGTTGCAAAAAAAAAACAATTGTTATAAAACAATAACCCCTTCATGACCATGGGATTTTTCATTTTTCCGTGTTCGTTTTTCACTCCCCTCCTTCCCAGAGCCATAACTTTTTAATTTTTCTGTCAATTTGGCCATGTGAGGGCTTATTTTTTGCGGGACGAGTTGTACTTTTGAACAACATCATTGGTTTTAGCATGTCGTGTACTAGAAAACGGGAAAAAAATTACAAGTGCGGTGAAATTGCAAAAAGAGTGCAATCCCACACTTGTTTTTTGTTTGGCTTTTTTGCTAGGTTCACTAAATGCTAAAACTGACCTGCCATTATGATTCTCCAGGTCAGTACGAGTTCACAGACACCTAACATCACTAGGTTATTTTTTAACTTAGTGGTGAAAAAAAATTCCAAACTTTGCTAAAAAAAAAAAAAAAAAATTGCGCCATTTTCCGATACTCGTAGCGTCTCCATTTTTCGTGATCTGGGGTCGGTTGAGGGCTTATTTTTTGCGTGCCGAGATGACATTTTTAATTATAGCATTTTGGTGCAGATACGTTCTTTTGATCGCCCGTTATTGCATTTTAATGCAATGTCGCAGCGACCAAAAAAACATAATTCTGGTGTTTCGAATTTTTTTATTTTTTTCCCGCTACGCTGTTTAGCGATCAGGTTAATGCTTGTTTTTATTTGATAGATCGGGCGATTCTGAGCGTGGCGATACCAAATATGTGTAGATTTGATATTTTTTTTATTGATTTATTTTGATTGGGGCGAAAGGGGGGTGATTTAAACTTTTATATTTTTTTTATTTTTTTAACATTTTTTTCAACTTTTTTTTTTTACTTTTGCCATGCTTCAATAGCCTCCATGGGAGGCTAGAAGCAGGCACAACGCGATCGGCTCTGCTACATAGCAGCGATCTGCTGATCGCTGCTATGAAGCAGAAATGCAGGTGTGCTGTGAGCGCCAACCACAGGGTGGCGCTCACAGCCACCGGCAATCAGTAACCATAGAGGTCTCTAGGCCCTCTATGGTTACCATCCAGACGCATCGCCGACCCCCGATCATGTGACGGGGGTCGGCGATGACGTCATTTCCGGCCGCCCGGCCGGAAGCGGTAGTTAAATGCCGCTGTCTGCTTTTGACAGCGGCATTTAACTAGTTAATAGGTGCGGGCAGATCGTGATTCTGCCCGCGCCTATTACGGGCACATGTCAGCTGTTCAAAACAGCTGACATGTCCCGGCTTTGATGCGGGCTCGCCGCGGAGCCCTGCATCAAAGCAGGGGATCTGACCTTGGACGTACTATCCCGTCCAAGGTCAGATAGGGGTTAAGCTTAAGATTAATAGGGGTGCCCAAACTTTTTCATATAACTGTATATATATATATATATATATATATATATATATATATACTAGATGGCAGCCCGATTCTAAAGAATCGGGAGTCTAGAATCCATATATACTTTATTTATTCAAATGTAAGAATAATACAATTAATAAATAATAGTAAGAAAGAACAAAAATAATAGGCAGTATATGGAGAAAACAGCAAACAAAAGTTCAAAATTGGTGTGAAAATGTCACTGAACCACTTCACAACTAAATATATATAGTTTTGGTAAATGGTATTATCATTTTTTTGACGAAATTCGGCAGGAGCTTGAAGAGCAACGTCACTGGGCCCGCCTCCACGCAGTAGAAACTTGCTGTGAGGTAAAAATTCAAAAATCACACCAAAATGGCAGGCGGAGTGTGTCACAGTACGGCACGTTTCTGATTGGTCGCTCGCAGCAGGCGGCAACCAATCAGACACTGGACACTGTTGACGTCACTTATCTCCGGACATTAGCTCCGGACATTAGCTCCGGACATTAGCTCCGGACAAAGCCACGGAAGTTGGCACAAATTGCAGGAAGTAGTATTCTAGGCAATTATATATTAGATATATATATTTATTTTTTTGTGGGAATATGATTCAGAAGGGATCTTTTGCTTTGGCACAAGCAGGTGGCTATGGAGTCACAAATAACAGGTTGGCGAGTTCCATATAGGCATGAGCCAGGATATTTTATTGTGCACACTTGTCATACAATGTTGCACTTATCAAACATAAAATAAATGTCTAAGGCCGTCTGGCCACTAACTAACAAGAAGATTCTATGTACAAAATAAACCTACAAATAACAAAGAAGTTCATGCAGTCTTACCGTCACACTAAACGATATCGCTAGCGATCCGTGACGTTGCAGCGTCCTGTGTCAGTTTGACACACAGCAGCGATCAGAATCCTGCTGTGATGTCGTTGGTCGCTGCAGAAAGTCCAGAACTTTATTTGGTCGCTGGACTTCCTGCTGACATCGTTGAATCGGCATGTGTGACACCTAGGGTTGAGCGACCTTCACTTTTATAGGATCGGGTCGGGTTTCACGAAACCCGACTTTTGGAAAAGTCGGGTCGAGTGAAATCGGCCGATCCTATAAAAAAGTCGGGGTCGGCCGAAACTCGAAACCCAATGCAGTGCATTGGGTTTCCATGGTTCCCAGGGTCTGAAGGAGCGGAAACTCTCCTTCAGGCCCTGGGATCCATATTTAAGTGTAAAATATAGAATTAAAATAAAAAATATCCTTATACTTACCCTCTGACGCGCCCTGGTACTAACCGGGAACCTTCCTTCCTTAGAATCAGCCTTCCAGGACCTTCGGTGACGTCGCGGGTGACGTCGCGGCTTGTGATTGGCCGCGCGGCCGCCCATGTGACCGCTCGCGCGGCCAATCACAAGCCGCGACGTCACCCGCGACGTCACCGAAGGTCCTGGAAGGGCTGATTCTTAGGAAGGAAGGCTGTCGGAAGGAAGCAGGGCGCTTCCGAGGGTGAGTATATTCCTATTAGGTATATACTCACCCTCGGAAGCGCCCTGCTTCCTTCCGACAGCCTTCCTTCCTAAGAATCAGCCCTTCCAGGACCTTCGGTGACGTCGCCGGTGACGTCGCGGCTTGTGATTGGCCGCGCGAGCGGTCACATGGGCGGCCGCGCGGCCAATCACAAGCCGCGACGTCACCGCGACGTCACGGCAAGGTCCTAGAAGCGCGGAGGAAGGCTGCCGGTTAGTACCAGGGCGCGTCAGAGGGTAAGTATTGCAATATTTTTTATTTTAATTCTATATTTTACACTTTAATCTGAATTCCGATACCAATTCCCGATATCTTAAACATATCGGGAATCGGGATCGGAATTCCGATTCCAGATTCAAAAGATCGCCGACTTCAAGGCCGACCCCCCACTGGGGTCGGGTCGGGTTTCATGAAACCCGACCTTGCCAAAAGTCGGCGACTTTTGAACAATTTCGACCCGTTTCGCTCAACCCTAGTGACACCGATTCAGCGATGTCTTCACTGGTAACCAGGGTAAACATCGGGTTACTAAGCGCAGGGCCGCGCTTAGTAACCCGATGTTTACCCTGGTTACCAGCGTAAAAGGAAAAAAAATCAAACACTACATACTTACCTTCCGCTGTCTGTCCCTCGGCGCTCTGCTTCTCTCCCCTGTGTAAGCACAGCGGCCGGAAAGCAGAGCGGTGACGTCACCGCTCTGCTTTCCGGCCGCTGTGCTCACAGTCAGTGCAGGAAAGCACAGCGCCGAGGATAGACAGCTGAAGGTAAGTATGAAGCGTTTGTTTGTTTTTTACTTTTAGGATGGTATCCAGGGTAAACATCGGGTTACTAAGCGCGGCCCTGCGCTTAGTAACCCGATGTTTACCCTGGTTACCGGCATCGTTGGTCGCTGGAGAGCGGTCTGTGTGACAGCTCTCCAGCGACCAAACAGCGACGCTGCAGCGATCCGGATCGTTGTCGGTATCGCTGCAGCGTCATTTAGTGTGACGGTACCTTTACTGTGTCAGCTCTCCCAGACCAGCGGCTCCGCTGAGAGCCCAGCAGTTCCTGATTATATCAGCTGAAAACAGTCAGAAATCAAAACCTGGATTGTATGTGTGGAGGGGAGGCACCAGTCCTTTTCACACTGATCATTAAAGAAACCAGGAGCGGATTACATTGAAAAAACAGCTTCACAACTACTACCTGGAAACATAGGAAATGAAACGGGGACAAACATATCTGTTATCTAGTACTTCTCACCTTGATACCTCACTATATATATATATATATATATATATACCTATTCTATGTGTAGACATTTATTTTATCTATTCTAATAAAACCTGTCAGTGTGATTTTACTGTACACCGCATTGAATTGCCGGCTTTTCTATAGAACACAGGTGCGTATTTCTCAGAAGTCACACTGTTGGTCCATGTGTAATCTGTATTTTTCTGGCCCCCATAGACTTTCATTGGTGGATTTTTTGTGCAATATGCTGACAAACGCAGCATGCTGCGATTTTCTATGCCCATAAAATACGGCTGCAAAATATACAGCTGATAGGAGCTGCCCCATAGAGAATCATTGGTCAGTGTGCAATGCGTAGTGTTTGCGCCTCTCATACGTCCGTAAAACGCTCTAGTGTGACTCCGGCCAAAGTGTAAAAGGTGACTTATCGTGACGCCACCTGTGGTCTTCTGGAATGGATGACCAACGCTGCTTATGGGGACCGCTAGGGCCGATGGTGACGAAGTTGGGATGGTTCTGCTCCCCACAGGTGGAGCGGGGTCTCAGGGCTACCGTTACTGTTGTAAGGGATCGTGGATGTTGGGGTGCAGGACTGAGGGTGTGAGAAATGAGTGGAGGACACAAGGGTGGAAGTTTTCTTTACCTTTTCTTGATGGCTGAAGTTGCAGTCTGGGGCACATGTAACAGATGGTAATGGAGATCCGGGCAGCCTGGAAGCAATTTAGAATCCTCCTAGCCAGGTGGGTTCAGAGGTCTTCCTACTGCACTGTCCTGTTAGGTCCTTGCTGCTTTAAGCTCTGGTCAAGTTCCTCTCACTGTCTGGCAGTTAAAATAAAACAGTACCCACATGACAGGCTGCTTGAGCCTATAACAGGTGTCGCTCCTTTGTGGCGGCTCCAGGCTCTGGTATGTTGCTGTGTTGCTGGGTGTTAGATGGGACAGGAGACCTGCAGTCTCCTGCCCTGCGGATTTAGTTGCTGGGATTTCAGTACTCTGGTGTCCATTTTTCTAGCGCAAAGCTCTAGGATGAGCTTGGTTACAGGTCCATTCCCCAGGTTCTCCACTACTTTTCTCCTCTCCACTCACTCTCTCAGATTCAGACTCAATAACTCCGCCTCCAGGCCAGAATTTATAGGGAAGCTCCCCTGACACCGTGTGCTAGAACTCCCCTTCTGGCCTGGGTTAAGGAAAAAGTGTTGGATGCTGGTGTTACTTGGTATGGGGACCCCTCCTTGCTTTCAGTCATGACATCCCCCATGTGAGGAAGGCAATGCCACTGTGGCAACTGGACTCCTGGGATGCCACATTCCCCCTAGTGAAATTCAGTACTGCCGGTCTGAGGAAACATAAACATATTAACATGTGAATAATTAATAACAACAATAAATGAAAATCTACAAAGTCTTAAACATGTAAAAATTACAAAAACCCAAAAAGAAAAACAATAACACAGTTACTGCAGTGCCTAGTCCTTACACCACCGTCCAGAAATTGTGATTGTCCACTTACATGGAGTTTAGTTGGTAAGAACCACCTTAACCCACTTTATGTGTCGACTTTGGGTATGGCTACAGGGCACTCTGTCAGTGGGCATGGTTTTCGGTCATGCCGGCGGCTTATTTTCAATGCGACATCAACTCTTTACAAGTAAGGTCCTGGCCACACATAGTCCTGTGGCCCAATTGTCCTTGAACATATTATTACAAATATTTGAAAGTTCATACAGTAAGTCTTTGTAGGCTCTCATGCTTATCGGTTGCAATTATACACATTATTAACTTGCTCACATGTTAGTCCCTATACCGGGCTGGGACATGACCTCTCGTAGTACAGGTGGATCTACGCAGTACTGGTATCTCTATTGACCTAACTTGGTCTATTGTGTTTGTTTTTGATGTTGTGGACCCACTAGTGTCTGTGCTACTGGTAGGTTTGCATGTTACTGGTAAACAGGGCAACTGTCTGTAACTGCTCAGACTCACCATGGGTTTGACAGATTCTCTGCTAGCAGGGGGTAGATTTCCACGTTCCACTGCAGATGTGGCATCTATTACTAGAGCTGATGGGTCTAGAGTAGGGTTGAGCGAAACGGATCCGACAATTTCAAAAATCGCCGACTTTCGGCAAAGTCGGGTTTCATGAAACCCGACCCGATCCTAGTGTGGGATCGGCCATGAGGTCGCCGATCTGTGTGCAAAAGTCGCGTTTTATATGACGCTTTCAGCACCATTTTTCAGCCAATGAAGGAGGACGCAGAGTGTGGGCAGCGTGATGACATAGGTCTCAGTTTCCACCATCTTAGAGAAGGGCATGACAGTGATTGGCTTGCTTTCTGCGGCATCACAGGGACTATAAAGGGGCATGCACGCCGACCAATATCTTACTTCTGCCGATCTTAGCATAGGAAGAGGTTGCTGCAGCTTCATCAGAAGAAGGGATATAGTTAGGGAGGGAAGATTAACCCCCAAACTGCTTGTGCTGTAGCGATTTCCACTGTCCAACACCACCATTTTTTTCCAGGGACAGTGGAGGCTATATTTTTGTGCATCAACTCTGTAGCTTATTAGGCTGCCTTAGAAGGCTCGCTGATAGCTGCATTGCTGTTTGCTCGCTGCTGTGCAAACCAACTGCTTTTTTTAAAGCAAAAATCCTGTTGCTCCTTTCTGCACAGTTATCTTGTTTATTTGTCCACACTTTTGTGTGCAGCAGTCCTTTTTGTTGCTGCCATACTTTTCCTAAGATCATTGTAAGGAGATTGAAATTGTACAACAGTCCGTGTATATTTTCATACTAGCTGAAGAGCCCGGCGTTGCCTGGGCATAGTAAATATCTGTGGTTAGTTATAGCACGTCACTTCTCTTATTTTCCCATCACGCCTCTCATTTTCCCAATCACATCTTTAATTTTCCCCCTCATATCTCTCATTTTCTCCCTCACACCTCTCATTTTCTCCCTCACTCCTCTCATTCCCGCCTAACACTTGTCATTTCGACCTCACATCTGTCATTTTCCGATCACTACACTATTTTCCCTCACTCCTCTCATTTTGCACTCACACCTTTTCATTTTCACCTCACACCTCTCATTTTCACCTCAGTATATACATGTTTGTCATCTCCCTTATATATAGTATACACCTGTATGTCATCTCCTGTATATAGTATATACCTGTATATCATCTCCCCTGTATATAGTAAATACCTGCTGTGTGTCATCTCCCCTGTATATAGTATATACCTGTATGTCATCTCCTCCTATATATAGTATATACCTGTATGTCATCTCCTCCTATATATAGTATATACCTGTATGTCATCTCCTCCTATATATAGTATATACCTGTATGTCATCTCCTTCTATATATAGTATATATCTGTATGTCATCTCCTCCTGTATATAGTATATACCTGTGTGTCATCTCCCCTGTATATAGTATATATCTGTGTGTCATCTCCTCCTGTATATAGTATATACCTGCATGTCATCTTCTATATATAGCATATACCTGTATGTCATCTCCTCCTGTATATAGTATATACCTGTAGGTAATCTGCTCCTGTATATAGTATATACCTGTGTGTCATCTCCTCCTGTATATAGTATATACCTGTATGTCATCTCCTCCTGTATATAGTATGTACCTGTATGTCATCTCCTCCTTTATATAGTATATACTTGTGTGTTATCTCTCCTGTATATAGTATATATCTGTGTGTCATCTCCCCTGTATATAGTATATACCTGTGTGATCTCCTGTATTAGACCTCGTTAACACATTATTTGCTCAGTATTTTTACCTCAGTATTTGTAAGATAAATTCGCAGCCTGATAGATCCCCAGCCAACAGGAAGCCCTCCCCCTGGCAGTATATATTAGCTCACATATACACATAATAGACAGGTCATGTGACTGACAGCTGCCATATTTCCTATATGGTACATTTGTTGCTCTTGTAGTTTCTCTGCTTTTTAATCAGATTTTTATTTTTGAAGGCTAATACCAGACTTGTGTGTGTTTAAGGTCGAGTTTCGTTTGTCAAGTTGTGTGTGTTGAGTTGTGTGTGGCGACATGCATGTAGCGACTTTTGTGAGATGAGTTTTGTGTGGCAACATGCGTGTAGCAACTTTTTGTGTGTCGAGTTGCATGTGGCAGGTTAGTGTAGCAAGTTGTGTGCAACAAGTTTTGCGCATGGCGAGTTTTGCGCGTGGTGAGTTTTATGTCTGGTGCCTTTTGAGTATGTGCAAGTTTTGTGTGAGGCAACTTTAGCATGTGTTGCAAATTTTGTGCATGTGGCAATTTTTCCGCATGTGCAAGTTTTGCGTGTGGCGAGTTTTCCATGAGGTGAGTTTTGCACTTGTGGCGAGTTTTGCGTGAGCCTATTTTTTGCATGTGGCGAGTTTTGCGCGTGGTGAGATTTGAGCGGCGACTTTTGTGTTTCGACTTTTATGTGGCGAGGTTGGTGTATGTGTGGTGAAATGTGTGCTGAGGGTGGTATATGTGTTCAAGCACGTGGTAGTGTGTGGCGCATTTTGTGTGTGTGTTCATATCCCCGTGTGTGGTGAGTATCTCATGTCGGGGCCCCACCTTAGCAACTGTACGGTATATACTCTTTGGCGCCATCGCTCTCATTCTTTAAGTCCCCCTTGTTCACATCTGGCAGCTGTCAATTTGCCTCCAACACTTTTCCTTTCACTTTTCCCCATTATGTAGATAGGGGAAAAATTGGTGAATTGGAAAGCGCGGAGTTAAAATTTCACGTCACAACATAGCCTATGACGCTCTCAGGGTCCAGGCGTGTGACTGTGCAAAATTTTGTGGCTGTAGCTGCGACGCCTCCAACACTTTTCATTTCACTTTTTCCCCATTATGTAGATAGGGGCAAAATTGTTTGGTGAATTGGAAAGCGTGGGGTTAAAATTTCACCTCACAACGTAGCCTATGACGCTCTCAGGGTCCAGACGTGTGACTGTGCAAAATTTTGTTTCTGTAGCTGCGACGCCTCCAACACTTTTCCTTTCACTTTTTCCCCATTATGTAGATAGGGGCAAAATTGTTTGGTGAATTGGAAAGCGCGGGGTTAAAATTTCACCTCACAACGTAGCCTATGACCTTCTCAGGGTCCAAACGTGTGACTGTGCAAAATTTTGTTGCTGTAGCTGCGACGCTTCCAACACTTTTCCTTTCACTTTTTTCCCCATTATGTAGATAGGGGCAAAATTGTTTGGTGAATTGGAAAGCGCGGGGTTAAAATTTCCCCTCACAATATAGCCTAAGAGCTGAAGAGCCCGGCGTTGCCTGGGCATAGTAAATATCTGTGGTTAGTTATAGCACCTCACTTCTCTTATTTTCCCATCACGCCTCTCATTTTCCCAATCACATCTTTCATTTTCCCCCTCACATCTCTCATTTTCTCCCTCACACCTCTCATTTTCTCCCTCACTCCTCTCATTCCCCCCTAACACTTGTCATTTCAACCTCACATCTGTCATTTTCTGATCACTCCACTATTTTTCCTCACTCCTCTCATTTTGCACTCACACCTTTTCATTTTCACCTCACACCTCTCATTTTCACCTCATCACCTCAGTATATACATGTTTGTCATCTCCCTTATATATAGTATACATCTGTATGTCATCTCCTGTATATAGTATATACCTGTATGTCATCTCCCCTGTATATAGTATATACCTGCTGTGTGTCATCTCCCCTATATATAGTATATACCTGAATGTCATCTCCTTCTATATATAGTATATACCTGTATGTCATCTCCTCCTGTATATAGTATATACCTGTGTGTCATCTCCCCTGTATATAGTATATATCTGAGTGTCACCTCCTCCTGCATATAGTATATACCTGTATGTCATCTCCTCCTGTATATATATGTACCTATATGTCATCTCCTCCTCTATATAGTATATACCTGTGTGTCATCTCTCCTGTACAGTGGGGCAAAAAAGTATTTAGTCAGTCAGCAATAGTGCAAGTTCCACCACTTAAAAAGATGAGAGGCGTCTGTAATTTACATCATAGGTAGACCTCAACTATGGGAGACAAACTGAGAAAAAAAAATCCAGAAAATCACATTGTCTGTTTTTTTAACATTTTATTTGCATATTATGGTGGAAAATAAGTATTTGGTCAGAAACAAAATTTCATCTCAATACTTTGTAATATATTCTTTGTTGGCAATGACAGAGGTCAAACGTTTTCTGTAAGTCTTCACAAGGTTGCCACATACTGTTGTTGGTATGTTGGCCCATTCCTCCATGCAGATCTCCTCTAGAGCAGTGATGTTTTTGGCTTTTCGCTTGGCAACACGGACTTTCAACTCCCTCCAAAGGTTTTCTATAGGGTTGAGATCTGGAGACTGGCTAGGCCACTCCAGGACCTTGAAATGCTTCTTACGAAGCCACTCCTTCGTTGCCCTGGCGGTGTGCTTTGGATCATTGTCATGTTGAAAAACCCAGCCACGTTTCATCTTCAATGCCCTTGCTGATGGAAGGAGGTTTGCACTCAAAATCTCACGATACATGGCCCCATTCATTCTTTCATGTACCCGGATCAGTCGTCCTGGCCCCTTTGCAGAGAAACAGCCCCAAAGCATGATGTTTCCACCACCATGCTTTACAGTAGGTATGGTGTTTGATGGATGCAACTCAGTATTCTTTTTCCTCCAAACACGACAAGTTGTGTTTCTACCAAACAGTTCCAGTTTGATTTCATCAGACCATAGGACATTCTCCCAAAACTCTTCTGGATCATCCAAATGCTCTCTAGCAAACTTCAGACGGGCCCGGACATGTACTGGCTTAAGCAGTGGGACACGTCTGGCACTGCAGGATCTGAGTCCATGGTGGCATAGTGTGTTACTTATGGTAAGCCTTGTTACATTGGTCCCAGCTCTCTGCAGTTCATTCACTAGGTCCCCCCGCGTGGTTCTGGGATTTTTGGTCACCGTTCTTGTGATCATTCTGACCCCACGGGGTGGGATTTTGCGTGGAGCCCCAGATCGAGGGAGATTATCAGTGGTCTTGTATGTCTTCCATTTTCTAATTATTGCTCCCACTGTTGATTTCTTCACTCCAAGCTGGTTGGCTATTGCAGATTCAGTCTTCCCAGCCTGGTGCAGGGCTACAATTTTGTTTCTGGTGTCCTTTGACAGCTCTTTGGTCTTCACCATAGTGGACTTTGGAGTCAGACTGTTTGAGGGTGTGCACAGGTGTCTTTTTATACTGATAACAAGTTTAAACAGGTGCCATTACTACAGGTAATGAGTGGAGTAAAGAGGAGACTCTTAAAGAAGAAGTTACAGGTCTGTGAGAGCCAGAAATCTTGATTGTTTGTTTCTGACCAAATACTTATTTTCCACCATAATATGCAAAAAAAATGATAAAAAAACAGACAATGTGATTTTCTGGATTTTTTTTTCTCAGTTTGTCTCCCATAGTTGAGGTCTACCTATGATGTAAATTACAGACGCCTCTCATCTTTTTAAGTGGTGGAACTAGCACTATTGCTGACTGACTAAATACTTTTTTGCCCCACTGTATATAGTATATATCTGTGTGTCATCTCCCCTGTATTAGACCTCGTTCACACGTTATTTGCTCAGTATTTTTACCTCAGTATTTGTAAGCTAAATTGGCAGCCTGATAAATCCCCAGCCAACAGGAAGCCCTCCCCCTGGCAGTATATATTAGCTCACACATACACATAATAGACAGGTCATGTGACTGACAGCTGCCGTATTTCCTATATGGTGCAATTGTTGTAGTTTGTCTGCTTATTAATCAGATTTTTATTTTTGAAGGATAATACCAGACTTGTGTGTGTTTTAGGGCGAGTTTCGTTTGTCAAGTTGTGTGTGTTGAGTTGCGTGTGGCGACATGCATGTAGCGACTTTTGTGAGATGAGTTTTGTGTAGCAACATGCGTGTAGCAACTTTTTGTGTGTCGAGTTGCATGTGACAGGTTAGTGTAGCAAGTTGTGTGCAGCAAGTTTTGCACATGGCGAGTTTTGCGCGCTGGTGAGCGCTGGTGAGCTGCAGCATGTGCTACATGTTCGCAGATCGACCAGAAGAAGAATCCAATTTCACCTGTCAGAAGTGTAGACTAGTGGCCCTTTTAGAAGAAAAGGTGCGGGGTCTGGAAGAAAGAATAGCAACTTTGAAACTCATCAAAGAGAATGAAGACTTTCTAGACAGAACAGAAGCATCTCTTCTGGTCACAGAAGGTGAAAAAAGTGTCAGAGAACCTCCAAAAGCAGATGAGTGGAAGCATGTGACCAAAAGAAGCAAGAAGACCATGGAGAAATCACCAATGACACAACTGAAGAACCGATATCAAATCTTTGTAGAGGATGGAGATGGCACACCTAAGGACGAAGCAATACCAGCAAGCAAAAAAGAAAAGGGCACACAGCAATAAGTGACAGCAAAAAGTACAGCCAAGAAGCAACGAAGAGTGGTGGTGGTGGGAGACTCACTACTGAGAGGCACAGAAGCAGCCATCTGCAGACCGGACATAACTGCAAGAGAAGTATGCTGCCTTCCAGGTGCGATGATCAACGATGTGACCGATAGGATACCAAAGCTCTTCAGCTCCAAGGACGTCCACCCATTTCTTCTGATACATGTTGGCACCAATGACACGGCAAGGAAGGACCTACCGACAATCTGCAAAGACTTTGAAGAGTTGGGGAAGAAAGTAAAGGAACTGGATGCACAGGTAGTTTTTTCTTCTATCCTTCCAGTAGACGGGCATGGCACCAGGAGATGGAACAGGATCCTTGATGCAAACAACTGGCTAAGACGATGGTGCAGACAACAAGGATTCGGATTCCTGGACCACGGTGTGAATTACTGGTACGATGGACTCCTCGCCAGAGACGGACTACACCTCAACAAACCTGGGAAACACACATTCGCCAGAAGACTCGCTACACTCATCAGGAGGGCGTTAAACTAGAAGAAGAGGGGACGGGAAGAAAAACATTAGACTCGACCAAAGAAGACCCAGGTAAACATACTCAGAAGGGAGGTAAGAACATTTCTAAAAAAATCCACAGCAAGGAGATTGGAACAAAACAAAATCCTCTAAACTGCATGCTCGCAAACGCCAGAAGCCTGACAAACAAGATGGAAGAACTAGAAGCAGAAATATCTACAGGTAACTTTGACATAGTGGGAAAAACCGAGACATGGTTAGATGAAAGCTATGACTGGGCAGTTAACTTACAGGGTTACAGTCTGTTTAGAAAGGATCGTAAAAATCGGAGAGGAGGAGGGGTTTGTCTCTATGTAAAGTCTTGTCTAAAGTCCACTTTAAGGGAGGATATTAGCGAAGGAAATGAGGATGTCGAGTCCATATGGGTCGAAATTCATGGAGGGAAAAATGGTAACAAAATTCTCATTGGGGTCTGTTACAAACCCCCAAATATAACAGAAACCATGGAAAGTCTACTTCTAAAGCAGATAGATGAAGCTGCAACCCATAATGAGGTCCTGGTTATGGGGGACTTTAACTACCCGGATATTAACTGGGAAACAGAAACCTGTGAAACCCATAAAGGCAACAGGTTTCTGCTAATAACCAAGAAAAATTATCTTTCACAATTGGTGCAGAATCCAACCAGAGGAGCAGCACTTTTAGACCTAATACTATCTAATAGACCTGACAGAATAACAAATCTGCAGGTGGTCGGGCATCTAGGAAATAGCGACCACAATATTGTACAGTTTCACCTGTCTTTCACTAGGGGGACTTGTCAGGGAGTCACAAAAACACTGAACTTTAGGAAGGCAAAGTTTGACCAGCTTAGAGATGCCCTTAATCTGGTAGACTGGGACAATATCCTCAGAAATAAGAATACAGATAATAAATGGAAAATGTTTAAGAACATCCTAAATAGGCAGTGTAAGCGGTTTATACCTTGTGGGAATAAAAGGACTAGAAATAGGAAAAACCCAATGTGGCTAAACAAAGAAGTAAGACAGGCAATTAACAGTAAAAAGAAAGCATTTGCACTACTAAAGCAGGATGGCACCATTGAAGCTCTAAAAAACTATAGGGAGAAAAATACTTTATCTAAAAAACTAATTAAAGCTGCCAAAAAGGGAACAGAGAAGCACATTGCTAAGGAGAGTAAAACTAATCCCAAACTGTTCTTCAACTATATCAATAGTAAAAGAATAAAAACTGAAAATGTAGGCCCCTTAAAAAATAGTGAGGAAAGAATGGTTGTAGATGACGAGGAAAAAGCTAATATATTAAACACCTTCTTCTCCACGGTATTCACGGTGGAAAATGAAATGCTAGGTGAAATCCCAAGAAACAATGAAAACCCTATATTAAGGGTCACCAATCTAACCCAAGAAGAGGTGCGAAACCGGCTAAATAAGATTAAAATAGATAAATCTCCGGGTCCGGATGGCATACACCCACGAGTACTAAGAGAACTAAGTAATGTAATAGATAAACCATTATTTCTTATTTTTAGGGACTCTATAGCGACAGGGTCTGTTCCGCAGGACTGGCGCATAGCAAATGTGGTGCCAATATTCAAAAACGGCTCTAAAAGTGAACCTGGAAATTATAGGCCAGTAAGTCTAACCTCTATTGTTGGTAAAATATTTGAAGGGTTTCTGAGGGATGTTATTCTGGATTATCTCAATGAGAATAACTGTTTAACTCCATATCAGCATGGGTTTATGAGAAATCGCTCCTGTCAAACCAATCTAATCAGTTTTTATGAAGAGGTAAGCTATAGGCTGGACCACGGTGAGTCATTGGACGTGGTATATCTCGATTTTTCCAAAGCGTTTGATACCGTGCCGCACAAGAGGTTGGTACACAAAATGAGAATGCTTGGTCTGGGGGAAAATGTGTGTAAATGGGTTAGTAACTGGCTTAGTGATGGAAAGCAGAGGGTGGTTATAAATGGTATAGTTTCTAACTGGGTCGCTGTGACCAGTGGGGTACCGCAGGGGTCAGTATTGGGACCTGTTCTCTTCAACATATTCATTAATGATCTGGTAGAAGGTTTACACAGTAAAATATCGATATTTGCAGATGATACAAAACTATGTAAAGCAGTTAATACAAGAGAAGATAGTATTCTGCTACAGATGGATCTGGAGAAGTTGGAAACTTGGGCTGAAAGGTGGCAGATGAGGTTTAGCAATGATAAATGTAAGGTTATACACATGGGAAGAAGGAATCAATATCACCATTACACACTGAATGGGAAACCACTGGGTAAATCTGACAGGGAGAAGGACTTGGGGATCCTAGTTAATGATAAACTTACCTGGAGCAGCCAGTGCCAGGCAGCAGCTGCCAAGGCAAACAGGATCATGGGGTGCATTAAAAGAGGTCTGGATACACATGATGAGAGCATTATACTGCCTCTGTACAAATCCCTAGTTAGACCGCACATGGAGTACTGTGTCCAGTTTTGGGCACCGGTGCTCAGGAAGGATATAATGGAACTAGAGAGAGTACAAAGGAGGGCAACAAAATTAATAAAGGGGATGGGAGAACTACAATACCCAGATAGATTAGCGAAATTAGGATTATTTAGTCTAGAAAAAAGACGACTGAGGGGCGATCTAATAACCATGTATAAGTATATAAGGGGACAATACAAATATCTCGCTGAGGATCTGTTTATACCAAGGAAGGTGACGGGCACAAGGGGGCATTCTTTGCGTCTGGAGGAGAGAAGGTTTTTCCACCAACATAGAAGAGGATTCTTTACTGTTAGGGCAGTGAGAATCTGGAATTGCTTGCCTGAGGAGGTGGTGATGGCTAACTCAGTCGAGGGGTTCAAGAGAGGCCTGGATGTCTTCCTGGAGCAGAACAATATTGTATCATACAATTATTAGGTTCTGTAGAAGGACGTAGATCTGGGGATTTATTATGATGGAATATAGGCTGAACTGGATGGACAAATGTCTTTTTTCGGCCTTACTAACTATGTTACTATGTTACTATGTATGTGTGGTGCCTTTTGAGTATGTGCAAGTTTTGTGTGAGGCAACTTTTGCATGTGTTGCAACTTTTGTGCATGTGGCAATTTTTCCGCGTGTGCAAGTTTTGCGTGTGGCGAGTTTTTCATGAGGAGAATTTTGCACTTGTGGCGAGTTTTGCAAGAGCCTAGTTTTTGCATGTGGCGAGTTTTGCGCGTGGCGAGTTTTGAGTGGCGACTTTTGTGTTTTGAATTTTATGTGGCGAGGTTCGTGTATTTGTGGTGAAATGTGTGCTGAGGGTAATATGTGTTCAAGCACGTGGTAGTGTGTGGTGCATTTTGTGTGTGTTCATATCCCCGTGTGTGGGGAGTATCCCATGTCGAGGCCCCACCTTAGCAACTGTACGGTATATACTCTTTGGCGCCATCGCTCTCATTCTTTAAGTCCCCCTTGTTCACATCTGGCAGCTGTCAATTTGCCTCCTACACTTTTCCTTTCATTTTTTCCCATTATGTAGATAGGGGAAAAATAGTTTGGTGAATTGGAAAGCGCGGGGTTAATATTTCACCTCACAACATAGCCTATGACGCTCTCGGGGTCCAGACGTGTGACTGTGCAAAATTTTGTTGCTGTAGCTGCGACGCTTCCAACACTTTTCCTTTCACTTTTTTCCCTATTATGTAGATAGGGGCAAAATTGTTTGGTGAATTGGAACGCGCGGGGTTAAAATTTCGCCTCACAATATAGCCTATGAAGCTCTCGGGGTCCAGACATGTGACTGTGCAAAATTTTGTTGCTGTAGCTGCGACGCCTCCAACACTTTTCCTTTCACTTTTTCCCCATTATGTAGATAGGGGCAAAATTGTTTGGTGAATTGGAACGCGCGGGGTTAAAATTTCACCTCACAACGTAGCCTATGACGCTCTCAGGGTCCAGACGTGTGACCGTGCAAAATTTTGTTGCTGTAGCTGCGACGCTTCCAACACTTTTCCTTTCACTTTTTTCCCCATTATGTAGATAGGGGCAAAATTGTTTGGTGAATTGGAACGCGCGGGGTTAAAATTTCGCCTCACAGCGTAGCCTATGACGCTCTCAGGGTCCAGACGTGTGACTGTGCAAAATTTTGTTTCTGTAGCTGCGACGCCTCCAACACTTTTCCTTTCACTTTTTCCCCATTATGTAGATAGGGGCAAAATTGTTTGGTGAATTGGAAAGCGCGGGGTTAATATTTCACCTCACAACGTAGCCTATGATGCTCTCAGGGTCCAGACGTGTGACTGTGCAAAATTTTGTTGCTGTAGCTGCGACGCTTCCAACACTTTTCCTTTCACTTTTTTCCCCATTATGTAGATAGGGGCAAAATTGTTTGGTGAATTGGAACGCGCGGGGTTAAAATTTCGCCTCACAACATAGCCTATGACGCTCTCGGGGTCCAGACGTGTGACTGTGCAAAATTTTGTGGCTGTAGCTGCGACGGTGCAGATGCCAATCCCGGACATACACACATACACACACACACATTCAGCTTTATATAGTAGATAACTTCCAGCCACTTTCTGCCACTTACATTGTGTTGTTTTATACACAGGGCCTGAGTTTTGGTTCAGTCTCCCCCCCAAAAAGTGAGCTTCAAATTCTCACAAAGTGGATATACTGCAGTCCTGTTAGTTTGTCATATGTCAGCCAGCCACTTTCTGCCATGTACATTGTGTTGCATTACAGGAGCTCGCTTGCCCAGCTGCTAGTGTGCTATCAGAAAGAGTCTTCAGTGCTGCTGGTTCAATACTGCTCGAAAAAAGGACACGTCTGGCTTCCCAAAATATTGATGATCTAACCTTCATTAAAATGAACCAATCATGGATTTCAAATTATTTTGCCCCACTGTCCCCTGCTGACAGGTAGCTTGCCTGAAAAATGTCTTGCTTTTGGCTTCCTCTTACTGACTGCTCCAATTCCTCCATTTGCAGCTGCTGAATGTCCACCATAGGCCATTTTTATACCTCCCTAAATGAGCTGAATCCCCCCACAGGGCTGTGGTCACCACTTGGCGCAAGCACCTGTGCGACGACACTGGCACAGGGTCCTTCATAGTGCAATAAAGTGTCTCTGACAGTGGTGGTGCACAACCAACATCAGACACACCGTCGTAATATGAGGGGCCCTGTGCCAGTACCGCCACCCACGAGAGAGTGTTCCCCCCAGCTCGAACAATGCTTTACTACTTGCAAAACTTACCTCTTCCTGCTCCACCACTGTGTAGTCTGAGCTGTTGAATCATTCAATGGCACTGCCAATACAAATTTGTTGAAATGATAGATGATAGTAAAAATATACAGGGGCCCTGGCCTCCATTTAGACCAGTTAATACTTTGCGCCAACTACCACTGTCTGCTACTCAGCAGAGGAGCCCACCCCTGTACCTAGCTATGCAACCTGTTTATTTATGAACAATTTTTGGCAGACATTTAGCCCACTTTATTATTTTGGCCTACTAACTGTGTCAGCCACTCATTACAGTTGTCCTCCACTGAATAAAGCAATGCCACCTGTTTAGTCCTGTTACCAACTTTGAACTGCATTTAGACTACTTACATTTTTGAGCCTACTAACTGTGTCAGCCTCTCATTACAGTTGTCCTCCACTGAACAAAGCAATGCCGCCTTTTTAGTCCTGTTACCAATTTTGAACTGCATTTAGCCTACTTATTATTTGGGCCTAGTAACTGTGTCTGCCTCTCATTACAGTTATCCTCCTCCACTGAACAAAGCAATGCCGCCTGTGTACTCCTGTTACAAATTTTGAACTGCATTTAGCCTACCTTTTTATTTTGGGCCTACTAAATCTGTCTGCGCCACTCAATACAGTTGTCCTCCACTGAACAAAGCAATGCCACCTGTGTCCTCCTATTACCAATTTTGAACTGCATTTAGCCTACTTTTTATTTTGGGCCTACTAAGTCTGTCTGCGCCACTCAATACAGTTGTCCTCCTCTGAACAAAGCAATGCCACCTGTGTCCTCCTATTACCAATTTTGAACTGCATTTAGCCTACTTTTTATTTTGGGCCTACTAAGACTGTCTGCGCCACTCAATACAGTTGTCCTCCTCTGAACAAAGCAATGCCACCTGTGTCCTCCTATTACCAATTTTGAACTGCATTTAGCCTACTTTTTATTTTGGGCCTACTAAGTCTGTCTGCGCCACTCAATACAGTTGTCCTCCTCTGAACAAAGCAATGCCACCTGTGTCCTCCTATTACCAATTTTGAACTGCATTTAGCCTACTTTTTTATTTTGGGCCTACTAAGTCTGTCTGCGCCACTTAATACAGTTGTCCTCCACTGAACAAAGCAATGCCGCCTGTGTACTCCTGTTACCAATTATGAACTGCATTTAGCCTACTTTTTTATTTTGGGCCTACTAAGTCTCTCTGCGCCACTCATTACAGTTGTCCTTCGCTGAACAAAGCAATGCTGCCTGTGTACTCCTGTAACCAATTTTGAACTGCATTTAGCCTACTTTTTATTTTGGGCCTACTAAGTCTGTCTGCGCCACTCTATACAGTTGTCCTCCACTGAACAAATCAATGCCGCCTGTGTACTCCTATTACCAATTTTGAACTGCATTTGGCCTACTTTTTTATTTTGAGCCTACTAAGTCTCTCTGCGCCACTCATTACAGTTGTCCTCCTCAGCACTTCCAACAAAGTAGACACTCCAGCTCCAGCAAGATGGATAAAAAGTTGCAAATTTTATTAATCCAAAGTGGCAATAAAAGCAGAAAAATTCCTTACAACAAGTGGACCAGACAGGTGATTGTAAGAATACGGCTACGCGTTTCGACCTATAGCGGTCTTACTCATGCCCATGCAGCTCCAGGAATGAGCGTGCTATATATCCGATACAGGCTTGAAACACGCCCCCCATTTCACATGACAGGTTCGTAAGGTCCTAGAGCTACAAGTGTCTGAACATATTAAAAATAGACTATAACATACACAACATACTAAAACACTAACAATAGTGATACATAAGTTCACTTTTCTTGTTCATGCCTGCAGGATAACGAGTATTTAGATTGTAGATCCAAAAAGCCTCTCTAGTGAGCAGGCGTCTCCTTGAATCTCCTCCGCGATGTGACATATACACTTTCTCAATACCCTGCACCCTTAGAGCAGTGATATCCCCATTATGTTGTAAATTAAAATGTCTCGATACCATAGAGATGTTTTTATTTGTATTTCTTATATTGGGGTTAATAGCGTCTCTAATGTGTTCAGTTATTCGAGTTTTTAATTTACGTGACGTACACCCTATATAAGAGATCTGGCATAATATGCAATCTACCTTATATACCATATTTTTCGTATGGCAATTTATAAAACTATTTATTTTATACTCTTTGGTATTATCCGAATTCTGGAAAATGTTACCTAATTGTATATGTGCACAGGTGCTACATGCAGAAGTCCCACATCTAAAAAAACCCTTACACTCCAGCCATGTACTGGATCTGGTTTTATTGGAAACAGAGGAAGAATTTGGAGCAATTGAATCACCAATAGTACGTGCCCTTCTCGCTACCACATTTATTCCATCCTTCAAAATATCCGACAATATTTCATCCTCATATAGGATAGATAATCTCCTGTTGATAATACCTTTGATTTGATTGAATTGGGAGAAAAATTGCAAACACACAAAAGGTTTTTTTGTCATACTTCTTCTTTCTTAATAGATTATCACTATTTAGAACTAATAAATCCTCCCTCCGTTTTCTATTGACTACGTCTGCGGCTCTTCTTAAAGTCCAACTAGGGTATTTACGGGTTTTCAATTTGTTGTTTAATTTATTAAATTCCTTCTGTCTATCCTCCTCCCCACTGCAATTGTGTTTGGACCTAATAAATTCTCCCACAGGTATGGATCTAATTGTGTGGGCTGGATGGCTACTCTCCGCGTGCAGCAATGTGTTCCCACTAATGGGTTTTGTATGCGTCTTACTTATAATTTTCTCCCCAACACATCCGCACAGATCCAGATCCAGAAATGAAATATTAAACTGATCACAAACAAAAGTGAACTTGATACCGCAATCATTAGAATTAATGTATTCTACAAATCCCGGTATGGCAGACACATCGCCCCCCCAAATAATGAGGGTGTCATCGATGTATCTGCCATACCAGGAGATGCATTCAACAAAAGGATTATCGGCAGAGAACATAAATTTTTGCTCCCAAAATGCCATGGTTAAATTGGCCAAAGACGGTGAGTATTTAGCTCCCATAGGGACTCCCGACTTCTGGACATATATTTCATTGTCAAAGGAAAAAATATTATTCTGCATGAGGAAGGATAAAACCTGCAAAGAAAAACTAATCAAATCCTTAGAGTATTCGCCATAGTCTTTTAGATGGAACTCGACAGCTTGCATAGCTATATCATGCGGTATACTCGTGTAAAGAGACACGACATCGCAACTTAACCAACTAAACTCTTTTTTCCAAGTCCAGTCCGAAAGCGTTTTTAGAACTGCCCTCGAGTCTTTGATATATCCCGGCATTCTCATGACAAGGGGTTGTAATAGTGAGTCCATCCACTCACATAAGTGCTCCGACATAAATCCAATTCCCAATATGATGGGACGCATCGCCGGAAAACCATCCCCTTTATGTATTTTGGGGAGTCCATACATAAATGGTAATCTGGGGGACTCCACATATAAGTAGTCTGCTTATTTTTTATTTATGACCGCCAAACTAACCCCTTCCTCAATCAAAATGGCGATTCTGGCATTGATGTCTTTGGTTGGATTTCTTCCAAGTTTTTTATAAGTGGATGTATCAGACAGTAGTTCATATATTTTCTCCTTATAATCCTTCTCATTCATAACCACTATTAAGCCGCCTTTATCACTTTTCTTGATGACAATATTATTTAAAGATTTCAGTTCATGCAATGCCTTCCGCTGATTTTGAGACAAGTTATTATGTTCTTTTTTATTATGAACATCATACAGCATCTTCAAATCCCTTTCAATTACTTCTTGGAATTTGTCCATGCATTCGACTCTTGTCTGTAGAGGATAGAAAAAGGGTTTTTTTTGTTTTGAATTTCTCAGATGTATTACGGGAACCAAAAGTGGATTCCCCCTGTTGTTCGTTTGAGAGTCTCATAAGGCAATTCAATGTCACCTGTTCTTTAAAGTTTAGATTTTCAAATTCATTCACTACAGGAGTGATATTAGTACCAGGTGTAATGTTTTCCTCTGAAAAAAAATGTTTTTTTATAGTCAGATTTCTAATAAACTTATTAATATCTAGAATAGTCATAAATAAATTGAAATCTGAATCAGGTACAAAATTTAAACCCAAAGCCAATACATTTAATTGTTCTTGTGTAAGAATGTGGGAGGATAGATTCACCACATTACTTTTTTCTGCTGCTACTTCTGTCTCCTCTTGTATCGGGTCATAATTCCTGGCAGACTTTTTGTGCTTCCTTCCTCCCCATCTTTTACGTTTTTTGACGACTTTCTGAGTTTCTTTTTATTTCCTGAGATATTACTTGTCATTGAGATGTCTGACGTACTAGCATTTGTATCCGAGGAATCAAAGTCTGTAGATGAAAAATTCACTTGTGGTCTGTTGGTTGGATTTTGTCGAGCTCGGCTTTTTTTCAGAATGGATTTCGGTGATTTATAAGATTTTTCCCATTTCCCCCATTCATACACGGTGTCAGTAAAGTAATCGGTAAGGTCTCTCTCAAACTTGCGTTTTTTTCGATTCATAATCTCATCTTCAAACGCATTCACATTTCCTTTAATGTTTTCCAGCGATAGTTCATAATGAGATAACGATTTATATTCCTCCAGAGTCTTTTTGGTTTTCTCCAAATTTTCTTGTGTTTCTTTCAATTTGTGCTCTTCATTTGTAATCAGGAGTTTCATTAACCTGAAGGAACAGTCTGTGAGGATCTGATTCCACTCTTTATTAAACTCATCAGAGTAAGATGTTGTTGAGATTTTTTTGATCCTCAGACCTCTAGGAATCATTTCTTTTGTTAGGTAATTTTCTAGAGTGGTGTAATTCCACCATAGTTTCGTTTCAGTTTTCATTAATTTCTCTAGTTCATTTAGACATGTGGCAAAATCACCACTCCCCACTGGATCCAGACCAATACCAGCAAACACCTGAGACGCCTACTCACTAGAGAGGCTTTTTGGATCTACAATCTAAATACCCGTTATCCTGCAGGCATGAACAAGAAAAGTGAAATTATGTATCACTATTGTTAGTGTTTTAGTATGTTGTGTATGTTATAGTCTATTTTTAATATGTTCAGACACTTGTAGCTCTAGGACCTTACGAACCTGTCATGTGATATGGGGGGCGTGTTTCAAGCCTGTATGGGATATATAGCACGCTCATTCCTGGAGCTGCATGGGCATGAGTAAGACCGCTATAGGTCGAAACGCGTAGCCGTATTCTTACAATCACCTGTCTGGTCCACTTGTTGTAAGGAATTTTTCTGCTTTTATTGCCACTTTGGATTAATAAAATTTGCAACTTTTTATCCATCTTGCTGGAGCTGGAGTGTCTACTTTACTGGAAGTGCTGCTGCTGGACTTCTGGATCAGGACGGGCTCCCGTGCTCCGCTTTCGATGGTCTGGTTGGTGAGCTGGCTGTGACTTTTTTAGTTGCTTTTTTTCTAGTTGTCCTCCTCCACTGAACGAAGGAATGCCGCCTGTGTACTCCTGTAACCAATTTTGAACTGTATTTAGTCTACTTTTTTGGGGGGGCCTACTAAGTCTCTCTGTACCACTCATTACAGTTGTCCTCCACTGAACAAAGCAATGCCACCTGTGTACTCCTGTTACCAATTTTGAACTGCATTTAGCCTACTTTTTTATATTGGGCCTACTAAGTCTGTCTGCACCACTCAACACAGTTGTCGTCCACTGAACAAAGCAATGCCGCCTGTGTACTCCTGTTACCAATTTTGAACTGCATTTAGCCTACTTTTTTATTTTGGGCCTACTAACTCTGTCTGCACCACTAAATACAGTTGTCCTCCACTGAACAAAGCAATGGTGCCTGTGTACTCCTGTTACGAATTTTGAACTGCATTTAGCCTGCTTTTTTATTTTGGGCCTACTAAGTCTCTCTGCGCCACTCATTACAATTGTCCTCTTCCACTGAACAAAGCAATGCTGCCTGTGTGTTCCTGTTACCAATTTTGAACTGCATTTAGCCTCCTTTTTTGGGCCTACTAAGTCTCTCTGCGCCACTCATTACAGTTGTACTCCTCCACTGAACAAAGCAATGCCGCCTGTCTACTCCTGTTACCAATTTTGAACTGCATTTAGCCTACTTTTTTATTTTGGGCCTACTAAGTCTGTCTGTGCAACTCAGTACAGTTGTCCTCCACTGAACAAAGCAATGCCGCCTGTGTACTCCTGTTACCAATTTTGAACTGCATTTAGCTCACTTTTTTATTTTGGCCCTACTTAGTCTGTCTGCGCCACTCAACACAGTTGTCCTCAACTGAAAAAGCAATGCCGCCTGTGTACTCCTGTTACCAATTTTTAACTGCATTTAGCCTATTTTTTTAATTTTGGGCCTACTGAGTCTGTCTGCGCTACTCAATACAGTTGTCCTCCACTGAACAAAGCAATGCTGCCTGTGTACTCCTGTTACCAATTTTGAACTGCATTTAGCCTTCTTTTTTATTTTGAGCCTACTGAGTCTCTCTGCGCCACTCATTACAGTTGTCCTCCACTGAACAAAGCAATGCCGCCTGTCTACTCCTGTTACCAATTTTTAACTGTACTTAGCCTACTTTTTTATTGTGGGCCGACTAAGTCTGTCTGCGCTATTCAATACAGTTGTCCTCCACTGAACAAAGCAATGCCGCCTGTGTACTCCTGTTACCAATTTTGAACTGCATTTAGCCTACTTTTTTTATTTTGGGCCTACTAATTCTCTCTGCGCCACTCAATACAGTTGTCCTCCTCCACTGAACAAAGCAATGCCACCTGTGTACTCCTGTTACCAATTTAGAACTGCATTTAGCCTACTTTTTTATTTTGGGCCTACTAAGTCTCTCTGCGCCACTCAATACAGTTGTCCTCCACTGAACAAAGCAATGCTGCCTGTGTTCTCCTGTTACCAATTTTGAACTGCATTTAGCCTACTTTTTTTTTTGGGCCTACTAAGTCTGTCTGCGCTATTCAATACAGTTGTCCTCCACTGAACAAAGCAATGCCGCCTGTGTACTCCTGTTACCAATTTTGAACTGCATTTAGCCTACTTTTTTTTTTTTGGGCCTACTAAGTCTCTCTGCGCCACTCATTACAGTTGTCCTCCACTGAACAAAGGAATGCCGCCTGTCTACTCCTGTTACCAATTTTTAACTGTACTTAGCCTACTTTTTTATTGTGGGCCGACTAAGTCTGTCTGCGCCATTCAATACAGTTGTCCTCCTCCACTGAACAAAGCAATGCCGCCTGTGTACTCCTGTTACCAATTTTGAACTGCATGTAGCCTCCTTTTTATTTTGGGCCTACTAAGTCTTTCTGCGCCACTCATTACAGTTGTCCTCCTCCACTGAACAAAGCAATGCTGCCTCTGTACTCCTGTTACCAATTTTGAACTGCACTTAGCCTACTTTCTTATTGTGGGCCGACTAAGTATGTCTGCGCCACTCAATACAGTTGTCCTCCACTGAACATAGCAATGCCGCCTGTGTACGCCTGTTACCAATTTTGAACTGCATTTAACCTACTTTTTTATTTTGGGCCTTCTAAGTCTCTCTGCGCCAGTCATTACAGTTGTCCTCCTCCACTGAACAAAGCAATGCCGCCTGTCTACTCCTGTTACCAATTTTTAACTGCATTTAGCCTCCTTTTTTTATTTTGGGCCTACTAAGTCTCTCTGCGCCACTTAATACAGTTGTCCTCCACTGATCAACGCAATGCCGCCTGTGTACTCCTGTTACCAATTTTGAACTGCATTTAGCCTACTTTTTTTTTTTTGGGCCTACTAAGTCTCTCTGCGCCACTCATTACAGTTGTCCTCCACTGAACAAAGGAATGCCGCCTGTCTACTCCTGTTACCAATTTTTAACTGTACTTAGCCTACTTTTTTATTGTGGGCCGACTAAGTCTGTCTGCGCCATTCAATACAGTTGTCCTCCTCCACTGAACAAAGCAATGCCACCTGTGTACTCCTGTTACCAATTTTGAACTGCATGTAGCCTCCTTTTTATTTTGGGCCTACTAAGTCTTTCTGCGCCACTCATTACAGTTGTCCTCCTCCACTGAACAAAGCAATGCTGCCTCTGTACTCCTGTTACCAATTTTGAACTGCACTTAGCCTACTTTCTTATTGTGGGCCGACTAAGTATGTCTGCGCCACTCAATACAGTTGTCCTCCACTGAACATAGCAATGCTGCCTGTGTACGCCTGTTACCAATTTTGAACTGCATTTAACCTACTTTTTTATTTTGGGCCTTCTAAGTCTCTCTGCGCCAGTCATTACAGTTGTCCTCCTCCACTGAACAAAGCAATGCCGCCTGTCTACTCCTGTTACCAATTTTTAACTGCATTTAGCCTCCTTTTTTTATTTTGGGCCTACTAAGTCTCTCTGCGCCACTTAATACAGTTGTCCTCCACTGATCAACGCAATGCCGCCTGTGTACTCCTGTTACCAATTTTGAACTGCATTTAGCCTACTTTTTTATTTTGGGCCTAGTAAGTCTGTCTGCGGTCCCTCCTTCCAATTGTCCTCCACTGACCACACCAATGCTGCCTGTATACTCCTGTTACCAATTTTGAACTGCATTTAGCCTACTTTTTTATTTTGGGCCTACTAAGTCTGTCTGCGCTACTCAATTCAGTTGTCCTCCACTGAACAAAGCAATGCCGCCTGTGTAATCCTGTTACCAATTTTTAACTGCATTTAGCCTACTTTTTTATTTTGGGCCTACTAAGTCTCTCTGCGCCTCTCAATACAGTTGTCCTCCACTGATCAAAGCAATGCCGCCTGTGTACTCCTGTTACCAATTTTGAAATGCATTTAGCCTACGATTTTATTTTGGGCCTACTAAGTCTCTCTGCGCCACTCATTACAGTTGTCCTCCTCCACTGAACAAAGGAATGCCACCTGTGTACTCCTGTAACCAATTTTGAACTGCATTTAGCCTACTTTTTTATTTTGAGCCTATTAAGTCTCTCTGCGCCACTCATTACAGTTGTCCTCCTCCACTGAACAAAGCAATGCCGCCTATGTACTCCTGTTACAAATTTTAACTGCATTTAGCCTACTTTTTTATTTTGGGCCTACTAAGTCTCTCTGCGTCACTCAATACAGTTGTCTTCCTCCACTGAACAAAGCACTGCTGCCTGTGTACTCCTGTTACCAATTTTGAACTGCATTTAGCCTACTTTTTTATTTTGAGCCTACTAATTCTGTCTGCGCCACTCAATACAGTTGTCCTCCACTGAACAAAGCAATGCCGCCTGTGTACTCCTGTTACCAATTTTGTACTGCATTTAGCCTACTTTTTTTGGGGGGGCCTACTAAGTCTCTGCGCCACTCAATACAGTTGTCCTCCACTGAACAAAGCAATGGTGCCTGTATACTCCTGTTACCAATTTTGAACTGCATTTAGCCTACTTTTTTATTCTGGGCCTACTAAGTCTGTCTACGCCACTCAATACAGTTGTCCTCCTCCACTGAACGAAGCAATGCCGCCTGTGTACTCCTGCTACCAATTTTGAACTGCATTTAGCCAACTTTATTATTTGGGCCTATATCTGTGTTTCCTCCTCATCCTGCGCATTGCCCAGCCACTGCTTGATGAGTCTGCTGATACATTGACCCAGACCACTACATTCCCCTTGAACTCTACACAGCCAGAATCTGACTCTGCTGAAAGTTAGATTCTCCTTCCCGCATACTATACCACCTTACACGGGGACAAAGAGGAAGGTGCAGATGAAAGTGCAGTTTCCTTCATCAGGTGGGAAGTCATACTCATTGGCACTGGCACTGGCACAGGGCCCCTCATGGTACGCAAAAGTGTCTCTGGCTGTGGGAGGCGCCACCCGCCGTCGAACACACCGCCGTACTATGAGGGGCCCTGTGCCAGTGCCAACTAGTGGCCCCCTTCCTGCTTGCTCAGGATCACAGCACTTGCAAAGTTGAAATACTTACCTCTCCCTGCTCCACCGCCGTGATGTATTCCGTGTTTCCTGGGCCCACGAAAATCTTGAGCCAGCCCTACCCCCCCCCCAACTTTAGCCAAATGACCCCCTGTTTTCAATGTCTAACTATTATTATAAAGTAAATTAAGATTGACAAGCTTCAGTAATACGAATTGATGTTTTTGGCATTAAAATGGGCACTGTAGGTGTTTTCCTGTCCTCCACTCACTGCCGACTTTGATTCCCCATTGACTTGCATTGGGTTTTCGTGTTTCGGTCGGCCCTGACAATAATCGGCCGATTTCACCCGACCCGACTTTTGAGAAAGTCTGGTTTCGCGAAAACAGACTCGATCCTAAAAAAGTAAAAGTCGCTCAACTCTAGTGATGTATACTGCAGACCCCCCCACTGCTCAAGTTCTATAAATGTTGCATTAGTAGTGAGGAATTTCCCACTGTGAGGAGACATTCACTGTAATATAAACCTGTGCTCATAATGTTGTGCACTCCTTTCAAAATTGAACTCAAAGGGTCAGACCTGACCAATGCAAAACTAGAAAACTATTTGCGAGTAGCAACATCCTCAATACCACCTAACATCATCACACCAAATAGGAACAATTCCAGCCATCACATTAGGGGTGAGTTAATTGTTTGACCAAATGTACCAGGATGAATTTCCAGATGAATAATTTTGTACAGCCCCAGAATGATGGCAGAAATATCCAAATTTGTATTCTTTTTACCATTGACTTGATATTGTTTGAATGTTGAAGAGAGACTTTGATGTTATATGATTAATTAAACCATTTCATCACTTTTTTTCAAAGGAAATATCATTTTATAATTCTACTCACCTGGCACATAATGCTTCCCTCCAGCAGGTGATACTTTCCACATGGCGAAAAAGGCTTTGATGTAATGCTGATGACTTTTGAAAGGTGCAAAATGTCACTAGCAATTTTCTAGTCTCTATCTAATGTTATATATATACTCACATGTATATACAGAATATTTACAGTATATGTACATACAAATAAAAAAAATATTCATACCACATGACCCTGTACACAATTTTTTCATGATACTTCCAGAAATGTAAATGGACTTTACTAGGATTTTATGTGATTTTTCCAACACTAAGTAGCAATTATTTGTGAAGTGTAAAGGAAATGATTCATGGTTTTCTAATTATTTTAAATATATAAATCTAAAAATAGTGCCTTTTCTTGTATTCAGCCACTCTGAGACAATGTTTTGCAGGGCCACCTTTCACTGCAATTACTGCTGCAAGTCTTTTGAGTTATGTCTCTGACAGCTTTGCACATCTAAAGGCTGACATTTTTGCCCATTTTTCTTTGCAAAATAGATTTAGCTCAGTGAAATTGGATGGGAAGCGACTATGAACACTAATTTTCAAGTCTTGCCACAGATTCTCAATGGGATTTAGGTCTGGACTGTGGCTGGGCCATTCACACACATGAATGTGATTTGATGTATAGTATTCTATTGGAGCTTTGGCAGTTTGTTTAGGGTCGTTGTTCTGCTTGAAGATGAACCTATAGCCAGTTTCAATTCTTTTGTAGCCTAACAGGGTTTCCTCGACAATTGCCTTGTATCTAGCGCCATCTATTTTCCCATCATCTCTGGCCAGCTTCCCTGTCCCTGTTGAAGAAAAGCATCCCTTTAGCATGATACTGCCTCCACCCTGTTTGATGTTGTGGATAGTGTTTTCAGGGTGATTTCATAGAGTTTTGCATTTATCCCAATAAGTACTACTCTGATCTTATCTAGCCAGTGCACCTTCTTCCACATGCCATGTAGGGGACACAGCTAGCATGTCGAAGAAGGTACTCTGGTCAGTAAGTAAATAGTAATGGTAAATGTTACAAATTGTAATTACTTAACACTAATTTGATAAAAAAAAGCATAAAAGCCATCCCACCAAGACAAGGTGTACCCAATCAGGACGGTCTGATGCTGTCTCTAGCATTTACCTATTACAAGGTATATGTTCATTCTGTATTTTCTTTGGGTTTTGTCTGTGAAATAGCCACAGTGTGAATATGCACGTATACCTACTTATGATTTGACATTTGTTTTTTCACATGAACAAGATGCTGGCAGGGCGTTGAAACGCGTTGTGAATAAAAAGTATTTTCCTTTTCTCAAGAATTGATTCACTTCTGCAGCGCAGCCCACCTATGTGTTTATCCAACTAGATCCAATATCTCCTGGAGGATTTGTCCACTCGCCACAGGGCAGCAGTTATATTTCTTCATGCCTACATAGGAGTTGTGTCTGTGACACCACCAGGTGAGCGTAACCAGTAATCTCCTACTCTACCTCTATTGGGTATCACCCTATTGTGTACTCTGTTTCCCACTCATAGATTTACACAACTTATGCTCTGACACATTTATTTGGTTTAGCTGTAGTTTCTTGTACTTTGTGCATACAGGGGCTTGGCTCTTTTTGAGCTAGGTATTATATTTAAATAGCTTCCAATGGACAGGTGTCTGAACAGTCGGGCCCTGTTCTACTCTATCTACGTTGAGGTCGGCTGACACAAGATAAAGTTTTAATACTAGAAATATGATAGGACTGTTCCAGTTGAGTACACCTTGTCACGATGCGATAGCTTTTACGCTTTTATGAACAAAATAGTGCTAACTAAGTACCCTATGTTATCCTCATGTACTATTACTAGTTATTTATTTACTACTAAGTACATGTTCACTTTGATATTTTTCTTGGGTGTTGTCTGAAAAATGTGGATTTTTGCAATTTGCTTATTCATAAATCCAGAAAAATAGTGATTTCTGGCTGCCATTTTCTGAAAAAAAGGACAATCAAAATGTAAAAAAAAAATAAAGAAAGTAAATAAAATTCCAAGCTCATGATGAAAATCATGGTTTACTGGAAGATGTGATGCTCCATTAATTAAATTTCCCTGAAAAAAAGTGAAAACAGGTGAATTTGAATTTTGCCTCATCCATTCATCTCTACTTGGCATGTAATGTCCAATTTTAACTGCAGTACAGGATGAATCAATCATTGATCCAGTAGTATGGCTATTTCTCCAAAATATCCCAGGAGCCATTTTTCAACATGGTAATGCCAGATCACATGCCGCTTGCTATTGTTGTGAGTAGACTACATAGCCTAAAGATCCTACCATGGTCTGCAGCATCTTTAGACTTGTCTACTATCAAGAACATCTGCAATGCCATTGAGTGGCATTTGATAAGGATCTTGATGATTTGTGTGTCCAAGTGCATTCAGCGTGGCAGAATATTAAACAGGCAACAATTAATAACCTCAGTGATAGCATGCTAGAAGTATAAGTGCATGTATTTCAGGCATTGAAATTATACTCAAAACTGAATGCTTTTAATTTTTTTCCATTTTTTCTCATCATTTCCACATCAGCAACATGTCTATCATTCCTGTGATTTTCATAATTCCAAACTTATCCTTCTTGATTTTGCAATTTCACTGTTGTGGAGTCTAGATCATGACTAGGGCAGAAATCAATGGATTTATTATTTTTAGTGTATAAGAGCCCATCCAAACTCTGTAATTTAGCCTCTTCTGTCTTATGGGTAGCAACTACTTTTCCATACTAGGAAATTTGCAAATCAGGAATAATAATATAAAGTAGACACCAAAGAACTGCATAAGACCTTCTGAACCACTAAAACTGCCACCATCAGATAATATTAAATACTTTACTTTATAAATAGGAAAAATGACACTTGTTATAGATAAGAATAAAACTTAACACTACAGGTTTAAAAGTAAGTGTGGCTGTCAAAAAAATAGAGAAGACAATGCTAAAAACATCAAGGCGACAAACAAGTAAGACATTTGTATTAGAAAACTTCTGATCTCTATATAGACTCTTTCCGAATGAGGAGATGTAGTTATCATGAACATGTCACATTACATCCAACAAGAGCACAGGCAACTCTTGGATAGAAAATACTACACTCCATTTAGGGAAGATCCCAGCATTTCATACAAAGAGGAACTGTCACGACTCTGTTGTGTTAGTTGTCCCAGGTTCAGTGGCTCCTTCCCTGTCCCTAAACCTAGGGGAACCCTAGCCCATCCTGTTCCCCAAATTACTTATAATGAAGAGGCTGGGGCCTTGTACTTTGCCTTAGCTCCTGAATCCACCCTTAGTCTGCACCCTTTCCTCACCCAGGGAAGAGGAGAGTAGTAGTGTACCATAACACACCAACCAGATTAACAAAGTAATACAAACAGCTATAAATTAAAATACCAATCATACAAATATACACACATAAAATACAGAGGTAAATACTGGGGAATGGAGGATGGGGTTAACCCCTTAGCGACCGCCGATACGCCTTTTAACGGCGGCCGCTAAGGGTACTTAAACCACAGCGCCGGTAATTAACGGCGCTGTGGAAAAAGTGAATAGCGCCCCCCAGAGTCGGATTTTCTCCGGGGTTTCGGCTGCCGGGGGTAGCCGAGACCCCAGAGAACATGATTTGGGGTTTTTTTTACCGACCCCGCATTTGCGATCGCCGGTAATTAACCGTTTACTGGCGATCGCAAAAAAAAAACAACACGATCTCGTTTTAATTTCTCTGTCCTCCAATGTGATCGCACATCAGAGGACAGAGAAAGGGGGTCCCAGATAGCCCCCCGATACTCACCTATCTCCCCCGGTGCTCCTCGTGGCTCCCGGTGGGCGCCGCCATCTTCAAAATGGCGGGCGCATGCGCAGTGAGCCTGCCGGCCGGGGGTAGCCGAGGCCCCAAAGAGCATGATCGGGGTCGATTTTACCGACCCCTGTTTTGCGATCGCCGGTAATTAACTGTTTACCGGCGACCGCAAAAAAAAAAGCAAAGTGTAATTCTCTGTCCTCTGATGTGATCGCACATCAGAGGACAGAGAAATAGGGGGATTCGGGGACCCTATCATGCTTACCGGTGTCCCTGGGTCCTCCTGCTGCTCCTCCTGGCCGCCGGCATCTTCTGGGCAAAAGAAAATGGCAGGCGCATGCGCAGTGCGCCCGCCATCTGTCTCCATCTGCCGGCCGGCAGGAGAAGAGCAGTTGGGGCTAAAATTAGGGTTAGGGTTAGGGTTAGGGCTAGGGTTAGGGCTAGGGTTAGGGCTAGGGTTAGGGCTAGGGTTAGGGCTAGGGTTAGGGCTAGGGCTGGGGTTAGGGCTATGGTTAGAGCTAGGGCTAGGGTTAGGGCTAGGGTTAGGGCTAGGGTTAGGGCTAGGGTTAGGGCTAGGGTTAGGGTTAGGGCTAGGGTTAGGGCTATGGTTAGGGCTAGGGCTAGGGTTAGGGCTAGGGTTAGGGCTAGGGTTAGGGCTAGGGTTAGGGCTATGGTTAGGGTTAGGGCTGGGGTTAGGGCTAGGGTTAGAGCTAGGGTTAGGGCTAGGGTTAGGGTTAGGGCTAGGGTTAGGGCTAGGGTTAGGGTTAGGGCTAGGGTTAGGGCTAGAGTTAGGGCTAGGGTTAGGGCTAAATTTAGGGTTACGGTTGGGGCTAAATATAGGGTTAGGGTTAGGGCTAAATTTAGGGTTAGGGTTGGGGCTAAATTTAGGTTAGGGTTTGGGCTAAATTTAGGGTTAGGGTTGGTGCTAAATTTAGGGTTAGGCTTCTTTCACACTAACGTCGGTAAGGGGCCGTCGCAATGCATTGGCCCAACATACCGACGCACGTTGTGAAAATTGTGCACAACGTGGGCAGCGGATGTAGTTTTTCAACGCATCCGCTGCCCAATCTATGTCCTGGGGAGGAGGGGGCGGAGTTACGGCCACGCATGCACGGTCAGAAATGGCGGATGCGTCGTACAAAAAAACGTTACATTGAACTTTTTTTGTGCTGACGGTACGCCAAAACACTGATCCAGTGCACGACGGACGCGACGTGTGGCCATCCGTCACGATCCGTCGGCAATACAAGTCTATGGACAAAAAACACATCCTGCGGGCACATTTGCAGGATCCGTTTCTTGTCCAAAACGACGGATTGCGACGGATGCCAAACGACGCACGTGTGAAAGTAGCCTTAGGGCTAGGGTTAGGGTTGGGGCTAAAGTTAGGGCTAGGGTTGGGGCTAAGGTTAGGGTTAGAGTTGGGATTAGGGTTAGGGTTTGGATTAGTGTTGGTATTAGGGTTAGGGTTGGCATTAGGGTTACGCTTGGGATTAGGGTTAGGGTTGGGATTAGGGTTAAGGTTAGGGTTGTGATTGGGGGTGTATTGGGATTAGGGTTAGGTTTGAGGTTAGGGTTGAGATTAGGATTAGGGGTGTGTTGGATTTAGGGTTTTGATTAGGGTTATGGCTAGGGTTGACATTAGGGTTGTTTTGGGGTAAGGGTTGTGATTATCGTTAGGGTTAGTGATTAGGATTATAGATCAGGTTGGGATTAGGGTTAGGGGTGTGTTGGGGTTAGGGTTGGAGCTAGAATTGGGGGGTTTCCACTGTTTAGGTACATCAGGGGGTCTCCAAACACGACAGCCAATTTTTCGCTCAAAAAGTCAAATGGTGCTCCCTCCCTTCTGAGCTCTGCCGTGCGCCCAAACAGTGGGTTACCCCAACATATGGGGCATCAGCGTACTCGGGATAAATTGGACAACAACTTCTGGGGTCTAATTTCTCCTGTTACCCTTGTGAAAATAAAAACTTGGGGGCTACAAAATCTTTTTTGTGGAAAAAAAAATATTTTTTATTTTTATGACTCTGCATTCTAAACTTCTGTGAAGCACTTGGGCATTCAAAGTTCTCACCACACATCTATATAAGTTCCTTGGGGGGTCTAGTTTCCAAAACGGGGTCACTTGTGGGGGGTTTCTACTGTTTAGGTACATCAGGGGCTCTGCAAGCGCAACATAACGCCCACAGGCCATTCTATCTAAGTCTGCATTCCAAAACGGCGCTCCTTCCCTTCCGAGCTCTGCCGTGCGCCCAAACAGTGGTTTACCCCCACATATGGCACATCAGCGTACTCGGGATAAATTGGGCAACAACTATTGCAGTCAAATTTCTCCTGTTACCCTTGTGAAAATAAAAATTTGGGGGCTACAATATCTTTTTTGTGGAAAAAAAAATATTTTTTATTTTCACGACTCTGCATTCTAAACTTCTGTGAAGCACTTGGGCATTCAAAGTTCTCACCACACATCTAGATAAGTTCCTTGGGGGGTCTAGTTTCCAAAATGGGGTCACTTGTGGAGGGTTTCTACTGGTTAGGTACATCAGGGGCTCTGCAAACGCAACATAACGCCCGCAGACCATTCTATCTAAGTCTGCATTCCAAAACGGCGCTCCTTCCTTCCGAGCTCTGCCATGCGCCCAAACAGTGGTTTACGCCCACATATGGGGTACCAGCATACTCAGGACGAATTGGACAACAACTTTTGGGGTCCAATTTCTCTTGTTACCCTTGTGAAAATAAAAACTTGGGGGCTACAAAATCTTTTTTGTGGAAAAAAAAAATATTTTTTATTTTCACGACTCTGCATTCTAAACTACTGTGAAGCACTTGGGCATTCAAAGTTCTCACCACACATCTAGATAAGTTCCATGGGGGGTCTAGTTTCCAAAATGTGGTCACTTGTGGGGGATTTCTACTGTTTAGGCACATCAGGGGGTCTCCAAACGCGACATGGCGTCCGATCTCAATTCCAGACAATTCTACATTGAAAAAGTAAAACGGCACTCCTTCTCTTCCAAGCTCTGCGGTGCGCCCAAACAGTGGTTTATCCCCACATATTGGGTATCGACGTACTCAGGAGAAATCGTACAACAACTTTTGTGGTCTAATTTCTCCTGTTACCCTTGTGAAAATAAAAATTTGGGGGCAAAAATATCATTTTTGTAGAAAAAATGCGATTTTTTTTTCACGGCTCTACGTTATAAACGTCTGTGATGCACATGGGGGTTCAAAGTGCTCACCACACATCTAGATAAGTTCCTTAAGGGGTCTATTTTCCAAAATGGTGTCACTTGTGGGGGTTTCTACTGTTTAGGTACATCAGGGGCTCTTCAAACGCGACATGGCATCCAATCTCAATTCCAGCCAATTCTGCATTGAAAAAGTCAAACGGCGCTCTTTCACTTCCAAGTTCTGCGGTGCGCCCAAAAAGTGGTTTACCCCCACATATGGGGTATTGTCGTATTCAGGAGAAATTGCATAACAAAATTTATGGTTACATTTCTGTTTTTACATGTGTGAAAATAAAAAAAATGGTTCTGAATTAAGATGTTTGCAAAAAAAAGTTAAATGTTCATTTTTTCAGTTCCTGTGAAGCACGTAAAGGGTGTTAGGGGTCGAGTTCCTGCTTCTGCACAGGGGGAATCTCGAGCCACTTCCGCTGCGGTCTCCCATTCTTGTCCAGCCGCAGTGGAGCCTGCTCAGCAAGGACGTCGGTCCCAGCGTCTTGCTCATTCTCACTCTGTTCTGAGAGTTAGTGCTGCTTCTCCAGTCTCTGCCATTAAAGTCAGTGCTGGTCAGCAGCGAGCGGACTTCTCTGGGACTAAGTCCTTGTCTGCATGTACTGAGCATGCCCAGCGTAAGGTCTCCCGTTGGAGATCGAGGGTCATGTGCTCAGGCTCTGCAGCACATTCCATTGGTCCTCTTGGCAGGTCCTAGAAGGGCAAAAGTGCTGTGGCCACTTCCTGTGCTGCTGTTATATAAACTGCGCATGACCGCACGGCCATGCGCTAGTATTGTCAAACAATTGTTGATGTGTGTATGTTGTGAGTGCAAGTCGTCCTTGGAAACCCCTTCCCTATTGAATGTCTGTTCGCGGAAGGTGTATGGCTGCTACCTAGCGCCCGACTTAGCCTACAGCACTAAAAACACATCTCAGCGTCCTGTAGCTGTGCCTGCCAGTACGGCGCCGTGCGCCTGTCTTGCGCTTTCCATACCCGAGTCTGGGTGGTTAGTGGCGTCCGTTAGTGCGGCATCGCTCGCACTCTTGTGCACTTATATTCCTTAAGGTTCTCTACACACCCAGTTGCGGTGTTACGCCAGCAAGGGTCTAATCGGGCTCCAATCCCTTCTGGGGTTAAGTCCGCTGACCACTTGCTCGCGCACTAGTGCGGTACTGCGGTCCTGTGGATTAACAGGATCGCTTTCTTCACGCTGGGTGAGGTTTAACCCACGCGTGTATCCTTTAGTGTACCGCCATATTGTCCGTCTTGCTAGCTGCAGGGTCTTTTACCTGCACGGTGGACCTCGGACTGCGAACGCACCTAGTTTCTTACCATCTATACATGGTGCGTTCCGCCAGTCCTTAACAGAATACTAGCGCCAAGGTCTGGCTAGTATGGCGGACATTCAGCAATCTTTGCGGTATATCCAGCAGTTGGAGGGTAGGTTGAAGGTTCTCGAGAACTCAACCTCAGCTGTGGATGTTACCGCAGTTGCTGTAAAGGCTGCTGGCGTGGCGGCAGCAACCTTGTCCACTGCCACCCCTGTTCCGACATTATCCCGCCTCCCGTTGCCAGAAAAATTTTCTGGAGATTGCAAAACTTGTAGGGGATTCGTGAGTCAGTGCTCTATCCACCTCGAGCTCCTGGCTGCACGTTTTCCTACAGAGCGGGCTAAGGTGGGATTTATTGTCTCGCTGTTGTCGGACAGGGCGTTGGAGTGGGCTACGCCGCTGTGGGAGCGTGATGATCATGTGGTGCAGAGTGCTCCGTTGTTTCTGGGCACGCTGAAAAAGGTCTTTCTAGGACCTCAACTCACCCATGATACAGCGCTCCAACTACTGGCATTAACTCAGGGTGAGTCCTTGGTCAGCCATTTTTCTGTCCGATTCCGTACTTTAGCTTCCGAGCTGGAGTGGTCGGACAAAGCCCTTATCCCCATATTCTGGAGGGGCCTGGCTGACCATGTTAAGGACGCTCTGGCCACTAGGGAGATTCCTGCCACACTGGAGGAGTTAATATCTATTTCTACTCGTATAGACCTCCGTTTTAACGAGCGGAGGTTGGAACGAGCCCAGTGTAGGCGGAGGTTTCGGCTGGCTCCTACCTTCGCCAAACCTTTGGAATCCCCAGTCCAGGCATCTGAGTCACATGAGACCTTGGAGGTGACACGAGCGGGATCTAAGTCTCAGTCCGCTCGTGCACATAAGGTCCGTCATGTTTGCCAGCAGTCAGGACGTCTTGTCTCCAAGAGTCCTCAGCGGTCGGGGAAACGTCAGCGTCTAGTGGCAGTTGGAGGAGGTACACTAGACACGGCGACGTTTGCCTCAAAGTTGTCCTTCAAGGGGACAATTACCATAGGCCCATCCACTCTTACGGTCGAGCTTTGCTTGGATTCTGGGGCAGAGGGTAACTTTATGTCCTCCGCCTTTGCCCAGCGTCACGCAATACCCTTGGTGATGCTCGCCCAGCCAGTGACCGTTCGAGTGGTAAATGGGTCAACACTACCTTCACAGATTACCCACCAAACCATTCCTTTCACGCTGTCTGTGTCTCCATCACATCAGGAGATAATCTCCCTATTAGTCATTCCTGAGGGAATTGATGAGGTCCTGTTGGGGATGCCATGGCTTCGCTACCATTCTCCTCATATTGAGTGGTCCTCTGGGAGAATTTTGGGATGGAGTAAATCCTGTGAGGGTAGATGTCAGAGGGAGTGCGTTCAGGTTGCTACTACACAGGTACCCGCAGATCTTTCCTCTCTCCCCAAGCACTATTGGTCCCATGCAGACGTGTTCTCCAAAAGAGCTGCGGAGACTCTTCCGCCTCACCGTCCCTATGACTGTCCTATTGACCTCTTGCCTGGTGCTGAGCCTCCCCGGGGTCGAGTCTACCCGTTATCTCTCCCGGAGACGGAGGCAATGTCCCAGTATATTCAGGAGAATCTGGCAAGAGGATTCATTAGGAAGTCAGTGTCACCGGCAGGGGCTGGGTTCTTCTTCGTACAGAAGAAGACTGGGGACTTACGTCCATGCATAGACTACAGGGGTCTTAACGCCATTACCGTTAAGAACAAGTACCCATTACCCCTGATATCTGAGCTCTTTGATAGGCTACGGGGAGCAAAGGTATTTACAAAGTTAGATCTGCGGGGTGCTTACAACCTGATTCGCATCCGTGAGGGGGATGAATGGAAGACGGCTTTTAATACCAGGGATGGGCACTATGAATATCTAGTGATGCCCTTTGGGCTCTGTAATGCCCCAGCCGTTTTCCAAGACTTTGTGAACGACATCTTTCGGGATATGCTCACCACCTCGGTCGTAGTCTATCTGGATGACATTCTCATCTACTCTCCAGATATAGACTCCCATCGGAGAGATGTTCGCAAAGTCTTCGACCTCTTACGGGCAAACTCCCTCTACGCTAAGTTGGAGAAGTGTGTGTTTGAGCAGGAGTCCTTGCCTTTCCTTGGTTATATCATTTCTGCCCAGGGTTTGGCTATGGATCCTGCCAAGCTACAGGCAGTAATGGACTGGCAGGAACCCCATTCTCTTAAAGCGGTGCAGCGCTTTATGGGGTTCATTAATTACTATCGCCAGTTCATTCCACACTTCTCAACTTTGGTAGCTCCCTTGGTCGCCCTCACCAAGAAGGGAGCAAATCCCAAGTTGTGGTCAGAGGAGGTTTCCAAGGCTTTTCTCTCGATTAAGTCACACTTCGCTAGCGCTCCCATCCTACATCGCCCCGATGTAGATAAACCATTCATCTTGGAGGTGGATGCCTCATCCGTTGGTGCTGGAGCAGTCCTTTTCCAAAAGGATGCTCAAGGTCGGAAGCATCCTTGCTTCTTCTTCTCCAAAACTTTCACACCAGCGGAGAGGAATTATTCCATCGGGGACAGGGAGTTGCTAGCCATGAAGTTGGCTTTTTCAGAGTGGAGACACCTCTTGGAGGGAGCTCGCTTTCCCTTCCAAGTCTTCACTGATCACAAGAACTTGGTGTATATACAGACGGCCCAGCGGCTAAATTCTCGCCAGGCTAGATGGTCCCTGTTTTTCTCCCGGTTCCATTTTACCCTCCATTTTCTCTCCGGGGAGAAGAACGTTCGTGCCGACGCTCTCTCCCGCTCCGTAGTGTCATCTGAGGAGGAGGAGCCTCGGCTTATTGTCCCACCTGAGAGCTTGAGAACTGTAGCTCCGGTTTCGCTGGAGTCTGTGCCCCCGGGCAAGACTTTCGTGCCAGCTAACTTGCGACCGGAGGTTCTCTCTTGGGCTCACTCCTCCAGAGTGGGTGGGCATTTTGGGACCAAGAGGACATCTGAGCTTTTGGCGAGAACATATTGGTGGCCGCATATGGTCCGAGATGTCAAGGACTATATTCAGGCGTGCGTTTCTTGCGCCCAGAATCGGTCTCCTCGGCAACGGCCTGCTGGGTTGCTTTACCCTCTACCGGTGGCAGACAGGCCCTGGGAGATGGTCGGAATGGACTTTGTGGTGGGCTTACCCAAGTCGCGTGGCTGCTCCATTATTTGGGTAGTCACCGACCATTTCTCTAAGATGGTACATTTGGTACCGCTTCCTCGGTTACCCTCAGCACGGGCCTTGGCGGTGTTGTTCATGAAGCATGTTTTTCGATTGCATGGTATGCCTGATAAGATTGTCAGCGATCGGGGTCCCCAGTTCGCGTCTCGGTTTTGGAGAGAGCTCTGCCGTTTGCTCAGCATAGAGTTAAACCTCTCCTCTGCATATCATCCCGAGACGAATGGGTTGGTGGAGAGAACCAACCAGACTCTGGTGACATATTTGCGACATTTCGTCTCCGCTAGGCAGGATGACTGGGCATCTTTGCTACCTTGGGCGGAATTTGCCTTGAACAACGCCGTAGCCGATTCCACTGGCCAAACTCCTTTTCTCCTTAATTACGGCCAGCATCCGCGTGTTCCTGTGCCCATGCCCGTGTCATCCACCGATTCTAGGGTGGCAGACTGGGCGGTGGAGGCACGGGACATCTGGGACCGCACACAGGATGCCATTCGGGCCTCCAAGGAGAGAATGAGGGTTTCGGCTGATACACACCGGCGTCCCGCTCCGGTCTTTGCTCCCGGCGACTTAGTGTGGCTCTCCGCCCGTAACATCAGGCTGCGAGTTGAGTCCACTAAGTTTGCTCCTCGCTACATTGGCCCGTTTAAAGTTCTGGAACAGGTCAACCCTGTGGTTTACCGTTTGGCCATTCCTCCACGCCTTGGTATCACCGATACCTTTCACGTTTCCCTCTTAAAGCCCGTTCGTTTGTCTCGGTTTTCTGAGTTATCTGCTGGGACATCGGGTTCATCCACGGATGAGTTTGAGGTGAATGCTATTGTGGGAAGCAAGGTGGTACGTGGCAAAAAATTTTATTTGGTGGATTGGAAGGGTCATGGTCCAGAGGATAGAACCTGGGAGCCTGTGGAGCACATTCGGGCTCCGCAGCTCATTGCTGCCTTCGAACGTAGCGAGGCCCAAGGAGGAGGGGGCCCTAGGAGGGGGGGTAATGTTAGGGGTCGAGTTCCCGCTTCTGCACAGGGGAAATCTCGAGCCACTTCCACTGCGGTCTCCCATTCTTGTCCAGCCGCAGTGGAGCCTGCTCAGCAAGGACGTCGGTCCCAGCGTCTTGCTCATTCTCACTCTGTTCTGAGAGTTAGTGCTGCTTCTCCAGTCTCTGCCATTAAAGTCAGTGCTGGTCAGCAGCGAGCGGACTTCTCTGGGACTAAGTCCTTGTCTGCATGTACTGAGCATGCCCAGCGTAAGGTCTCCCGTTGGAGATCGAGGGTCATGTGCTCAGGCTCTGCAGCACATTCCATTGGTCCTCTTGGCAGGTCCTAGAAGGGCAAAAGTGCTGTGGCCACTTCCTGTGCTGCTGTTATATAAACTGCGCATGACCGCACGGCCATGCGCTAGTATTGTCAAACAATTGTTGATGTGTGTATGTTGTGAGTGCAAGTCGTCCTTGGAAACCCCTTCCCTATTGAATGTCTGTTCGCGGAAGGTGTATGGCTGCTACCTAGCGCCCGACTTAGCCTACAGCACTAAAAACACATCTCAGCGTCCTGTAGCTGTGCCTGCCAGTACGGCGCCGTGCGCCTGTCTTGCGCTTTCCATACCCGAGTCTGGGTGGTTAGTGGCGTCCGTTAGTGCGGCATCGCTCGCACTCTTGTGCACTTATATTCCTTAAGGTTCTCTACACACCCAGTTGCGGTGTTACGCCAGCAAGGGTCTAATCGGGCTCCAATCCCTTCTGGGGTTAAGTCCGCTGACCACTTGCTCGCGCACTAGTGCGGTACTGCGGTCCTGTGGATTAACAGGATCGCTTTCTTCACGCTGGGTGAGGTTTAACCCACGCGTGTATCCTTTAGTGTACCGCCATATTGTCCGTCTTGCTAGCTGCAGGGTCTTTTACCTGCACGGTGGACCTCGGACTGCGAACGCACCTAGTTTCTTACCATCTATACATGGTGCGTTCCGCCAGTCCTTAACAGAGGGTTAATAAACTTCTTGAATGTGGTTTTGAGAACCTTGAGGGGTGTAGTTTTTAGTATGGTGTCACACGTTGTTATTTTCTTTCATATAGACCCCTCAAAATGACTTCAAATGTGATGTGGTCCCTAAAAAAAATGGTGTTGTAAAAATGAGAAATTGCTGGTCAACTTTTAACCCTTATAACTCCCTAAAAAAAAAAAATTTTGGTTCCAAAATTGTGCTGATGTAAAGTAGACATGTGGGAAATGTTATTTATTAACTATTTTTCATGACATATCTCTCTGATTTAAGGGCATAAAAATACAAAGTTTGAAAATTGCAAAATTTTAAAAATTTTCGCCATATTTCCGTTTTTTCATAAATAATCACAAGTAATATCGAAGAAATGTTACCACTAACATGAAGTACAATATGTCACGAAAAAACATTCTCAGAATCAGCGGGATCCGTTAAAGCATTCCAGAGTTATAACCTCATAAAGTGACAGTGGTCAGAATTGTAAAAATTGGCTCGGTCATTAAGTACCAAATTGGCTCTGTCACTAAGGGGTTAAACCAAACTAGGAGAAGAAAGGCAAATATCACACACTCAAAACTTAGCAACAGTCACAGATAAATCCACCAAACGCCTTCTCCGACAACAACCACCACCAATGACCTCCAGCCATGCAGCATGAAGCTACCTCTGACAATGAGTGCTAGCCAGGGCCCATATTAATATACATTAGAAAGCAAGTTTCAAGTTGTATGACAACATTAGGTGGTTAGGCTCCCATATACTCTAAATGGCTGTTGACCAAATGATGCTCTGGTATATTGTTTAATTGATAGCCTTTTCAGCCAAATCCCCATACACAGATGAACTCGTTTAGCTAAGCGCTCCAGTGTTCTCTATGAGAAAGCGGACAGAGTGACACATCATCTTGTGGCTTATCTTTAGTATAGAAGAGCGAATATTTCAATGTTCGGTTCAGATTACGTTGGCCGAATTTGCAATTTTTGCCAATTTATTCATCGATGATTCACTGAACGCCGTTCAAGTTAATAGGAAACAAAAGCAAACGTATACACATCACTTTCAAACAGGCCCAAAAGCTGCTAGTTTCACATTTGCGTTTAAATCGCATCCACAAGTTGTGAAAAAAACGCTTGTAAACGCGTACAAACGCGGCGTTTTTTAGATGCATGCGTTGTCGCATGTGGTTAAAAAAACGCCGCGTTTGTACGCGATTACATGCATTTTTTCCTGCGTTTGCATTTTTGGTGCGCATGATGAGAAATTTCACAAGAGAAAGATCAAGATAACCAGACACCGCCAATGGGACTACAGAGGGCATGTATTATGGGATCTTTATATAAAGACCCTAGGGCTACTGAAATTTTAACAGTTTGCTACTGTATCCTGTGTCATAATGGATCTTCGCATGGAGAGCTTTTATTTCAACCTGGATTTCAGCTTCAAGCTGTTTCTTGCCTGTGCTTTTGCTTGGGAGCAAGACAGAAATCGCAAAAAATGGAGAAGGAGACAACGTAGGCGTTTTTGAAGGCACCCCATTATCGAAGTACGTGAGAGCCATGGAGCCTATCACACGCTCTATGCCGAGCTTAATGCCAACCTGGAGAAATTCCAGGAATACACACGAATGTCGCAAGACTCGTTCCGGGATTTGCTTTCTCGTGTCCAAGGAGCCATATGGCGACAGGACACCCAGCTCCGTAGAGCGATTCCACCCGAGGAACGTCTGCTGGTTACATTAAGGTACATTCAAAATCTAAACCAATGACAGTCCAAATTTAGTGTTTTCTGACGTGTATTTTTGGGGTATTTTCCTTTCTTTCTTTATCGTAACCACACCATAAAAAGAATAGATTGTAATGTTATTTTTGTGTTTGTTTTTCTTCCAGATTTCTGGCCAAAGGAGAGAGTTTATCATCCCTCCCCTTCCAATACCGGCTTGGAATTTCCACCCTGTCCGGAATAGTTGTGGACACCTGCCGGGCTTTGTGGAATGTACTCCGGGATGAGTTCATACCCCTACCCACCTTGGACATGTGGCTTGAAATTGCAGAAAAATTCTGGAATGTGTGTGATTTCCTCAACTGTTTAGGAGCGGTGGATGGAAAGCACATTTGCATTATCAAACCAGCCAGAACAGGATCGGAGTACTTCAATTACAAAAAATATTTTTCTGTGGTGCTCATGGCAATAGCCGATGTGAACTGTGGTTTCATCACCGTGGACATTGGAGCTTTTGACCGTGGCAACTAGGGTTGAGCGACTTTTAGTTTTTTAGGGTCGAGTTGGGTTTCACGAAACCCGACTATCTCAAAAGTCGAATCGAGTGGAATCGGCCGATTATCGGGAAAAATCGGGGATTGACCGAAACACGAAGCCCAATGCAAGTCAATGGGGAAGCATAGGCGGCAGTGAGTGGAGGCCAGGAAAACACGTACAGTGCCCATTTTAATGGCAAAAACTTCCATTCTTGTTACTGAAGCTTGTCAATCTTAATTTACCTTATAATAATAGTAAGGCATTGGAAATTGGGGGTCATTTGGCTAAAGTTGTGGGGGGTAGGGCTGGTTCAAGTATTTAGTGGGCCAAGGAAATCTGGACCACGTCACGGCAGTGGAGCAGGGAGAGGTAAGTATTTCAACTTTGCAAGTGCTGTGATCCTGAGCAAGCAGGGGGTGCCAACTCGTTGCAGACAGACTTAGTAGGCCTAAAATTTTAAAAAATAGGCTCAAAGCAGTTTTAATTCTCTTGCAGGGGTACACAGGCAGCATTGGTGTGGTCAGCGGAGGACAATTGGAAGGAGGGACCGCAGACAGACTTAGTAGGCCTAAAATAAAAAAATTAGGCTCAATGCAGTTTGAATTATCTTGCAGGGGTACACAGGCAGCATTGGTGTGGTCAGTGGAGGACGATTGGAACAGGGCCCCACAAAGTACGGCGGTGTGTTTGCACGGTGGGGGCGCCTCCCACTGGCAGCGACACTTTTGTGTACTATGAGGGGCCCTGTGCCAGTGACGTCGCCAACTAGTATTCCCCCCCACCTGATGAAGGAACCTGCATTTTCATCTGCACCTTCCTCTTTGTCCCCGAGTAAGGTGGTATGGTATGCGGGAAGGGGAACCTGACTTTCAGCAGAGTCACATTTTGGCTGTGTAGCGTGCATGGGGAATGTAGCGTTCTGGGTCAATGTACCAGCAGACTCATCTATCACTGGCTGGGCAATGGGCAAGATGAGGAGGAAACACAGATATAGGCCCAAATAATAAAGTGGGCTAAATGCAGTTCAAAATTGGTAACAGGACTAACCAGGGGGCATTGCTTTGTTCAGTGGAGTACAAACTGTAATGAGAGGCTGACACAGTGAGTAGGCCCAAATCAGTAAGTAGGCTAAATGCAGTTCAAAATTGGTAACAGAAGTAAACAGGCGGCACTGGTTTGTTCAGTGTAGGAGAACATCAAGGAGCGGCAGACACCGTTAGTAGGGCCAACAAAACAAGTAGGCCAAATGCAGTGTTATATTAAAAACAATTTAACGAGAGCCTGAAGATAGAATCTAGGGAAAGGCAACCTGGAGAACACCTTGGAGCGGAAGACACCATTTGTAGAACCCAGACCCAACTTGTAGGCCTAATGCAGTGTTGTTTCAACAACTACTTAACGAGAGCTTCAAAGATAGAAGCTAGGGAGAGGCAACCTGGAGAACACCTTGGAGCGGCAGACACCGTCCCTACAACCCAGACCCAACTTGTAGGCCAAATGCAGTGTTGTTTCAACAACTACTTAACAAGAGCTTGAAGATAGAAGCTAGGAGAGGCACCCTGGAGAACACCTTGGAGCGGCAGACACCGTCTCTACAACCCAGACCCAACTTGTAGGCCTAATGCAGTGTTGTTTCAACAACTACTTAACGAGAGCCTGAAAATGGAATTTCAGGACAGGAAACCTGGAGAACAGCACGGAGTGGCATACACCGTTAGTAGGCCCCAACCAAACTAGTAGCCCCACTGCAGTTGTTCGATTAAAAAGCTATTTAATAAGAGCCTGAAGATTGAAGCTCAGGAAAGGCAACCAGGAGAACACCTTGGAGCGGCAGACACTGTTGGTAGGCCCCAACCAAACTAGTAGCCCCACTGCAGTTGTTCGATTAAAAAACTATTTATTTACAGTGTTGTTTCAACAACTACTTAACAAGAGCTTGAAGATAGAAGCTCAGGAAAGGCAACCTGGAGAACACCTTGGAGCGGCAGACACCGTTTCAACAACGCACACCCAACTTGTAGGCCTAATGCAGTGTTGTTTCAACAACTACTTAACGAGAGCCTGAAAATGGAATTTCAGGACAGGAAACCTGGAGAACAGCACGGAGCGGCATACACCGTTAGTAGGCCCCAACCAAACTAGTACCCCACTGCAGTTGTTCAATTAAAAAACTATTTAACAAGAGCCTGAAGATTGAAGCTCAGGAAAGGCAACCAGGAGAACACCTTGGAGCGGCAGACACCGTCTCTACAACCCAGACCCAACTTGTAGGCCTAATGCAGTGTTGTTTCAACAACTACTTAATAAGAGCTTCAAGATAGAAGCGAGGGAGAGGCAACAGAGAGAACACCTTGGAGCGGAAGACTCAGTTTGTAGACCACAACGAAACTTGTGGCCCTAATGCAGTTTTATAATTCTGACAAGCTGAAAATCAACCTTTTTTTTTTTTTAAAGGAGGACAGCTGTATTAAGTGGTGCAGACAGACACTGCTAGTAGGCCTTACACCACAAAGTAGGCTCACTTCAGGATGAAAAAAAGTTACATGGGTACACGGTCAGCATTGGTGTGCTCAGCGGAGGACAAATGGAAAGAGGGACCACAGACAGACTTAGTAGGCCTAAAATTTTAAAAAATAGGCTCAAAGCAGTTTGAATTATCTTGCAGGGGTACACAGGCAGCAGTGGTGTGGTCAGCGGAGGACAATTGGAAGGAGGGACCGCAGACAGACTTAGTAGGCCTAAAATAAAAAAAATTAGGCTCAATGCAGTTTGAATTATCTTGCAGGGGTACACAGGCAGCATTGGTGTGGTCAGCGGAGGACGATTGGAAGGAGTGTCTGACACAGTTAGTACTCCCAAAACATAAATAGATGTTAATGTCTCGCAAAACAACAAAACCAAAAAACAAAAGGGTGGCATACTTAGGTACAGGGATGGGCTCCTCTGCTGAGTTTCAGACATAGTAATTTGGCGCTAAGTATTTACTGGTGTCAATATAGGACACTGACCCTGACAATTTTAACTAGCATCATACATGTCAACAAATTGATATTGTCAGTGCCAGGATGTCAGCGCATAGACTAAACATTGGTGGAGCTGTGAGAGATAATTTTGCAAGTGGTAGAACAGAGTTTGAGCTGGGGGGGAACTCTCTTGTGGACGGCGGTACAGGCCCAGGGCCCCTCATGTTACAACGGTGTGTCTGACGTTGGTTGCGCGCCACCACCACCAGAGACACTTTATTGTACTATGAGGGACCCAGTGGCAGTGTTGTCAACCAAAAATGGGCACACCCACCTCTTCAGACAAACGGCACTCTCACGGGTGCTTGCGCCAAGTGGCGAGACCACGGCCCCGTGGGGGGAGTTAGCCCATTTAGGGAGGTGTAAACATGTCGTATGCTGGACAAACAGCTGCTGCAAATTAAGAGATTGGAACAGTCAGTAAGACCAGTCAACAAGCGAGACCTTTTTATAGAAAAGCTAGGTGTCAGCCGGGAAAGGTGGGGCAAAATAATTTGAAATCCATGAGTGGTTCATTTTAATGAAGGTTAGTTCATTAACATTTTGGGTAGCCAGACGAGTCATTTTTTCGGTCAATATTGAACCAGCAGCACTGAATACTCTTTCTGATAGCACACTAGCTGCTGGGCAAGCAACCTCCTGCAATGCATATTCTGCCAATTCAGGCCAAGTGTCTATTTTGGATGCCCAGTAATCAAATGGGAATGACGGTTGAGGGAGAACATCGATAAGGGATGAAAAATAGTTAGTAACCATACTGGAGAAATGTTGTCTCCTGTCACTTTGAATTGATGCTGCAGTACCTGTCCTGTCTGCGATCATTGCGAAATCACTCCACAACCTGGTCAGAAAACCCCTCTGTCCAACGCCACTTCTGATTTGTGCACCTCTAACACCTCTGCCCTGTTGCCCCCTGCAGCTCGTGTGAGAACCATGACCGGCGCTGTGTGCTGGGAATGCCTGAATCAAACGGTCTACAAGAGTTGCTTGTTTGTTTGCTAATATTTGTTCGAGGTTCTCATGTGGCATGATATTTTGCAATTTGCCTTTATAGCGAGGATCAAGGAGGCAGGCCAACCAGTAATCATCATCGGTCATCATTTTAATAATGCGTGGGTCCCTTTTGAGGATACGTAAGGCATAATCCGCCATGTGGGCCAAAGTTCTAGTTGTCAAATCTGCGGTTGTGCTGGGTTGAGGGGCAGTTTCAGGCAAATCTACGTCACTTGTCTCCCTCAAAAAACCTGAACCCGGCCTTGCAACGCCACCAGTTTCTATTGGCCCCGGAGAAGCTTCCTCATTCAAAAAATACTCATCCCCATCATCCTCCTCTTCGCCCGCTACCTCGTCCTGTAGATTGCCCTGACCAGACAATGGCTGATTGTCATCAAGGCTATCCTCTTCCTCGACTGCAGACACCTGCTCCTTTATGTGCGTCAAACTTTGCATCAGCAGACGCATTAGGGGGATGCTCATGCTTATTATGGCGTTGTCTGCACTAACCAGCCGTGTGCATTCCTCAAAACACTGAAGAACTTGACACAGGTCTTGTACCTTCGACCACTGCACACATGACAACTCCATGTCTGCCATCCAACTGCCTGCCCGTGTATGTGTATCCTCCCACAAATACATAACAGCACGCCTCTGTTCGCACAGTCTCTGAAGCATGTGCAGTGTGGAGTTCCACCTTGTTGCAACGTCGATGATTAGGCGATGCTGGGGAAGGTTCAAAGACCGCTGATGGTTCTGCATACGGCTGGAGTGTATGGGCGAACAGCGGATATGCGTGCAAAGTCTGCGCACTTTGAGGAGCAGGTCGGGTAACCCTGGATAACTTTTCAGGAAGCACTGCACCACCAGGTTTAAGGTGTGAGCCAGGCAAGGAATGTGTTTCAGTTGGGAAAGGGCTATGGCAGCCATAAAATTCCTTCCGTTATCACTCACTACCTTGCCTGCCTCAAGATGTACAGTGCCCAGCCAAGACTGAGTTTCTTTCTGCAAGAACTCGGACAGAACTTTTGCGGTGTGTCTGTTGTCGCCCAAACACTTCATTGCCAATACAGCCTGCTGATGCTTGCCACTAGCTGTCCCAAAATGGGACACCTCGTTTGCAACAGTGGCAGCTGTGGATGGAGTGGTTGTGCGAATGCGGTCTGTGGACGAACTCTCGCTTCTGCAGGAGGATGAGGAGGAGGAGGGGGGCGAACGCCTACAGCCAACTGTTTCCTAGACCGTGGGATAGGCAGATCTGTCCCAATATTGCTGTCCCCCGTGGACCCTGCATCCACCACATTTACCCAGTGTGCCGTGAAGGACACATAACGTCCCTGGCAATGCCTATTGGTCCATGCATCTGTTGTCCGGTGCACCTTTGTACTCACAGATTGCCTGAGTGCATGGACGATGCGGTCTTTTACATGCTGGTGGAGGGCTGGGATGGCTTTTCTCGAAAAGAAGTGTCGATTGGGTAGCTCGTAGCGTGGTACAGCGTAGTCCATCAGGGCTTTGAAAGCTTCGCTTTCAACTAACCGGTAGGGCATCATCTCTAATGAGATTAGTCTAGCAATGTGGGCGTTCAAACCCTGTGTACGCGGATGCGAGGATGAGTACTTCCTTTTCCTAACGAGAGTCTCATGTAGGGTGAGCTGGACTGGAGAGCTGCAGATCGTGGAACTAGCGGGGGTGCCGGTGGACATGGCAGACTGAGAGAGGGTTGGAGATGGTATTCTTGCTGGTGCCCTACATGCAGTGTTTCCTACTACGAAACTGGTGATTCCTTGATTGCTTTGGCCTGGCGACGAAACCTGCACATTTACTGCAGGTGGTGCGGGAAATGGTGGGCTTACAGTGAGGGAAGGGATGTAGCGTTGCTGACTAGCTTCATTGGCCGAGGGTGCTACAACCTTAAGGGACGTTTGGTAGTTAGTCCAGGCTTGCAAATGCATGGTGGTTAAATGTCTACGCATGCAACTTGTATTTAGACTTTTAAGATTCTGACCTCTGCTTCAGGTAGTTGAACATTTTTGACAGATGACTTTGCGCTGATCATTTGGATGTTGTTTAAAAAAAGCCAGACTGCACTCTTTCTACTATCGGATACCCTTTCAGGCATTGCAGACTGAGCTTCTTTAACCGGATGGCCACGCTGTCCTTCAACTGGTTTTGGTTTTGCCACGCGTTTTTGGCCAGATACGGGCCTGGCAGATGGAATCTGTTGCGATGTTGATGCCTGCTGCGGCTCCTCCTCTTCCGCTTCAGAGCTACTGCCGCCTGCACCCTGTTCCCCAATGGCTGCCAATCGGGGTCAACAACTGGGTCATCTATGGCCTCTTCTTCTATCTCGTGTGCAACTTCTTCTATGTCACCATGTAAGGCGGTGGTATAGCGTTCGTGACGGGACACCATAGTCTCATCAGGGTCTGATCCTGGATCAGTACACTGCGAGGGCAATGTTCTGGTCTGAGTCAAAGGAAAAGCATAGTAATCTGGCTGTGGCTGTGCATCTGTGCACTCCATGTCCGATTCAACTTGTAATGGGCATGGCCTGTTAACTGTTTCACTTTCTAACCCACTAACGGTATGTGTAAAGAGCTCCATGGAGTAAACCGTTGTGTCGCCTGACGCATCCTTCTCTGTTGTTCTTGGTGAAGAAGACAAGGAAGCGACTTGTCCCTGACTGTGAACATCCACTAACGACGCGCTGCTTTTACATTTAGCAGTTTCAGAAAAGGAGGCGAAAGAGCTAGAGGCTGAGTCAGCAAGGAAAGCCAAAACTTGTTCTTGCTGCTCCGGCTTTAAAAGCGGTTTTCCTACTCCCAGAAAAGGGAGCGTTCAAGGCCTTGTGTAGCCAGACGACGAACCTGGCTCAACAACTCGAGACTTAGGTGCTATATTGCTTTTCCCACGACCACCTGATGCTCCACCACCACTACCTTCATTACCAGCTGGCAATGACCGCCCACGGCCACGACCTCTTCCACCAGATTTCCTCATTGTTTGAAAAACGTAACCAAACTAACGGTATTTGTTACTGGAAAACCAGTTACAAGGTGAACTCAAACTTCTGTTGGATTTATATATACCTTTATAGGTGGGTGAGACTGCAGGGAAAATCAGGCCCAATGTATAACAGTGCACAGCTTCAGTGGCAGACAGATATGCCACTAACAGGACTGATGCTGATGCAGACACTACCAATAAAAATCTCCCCTTTTTATTTTTTCTGGGAGAATATTGAAGAAATGTGTCCCACTCTTATAGAGTATATGTTCTGTGGCACAAAATTAGAGACAGATGCCACACACAGCACTGGCAATGAGGCAGAATTGCCAATCTTAATCTCCCACTATTTTTTTTCAGGGATAATTGAAAAGAAATCTGGCCCAGTTTTACACACTAGGTTTAATGTGGCACAACATTTGAGACAGGTGGCAGACACAGGACTGGCACTGAAGCAGAAATGCCAATCTTAATCTCCCACTAATTTTTATTTTTTCAGGGAGAATTTAAAAAAAAAGCTGGCCCAGTTTTACACACTAGGTTTAATGTGGCACAAAATTTGAGACAGGTGGCACACACAGGAGTGGCACTGAAGCAGAAATGCAAATCTTAATCTCCCACTATTTTTTTTTTCAGGGAGAATTTAAAAGAAATCTGGCCCAGTATTACACACTAGGTTTAATGTGGCACAAAATTTGAGACAGGTGGCACACATTTGAGTGGCACTGAAGCAGAAATGCCAATCTTAATCTCCCACAATTTTTTTTCAGGGAGAATTGAAAAGAAATCTGGCCCAGTATTACACACTAGGTTTAATGTGGCACAAAATTTGAGACAGGTGGCACACACAGGACTGGCACTGAAGCAGAAATGCCAATCTTAATCTCCCACAATTTTTTTTTCAGGGAGAATTTAAAAGAAATCTGGCACAGTATTATACACTAGGTTTAATGTGGCACAAAATTTGAGACAGGTGGCACACACAGCACTGGCACTGAGGCAGAATTGCCAATCTTAATCTCCCACTATTTTTATTTTTTCAGGGAGAATTGAAAAGAAATCTGGCCCAGTATTACACACTAGGTTTAATGTGGCACAAAATTTGAGACAGGTGGCACACATTTGAGTGGCACTGAAGCAGAAATGCCAATCTTAATCTCCCACAATTTTTTTTCAGGGAGAATTGAAAAGAAATCTGGCCCAGTATTACACACTAGGTTTAATGTGGCACAAAATTTGAGACAGGTGGCACACACAGGACTGGCACTGAAGCAGAAATGCCAATCTTAATCTCCCACTATTTTTTTTTCAGGGAGAATTTAAAAGAAATCTGGCACAGTATTATACACTAGGTTTAATGTGGCACAAAATTTGAGACAGGTGGCACATACAGCACTGGCACTGAGGCAGAATTGCCAATCTTAATCTCCCACTATTTTTATTTTTTCAGGGAGAATTTAAAAGAAATCTGGCCCAGTATTACATACTAGGTTTAAAGTGGCACAAAATTTGAGACAGGTGACACACACAGGAGTGGCACTGAAGCAGAAATGCCAATCTTAATCTCCCACATTTTTTTTTTTCAGGGAGAATTGAAAAGAAATCTGGCCCAGTATTACACACTAGGTTTAATGTGGCACAAAATTTGAGACAGGTGGCACACACAGGACTGGCACTGAAGCAGAAATGCCAATCTTAATCTCCCACTAATTTTTATTTTTTCAGGGAGAATTTAAAAAAAAAGCTGGCCCAGTTTTACACACTAGTTTTAATGTGGCACAAAATTTGAGACAGGTGGCACACCCAGGAGTGGGACTGAAGCAGAAATGCCAATCTTAATCTCCCACAATTTTTTTTTTCAGGGAGAATTGAAAAGAAATCTGGCCCAGTATTACACACTAGGTTTAATGTGGCACAAAATTTGAGACAGGTGGCACACACAGGACTGGCACTGAAGCAGAAATGCCAATCTTAATCTCCCACTATTTTTATTTTTTCAGGGAGGATTTAAAAAAAGCTGGCCCAGTTTTACACACTAGGTTTAATGTGGCACAAAATTTGAGACAGGTGGCACACACAGGAGTGGCACTGAAGCAGAAATGCAAATCTTAATCTCCCACTATTTTTTTTTCAGGGAGAATTTAAAAGAAATCTGGCCCAGTAATACACACTAGGTTTAATGTGGCACAAAATTTGAGACAGGTGGCACACATTTGAGTGGCACTGAAGCAGAAATGCCAATCTTAATCTCCCACAATTTTTTTTCAGGGAGAATTGAAAAGAAATCTGGCCCAGTATTACACACTAGGTTTAATGTGGCACAAAATTTGAGACAGGTGGCACACAAAGGACTGGCACTGAAGCAGAAATGCCAATCTTAATCTCCCACTATTTTTTTTTCAGGGAGAATTTAAAAGAAATCTGGCACAGTATTATACACTAGGTTTAATGTGGCACAAAATTTAAGACAGGTGGCACACACAGCACTGGCAATGAGGCAGAATTGCCAATCTTAATCTCCCACTATTTTTATTTTTTCAGGGAGAATTTAAAAGAAATCTGGCCCAGTATTACACACTAGGTTTAAAGTGGCACAAAATTTGAGACAGGTGACACACACAGGAGTGGCACTGAAGCAGAAATGCCAATCTTAATCTCCCACAATTTTTTTTTTCAGGGAGAATTTAAAAGAAATCTGGCCCAGTATTACACACTAGGTTTAATGTGGCACAAAATTTGAGACAGGTGGCACACACAGGACTGGCACTAAAGCAGAAATGCCAATCTTAATCTCCCACTATTTTTATTTTTTCAGGGAGAATTGAAAAGAAATGTGGCCCAGTTTTACACACTAGGTTTAATGTGGCACAAAATTTGAGACAGGTGGCACACATTTGAGAGGCACTGAAGCAGAAATGCCAATCTTAATCTCCCACTATTTTTTTTTTCAGGGAGAATTTAAAAGAAATGTGGCCCAGTATTACACACTAGGTTTAATGTGGCACAAAATTTGAGACAGGTGGCACACACAGGAGTGGCACTGAAGCAGAAATGCCAATCTTAATCTCCCACTTTTTTTTTTCAGGGAGAATTTAAAAGAAATCTGGCCCAGTATTGCACACTAGGTTTAATGTGGCACAAAATTAGAGACAGATGCCACACACAACACTGGCACTGAGGCAATATTGCCAATCTTAATCTCCCACTATTTTTTTTTTATTTATGTCAGAATTGGCAAGAAATCAGGCCCACTGTTAGACTGTATGTTTTCTGTGCCAGAAAATGAGACACAGATGCCACACACAGGACTGCCACTGATACAGATTTGCCAATTTTAATCTGCACTCTTTTTTTTTTCTTCAGGGAGACTAGTGAATAAATCTGGGCCACTGTATTAGAGTATATTTTCTGTGGCAGAAAGTGGCTTGAAGAGATATAACAAAACAAAAAAAAAGGGACTGTCCTACAATTACTATCTCCCTGCAGTAATCTCAGCAAAGTATGGCAGGATGCAATAACAAGGAGAGGATTGCTGCACAAAAAAGTCAAAAGTGTGGACAAACAAACAAGATAGCTGTGCAGAAAGGAAGGAGCAACAGGATTTGTGCTTTGAAAAAAAGCAGTTGGTTTGCACAGCGGTGTACAAACAGCAATGCAGCTATCAGGGAGCCTTCTAGGGCAGCCCAATGAGCTACAGCGCTGAGGAAAAAAAAATGTAGCCTTCACTGTCCCTGCAAACAAAAGGTGGTGTTGGACAGTGGAAATCGCAACAGTACAAGCGGTTTGGGGGATTAATGTACCCTGCCTAACGCTATCCCTGCTTCTGACGAAGCGGCAGCAACCCCTCCCTATGCTCAGATCAGCAGCACTAAGATGGCAGTCGGCGGGAACGCCCCTTTATAGCCCCTGTGATGCCACAGAAAGCAAGCCAATCACTGCAATGCCCTTCTCTAAGATGGTGGGGACTGAGACCTATGTCATCACGCTGCCCACACTCTGCGTCCACCTTCATTGGCTGAGAAATGGCGCTTTTCGCGTCATTGAAACGTGACTTTGGCGCGAAAGTCACGTACCGCATGGCCGACCCCACACAGGGATCGGGTCGGGTTTCATGAAACCCGACTTTGCCAAAAGTCGGCGACTTATGAAAATGACCGACCCGTTTTGCTCTACCCTAGTCATTTTATTTTGTTAGGATGTTAGAAGGGTTAAAATTCTAGCAACAATTTATTTTTTCAAGAAATTTTCGAAACCTTATTCTTTAGATATATATTCAGATTTAAATAGACTTTGAGGGGCCTATAAATTGAAAATCTCAAAAGTTATATCACTTTAAAAGCCGCAACCCTTGAATACTTTAAAACTGCTGTCAGGAAATGTTTTAACAATCCAGGTGCTAGACAGGAATTAATGCAAAGTGGAATGAAAAAAAAAATTATTGCTGTAGTCTCAATTTTTTTTTCTTTTTACAAGGGATAGCATGACAAAATAAACCACAAAATTACCCAGTTTCTTCTGGTGATAGTACTCAAAGAGTTGTAATAAAGGGTTGCACTTCCAATTGGAAAAGTGTTTCAAAAGGGATACCACAAGGTTCTGTCCTGGCCTCAGTGTTATTGAAGATTTTTTTTAAATGATCTAGATAAGGGAAATGAAGGTAATGGAATCAAATTTGCAGATGCTGCAAAGATAGGAGGGATAGCTAGCACTAGAGAAGACGGAGAAAGGATTCAGAAGGATCTAAATATGCTTGAACAATGGGCAGCGATTAATAGAATGGTATTTAAGAGGGAGAAATTCCAGATTCTACATATGGGCCAGAAAAATGAAAATTACATCTATGGAATGGGAGGAATAGAACTTAGCAACAGCACATGTGGAAAAGATCTGGGTATACTAATAGATCACAGACTGCAAATGAGTCAACAGTGTGATGCAGCAGCAAAAAAGCAAACACAGTTCTAGTATTAAGAAGTCTATATCATGTAAAGTAATTATCCCCCTCTACTCCTCCATGGTCAGACCTCATCTGGAATTCTGTGGGCACCACATTAAAAAAAAAAAAAACATTGAAAAACTGGAGCAAGTTCAGAGAATAGCTATCAGTATGGTTAGCGGACAGCAAAGTATGTCCTATGAGGAACAGTTAAAGGATCTAGGAATGTTTAGCTTGCAAAAAAAGGCTAAGAGGAGTCTTAATAGCAGTCTACAAATATCTAAAGGGATGCCACATTGTAAATGGATCAAAATTATTCTCATTTACACATTGAAGCAAGAGAAGTAATGGAATCAAACTGAAAGGGAGAAGATACAGATTCGATATTAGAAAAAACTTTTTGACAGTGAAAGTGATCAATGAGTGAAACAGACAGGGGCGGCGTCAGCACCCGGCATACCTGGGCAAGTGCCAAGAGACAAGGGGGCCCATTCAAGGCCGGCGTTAAGGGCAGGCAGCTGCCAGTGCCTAGGACCACCGCTCCCCCAGGGGCCCTCAGCTAGCAGCTCATCACGGAGCTGACTCGGCAAGGGAGGGGGAGAGGCTGGAGGCTGTCTAATTATACTCACCTACTCCTGGCGGCTGGCGCGGTCCCTGCAGGTCCCCAGCTCCCCAGCTTCCTCCTGTACTGAGCGGTCACATGGTACCGCTCATTACAGTAATGAATATGCGGCTCCACCTCTCATAAGGGTGGTGCCGCATATTCATTACTGTAATGAGCGGTAACGGTGACCGCTCAATACAGGAAGAAGCTGCCGGCGCAGGGAAGCACGATCTGCACAGCGCCAGGAGCAGGTCAGTATAACGGGGAGGGTAGCGCAGCGCTGCAAGATATTCACCTGCTCCTCGTTTCAGCCGCCGCTCCGTCTTCCACATCTTCAGCAGTGACACTCAGGTCAGAGAGCATGATGACGTGGATAGTATGCGCCCTCTGCCTGAGCATCAGTGCAGAAGACGCTGAAGATGGAGCGGCGGCTGGAACGAGGACATGTGAATATTGAAAGTGCCGAGGGCCTGAGCGACGGAGAGGTGAGTATCTGATTTTTTTTTTTTATCGCAGCAACAGCAAATGGGGCAAGTGTCTGTATGGAGCATCTTATGGGGCAATAACGTTTGTGCAGCACAATATGGGGCAAGTGTCTGTATGGAGCATCTATGGGGCCATAACGTTTGTGCAGCACTATATGGGGCAAGTGTCTCTATATACTACATGGCTGTTCTATATACTACGTGGGCCATGTTATATACTACGTGGGCTGTTATATGCTACATGGGCTGTGCTATATGCTAGATGGCTGTTCTATAAACTACGTGGGCCGTGTTATATACTTTGTGGCTGTGCTATATACTATATGGACTGTGCTATATACTACGTGGCTGTGTTATATGCTACGTGGGCTGTTAGATACTACATGGCTATGTTATATGCTACGTGGCTGTGCTATATACTACGTGGGCTGTGTTATATACTACATGGCTGTGTTTATATGCGATCATGAATCATGGTGTGTGTTAAAGGGGGGCCCACTGAGACTCTTTCGTCCGGGGCCCTCAAAAACCTGCAGCCAGCCCTGGAAATAGACTTCCATGAGAGGTGGTGAGTTCTCTTTCAATGGAAGTCTTCAAGCAGAGGCTGGACAGACACCTCTTTGAGGTGGTTTAGTGCATCCTGCATTGAGCAGGGAGTATAACATGATGAATCTTGAGGTCCATTCCTACTCTAACATTCTATGATTCTATCATTATGAGGGCGTTGATTGTTATGAACAGGTAATTCAGAACCACAATGGACATACAAGTTCAGAGCACACAAAGTGACCTGACAATTACCAAAAACATAGGACGAGCTCTGAGACGTGGGAACTCTGCTGACCGCAATCCCTAATCCTATCCAACCACACTAAAGGTAGCCGTGGAGCGCTCTTGACCAGAACCTAGACGCCTCGAGCATAGCCTGAGAAACTAGCTAGCCCTAAGAAAGAAAAATAAGCCTACCTTGCCTCAGAGAAATCCCCCAAAGGAAAAGGCAGCCCCCCACATATAATGACTGTGAGTTGAGATGAAAATACAAACGCAGAGATGAAATAGATTTAGCAAAGTGAGGCCCAACTTACTGAACAGACCGAAGATAGGAAAGATTGCTTTGCGGTCAACATAAAACCCTACAAACAACCACGCAGAGGGGGCAAAAAGACCCTCCGCACCGACTAACGGTACGGAGGTGCTCCCTCTGCGTCTCAGAGCTTCCAGCAAGCAAGAAAAACCAATATAGCAAGCTGGACAGAAAAAATAGCAAACAAAAATAACACAAGCAAAACTTAGCTTATGCAGGATAGACAGGCCACAGGAACGATCCAGGAGGAAACAAGACCAATACTAGAACATTGACTGGAGGCCAGGATCAAAGCACCAGGTGGAGTTAAATAGAGCAGCACCTAACGACTTAACCTCATCACCTGAGGAAGGAAACTCAGAAGCCGCTGTACCACTCTCATCCACCAAAGGAAGCTCATAGACAGAACCAGCCGAAGTACCACTCTCGACCACAGGAGGGAGCTTGGCCACAGAATTCACAACACATAAGGGTGGAGCCACATATTCATAACTGCAATGAGTGGTAACGGTGACCGCTCAATACAGGAAGAAGCTGCCGGCGCCGGGAAGCACAATCTGCACAGCGCCAGGAGCAGGTGAGTATAATGGGGAGGGGAGCGCAGCGCTGCGAGATATTCACCTGCTCCTCGTTCCAGCCGCCGCTCCATCTTCCACATCTTCAGCAGTGACACTCAGGTCAGAGGGCATGATGACGTGGTTAGTGCGCGCCCTCTGCCTGAGCGTCAGTGCAGAAGATGCTGAATATGGAACGGCGGCTGGAACGAGGACAGGTGAATATTGAAAGTGCCGGGGGCCGGAGCGATGGAGAGGTGAGTATGTGATTTTTTTATCGCAGCAACAGCAAATGGGGCAAGTGTCTGTATGGAGCATCTTATGGGGCAATAACGTTTGTGCAGCACTATATGGGGCAAGTGTCTGTATGGAGCATCTTATGGGGCAATAACGTTTGTGCAGCACTATATGAGGCAAGTGTCTGTTAGGTCTCGAGTTCCCGCTTCTGCACAGGGGGAATCTCGAGCCATCTCCGCTGCGGTCTCCCATTCTTATCCAGTCGCAATGTAGTCTGCTCAGCAGGGACGTCGGTCCCAGCGTCTTGCTCACTCTCACTCTGTACAGAGAGTTACTGCTGCTTCTTCAGCTTCTGCCATTAAAGCCAGTGCTGGTCAGCAGCGAGCGGACTTCTCTGGGACTAAGTCCTTGTCTGCACACACTGAGCATGCCCAGGGCAAGATCTCCCGTTGGAGATTGAGGGTCATGTGCTCAGGCCCTGCAGCACATTCCATTGGTCCTCTTGGCAGGTCTTGAAAGGGCAAAGTTTCTGTGGCCACTTCCTGTGCTGCAACTATATAAACTGCGCATGACCGCACGGCCATGCGCTAGTGTACATTTGCATACGTGTGTTTGTTGTGAGTGCAAGTCGTCCTTGGATACCCCTTCCCTATTGAATGTCTGTTCGCGGAAGGTGTATGGTTGCTATCTAGCGCCCGACTTGTCCTACAGCACGAATCACACATTACAGCGTCCAGTTGCTGTGACCGCCAGTACGGCGCCGTGCACTTCCTCTGTGCTTTCCTTACCCAAGCCTGGGTGGTTAGTGGCGTTCGTCAGTGCGGCACCGCATGCACTCTTGTGCCCTAATATTGTTATTTGGCTTCCTTACACACCCAGTTGCGGTGTTGTGCCAGCAAGGGTCTAATCGGACTTCAATCCTAGTTGGGGTGGGGTTCGCTGACTACTTGCTCGCGCTCTATGTGCGGTACCGCGATCCTGTGACGCAACAGGATCGCTTCCTTCACGCTGGGTGAAGTTTAACCCACGTGTGTATACTTATGAGTACCGCCATATAGTCCGTCATTACTTGGCAGCAGGTTCCATCTCTGCACGGTGGACCCCGGGCTGCGAACGCACCATACTCTATCTGTCTTATTATTTGTTGCGTTCCGCTAGCCCTAACAGTGTCTGTATGGAGCATCTATGGGGCCATAATGTTTGTGCAGCACTATATGGGGCAAGTGTCTCTATGTACTACAAGGCTGTTCTATATACTACGTGGGCCATGTTATATACTACGTGGGCTGTTATATTCTACATGGGCTGTGCTATATACTAGATGGCTGTTCTATAAACTACGTGGGCTGTGTTATAAACTATGTGGCTGTGCTATATACTATATGGGCTGTGCTATATGCTACGTGGCTGTGTTATATGCTACGTAGGCTGTTACATACTACATGGCTGTGTTATATGCTACGTGGCTGTGCTATATACTATGTGGGCTGTGTTATATACTACATGGCTGTGTTTATATGCGATCATGAATCATGGTATGTGTTAAAGGGGGGGGCCACTGAGACTCTTTTGCCCTCAAAAACCTGGAGCTGGCCCTGCATTGATCTCCTCATCCTGGTGAATTTTGCATTTCGTTTTTTGCTCCCCTTCTTCCCAGAACCATACCTTTTTCATTTTCCATCCATATAACTATAGGGGGATTGTTTATGTGGGATGAGTTGTATATTTGAATGACACCATTGATTTTACCATGTAGTACACTGGAAAATGGAGAAAAAAAACTCCAGGAGCCGTGAAATTGCAAAGAAAGTGCAATTTCTGGGATTTTGGATTTACTATGTACACTAAATGCTAAAACTGACCTACCATTATGATTTTCCAGGTTACTACGAGTACGCAAATACTAAGCATGTATAGGATCTTATTATTTGCAGGGGTGAAAAAAAATTCCAAAGTTTGTAAGGAAAAAAAATCAGCATTATCCAAGACCTTTTCATGATTGTATTTTTTTTTAACTTTTGTGTTTTTTTTATTTTTTACATTTTTTTAATTTTCTTTTTTTATTTTTTTTTACTAGGTTAGGAGACTTGAAACTATGATCTTCCAATTGCCTGTGCAACACATAGAAAGGCTTCAGCCCTGTACAAATCCTGATTTCCTATGAACACTGGCCTCACGATCACATTGACAGGCACTGGGGTCTTCTGCAGACCCACGACTGTCATGACAACCCTTCGGCACCCTGCAATCATGTGTCAGGGGTGATGATCGGAGTGTCATGTGACGAACATCCTGTCAGCGCATGCTAAATGCCACTGTCAGAGATTGACAGCTGCATTTAATATGTTAACAGCCACTGTTGGATTGCGATTCCACCCACAGCTGTTAGATGCCCATCACAGCTGGTCAAATCAGCTGTCATATACAGGGAAAGATAGAGTTTCAGTCACTGAGCCCGCATGAAAGGCAATGACATGACTGATGATGATGACGTATAGATAGGTCATCGGTCATGAAGAGGTTGATACGTTCTGTAATACTATATAACCAAGAAACTGTAGGAGAAATTAGTGCAAATAGGGTCTTATCTGAGAAATACAGTTAGTTTAGCACTCAGATTAAGCTCACCTGTTCAATCTGTTGAAAATGCATATAACGTAGAAAAATCAGCAACAGTAGATGCACGGGTCAGCAAGTGACCATCAGACATCAGGCTGTTGAGGGCCTGTGGTTTTTTCCTGAAATATTAGTTAGAGGCACCTAGGCCCTGTGGCCAGTCAAGCACCTCAAAGCCCACCAAAGATGTTGCCAAGTGAAGTTTGTAAGTGTAATTGTATTGTGCAGCTCATTCTTCCCTAAGGTATAGCAGGAATAAAATCAAACTCTGCAGATCCATTTTTGCCATAGACCATTAGACATAGCTGTTATTAATGAAAGATGACGCAATTCCTTGTAAAAACACACTAGCACTTTTCATTATGGATATTATTATGTGTAAAGTATAGTTTACCAACAGGATGCCAACACAAAAAGCGGTTGTTCGTTTTTTTTTTGGTTTTTTTTGTGTTATTTTCTAGGGTCTAAAGAGACCCAGAGCAAAATATCAAATATATAATGCAAATTGAATAACTTCACTGTAAATAGAACTTTCTCTCTAAATTTAAGCAAAATGCCAAATTAGAATTTCTGCAAATTTGTTCTTAACTACCATCTTTTTTCCATGGGCTGTCAAAAAATGTTTAAGGTTATTATTTTGCAACAGTTGGCAGGTCATCAGTTAAGAGACATTTCCACAAGAAAAAAAATAATTGCCAATATATTGAAGTAGAATCTATTAACACTAGAATATTTATTCCATTGAGATGTTTTATAAAATTATATACTCAATTAATGAACATATAACAATACCTTGTGTATGCATCATTATTTCAGAACAGACGTTGACACAAGCACTAACTCAAGTTTAAATCATTTCTCTCTACTCAACTCATGTAACTTAATAAAGGGTGTTTCATTAGCCCATATGGCTCCACTCAATGGATTACTCATGAGAACAAATCTTAATATCTCTTTGCTTAATTCTTTACTTAATATAATTTGAATTATTTTGTAAACTCTCTGAATATTTGTATAGAGAGCTTTAATAAAAATGTAATAAGTTGCATAACAGCTTATTAAAAAGCAGAAGGGAAAACAATAATTTTCAACTTCAAAGTAACATACATTTCAGAATGACTACAGGGAATATATTAATTATTAAAGCTTTTCTTACTTGCAGTTCTGTTATCAACAGATGAACATTCAAAAAACACTTAACATTTCAGAATACTGTATTATTCTATTTTATCATTCTTTTTGCAATAGCACTTACTATTCACAATAGCATGAAATATATCTTTATGATTATCATATTTAGCAGCGATGAGCAAGGGGTGAACCAGAAAAGGACCTGTTATAACACTAAATATATCAGATGCCATTTTAGTAACACAAATGCCAGAGAATAGACTTGTGTATTTATCTAGCACTTAACCACTTACATACCACCTATACACATTAAAACGACAGTCGTTAAGGGGATACATTTCCTCATCGCCACTTTAAAACAGTGATTAGGAATAAGTGAACAGTGAGCTTCTGTGGGTGGAATTCCCAAAGGTGACCGCTGTATATAACAACTGACACCCTGCAGCGTTGGCACAGCCAGTTTGGGAACCACGATCATGGACAATTAACCCCTTAAATACCACTAGAAAATGACAACAACTGCATCTAAGTGGTTAAAAGAGAATTAAAAGAGGCTGTTTGACACCATCCTCCCTGGTGATGATGTTTGCCGTGGTACTCCAAGGTCATCTGATGACCTTAGTGTATGGTAGATACAGCTGTAAGCAGAAGGATGAGTCAGTGGCACACTTACAGGTCTCAGACACTACAGTACAAGAGTACTGCGATGCATGAGACGAGTGATATAAGTACAAAATATATATGTCCCCAGTGGGAATAAGTGAAAATTAAAAAAAAAGTTAAATAAACTATGTAAAAAAATATACAAAAAAGCGCACAAAAATCCCGAAAAGCTGTTTCGCCAATGAAAATTCAGCCTTTATGTAAGCCAAAAATAAACAAAAAAAGTACACATAGTTGGTATTGACGAAACCAGAATGACCCAGTCTATAAATATAGCTCTCAGAGTATGGCGGAAAAAAAATACAATAACTGAATTGCTGGTTTTTGTTCATTCTGTGTCTGAAAAATCTGAATAAAAAGCAATAAAAAAATGTTATATATTCCCAAATGGTAGTAAAATATCTTCAACTCGGCCCACAAAAAATAAGAACTCTCAGAATATGGCGACAAAAAAAATATTTTTAATAAAAAGAAAAAACATTTTTACTGTGTGAATGTAGAAAAACATAAAAAAGCCAGAGAAAACAGTATCGGTTATCTGTGTCCGTGTGTCCGTGTTTGTCCTTGTGCTCACGTGGCACATCAGTGTGGCATAAGTGCAGCAGCCATGTGCCGCCCGTGTGCCGTCTGAGGACCACACGGACTGTGCAGGAGAGACAGTGCTACAGTAAGCGCTGTCCCCCCTGCGTGTGGTGCTGAAGGCGGCATTCATCTCTTCTCCCCTGCAGGAGAGAAGAGATGAAAAATCAAGTTTTTTTTTTTTTTTGTTTAAAGTAAAGCCTCCCATCCCCCGTGCGCCTGCCTGCTTGCAGAGAAATACTCACCCAGCTCCCGCGATGCCTACTCTCAGTGCCGGCAGCTTGTCCTGAGTGAGCGGTCACGTGGTACCGCTCATTACAGTGATGAATATGCGCATAATTTAGCCAAATTTGTGGTCCGAAATTCAAATGGTTCTCCTTTCCTTACGATATTACAATTGTCCAAACAGGTTTCTGACCACATGTGGGGTATCAACTGTTGTGAATTCTGTGGCCAAGCTCCCTCCTGTGGTCGTGAGTGGTACTTCGGCTGGTTCTGTCTATGAGCTTCCTTTGGTGGATGAGAGTGGTACTGCGGCTTCTGAGTTTCCTTCCTCAGGTGATGAGGTTAAGTCGTTAGGTGCTGCTCTATTTAACTCCACCTAGTGCTTTGATCCTGGCCTCCAGTCAATGTTCTAGTATTGGTCTTGCTTCCTCCTGGATCGTTCCTGTGGCCTGTCTATCCTGCATAAGATAAGTTTTGCTTGTGTTATTTTTGTTGGCTATTTTTTCTGTCCAGCTTGCTATATTGGTTTTTCTTGCTTGCTGGAAGCTCTGAGACGCAGAGGGAGCACCTCCGTACCGTTAGTCGGTGCGGAGGGTCTTTTTGCCCCTCTGCGTGGTTGTGTGTAGGTTTTTGTGTTGACCGCAAAGCTATCTTTCCTATCCTCGGTCTATTCAGTAAGTCGGGCCTCACTTTGCTAAATCTATTTCATCTCTGTGTTTGTATTTTCATCTTACTCACAATTAGGGTTGAGCGAAACGGGTCGAACATTTTCAAAAGTCGCCGACTTTTGGCTAAGTCGGGGTTTCATGAAACCCGATCCGACCCCTGTGCGGGGTCGGCCATGCGGTACGCGACTTTCGCGCCAAAGTCGCGTTTCAATGACGCGAAAAGCGCCATTTCTCAGCCAATGAAGGTAAACGCAGAGTGTGGGCAGCGTGATGACATAGGTCCTGGTCCCCACCATCTTAGAGAAGGGCATTGCAGTGATTGGCTTGCTGTCTGCGACGTCACAGGGGCTATAAAGAGGCGTTCCCGCCGACCGCCATCTTACTGCTGCTGATCTGAGCTTAGGGAGAGGTTGCTGCCGCTTTGTCAGAAGCAGGGATAGCGTTAGGCAGGGTCCATTAACCACAAAACCGCTTGTGCTGCAGCGATTTGCACTGTCCAACACCACCCTCGGTGTGCAGGGACAGTGGAAGTTTTTTTTTTTTTTTTTTTCCCCTCAGCGCTGTAGCTCATTGGGCTGCCCTAGAAGGCTCCCTGATAGCTGCATTGCTGTGTGTACGCCGCTGTGCAAACCAACTGCTTTTTTCAAAGCACAAATCCTCTTGTTCCTTCCTTTCTGCACAGCTATCTTTTTTGTTTGTCCACACTTTTTATTTCATTTGTGCATCAGTCCACTCCTTATTGCTGCCTGCCATACCTGGCTGAGATTACTGCAGGCAGGGAGATAGTAGCTGCCTGCCATACCTGGCTGAGATTACTGCAGGCAGGGAGATAGTAATTGTAGGACATTCCCTGTTTTTTTTTTTTTTTTTTTTTTTTTGGTGGGAGATTAAGATTGGCAATTTGGCATTTCTGCTAGAGTGCCATCCCTGTGTGTGCCATCTCTCTCACATAGTGGGCCATAGAAAGCCTTTTCATTTTTCTGTATTTTTTTTTGTGGGGTGTATAAATTCTCCCTGATAAAAATACAGTGGGAGATTAATATTGGCCTTTGGGCTTGTGTGCCAGTCCTGAGTGTGCCATCTCTCTCACAAATAGTGGGCCATAGAAAGCCTATTTTATTTTTTTTTGGGTTTTATAAATTCTCCCTGAAAAAAAGGGAGATTAATATTGGCCTCTGGGCTTGTGTGCCAGTCCTGAGCGTGCCATCTGTGCCAGCCCTGAGCGTGCCATCTCTCTCACAAATAGTGGGCCATAGAAAGCCTATTTATTTTTTTTTTTGGTTTTATAAATTCTCCCTGAAAAAAAGGGAGATTAATATTGGCCTCTGGGCTTGTGTGCCAGTCCTGAGCGTGCCATCTGTGCCAGCCCTGAGCGTGCCATCTCTCTCACAAATAGTGGGCCATAGAAAGCCTATTTAATTTTTTTTTTGTTTTATAAATTTTCCCTGACAAAAGGGAGATTAATATTGGCCTCTGGGCTTGTGTGCCAGTTGTGAGCGTGCCATCTGTGCCAGTCCTGAGCGTGCCATCTCTCTCACAAATAGTGGGCCATAGAAAGCCTATTTAATTTTTTTTTTGGTTTTATAAATTTTCCCTGAAAAAATGGAGATTAATATTGGCCTCTGGGCTTGTGTGCCAGTTGTGAGCGTGCCATCTGTGCCAGTCCTGAGTGTGCCATCTCTCTCACAAATAGTGGGCCATAGAAAGCCTATTTAAATATTTTTTTGGTTTTATAAATTCTCCCAGAAAAAAAGGGAGATTAATATTGGCCTCTGGGCTTCTGTGCCAGTCCTGAGCGTGCCATCTGTGCCAGTCCTGAGCGTCCCATCTCTCTCACAAATAGTGGGCCATAGAAAGCCTATTTTTTTTTTTTTTTGGGTTTTAGAAATTCTCCCTGGAAAAAAAAAGGGAGATTAATATTGCCCTTTGGGCTTGTGTGCCAGTACTAAGCGTTCCATCTCTCTCTCTCTCTCAGTCAGTGGGCCATAGAACGCCTATTTTTGGTTTTATTTGTTTTCTAAATTCTCCCTGAAAAAATCATTTTATTTTATTTGGTTTCTAAATTCTTCCTGATAAAATCATATTTTTTTTATTATTTTTTTTTCTAAAGTCTCCCTGAAAAAAAAAAAACAAAACAGTGGGAGATTAATATTGGCCTTTCTGCTTGTGTGCCAGTCTTGACTCCTGGGTGCGTCATCTCTCAGTCAGTGGGCCATAGAACGCCTATTTTTGGTTTTATTTGTTTTCTAAATTCTCCCTGAAAAAATCATTTTATTTTATTTGGTTTCTAAATTCTTCCTGATAAAATCATATTTTTTTTATTTTTATTTTTTCTAAAGTCTCCCTGAAAAAAAAAAAAAAAAAACAACCAAAAAAAACAGTGGGAGATTAATATTGGCCTTTCTGCTTGTGTGCCAGTCTTGACTCCTGGGTGTGCCATCTATCTCTCTCTCTCTCTCTCTCTCTCTCTCCAATTGTGGTCCATAGAAAGCCTATATTTTTTTTCCTTGATTTGGGTTCTAAAATCTACCAGAGAAAATAACTACATCAATCATTGGTAGAAAAATATTGGCCTCTGGGTTTGTGTGCCACTCCTGACTCCTGTGTGCGTCATCTCTCAGTCAGTGGGCCATAGAACGCCTATTTTTGTTTTTATTTGTTTTATAAATTCTCCCTGAAAAAATCATTTTATTTTATTTGGTTTCTAAATTCTTCCTGATAAAATCATATTTTTTTTATTATTTTTTTTTCTAAAGTCTCCCTGAAAAAAAAAAAAAAACAAACAAACAAAAAAAACAGTGGGAGATTAATATTGGCCTTTCTGCTTGTGTGCCAGTCTTGACTCCTGGGTGTGCCATCTCTCTCTCTCTCTCTCTCTCTCTCTCCAATTGTGGTCCATAGAAAGCCTATATTTTTTTTCCTTGATTTGGGTTCCAAAATCTACCAGAGAAAATAACTACATCAATCATTGGTAGAAAAATATTGGCCTCTGGGCTTGTGTGCCACTCCTGACTCCTGTGTGCGTCATCTCTCAGTCAGTGGACCATAGAACGCCTATTTTTGTTTTTATTTGTTTTATAAATTCTCCCTGGAAAAATCATTTTATTTTATTTGGTTTCTAAATTCTTCCTGATAAAATCATATTTTTTTTATTATTTTTTTTTCTAAAGTCTCCCTGAAAAAAAAAAAAAAAAAACAAACAAAAAAAACAGTGGGAGATTAATATTGGCCTTTCTGCTTGTGTGCCAGTCTTGACTCCTGGGTGTGCCATCTCTCTCTCTCTCTCTCTCTCTCTCCAATTGTGGTCCATAGAAAGCCTATATTTTTTTTCCTTGATTTGGGTTCCAAAATCTACCAGAGAAAATAACTACATCAATCATTGGTAGAAAAATATTGGCCTCTGGGCTTGTGTGCCACTCCTGACTCCTGTGTGCGTCATCTCTCAGTCAGTGGGCCATAGAACGCCTATTTTTGTTTTTATTTGTTTTATAAATTCTCCCTGGAAAAATCATTTTATTTTATTTGGTTTCTAAATTCTTCCTGATAAAATCATATTTTTTTTATTATTTTTTTTTCTAAAGTCTCCCTGAAAAAAAAAAAAAACAAAAAAAAAAAACAAAACCCCCCAAAAAATGGGAGATTAATATTGGCCTTTCTGCTTGTGTGCCAGTCTTGACTCCTGGGTGTGCCATCTCTCTCTCTCTCTCTCTCTCTCTCCAATTGTGGTCCATAGAAAGCCTACATTTTTTTTCCTTGATTTGGGTTCCAAAATCTACCAGAGAAAATAACTCCATCAATCATTGGTAGAAAAATATTGGCCTCTGGGCTTGTGTGCCACTCCTGATTCCTGTGTGCGTCATCTCTCACTCAGTGGCCCATAGAAAGCATATAGTTTGTTACATTTGTTTTCTAAATTCTCCCTGCAAAAATCTATTTTTTTTTTTTGGGGGGGTTTCTAAAGTGTTCCTGAAAAAAATAAAAATAAAAAAAAAATAATAGTGTGACATTAATATTAACATTTGTGCTTCAGTGACAGTCCTGCGTGTGGGGCATCTCTCTAATTTGCAGCCACCAAAAAAAGAGTGTGTAACATTGGGCCTGATTTTCGCTGTGGTCTCACCAACCTGTAAAGGGGTAGCTAAATCATACTGAAGTTATAGCTCACCGTGTAAGTTGTGTGACTGCAACAAATAACGTTAGTTTGGTTACGTTTTTAAAACAATGAGGAAGTCTAGTGGAAGAGGTCGTGGCCGGGGGCGTTCATTGTCAGCTGGTAATGAGGGTAGTGGTAGTGGTGGAGCATCAGGTGGTCGTGGGGAAAAAAATATTGCACCTAAGTCTGGAGCTGTGGAGCCAGGTTCGTCGTCCGGCTACACAAGGCCTCGAACGCTCCCTTTTCTGGGATTAGGAAAACCGCTTTTAAAGCCGGAGCAGCAAGAGCAAGTTTTGGCTTATCTTGCTGACTCAGCCTCTAGCTCTTTTGCCTCATCTCGTGAAACTGGTAAAAGTAAAAGCAGCGCGTCGTTAGTGGATGTTCACGGTCAGGGACAAGTCACTTCCTTGTCCTCTTCAGCAAAAACAACAACAGAGAAGAATGCAGCAGGCGACACAACGGGTTACTCCATGGAGCTCTTTACACATACCGTCCCTGGCTTAGAAAGTGAAGCAGTTAACAGTCCATGCCCATTACAAATTGAATCTGACATGGAGTGCACTGACGCACAGCCACAGCCAGACTACTATGCTGGTCCTTTGACTCAGACCACAACATTGCCCTCGCAGGGTGCTGATCAAGAATCAGACCCTGATGAGACTATGTTGCCCCATCACGAACGCTATACCACCGAACGACACGGTGACACAGACGAAGTTGCGCAGGAGGTACAAGAAGAGTTATTAGATGACCCAGTTCTTGACCCCGATTGGCAGCCATTGGGGGAACAGGGTGCAGGCGGCAGCAGTTCTGAAGCAGAGGAGGAGGAGGGGCCGCAGCAGGCATCAACATCGCCACAGGTTCCATCTGCCGGGCCCGTATCTTGCCCAAAACGCGTGGCAAAGCCAAAACCTGGTGGAGGACAGCGTGGCCATCCGGTTAAAGCTCAGTCTGCAATGCCTGAAAAGGTATCCGATGCTAGAAAGAGTGCAGTCTGGCATTTTTTTAAACAACATCCAATTGATCAGCGCAAAGTCATCTGTCAAAAATGTTCTACTTCCTTAAGCAGAGGTCAGAATCTGAAAAGTCTCAATACTAGTTGCATGCATAGACATTTAACCACCATGCATTTGAAAGCTTGGACTAACTACCAAACGTCCCTTAAGGTTGTTGCACCCTCGGCCAATGAAGCTAGTCATCAACGCAACATCCCTTCCGGCAGTGTAGGACCACCATTTAGCGCACCACCTGCTGTATCTGTGCAGGTATCTTTGCCAGGCCAAAGCAGTCAGGGTCAGGGAATCACCAGTTTCGTAGTAGGAAACACTGCATCTAGGGCACCGGCGGCAACAATACCATCTCCCACCGTCTCTCAGTCTGCCATGTCCACCGGCACCCCCGCTAGTTCCACGATCTCCAGCTCTCCAGTCCAGCTCACCCTACATGAGACTATGGTTAGAAAAAGGAAATACTTAGCCTCGCATCCGCGTACACAGGGTTTGAACGCCCACATAGCTAGACTAATCTCGTTAGAGATGATGCCCTACCGGTTAGTTGAAAGCGAAGCTTTCAAAGACCTGATGGACTACGCTGTACCACGCTACGAGCTACCCAGTCGACACTTTTTTTCCAGAAAAGCCATCCCAGCCCTCCACCAGCATGTTAAAGAGCGCATCGTCCATGCACTCAGGCAATCTGTGAGCACAAAGGTGCACCTGACAACAGATGCATGGACCAGTAGGCATGGCCAGGGACGTTACGTGTCCATCACGGCACACTGGGTAAATGTGGTGGATTCAGGGTCCACAGGGGACAGCAAGTTTGGGACAGTTCTGCCTAGCCCACGGTCTAGTAAACAGTTGTCTGTAGCCGTTCGCACCCCCTCCTCCTCCTCCTCCTCCTCGTCCTCCTGCAGAAGCAAGAGCTCGTCCACAGACCGCAGTCGCACAAACACTCCATCCGCACCTGCCACTGTTGCACACCAGGTCTCCCATTATGGGGCAGCTACTGGCATACGTCAGCAGGCTGTATTGGCTATGAAGTGTTTGGGCGACAATAGACACACCGCGGAAGTTCTGTCCGAGTTCTTGCAGCAAGAAACGCAGTCGTGGCTGGGCACTGTAGATCTTGAGGCAGGCAAGGTAGTGAGTGATAACGGAAGGAATTTCATGGCTGCCATCTCCCTTTCCCAACTGAAACACATTCCTTGCCTGGCTCACACCTTAAACCTGGTGGTGCAGTGCTTCCTGAAAAGTTATCCGGGGTTATCCGACCTGCTCCTCAAAGTGCGTGGACTTTGCGCACATATCCGCCGTTCGCCTGTACACTCCAGCCGTATGCAGACCTATCAGCGTTCTTTGAACCTTCCCCAGCATCGCCTAATCATAGACGTTGCAACAAGGTGGAACTCAACACTGCACATGCTTCAGAGACTGTGCGAACAGAGGCGGGCTGTTATGTTTTTGTGGGAGGATACACATACACGGGCAGGCAGTAGGATGGCAGACATGGAGTTGTCAGGTGTGCAGTGGTCGAAGATTCAAGACATGTGTCAAGTCCTTCAGTGTTTTGAGGAATGCACACGGCTGGTTAGTGCAGACAACGCCATAATAAGCATGAGCATCCCCCTAATGCGTCTGCTGATGCAAAGTTTGACGCACATAAAGGATCAGGCGTCTGCACCAGAGGAAGAGGAAAGCCTTGATGACAGTCAGCGATTGTCTGGTCAGGGCAGTGTACATGACGAGGTACCGGCGAAGAGGAGGTGGAGGATGAGGAGGATGATGGGGATGAGTATATTTTTAATGAGGAAGCTTTCCCGGGGGCACGGGAAATTGGTGGCGTGGCAAGGCCGGGTTCTGGTTTTTTGAGGGACACAAGTGACGTAGATTTGCCTGCAACTGCCCCTCAACCAAGCACAACCGCAGATTTGACAACGGGAACTTTGGCCCACATGGCGGATTATGCCTTGCGTATCCTCAAAAGGGACACACGCATTACAAAAATGATGAACGATGACGATTACTGGTTGGCTTGCCTCCTTGATCCTCGCTATAAAGGCAAATTGCAAAATATTATGCCACATGAGAACTTGGAACTAATATTAGCAACAAAACAATCAACTCTTGTTGACCGTTTGCTTCTGGCATTCCCTGCACACAGCGCCCGTGATCGTTCTCACACGAGCTCCAGGGGCCAGCAGACCAGAGGTGTTAGAGGGGCAGAAATCAGAAGTGGCGTTGGCCAGAGGGGTTTTCTGACCAGGTTGTGGAGTGATTTTTCTATGACCGCAGACAGGACAGGTACTGCAGCATCAATTCAAAGTGACAGGAGACAACATTTGTCCAGTATGGTTACAAACTATTTTTCATCCCTTATCGACGTTCTCCCTCAACCGTCATTCCCATTTGATTACTGGGCATCCAAATTAGACACCTGGCCAGAATTGGCAGAATATGCATTGCAGGAGCTTGCTTGCCCGGCAGCTAGTGTCCTATCAGAAAGAGTATTCAGTGCTGCAGGTTCAATACTAACAGAAAAAAGGACTCGTCTGGCTACCCAAAATGTAGATGATCTAACCTTCATTAAAATGAACCACAACTGGATTTCAAAATCTTTTGCCCCACCCTGCCCGGCTGACACCTAGCTTTCCTATGAAAAGGTCTTGCCTGTGGACTATTCTGAATGACTTTTCCAATCTCGTAATTTTCTTCACCTGATTGTCCAGCATACGACATGTTTCCACCTCACGAAATGGCCAAACTCCCCACACGGGGCCGTGCTATCGCCACTTTGCGCTTGGACCCTTGAGAGTGCTGTTTGTCTGAAGAGGTGGGTGTGGCCGCTTTTGGTCGATGGCACTGCCACTGGGTCCCTCATAGTACAATAAAGTGTCTCTGGCGGTGGTGGTGCGCACCCAACGTCAGACACACCGTTGTAATATGAGGGGCCCTGTGCCTGTACCGCCGGCCACAAGCCAGTTCCCCCCCCAGCTCAAACAGTGCTCTACCACTAGCAAAATTATCTCTCACAGCTTCACCAATGTGTAGTCTAGGCGCTGACATCCTTCAATGCCTGGCACTGACAATACCATTGTTTTGACATTTTTGTTATGTTAGGCCTTCGAAGCCTGTCTGCGGTCCCTTCTTTCTACAACTACTACACTGACCAGGCCACTGCTGGCCGTGTTACCCTGGAACCAATTTAAAAGTGCCTACAGTCAGCCCAATTTTGTTATGTTAGGCCTTCGAAGACTGTCTGCCGTCACTCCTTCCACTAGACTTCCACTGACCATACACTGCTGCCCATGTACCCCTGGAACCAATTTAAAGTGCCTACAGCCAGCCCAATTTTGTTATGTTAGGCCTTGGAAGCCTGTCTGCGGTCACTCCTTCCACTAGACTTCCACTGACCAGACCACTGCTGCCCATGTACCCCTGGAACCAATTTAAAAGTGCCTACAGCCAGCCCAAGTTTGTTATGTTAGGCCTTCGAAGCCTGTCTGCGGTCACTCCTTCCACTAGACTTCCACTGACCAGACCACTGCTGCCCGTGTACCCCTGGAACCAATTTAAAAGTGCCTACAGCCAGCCCAAGTTTGTTATGTTAGGCCTTGGAAGCCTGTCTGCGGTCACTCCTTCCACTAGACTTCCACTGACCAGACCACTGCTGCCCATGTACCCCTGGAACCAATTTAAAAGTGCCTACAGCCAGCCCAAGTTTGTTATGTTAGGCCTTCGAAGCCTGTCTGCGGTCACTCCTTCCACTAGACTTCCACTGACCAGACCACTGCTGCCCGTGTACCCCTGGAACCAATTTAAAAGTGCCTACAGCCAGCCCAAGTTTGTTATGTTAGGCCTTGGAAGCCTGTCTGCGGTCACTCCTTCCACTAGACTTCCACTGACCAGACCACTGCTGCCCGTGTACCCCTGGAACCAATTTAAAAGTGCCTACAGCCAGCCCAAGTTTGTTATGTTAGGCCTTGGAAGCCTGTCTGCGGTCACTCCTTCCACTAGACTTCCACTGACCATACACTGCTGCCCATGTACCCCTGGAACCAATTTAAAAGTGCCTACAGCCAGCCCAAGTTTGTTATGTTAGGCCTTGGAAGCCTGTCTGCGGTCACTCCTTCCACTAGACTTCCACTGACCAGACCACTGCTGCCCGTGTACCCCTGGAACCAATTTAAAAGTGCCTACAGCCAGCCCAAGTTTGTTATGTTAGGCCTTGGAAGCCTGTCTGCGGTCACTCCTTCCACTAGACTTCCACTGACCAGACCACTGCTGCCCGTGTACCCCTGGAACCAATTTAAAAGTGCCTACAGCCAGCCCAAGTTTGTTATGTTAGGCCTTGGAAGCCTGTCTGCGGTCACTCCTTCCACTAGACTTCCACTGACCATACACTGCTGCCCATGTACCCCTGGAACCAATTTAAAAGTGCCTACAGCCAGCCCAAGTTTGTTATGTTAGGCCTTGGAAGCCTGTCTGCGGTCACTCCTTCCACTAGACTTCCACTGACCAGACCACTGCTGCCCGTGTACCCCTGGAACCAATTTAAAAGTGCCTACAGCCAGCCCAAGTTTGTTATGTTAGGCCTTGGAAGCCTGTCTGCGGTCACTCCTTCCACTAGACTTCCACTGACCAGACCACTGCTGCCCATGTACCCCTGGAACCAATTTAAAAGTGCCTACAGCCAGCCCAAGTTTGTTATGTTAGGCCTTCGAAGCCTGTCTGCGGTCACTCCTTCCACTAGACTTCCACTGACCAGACCACTGCTGCCCGTGTACCCCTGGAACCAATTTAAAAGTGCCTACAGCCAGCCCAAGTTTGTTATGTTAGGCCTTGGAAGCCTGTCTGCGGTCACTCCTTCCACTAGACTTCCACTGACCAGACCACTGCTGCCCGTGTACCCCTGGAACCAATTTAAAAGTGCCTACAGCCAGCCCAAGTTTGTTATGTTAGGCCTTGGAAGCCTGTCTGCGGTCACTCCTTCCACTAGACTTCCACTGACCATACACTGCTGCCCATGTACCCCTGGAACCAATTTAAAAGTGCCTACAGCCAGCCCAAGTTTGTTATGTTAGGCCTTGGAAGCCTGTCTGCGGTCACTCCTTCCACTAGACTTCCACTGACCAGACCACTGCTGCCCGTGTACCCCTGGAACCAATTTAAAAGTGCCTACAGCCAGCCCAAGTTTGTTATGTTAGGCCTTGGAAGCCTGTCTGCGGTCACTCCTTCCACTAGACTTCCACTGACCAGACCACTGCTGCCCGTGTACCCCTGGAACCAATTTAAAAGTGCCTACAGCCAGCCCAAGTTTGTTATGTTAGGCCTTGGAAGCCTGTCTGCGGTCACTCCTTCCACTAGACTTCCACTGACCATACACTGCTGCCCATGTACCCCTGGAACCAATTTAAAAGTGCCTACAGCCAGCCCAAGTTTGTTATGTTAGGCCTTCGAAGCCTGTCTGCGGTCACTCCTTCCACTAGACTTCCACTGACCAGACCACTGCTGCCCGTGTACCCCTGGAACCAATTTAAAATTGCCTACAGCCATGTTTTATTATTTTAGGCCTTCGATGCCTGTCTGCGGTCACTCCTTCCACTAGGCCTCCACTGACCACACCACTGCTGCCCGTGTACCCCTGGAACCAATTTAAAATTGCCTACAGCCAGCCCAATTTTTTTATTTTAGGCCTTCGATGCCTGTCTGCGGTCCATTCTTTCAACTACTACTACACTGACCAGGGCACTGCTGCCCAAGTACCCCTGGAACCAATTTAAAATTGACTACAGCCATGTGTTAATATTTTAGGCCTTCGATGCCTGTCTGCGGTCACTCCTTCCACTAGGCCTCCACTGACCACACCACTGCTGCCCGTGTACCCCTGGAACCAATTTAAAATTGCCTACAGCCATGTGTTATTATTTTAGGCCTTCGATGCCTGTCTGCGGTCACTCCTTCCACTAGGCCTCCACTGACCACACCACTGCTGCCCGTGTACCCCTGGAACCAATTTAAAATTGCCTACAGCCATGTGTGATTATTTTAGGCCTTCGATGCCTGTCTGCGGTCACTCCTTCCACTAGGCCTCCACTGACCACACCACTGCTGCCCGTGTACCCCTGGAACCAATTTAAAAGTGCCTACAGCCAGCCCAAGATTGTTATGTTAGGCCTTGGAAGCCTGTCTGCGGTCACTCCTTCCACCAGACTTCCACTGACCAGACCACTGCTGCCCATGTACCCCTGGAACCAATTTAAAAGTGCCTACAGCCAGCCCAAGTTTGTTATGTTAGGCCTTCGAAGCCTGTCTGCGGTCACTCCTTCCACTAGACTTCCACTGACCAGACCACTGCTGCCCGTGTACCCCTGGAACCAATTTAAAAGTGCCTACAGCCAGCCCAAGTTTGTTATGTTAGGCCTTGGAAGCCTGCCTGCGGTCACTCCTTCCACTAGACTTCCACTGACCAGACCACTGCTGCCCGTGTACCCCTGGAACCAATTTAAAAGTGCCTACAGCCAGCCCAAGTTTGTTATGTTAGGCCTTGGAAGCCTGTCTGCGGTCACTCCTTCCACTAGACTTCCACTGACCATACACTGCTGCCCATGTACCCCTGGAACCAATTTAAAAGTGCCTACAGCCAGCCCAAGTTTGTTATGTTAGGCCTTCGAAGCCTGTCTGCGGTCACTCCTTCCACTAGACTTCCACTGACCAGACCACTGCTGCCCGTGTACCCCTGGAACCAATTTAAAATTGCCTACAGCCATGTGTTATTATTTTAGGCCTTCGATGCCTGTCTGCGGTCACTCCTTCCACTAGGCCTCCACTGACCACACCACTGCTGCCCGTGTACCCCTGGAACCAATTTAAAATTGCCTACAGCCAGCCCAATTTTTTTATTTTAGGCCTTCGATGCCTGTCTGCGGTCCATTCTTTCAACTACTACTACACTGACCAGGGCACTGCTGCCCAAGTACCCCTGGAACCAATTTAAAATTGACTACAGCCATGTGTTAATATTTTAGGCCTTCGATGCCTGTCTGTGGTCACTCCTTCCACTAGGCCTCCACTGACCACACCACTGCTGCCCGTGTACCCCTGGAACCAATTTAAAATTGCCTACAGCCATGTGTGATTATTTTAGGCCTTCGATGCCTGTCTGCGGTCACTCCTTCCACTAGGCCTCCACTGACCACACCACTGCTGCCCGTGTACCCCTGGAACCAATTTAAAATTGCCTACAGCCAGCCCAATTTTTTTATTTTAGGCCTTCGATGCCTGTCTGCGGTCCATTCTTTCAACTACTACTACACTGACCAGGGCACTGCTGCCCAAGTACCCCTGGAACCAATTTAAAATTGACTACAGCCATGTGTTAATATTTTAGGCCTTCGATGCCTGTCTGTGGTCACTCCTTCCACTAGGCCTCCACTGACCACACCACTGCTGCCCGTGTACCCCTGGAACCAATTTAAAATTGCCTACAGCCATGTGTGATTATTTTAGGCCTTCGATGCCTGTCTGCGGTCACTCCTTCCACTAGGCCTCCACTGACCACACCACTGCTGCCCGTGTAACCCTGGAACCAATTTAAAATTGCCTACAGCCATGTGTTATTATTTTAGGCCTTCGATGCCTGTCTGCGGTCACTCCTTCCACTAGGCCTCCACTGACCACACCACTGCTGCCCGTGTACCCCTGGAACCAATTTAAAATTGCCTACAGCCAGCCCAATTTTTTTTATTTTAGGCCTTCGATGCCTGTCTGCGGTCCATTCTTTCAACTACTATTACACTGACCAGGGCACTGCTGCCCGTGTACCCCTGGAACCAATTTAAAATTGCCTACAGCCATGTGTTATTATTTTAGGCCTTCGATGCCTGTCTGCGGTCACTCCTTCCACTAGGCCTCCACTGACCACACCACTGCTGCCCGTGTACCCCTGGAACCAATTTAAAATTGCCTACAGCCAGCCCAATTTTTTTATTTTAGGCCTTCGATGCCTGTCTGCGGTCCATTCTTTCAACTACTACTACACTGACCAGGGCACTGCTGCCCGTGTACCCCTGGAACCAATTTAAAATTGCCTACAGCCATGTGTTATTATTTTAGGCCTTCGATGCCTGTCTGTGGTCCCTCCTTCCACTAGGCCTCCACTGACCTGTCTACTGCGGCCTGTGTACCCCTTGAACCAACCTAATAAAATATTTAAAAAATTAATTTGATTATAAAAAATAAGATCGTGTTGAGATCTCAAATGCAGACATTTTAACAATCAAAACAAACACACAACAAACATCTGGAACTGTACTACAAAGGTCCAACAGCTACAATTTCTTTCTCCTGCAAGAAGTTAACTGAAAGTTTTTTGGAGTTGTTAACACAGATATGGCATCCACCGAGTGTTGTCCTGTCGCGTCTCCTTTAAATTATTTCCAATAAGATGTTAAACTATTAATTTAATAAAATCAATAATTAAAAAAATAATTGAGTAAGTCAAAAGCACATTGCAAATAAACATTAATTACAAATCAAGAAGCATGGCGCGTCCGAGGGTGAGTAGATACCGAATAAGAATATAATCACCCTCGGACGCGCAATGCTTATTTACAACAGCCTTCCTTCCTAAGAATCAGCCCTTCCGTGGTGTAGAGAGAGGTTGTGTTACACTCCAAGGTGTTCCCCAGGTTGCCTTTCCTGAGCTTCGATCTTCATGCTCTCGTTTAGTAGGTGTCGGAAAGTAGGCTGCATTAGTCCTAAAAAATGGGGAATGGGGTGGAGAGAGATGGTGTGTTACACTCCAAGGTGTTCCCCAGGTTTCCTTGCCATTGCTTCGGTCTTCCGACTCTCGTTTAGTAGTTGTAGAAAAGTACACTGCATTAGGCCTAAAAAATGGGTATGGGGTGGAGAGAGATGGTGTGTTACACTCCAAGGTGTTCCCCAGGTTGCCTTTCCTGAGCTTCGATCTTCATGCTCTCGTTTAGTAGGTGTCGGAAAGTAGGCTGCATTAGGCCTACAAATTGGGTATGGGGTGGAGAGAGATGGTGTGTTACACTCCAAGGTGTTCCCCAGGTTTCCTTGCCATTGCTTCGGTCTTCCGACTCTCGTTTAGTAGTTGTAGAAAAGTACACAGCATTAGGCCTACAAAATGGGTATGGGGTGGAGAGAGATGGTGTGTTACACTCCAAGGTGTTCCCCAGGTTGCCTTTCCTGAGCTTCTATCTTCAGGCTCTCATTAAATTGTGGTTAAATGGAACAACTGCATTTGGCGTACTAGTTGGTTTGGGGCCTACTATCGGTGTCTGCCACTCCTTGCTGTTCTCCTGGTTTCCTGTCCTGAAATTCCATTTTCAGCCTCTCGTTAAGTAGTTGTTAATGTTAGACTGCATTTGGCCTACTAGTTGGGTTGGGGCCTACTATCGGTGTCTGCCACTCCTTGCTGTTCTCCTCCACTGAACAAAGCTGTGCCGCCTGTTTACTACGGTTGCCAATTTTGAACTGCATTTCGACTACTTACTGATTTGGCCCTACTCTCTGTGTCAGCCTCTCATTCCAGTTGTCCTCCACTGCAATGCCCCCTGGTTATTCCTGTGTTACCAATTTTGAACTGCATTTAGCCCACTTTCTTCTTTGGGCCTATATCTGTGTTTCCACTTCATCGTGCCCATTGCCCAGCCAGTGATAGATGAGTCTGCTGGTACATTGACCCATAACGCAACATTCCCCGTGCACGCTACACAACAACATTGTGACCCTGCTGAAAGTCAGGTTGCTCTTCCCGCATACCATACCACCTTACACGGGGACAAAGAGGAAGGTGCAGATGAAAGTGCAGGTTCCTTCATCAGGTGGGGGGAGGAATACTAGTTGGCGACGTCACTGGCACAGGGCCTCTCATAGTACGCTAAAGTGTTGCTGCCGGTGGGAGGCGCCCCCGCCGTGCAAACACACCGCTGTACTTTGAGGGGCCCTGTGCCAGTGCCAATGCCAACGAGTGGGCCCCCCCTGCTTGCTCAGGTTCACAGCACTTGCAAAGTTGAAATACTTACCTCTCCCTGCTCCACTGCCGTGACGTGGTCCAGATTTCCTGGGCCCACTAATTACTTGAACCAGCCCTACCCCCCACAACTTTAGCCAAATGACCCCCAATTTCAAATGCCTTCCAATTATTATAAGGTAAATTACGCTTGACAAGCTTCATTAAGAAGAATGGATGGTTTTGACATTAAAATGGGCACTCTAGGTGTTTTCCTGGCCCCCACTCACTGCCGACTATGCTGCCCCATTGACTTGCATTGGGTTTCGTGTTTCGGTCGATCCCGACTTTACGTCATAATCGGCCGATTTCACTCGACCCGACTTTGGACATAGTCGGGTTTCGCAAAACCCGGCTCGACTCTAAAAAGGTCAAGGTCGCTCAACTCTACTCACAATCATTATATGTGGGGGGCTGCCTTTTCCTTTGGGGAATTTCTCTGAGGCAAGGTAGGCTTATTTTTCTATCTTCAGGGCTAGTTAGTTTCTCAGGCTGTGCCGAGTTGCATAGGGAGCGTTAGGCGCAATCCACGGCTACCTCTAGTGTTGTGTGTTAGGATTAGGGATTGCGGTCAGCAGAATTCCCACGTCTCAGAGCTCGTCCTTTGTTTTTGGTAATTGTCAGGCCACTTTGTGTGCTCTGAACTTCTATGTCCATTGTGGTTCTGAATTACGTGTTCACAACAGTACTGGAGGCCCAAAGTACTAATGCTTCTCAATAGAGGGAAAAGAGAAGTTCTGAGACCATTTTTTTTTCTTTGCACTGTGTTCTGTCTTTCTTTTCCCCTTTACATCAGGGTGGTTCAGAACACAGGTGTGGACATGGACATTCAAGGTCTGTTCTCTTTGATGGATAATCTCGCTATAAATGTACAGAATATTCAAGATTTAGTGGTTCAGAATCCTATGTTAGAACCTAAAATTCCTATTCCTGAGTTATTTTCTGGAGATAGAACTAAGTTTTTGAATTTTAAAAATAATTGTAAACTATTTCTGGCTTTGAAACACCGCTCCTCTGGTGACCCAGTTCAACAAGTTAAGATCATTATTTCTTTATTACGTGGCGACCCTCAAGACTGGGCATTTTCCCTTGCGCCAGGAGATCCTGCATTATGTAATATTGATGCGTTTTTTCTGGCGCTCGGATTGCTGTACGACGAACCTAATTCAGTGGATCAGGCAGAGAAAAATTTGCTGGCTCTGTGTCAGGGCCAGGATGAGATAGAGATTTATTGTCAGACGTTTAGAAAGTGGTCCGTGCTCACTCAATGGAATGAATGTGCGCTGGCAGCTATTTTCAGAAAGGGTCTTTCTGAAGCCCTTAAGGATGTCATGGTGGGATTTCCTATGCCTGCTGGTCTGAATGAGTCTATGTCTTTGGCCATTCAGATCGGTCGACGCTTGCGCGAGCGTAAATCTGTGCACCATTTGGCGGTATTATCTGAGCATGAACCTGAGCCTATGCAGTGCGATAGGACTTTGACCAGAGCTGAAAGGCAGGAACACAGACGTCAGAATGGGCTGTGTTTCTACTGTGGTGATTCCACTCATGCTATCTCCGATTGTCCTAAGCGCACTAAGCGGTTCGCTAGGTCTGCCACCATTGGTACGGTACAGTCGAAATTTCTTTTGTCCGTTACTTTGATCTGCTCTTTGTCTTCCTATTCTGTCATGGCATTTGTGGATTCAGGCGCTGCCCTGAATTTGATGGACTTGGAGTTTGCTAGGCGCTGTGGGTTTGTTTTGGAGCCCTTGCAGTGTCCTATTCCATTGAGAGGAATTGATGCTACGCCTTTGGCCAAGAATAAACCTCAGTATTGGACCCAGCTGACCATGTGCATGGCTCCTGCGCACCAGGAGGATATTCGCTTTCTGGTGTTGCATAATCTGCATGATGTGGTCGTGTTGGGGTTGCCATGGCTACAAGTCCATAACCCAGTATTAGATTGGAAATCAATGTCTGTGTCCAGCTGGGGTTGTCAGGGGGTACATGGTGATGTTCCATTTCTGTCTATCTCATCATCCACCCCTTCTGAGGTCCCAGAGTTCTTGTCTGTTTACCGGGATGTATTCGATGAGCCCAAGTCCAATGCCCTACCTCCGCATAGGGATTGTGATTGTGCTATCGATTTGATTCCTGGTAGTAAGTTTCCTAAGGGTCGACTGTTTAATTTATCTGTACCAGAGCACGCCGCTATGCGGAGTTACGTGAAGGAGTCTTTGGAGAAGGGTCATATTCGCCCGTCATCGTCGCCATTGGGAGCGGGGTTCTTTTTTGTGGCCAAGAAGGATGGTTCGCTGAGACCTTGTATTGATTACTGCCTTCTAAATAAAATTACTGTCAAATTTCAGTACCCCTTGCTGCTGCTGTCTGATTTGTTTGCTCGGATTAAGGGGGCTAGTTGGTTCACCAAGATAGATTTTCGTGGTGCGTATAATCTTGTGCGTATTAAAAGGGGCGATGAATGGAAAACAGCATTTAATACGCCCGAAGGCCATTTTGAGTACCTGGTTATGCCATTCGGACTTTCTAATGCTCCATCAGTGTTTCAGTCCTTTATGCATGACATCTTCCGAGAGTACCTGGATAAATTCCTGATTGTATACTTGGATGATATTTTGGTCTTCTCGGATGATTGGGAGTCTCATGTGAAGCAGGTCAGAATGGTGTTCCAGGTCCTGCGTGCTAATTCTTTGTTTGTGAAGGGGTCAAAGTGTCTCTTTGGTGTTCAGAAGATTTCATTTTTGGGGTTCATTTTTTCTCTTTCTACTATCGAGATGGACCCTGTTAAAGTTCAGGCCATTTATGATTGGACTCAGTCAACATCTCTGAAGAGTCTGCAGAAGTTCCTGGGCTTTGCTAATTTTTATCGTCGCTTCATCGCTAATTTTTCTAGCATTGCTATACCGTTGACTGATTTAACCAAGAAGGGTGCTGATGTGGTCAATTGGTCTTCTGCTGCTGTGGAAGCTTTTCAGGAGTTGAAGCATCGTTTTTCTTCTGCCCCTGTGTTGTGCCTGCCAGATGTTTCGCTTCGGTTTCAGGTCGAGGTTGATGCTTCCGAAATTGGAGCAGGGGCTGTTTTGTCGCAGAGAAGTTCTGATTGCTCGGTGATGAAACCATGCGCCTTCTTTTCCAGGAAATTTTCACCTGCTGAGCGAAATTATGATGTTGGCAATCGAGAGTTGCTAGCCATGAAGTGGGTATTCGAGGAGAGGCGTCATTGGCTTGAAGGAGCTAAGCATCGCGTGGTGGTCTTGACTGATCACAAAAACTTGACTTATCTCGAGCCTAGACAGGCTCGTTGGTCGCTGTTTTTCTCCCGTTTTGACTTTGTGGTTTCGTACCTTCCGGGCTCTAAAAATGTGAAGGCGGATGCCCTGTCTAGGAGTTTTGTGCCCGATTCTCCGGGTTTGTCTGAGCCGGCGGGTATTCTCAAAGAGGGGGTAATTTTGTCTGCCATCTCCCCTGATTTGCGGCGGGTGCTGCAAAAATTTCAGGCTAATAGACCTGACCGTTGCCCAGCGGAGAAACTGTTTGCCCCTGATAGGTGGACGAATAAAGTTATCTCTGAGGTTCATTGTTCGGTGTTGGCTGGTCATCCTGGAATCTTTGGTACTAGAGATTTGGTGGCTAGATCCTTTTGGTGGCCGTCTCTGTCGCGGGATGTGCGTTCTTTTGTGCAGTCCTGTGGGATTTGTGCTCGGGCTAAGCCCTGCTGTTCTCGTGCCAGTGGGTTGCTTTTGCCCTTGCCGGTCCCGAAGAGGCCTTGGACACATATCTCTATGGATTTTATTTCGGATCTCCCCGTCTCTCAAAGAATGTCGGTCATTTGGGTGGTTTGTGATCGCTTCTCTAAGATGGTCCATTTGGTGCCCTTGTCTAAATTGCCTTCCTCCTCTGATTTGGTGCCGTTGTTTTTCCAGCATGTGGTTCGTTTACAAGGCATTCCAGAGAACATCGTTTCTGACAGAGGTTCCCAGTTTGTTTCGAGGTTTTGGCGAGCCTTTTGTGCTAGGATGGGCATTGATTTGTCTTTTTCCTCGGCTTTCCATCCTCAGACAAATGGCCAGACTGAATGAACCAATCAGACCTTGGAAACATATCTGAGATGTTTTGTTTCTGCTGATCAGGATGATTGGGTGTCCTTTTTGCCTTTGGCTGAGTTCGCCCTTAATAATCGGGCCAGCTCGGCTACTTTGGTTTCGCTGTTTTTCTGCAATTCTGGGTTCCACCCTCGTTTCTCTTCAGGGCAGGTTGAGTCTTCGGACTGTCCTGGTGTGGATACTGTGGTGGATAGGTTGCAGCAGATTTGGACTCATGTGGTGGACAATCTGACTTTGTCCCAGGAGAAGGCTCAACGTTTCGCTAACCACAGGCGCTGTGTGGGTCCCCGACTTCGTGTTGGGGATTTGGTTTGGTTGTCATCTCGTTATATTCCTATGAAGGTTTCCTCTCCTAAATTTAAGCCTCGTTTCATTGGTCCATATAGGATTTCTGAGGTTCTTTATCCTATGTCTTTTCGTTTGACTCTTCCAGCTTCTTTTCCCATCCATAACGTGTTCCATAGGTCATTGTTGCGGAGATACGTGGCACCTGTGGTTCCATCTATTGATCCTCCTGTTCCGGTTTTGGTTGAAGGGGAATTGGAGTATATAGTGGAGAAGATTTTGGATTCTCATGTTTCGAGATGGAAACTCCAGTATCTGGTTAAGTGGAAAGGTTATGGACAGGAAGATAATTCCTGGGTCTTTGCCTCTGATGTCCATGCTGCCGATCTGGTTCGTGCCTTTCATGTGGCTCATCCTGGTTGGCCTGGGGGCTCTGGTGAGGGTTCGGTGACCCCTCCTCAAGGGGGGGGTACTGTTGTGAATTCTGTGGCCAAGCTCTCTCCTGTGGTCGAGAGTGGTACTTCGGCTGGTTCTGTCTATGAGCTTCCTTTGGTGGATGAGAGTGGTACAGTGGCTTCTGAGTTTGCCTTCCTCAGGTGATGAAGTTAAGTCGTTAGGTGCTGCTCTATTTAACTCCACCTGGTGCTTTGATCTTGGCCTCCAGTCAATGTTCTAGTATTGGTCTTGCTTCCTCCTGGATCGTTCCTGTGGCCTGTCTATCCTGCATAAGCTAAGTTTTGCTTGTGTTATTTTTGTTGGCTATTTTTTCTGTCCAGCTTGCTATATTGGTTTTTCTTGCTTGCTGGAAGCTCTGAGACGCAGAGGGAGCACCTCCGTACCGTTAGTCGGTGCGGAGGGTCTTTTTGCCCCTCTGCGTGGTTGTGTGTAGGTTTTTGTGTTGACCGCAAAGCTATCTTTCCTATCCTCGGTCTATTCAGTAAGTCGGGCCTCACTTTGCTAAATCTATTTCATCTCTGTGTTTGTATTTTCATCTTACTCACAGTCATTATATGTGGGGGGCTGCCTTTTCCTTTGGGGAATTTCTCTGAGGCAAGGTAGGCTTATTTTTCTATCTTCAGGGCTAGTTAGTTTCTCAGGCTGTGCCGAGTTGCATAGGGAGCGTTAGGCGCAATCCACGGCTACCTCTAGTGTTGTGTGTTAGGATTAGGGATTGCGGTCAGCAGAGTTCCCACGTCTCAGAGCTCGTCCTTTGTTTTTGGTAATTGTCAGGTCACTTTGTGTGCTCTGAACTTGTATGTCCATTGTGGTTCTGAATTACCTGTTCACAACACTTATGGGAGGTGGAGGTGCATATTCATTACTGTAATGAGCGGTACCATGTGACCGCTCAGTACAGGAGGAAGCTGGGGACCTACAGGGACCGCGCCAGCCACCTGGAGTAGGTGAGTATAATTAGGCAGCCCCAGCTGCTCCCCCTCCCTTGCCGAGTGCCCCTGGGTGAGCGGTGGTCCTGGCACTGGCAGCTGCCTGCCCTTAACGCCAGCCTTAAATGGGCCCCCCTGTCTCGCCAGGGCCCCGACACTTGCCCAGGTATGGCAGGTGCTGACGCCGGCCCTGGACCAATGTATTGCTACAGTAGATTTGTACCCAAACACTGTAATTAGAAAGTAATAGATCATAAATGCACTATAATAAATATACTGCACATACAGTTAGGGCCAGAAATATTTGGACAGTGACACAAGTTTTGTTATTTTAGCTGTTTACAAAAACATGTTCAGAAATACAATTATATATATAATATGGGCTGAAAGTGCACACTCCCAGCTGCAATATGATAGTTTCCACATCCAAATCGGAGAAAGGGTTTAGGAATCATAGCTCTGTAATGCATAGCGTCCTCTTTTTCAAGGGACCAAAAGTAATTGGACAATGGACTCTAAGGGCTGCAATTAACTCTGAAGGCGTCTCCCTCGTTAACCTGTAATCAATGAAGTAGTTAAAAGGTCAGGGGTGGATTCCAGGTGTGTGGTTTTGCATTTGGAAGCTGTTGCTGTGAGCAGACAACATGCGGTCAAAGGAACTCTCAATTAAGGTGAAGCAGAACATCCTGAGGCTGAAAAAAAAGAAAAAATCTATCAGAGAGATAGCAGACATGCTTGGAGTAGCAAAATCAACAGTTGGGTACATTCTGAGAAAAAAGGAATTGACTGGTGAGCTTGGGAACTCAAAAAGGCCTGGGCGTCCACGGATGAGAACAGTGGTGGATGATCGCCGCATACTTAATTTGGTGAAGAAGAACCCGTTCACAACATCAACTGAAGTCCAGAACACTCTCAGTGAAGTCTGTCTCTAAGTCAACAGTAAAGAGAAGACTCCATGACAGTAAATACAAAGGGTTCACATCTAGATGCAAACCATTCATCAATACCAAAAATAGACAGGCCAGAGTTAAATTTGCAGAAAAACACCTCAAGAAGCCAGCTCAGTTCTGGAAAAGTATTCTATGGACAGATGAGACAAAGATCAACCTGTACCAGAATGATGGGAAGAAAAAAGTTTGGAGAAGATAAGGAATGGCACATGATCCAAGGCACACCACATCCTCTGTAAAACATGGTGGAGGCAACGTGATGGCATGGGCATGCATGGCTTTCAATGGCACTGGGTCACTTGTGTTTATTGATGACATAAGAGCAGACAAGAGTAGCCGGATGAATTCTGAAGTGTACCGGGATATACTTTCAGCCCAGATTCAGCCAAATGCTGCAAAGTTGATTGGACGGCGCTTCATAGTACAGATGGACAATGACCCCAAGCATACAGCCAAAGCTACCCAGGAGTTCATGAGTGCCAAAAAGTGGCACATTCTGCAATGGCCAAGTCAATCTCCAGATCTAAACCCAATTGAGCATGCATTTCACTTGCTCAAATCCAGACTTAAGACGGAAAGACCCACAAACAAGCAAGACCTGAAGGCTGCGGCTGTAAAGGCCTGGCAAAGCATTAAGAAGGAGGAAACCCAGCGTTTGGTGATGTCCATGGGTTCCAGACTTAAGGCAGTGATTGCCTCCAAAGGATTTGCAACAAAATATTGAAAATAAAAATATTTTGTTTGGGTTATGTTTATTTGTCCAATTACTTTTGACCTCCTAAAATGTGGAATGTTTGTAAAGAAATGTGTACAATTCCTACATTTTCTATCAGATATTTTTGTTCAACCCTTCAAATTAAACGTTACAATCTGCACTTGAATTCTGTTGTAGAGGTTTCATTTCAAATCCAATGTGGTGGCATGCAGAGCCCAACTCGCGAAAATTGTGTCACTGTCCAAATATTTCTGGCCCTAACTGTAAGTAACTCAGTATTTCAATCAGCCCTCTCAGATAGTGATACACACAAAGAGAAGTGAAATAAATTTGTTAGTATATCAAAAAGATAAGCAGTCTCTATATAAAATGACTACCCTGAAATACAAATTCCCCATGGCTGAAAAAAATGCACAAACTTTTAGGCATAATTAGAACCAGCTTAACCCCTTCATGACCCAGCCTATTTTGACCTTAGAGACCTTGCCGTTTTTTGCAATTCTGACCAGTGTCCCTTTATGAGGTAATAACTCAGGAACGCTTCAACGGATCCTAGCGGTTCTGAGATTGTTTTTTCGTGACATATTGGGCTTCATGTTAGTGGTAAATTTAGGTCAATAAATTCTGCGTTTATTTGTGATAAAAACGGAAATTTGGCGAAAATTTTGAAAATTTCGCAATTTTCACATTTTGAATTTTTATTCTGTTAAACCAGAGAGATATGTGACACAAAATAGTTAATAAATAACATTTCCCACATGTTTACTTTACATCAGCACAATTTTGGAAACAAAATTTTTTTTTGTTAGGAAGTTATAAGGGTTAAAATTTGACCAGCGATTTGTCATTTTTACAACGAAATTTACAAAACCATTTTTTTTAGGGACCACCTCACATTTGAAGTCAGTTTGAGGGGTCTATATGGCTGAAAATACCCAAAAGGGACACCATTCTAAAAACTGCACCCCTCAAGGTACTCAAAACCACATTCAAGAAGTTTATTAACCCTTCAGGTGCTTCACAGCAGCAGAAGCAACATGGAAGGAAAAAATGAACATTTAACTTTTTAGTCACAAAAATTATATTTTAGCAACAATTGTTTTATTTTCCCAATGGTAAAAGGAGAAACTGAACCACGAAAGTTGTTGTCCAATTTGTCCTGAGTACACTGATACCTCATATGTGGGGGTAAATCACTGTTTGGGCGCACGGCAGGGCTTGGAAGGGAAGGAGCGCCATTTGACTTTTTGAATCAAAAATTGGCTCCACTCTTTAGCGGACACCATGTCACGTTTGGAGAGCCCCCGTGTGCCTAAAAATTGGAGCTCCCCCACAAGTGACCCCATTTTGGAAACTAGATGCCCCAAGGAACTTATCTAGATGCATAGTGAGTACTTTGAACCCCCAGGTGCTTCACAAATTGATCCGTAAAAATGAAAAAGTACTTTTTTTTCACAAAAAAATTCTTTTAGCCTCAATTTTTTCATTTTCACATGGGCAACAGGATAAAATGGATCCTAAAATGTGTTGGGCAATTTCTCCTGAGTACACCAATACCTCACATGTGGGGGTAAACCACTGTTTGGGCACATGGTAAGGCTCGGAAGGGAAGGAGCGCCATTTGACTTTTTGAATGAAAAATTATTTCCATCGTTAGCGGACACCATGTCGCGTTTGGATAGCTCCTGTGTGCCTAAACATTGGCGCTCCCCCACAAGTGACCCCATTTTGGAAACTAGACCCCCCAAGGAACTTATTTAGATGCCTAGTGAGCACTTTAAACCCTCAGGTGCTTCACAAATTGATCTGTAAAAATGAAAAAGTACTTTTTTTTCACAAAAAAATTCTTTTCGCCTCAATTTTTTCATTTTCACATGGGCAGTAGGATAAAATGGATCATAAAATTTGTTGGGCAATTTCTCCCGAGTACGCCGATACCTCATATGTGGGGGTAAACCACTGTTTGGGCACACGGCAGGGCTCGGAAGGGAAGGCGCGCCATTTGACTTTTTGAATGGAAAATTAGCTCCAATTGTTAGCGGACACCATGTCGCGTTTGGAGAGCCCCTGTGTGCCTAAACATTGGAGCTCCCCCACAAGTGACCCCATTTTGGAAACTAGACCCCCCAAGGAACTTATCTAGATGCATATTGAGCACTTTAAACCCCCAGGTGCTTCACAGAAGTTTATAACGCAGAGCCATGAAAATAAAAAATAATTTTTCTTTCCTCAAAAATGATTTTTTAGCCTGGAATTTCCTATTTTGCCAAGGATAATGGGAGAAATTGGACCCCAAATATTGTTGTCCAGTTTGTCCTGAGTACGCTGATACCCCATATGTGGGGGTAAACCACTGTTTGGGCGCACGGCAGGGCTCGGAAGGGATGGCACGCCATTTGGCTTTTTAAATGGAAAATTAGCTCCAATCATTAGCGGACACCATGTCACGTTTGGAGAGCCCCTGTGTGCTTAAACATTGGAGATCCCCCAGAAATGACACCATTTTGGAAACTAGACCCCCAAAGGAACTAATCTAGATGTGTGGTGAGGACTTTGAACCCCCAAGTGCTTCACAGAAGTTTATAACGCAGAGCCATGAAAATAAAAAATAAAAATTATTTTCTCAAAAATGATCTTTTAGCCTGCAATTTTTTATTTTCCCAAGGGTAACAGGAGAAATTTGACCCCAAAAGTTGTTGTCCAGTTTCTCCTGAGTACGCTGATACCCCATATGTGGGGGTAAATCACTGTTTGGGCACATGCCGGGGCTCGGAAGTGAAGTAGTGACGTTTTGAAATGCAGACTTTGATGGAATGCTCTGTGGGCGTCACGTTGCGTTTGCAGAGCCCCTGATGTGGCTTAACAGTAGAAACCCCCCACAAGTGACCCCATTTTGGAAACTAGACCCCCAAAGGAACTTATCTAGATGTGTGGTGAGCACTTTGAACCCCCAAGTGCTTCATAGAAGTTTATAATGCAGAGCCGTGAAAATAATAAATACGTTTTCTTTCCTCAAAAATAATTATTTAGCCCAGAATTTTTTATTTTCCCAAGGGTTACAGAAGAAATTGGACCCCAAAAGTTGTTGTCCAGTTTCTCCTGAGTACGCTGATACCCCATATGTGGGGGTAAACCACTGTTTGGGCACATGCCGAGGCTCGGAAGTGAAGTAGTGACTTTTGAAATGCAGACTTTGATGGAATGGTCTTCGGGTGTCACGTTGCGTTTGCAGAGCCCCTGGTGTGCCTGAACAGTAGAAACCCCCACAAGTGACCCCATTTTAGAAACTAGACCCCCCAAGGAACTTATCTAGATATGTGGTGAGCACTTTGAACCCCCAAGTGCTTCACAGACGTTTACAACGCAGAGCCGTGAAAATAAAAAATCATTTTTCTTTCCTCAAAAATTATGTTTTAGCAAGCATTTTTTTAGATTCACAAGGGTAACAGGAGAAATTGGACCCCAGTAATTGTTGCGCAGTTTGTCCTGAGTATGCTGGTACCCCATATGTGGGGGTAAACCACTGTTTGGGCACACGTCAGGGCTCGGAAGTGAGGGAGCACCATTTGACTTTTTGAATACGAGATTGGCTGGAATCAATGGTGGCGCCATGTTGCGTTTGGAGACCCCTGATGTGCCTAAACAGTGGTAACCCCTCAATTCTACCTCCAGCACTAACCCCAACACACCCCCAACTCTAATCCCAACTGTAGCCATAACCCTAATCACAACCCTAACCGCAACACACCCCTAACCACAACCCTAACCCCAACACACCCCTAACCCTAACCACAACCCTAATTCCAACCCTAACCCTAAGGCTATGTGCCCACGTTGCGGATTCGTGTGAGATATTTCTGCACCATTTTTGAAAAATCCACGGGTAAAAGGCACTGCGTTTTACCTGCGGATTTTCCACGGATTTCCAGTGTTTTTTGTGCGGATTTCACCTGCGGATTCCTATTGAGGAACAGGTGTAAAACGCTGCGGAATCCGCACAAAGAATTGACATGCTGCGGAAAATACAACGCAGCGTTTCCGCGCGGTATTTTCCGCACCATGGGCACAGCGGATTTGGTTTTTCATATGTTTACATGGTACTGTAAACCTGATGGAACACTGCTGCGGATCCGCAGCCAAATCCGCACCGTGTGCACATGGCCTAATTCTAAAGGTATGTGCACACGCTGCGGAAAACGCTGCGGATCCGCAGCAGTTTCCCATGAGTTTACAGTTCAACGTAAACCTACGGGAAACAAAAATCGCTGTACACATGCTGCGGAAAAACTGCACGGAAACGCAGCGGTTTACATTCCGCAGCATGTCACTTCTTTGTGCGGATTCCGCAGCGGTTTTACAACTGCTCCAATAGAAAATCGCAGTTGTAAAACCGCAGTGAAATGCGCAGAAAAAAACGCGGTAAATCCGCCATAAATCCGCAGCGGTTTAGCACTGCGGATTTATCAAATCCGCAGCGGAAAAATCCGCAGAGGAACAGAATACGTGTGCACATACCGAAACCCTAACCCTAGCCCTAACCCTAGCCCTACCCCTACCCCTAACCCTACCCCTAACCCTAACCCTACCCCTAACCCTACCCCTAGCCCTAACCCTAACCCTACCCCTAACCCAAACCCTACCCCTAACCCTAATCCTATTCTAACATTAGTGGAAAAAAAAAATTTCTTTATTTTTTTATTGTCCCTACCTATGGGGGTGACAAAGGGGGGGGGTCATTTATAATTTTTTTTATTTTGATCACTGAGATATAATCTATCTCAGTGATCAAAATGCACTTTGGAACGAATCTGCCGGCCGGCAGATTCGGCGGGCGCACTGCGCATGCGCCCGCCATTTTGGAAGATGGCGGCGCCCAGGGAGAAGACGGACGGGACCCCGGCTGGATCGGTAAGTATGATGGGATGGGGGGACCACGGGGGGGGGATCGGAGCACGGGGGGGGGAATCGGAGTGCGGGAGGGGTGGAACGGAGAACGGGGGGCGTGGAACGGAGCACGGGGGGGCTGGAACGGAGCATGGGGGGGTGGAACGGAGCACCGGGGGGGGTGGATCGGAGTGCAGGGGGGGTGATCGGAGCACGGGGGGGTGATTGGAGCACGGGGGGAGCGGACAAGAGCACGGGGGGGGAGCGGAGCACTCGACGGAGGGGAGCCGGAGCAGTGTACCGGCCAGATCGGGGGCTGGGGGGGCGATCGGTGGGGTGGGGTGGGGGCACATTAGTATTTCCAGCCATGGCCGATGATATTTCAGCATCGGCCATGGCTGGATTGTAATATTTCACCCGTTATAATAGGTGAAATATTACAAATCGCTCTGATTGGCAGTTTCACTTTCAACAGCCAATCAGAGCGATCGTAGCCACGAGGGAGTGAAGCCACCCCCCCTGGGCTAAACTACCACTCCCCCTGTCCCTGCAGATCGGGTGAAATGGGAGTTAACCCTTTCACCGGATCTGCAGGGACGCGATCTTTCCATGACGCCACATAGGCGTCATGGGTCGGAATGGCACCGACTTTCATGACGCCTACGTGGCGTCATGGGTCGGGAAGGGGTTAACCTTAGTCAACAAAAAATTATTAATTGCAACTTGTTATCCTGTATAATAATAGTTTGTCTCAAACTGTTTTGTCTTACTGTGGACAGCTTTGTAACTGATACAGAGCACAGATGGATTTGTGCAGAACAACTACTAAAATACCATTACAAAGCAGCAAACAGGTAAAGGATGCTACTAGTGTCTCTGGATCCACAAGGTGGAGGATCTTCCAGTGCTCACATGCAGAAATGGTTGCAGTGGACTCAGACATACATGAAGACTAGTAATAAGCTAACCTCATACTTTAAACTTCGGGGTTAGTACTGGACTTTTGGGTCCATGTATGGACCTCGAACACTGACTTTTTCCCAGATGCCGCCATAGTGTCGCCAGCTAAATAAAACTTGCTGAAAGGCTGCTTGCTGCACAGCCAATCTGCAAACTTTTAGGATGTGTGAACATCCAGAGCTATCAAAGCTATGCCAAGTAGTGGCATGGCTGTGATTGGCCAGTGCATCATGTGCACAGCCTTTATAAAGACCAGGTCACAGCTTGCTCCGCCTTTCTGTTCCTCATGTGCTGTTAGTGTGGTTCTTTGCAGCATAAAAGCCTCATGCTCTGTACCCAAAAAGCCTGTTTCTTTGTTCCATAGCATCATTATTTAGCATGCCCTAAAAGCCTTTTCCTGTGTGCCTTAGCAGCTTTGTGTAGACGGTCCTAAAGAGACTGATTGCACCGATGCCCAACCACTCTTTCTTTTAGACGATGAGTACTTGGGAGGGCCAGTGCATACTGTCAGTGTACTACTTCAGCATATCTCTGGGGATGAGGAAACCCAGATTACAACTGCTGCGGCTTTCTGCAGTGTGCTGACCGTGAAGAAGGGCAGGAGTCAGGAGGGAATGTAAGATGATGCGGGGGAGAGGCTGGGGTCTTCAAAACCACATGGATCGAAAGGGACTCTTGGTTACATGTGCAGTTTGAAGGAAGAGGAGGTGGTCCCGCTTCCAGATCAGCACAGCAAAAAAGGGCGCAGGGTGGAAAAGCACAGTGGATGACCCATAGCGTACATCATCTGCTACTGCACACACACCAAGAGAATGAGCTCCTAAAAGCCAGCTCAAAGGAGTTCCTTGGTTTGGGACTTCACCCAATGTAGTGAAGACAAGCAACAGGTCATTTGCACGCTGTCCCATCAGTGCCTCAAGTGAGGTATAAATATTCTAAAACCACCTGTTTGATCAGGCATCTCAAATCCAAGCACAAGGAGCATGTGGAGTTCACATGTTAAAAATCATGACAAATCAGAGCCTCCTTATCCTCCCTCTTTGGTTGTGCTCTCGACCTCATCAGCTCTGTCACGTTTAGCAGGGCCCTCTATCTCCTCACAAAAAGAGGATGTGACAGCAACACTACCAGCAGTAGTGTCATCAAACATGCTACACCGTCCCATAGAAGTTTTCAGCTCTCCATCCTCCAAACCCATGAGAGAATGAGGAAACAACATCCTAACTATCCACGGACCATGTGCATATATGTCTGTATTTCTAAATTACTGGCTTTTTAAATGCTACTGTGGCACCCTACGAGTCTGGTTGCCACAGTGGCATTGCCTCCCTCACAGGGGGTGATTTCATGCCTGGGAGCAAATAGAGGTTCCCTTACCAGGTAACTTCAGCATACAACACCTTTCCAGACTCCAGACCAGAAGGGGGAGCTCTAACACCTGTTTTAGGGGTGCTTCCCTATAAGTTTTGGCCTGGAGGTGGGGTTAGTTAAACTAGTCTGAGAGAGGAAAGAGGCAAGTGATGAGAACTTGGGGGGATTGGAGCTGTGACTGAGCTCACCACACGACTGAACGCCAAAGACTGGACACCAGAGTCCGCGGTTTTGTGGGAGATGTAGGCACAGCAACTAAAACCTGAGAGCAGGAGATTGCAGGTCTCCTGGCCCCAGCTGACACCCTGAGGCACAGGAACATACGAGAACTCGGAGTCACCACAAGGGATTGACACCTGGAACAGGCTCAAGCTACCTGCCATGCGGGGAAATGTTCATTTTCATGGACAGACTATAACAGGGACTTGTGAGGAGCTTAAGGCACCAAGGACCTAGGGAGCAGCGCAGAGGGAAGGCCTCCAAATCCACCTGGCTAGGTGGATCCTGAAATGCTTCCAGGCAGCCCGCGTCTCCATGACCACCTGTCACTAGTGCCCCGGACTGCATCTGCCATTAAAGTTAAAAGAAACTACAGTCTTTGTGTCCTTTGGTCCTTTTCCAACACCCTCAGTCCTGCACCCCAATAGACTATACTCATATCCCTGTGGCATTGCTCTACCTGTGGGGTGCAGAACCATCTCAGCTGCAACATCATTGGCCCCGGCTGTCACCTTAAGCAGCATCAGCTACCTATTGCCGAACACCACAGGTGGCGTCACGTGAAATCCCCTACAAACATTCTCTCATCATTTTCATTGTGCACCCAGGGCCTCAGACCAGGTCACTGCTGCCGTGTCCACCCCTTTAAGAACTGTCCAACCCAGTTCTGAGAACCCCACGTTCCTAGCCGGCGTTGCATTTTGGCGTCGCGAACAGGATTTCTTACCACCGGGTCCTGTGCTCCATAAACTTTATTAATCTGAGTGGTAACAGCCATTTTTTCACGCCACGCAGCGTGTGAGAAGCAGAGGGGACTGTGTTCATGGGCTGAGCTCAAGAAAGTACGCGAAGAGAAGCCGCGCACTGTGTTCTGCCATCAGTGGCTGAAAAAGCAGGAAGCCCCAACCTGGAAACCCTCAGGAGCTCACTTCATCCCGCCAGTGGAGCAGCCGCTTACTATAGTAAAGATACCCAGAGCCTGGCTGAGGTTAACTAGGTGGGAGAAACATTTCAAGCCCGGGTGGAAATGCAGCAGCAGCTGCAGCTGCAGCCCCCACAATGCCACTATCAATGCCGTACATACCGGGAACAGCCTGGTTACCGCAATACTTAGGGCAGTCACACACCCTGAGCGATTTTAAGGAGAGACTATGCAGTTTGTTCGAAGTGTACCCCCTGTCTGAGAAACAAAGATCAGAATCCTTACTGGCCAGTTAACTGGTGGGGCCCAGAGGGAGGTAAAGTCCTGGTAGGACAGTGATAAAAGAACTGTTAAGCAAATCTTGGCCACCCACACTGCAGCAGAGATTAAAATGAGATTCTTTCGGTGCAAACAAAGGGAACAGAACAGTATACAGGACTATGCCCTTAATCTCCAGGAGGCTCTGTGGGCCATTAAGCAGGTTGACCCCGACAGCGTGCAAGATGGGGACAGATTGTTAAAGGAGAAAATTATTGAGGGACTCCTGTCCAACACCCACAAGACACAGCTGCACATCATGGCCTTACAAAACACTAACCAGGATTTGCACACTTTAAAGATAGGGACATTCAGGTGCTCCGTGAACCAAATCCCAGTGGCACAATGCCCCACATGCGCCCAGCAATTACATACCACCAGGAAGCGGCATCCTTTCACCAGACCCCGTTGAAGCCGACGCGTAGACCCTAGATAATAACTCCTCTGCAGACCTACCTTTCCAGAGCTGACCGAAAGTGTGGCTGCACTAACCAAAGCCGTGCAGTCCATGCAAGTGTCCCTAAAGGAGAAGATCCAGCTGGCTTCCAGTCCTAATGACATCCCATGGCGACGGCAGGAGCGGATTCCACCAACCAGAGGGAGAGACAATGATTACTATGACCAGTATGGATGACCCATTAGTAGCTACTGAAGCAAGGCAGGACACATTACAAGATTCTGCAATTTAAATGAGCAACCCCTGGGGCAGAGGGCCAGCCCCCAGGAATAATGCGACCAGGCCCACAAAGCTAGCGAGACAAGTACATCGGAGGAGGACTGGTCCTGCCCATCGCTATTGATGGTATCCCAATGAACGCTTTACTGGACACCGGCTCCTAGGTGATGACTATGCCATATAGTCTTTACAAACGGTACTGGACTGATTCTGATATTACTCGCGGCCCAGATAATGATCTGCTCATAGTCGCCAGCAATGGTCAGCCTTTGCCAAAAGTGGGGTATAAAGAGGTAACCATTAAGATTGGCCGAGTAGAATTGCAGTCACAACGTATGATTATAGTTGATATTGACAAACGAGAATGCATCCTATGATCACTTTAGGCATCAATGTAATAGAATATTGCCTTGGAGAACTTATTGTTTTGCTGCAACAGGTAGCAGAGACCGCCAGTTCCAGTCAGCAGCGAGTCCTGCAAAAGGAGATCAAAGCACTGATGCAGAGTCAACAGGTAGAGTTGTCTAGTGGAGAAGTCGGCAGTGTCAGAGTGAGTGATCCGTTCTCCATTGCAGTACCCCCAAGGAGTGAAATGTTAATCTGGTGTCTAGCAGCAATAGGCCTCATGGGTCAAGACTTCCAGGCCCTGGTAGAACCCATGTACTCTGATAGTAGGCCCACCATCCTGACAGCCAGAGGGGTAGTCGATGTATGCAAAGGGAGGGTACCGATACACATCCTGAATTGTGGGGAGAAAGAGGTCCATTTACCCTGTTATTCCACCCTTGCGAAGTTGTTCACTGTAAATAACATCACAATACAGGCAATAGAATCCTTGCTTCCGTCTGACCAGGTGGAAGACAAGGGTTCTGAGGGGCAGTTGGAGGATTGGTGTCAGAAGTTACACATAGGCACTGACTCCGCCCTTTTGCACCAGAAGCATAGGGCTTACCGGGTAGTCCAAGAATATGAGCAGGTCTTATCAAACACCCTCTAGACTTTGGGCAGGTAAAGGGGTCAAACACAATATCCCCACTGGAGATCATCCGCCCATTAAAGAGAGGTACCCGCCTGTAGCTCCAGCTTACTATCAATGTGCCAAGAGTATGTTACAGGAGATGAAAGAGGCGGGGTGATCAGAGACAGTTGTAGCCCTTTGGCAGCTCCGTTAGTCCTCGTTAGAAAGAAAGAAGGTACAATGAGGATGTGTGTTGACTACAGGCAGATTAACCGCAAGACACATAGCAATGCCTACCAGTTACCTAGAATTGAGGAATCATTAGCTGCACTGAAATCTGCTATTTCTCCACCTTAGATCTCACCAGTTGGTATTGGCAGGTTCCCATGGCACATGCAGATAAAGAGAAGTCCACCTTCACAACATCCATGGGCTTAAGCAAGTTCAACTACATGCCATTTGGGCTTTGTAGTGCACTGGGGACGTTTAAGAGGATGATGGAGTGTTGCCTTCGGCACAAGAACTTCGAGATGGGTCTATTGTACCTGGACCAGGTAACTTCAGCATACAACACCTTTCCAGACTCCAGACCAGAAAGGGACCTCTAAGACCTGTTTTAGGGGAGCTTCCATATAAGTTCTGGCCTGGAAGTGGGGTTAGTTAGTCTAGTCTGAGAGAGGAAAGGAGGAAGAGGCAAGTGAGGAGAACTTGGGGATTGTGACTGACCTCACCTTAGCACTGAGCGCCAAAGACCAGACACAAGAGTCCGTGGTTGTGTGGGAGCTGCAGGCCCAGCAACTAAAACTGGAGGGCAGGAGATTGCAGGTGTCCATGCCCTAGCTGACACCCAGAGGCACAGCAGCATACGACAACTCGGAGTCACCACGAGGGAGTGACACCTGGAACAGGCTCAAGCTGCCTGCCATGCGGGGAAATGTTCCATTTCATGGACAGATTGTGACAGGATCTTGTGAGGAGCATAAGGCACCAAGGACCTAGAGAGCAGCACAGAGGGAAGGCCTCCAAATCCACCTGGCTAGGTGGACCCTGAAATGCTACCAGGCTGCCCGGATCTTGGTCCTTTTCCCACACCCTCAGTCCTGCACCCCAACATCCGTGATCCCTAATAGACTGTACTCATAGCCCTAGGGCAGGGGTCCCCAACTCCAGGCCTCGAGGGCCGCCAACAGTGCAGGTTTTCAGAATTTCCTTAGTATTGCACAGGGGTTGGAATCATCACCTGTGCAGATGATCACATTACCACCGATGCAATACTAAAGAAATCCTGAAAACCTGCACTGTTGGCGGCCCTCGAGGCTTGGAGTTGGGGACCCCTGCCCTAGGGCCTTGCTGCACCTGTGGGGAGCAGCGTCCCGGTGGTCCCCTTAAGCAGCGTCGGCTACCTATTGCTGAACACCACAGGTGGCATCACGTGAAATCCCCTACAAACATTCCCTCATTACTTTTGTTGCTCACCCAGGGCCATGGACCGGGTCACTGCTGCCGTGACCACGCCTTTAAGAATCGTCCGACCCGGTTTTAAGTACTCCACAGGCCTAGCAAGCGTTGCACTACCATTCCAGTTGGTGGATACCACCAGTTTAAAAAAACTTATGTCAGTGGCTATCTAGCAGTACATTGCTTGTATAGCCATCCCTGCCCTGCACATACACGTTTCTGACCAATGCCATCACTGGCAAGGTTTATGTTACAAAAGATATGGGGACCAGTGATGTTACATGTCCCTAACTGCCCACTGGGTCAATGTAGTGGCAGCTGGGACCGAGGCGGAAGGCATTCTAGCAAATAGGATTGCTGAATGTTTCTCGGTACATGATGTGTCCTAATCCATTTCATCCACCTTCTCCACATCCGGTCATAGTGAGCCCTGCATCACCAATGACAGCACAGCCTGGTTGAAATGCCAGCAGGCTGTCCTTGAACTCATTTGTCTGGTGGTTTGCCATAAAGGGCAATATCTGGAAGCATCTCTGGGAATAGCCAGTTTAACTCACATTCCTTACCTGTTTAATGTGCTGAACTTAGTGGTGCAGAGCTTCCTAAACAACTATCCAAATATGTCTGATTTGCTTCTGAAAGTGCTTATAGTGTGTGTGCGCTTTTGGTGTTCTCACCCTTTGCTGACCATGTGTCTGTGCTGCAGCACCAATTCTGCCATCCAGTTCACCGCCTCATAAGTGACGTACCAACAAGGTGGAACTCCACATTGCAGCCGGCAATCATCACGAATGAGTGGGTCTTCATGCGGAATATATGTGCCGTGTTGCACTGCTTGGAATATTCCACCAATATGGCCATCATCAGCGTTTCTATCCCACTCCTATGACTGCTTCAAAAACCCTTTAGGCATTGATGAATGAGGTGGTGGCACAGGAGGTAGAGGATCAGGATGACCAGGCAAAATTGTCACCTTTATCAGGCCTGTCATCTACACATGGCTTAGAGGGTAGGTTTCTGCACCCACAGCGGCCTGGAACACAAGGGTCCAATCAAGGCACAGCTTTGGAGGATATGTATGAGGAGGAGGATGAGGAACCATGATTCAAGAAGGGTGATACCCCAAGCTGCTCATGGCCATTACTTGAGCTGAACTGGGGGGATACAGAGGACCCAAGCCATACATCTCCCACCGTGGACAGCTTGCCATTAACTCTGGGCAGCCAGGCAAATATAAGCCAATACATGCTGCTATGTCTACAAAATAATAGACGAGTTGTCCGTGTTATTACCAGTTTTGATTACTGGGTTACCACCCTGCTGGATCCCTGATACAAGGACAAGGTACCATCCTTTCTTCCATCATTGGACGGGATAGCAAAATGCTTGAATACAAACACACATTTCAATAAAATGAACCAAGCATGGATCACAAAGGACTTCTCCATACATTTGGCTGACTATACCAGCCACACCCAGTCATGGTTAGACTCTATTTACCATTCGCTTCATTTAGGGCCTCCCTCATCAGAAAAAAAAGAGATTTAAAAAATGTATTGGTTACTACCTCCTCTGCAAAATCCACGTTCACTTCCTCCTCATCCTCCACTTGGACCTTGGTCTCCTGGTTCAAGATAATCATTTGTTTTTTTATTTAATTTCTGTTATTTTCATTAGTTCTTTTTTAAAATAAAAAAAATACCAAAAGATATTGTCACGATAATATGAATGTGCCATGTTTTGAATAAATACCTAAAAGGTCCATGGCTTTTCACACAGGCTGGGGGCTTTTCCGCCCCCCCCCCCCCCACCCCCTTCGCTCTGCCTAGAAAGTTCTTCTCCTCTTTTTGCCCACAAGCAACTCCCTCCCCACTGCTATATAGTGTAATGTGAGCCCAGGGTGCCAGCAACACTCACTGGAATCGCTGAAGAATTTATATGGCTTTGTGCTGCAAAAGCTTGTCTCTCTAAAACTCCTCATTCACCCCTCCCGCCTAATACCAACCAAAACTGGTACAGAATCTGCATGGGACTCTATGTGTCTTTTAAAGTTATATATCCTGGCACCGATCCGGGCAAGAGATATAAGGATTATATATTCCGGATGCCCATCCAGAGATCTATAGCTCACTGAAATTGCTAGGAGCTAAACCCAATGAGCTGCAAGGAGCGGATTTCTCTGTAAGTGTGACATGTATCTACTCTGTGTTTATACTTAAATGAACCCCCTGATGTGGTGAACATCCCGATCATTGTATCATTCTCATACGAGGTTCATACAGCGAGTTATGTATAGAAATGGTTTATCATAACTCTAAGAAAAAGAACGATTCAGCATCTGAGTGAGGTCACCACAAGGGGAGTGCCTTGGTCTTAGGCTGGGAGATAAGTGAGTGGGACAGCAATCTTCCATCATCTTTATCCAGTGGCTAGCTGTGAGACAGGGGTGTAATGCATCTTGATGTGTCCCCTGAGCACATGGTCAGCCATGAGATGAAATGATCTGAATGAAATGTAAGTGTTTTTACAATTTTAATCCCATTTTATTTGTAATTGTACTGTATATACGACTTGTCTACTTTTATAATACCTTTTAATACTTCTGCAAATACTGCCTACCTTTTTGGAGGAAAATATATTAAATTACTAGCTTGGCATCTCCTTGCTCTACAGCATACTGTCACGTCCTCTGAAGTGAATTACGCTACTAATTTGGGTGGGTTCCAGACCCATTATTAATTAAGAAATCAGAGCTGGTGGCAGCGGATTTGTCCTGTGCATTCGAGATGCTTTGTAGCGACTGGCGGCCTTGATAATTATTGTTCCCGTCTGAGCGGGAGTAGTTATATCGCCCTTGCTGCAGCGTGCCCTTTAGCCAGAACAAAGTAAGGCAGTCTTTCTGGCGACTAATTATCCTAGGTGCGGTACCGTTCTGACCTGATGGTAAGGGGTAAGGGGGGCACCAGAGAGCTGCAAGTTCCAAACCAGAACTGGGAAGTGGATATAGATAAATCCCCTTCAGAAAGAAGCAGGGTAACCAAACAACCCCGGTTGATGACAAATTGGTGTGAGCGGTGGGGATGATAAAGGTTTCCTCCCCATGAACCGTGAAAGATATGAAAATAATCAACCCCAAAAAAAGAAACAGTGTTGACTAACTCCTACTTCAACTATTAAACCTACATCACAACGTCTATCTCATTCACGACTTGGACTTCTGCCTCCTGGTTCAAAATAATACATTGTTTTTCAATTTAATTTCTGTTATTTTAATTAGATCCCCTTAAAAATGTAAATACCCCCCCCAAAAAAAATTAACCATACCACCCCCCCTTAAAAAAAACAATGTTGGCTAATTCCTACTTTAATTGTTAAACCTATCACAACATCTACTTTATCCTCAACTTGGACCTCGGCCTTCTGGTTCAAGATAATACTTTGTTTTTTTCTTTAATTTCTGTTATTTTCATTAGTTTGCCTTAAAAAAATAAAAAATATCTAAAAAAAAGTGGTGTTGGATGCCTCCTACTTGGACTGTTATACCAACATCACAACATGTACCTCATCTTTGACTTGGACCTTGGCCTCCTGGTTCAAGATAATTGTTTGGTTTTGCATTTTATTCTCTATTTCAATTAGTTTCCCTTAAAAAAATAAAACAATATCAGACCCCCATTGCCACTTGGGGTAATAAATCAATCATCGTATGTGGGAGTATTGTGCCCTATGCTCTGTGGGTAGAATTTTTAAACCTATTATGGGTTGGTATTGTGCAGAGATGAGCGAACCTTTCAAGGTTCGGTTCGATTTCCACCAATGTTTAGATGTTTGCTGAACATGTTCAACGAACATACCCGAACCCCATTAAATTCAATGGGAGGTAAAACCAAACACATAGACTACACCTTGAAGGGGGCCAAAAAGCTGCCAAACCATTAAAATTAAAAATTAGGGACAGAAAGCAGGAAAATTGTCATCAATTGACCCACGGTACAAATTTGATAATGACACGGCCATGGGCCATGCATGGTGTATCAGGGTCTAGCCCAGCATTTTTAATTAAAGTTTAAATTAAGAAGCGGTGGGTGAGGGATCAGTGTAAGCCTGCTGTGCTGGGAGTACTGATACCTCATGCAACAACGCAAACTGCTTTTTTGCTCAGCCACACTCAGGTAGCACAAATATCAGCTTGGTAGAGCAGCCAATATTAGAAAAATGAAGACACAAAAGAGCACAGTGAGGTCAAAATACTCTGTTCTAAAAAAATCACAGTAATAAGCAAGTGCTAGTCAAAAGATGGAAAAAACAGGGTATTTAGTTGATACGTTTTTTTGCAAAAAAATGTATACTAAGCTGCTCCACCAATCGTCAAGGTATACCAATATAGAGCAGTCCTAACTAATGAATATAATCCCTATCTGATGTATTTAAAAACCTGATCATCTGTATAGTACCTGTGTAAGCAGGGTTCAGAGAGGGAATATCCATGTGGACATGCTGGATTGAACAGCTTTGATGCAAATGACCCATAAGTTGTGGTGGACTCCCCAATCTTGTAGAAACAAGAGAACAATTATAGAACCAGAAACACATGGGCTACTTGCACATTGAACAAGTCTGTAGGAACCTGTTCACACACCACCAAGAAACTTGAAGACACAAAAGAGCACAGTGAGGTCAAAAATACTCTGTTGTAAAGAAATCACAGTAATAAGCAAGTGCTAGTCAAAAGATGGAAAAAAGAGGGTATTTAGCTGCCAAACCATTAAAATTAAAATTTAGGGGCAGACAGCAGGAAAATTGTCATCAATTGACCCACGGTATAAATTTGATAATGACACGGCCATGGGCCATGCATGGTGTCTCAGGGTCTAGCTCAGCTTTTTTAAATTATAGTTTAAATTAAGATGAGGTGGGTGAGGGATCGGTGTAAGCCTGCTGTCCTGGGAGTACTGATACCTCATGCAACAGCTCAAACTGCTTTTTCACTCATCCACACTCAGGTAGCACAAATATCAGCTTTGTAGAGCAGCCAATATTAGAAAAATTTAAGGATAGTAACAAAGGTAGTTTTTTGATCAATTCACCCACAGTAGAAATTTTAGAATGTAAGAGCAGCAGTCAGCCATGAGCCATGCATGAGGTATCAGGGTCAACAGGATTTAGACCTTTTAATTGAACTTTCAATTATGATGCAGTGGGTAAGGGAGTGGTGTAAGTCTTCTTTGCTGGGAGCCCTGATACCTCGTGCAACAGCTCAATTATTTTTTTTATAGTCACAATCAGGTTGCACAAACATCAGTTTCATAGACTACTATTTTTTTAAAAAAAATGTAAGGATCGTAACACAGGTAGTCAACTGCTCAATTCACCCATAGTAGAACATTTTATAATGGCACAGAAGCAGTTAGCCATGGGCCATACATCAGGGTTTCATTGAATTTAAGAGATGGTTGAAGGACAGGTGTAGGCCTGCGGTGCTGGGAGCCTGGTAAATTCAGGCAGCACACATGAAGTAGACCCAACTTGGTGGTACAAATACTACATCTTCAGCCACAAGACTGCGGCTGTAGGCAGCACCGGTCGTGAGTCTGCAATTTGCAGGGTCATCAAGGATTGAATAGCCTGGGCCATTTTGGAGACCGCAAAGGATGACCAAACTCACGCTATCTGCCAAATTTTCTAAAAATAATCATTAGAGTCAAAAATTGCAATAATTTGACAACTGCATGAACCACCACATGCGTGATCAAAATGCTGTATTCTTAGAATCTCACTGCGTTAAATGCTGACTATCGGGCCTCGCCAACCAACGGCCATCCCATCAACCACAGTTGCTGCTTCTCCCTCCTCTATCACCATGACAAGTGTTCTCACACAGTTCTCCAGCTGTGGAAAATACACTTGTTTACCCCCTACAGTCTGGATAAGTGAGAGCATATCAGCTGTTACGGAATTGAACATGCCTGCTGTTTTTGTGTCACCTAGCACAGCATATCTTTTTCAATCCATCATAACACCTCTGATGTACAGTTGATATCTCCCAAACCTGTGATATCCCTCCCTGATACATTTTTGGAGAGAAACACCAGTTTGGGGTATTCAGGGAGAGCTGTAAGTTATTTTTTATCCTGCACCTTCGCTCGTCAGGGGAGGAGTTCCAGCATGTGGGAATAATCATGTCCTTACTGAGAGGGACATGATTATTCCCTACTTGCAGCAGGATTCTACCCCTCCACAGAGAAATAGGCTTCAGTCAAAGAGAGGATTCACATTAGGTTCCCAGAGAGATGTAGACTTGCTAAGAGAGGATTGGCATTAAGTCCTGGCAAAGAGAATCGCCTTAACGTGGCTTCCAGGAACACATAAATTGGCCAATTTATGCGCTAAGCATTCTCAATTTTTCACATTTCTAGTGCAGTAATGCAATTCAATTTTCATATTTTATGTTTGCATGCTATAGCGCTACAGAGTGCTGCTTTATCCGTTTCATTGTATATGAGTTGGAGACTCTAGGTAAGCATCTGTTCAGACCTGATTTATGTTTGAATGTGATGGTCAGTTTTTTTATATATATATGCATGTATTAGCCTTCTGACTGAGTACTCCACCCCTTAGCCTTAGATGTTTTTAACTGCAGCAGGATTCTACCCCTCCACAGAGATATAGACTTCAGTCAAAGAGAGGATTCACATTAGGGTCCCAGAGAGATGGAGACTTTCTAAGAGAGGATTGGCATTAGGTCCTGGCAACAAGAATCGCCTTAACATGGCTGCCAGGTACACATAAATTGGCCAGTTTATGCGCTAAGCATTCTCAATTTTTCATATTTCTATCGCTGTAATGCAATTCAATTTTCATACTTTTTGTTTGCATCCTATAGAGCTACAGAGTGCTGCCTTATCTGTTATGAAAGGCAGTTCAGTATCACAATGGACATGGAGGTCAGAGCACATACAGTGATCTGACAATAACCCAAAATAATAGAACGAGCTCTGAGACGTGGGAACTCTACAGACCGCAATCCCTAATCCTCTCCAAACAACACTAGAGGCAGCCGTGGATTGCGCCTGACGCTCCCTATGCAACTCGGCACAGCCTGAGAAACTAACTAGCCTGAAGATAGAAAATAAGCCTACCTTGCCTCAGAGAAATACCCCAAAGGAAAAGGCAGCCCCCTAGATATAATGACTGTGAGTTAAGATGAAAAGACAAACGTAGGGATGAAATAGATTCAGCAAAGTGAGGCCCGACTTTCTTAACAGAGCGAGGATAGGAAAGATAACTTTGCGGTCTACACAAAACCCTAAAGAAAACCACGCAAAGGGGGCAAAAAGACCCTCCGTACCGAACTAACGGCACGGAGGTACACCATTTGCGTCCCAGAGCTTCCAGCAAAACAAATAGACAAGCTGGACAGAAAAAATAGCAAACAAATAGCAAAGAAGAACTTAGCTATGCAGAGCAGCAGGCCACAGGAACGATCCAGGGAAAAACAAGTCCAACACTGGAACATTGACAGGAAGCATGGATCAAAGCATTAGGTGGAGTTAAGTAGAGAAGCACCTAACAACCTCACCAGATCACCTGAGGGAGGAAACTCAGAAGCCGCAGTACCAGTTTCCTCCACAAACGGAAGCTCCCAGAGAGAATCAGCCGAAGTACCACTTGTGACCACAGGAGGGAGCTCTGCCACAGAATTCACAACAGTACCCCCCCCTTGAGGAGGGGTCACCGAACCCTCACCAGAGCCCCCAGGCCAACCAGGATGAGCCACATGAAAGGCACGAACAAGATCGGGAGCATGGACATCAGAGGCAAAAATCCAGGAATTATCTTCCTGAGCATAACCCTTCCATTTAACCAGATACTGGAGTTTCCGTCTTGAAACACGAGAATCCAAAATCTTCTCCACTATATACTCCAATTCCCCCTCCAACAAAACCAGGGCAGGAGGGTCAACAGATGGAACCATAGGTGCCACGTATCTCCGCAACAATGACCTATGGAATACGTTATGTATGGAAAAAGAATCTGGGAGGGTCAGACGAAAAGACACAGGATTAAGAACCTCAGAAATCCTATACGGACCAATGAAACGAGGTTTAAACTTAGGAGAGGAAACCTTCATAGGAATATGACGAGAAGATAACCAAACCAGATCCCCAACACGAAGTCGGGGACCCACACGGCGTCTGCGATTAGCGAAACGTTGAGCCTTCTCCTGGGACAAGGTCAAATTGTCCACTACATGAGTCCAAATCTGCTGCAACCTGTCCACCACAGTATCCACACCAGGACAGTCCGAAGACTCAACCTGTCCTGAAGAGAAACGAGGATGGAACCCAGAATTGCAGAAAAATGGCGAAACCAAGGTAGCCGAGCTGGCCCGATTATTAAGGGCGAACTCAGCCAAAGGCAAAAAGGACACCCAGTCATCCTGATCGGCAGAAACAAAGCATCTCAGATAGGTTTCCAAGGTCTGATTGGTTCGTTCGGTCTGGCCATTAGTCTGAGGATGAAAAGCCGAGGAAAAAGACAAGTCAATGCCCATCCTACCACAAAAGGCTCGCCAAAACCTCAAAACAAACTGGGAACCTCTGTCAGAAACGATATTCTCTGGAATGCCATGCAAACGAACCACATGCTGGAAGAACAATGGCACCAAATCAGAGGAGGAAGGCAATTTAGACAAGGGTTCCAGATGTACCATCTTAGAAAAGCGATCACAGACCACCCAAATGACTGACATCTTTTGAGAGACGGGAAGATCTGAAATAAAATCCATAGAGATACAGTGGGGCAAAAAAGTATTTAGTCAGTCAGCAATAGTGCAAGTTCCACCACTTAAAAAGATGAGAGGTGTCTGTAATTTACATCATAGGTAGACCTCAACTATGGGAGACAAACTGAGGAAAAAAATCCAGAAAATCACATTGTCTGTTTTTTTTATCATTTTTTTTGCATATTATGGTGGAAAATAAGTATTTGGTCAGAAACAAACAATCAAGATTTCTGTCTCTCACAGACCTGTAACTTCTTCTTTAAGAGTCTCCTCTTTCCTCCACTCATTACCTGTAGTAATGGCACCTGTTTAAACTTTTTATCAGTATAAAAAGACACCTGTGCACACCCTCAAACAGTCTGACTCCAAACTCCACTATGGTGAAGACCAAAGAGCTGTCAAAGGACACCAGAAACAAAATTGTAGCCCTGCACCAGGCTGGGAAGACTGAATCTGCAATAGCCAACCAGCTTGGAGTGAAGAAATCAACAGTGGGAGCAATAATTAGAAAATGGAAGACATACAAGACCACTGATAATCTCCCTCGATCTGGGGCTCCACGCAAAATCCCACCCCGTGGGGTCAGAATGATCACAAGAACGGTGAGCAAAAATCCCAGAACCACGCGGGGGGACCTAGTGAATGAACTGCAGAGAGCTGGGACCAATGTAACAAGGCCTACCATAAGTAACACACTACGCCACCATATACTCAGATCCTGGAGTGCCAGACGTGTCCCACTGCTTAAGCTAGTACATGTCCGGGCCCGTCTGAAGTTTGCTAGAGAGCATTTGGATGATCCAGAGGAGTTTTGGGAGAATGTCCTATGGTCTGATGAAACTAAACTGGAACTGTTTGGTAGAAACACAACTTGTCGTGTTTGGAGGAAAAAGAATACTGAGTTGCATCCATCAAACACCATACCTACTGTATAGCATGGTGGTGGAAACATCATGCTTTGGGGCTGTTTCTCTGCAAAGGGGCCAGGACGACTGATCCGGGTACATGAAAGAATGAATGGGGCCATGTATCGTGAGATTTTTAGTGCAAACCTCCTTCCATCAGCAAGGGCATTGAAGATGAAACGTGGCTGGGTTTTCAACATGACAATGATCCAAAGCACACCGCCAGGGCAACGAAGGAGTGGCTTCGTAAGAAGCATTTCAAGGTCCTGGAGTGGCCTAGCCAGTCTCCAGATCTCAACCCTATAGAAAACCTTTGGAGGGAGTTGAAAGTCCGTGTTGCCAAGCAAAAAGCCAAAAACATCACTGCTCTAGAGCAGGGGTCCCCAACTCCAGTCCTCAAGGCCCACCAACATGTCATGTTTTCAGGATTTCCTTAGTCTTGCCCAGGTAATAATTGCATCACCTGTGCAATGCAAAGGAAATCCTGAAAACATGACCTGTTGGTGGGCCTTGAGGACTGGAGTTGGGGACCTCTGCTCTAGAGGAGATCTGCATGGAGGAATGGGCCAACATACCAACAACAGTGTGTGGCAACCTTGTGAAGACTTACAGAAAACGTTTGACCTCTGTCATTGCCAACAAAGGATATATTACAAAGTATTGAGATGAAATTTTGTTTCTGACCAAATACTTATTTTCCACCATAATATCCAAATAAATTGTTAAAAAAAACAGACAATGTGATTTTCTGGATTTTTTTTTCTCAGTTTGTCTCCCATAGTTGAGGTCTACCTATGATGTAAATTACAGACGCCTCTCATCTTTTTAAGTGGTGGAACTTGCACTATTGCTGACTGACTAAATACTTTTTTGCCCCACTGTATGTGTCCAAGGCCTCTTCAGGACCGGCAAGGGCAAAAGCAACCCACTGGCACGAGAACAGCAGGGCTTAGCCCGAGCACAAATCCCACAGGACTGCACAAAAGTACGCACATCCCGCGACAGAGATGGCCACCAAAAGGATCTAGCCACTAACTCTCTGGTACCAAAGATTCCAGGATGACCAGCCAACACCGAACAATGAACCCCAGAGATAACTTTATTCGTTCACCTATCCGGGACAAACAGTTTCTCCGCTGGACAACGATCAGGTTTATTAGCCTGAAATTTTTGCAGCACCCGCCGCAAATCAGGGGAGATGGCAGACACAATGACTCCTTCCTTGAGGATACCCGCCGGCTCAGATGAACCCGGAGAGTCGGGCACAAAACTCCTAGACAGGGCATCCGCCTTCACATTTTTAGAGCCCGGAAGGTACGAAATCACAAAGTCAAAACGGGCGAAAAACAGCGACCAACGAGCCTGTCTAGGATTCAAACGCTTAGCAGACTCGAGATAAGTCAAGTTCTTATGATCAGTCAATACCACCACGCGATGCTTAGCTCCTTCAAGCCAATGACGCCACTCCTCGAATGCCCACTTCATGGCCAGCAACTCTCGGTTGCCCACATCATAATTTCGCTCAGCAGGCGAAAACTTCCTGGAAAAAAAAGCGCATGGTTTCATCACTGAGCAATCAGAACCTCTCTGCGACAAAACAGCCCCTGCTCCAATCTCAGAAGCATCAACCTCGACCTGGAACGGAAGAGAAACATCTGGTTGACACAACACAGGGGCAGAAGAAAAACGACGCTTCAACTCTTGAAAAGCTTCCACAGCAGCAGAAGACCAATTGACCAAATCAGCACCCTTCTTGGTCAAATCGGTCAATGGTTTGGCAATACTAGAAAAATTGCAGATGAAGGGACGATAAAAATTAGCAAAGCCCAGGAACTTTTGCAGACTTTTCAGAGATGTCAGCTGAGTCCAATCATGGATGGCTTGGACCTTAACAGGATCCATCTCGATAGTAGAAGGGGAAAAGATGAACCCCAAAAATGAAACCTTCTGCACACCAAAGAGACACTTTGATCCCTTCACAAACAAAGAATTAGCACGCAGGACCTGAAAAACCATTCTGACCTGCTTCACATGAGACTCCCAATCATCCGAGAAGATCAAAATGTCATCCAAGTACACAATCAGGAATTTATCCAGGTACTCTCGGAAGATGTCATGCATAAAGGACTGAAACACTGATGGAGCATTGGCAAGTCCGAATGGCATCACTAGATACTCAAAATGACCCTCGGGCGTATTAAATGCAGTTTTCCATTCATCGCCTCGCCTGATTCGCACCAGATTATACGCACCACGAAGATCTATCTTGGTGAACCAACTAGCCCCCTTAATCCGAGCAAACAAATCAGATAACAATGGCAAGGGGTACTGAAATTTAACAGTGATCTTATTAAGAAGGCGATAATCTATACAAGGTCTCAGCGAACCATCCTTTTTGGCTACAAAAAAGAACCCTGCTCCTAATGGCGACGATGACGGGCGAATATGCCCCTTCTCCAGGGATTCCTTCACATAACTGCGCATAGCGGTGTGCTCAGGCACGGATAAATTAAACAGTCGACCTTTTGGGAATTTACTACCAGGAATCAAATTGATAGCACAATCACAATCCCTATGCGGAGGTAGGGCATCGGACTTGGGCTCATCAAATACATCCCGGTAATCAGACAAGAACTCTGGAACCTCAGAAGGGGTGGATGACGAAATAGACAAAAATGGAACATCACCATGTACCCCCTGACAACCCCAGCTGGACACCGACATGGATTTCCAATCCAATACTGGATTATGGGCTTGTAGCCATGGCAACCCCAACACGACCACATCATGCAGATTATGCAACACCAGAAAGCGAATAACCTCCTGATGTGCAGGAGCCATGCACATGGTCAGCTGGGTCCAGTATTGAGGCTTATTCTTGGCAAAAGGCGTAGCATCAATTCCTCTCAATGGAATAGGACACTGCAAGGGCTCCAAGAAAAACCCACAACGATTAGCATATTCCAAGTCCATCAAATTCAGGGCAGCGCCTGAATCCACAAACGCCATGACAGAATACGATGACAAAGAGCAGATCAAGGTAACGGACAGAAGAAATTTTGACTGCACCGTACCAATGGTGGCAGACCTAGCGAACCGCTTAGTGCGCTTAGGACAATCAGAGATAGCATGAGTGGAATCACCACAGTAGAAACACAGCCCATTCAGACGTCTGTGTTCTTGCCGTTTAACTCTGGTCAAAGTCCTATCGCACTGCATAGGTTCAGGTTTAAGCTCAGGTAATACCGCCAAATGGTGCACAGATTTACGCTCACGCAAGCGTCGACCGATCTGAATAGCCAAAGACATAGACTCATTCAAACCAGCAGGCATAGGAAATCCCACCATGACGTCCTTAAGGGCTTCAGAGAGACCCTTTCTGAACATAGCTGCCAGCGCAGATTCATTCCATTGAGTGAGCACTGACCACTTTCTAAATTTCTGACAATATACCTCTATCTCATCCTGACCCTGACCAAGAGCCAGCAAATTCTTTTCTGCCTGATCCACTGAATTAGGCTCATCGTACAGCAATCCGAGCGCCAGGAAAAACGCATCGATATTACTTAATGCAGGATCTCCTGGCGCAAGAGAAAATGCCCAGTCCTGAGGTTCGCCGCGCAAAAAAGAAATAATAATCAAAACCTGTTGAACTGGATCACCAGAGGAACGAGGTTTCAAGGCCAGAAATAGCTTACAATTATTTTTGAAACTCAGAAACTTAGTTCTATCTCCAAAAAACAAATCAGGAATAGGAATTCTTGGTTCTAACATAGATTTCTGATCAATAGTGTCTTGAATCTTTGTACTCTTGCCGAGAGCTGATCCACAAATGAAGACAGACTTCTAATGTCCATCGCTACACCTGTGTACTGAACCACCCAAATGTCTAGGGGAAAAAAAAGGCAAAACACAGTGCAAAGAAAAAAAATGGTCTCAGAACTTCTTTTTTCCCTCTATTGGGAATCATTAGTACTTTTGGCTTCATGTACTGTTATGAAAGGCAGTTCAGTATCACAATGGACATGGAGGTCAGAGCACATACAGTGATCTGACAATAACCCAAAATAATAGAACGAGCTCTGAGACGTGGCAACTCTGCAGACCGCAATCCCTAATTCTCTCCAAACAACACTAGAGGCAGCCGTGGATTGCGCCTGACGCTCCCTATGCAACTCAGCACAGCCTGAGAAACTAACTAGCCTGAAGATAGAAAATAAGCCTACCTTGCCTCAGAGAAATACCCCAAAGGAAAAGGCAGCCCCCCAGATATAATGACTGTGAGTTAAGATGAAAAGACAAACGTAGGGATGAAATAGATTCAGCAAAGTGAGACCCGACTTTCTTAACAGAGCGAGGATAGGAAAGATAACTTTGCGGTCTACACAAAACCCTAAAGAAAACCACGCAAAGGGGGCAAAAAGACCCTCCGTACCGAACTAACGGCACGGAGGTACACCCTTTGCGTCCCAGAGCTTCCAGCAAAACAAATAGACAAGCTGGACAGAAAAAATAGCAAACAAATAGCAAAGAAGAACTTAGCTATGCAGAGCAGCAGGCCACAGGAACGATCCAGGGAAAAACAAGTCCAACACTGGAACATTGACAGGAAGCATGGATCAAAGCATTAGGTGGAGTTAAGTAGAGAAGCACCTAACGACCTCACCAGATCACCTGAGGGAGGAAACTCAGAAGCCGCAGTACCAGTTTCCTCCACAAACGGAAGCTCCCAGAGAGAATCAGCCGAAGTACCACTTGTGACCACAGGAGGGAGCTCTGCCACAGAATTCACAACACTTATCTGTTTCATTTTCCTACTGAGAGGGGGTCCTCAGGCCTGGTCATTTTCTTTATCCCCACAAGCCCCAGAACAGTTTTCTATTGATGCCTTTTTTGATAGTTTAGGTTTGATATATGATGAACATGACAGAATCCAGTTGGCTGAGGCTAAGATAATGATTCTGACACAAGGGATCGCACAGCGGAGGACTACTGTACTGAGTTCCGGCAGTGGTCCACCGAAGTTCTATTGAACGATGCTGCTCTCTCAAGTGCCAATTCCAAAAAGGTCTTTTTGAAACCCTCAAGGATGCTTTGGTCCTCCATGATGCCCCTTGTTCTCTGATGAAGACCATGACTAAGGTCATATGAATTGAACACAAAATCTGTGAGAGACATGGTGAACTGTAGGCTGTTCATTATACTTCCCTGGAGCAGGTCCATTTACCTGAGGTTAGAGCTGCCAGTCTTCGTATTGCAGAGAGAAGATGGAGAAAAGATCTCAGACTCTGTTTACACTGTGGTCTCTCTGGACATTTTTTTAAGAATTGCCCAACTTGTCCTCAAGCTATGAAAGAACGTCTGAGTCTGGGTGATGGCTGAGGAGCTCACCCACAGCCTACCAGGTACCTTTTTCTTCCTCTGATAAAGTATTGGTAAATTGTTATGGACCTGGTGGTTAGGAGCACCCGGAACGACCTGATGGTTAAACTCACACAGGACAAGCTCTGGGAAGTGGGAGCTCTGCTGACCGCAACCCCTAATCCCATCACACAACTAGAAATAGCCGTGGAGCGTACCTAACACGACCTAGACGCCTCTTCACAGCCTAAGAGCTAACTAGCCCTAAAGATAGAAAATAAAGCCTACCTTGCCTCAGAGAAATTCCCCAAAGGAAAAGGCAGCCCCCCACATATATTGACTGTGAGTAAAGATGAAAGTCACAAACACAGAAATGAAACAGGTTTCAGCAAAGGGAGGCCAGACTTACTAAACAGACTGAGGATAGGAAAGGTATCTTTGCGGTCAGCACAAAAAACTACAAAAAGACCACGCAGAGTGTGCAAAAAGACCTCCGCACCGACTCACGGTGCGGAGGTGCCACTCTGCATCCCAGAGCTTCCAGCTAGCAGGGCAAGATCATGATAGCCAGCTGGACAAGGAAACAATGAACAAATAAATAACTAGCAGGAACTTAGCTTCTGCTGGAGTAGACAGGTCACCAGAAAGACCCAAGAGCGAACTGAACCAGTACAAGAACATTGACAGCTGGCATGGAGTAACGATCTGAGTGGAGTTAAATAGAACAGCCAGCCAAAGAATAAACTACGTCACCTGTGGAAGGAACCTCAGAAGCAGCAGCTCCACTCACAGCCACCAGAGGGAGTCCATGGACAGAACTCGCCGAAGTACCATTCATGACCACAGGAGGGAGTTCGATAACAGAATTCACAACAGTAAATACAATGTTATCCTTCGAGAACAAGGTGCTATCAACATTGCATTCATTGACTGTGGGTCTGCTGCTAACGTTATTGATTTGGGAATGGTTATGAAGTTAGGGTTAGGAACAGCTGGTTTAGAAAAACCCATTCAAGTCATCGTCCTTGACAAGACATCATTAGCTCACAATTTAGTCAATAGAGCAACGGTGGATTTCACTCTCCAATTGGGAGCTCTCTACTCTGAATCTATCTCCTAATGCAATGTAAAATACCGCGCTACCAGTGCCTAGAGTACAATTGGTGGCCCTAAACCAAATGGATGAGTAGATAAATAAATAAATAATTAAATCTATCGCCCACTTGATGCGGTATAAATTGAGCACCTAAGTGGAAATATGCTGCACTTACACAGTAATAAGTAATACGCTGTCTATTGAGCGTGTGTATATACCAAGGTACTAGATGAATGCGTATAGTGGCCACAGTAGAAATAGATATATAGTGTATGCGTATATATAGCTATTATAAGTAAACTAGATTGTGGCCTGATTCTAACGCATCGGGTATTCTAGAATATGCATGTCCCCGTAGTATATGGACAATGATGATTCCAGAATTCGCGGCAGACTGTGCCCGTCGCTGATTGTTCGAGGCAACCTTTATGACATCATCGTCGCCATGGCAACCATTATGACATCTACATCGATACTGTGCCCGTCGCTGAATCAGAAGCGTGGGATTTCTACGTCCTTTATGACATCATCGTCGCTGTGCCCGTTGATGATTGGTCGAGGCCTGGCGGCCTCGACCAATCAGAGACGCGGGATATCTACGTCCTTTATGACATCATCGTCGCTGTGCTCGTCGCTGATTGGTCGAGGCCGCCAGGCCTCCACCAATCAGAGACGCGGGATTTCTACATCGATGCTGTGCCCGTCGCTGATTGGTCGTGGCCTGGCGGCCTCGACCAATCAGAGAGGCGGGATTTCCAGGACAGACAGACAGACAGAAAGACAGACAGACAGACAGAAAGACAGACAGACGGAAAAACCCTTAGGCAATTATATATATAGACTAGTTTGTGGCCCGATTCTAACGCATTGGGTTTTCTAGAATATGCATGTCCCCGTAGTATATGGACAATGATGATTCCAGAATTCGCAGCAGACTGTGCCCGTCGCTGATTGGTCGAGGCAACCTTTATGACATCATCATCTCCATGGCAACCATTATGACATCTACGTCGATACTGTGCCCGTCGCTGAATCAGAAACGTGGGATTTCTACATCCTTTATGACATCATCGTCGCTGTGCCCGTTGCTGATTGGTCGAGGCCTGGCGGCCTCGACCAATCAGAGACGCGGGATTTCTATGTCGATGCTGTGCCCGTCGCTGATTGGTCGAGGCCGGGCGGCCTCGACCAATCAGAGACGCGGGATTTCCAGGACAGACAGACAGACAGACAGACAGAAAGACAGACGGACAGACAGAAAGACAGACAGAAAGACAGACAGACGGAAAAACCCTTAGGCAATTATATATAGAGATTCCTTACCGCTAAGAGTATGGAGGCAAGGTGGCTCACAGGAGCTGGTATTTGGATGGGCACACGTCAGCCGGTGCTGCCCGCACTTGAAGTCCGTAATGGGGGCCGGGAATGACGTGCTGCCCTTCTCCAATATCTGCGGCGAGTATGAAGGCAGAGTGGCTCACAAGAGCTTGTGGTAGGATGGGCGCAAGTCCGCCGGAGCTACCCGCACTTGGTGCAAGTTACTGCTGAACAGTGCAGAGCCAGGGAACGTCCCAGCTGGAGGCGTCCCTGGTTACACTGAGAAAAGATGGCCGCCGCTGTCAGAACAACGTGTGACATCACAGGCCTACGGAGCCTTGCTGGGGCCAAAAAGCCTAACCTACGCGTTTCGGAGTGTAACGCACTCCTTCATCAAGGTTACCACCCCACGTAACTTGCCCCGTATATAAGCACTTCTACAGGCACCCCATTGGGAGCCCCATCCTGACCAAAGATTGAATTTGGCTGCCAAACTCCATTGTTATTATATATACACACCCCACAATGCCCCCACAATAAAATATAATAGTGAAATGTAGTAATAAATGTACGTGGATCCTGCTGGTGTGTCTATTCTTTAAAAATAATCATCTAGTCATTTGCACATATGCACATATATACATGTGTACCCATACACATATACACATATATACACATTATATATATATATAAAAAGGGGGGGGGGGCGGATTCTAGGGAAAAAAATAAATAAAAATTAACCTTTATTATACCGATAAAAATATATTCTGATTAGAAAACAACCACACACATGATGAGTTAATGAAAATAGTGAAAAAAAATTTTGGGGAACTTTTTTTAAAAAACATTTTTTGGAAAAAGGGTACCCCAAACAGGTGTTGGACAAAGCATGTGAAGAGGTGGCCTTACTGTCAAGGGATAGCTTATTGAAGAATAACAACAATAAGACCGCCACAACAGGAGTTGTAAATCTACAACAGCAAATTTTCGATTTACCATTTATAACTCAGTTTCATGCCGGGCACAATAAATTTACCAACATCATACGTAAACATTGGTCGGTCCTACAGAAGGACAAAGTGATAGGAGAGTACCTCCCAAGCAATCCCAGATTTACGGTATATACCGCAAGGCCGAATCCTTATAATAGCTATATATACGCATACACTATATATCTATTTCTACTGCGGCCACTATACGCATTCATCTAGTACCTTGGTATATACACATGCTCAATAGACAGCGTATTACTTATTACTGTGTAAGTGCAGCATATTTCCACTTAGGTGCTTAATTTATACCGCATCAAGCGGGCGATAGATTTAATTATTTATTTATTTATCTACTCATCCATTTGGTTTAGGGCCACCAATTGTACTCTAGGCACTGGTAGCGTGGTATTTTACATTGCATTAGGTTTTCTTTACTTTGGCAGAGCGGGCACAGGCCTGCCTAAATACCTGCAGCACTAGGGCCCTTTTGTAGTATAGCGCCAGTGTGTTTCTTTGCTATTTTGAATCTATCTCCTGTTTTGTGTTGTATAGTTTACCTGCTGTATTGGTACTAGGGTTTCCATGGCTGCAGATGCACAATCCTGTTATTGATTAGCGTCAGAAGGAGATTGTGGGGTCCAAAGTTTATTGGTCCATACGAGATTCTAGAGGTAGTCAATCCTGTGGCATTTAGATTAAAGCTTCCTTCACCCCTTTGCATCCCTAACGTTCAATAAATCCCTATTAAAGGAGTATGTCCCATCTGCATTGTCTCCCTCATCCCCCGCCTCCTTTGCTTCTAGTAGACGGTTGCCTGGAGTATGAGGTTCAGAGGGTTGTGGATTCTCAGAGGGTCCGCAACTCAATCCAGTACTTCATTGACTGGAGGGGATATGGACCAGTGGAGAGATTCTGTCTCCCTGCTCGAGATGTGAATGCCAATAAATTAATCATGGCCTTCCATTTAAAATTTCCTGGGAAGCCTGGGGGTCCAGTGTCCCCCCCCCTAGAAGAGGGGGTACTGTCACGGTTCCACCCCTCAGTGTGTCTGGGATGCAGTTACTGTAAGCTCGGCCATCCATTCCGATGCAGGGGTGTGCTGAAGATGTCAGTACTTTGACAGCTTGGCCAATGAATCTGGTACAGGGGCATGCTGATCTGTCAGTGTGTTGATTGACAGCTCAACTATCCAATCTGTGACTAGAAGGTGTCAGCTGTCTCCACATGTTCACTATCCCAGGTGATTGCCTTGCTACTTAACTGAGCTGCTTCTCCCAGAACTCTGACAGACGTACATTCAGCTTGTGAGATTGTGCTCCCTCTGCATTGAGTTCTGTATGCTTGTTCATTTGCTGCCTGACCTTGGACTTCGTTCTGACCATCCAACTGTTTTGCTGTGATCTGTTATCCTCCTGGTATTCTGACCTTGAAACATTACCTGAACACGCTTTTGTCTCTTCCTTCTGTTTATTACGTACTCACCTGGCTTCTGACCTTGAACACCTTGACCATTCTGACTCATGGCTTGGCCATGAGAATTTTTTAACAACTGTGCAAACTACAATTTTAACATTCAGATTTCTTTATGAGTAGTATTGAGCATTCCGATACCGCAAGTATCGGGTATCAGCCGATATTTGCGGTATCGGAATTCCGATACCGAATTCCGATACTTCCCGCGTATCGGATACCGGAATCGGAAGTTCCCAGAATTCAAACAGAACGCAGCAGCCAATGAGGAATGATTGGAAGTGTGGGCACATCCTGTTTAGCATGGTGGGCATGTAAGTACTGGCAAGGCTGTGATTGGCTGCTGAAATGATGTCACTCTGCACTATAAAAAACGCTGCCGCCATTTTGCGCTCACTCTGCTGTGATTTCAGTTAGGGACAGGACGCTGTGTTCTAACTGAGGGCCAGTTGAGCTAGCTAATTGCTTTATTTTCCTTTCCAAAGGCTAATTTAGCAAAACGCTGTGTGTTCTTCACTGTTCACCTTGCTCTTGCCTTGCAGCGCTGTTTTAACAGCGTTCTGCAAGGTCTCTGTGTGTGTGTGTGTGTGCAGCTCACTCTGTAGTCTGTGTGCAGCCATATACCCGGTTGTATTCAGCTCAGGGGGGGTTCACACTGCCTCACACAGTTGTCCTTTTTTGCTCATAGTGCAGCCTGCTGCACATTTTTTCTCAAATTTCCTATTAGTGTTTTTCCACCCGTCTCCAGCTAAATTGTGGAAAAACACTACATAGGATAACCTAGAGGGGGGTTTTTGGGCCTTGCAGCGCCGTTTACGGCTGTCTGCACGGTCTCCGTGTGAGCCCAGCTCGCCCTGTAGTCTGTGTGCAGCCATAGCCGGTTGGATTCAGCTCAGGGTTCGTTACTGGCTCATACCTTGAGAAAAATTTTCCTTTCTTTCAAATAGTGCAGCCTGTTTAAAAATTTTAAAAAAAATTCCCTATTAGTGTTTTTCCACCCGTCTCCAGCTAAATAGTGGAAAAACACTACATAGGATAACCTAGAGGGGGGTTTTTGGGCCTTGCAGCGCCGTTTACGGCTGTCTGCACGGTCTCCGTGTGAGCCCAGCTCGCCCTGTAGTCTGTGTGCAGCCATAGCCGGTTGGATTCAGCTCAGGGTTCGTTACTGGCTCATACCTTGAGAAAAATTTTCCTTTCTTTCAAATAGTGCAGCCTGTTTAAAAATTTTAAAAAAAATTCCCTATTAGTGTTTTTCCACCCGTCTCCAGCTAAATTGTGGAAAAACACTACATAGGATAACCTAGAGGGGGGTTTTTGGGCCTTGCAGCGCCGTTTACGGCTGTCTGCACGGTCTCTGTGTGAGCGCAGCTCGCCTTGTAGTCTGTGTGCAGCTATAGCCGGTTGGATTCAGCTCAGGGTGCGTTACTGCCTCATACCTTGAAAAACAATTTCCTTTTTTTCAAATAGTGCAGCCTGTTTAAAATTAAAAAAAAAAAATTCCTATTAGTGTCTTTCCACCCGTCTCCAGCTAAATAGTGGAAAAACACTACATAGGATAACCTAGAGGAGGGTTTTTTGGCCTTGCAGCGCCGTTTACGGCTGTCTGCACGGTCTCCATGTGATTTAAACTAGCTCTGTAGCCCGATCTGCACAAAAAAAAAAGTAAAGTTCACCAAACACAACTTAACACTTGTGTAGGCCACATTTGAAAAATAATAAAGTTTAGTCCACACTTTACAACATTAGTGTTTCTTACACCTGTTAGAAGGAGCATTTCAGGAATAAGCACGCTAAGTACGCCTTAGTACTTTTCTGCTTATCTTTATCTGTCAACCAAGATGAAGAGGGCAGGGAGTAAGGCACGTGGGCGTGGGCGCGGAACAGGGAGAGGAGCAGGGAGAGGACGTGGTGATTCTGTGCCTGCTGCGGGCGCCGGTGACTCGTCGTCACTCAGTTTCAGCAGGGAACAGTCCTTCATGCGCAGCTTTGTCGGAGAGCGCCGTGCACCGCTGCTGCGTGAAGACCAAATTGAAGCCGTTGTCGGGTGGATGGCAGCTAACGCCTCGGCATCGACTTCAGTTAGTGCCACATCCTCTCAGGCACAGAGCACTGGAGAGCAGCCATCTGTCTCTTCACCACCTGCCAAATTGGCCAGGCAGTCAGAGAGCCCAGGACAGGAGCCGTCTCTACTTCTGTTCTCTGAATCTCTTGGCTTGGAAACAGGGGGCCAGCCAAGCAGCATTGGAGAAATGGAAGAAGAGGCAGTGTGCAGTGATGCCCAACAGCTTTTTCTCTCTGACTCTGAAGAGGCAGGTGGGCCAGTGCCTCCGGTGACCACAGCGCAGTACGCATCTGATGATGAAACTCAGGTGCCGCTTTCTGATGCGTACTGTGCTGCCGAGACTACCCAGGAGGAGCAGTTGGTGGCAGAGGGTAGTGGAGATGATGAGGTCCTTGACCCATCGTGGCGTGAGGAACAGGAAGGTGGTGGGAGCAGCTCTGAGGAAGAGCTTCCCCTTACGGGCCAAAGAGGGAGAGGGAGGGGGAAGACTGCGGAGCCTGTAGCCTCCACTTTGGCACCCGTTAGGAGCCTGTCTCTTTCCAAAGCCAAAAAGGGCGCTCCCAAGACTTGCAGTGCCTGGTCCTTTTTTGACACAGTTGCAGATGACATTTGTTTTGTCAAATGCAAGCTGTGTCATCAGAAAGTAAAAAGAGGTAAAAGTGTCAGCAACCTCAATACCACAAATATGTGGAAACATGTGCGGACCAGGCACGCGGTGGAGTTACAGAAACACAGTGAAGACGTAGGCCAACCAACAGCGGCAGCTACCACCTCTTCATCTCGTGTTGCCTCTTCCTCCACTGTTGTCCAGAGACCTAGTGTAATTCCACCCACAGCACCACCTTCCCAGTCATCCTCACACTCCCAGTCTACTCTACAGCCATCGGTAGTACAGGCATGGGAGAAAAGGCGGGCATTCTCGGCCAACCACCCCCGAGCACAGGCTCTGAATGCAGGCATTGCCAAACTGTTGTCCCTGGAAATGCTCTCGTTCAGGCTGGTGGAGACTGACAGCTTCCGTGACTTGATGGCATTGGCAGTCCCACAGTACAAGGTGCCCAGCCGCTTTTACTTCAGCAGGCAGGCTGTCCCTGCCCTGCACAGGCATGTTGAGGCAAACATAAAACATGCGCTACTGAACGCCGTCAGTAGCAAGGTCCACCTCACCACCGATGCGTGGACCAGTCAGCATGGACAGGGGCGATATGTTTCCCTCACTGCCCATTGGGTTAATGTTGTTGAGCCAGGTACAGATCGTGCGAGTGGCGCAGGACGTGTCCTGCCCACTCCAAGGATTGCAGGAATCCAGTCTGTACGCATCGACTCCTCCTCTTACACCAGTTCCTCAGATTCCTCTCTGCAGGATCCGTCACAGTCCACCTCCACATGGACCCGTGAACGTTTACCTATGACCGACATGAGCACAGCCGTGGCCAAACGTCAGCAGGCCGTCTTGAAACTAGTTTCATTGGGGCATCGAAGCCACACAGCGCAGGAGCTCTGGAATGCCATCAAGCAGGAGAGCGATGTGTGGTTACTGCCAGCGAATCTCCAGCCACGCATGGTAGTGTGTGACAATGGCCGAAATCTGGTGGCAGCTTTGGCCCTTGGCAACCTCACTCACATCCCATGTCTGGCACATGTGCTCAATTTGGTTGTGCAGAGTTTTCTGAGGGACTATCCGGATCTTGATGCCCTGCTGCACAAGGTCCGCCTAGAGTGTGCTCACTTGCGGCGTTCCAGCTTGGCCAGATCCCACATTGCTGCTCTGCAGCGCCGATTCCGCCTTCCGGAACACCGTATCATATGTGACCTACCTACCCGGTGGAATTCCACGTTACATATGTTGGAGCGGTTGTGTGAGCAGCAGCAAGCAGTTATGGAGTACCAGCTGCATCAGGCGCAAAGAAGTCGCAGTCAGCGCCGATCAGACTTCACAACCACAGAGTGGGCCACTATGAAGGACGTCTGCCAGGTTTTGCGTCCTTTTGATTATTCCACGCGGATGGCAAGTGCAGATGATGCACTAGTCAGCATGACTGTCCCCCTTATCTGCCTGCTTCAGCAAACTTTGCAAGGGTTAAGGGATGATGTTGTGGAAGAGGTGGAGGATGAGGAGTCACCTTTTCCATCAGCTTCTGGAGAGTCAGCGCCACGTGGTTCCTCACAAAGGGGTACGCAGGGGCCAATTTGTGAGGAGGATGAGGAGGAGTCAATGGAGGAGGAAGAGCTCCGTCCAGAGGAGGGAGCGACACAATTGTCCAGTGGTCAGTGTGTACAGCGAGGGTGGGGTGATGACGAGCGGGCAGAGATCATGTCTCAAGCAGGGGACAGCGTTTCTGGGCCAGTTGGCACTCTGCAGCACATGGTGGATTTCATGCTGCAGTGCCTGAGAAACGACCGCCGCATCGACCACATTCTCAACATGCCTGATTATTGGGTGTTCACCCTCCTCGATCCTCGCTACCGGGACAACGTCCAAAACCTCATCCCTGCGTTGACCCGGGAGCGTAAATTGCGGGAGTACCACGACACACTGGTGAATTCCATCATCTTCTCCTGTCCAACTGAGAGGAGTGCTGCTAGTGCTTTACAAAGCAGCTCAGTGCGTCGAGGCAGTGGGGGAGGCTCTGCCCAAAGAGGGAGCAGAAGCAGTGCCTCTGCCCAAGGCAAGCCCAGTATGGCACAACTCTGGCACACTTTTGTGTGCCCGCCCCAAATGTCTACACCATCACCGGCGGCTCCAGTCAGCAGGAGGCAACGGTTCCGTCAGATGGTGACAGACTACATGGCTTGCCCTCTTACTGTACTCCCAGACGGCTCTTCCCCGTTCAAGTTTTGGGTCTCTAAGCTGGATACATGGCCAGAGCTAAGCCAGTATGCATTGGAGGTGCTGGCTTGCCCTGCGGCTAGTGTCTTATCGGAACGTGTCTTTAGTGCCGCAGGTGGTGTACTAACAGACCGTCGCATGCGACTATCCTCCGATAACGTTGACCGGCTTACTTTCCTGAAAATGACCCAGGCCTGGATCTCGCAGGAATTTGCCACTCCTCTGCCTGATTAAGTAATTGGGTGTCATCCAGGTCTCCTGCTGTGTTCATCTTTCTACCACCTGAACTGCTATTCCTGGGCTCCAACACCGCCAGTTGCGGCTCAGAAGTGCAGGCTGCACAGTAAAAACATCCGACCCAGTGTTATTGGGTTTCAGTAACGTCAGCTGATCCCCAGCTGTGTAGCCGGCAATGTGTCCTGCGACCGCCACGCTGGCACAACAACCTAAATGTAAGGGAACCTGTCCCCCCCCCCCCGTCGTTTGTTACTGAAAGAGCCATCTTGTGCAGCAGTAATGCTGCACAAGGAAAAGGTAGCTCTTTTTTTTAGCTCCTTGCACACGAAGAACTTAACACTTATACAATGTGTTCACTGATACCGTTATACTGTCCCGGAGCTGGGACTTTCCTTCGCAATGTGACGCAGCACAGCCGTCATTCCTACCCCCTTGGTGCCATGTGCTGCCTCCTCAGCGTTGTTTTAAGCTGTCACGGAGCCTGCGCTGTTCTGTTATCCCTTGGGCATGCCCTATTTGCGCTGCCTGTCTTCTGACATAATTTGGTGTCAGGCTGGCTGCGCCTGTGCGGCCGCGCTGCCCGAGATCCCGCCTCGCTGTGTCTTCTGATTGAGTCACACTGCGGGCCTGGGATCCATGGCCATGCGCAGTGCATATCTTCCCCTCGGGCTCTCGCTCATTTCCCTCCGCCTTCTTTAGACTGTGCGCCGTCAGCTGATCCCTAATAGCATGCCACGGCCGTGACACCGCACAGTCTGAAGAAGAGGGAAGGAGGGGAGTGAGAGTCGAGGATATGCACTGTGCATGTCCATGGTTCCAAGGCCCGCAGTGGGATTACGTTGGACGAGACTGCGAGGTGGGATCTGGAGCAGCGTGGACGCACAGGCAGTAACAGCCTGACACCAAATTATGTCAGAAGACAGGCAGCGCTAATTGGGCATGGCCAAGGGCTAACAGAACAGCGCAGGCTCCGTGACAGCTTAAAACAACGCTGAGGAGGCAGCGCACGGCACCAAGGGGATAGGAATGTCAGCTGTGCTGTGTCCCATTACGAAGGAAATTCGCACCTCCGGGACGGTTTAACGGTATAAGGGGACACATTTTTAGTGTTTACTTCGGTGTTTGCAAGGAGCATAATTAAAAGAACCACCTTTTCCTTTTGCATCGTTAGTGCTGCACAAGATGGCTCTTTCAGCTACAAACGTCTTGGGGGGGGGGTTAAAGGTTCCCTTTCAACTTGCTCCAATCAGGCTTCGGCCTACACTCTGTTCCTCTGCTCCTCCTGCTGTCCCTGGGCTCTAACACCGCCAGTTGGTGCCTGGAAGTGCTGTGTGCACAGTCAACAGTCGCTCCTCTGTTATTTGGGTTCAGTAACGTCAGCTGATCCCCAGCTGTGTGTGCGGCAATACCTCCAATCTGCTCCTCCTGCTGTCCCTGGGCTCTAACACCGCCAGTTGGTGCCTGGAAGTGCTGTGTGCACAGTCAACAGTCGCTCCTCTGTTATTGGGGTTCAGTAACGTCAGCTGATCCCCAGCTGCGTGTGCGGCAATACCTCCAATCTGCTCCTCCTGCTGTCCCTGGGCTCTAACACCGCCAGTTGGTGCCTGGAAGTGCTGTGTGCACAGTCAACAGTCGCTCCTCTGTTATTGGGGTTCAGTAACGTCAGCTGATCCCCAGCTGTGTATCCGGCAACGTGTCATGCGACCGCCACGCTGGCACAACTAAAATGTAAGGGGACCTGTCCCCCCCCTAGGCGTTTGTTACTGAAAGAGCCACCATGTGCAGCACTAATACTGCACAAGGGAAAGGTCGCTCTTGAAATTATGCTCCTTGCAAACGCTGAACTACACACTCATGTAATGTGTCCAACCGTCCCGGAGGTGGGACTTTCCTTTGTAATGTGACGCAGCACAGCCGTCATTGCTACCCCCTTGGCACCGTGCGCTGCCTCCTTAGCGTTGTTTGATTCCGTCATAGACCCTGCGCTGTTATGTTATCCCTTGGCCATGCACAGTTTGCACTGCCCGTCCTCTGACATCATTTGTTGTCGTCCTGGCTGCGCCTGTGCGTCCATGCTGCCCGAAATCACACCTCGCAGTGTCGTCTAATGTGATCCCACAGTGGGCCTGGTATCCATGGCCATGCGCAGTGCATATACTAGCCTCTTACTCCCCTTCTTCACGCTTCTTCAGACTAGGCGGCGTCAGCTGATCCCTAATAGCATGCCACGGCCGTGACGCCGCACAGTCTGAAGAAGCAGGAAGGAGGTAAGTGAGAGGCGATGATATGCACTGCGCATGCCCATGGATCCCTGGCCCGCAGTGGGACTACATTAGATGACACTGCAAGGTTGGATCTAGGGCAGCTTGGACGCACAGGCACTGCCAGCCTGACACCTACATGATGTCAGAAGACGGGCACCGCTAACTGTGCATGGCCAAGGGATAACATTACAGCGCGGGCTCCGTGACAGAACCAAACAACGTTGAGGAGGTGGCGCCCGGCACCAAGGGGGTTGGAATGACGGCTGTGCTGTGTCACATTACAAAGGAAAGTCCCACTTCCGGGATGGTTTGACGGTGTGAGGGGACACATTATATGAGTGTGTACTTCAGCGTTTGCAAGGAGCATAATTTTCGGAGCCACCATTTTCCATGTGCAGTATTACTGCTGTACAAGATGGCTCTTTCAGCAACAAATGCCTGGGTGGGGGGGTTAATGGTTCCCTTTCAACTTGCTCCACTGCAGGCTTCGGCCTACACTCTGCTCCTCTTTGATTCCCTGGGTTTTAACACTGTCAGTTGCCACCTGGAAGTGTTGTCTACACAGAAAAAACACTAGGTGATGTGTCAGTGGGGTTCAGCACCGCCAGCTGTTCCCCTGCTGTGTAGTCGGCAACGTGTCCAGCACAAGCCACGCTGGCACAACAGAACAAAAGCTGCCACCAGTGCAGGCTTCGGCCTACACTCTGCTCCTCTCCTCCTCCTGCTGACCCTGGGCTCAAACACCGCTAGTTTTTGCCCGGAAGTGCTAGCTGCACAGAGAAAAACACCAGCCAATGTGTTAGTGGGGTTCAGCAATGCCAGCTGTTCCCCTGCTGTGTAGCCGGCAACGTGACCTGCAAACGCCACGCAGGCACATGAACTGAAATTAAAGGGAACCTGGCCCCACCCCCCCAGGTGTTTCTATGTATAACAGCCACCTAGCACAGCAGTAGTGCTGCATTTGTACAAGGTGGCTGACTTTTTCTCCTTGCCCACGTGGAACTCAACACGTACAAAATGTGTCTCATTGAGACCATTCCACTGTCCCTGAGGTGTGACTTTCCTTTCTAATGATACGCAGCACCCCCCTTGGTAGCGTTTCCCGTCTTTTGTCATCATGGTTAGCTGGCTGCGCCTGTGCATCCGCCCTGCTAGAAACAACGCCCCTCGTTGTCATATTTATTTTGTCAGCGAGGGTGTGGTTTATGGGCACGAGCAGTGCATATGTTCGCCTGTCTTAACTCATCTCCTTCCGCCTTCTTCAGACTGTGCGGCCTCCTGGCCGTGGTAGGCGATAAGGGATCAACTGAGGTCGCCCAGTCTGAAGCAGGTGTAAGGACATGTGTGAGCGGCAAACCTATTTACTGCACAAGGCCACGAATCCCAGCCACGCAGTGTGATTTTTTGAAAACACACTGTGGGTCTGGGATTCATGTCCATCGCTAACCGCAACGGCCGACATGAAATGAGGTCAGAAGACAGGAAGCGCTCACAGCGCATGGCCAAGGGATCACAATAGCGCAGACTCCTGTACAGCAAATAACAACGCTCAGGAATCTGCGCCCAGTACCTAGGTGCAAATTTTGACACCTGTGCTGCGTCTCCTTAAAAAGACAAGTCACGCCTCCACAACTGTTTGACAGTATAATGGGCTAAATAGTGTACGTGTTTTATTCAGCGTGTGCAAGGAGCAAACTAAATAGAGCAACCTTTTACTTGTTCAGCATTAATGCTGCACAAGGTGTGGCTCTTGTACCTTGCAACACCTGAGGGGGGGTTAAAGGTAACCTTTGAAATTGGTTCAACTAGGCTTCGGCCTACACTCTGCTCCTCTCCTCCTCCTGCTGACCCTGGGCTCTAACACCGCCAGTTTTTGCCCGGACATGCGATCTGCACAGAGAAAAACACCAGTCAATGTGTCAGTGGGGTTCAGCAACGCCAGCTGTTCCCCTGCTGTGTAGCTTGCATCGTGTCCAGCACAAGCCACGCTGGCACAACCGACCGAAAGCTGCCAACAGTGCAGGCTTCGGCCTACACATTGCTCCTCTCCTCCTCCTGCTGACCCTGGGCTCTAACACCGCCAGTTTTTGCCCGGACATGCGAGCTGCACAGAGAAAAACACCAGTCAATGTGTCAGTGGGGTTCAGCAACGCCAGCTGTTCCCCTGCTGTGTAGCTTGCATCGTGTCCAGCACAAGTCACGCTGGCACAACCGACCAAAAGCTGCCACCAGTGCAGGCTTCGGCCTACACATTGCTCCTCTCCTCCTCCTGCTGACCCTGGGCTCTAACACCGCCAGTTTTTGCCCGGACATGCGAGCTGCACAGAGAAAAACACCAGTCAATGTGTCAGTGGGGTTCAGCAATGCCAGCTGTTCCCCTGCTGTGTAGCTTGCAACGTGACCTGCAAACGCCACGCAGGCACATGAACTGAAATTGAAGGGAGCCTGCCCCCCACCCCCAGGTGTTTCTATGTATAACAGCCACCTTGTACAGTAGTACTGCTGCATTTGTACAAGGTGGCTGACTTTTTCTCCTTGCCCACGTGGAACTCAACACGTACAAAATGTGTCTCATTGAGACCATTCCACTGTCCCTGAGGTGTGACTTTCCTTTCTAATGATACGTAGCACCACCCTTGTTAGCGCTGCCCGTCTTTTGACATCATTGGTTAGCTGGCTGCGCCTGTGCGTCTGCCCTGCTCGAAACAACGCCCCTCGGTGTCTTATTTTTTTGGACAGCGAGGGTGTGATTGATGGGCATGTGCAGTGCATATGTTTGCCTGTGTTCACTCATCTCCTTCCGCCTTCTTCAGACTGGGTGTCCTCATGGCCGCGGCAGGCGATAAGGGATCAGATGAGGTCGCCCAGTCTGAAGCTGGTGTAAGGACATGTGTGAGTGTCAAACATATTTACTGCACAAGGCCACGAATCCCAGCCACGCAGTGTGATTTTTTGAAAACACACTGTGGGTCTGGGATTCATGTCCATCGCTAACCGCAACGGCCGACATGAAATGAGGTCAGAAGACAGGAAGCGCTCACAGCGCATGACCAAGGGATCACAATAGCGCAGACTCCTGTACAGCAAATAACAACGCTCAGGAATCTGCGCCCAGCAGCTAGGTGTAAATTTTGACACCTGTGCTGCATCTCCTTAAAAAGACAAGTCACGCCTCCACTACTGTTTGACAGTATAGTGGGCTAAATAGTGTACGTGTTTTATTCAGCGTGTGCAAGGAGCAAATTAAATAGAGCAACCTTTTACTTGTGCAGCATTAATACTGCACAAGGTGTGTCTCTTGTAGTTTGTAACACCTGAGGGGGGGTTAAAGTTTTCCTTTGAAATTGGTTCAACTAGGCTTCGGCCTACACTCTGCTCCTCTCCTCCTCCTCCTGCTTCACCACGGGCTCTAACATCGCAAGTTTTTGCCCGCAAGTGCCAGCTGCACAGAGAAAAACACCCGCCATTGTGTTAGTGGGGTTCAGCAACGCCAGCTGTTCCCACACTGTGTAGCCGGCAAAGTGTCCTGCAAACGCAACGCTGACACAAAGCTGCCTCCAGTGCAGGCTTCGGCCTACACTCTGCTCCCCTTGCTTACCCTTTGCTCCAGCACCGCTAGTTGGGACTCTAGGAAGACAATCTTTAAGAGGCAACGCATCTGGGTTCCAGCACCGCCAGCTGGTTCTCGGCAGTGTTCTTGACACAGGTAGTCCCTCGTGCCAAGCCTGGTTTCAGCACCGTCAGCTGTTTCCGGGTTGTGTCAAACTCGCTGAGACGCCTATGCTTGCCCCGTCGTGGTGCGGTCGGGTTAGCCAACTCCAGGGTGCCTCCAGTTTAGGAGCTTCCTATGTGGGCTGCGTGAACTGGTAGTCAAGGCTGGTTCTGTAGTGCCAGTAGGCCCAGCTCCCCCTGTAGGACTGTTGGGGTTCGGTAACTGCGGCTGCCTCGCGGCCTAGCTGTTCTCTCCTCTCCTGTGGGCCTTGGGGTCCACCACCTGGTTCCAGCACCGTCAGCTGGTTCCAGGCCGAGCCTTTGGCTTAGGTGCCTCCTCCTGGGTATCCGAGTTCCGCCAACGTCAGGCGGTCCTTGGTAGTGCTTTTAAGCGCGGGCACCTACAGCTTAGTAACCGGGTTCAAACATATTTACTGCACAAGGCCACGAATCCCAGCCACGCAGTGTGATTTTTTGAAAATACACTGTGGGTCTGGGATTCATGTCCATCGCTAACCGCAACGGCCGACATGAAATGAGGTCAGAAGACAGGAAGCGCTCACAGCGCATGACCAAGGGATCACAATAGCGCAGACTCCTGTACAGCAAATAACAACGCTCAGGAATCTGCGCCCAGCAGCTAGGTGTAAATTTTGACACCTGTGCTGCATCTCCTTAAAAAGACAAGTCACGCCTCCACTACTGTTTGACAGTATAGTGGGCTAAATAGTGTACGTGTTTTATTCAGCGTGTGCAAGGAGCAAATTAAATAGAGCAACCTTTTACTTGTGCAGCATTAATGCTGCACAAGGTGTGGCTCTTGTACCTTGCAACACCTGAGGGGGGGTTAAAGGTAACCTTTGAAATTGGTTCAACTAGGCTTCGGCCTACACTCTGCTCCTCTCCTGCTGACCCTGGGCTCAAACACCGCTAGTTTTTGCCCGGAACTGCTAGCTGCACAGAGAAAAACACCAGCCAATGTGTTAGTGGGGTTCAGCACCGCCAGCTGTTCCCCCGCTGTGTAGCCGGCATCATGTCCAGCACAAGCCACACTGGCACAACTGACCAAAAGCTGCCACCAGTGCAGGCTTCGGCCAACACTCTGCTCCTCTCCTCCTCCTGCTGACCCTGGGCTCAAACACCTCCAGTTTCTGCCCGGAAGTGCTAGCTGCACAGAGAAAAACACCAGCCAATGTGTCAGTGGGGTTCAGCACCGCCAGCTGTTCCCCTGCTGTGTAGCCGGCAACGTGACCTGCAAACGCCACGCAGGCACATGAACTGAAATTAAAGGGAACCTGGCCCCACCCCCCCAGGTGTTTCTATGTATAACAGCCACCTTGTACAGCAGTACTGCTGCATTTGTACAAGGTGGCTGACTTTTTCTCCTTGCCCACGTGGAACTCAACACGTACAAAATGTGTCTCATTAGAGACCATTCCACTGTCCCTGAGGTGTGACTTTCCTTTCTAATGACACGCAGCACCCCCATTGTTAGCACTGCCCGTCTTCTGACATCATTGGTTGGCTGGCTGTGCCTGTGCGTCCGCCCTGCCCGACACAACGCCCCTCGTTGTCTCATATATTTTGACTGCGAGGGTGTGATTGATGGGCACGAGCAGTGCATATGTTCCCCTGTCTTCACTCCCCTCCTTCCGCCTTCTTCTGACTGTGCGGCCTCATGGCAGCGGCATGCGATAAGGGATCAGCTGAGGCCGCCCAGTCTGAAGCAGGTGTAAGGACATGTGTGAGCGGCGGACATATTTACTGCACAAGGCCACGAATCCCAGCACCGCAGTGTGACTTTAGGAAAAGGCACTGTGGGTCTGGGATTTATGGCCATCGTTAACCGCACCGGCCAACATGAAATGAGGTCATGAGACGGCCTGCACTAACAGGGTATTGCCAAGGGATAACAAAAGAGCGCAGTTTCCTGTACTGCAAATAACAACGGTAAGGAATCTGCGCCCAGCACCTAGGTGTAAATTTGTACACCTGTGCTGCGTCTCCTTAAAAAGACAAGTCACGCCTCCACTACTGTTTGACAGTATAATGGGCTAAATAGTGTACGTGTTTTATTCAGCGTGTGCAAGGAGCAAACTAAATAGAGCAACCTTTTACTTGTGCAGCATTAATGCTGCACAAGGTGTGGCTCTTGTACCTTGCAACACCTGAGGGGGGGTTAAAGGTAACCTTTGAAATTGGTTCAACTAGGCTTCGGCCTACACTCTGCTCCTCTCCTCCTCCTGCTGACCCTGGGCTCTAACACCGCCAGTTTTTGCCCGGACATGCGATCTGCACAGAGAAAAACACCAGTCAATGTGTCAGTGGGGTTCAGCAACGCCAGCTGTTCCCCTGCTGTGTAGCTTGCATCGTGTCCAGCACAAGCCATGCTGGCACAACCGACCAAAAGCTGCCAACAGTGCAGGCTTCGGCCTACACATTGCTCCTCTCCTCCTCCTGCTGACCCTGGGCTCTAACACCGCCAGTTTTTGCCCGGACATGCGAGCTGCACAGAGAAAAACACCAGTCAATGTGTCAGTGGGGTTCAGCAACGCCAGCTGTTCCCCTGCTGTGTAGCTTGCATCGTGTCCAGCACAAGTCACGCTGGCACAACCGACCGAAAGCTGCCAACAGTGCAGGCTTCGGCCTACACATTGCTCCTCTCCTCCTCCTGCTGACCCTGGGCTCTAACACCGCCAGTTTTTGCCCGGACATGCGAGCTGCACAGAGAAAAACACCAGTCAATGTGTCAGTGGGGTTCAGCAACGCCAGCTGTTCCCCTGCTGTGTAGCTTGCATCGTGTCCAGCACAAGTCACGCTGGCACAACCGACCAAAAGCTGCCACCAGTGCAGGCTTCGGCCTACACATTGCTCCTCTCCTCCTCCTGCTGACCCTGGGCTCTAACACCGCCAGTTTTTGCCCGGACATGCGAGCTGCACAGAGAAAAACACCAGTCAATGTGTCAGTGGGGTTCAGCAATGCCAGCTGTTCCCCTGCTGTGTAGCTTGCAACGTGACCTGCAAACGCCACGCAGGCACATGAACTGAAATTGAAGGGAGCCTGCCCCCCACCCCCAGGTGTTTCTATGTATAACAGCCACCTTGTACAGTAGTACTGCTGCATTTGTACAAGGTGGCTGACTTTTTCTCCTTGCCCACGTGGAACTCAACACGTACAAAATGTGTCTCATTGAGACCATTCCACTGTCCCTGAGGTGTGACTTTCCTTTCTAATGATACGTAGCACCACCCTTGTTAGCGCTGCCCGTCCTTTTGACATCATTGGTTAGCTGGCTGCGCCTGTGCGTCTGCCCTGCTCGAAACAACGCCGCTCGGTGTCTTATTTTTTTGGACAGCGAGGGTGTGATTGATGGGCATGTGCAGTGCATATGTTTGCCTGTGTTCACTCATCTCCTTCCGCCTTCTTCAGACTGGGTGTCCTCATGGCCGCGGCAGGCGATAAGGGATCAGATGAGGTCGCCCAGTCTGAAGCTGGTGTAAGGACATGTGTGAGTGTCAAACATATTTACTGCACAAGGCCACGAATCCCAGCCACGCAGTGTGATTTTTTGAAAACACACTGTGGGTCTGGGATTCATGTCCATCGCTAACCGCAACGGCCGACATGAAATGAGGTCAGAAGACAGGAAGCGCTCACAGCGCATGACCAAGGGATCACAATAGCGCAGACTCCTGTACAGCAAATAACAACGCTCAGGAATCTGCGCCCAGCAGCTAGGTGTAAATTTTGACACCTGTGCTGCATCTCCTTAAAAAGACAAGTCACGCCTCCACTACTGTTTGACAGTATAGTGGGCTAAATAGTGTACGTGTTTTATTCAGCGTGTGCAAGGAGCAAATTAAATAGAGCAACCTTTTACTTGTGCAGCATTAATACTGCACAAGGTGTGTCTCTTGTAGTTTGTAACACCTGAGGGGGGGTTAAAGTTTTCCTTTGAAATTGGTTCAACTAGGCTTCGGCCTACACTCTGCTCCTCTCCTCCTCCTCCTGCTTCACCACGGGCTCTAACATCGCAAGTTTTTGCCCGCAAGTGCTAGCTGCACAGAGAAAAACACCCGCCATTGTGTTAGTGGGGTTCAGCAACGCCAGCTGTTCCCACACTGTGTAGCCGGCAAAGTGTCCTGCAAACGCAACGCTGACACAAAGCTGCCTCCAGTGCAGGCTTCGGCCTACACTCTGCTCCCCTTGCTTACCCTTTGCTCCAGCACCGCTAGTTGGGGCTCTAGGAAGACAATCTTTAAGAGGCAACGCATCTGGGTTCCAGCACCGCCAGCTGGTTCTCGGCAGTGTTCTTGACACAGGTAGTCCCTCGTGCCAAGCCTGGTTTCAGCACCGTCAGCTGTTTCCGGGTTGTGTCAAACTCGCTGAGACGCCTATGCTTGCCCCGTCGTGGTGCGGTCGGGTTAGCCAACTCCAGGGTGCCTCCAGTTTAGGAGCTTCCTATGTGGGCTGCGTGAACTGGTAGTCAAGGCTGGTTCTGTAGTGCCAGTAGGCCCAGCTCCCCCTGTAGGACTGTTGGGGTTCGGTAACTGCGGCTGCCTCGCGGCCTAGCTGTTCTCTCCTCTCCTGTGGGCCTTGGGGTCCACCACCTGGTTCCAGCACCGTCAGCTGGTTCCAGGCCGAGCCTTTGGCTTAGGTGCCTCCTCCTGGGTATCCGAGTTCCGCCAACGTCAGGCGGTCCTTGGTAGTGCTTTTAAGCGCGGGCACCTACAGCTTAGTAACCGGGTTCAAACATATTTACTGCACAAGGCCACGAATCCCAGCCACGCAGTGTGATTTTTTGAAAATACACTGTGGGTCTGGGATTCATGTCCATCGCTAACCGCAACGGCCGACATGAAATGAGGTCAGAAGACAGGAAGCGCTCACAGCGCATGACCAAGGGATCACAATAGCGCAGACTCCTGTACAGCAAATAACAACGCTCAGGAATCTGCGCCCAGCAGCTAGGTGTAAATTTTGACACCTGTGCTGCATCTCCTTAAAAAGACAAGTCACGCCTCCACTACTGTTTGACAGTATAGTGGGCTAAATAGTGTACGTGTTTTATTCAGCGTGTGCAAGGAGCAAATTAAATAGAGCAACCTTTTACTTGTGCAGCATTAATGCTGCACAAGGTGTGGCTCTTGTACCTTGCAACACCTGAGGGGGGGTTAAAGGTAACCTTTGAAATTGGTTCAACTAGGCTTCGGCCTACACTCTGCTCCTCTCCTGCTGACCCTGGGCTCAAACACCGCTAGTTTTTGCCCGGAACTGCTAGCTGCACAGAGAAAAACACCAGCCAATGTGTTAGTGGGGTTCAGCACCGCCAGCTGTTCCCCCGCTGTGTAGCCGGCATCATGTCCAGCACAAGCCACACTGGCACAACTGACCAAAAGCTGCCACCAGTGCAGGCTTCGGCCAACACTCTGCTCCTCTCCTCCTCCTGCTGACCCTGGGCTCAAACACCTCCAGTTTCTGCCCGGAAGTGCTAGCTGCACAGAGAAAAACACCAGCCAATGTGTCAGTGGGGTTCAGCACCGCCAGCTGTTCCCCTGCTGTGTAGCCGGCAACGTGACCTGCAAACGCCACGCAGGCACATGAACTGAAATTAAAGGGAACCTGGCCCCACCCCCCCAGGTGTTTCTATGTATAACAGCCACCTTGTACAGCAGTACTGCTGCATTTGTACAAGGTGGCTGACTTTTTCTCCTTGCCCACGTGGAACTCAACACGTACAAAATGTGTCTCATTAGAGACCATTCCACTGTCCCTGAGGTGTGACTTTCCTTTCTAATGACACGCAGCACCCCCATTGTTAGCACTGCCCGTCTTCTGACATCATTGGTTGGCTGGCTGTGCCTGTGCGTCCGCCCTGCCCGACACAACGCCCCTCGTTGTCTCATATATTTTGACTGCGAGGGTGTGATTGATGGGCACGAGCAGTGCATATGTTCCCCTGTCTTCACTCCCCTCCTTCCGCCTTCTTCTGACTGTGCGGCCTCATGGCAGCGGCATGCGATAAGGGATCAGCTGAGGCCGCCCAGTCTGAAGCAGGTGTAAGGACATGTGTGAGCGGCGGACATATTTACTGCACAAGGCCACGAATCCCAGCACCGCAGTGTGACTTTAGGAAAAGGCACTGTGGGTCTGGGATTTATGGCCATCGTTAACCGCACCGGCCAACATGAAATGAGGTCATGAGACGGCCTGCACTAACAGGGTATTGCCAAGGGATAACACAAGAGCGCAGTTTCCTGTACTGCAAATAACAACGGTAAGGAATCTGCGCCCAGCACCTAGGTGTAAATTTGTACACCTGTGCTGCGTCTCCTTAAAAAGACAAGTCACGCCTCCACTACTGTTTGACAGTATAATGGGCTAAATAGTGTACGTGTTTTATTCAGCGTGTGCAAGGAGCAAACTAAATAGAGCAACCTTTTACTTGTGCAGCATTAATGCTGCACAAGGTGTGGCTCTTGTACCTTGCAACACCTGAGGGGGGGTTAAAGGTAACCTTTGAAATTGGTTCAACTAGGCTTCGGCCTACACTCTGCTCCTCTCCTCCTCCTGCTGACCCTGGGCTCTAACACCGCCAGTTTTTGCCCGGACATGCGATCTGCACAGAGAAAAACACCAGTCAATGTGTCAGTGGGGTTCAGCAACGCCAGCTGTTCCCCTGCTGTGTAGCTTGCATCGTGTCCAGCACAAGCCATGCTGGCACAACCGACCAAAAGCTGCCAACAGTGCAGGCTTCGGCCTACACATTGCTCCTCTCCTCCTCCTGCTGACCCTGGGCTCTAACACCGCCAGTTTTTGCCCGGACATGCGAGCTGCACAGAGAAAAACACCAGTCAATGTGTCAGTGGGGTTCAGCAACGCCAGCTGTTCCCCTGCTGTGTAGCTTGCATCGTGTCCAGCACAAGTCACGCTGGCACAACCGACCAAAAGCTGCCACCAGTGCAGGCTTCGGCCTACACATTGCTCCTCTCCTCCTCCTGCTGACCCTGGGCTCTAACACCGCCAGTTTTTGCCCGGACATGCGAGCTGCACAGAGAAAAACACCAGTCAATGTGTCAGTGGGGTTCAGCAATGCCAGCTGTTCCCCTGCTGTGTAGCTTGCAACGTGACCTGCAAACGCCACGCAGGCACATGAACTGAAATTGAAGGGAGCCTGCCCCCCACCCCCAGGTGTTTCTATGTATAACAGCCACCTTGTACAGCAGTACTGCTGCATTTGTACAAGGTGGCTGACTTTTTCTCCTTGCCCACGTGGAACTCAACACGTACAAAATGTGTCTCATTGAGACCATTCCACTGTCCCTGAGGTGTGACTTTCCTTTCTAATGATACGTAGCACCACCCTTGCTAGCGCTGCCCGTCTTTTGACATCATTGGTTAGCTGGCTGCGCCTGTGCGTCTGCCCTGCTCGAAACAACGCCCCTCGGTGTCTTATTTTTTTGGACAGCGAGGGTGTGATTGATGGGCATGTGCAGTGCATATGTTTGCCTGTGTTCACTCATCTCCTTCCACCTTCTTCAGACTGGGTGTCCTCATGGCCGCGGCAGGCGATAAGAGATCAGATGAGGTCGCCTGGTTTCAGCACCGTCAGCTGTTTCCGGGTTGTGTCAAACTCGCTGAGACGCCTATGCTTGCCCCGTCGTGGTGCGGTCGGGTTAGCCAACTCCAGGGTGCCTCCAGTTTAGGAGCTTCCTATGTGGGCTGCGTGAACTGGTAGTCAAGGCTGGTTCTGTAGTGCCAGTAGGCCCAGCTCCCCCTGTAGGACTGTTGGGGTTCGGTAACTGCGGCTGCCTCGCGGCCTAGCTGTTCTCTCCTCTCCTGTGGGCCTTGGGGTCCACCACCTGGTTCCAGCACCGTCAGCTGGTTCCAGGCCGAGCCTTTGGCTTAGGTGCCTCCTCCTGGGTATCCGAGTTCCGCCAACGTCAGGCGGTCCTTGGTAGTGCTTTTAAGCGCGGGCACCTACAGCTTAGTAACCGGGTTCCAGCACCGCCAGCTGGTCCTCGGTCGTGCCATTGGCTCTTGCACACTGGGGCAACGCATCTGGGTTCCAGCACCGCCAGCTGGTTCTCGCAGTGTTTTTGTCAAAGGTACTCCCTCGTGCCAAACCTGGTTTCAGCACCGTCAGCTGTTTCCGGGTTGTGTCAAACTCGCTGAGACGCCTATGCTTGCCCCGTCGTGTTGCGGTCGGGTTAGCCAACTCCAGGGTGCCTCCAGTTTAGGAGCTTCCTATGTGGGCTGCGTGAACTGGTAGTCAAGGCTGGTTCTGTAGTGCCAGTAGGCCCAGCTCCCCCTGTAAGACTGTTGGGGTTCGGTAACTGCGGCTGCCTCGCGGCCTAGCTTTTCTCTCCTCTCCTGTGGACCTTCAGGTCCACCACCTGGTTCCAGCACCGTCAGCTGGTTCTCGGCAGTGTCTTTTGCTCTTGTACCTTCTGCTCCCCATCCTGGTTCCAGTACCGTCAGCTGGTTCCGGGCAGAGCCTTTGGCTTAGGTGCCTCCTTCTGGGTATCCAAGTTCCACCAACGTCAGGTGGTCCTTGGTAGTGCTTTCGGGCACGGGTACCTCCTGCTTAGTAACCGGGTTCCAGTAACGTCAGCTGGTCCTCGGTAGTTCCATTGGCTCTTGGACCTTCGGCTACCCATCCGGGTTCCAGTACCGTCAGCTGGTTCTCGGCAGTGTCTTTTGCTCTTGTACCTTCTGCTCCCCATCCTGGTTCCAGTACCGTCAGCTGGTTCCGGGCAGAGCCTTTGGCTTAGGTGCCTCCTTCTGGGTATCCGAGTTCCGCCAACGTCAGGCGGTCCTTGGTAGTGCTTTTTAGCACGGGTACCTCCTGCTTAGTAACCGGGTTCCAGTAACGTCAGCTGGTCCTCGGTAGTTCCATAGGCTCTTGAACCTTCGGGTAGCCATCCGAGTTCCAGTTCCATCATCAGGTTCTTGGCATTTTCTCAGCCTTCTTGTACCTTCTGCTACATTTCCAAGTTGAAGACCCTAAAGTCGACGACCCGGAAGACCACCCCGATGACGACGACGACGACCCGGAAGACCACCCCGATGACGACGGCGGAGACGACGACGGCGGAGACGACGACGGCTGAGACGACGACGGCGGAGATGACGACACTGGAGACGACGACCCTGGAGACGACGACCCTGGAGACGACGACATGGAAGACCGAGAAGCAGAAGAACAAGAGGCTGCAGAACAAAGAGCAGAAGAACATTAAGCATAAGACTTAATATCAGAGCAAAAGATATTATCTAAATTATATGCAGAAGAAGACTAAGCAGTGTATGGGGGTGAGTCCGTTCCGCCTCGTGGTGCCCCTGGATAAAGCCTGATGCTGCAGGCCAAACTGAACGCGGACAAATGTAACTTTTGTGACTGGCAGAATGGAAGGTGTAATCTTCCAACTTTTATAGATAACAACTACGGGAATGCCTGTCACAAATGAGAATATGATGAAGAAGTAGAATAGGAAGAATAATAACAGTGGAATAAAAAGAATATGTAGAATAGGAAGAATAATAATAGTTGAATAAAATGAATATGAAGAATGTAATCAAAAAAAAAAAAAAAGGTAAAGGATGAAGAAGAAGATGAATAAGGTGAAGAAGAAGTTGATGTCAAAGATGCTGATGATGATGAAGATGAAAGTGTGGGAAAAGAAAAAAAAAAAGAAAAAAAAGAAGGGGAAGGGCGTGGAATAGTGAAACATCAATATCTGACAAAATAAAATAAAAAATTTACATAGTCAATATCTTTGTCACTCCGAACGTCTTAAAAAAAAACAAAAAACATGCTATTCTATTTGATTGGGATAAACCTCTATGACTTTAATGTCTCCGCCACCTCCCCAAATACATCCGGCATTATTCTTAGTTGTTTTCCTTCATGTAGAATGAACCTACAAGGCAAGAAAGGGTTTATTTTAATTCCGATATTTTGGTCCCATTGACTTGCATTGGGATCGGGTATCGGTATCGGCGATATCCGATATTTTTTGAATATCGGCCGATCCTATCCGATACCGATACTTTCCGATATCGGAAGGTATCGCTCAACACTATTTATGAGATAACTGGAAAAAAAGGAACCATAAACATTTTAGGTAATTTATGTTAATTGCTAAAAAATCTTTTTTTATTGTAGAGCATGTTAATTTAACAGTTTAGGTTAACTTTTTACCATCCTGTACTGTCTATGAATTTATTGCAGGTAGCTGTCTTGATTATGTGGTGTGTGTGAAGACTTTTCCTAGTGCGGAGCTGAAGAGCTTTGTGGTATGCTGTAAGCAATCACTTGATTCCTCCACAGTTTTCCCTCTCTCTCACAGAATAGATCTTTCACATAGTCTGAAACACAGAGCCTTTGTCATGTCCTCTTTATTTGTCCTACTTCTTTGCTTTCTTTGCCTCTGTTATTTTACATGGACAGTTTCATTTTCCTATTGACGCTTGGCCGGTTGTTAAAAACTTCTGAAAAGAATGGTAGGAGGTAGGGAGATGTGGAGGGTGCTTTACTTATGAATATACTGGATTTATAACTATCAGTTTGCTTTATATTGAATTGCTTGTGATAGCAAAACAGCATGCTTTTCTGTACCACTCTGGGTAAAAAGACAAATGTTAAACTGTTCAAAGGTGATGAACATGATTGTAATGATATACTGTTTATCGCAAATATGTAGTACAAAGTGTTCTACTAATGCCAAAATAAGAACAAAATATAAAGACAAATTTCTTTCTTTAGATACCTTCTACTTAGGGAACAGTAAATCTTCATACAAATCAGAGCTTAAATCATTGCTTTTTATACCTTTCCAGATGTGTACAAAAAGGGCATCAGTTAAGTATGAATGCAATTGTACCATAAATGACTCTGGTATAGATTTTATATTGGGCCCAGGAGCAACATCACTGGATTGGGTTGCAATTCCTGATGGGCTGACCTCTGGAAGTTTGGGTCCGGTGGTTCATCTGAAAAGTAAAAAAAATGTTCGGGTTCTGGTACCTGAACAGTACTCATACCGAAACGGGACCCCATTCACTTGAATAGGGGGCCTGAACTTCCAGTGCTTGCCATGCTGTGATGTGCATGACAGCGCTACAAACACTGCTTCTGATAGGTGGTAAAATAATTACCGACGCTCAGACAGATGCAGTTCCAACGCTGACAAATAACAGCGTGAGCCCTCAGCTGTGAATGGAGGTTTAGCTGAAGGGTCTACTGCTCCCATCAGCCTATGACTGCTGCCTCTATCAACAGCAAACACAGGTGGCAGCTGATGGTAGTATTCATCAGCTGCGGCCTGCGCTGTGAATAAATAATTTAAAAAAAACGGCGTGGGTTCCCCTTTATTTTTGATAACCAGCCAGGCAAAAGCTGGGGCTGCAACCCTCAGTTGTAAGAGTTTGAAAAGTTGGTTATCAAGAATAGAGAGTTGCACACTCCTATTTTATAAATATTTAAGTAAATGATAAAAAACAATGGCGTGGGGCCCCCCCGATTTTTTGACCACCTACCAAGCTAAAGCTGAAAGTTGGGGCTGATAATTTCAGGCTGGTAAGGGGCCATGGACATTCCCCTCCCCAGCCTCAAAATAGCAGCCCGCAGCCACCCAGAAAAGGTGCATCTATTAGATGCTGCAATTCTAGTGCTTTGCCCAGTTCTTCCCACTTGCCCTGTAGTGGTGGCAAGTGGGGTTAATATTTGTGGGGTTGGTGTCACCTTTGTATTGTCCGACTTAGTAATGAGGTAGCATATGCAGCTCTGGCAAAAATTAACAGAGCACTGCAAAATGTTCTGTTTGTCTGATTTTCTCTTTATAGGTATATTTTTGAGTAAAATGTAAATTGTTCATTTATTCTATAAACTTCTGACAACATGCGTTAGGTGTCAAGATCCTGCCTCTGCACAGGGGGAATCTCGAACCATCTCTGCTGTGGTCTCCCATTCTTTTCCATCCGTAGTGGAGTCTGCTCAGCAGAGACGTCGGTCCCAGCATCTAGCTCAGGCTGATACTGGACAACTGGTTACTGCTGCCTTTCCAGCTTCTGCCATTGTAGGCAGTACTGGGCAGCGGCGAGCAGACGTGTTGGGAACTAAGTCCTGCTCTTCCCTTTCTGAGCATGTCCAGGGTAAGATCTCTCATTGGAGATCAAGGGTCACATGCTTAGATACTGCAGCAAATCCTGGTCCTTTAGGAAGGTCCTGAAGGTGTTCTTCTTCTGTGGCTGACTCCCATTGGTGCTTCTGGGAAGGTCCTGTTCTTGCTGCAGCTATAAAAGATTTGCATGGCCGCACGGCCATGCGCTAGTGTACATTTGGAATTGTGTGTGTTGATGAGTGCAAGTCATTCTTTAAAATCCCCTCCCTTGTGTATATGACTGTTCGCAAAAGGTGGATGCTTGCTGTCTAGCGCCCGACTAAGCTGTCAACATAAAGACACACGATACAGCGTCTATTGCTGAAACTGCCAGTGTGGCACCGTGCACTTATAGAGCGCTTTCCTATCCCAAGTCTGGGTGGTTAGTGGCGTCCGCCAAAGCGGCACAGCACGCACTCTTGTGCTTTAAGTTATATTTTCTGTTACTTTGACAACCCAGTTGCGGTGTCGAGCACAAGTGGTCTGAACGTACTCTAATCCTGTGTCTTGGGATAGAGTCCTGAGACTCCTTGCTTGTGCTCTTGGTGCGGTACTGCGGCCCTGTGACACAACAGGGTTAGCTTCCTTCACACAGAGAAAAGTTAACCCGCGTGTGTATCCACATTGTACCGTCATATATTCCGTCATTACTCAGCAGCAGGTTCCATCTCAGCACGGTGGACCCCGGGCTGCGAACGCACCTTATACCATCTCTCTAATAATTTGGTGCGTTCCGCTAGCCCTAACAACATTTCCAAGTAATACATTTTTTTTTTCTGAAAAGGAGAAATAAAAAATTAAAAAAATCAGTGCTTTCAGATCTCAAGTAACGCAAAGAGAACAAGTTCATAATCATTTAGAAACAACAATACTAATGTTTTAATTCAGGAAGAGATCAGAAATCAATATTTTGTAGAATAACCATGATTTTTAATCACAGCTTTCATGTGTCTTGGCGTGCTTTCCATCAGTCTTTCACACTGCTTCTGCCACAAAATTTTTTTCTTCTTTGTTTGATGGCTTGTGACTATCCATCATCCTCTTTATTACATTCCAGAGGTTTACAATGCGGTTCAGGTCTGGAGATTGGGCTGCCCATGACATGGTTTTGATGTGGTGGTCTCTTAATTTCTGCCAGAGCTGTATAAGATACCTATTCATTACTAATCCCATAGTTTTGTTGTAAATAAACACAAAGCCAGTATAACGTCTTTTATTTGAAATAAAAAAACACATTTTTACTTTTTTTTAAGGACAACAAGCACAGATATACTCACCTAAAACCCATTCCATTGAATCCTTCGTCTTCTGTAAAAAAACAAAATAAAAAAAAACAATATCCCTCATCTGTCCATTGTTCTGTCCAAAACCATAATCCATGTGTGGTGATAAATAGTTTCCAACCTGGATGGTGCTAAGATATGACCCTCCAGGCTGAGCACCACTGAGGAATGAGCTGCTGTAAGTGCTGCATCAGTGACTAGCAGTGACCAGCTACCGCTGGTTACTGAGGCTGTGTTCCCAGGAGGGCCAATGAACTGTGGTGACCTCTTAAAATTGTGTTTTATTTGAAATAGAAAACTTTATACTGCCTATGTGTTTCTTCACCATACAACTATAGGATTCGTAATGGATAGATGTCTTATAGACTCCTCTCCATTACTAATCCTTGGGCTTGATGTCACCTGACAATACAAAGGTGACATCAACCTCACAAATATGAACCCCACTTGCCACCGCTATAGGATAAGAGACAAGAAGCAACACTTTTAGGCAGGGGGCCAATGCCTAAATCCCTTTATCAGCCTGATAATACCAGCCCCAACTGTCTGCTTTAGCTTGGTTGGTTGTCAAAAATGGGGGAGATCCCATGCCTTTTTATTTTAATTATTTATTGAAATATTTATAAAAATCGAAGTGTCGACCCCTCTAGTCGTGATAACCAGCCTTGCTAACGCTGACAGCTGAGGGTTGCAGCCCCACCTATGAGTTTTGCTTTGCTTGTTATCAAAAATAAAAGGGAACCCAAGCTCCAAGCTGGTTTTTTTTTGTATTATTTATTTACAGCGCAAGCGCAGGCTGATAAATACTCCCATCAGCTGCAGCCTGCTCTCGCTGTTATTAGTGGCAGCAGGTGTATGCTGATTGGATCAGTTGTCCCATCAGCCGACGCCAGTGACCAGAGGTAAACTGTTTTTCTCCGATCACAACTGTGGGCTCACGCTGTCATTTGACAGCATGGGAACCGCGGCTGTCTGGCAGATGGTAATGATTTTACTTCCGATCAGAAGAAGTGTTTGCCGTGTTGTTATGCACATGACAGCACAACAAACATCTGGTGTTTAGGGGGTTATACCTGAACAGTAACACGGATTTCCTGGTGAAATCCGTGTTTGGTATCCATGGCCAAACAGCAGGTGTAAGGTACGGATGCCGAACTATATTGTTCGGGTTTGCCCATCTCGGGCTGAAATTATTAAATGGAACTTGTGATGTTCAATAAAGCTTTTAACTTGCATATATAGGGTTAATCTGCAGGTAACAAGAACAATTAAGGTGCACGTCCACTTTACTGAAAGTGGAGCACCCTGGAGATAATGAACAATATTTCTGTTAGGAGCTGCCTGCTTTCAGTCATGCAGACATGTCAGAGCGGCTGCAGACACCGTTCACTGTACTGTAAGCACGGCTGGCTCTTTGACTGACAGCTTGCTCAGTAATGCATCAGTGAAGAGCCAACTGTCAGAGTGCAAAGGCATGCTGATAGCCACAGTGCACAGTGTTGTGGAGGGTGACTGTAGCTGCGCTGGCGCAGCTGCATGGCGGAAAGTTGGCGGCTCCCTGGGGAAATAAAGTTAATTTTTTCCTGGGTTCCACCCTTTCAAAAGAACAGCCACGCACCCCATAAGGCTATTAATCTGCAGATGCAAATTAACTCTATATATGTAGTAGGTTAATAGAATTATCAAACAGGAAAGGTTCCTTGTAAGTCTTGCAATTTACAAGGTTTATGCCTTTTCTCTATGCCACTTCCTTAAGAAAAAATGAAGAAAGAGTTGATAAATCATTCTCTGTGTAATTAGACCATTAATTAATTTTTTTTAAAAGCAGTTACACTTTCAACCCAGCATAATTGAAATAATAAATCTGCATCATTCTGTCAATAGGAAGGATATTCTTTGACTAAAATATAGCCCTTAACGGTCTCCTTTTTGTCTGGCATGTCTATGAAGTTTGAGCATTCTGAAATCAATTTGATATAAGAATGAATCTGCTGGAATGATGGATATTATTTTCTTTATTCTTGAACTTGAAGATTATGTCTGAGACTTTCTTTACTGAAGGGATATGATTCATTTTCTTAATTTTCTAAATTATTAACATCAACTGAACATGTAATATCTTGGTTGTGAAATGTCTATGTAAATTTAAAAAAATATTTAGACGTGAAAGCCTTCAGTGGACTTGATACCTTTAAAGGGAAGGTACCGCGTTTGTAGGTCATTAATAAATCACTGTAATGTAGCATAACATGCTGCTATAAACAAGTTTGAAATGCATGTGAAACAGATTTCATGTGTTATATAAGTTTAAAGAATGCACTGGGGGCTGACATCTTGGTTTTGCAGCAGTAGCAGGGCCCTATCAGTGTCAGATTACGGCACCCCATGGACATAGGAGATAATAGACAGGCGCTGACCCTATCTGTAACATTGTAGCAGCATTAGCAGTGAGCTGGGCACGCCTCTGTGGGCTGCACAACTCACTGCTGTAGGTGTGACTAGCTGCCATTTTATAATAGCCCTGTGCTATCTGCCGAGCTCCACTTACTCTCTATCGCAGGACAGAAGAAGCACTCACTGCTCCTCTGTACTCCAGGCAGGCACGTCCTGGGTACAGTGGGCACACATCCTCTGCTCCTCAAAGGCTGCCCTGTGTGCTTTTCCTGCTGTGTCTCTGCCTCCCCCTCACACACAGTCCCTGTGATCTCTGGTAAGCTGCACTCACAGCCTGCAGAGAGGGAGGTGACACCTGGAGAGAGAACAGAGCGGGTGAAAGGACAGGGATTAAGGTGGGGGAAGGGGGATGGCAAGAATGTTGTTCACAAAAAATGCTGCCGAGTCCACTGTGTTCTGCTCCTCTGTAAACAAGCTGTGCCTCTGATGCAGTGTAGGGATTCGGACAGAAATCCGAGAGTGGACCCTCTGGGTCGTGACTCTAGAGCCCCCGGGGCCGAGCGGACCAGATGGAATCACCCCCTATACAGGGAGTGTTAGGAGCAGGACCTCGGAGGAATGGAGACACAACAGCTAGAGCCAAAGGGACGACCCAAGATAAAGAAGGAGACCACAGAGCTATTAGAATGGCGGGGAATAATAGGAAAACAGGACTTAACTGATAAAGACAGGAACACAGACGATGTAGGACACGGCAGGACCACAGGACTTGGCAGGAGACGGCAGGTACACGGAACTTGGTAGGACACAGCAGGAACACGGAACTAGGCAGGAGACAGCAGGAACACGGAACTTGGCAGGACACAGCAGGTATACGGAACTTGGTAGGACACAGCAGGAACACGGAACTTGGCAGGACATCGCAGGAACACGGAACTTGGCAGGACACAGCAGGAACACGGAACTTGGCAGGACACAGCAGGAACACGGAACTTGGCAGGACACAACAGGAACACGGAGCTTGGCAGGACACAGCAGGAACACGGGACCAGGCAAGACACAACACTGAAACAAAGCGAACACTAAGCAAGAAAAGATACTGGTATAGGGGAGCCTAGGGCATAGAGACACTGACAGCAGACAGTGCACCTACAAGGCAAAGGCGTCTTGCCTGGAAAGACGCCGAGAAGAAATAGCCGATGGGCGCCGCCATGTTGGGGCGGAGCCATCGGGTCGCGACCTCCCAGAAGGCCCAGCGACGGAGGAGACGCGACCGCGCATGCGCAGAGAGACCGGACGCCGAGAGCCGGCAAAGGAGGACGCAGAGCGGCGAGGGACAGGACCGCGAGCGCGCCGAGGGATGGAAGAAGCCGGGTGAGTATGCGCAGCGAGCGTGACATGCAGTAACTGCTGGTTATAGCAGGTCACAGGGCAGTCACACACAAAATGGCGCTGCCCTGTGATACTGCTCTTCATTCTGCCCCAGGGATATTAGACCACCCAAAAGGGGAGGGAAATTATGTCAGCAGTTACTGCCTCAATTTTGCTGCTGGTACATCTTACTATAGCTGCTTGAGGTCTAAAATGGAAAATGCTCCCCCTAGTGGTAAATATGTATATTTGTAGAAAACTATATAATATTTTTCATATAGAAATGTTTGCAAACAGTGCAAACATTGCATTAATACATTTTAATTATTATTTTAAGCTTAATTTAACAAAAAAACAAAATACAAGAAAACTGGTGGCACCTTCCCTTTAAATGGCTAACTGAAAATATGGTAACAAATTGCAAGCTTTTGAGTCTCGAAAGCTTGCAATTTGTTACCATCTTTTCAGTTAGCCATTAAAAGGTATCAACCACTGAGGACTTTCACTTCTAAATATTTTTCTATCTACTGGCTAACATAGTACAAAGATATATATCTTTCCTGTATGTAAATTTAAGAATTAGCTTCATCCACCTCATCATGACCATACGTGAGCTGCTCATCTCCAACAATAATAGGAAAAATTACCAATGATCCAAATTATCTTTTTATTATGCAAGGCTAAGACTAAACCTGGTTGAGCCAATGTTCATATTGCTTCTTTCTGTGAATCATTTTCTTTCTTGATACTCCTATCCTATGATTTTTATTCCATTCTTGTAGCATTTAATGCTGCACAGAAAGCTCTTTCTTTACCTGTCCTACACTGCTGACTAGGGTTGAGCGAAACGGATCGGTCATTTTCATAAGTCGCCGTCTTTTGGCAAAGTCGGGTTTCATGAAACCCGACCCGATCCCTGTGTGGGGTCGGCCATGCGGTACGCGATCTTCGCGCCAAAGTCGCGTTTCATATGACGCGTTCAGCGCCTTTTCTCAGCCAATGAAGGAGGACGCAGAGTGTGGGCAGCGTGATGACATGGTTCTTGGTCCCCACCATCTTACAGAAGGGCATGACAGTGATTGGCTTGCTTTCTGCGGCATCACAGGGGCTATAAAGGGGCGTGCACGCCAACCGCCATCTTACTGCTGCTGATCTGAGCATAGGGAGAGGTTGCTGCAGCTTCGTCAGAAGCAGGGATAGCGTTAGGCAGGGTCCATTAACCACCAAACCGCTTGTGCTGTAGCGATTTCCACTGTCCAACACCACCTTTTCCTTGCAGGGACAGTGGAGGCTAGATTTCAGTGCATCAGCTCAGTAGCTTATTAGGCTGCCTTATTAGGCTCCCTGATAGCTGCATTGCTGTTTGCTCGCCGCTGTGCAAACCAACTGCTTTTTTCAAAGCACAAATCCTGTTGTTCCTTCCTTTCTGAATAGCTATCTTTTTTGTTTGTCCACACTTTTGTGTGCAGCAGTCCTTTTTATTGCTGCCTGCCATACTTTTCTGAGATTACTGTAGAGAGGTAGTAATTGTAGTACAGTCCCTTTTTTTTATATATATATATCTTCAAGCCACTTTCTGCCCCTGAAACTGTGTAGTGTGAAACAGTGGGCCTGTATTTGATTCACTAGTCTCCCATCCCCCCAAAAAAAGAAGGGGAGATTAATATTGGCAAATCTGTGCATCTGCTTCAGTCCTGTTAGTGGCATATCTGTCAGCCACTGTCTGCCACTGAAACACAACTGTAAAATTGTGGGCCAGATTGATTCACTAGTCTCCCATCCCCCCCAAAAAAGAAGGGGACATTAATATTGGCAAATCTGTGCATCTGCGTCAGTCCTGTTAGTGGCATATCTGTCAGCCACTGTCTGCCACTGAAACTGTGTACTGTAATACAGTGGGCCTGATTTTCCCTGCACTCTCACACACCTATAAAGGGAGATTTAAATTCACAACAATTTTGCGTCCACCTTGTGACAGGTTTTACAATACCAAATAACGTTTGTAAGTTTGGTTACATATTTCCAAGAATGAGGAAGTCTGGTGGAAGAGGTCGTGGCTAGGGTTGAGCGACTTTTACTTTTATAGGATTGGGTCGGGTTTCACGAAACCCGACTTTTTCAAAAGTCGGGTCAAGTGAAATCGGCCGATCCTATAAAAAAGTCGGGGTCAGCCGAAACTCGAAACCCAATGCAGTGCATTGGGTTTCCAATGGTTCCCAGGGTCGGAAGGAGAGGAAACTCTCCTTCAGGCCCTACGATCCATATTTAAGTGTAAAATAAAGAATTAAAATAAAAAATATCGCTATACTATATCGCGGTAGGAAGGACCTACCGACAATCTGCAAAGACTTTGAAGAGTTGGGGAAGAAAGTAAAGGAACTGGATGCACAGGTAGTTTTTTCTTCTATCCTTCCAGTAGACGGGCATGGCACCAGGAGATGGAACAGGATCCTTGATGCAAACAACTGGCTAAGACGATGGTGCAGACAACAAGGATTCGGATTCCTGGACCACGGTGTGAATTACTTGTACGATGGACTCCTCGCCAGAGACGGACTACACCTCAACAAACCTGGGAAACACACATTCGCCAGAAGACTCGCTACACTCATCAGGAGGGCGTTAAACTAGAAGAAGAGGGGACGGGAAGAAAAACGTTAGACTTGAACAAAGAAGATCCAGGAAAACAAACTCAGAAGGGAGGTAAGAACATTTCTAAAACAATCCACAGCGAGGAGATTGGAACAAAACAAAATCCTCTAAACTGCATGCTTGCAAACGCCAGAAGCCTGACAAACAAGATGGAAGAACTAGAAGCAGAAATATCTACAGGTAACTTTGACATAGTGGGAATAACCGAGACATGGTTAGATGAAAGCTATGACTGGGCAGTTAACTTACAGGGTTACAGTCTGTTTAGAAAGGATCGTAAAAATCGGAGAGGAGGAGGGGTTTGTCTCTATGTAAAGTCTTGTCTAAAGTCCACTTTAAGGGAGGATATTAGCGAAGGAAATGAGGATGTCGAGTCCATATGGGTCGAAATTCATGGAGGGAAAAATGGTAACAAAATTCTCATTGGGGTCTGTTACAAACCCCCAAATATAACAGAAACCATGGAAAGTCTACTTCTAAAGCAGATAGATGAAGCTGCAACCCATAATGAGGTCCTGGTTATGGGGGACTTTAACTACCCGGATATTAACTGGGAAACAGAAACCTGTGAAACCCATAAAGGCAACAGGTTTCTGTTAATAACCAAGAAAAATTATCTTTCACAATTGGTGCAGAATCCAACCAGAGGAGCAGCACTTTTAGACCTAATACTATCTAATAGACCTGACAGAATAACAAATCTGCAGGTGGTCGGGCATCTAGGAAATAGCGACCACAATATTGTACAGTTTCACCTGTCTTTCACTAGGGGGACTTGTCAGGGAGTCACAAAAACACTGAACTTTAGGAAGGCAAAGTTTGACCAGCTTAGAGATGCCCTTAATCTGGTAGACTGGGACAATATCCTCAGAAATAAGAATACAGATAATAAATGGGAAATGTTTAAGAACATCCTAAATAGGCAGTGTAAGCGGTTTATACCTTGTGGGAATAAAAGGACTAGAAATAGGAAAAACCCAATGTGGCTAAACAAAGAAGTAAGACAGGCAATTAACAGTAAAAAGAAAGCATTTGCACTACTAAAGCAGGATGGCACCATTGAAGCTCTAAAAAACTATAGGGAGAAAAATACTTTATCTAAAAAACTAATTAAAGCTGCCAAAAAGGAAACAGAGAAGCACATTGCTAAGGAGAGTAAAACTAATCCCAAACTGTTCTTCAACTATATCAATAGTAAAAGAATAAAAACTGAAAATGTAGGCCCCTTAAAAAATAGTGAGGAAAGAATGGTTGTAGATGACGAGGAAAAAGCTAACATATTAAACACCTTCTTCTCCACGGTATTCACGGTGGAAAATGAAATGCTAGGTGAAATCCCAAGAAACAATGAAAACCCTATATTAAGGGTCACCAATCTAACCCAAGAAGAGGTGCGAAACCGGCTAAATAAGATTAAAATAGATAAATCTCCGGGTCCGGATGGCATACACCCACGAGTACTAAGAGAACTAAGTAATGTAATAGATAAACCATTATTTCTTATTTTTAGGAACTCTATAGCGACAGGGTCTGTTCCGCAGGATTGGCGCATAGCAAATGTGGTGCCAATATTCAAAAAGGGCTCTAAAAGTGAACCTGGAAATTATAGGCCAGTAAGTCTAACCTCTATTGTTGGTAAAATATTTGAAGGGTTTCTGAGGGATGTTATTCTGGATTATCTCAATGAGAATAACTGTTTAACTCCATATCAGCATGGGTTTATGAGAAATCGCTCCTGTCAAACCAATCTAATCAGTTTTTATGAAGAGGTAAGCTATAGGCTGGACCACGGTGAGTCATTGGACGTGGTATATCTCGATTTTTCCAAAGCGTTTGATACCGTGCCGCACAAGAGGTTGGTACACAAAATGAGAATGCTTGGTCTGGGGGAAAATGTGTGTAAATGGGTTAGTAACTGGCTTAGTGATAGAAAGCAGAGGGTGGTTATAAATGGTATAGTCTCCAACTGGGTCACTGTGACCAGTGGGGTACCGCAGGGGTCGGTATTGGGACCTGTTCTCTTCAACATATTCATTAATGATCTGGTAGAAGGTTTACACAGTAAAATATCGATATTTGCAGATGATACAAAACTATGTAAAGCAGTTAATACAAGAGAAGATAGTATTCTGCTACAGATGGATCTGGATAAGTTGGAAACTTGGGCTGAAAGGTGGCAGATGAGGTTTAACAATGATAAATGTAAGGTTATACACATGGGAAGAAGGAATCAATGTCACCATTACACACTGAATGGGAAACCACTGGGTAAATCTGACAGTGAGAAGGACTTGGGGATCCTAGTTAATGATAAACTTACCTGGAGCAGCCAGTGCCAGGCAGCAGCTGCCAAGGCAAACAGGATCATGGGGTGCATTAAAAAAGGTCTGGATACACATGATGAGAGCATTATACTGCCTCTGTACAAATCCCTAGTTAGACCGCACATGGAGTACTGTGTCCAGTTTTGGGCACCGGTGCTCAGGAAGGATATAATGGAACTAGAGAGAGTACAAAGGAGGGCAACAAAATTAATAAAGGGGATGGGAGAACTACAATACCCAGATAGATTAGCGAAATTAGGATTATTTAGTCTAGAAAAAAGACGACTGAGGGGCGATCTAATAACCATGTATAAGTATATAAGGGGACAATACAAATATCTCGCTGAGGATCTGTTTATACCAAGGAAGGTGACGGGCACAAGGGGGCATTCTTTGCGTCTGGAGGAGAGAAGGTTTTTCCACCAACATGAAGAGGATTCTTTACTGTTAGGGCAGTGAGAATCTGGAATTGCTTGCCTGAGGAGGTGGTGATGGCGAACTCAGTCGGGGGGTTCAAGAGAGGCCTGGATGTCTTCCTGGAGCAGAACAATATTGTATCATACAATTAGGTTCTGTAGAAGGACGTAGATCTGGGGACTTATTATGATGGAATATAGGCTGAACTGGATGGACAAATGTCTTTTTTCGGCCTTACTAACTATGTTACTATGTTACTCACCCTCGGACGCGCCCTGGTACTAACCGGGAACCTTCCTTCCTTCGAATCAGCGCTTGCAGGACCTTGCGGTGACGTCGCGGCTTGTGATTGATCGCGCGACCGCCCATGTGACAGCTCGCGCGACCAATCACAAGCCGCGACATCACCGCAAGGTCCTGCAAGCGCTGATTCTTAGGAAGGAAAGCTGCCGGAAAGAAGCAGGGCGCGTCCGAGGGTGAGTATATTCCTATTAGGTATATACTCACCCTCGGACGCGCCCTGCTTCTTTCCGGCAGCCTTCCTTCCTTCGAATCAGCGCTTGCAGGACCTTGCGGTGACGTCGCGGCTTGTGATTGGTCACGCGACCGCCCATGTGACCGCTCGCGCGACCAATCACAAGCCTCTAGGATTAAATGAGAGATCTGATATGTCTGTTTTCTTATAGATAATTTCGGCATTGTTGTCAGGTAATTGGTGTTTTTACAAGTGCTCACAGGATCTGTCTTTGTTCTAAGTTAGGTTTGCTCTATGTTTGTTTGTTTTTAAAGTTTTATCACTAGTAGGAGTGTGTAAGAGTGGTGACGCAGACAGGTTGGTAAACACTCCCTGAGCGGATATGCATAAGTAGATTACCCACCTGTTGTTGTTATCATCGGACCCGTAGAAGCGCAGTAGCGTGAAACGGCCGTCGTCCTTCTCCATTGTTTCTCCCTGCCATGTCCTGCTATTTTACTGTGAAGCCATAAATCAATAAAGAACGGACCTTTTGTACGGACGGTGAGTGCTCTTCTTTTCCTTCATGCCTTTTACCATTTGAGACAGTTTTTTTTTCCTCTGAATGAGCGTAGTCCGGAGTGGCTGAAGCACGCTTTACAGCTACAGGGAGGTGAAATTGGTGTAACAGGCTGATTGTGCGCACTTCTATTTTCTACATTGTTTTTGATGATGCTAGTTAAAATAGTCAGGGTCAGTGTCCTATATTGACACCAGTAAATACTTAGCGCCAAATTACTAGGTCTGAAACTCAGCAGAGGAGCCCACCCCTGTACCTAAGTATGCCACCCTTTTGTTTTTTGGTTTTGTTGTATTGCGAGACATTAAAATCTATTTATTTTTTGGGAGTACTAACTGTCAGACACTCCTTACAATCGGCCTCTGCTGACAACACCAGTCCTGCCTGTGTACCCCTGCAAGATAATTCCAAGTGCATAGAGCCTACTTTTGTTATGTTAGGCCTACTAAGTCTGTCTGCGGTCCATAATAGAAATTGTCCTTCACTGACCACACCACTGCTGCCCGTGTACCCCTGGAACCTATTTTAAAGTGCCTACAGCCTACTTTTCATATGTTAGGCCTACTAAGCCTGTCTGCGGTCCCTCCTTCCAATAGTCCTCCACTGACCAGACCAATGCTGGCCGTGTACCCCTGGAACCTATATTAAATTGCATAGATCATCCTTTTTTTAATTGTAGGCGTACTAAGTCTGTCTACAGTCCATAATTGAAATTGTCCTCCACTGACCAGACCAATGCTGGCCGTGTACCCCTGGAACCTAGTTGAAAGTGCATAGAGCCTACTTTTTTTCTTTATTTTATATTTATAAAGCCCAGATGAACTACGCTGTACCACGGTACGAGCTACCCAGTCGATACCTCTTTTGCGAGAAAAGCCATCCCAGCCCTCCACCAGCATGTAAAAGTCCTCATTGTCCATGCACTCAGGCAATCTAAGAGTAGAAAGGTGCACCTGACAACAGACGCATGGACCAGTAGGCATGTCCACGGAAGGTTACGTGTCCATGACGGCGCACTGGGTTAATGTGGTGGATGCATGGTCCACAGGGGACAGCCTACTAAGTCTGTCTGCAGTCCCTAATTCAAATTGTCCTCCGCTGACCACACCAATGCTGCCTGTGTACCCCTGTAACCTTTTTTAAACTGCATTGAGCCAAATTTTTTGTTTAAGGCCTACTACCTGTGTCTGTCTGCGCCACTCAATACAGCTGTCCTCCTCTGAAAAAAGCGGAGCGTCAATTGTCTGGTTTTCAGCCTATAGGAATTTGAAAACTGCATTGGGACTACTACTTCGATAGGGCCTACTAACGGTGTCTGCCGCTCCAAGGTGTTCTCCTGGTAGCATTTCCTGAGCTTCAATTTTCAGGCTCTCGTTGAAGAGTTTTTTAATTTAAAAACTGCAGTGGGCCTACTTATTTGGTTGGGTTCTAGAAACGGTGTCTGCCGCTCCAAGGTGTTATCCAGGTTGCCTTTCCTTAGCTTCAATTTTGAGGCTCTCGTTAAATTTTGTAATATAACAATGCATTTGGCCTACTTGTTTTGTTGGCCCTACTAACGGTGTCTGCCACTCCTTGCTGTTCTCCACTGAACAAACCAGTGCCGCCTGTTTACTTCTGTTTCCAATTTTGAACTGCATTTACCCTACTAACTGATTTGGGCCTACTCACTGTGTCAGCCTCTCATTACAGTTGTCCTCCACTGAACAATGCAATGCCCCATGGTTAGTCCTGTTACCAATTTTGAACTGCATTTAGCCCACTTTATTATTTGGGCCTATATCTGTGTTTCCTCCTCATCCCGCCCATTGCCCAGCCAGTGATAGATGAGTCTGCTGGTACATTGCCCCAGACCACTACATTCCCCTTGCACGCTACACAGCCAGAATCTGACCCTGCTGAAATTCAGGTTCCCCTTCCCATATACTATACCACCTTACAAGGGGACAAAGAGGAAGGTGAAGATGAAAGTGCAAGTTCCATCATCAGGTGGGGGGGCATACTCGTTGGCGACGTCACTGGCACAGGGCCCCTCATAGTACGCAAAAGTGTCGTTGCCGGTGGGAGGCGCCCCCGCCGTGCAAACACACCGCCGTACTTTGAGGGGCACTGTGCCAGTGCCAATGCCAACGAGTGGGCCCCCCCTGCTTGCTCAGGATCACAGCACTTGCAAAGTTTAAATACTTACCTCGCCCTGCTCCACTGCCGTGAAGTGGTCCAGATTTCCTGGGCCCACAAAATACTTGAACCAGCCCTACCCCCAACAACTTTAGCCAAATGACCCCCAATTTCCAATGCCTAACTATTATTGTAAGGGAAATTAAGATGTTTTTGCCATTAAAATGGGCACTCTAGGTGTTTTCCTGGCCCCCACTCACTGCCGACTATGCTGCCCCATTGACTTGCATTGGGTTTCGTCTTTCAGTCGATCCCGACTTTACGACATAATCGGCCGATTTCACTCGACTCGACTTTTGAGATAGTCGGGTTTTGCGAAACCCGACTCGACTCTAAAAAAGTCAAGGTCGCTCATCCCTAGTCCTTGGTAGTGCTTTCTGGCACGGGTACCTCCTGCTTAGTAACCAGGTTCCAGTTTCGTCAGCTGGTCCTCGGTAGTTCCATTGGCTCTTGTACCTTCGGCTACCCATTCGGGTTTCAGCCCCGACAGCTGGTTCTCGGCAGTGTCTTTTACTCTTGTACATTTTGCTCCCCATCCTGGTTCCAGTACTATCAGCTGGTTCCAGGCAGAGCCTTTGGCTTAGGTGCCTCCTTCTGGGTATCCAAGTTCCACCAATGTCTGGTGGTCCTTGGTGGTGCTTTCTGGCACAGGAACCTCCTGCTTAGTTACCGGGTTCCATTACCGTCAGCTGGTCCTCGGTAGTTCCATTGGCTCTTGCACCCTTGGCTACCCATCCGGGTTCCAGTACCGTCAGCTGGTTCTCGGCAGTGTCTTTTGCTCTTGTACCTTTTGCTCCCCTTCCTGGTTCCAGTACTGTCAGCTGGTTCCAGGCAGAGCCTTTGGTTTAGGTGCTTCCTTCTGGGTATCCAAGTTCCACCAACGTCTGGTGGTCCTTGGTAGTGCTTTCTGGCACGGGTACCTCCTGCTTAGTAACTGGGTTCCATTACCGTCAGCTGGTCCTCGGTAGTTCCATTGGCTCTTGTACCTTTGGCTACCCATCCGGGTTCCAGTACCGTCAGCTGGTTCTTGGCAGTGTCTTTTGCTCTTGTACCTTTTGCTCCCCTTCCTGGTTCCAGTATTAACAGCTGGTTCCAGGCAGAGCCTTTGGCTTAGGTGCTTCCTTCTGGGTATCCGAGTTCCACCAATGTCTGGTGGTCCTTGGTAGTCCTTTCTGGCACGGGTACCTCCTGCTTAGTAACCGGGTTACATTACTGTCAGCTGGTCCTCGGTAGTTCCATTGGCTCTTATACCTTCGGGTAGCCATCCGGGTTCCAGTACCGTCAGCTGGTTCTCGGCAGTTTCTTTACCCTTTAAATTTAATAGCTACAGGCAATTTATGGGTTTAATCGTGGAAAAAACTGGCGTGGGCTCCCGTGCAATTTTCTCCGCCAGAGTGGTAAAGCCAGTGACTGAGGGCAGATATTAATAGCCTGGAGAGGGTCCATGGATATTGCCCCCCCCCCCAGGCTAAAAACATCTGCCCCCAGCCACCCCAGAAAAGGCACATCTGGAAGATGCGCCTATTCTGGCACTTGGGCACTCTCTTCCCATTCCCGTGTAGCGGTGGGATATGGGGTAATGAAGGGTTAATGTCACCTTGCTATTGACCTCGAGAGTGGGAACTTTCCTGGAAAGCTCCCAGGCTCAAGTTCATATGAGGACATCCAGCAGAGGGCGCATCACCGCGAATGAAGGTAACTATAGGTCATTGACCTGCATTACCTTCATTCCCCAGGGTTTTACAGGCACGAGCACAGCTGCATTATAGCAGAGCTCCTGCCTGTAAAATATTTTAACCCCTTCAGATGGATTTACAGCGTGGGACGTTACAGATCAACGGAAGGTATGTATATTGTTGGTTTATTATTTTTAATTTGTTACAGAACGAGGGTCTTCAGGTGTATTGAGAGAGCAATAAAATATTAAAACAACCTGTGTGTTTATTTCATTAAAATACTTTTTAATAATGTGTGTGTGTGTTTTTTAACCCTTTCATATAATTGGATTAATAATGGATAGGTGTCAGAATTGATGCCTCTCCATTATTAATCTGGCTTAATGTCACCTTACAATAGCAAGGTGGCATTAACCCTTCATTACCCCATATCCCACCGCTACACGGGAATGGGAAGAGAGTGGCCAAGTGCCAGAATAGGCGCATCTTACAGATGTTCCTTTTCTGGGGTGGCTGGGGGCAGATGTTTTTAGCCAGGGGGGGGGCAATAACCATGGACCCTCTCCAGGCTATTAATAACTGCCCTCAGTAACTGGCTTTACTACTCTGGTGGAGAAAATTGCGCGGGAGCCCACACCAATTTTTTACGCGATTTAACCCTTAAATTTAATAGCTAGAGCGCCGAAATTTTGCACATACACACTACTAACATTAGTAGTGTGTAATATACAAAAAAAGGGGGATATGACATGGTTTACTGTATGTAAATTATGTCTCATATCATGTCGGGTTTAGGCAGGAGATATGAAAAGCAAGAAATTGAATTACCGGCTTTTCAACATTATTGCGCCGTAGTAAATATATATACATATATATATATATATACAGTGGGGCAAAAAAGTATTTAGTCAGTCAGCAATAGTGCAAGTTCCACCACTTAAAAAGATGAGAGGCGTCTGTAATTTACATCATAGGTAGACCTCAACTATGGGAGACAAACTGAGAGAAAAAAATCCAGAAAATCACATTGTCTGTTTTTTTTAACATTTTATTTGCATATTATGGTGGAAAATAAGTATTTGGTCAGAAACAAACAATCAAGATTTCTGGCTCTCACAGACCTGTAACTTCTTCTTTAAGAGTCTCCTCTTTCCTCCACTCATTACCTGTAGTAATGGCACCTGTTTAAACTTGTTATCAAGTATAAAAAGACACCTGTGCACACCCTCAAACATTCTGACTCCAAACTCCACTATGGTGAAGACCAAAGAGCTGTCAAAGGACACCAGAAACAAAATTGTAGCCCTGCACCAGGCTGGGAAGACTGAATCTGCAATAGTGAACCAGCTTGGAGTGAAGAAATCAACAGTGGGAGCAATAATTAGAAAATGGAAGACATACAAGACCACTGATAATCTCTCTCGATCTGGGGCTCCACGCAAAATCCCACCCCGTGGGGTCAGAATGATTACAAGAACGGTGAGCAAAAATCCCAGAACCACGCGGGGGGACCAAGTGAATGAACTGCAGAGAGCTGGGACCAATGTAACAAGGCCTACCATAAGTAACACACTACGCCACAATGGACTCAGATCCTGCAGTGCCAGACGTGTCCCACTGCTTAAGCCAGTACATGTCTGGGCCCTTCTGAAGTTTGCTAGAGAGCATTTGTATGATTCAGAGGAGTTTTGGGAGAATGTTCTATGGTCTGATGAAACCAAACTGGAACTGTTTGGTAGAAACATAACTTGTCGTGTTTGGAGGAAAAAGAATACTGAGTTGCATCCATCAAACACCATACCTACTGTAAAGCATGGTGGTGGAAACATCATGCTTTGGGGCTGTTTCTCTGCAAAGGGGCCAGGACGACTGATCCGGGTACATGAAAGAATGAATGGGGCCATGTATTGTGAGATTTTGAGTGCAAACCTCCTTCCATCAGCAAGGGCATTGAAGATGAAACGTGGCTGGGTCTTTCAACATGACAATGATCCAAAGCACACCGCCAGGGCAACGAAGGAGTGGCTTCATAAGAAGCATTTCAAGGTCCTGGAGTGGCCTAGCCAGTCTCCAGATCTCAACCCTATAGAAAACCTTTGGAGGGAGTTGAAAGTCCGTGTTGCCAAGCGAAAAGCCAAAAACATCACTGCTCTAGAGGAGATCTGCATGGAGGAATGGGCCAACATACCAACAACAGTGTGTGGCAACCTTGTGAAGACTTACAGAAAACGTTTGACCTCTGTCATTGCCAACAAAGGATATATTACAAAGTATTGAGATTAAATTTTGTTTCTGACCAAATACTTATTTTCCACCATAATATGCAAATAAAATGTTAAAAAAACAGACAATGTGATTTTCTGGATTTTTTTTTCTCAGTTTGTCTCCCATAGTTGAGGTCTACCTATGATGTAAATTACAGACGCCTCTCATCTTTTTAAGTGGTGGAACTTGCACTATTGCTGACTGACTAAATACTTTTTTGCCCCACTGTATATATATGTGTGTCTATATATACTGTATATATATATATATATATATATATATATATATATATAAAAAACGAAACCCGACTTTGGAGTAAAGATCGCTGACCGCCGACCCAATCCCACAGTGGGATCGTGTCGGGTTTCACGAAACCCGACTTTGCTAAAAGTTGGCGACTTTTGAAAATTGCCGTTCTGTTTTGCTCAACCCTACTGATGACATATTCAAGGTTAAGCATATACTGCCCAAAAGACTGTTAGGGTTCGGACTTTATTTTTAATTGACTGGAAGGGATTTGGTCCTGAGGAGAGAGAATATCAATGCACCCCATATTTTAAAGAGGTTTCTTTCCAGCTTTAAAAAGAGGGGGAGTAAGAGAGGGGGTACTGTCACGATCGCTCATACTTACCTGTCCAGCCGGCGTGCTCCCTACATCCCTCCTGGCCGCATTCTGCCCGGCTTCTCCGGCTCCAGGCGCTTCGACAGTTTGCGCATGCACCTTAGCGCTTATTCCGCCGCCTGGGATTCTGGGAGGTCATGACCTGGTGGCTCTGCCTCCAATATGGTGGTGCCCACCGGGTATTTCTGTTCAGCGCTTACCCAGGTAAGGCGCCTGTAAATCTTCGCTGCTGTGATGCCGTTTGTTTATGTGTTCCTTTGTCATCCTCAGGCCCTCCCTGTTCTCTAATTTAAAGGCCTTACGTGCTTTTTTCCTTCTTTGCTAGTTTGTTACCACTCCTTTGTGTTCCCTATTTCCGTCCTTTCCCAGTCTCATCCTGTCCATGTCCTATGGTCCTTCCCTGTGTCCGTTTTCCCCAGTGTTACCGTCATTTACTGTTTCTGTTTCATTTTCAGCTCTCCGCCTCAGCCATCATTGGTTTCTGCATATTCCCTTTAGTCCTGCTACTTCGTCTTGACCCAGTCATCCCTTTGGCTCCGGCAGTTGCGGTTCCATCCTCCTAGGGCCTGTTCCTAATGCTCCTGTATAGGGGGCACATCCACCAGGTTTGCTTGCCCTTGGGTGCTCTGGGGCCGTGACCCAGAGGGTCCACTCCCGGGTTATTTCTTCTCTTCGTAGCGTGATACTCTTCCCTACTCACCTGTGGCAATCAACAGGTGAGGGCAATATGAAAATCACACGTGAAACCAGATAAAAAGGGGAGTAGTTGACTTAATGTTTGCATTGTGTGTGTCTGTTTTTGACACACTTAGCATAGAGAACAGAAAGAGGAGAATAAAACTGTTTGAGGACTTGAGAACCAAAATTGTTGAACTACATTAACATTCTCTAGGTTATAAGTGTACAAGTTTAAATCCAGAGATTTTGATGTTCCTTTGTCCACAGTGCACAACATAATCCAGAGGTTGACAAACCATGGCACTAAAGCTAATCTCCCTGGACGTGGACAGCAGAGAACAATTAATGAAAGGTTGCAATGCATGATAGTTCAGATTGTTGATAAGCAGCCCCAAACAAGTTCCAAAGAAATTCAAGGTGTCTTGCAGGCCCAGGGTGCATCAGTGTCAGCGTAAACTATCCATTGACATTAAAATGAAATGAACTGCTATGGTAGGAGATCCTGGAGGACACCACTGCTGACAAAGAGACATAAAAAGCTTCGCTGCAGTTTGCCAATATTTGGGAAACAATATGGCAAAGAAAGTTTTCTCCAGCGAGGTGAAATAAAACTTCACGTTTATTGATAACGCATTAAAAGAGCATATGGGAAGCACACTGAGACATCATATAGCTAACCGGCCAATGTGTTTCAGCTGTGAGGTGTTAATCATGATTAAGACCTTACAGTCGAAACACGTTGGTGGGTTAGTCCCTATGATGTCTCAGTGTGCTTCCCATATGCTCTTTTAATGCGTTATCAATAAACGTGAAGTTTTATTTCATCTTGCTGGAGAAAACTTTTTCTTTACAATATAAAACAATAAGCACATTAAACTCATGCAACACCTTTATTTCATTTTACAGATTGTAAGCGTTTGTAAAAGTGAAGTTGATTCTGTTTTTACATTTATCCCCTGAATTCTAAAGTGCTGTGGTTTAGGTTTTCACAATAATTCTTAATTGTATACTATTATTATTCTCACCCTCCTTTATCGTCGCCTTATCCCACCACCGCAACTTTCTGAATGACTGGTCCTCTACAGGCTTCTCTTCTAAAGGTACCGTCACATTTAGCGATGCTGCAGCGATATAGACAACGATGCCGATCGCTGCAGCGTCGCTGTTTAGGTCGCTAGGAGACGTCAAACACCGGCAACGCAGAACGATGCAGGAGCGATCCAGTGACAAACTTATCGTTCTCGCTGGTTGTTCGCTCCATGAAGAAACATTGCAGGCATCGTTGCTTTTGCTGTCAAACATGACGAATCACGCCGACCTGACAACCAAATAAAGTTCCAGACTTTCAGCAACGACCAGCAATGTCACAGCAGCGATCAGGATCGCTGCTGCGTGTCAAACACAACGAGATCGCTATCCAGGACGCTCCAACGTCACGGATCGTTGTCGTTCTCGTTGTAAAGTTGCTCAGTGTGAAGGTACCTTAAGTCAAGGTCTTCCATCACTGATTAGACCCCATGTGGTTACCTGACTGTGAAAGCGTTGTCCCAAGTGGTTGATGGACCAGGTGGAGGTTTATATCAGCAGGACACATTGAAGGGAGGAATGATGAGAGGAAAGAATAAAAATTGTCTTTTTTATTACCTTCTCCAAAAGATAAAACAAGCAAAATAGCAATGGATTTCCGAGCATCGATTCCTCAAAAATGTACTTTAGATTAGATTTGCTCATCTTTATATCCAACCCTCCCGTTCTACCTAGAGGCATATATTTTCTAATTTTCCATCCTCATAGTCGTATTAATGCTTGTATTTTGAAAAAAAAAAGTTACTTTTGAATTGCACAATTTATTTTATCATGTGATGCACATTGTAAAGCGAATGAAGGCATAGAGAAAAAGACTACCCAATAGGAGTACCCACTAAAGTATGTAGAAATAACACTTTTTATTACTACTGACAAAACACACAAGTGAATTAAAAACAGTTAAAAAAATAGCAAAAGCAGTGGGATCCCATAAACGGAAAGCCAGAAAGTATATCACTTACATAATGAGCAGGCAAAATCTTGCAATGAAACCGTACCAAGCAATATAAACATCAGTATACAGACATCAGTATACAACATAGCAACACAATCTGAAAACAGGCAAAATAGTCAAGGGTACTGAAATCCTGCTAGTAAGGATATATAAGGCTAGTTTCACACTAGCGTTTTGCTGATCTGCGGAGGGCTGCGGACTTCCTCCGTGAAGCCCCATCCTCGGCCGCACCTCCGCTGCTAGCTCCGCCTACTTCTGCATGCGGCCGGCATGTGGCCTGCGTACCTATCTTTAACATTAGGTACGCAGGTTGTGTGGCTGTATGCGGATGCTTCCGCATGTGTCGTTTTGACGATTCAGAGAAAAAAATATTGCTACAAGCTGCGTCCTACGCTGGTCACCGCATCGTCAACACGACGCATGCGGAAGCATCCGCATATAGCAGCATGACCTGCGTACCTAATGTTAAAGATAGGTACGCAGGACGCATGCATGCCTCATGCAGAAGTAGGCGGAGCTAGTGGCAGAGGTGCGGCCAAGGGCGGGGCTTCACGGAGGAAATCCGCAGCCCTCCACAGATCAGCAAAACGCAAATGTGAAACCAGCCTTAGTCAAGGCTATACCATTATGGATTATGCAAAGAAGGTTACCAGTGTCCCAATAGTAGGGAAAAAGATGATACTGTGATCTGTGTATCTCAGGCTGCACCCAGATAAGCCAGGCGTGCGGTACAAGAAAATGTTACTGCCTTCAAATAAAAGTATCAATAGTAAGGACTGTAACATAAATGAAAAGACACAGCCAAATGGAGAGACATGCATGCACATGAGAGCTGTCCCTGGCAGTGGTTGCAAAAGTTAATGTACCTATAAAGTAGGATGCCCTGACTAAGCCGCAAGCTATGCGGCGCTACACGTGGGGTGGTTCCCTTGAGCGATTGTATGGCTTTTTGTTATTCCATGCCTGCACCCTGAGCCTGTTAGGCAAACCTCTCAGGGCTTCATTCATCCTGCTTTATAGGCTATGTTGTATACTGATGTCTGTATACTGATGTTTATATTGCTTGGTACTATTTCCTTACAAGATTTTGTCTGTTCGTTATGTAAATTATATACTTTTTGGTTATCCATTTATGGGAACCCACTGCTTTTGTTTCTTTTTTAACTGTTTTTATTTCCCTTGTGTGTTTTGTATATAGTAATAAAAAGTGTTATTTCTTTGTAGTTTAGTGTGCATTTCTATTGGATAGTCTTTATCTCTTTGCCTTTATTGACTATTTTTACTACCCTTGTAGCACCTCCCCTTTAAACGATATTTTATCTATGTGATTACTTTCCATTGGTAGTGCATAGTCCATGTACGCACATTGTAAAGCAGGAATAAAATTCCAAGTGCAAAAAATGTGCAATTTTCAATTGTTTTTTGGATTTTTGTATATCATGTTTAATATGGCAATATAATTACACAGATACCAAACATGCATAGTGTTAGGGCTGGCAGAACGCACCGAGTAAATAGTGAGATTATATTTGGTGCGTTCGCAGCCAGGGGTCCACCATGCAGGAGAGAACCTGCTGCTGGCAAATGGCGGCACTATGTGGCGGTAGAAGCGAACTCTGTTACTTCACAGTCGCCTATAAAGAAAGCACTGTGTTCTGTTTAGCTCAAAAGAGTACACAGCAACTGCCGAGCAGATAGCAGTTTGTGATCATGCAGTCAAAGAGGCAATCATACAATCTCCTCACCAGAGGAGCCGGTATTCTAGTGGCTTATTTCAGCCTTGGCCATGAATGCATACACACAATCTCCTCACCGGAGGTGCCGATATTCTAGTGGCTTATTTCAGCCGGGGCCCTGAATACACACATGTATAACCACATTGGCGCAAAACTGATGACATGAATTGATACTAGCGAATGGCCGTACGGTCATGTGAACCTTTTATAGCTGCAGCAAGTACAGGACCTTTCCAGAAGGACCAATGGGAGGCTGCCACAGAAGTTGAGCAACTTCAGGACCTTCCTAGAGGACCAATAGGATTTGCTGCAGTATCTAAGCATGTGACCCTTGATCTTCAATGAGAGATCTTACCCTGGACATGCTCAGAAGGGGAAAAGTAGGACTTAGTCCCAAAAACGTCTGCTCACCGCTGCCCAGTACTGGCTACAATGGCAGAAGCTGGAAAGGTAGCATGTTCTCATTCACTTTATGCAGTTAATAGCCCTCTGTGTCTGTACTGCTACATACTTAGGCAGTTAACTGGTTCATGCAGCTTTACATGAACACCCGAGCCTTACACTATGGCCGGTCCGAATAACTAAAGAAATTGTTACCATCAACCTCTCATGTCTCCCCTTTTCCTCATAGTCTGTAAGCTTGCGAGCAGGGCCCTCATTCCTCCTGGTATCTGTTTTGAACTGTATTTCTGTTATGCTGTAATGTCTATTTTCTGTACAAGTCCCCTCTATAATTTGTAAAGCGCTGCGGAATATGTTGGCGCTATATAAATAAAAATTATTATTATTATTATTATTATAGTAACCCTTTGCACAGAGTCAGACTGAGCGAGACGCTGGGACCGACATCTTCACTGAGCAGGCTCCACTGCAGCAGGAGAAGAATGGGAGACCACGGCGGAAATGGCCCGAGATTCCCCCTGTGCAGAGGCGGGAACTCGACCCCTAACACATAGTTTTTTTTTTAAGTGATGAAAAAAAATTGGACGTATGAAAAAATAAAATTTTGGCTTGTGTCACCAATTTCCAAGACCCATAACATTTTCAACTTTTAGCTGATGGGGTGTGTGAGTGCTTATTCATTTTGTACTAATGTTTTTATTGATACCATTTTGTGTACATACGATGTTTTGAACCCCTGTTCTTACATTTTATTGCAGCGTTGTGGACATTGAAAAACTCTATTTCTGGCTTTTCATTTTTTTCTCATTACGCAGTATACCTATCAGATAAATTTATTTTATATTTTGATAGATTGGACTTTTACAGACATAGCAATGGCAAACATGTGTTTTTTTATTTCTATATTTTTAATGTAGGAAAAGAGGGTTCATTTGAAGTTTTAGAGAAAGCCACTGACAGAGATTGACAGCAACATTTAACAGGTTAATAGCCGAGGGTGAAATAATTGCATCAAGTACAATGAAATAAATAAGGCAGCACTCTGTAGCGCTCTGACATGCAAACATGAAATCTGAAAATTAAATTGCATTACTGCAATTTGAAATATGAAAAATTGAGAATGCTTAGCGCATAAATTGGCCAATTCATGTGTACCTGGAAGCCACGTTAAAGCGTTTCTCATTGCCAGGACCTAAAGCCAATCCTCTCTTAGACAGTCTACATCTCTCTGGGAACCTAATGTGAATCCTCTTCAGACTAAAATCTATATCTGTATGGAGGGGTAGTATTCTGCTGCAATTAAAACCAGCTGAGGCCAGGGGGTGAAGTGCTCAGTCAGAAGGCTAATACAAATATCAAAAAACTGACCAAACATGAAATAATTGCGTGCCCGCATCAAAATCAGGGACCCGGAATATGACATAACTGTACGCCATATGTCGGGAAGGGGTTAAATTGATGGAAAACTAGATATAAAAGCTTTTTCACACCAAACTCTTTTTCTCTAAATGGAAAGATAGAAAATTAACCGATATAGCTGTATCCGAGGTGATAGATTTTGCACAAGATAATTACACTAAATTCTGCTCTTTAAAAAAAATCATAAATGCTGTGAAAGACAAAAATACCAATTTTTCCCATTGTTGGCTTCAGCAATGTGAATTAGAGCTTGGGGATTTGGCTGAACATTAAGGATTTTAGATTGCTTCTCTCTTATAGTCCTGGATTCAGTCAACTGATTTTTATTTTGATTTATCATATAATTCTTCCTTTTATTCTCTCAATATTTCTTATCAATTGGATTTGTCGCTTCCAAAGTGTAATCAAACCCTCTAATATAAAGCTAATAGTTTATTTCAAAATGCAGCCACTTTAGCGGAGCCTTTTTACATATTTAGCTTTCTTAAATAAATTCATCAGTTTACTGCAATTAACTAGAGGAAAAAACAATACTATTCTACTAATTTCTTTAAGAAACAATATTGTTTTATTTTTTTTTATCACCAGTTTGAGTTAGATTTATTTCAATAGTTATTTTAGAGTACACAATCTTGCTGCAAGAGTCTGTGAAGAAATAAAGGCTTGAATAAAAAGAAGTAACAGCAGAGCTGGAAAAACTCATTAAAAGAATGAAAATAAAAGATCTCTTGCTTTCTTGGCTCTAGGGTTTAAAGTAAATATGAACCAAAGTGTTCAGTGCACCTGGGAGGTCTAAGGAGATCACCTCTGATATTGAGGAGTTGCTGCTGTTCTTAAGTTTCCTGTTGTTCTGTTATACTTGAATTTTAGACCGCTCCAGAGATAACCTGTTTTCTTAAATAAAATTACTTCTGATTCTACAAGATTACATATTGATGCAGAGAACAAAAATTGCACACTTAGCTGCATCTAGTACAATATGTGTCATAGGAATAAATTGAATTATGATGATATCTAGTCATCCTGGTTAAGTTAAAGGCTTTGCTGCTCCTATTATGAAAACTATTGCCTCCTGGCTCAGTTCATTGTAAAAAACAACATTTTACTTCTCCACCAGATCCAGTGCTGTATCCCTGGCACTGACTCGGTCTCTGTCTTTTATCTACAGTGGTGATGTCAAATTGACAGCGGCTCATATATCTACATTGTCATAGCTGCTGAACTCAGTGATTGGCTGCAGCAATGGTGATGTGACGTCGCCACTGCAGTCTGTGCACAATCAAAGTGTAAGTAAAGTGCAGTTTTTTTTTACAGCACAGAGAGTCAACAAGTAAAAGTTTTCTGAAAGGGGAAAAACTAGTGTAAAATGGATGATGCCTATTTAATTTCAAATATTCATTCAACTGCTATCTGTAGCTTCCCCTGTACAAACAAAAAAGGAGTAGTCAATTTAAGAAGTGCAACCAAAGCTTAGAAGCACCATACGTTTACCTTGATCCTTGATCTAATTAGCTAACTACAGATACTAAGGGTATATTCCCTTATTCCACTGATCAAGCTGTGTTTAATTACAAAAGAAAAGCAGACAGACCAGTAGATATTCATTTAAGACTGTATAATACTCAGTCTCTAAATGCAGAAAGAAAGACATTCTGGGATGACCAAGAGGGTGAATCTTACAGACTAAGGCCATGTTCACACTTTGCGGTTTTTACAGCGGAACTGCGGCGATTTTGCCGCTGTGGGTCCGCTGCAGTTTCCATTGCGTTTACAGTAACATGTAAACCCTATGGAAACCGCAAACCGCTGTGCACATGCTGCGGGAAAAAACGCGCGGGAACGCAGCGGTTTACAACCTGCAGCATGTCACTTCTTTGTGCAGAATCGCAGCGATTCTGCACCCTCAGGAATGCATTGATCCGCTAACTTCCCGCATGGGGCTGTGCCCACCATGCGGGAAGTAAGCGGATAATGTGCGGGTGGTACCCAGGGTGGAGGAGAGGAGACTCTCCTCCAGGCCCCGGGAACAATATTTGTGTAAAAAAAAAAAGAAGAATTAAAATAAAAAATCATGATATACTCACCCTCTGACGTCCCAATCTCCTCAGCGCTGCACGCGGCTGTCTGGTCTCAGGTTTGCTATGCGACCAGGACCTGCGGTGACGTCCCGGTCACATGACCGTGATATCACAAAGGTCCTTCTCGCACAGCATCTTTGGAACCTGACCGCCGCCTGCAGCGCCGAGGAGATTGGGACGTCAGAGGGTGAGTATATCATGATTTTTATTATTTTTAACATTACTATTGATGCTGCATATTGCTGCATGTGCAGCATCAATAGTAGGAGTAAATCCCACAGCGGAACCCAAAACACAAACCGCGATAAATCTGCAGGGATAACCGCAGCGGGTTTGCCCTGCAGATTTATCAAATCCGCTGCGGGAAAACCCGCAGGAGAACCCGCAGCCCCCTTCTTAGGTGTGAACATAGCCTAAGTCTTATTCATTCCAAAAAGTTCTTTTAAGAGCTGAAGATTGTCAAGATTTCTTGTTTTTGTTTGTTAGGTGGGGATTTAGTAGTGAGAGATTTAACTGTAGGAATGGAGGGAAAGAGAGTGAGTGAAAGACAGGCAGCTGGGTGTTATGATAATTGCAATTACACGCTGCAGCTCTCTGCTATTTTCCATTACAAAATATTTGTCTAGCAGTTGGGCGACTGTCGCAATATGGGTACAGATAATCGCACGTGACAATTTAGCAAGGGCAATAATCTTCATTACTCCACATTTTCAGTGTTATAGCAAGCCGATTTTAAAAAAAAAAATCTTAGTTTTCTATTGTTCTAAAAAATAGCATATCTTTATCTACCAGTTGTGCGACTTGCACAATACGGGTACAGATAATTGTACATGACAATTTAGCAGGGTCAATAATCTTTACTACTCTGCATTTGGAGTGTTTCAGCAAGACAATTTCCAAAACTATAGCCACATATTGTTAGATACAGTGAATTTGTACATAAGACCTTTGTAAGGGTACTTGTGAAAAATAAAGCCAGTAATTTTTGGTTTCATAAGCATAACACATTCAAGATGTGAAAGTGTGACATTAAATGATGTGGATGAGGTTTTGTCCGCCAAGTGACAGATCTGAAGGTGACTGGATCTCGTTCTAGTTTCCTGTCAAAATTTGGTTAGCGCGATACACAACTAACGAACGCAGACAAGTGCAAAGATGTTGTGGGTTGAATGGCAGACAAAGCATCCAGTGTGTTGACAAGCAGCACCAAGAAGTCTTCCCCATGTTCCAGTCTCACTAGCCAAGAGGCTGGGCTTCTGACTCCTCAACCATGTTCTTCTTTCTCTCACCATCAAGGGTCCAAAGAGATATTTGACCCCAACACTGGCCACTCTGAGGAACTGTTTACATTCCCTTGTAATTTGTCAGGCCTCTCAACGTGCGCCATTAAAGAGAATCATGAGGAGGTGGATTGCAGTGATGCCCAAACATTTGTGTACCCATGGCCAGGAAAAAAGGCACGTTGGGGAAGGTCTATTGATGTCTGAAGAGGATAATCATGAGGCACAGTTGCCATCAGGTCATCCTCAAATCGAAGCTCAGAAGGTGAATCAGATTGAGGAATTGGAAGGCAACATGGTCAATGGTGAGGCCACTGATCTAACCTGGCATAGTGGCACGCCTAGCGAGCACAGCAGTGCAGAGAGGGATGTTTCCATAGCAAGGGAAGCAAGAAGCAAGAAGAGGTACCGGTTTTTGTCCAGATGTAGAACTCGGTCAAATGTTCCACAGAGCCTCTCCACTCGGATAGATAACAGGCCAAGGGTGCATTGTACCCCTGTATGGCAGTTTTTTTTATGAAAGTCCTTCAGATAAAACAGCTGTAATTTGCAGCACCTGCCTAACGAAGCTAAGAAGACTCATGAACACTGCCAACCTGAGCACCACCAGCATGCAAAAGCACATTGCAGTCAAGCACCTCAGTAGGTGGGTGGAACACCTGGGTACCAAATCTGTCTCTGAGGGTCAAACCACTCCCACTTCCCTGTCCATAACCAGCAGTTGCCCATGCAAAACAGTCAAAAACCATGTCCACTTCATTGTCACAGCACAGCGTTCAATTGTCCATGCCCCAGACATTTACTTGAAAAAAAAAATGACCAGCAACCCACCCACTGGTCCAAACGCTAGACACCCACATTGCCAAAATGCTAGCCCTGGAAATGTTGCCATTTCAACTTGTGGGAACTAATTCTTTACGCAATCTTTTGGTGGTGGCAGCCCCACTGTATTCGATTTCCAGCAAAGACTATTTTTCCCGGTGTACCATCTCCATGTTACATATGCATGTCAATATCAGCCGTGCTCTGGCCAACGCAGTCACAGAGAAGGTCCACTTAACCACAGATACGTGGACAAGTTCTTGTGGACAGGGATGATACATTTCCCTGATGGCACACTGGGTTAACCTGGTGGAGTCTGGGACAGAGTCAGAGGCTGGGACATCATACCAACCCAACACCAACATACCAACACCAAGAATAGCAGGCCCAACATCCATCATGGTTTCAGTCTCCTCATATTCCACTTCCTGTCTCTCCTCCTCCTGCTGATCCTCTGCAAAACTAGCCTCCCCATTACTGCGCAGCTGGGAAATCTGCAGCACTGCCTTGCTGAAGCAGCAGCACAATCTGCTGAAGCTCATCTGTTTACAAAGCTCACAACACAGCCAAGCTGTTGAAAAGGAAAAAAAGAACAGACTGTTCAGTGGCTCTTCCCACCAAACCTCCAACCAGATCTGGTTGTGTGCGATAATGGACGTAACTTGGTGGTGGTTTTAAAGCTTGGAAAGCTGATACACGTTCAATGCATGGCCCAAGTGCTGAACTTGGTTGTATAGCGTTTTTTTAAAAATATACCCTGACTTGCCTAGCCTACTTGCCATGGTGGGCCATGTCAGTGCACATTTCTGAAAGTTATCTCAGGCTTTTGCCAGTCTAGTTTTGCTGCAGCAGCGCTTTAATTTGCCTTGTCTTCGACTGATTTGTTACCTGCCTACACACTGGAATTTGACCTTCAAAATCTTGACAAAACTTAGTGAGCAGTAGAGGGCAGTCTCTGAATTCCAGATTCTCAATGCCCATCAGAGTAACACTCAACCCCCATACATAACAACGGCCGAGTGGGTATGGATCGCTGACCTATGTGAGGTTCTTCAAAACTTTGAGTACTGCACCAAGATGGTGAGCACTGATGATGCTATTATGAGCGCAACCATTCCACTGCTCTGTCTATTAAAACATTTGCTGCAGAATCTGAAAGAGAAAAGCAGCACAGGGACAACGTATCCCAAAAATCTGAAAGAGGAAATGCTGAGCAGGTGGCTATGGAGCAAGATTGTACAGTGGCTGATACTCAAGCCACACTGGGTGATGACGAGGAACAGGAGGAGGAGGATGAGGAGGCGGAGGGACAGTATTTTTTGCTCTGTGTTACAAAGGGGTGTCTCCCAATCCTGGCTTCTTGCCTGTCCAACATGGATGGCCTTAGCAGGAGGAGGAGGATGACGTTATGCATTGTGACGAGGAGAGGATGGTTAGGTGTTCTTCCTTGTGAGGACACTGAATGTTTGACTCTTTTTAGTCTGCCACACATGGCAGAGTTCATGTTCAGATGCCTTTTCCAAGACTCTCATATGAAACACATTTCCTCCACCATGAAATACTGGCTGTGCACCTTTCTTGACCCACGGAACAAGGAGAAATTGCTTCCCTAATGTCGGAGGCAGACATGCCATTTTCAGTGCATGCATGCCAGAGGTCCATAGTGGAAGACTTTCTCAAAAGTTTACCCTCAGACAATGCTGGTGGCAGAGGTTATCAGCTCTTCTCGCTCACAAGGATTACATTTGAGGGTCACAAACACCAGGTGCAACTCAGGGGGGGATGTCCACCAACTGGTCCATCCCATCAGCGAGGGCTAACTGTGGGTGTAACTATGACGAGGAGGGAGAAGTTGTCCAAGATGGTGAAGGACTGCTTAAGTGACTATACTAGCATCCTTCTTGATTCTTCAATGCTTTTGAACTATTGGTTGTCCAAGCTGCACACTTTGATAAACCTCTCATTGTATGCCTTGGAGGTGCTGCCATTCCCTACCACGAGTGTGTTGTCTGAGTGGGTTTTTAGTTCGGCAGGTGCAATTATAACAGATAGGCGCACAAGCCTGTCAACGGAAAATGCAAACAGGCTGATTCTTCTAAAATTGAACAAGGTTTGGATTTACTCCGACTTTGTAAGCTCTACGGATGACATCAACGTTATGTAAATGCAAGCCAATTGTTATTTTTTATAAGTTGTCTTAACATCCATCCATTACCATCGAAAACCATTTTGTTCAGTAAATAAACTCCTCCTCCTGCTTCTGCTTTTAGTACTTAGTGTTCATCTATGTATACCCATTGTGAGTATTGTTTTATACTTTTAAAACCTTTGCACATTGAGCAATGGTGAAAGTTGTACTCTCTACATCTTGTAATAACTGCCAATGTATTGTGATTAGTGTTGAGCGATACCTTCCGATACTCAAATGTATCGATATCGGATGGGATCAGCCGATATCCAAAAAATATCAGATATCGCCGATACCGATACCCGATACCAAAGCAAGTCAATGGGACACAAGTATCGGAAGCTATCCTGGATGGTTCCCAGGGTCTGAAGGAGAGGAAACTCTCCTTCAGGCCCCGGGATCCATATTCATGTAAAAAATAAAGAATAAAAATAAAAAATATGGATATACTCACCCCTCCGACGAACCCTGGCTGTCACCGCTGCAAGCATCTGCCTCTGTTCCTAAGAATGCAGAGAGTGAAGGACCTTCGATGACGTCGTGGTCAGGTGACCGATCACCTGACCGCTCACGTGACTGCGACGTCATCGAAGGTCCTTCACTCTCTGCACTTAGGAATGGAGGCAGACGCTTGCAGCGGTGACAGCCAGGGTTCGTCGGAGGGGTGAGTATATCCATATTTTTTATTTTTATTCTTTATTTTTTTTACATGAATATGGATCCCAGGGCCTAAAGGAGAGTTTCCTCTCCTTCAGACCCTGGGAACCATACGCACCGCACACGCCGAAGATGACTGGGAAAACTTCCGATTCCAATTTCCGATATCGCAAAAATATCGGAACTCGGTATCGGAATTCCGATACAGCAAATATAGGCCGCTCACTAGTGTTAAGCATTCCAATACCGCAAGTATCGGGTATCGGCCGATATTTGCGGTATCGGAATTCCGATACCGAGTTCCGATATTGTGATATCCAAATCACAGCATCTTTCAGCCAATCTGAGACAAGGCCCTTGGCTAATTTTTGGAAACCTTTGCACTTTGTGCAATGGTGAAACCTGTACTTTCTTTCTCTACCTCTTATAATAACTGCAAGGTGTATTGTGATGTCCCCATGACAACGTCTTTCAGCGTGTATGATATAGACCCCTTGGGTATCTGGTAACCTGATTTTTTGGGGGTCTGCAGTTGGACATTTTGGAACATAAATGCATTAATATGCTCCACACAATTTTTCATGTTTCAGCCTTACACAGAATAGTAATATGAGTAATGAAGCCTGCTGCTATTTTGAAAATCCTACCCACACATCCCTTTATAAAGGGAAATTTGACATATTACCTTTGTTTGCATACGCCATAACGTGCTCATATGCGCAGCACCCCAGTAAGTGGGCGAAACTCCAGGGTACCAAATCTGTGTCTGAAGGTGAAACCACAGGCCTTTGCCCTGTATTATGTCATTCCCACTCTGCTGTCCAGGAAGGTGGTGCTGAGGCCTCCAGTCCACAACCTGCAGTTGCACAGACACAACAGTCAGCAACCACGTCCAGTTTGTTGTCCTAGTGCAGCGTTCAGTTGTCCCTTGTCAGCATATATATCTGTTCAAAAATTTTTAGTTAGATAAGGCATACATATTCATTAGAATTTACATTGTCTGGTGCTGGGCAAAGATCATTGCTGACTTTTCCAGGCTTCTAATTGAGACTTTTGTCTCTTTATTAAACTGTCACTTCCCTTATGGGTCCTTATAAAAAAATGGTGATGGGGTATTGGCCAGGTTCTGTATATTTTAAACACGTCTAAGAGACTGGGTTAATATGTTCCACAGACCTATTCAGGCCGTAGCCTTACACATATTGTAACATGGTAATTGCCATACTAAATCCTTTACCTGAGCTCTGTAGCACTGCCTGTCAGCTGAGTAATACACTCCACAGACCTTGTCACTCTCTGGGACATATCCTGTAATTACTCCAGTGTTGCTCAAAACCATGCAAAAGATACATTCTGCCTGTTTGGGTAGTTTCCAGAAGAAGTGCGTAGGCTTGTGTAGAATGGTCAATGGCACTCCTGTCTCTTTCCCTTGAGGAAGCTGCTTCCAAGTAAAATGAGGCTTGTACGTGTTCCTGACATAGGTTTCAGGCCTGACAGACTGACCACAATACAGGTCCTCACATTACACTGGATTTCAAATTAAATTCTAATGCTTTTGGTGTCTGCTAGAATCCAATTTACGGATATTGATCATACAGCTCACCCAACTCCTGTATTATATTCACCTTACAGCAGCTTCACCCACTATGACAGTGGTTCCATTAGAATCCGGTGGCAAAAGTGAACTATGAACCTTACAAAACGCAGGTTTCACAGCACATGGTGGCACTCAGCTAATTGTCAGTGAGGACCGCATAATGACATGGTGGTGGATATGGTGGTGGTGAGCAAAGCCCAGAATTCAAATTTGCGTGTTTGAAATGGTGTTGCAAAGAGATGGGAAACATGTATTCCATTATCTTGCTATTTGGTGTGAGGGAGGGACCTCCGAAATGTAGGAGTGAGAACCCTCACAAATGTTAAAGGAAAAACTAAAGCCAAAACGCTCCACTGGAACATATGCTAAAGGGGAAGTATAATTACAGTTCATGTAATTATGAAGAAAATAATTTTACTTTTTTGGTTTGGTAGGTCTTTTAAAAATGTTGTAAAAGCGGTACAATAGTCTGATAACATTATTCTCAGATCTCATATGTGAGTCTGAAAGGCATGCAGGCATCTTCTCCATGCTGTTCCCATTTATTTTTAGCTCTTTCTCATTAATTTCAGCTTTTGTCCCATACCCCCAGACCTGTTTGTTGGGTCCAGCAGAAAAATATTTCGCTTTCCCATTGACTTATTATACAATAGGTTCTAGGCTAAGGCTACTTTCACACTGGCGTTTTTTTGAATACGTCGCAATGCGTCGTTTAGGGGAAAAGACGCATCCTGCAAAGTTGTTTGCAGGATGCGTTTTTGCCCCATAGACTAACATTACCGACGCATTGCGACGTATTGACACACGTCGCAACCGTCGTGCGACGGTTGCGCCGTGTTGTGGCGGACCGCCCGGAGCAAAAAACGTTAAATGTAACGTTTTTTGCTGCCGACGGACCGCTTTTTCCGACCGCACATGCGTGGCCGGAACTCCGCCCCCACCTCCTTGCACCTCACAATGGGGCAGTGGATGCACCGGAGAAATGCATCCGCTGCACCCGTTGTGCGGCGCATCAAACGCTAGCGTCGGAATCTCGGCCCGACGCAATGCGACGGGCCGAATTCGACGCTAGTGTGAAAGTAGCCTTAGACACACAGGATGGGCATAACACAGCACAGCACAATTAACAGACTGATGTAAAGAAACTTCAAATGGTTCTCATCTATACAGTAAAGAAACTCAGTATAAGCATTACATAAAAAAGAATGAAGGAAAATTCCAATAATCTCACCACTTATATGTATTTTTAATGTACAAGCTGAGTAATGACAATTACCAGCTATGGAAGCTTAAAGTGGAAATATTACTTTCTAGAAATTACACTATAGATAAATATTCAGGAATAGGACAAGAAATAGACATAAAAGAGCCATTATGTATGAAGGATGAGCAAATTCACAATATAAGACACTAGAACTCTGCTAGAAAAATATGGAATGTGCTGAAAAAGCTGCTTGAGAGATCCAGTCTATGAGTCAAAATAGCAAGATATTTCTGCTAAGGAAACTGTTAAATATGAGATTAGGGGAAAAAAAAGCAAATGCAGGTGCATATAAATAATAATAATAATGATAAGATTGATAACCAATCATTTCAACTCAGTATAGTTAAGGAACATTTGAAACTACACTCTGTATCCACACATGCAAGAAACCAACACAACGGAAAGACCATAAAAGTGCCCAGATAATAGAGATAATAGTATTAAAAATGTCTTTATTGATACAAATGACAGTAGTATAATAATATAAAATAAGTTAAAAAGTGTGCGCACAAACAAAATAAGTAAATAAGTAATATATATCACAACCAAACAAGGTATAATTTATTGGACCAAAGGTATATCAAAAGTATATATAGCAACACTGATTAGAATATAATAGGCGGTAAGGTGCCAAACTAATCAATCATCTTCCATATAGGTAAGGTGCGCACATTACTTGGACCAGATCGACCTTAAAGGTATATTTCCCCATATACTGTATATATAATTTCCCCTCTGGTATATCGTGGCATATTTCCTTTCACTATATTCCTTATTGGCACATTTTTTCCTGGTTTTAACCTGTTTGTGAGCATTACTTGCGTCACACTATATGGAAGATGATTGATTAGTTTGGCACCTTATAGGTGATAACAAATTTTTTGCACATTTTGCACATTTTTATATTAATATATATTTTTATATTCCCCATTGGTACATTCTTTCCTGGTTCTTAACTTTTTGAGCATTAATTGCGTTGCACTTTTTTACAATATGGAAAATGTTTGATTAGGTTGTCACCTAACCTTGTTGGTTATATATTTTATTTTCACAATTTGCACATTTTTATATTTATATTTATATATTTTCTTCCCTTAGCACATTTTTTTACTGCCTATTATATTCTAATCAGTGTTGCTATACGAGTATATACTTATAAAATTTATTTTTGTTTGTGCGCACACTTTTTAACTTATTTTATATTATTATACTACTGTCATTTGTATCAATAAAGACATTTTTAATACTATTATCTCTATTGTCTGGGCACTTTTATGGTCTTTCCGTTGTGTTGGTTTCTTGCACGTTGTGAGTATTTTTGTACTCTATTTCTTTATAGTACACCAGGTGGTTCTATTCTATTAAATATTATATCTCACATTCATTGATATAAATATATTTTACCCTGAAAGGTGTTACTATTCTTTGTATCCACACATTGGAAAGACCTTTTGGTCACAGACATCAAGAAAACATTAAAGAGGTTGAGTCTTGAACAAAAGTATATTTAATGAACAGATCTTGGAATAATGGATGTGTTTAAAAATAATGTTCCTGTGCTGAGATAATCTTATAAATGTGCCCCTGCTGTGTACTCTATAATGGCTGCATCTGATGGTATAGGGACATGGTCTGATCATATCACATCTCCTGGGCAGGGGAGGACACAAAAGAGTATACAGACATTACAGCATGGGGTCACAGCTCCTGAGCAGGAGAGGAAGAAAAAGAAAACATACAGATATTACAGCAGTTGATCGCAGCTGATATTTTGTGAGTAAAAACTTCACTGCCTGTTTTTAAAGAATATTTTACCTCAATTAAAGAATCGGCTTTGATCCCCTGCTGTAATGTCTGTATACTCTGTCCTCCCCTGCTCATGGACTGTATGATCTGACCATGTCCCTGTACAGTCATACAGCCATTAAACAGTACACAGCAGGTGCACATTTTTAAGATTATCTCAGCACAGGAACATTTTTTAACACACTTAATTGTGTATTTTTCTTCCAAGATCTGTTGATTAAAATGTACTTTTGTTCATGGCACAACCCCTTAAAAAGCTGCAAGAATAAAATCTGACATAGTTGCACCACTATTTTTTGCATAGGTCGTCAATATCAGTGGCCACAAACGGCTGATGGAGCTGTACTGTTCAGTTATGAAACTGCTATAACCAGTCAGATACCAATACTGACTACTAGGGTTGAGCGAAACGGGTCGTTCATTTTCATAAGTCGCCGACTTTTGGCAAAGTCGGGTTTCATGAAACCCGACCCGATCTCTGTGTGGGGTCGGCCATGCGGTACGCGACTTTAGTGCCAAAGTCGCGTTTCAATGATGCGAAAAGCGCCATTTCTCAGCCAATGAAGGTGGACGCAGAGTGTGGGCAGCGTGATGACATAGGTCTCAGTCCCCACCATCTTAGAGAAGGGCATTGCAGTGATTGGCTTGCTTTCTGCGGCGTCACAGGGGCTATAAAGGGGCGTTCCCGCCGATCGCCATCTTACTGCTGCTGATCTGAGCATAGGGAGAGGTTGCTGCCGCTTCGTGAGAAGCAGGGATAGCGTTAGGCAGGGTCCATTAACCCCCAAACCGCTTGTGCTGTAGCAATTTCCACTGTCCAACACCACCTTTTGTTTGCAGGGACAGTGGAGGTTACATTTTTTTTTCCTCAGCACTGTAGCTCATTGGGCTGCCCTAGAAGGCTCCCAGATAGCTGCATTGCTGTTTGTACACCGCAGTGCAAACCAACTGCTTTTTTCAAAGCACAAGTCCTGTTGCTCCTTCCTTTCTGCACAGCTTCCTTGTTTGTTTGTCCACACTGTTGACTTTTTTGTGCAGCAGTCCACTCCTTGTTATTGCTGCCTGCCATACTTTGCTGAGATTACTGCAGGGAGATAGTAATTGTAGGACAGTCCCTTTTTTTTTTTTTGTTTCGTTATATCTCTTCAAGCCACTTTCTGCCACAGAAAATATACTCTAATACAGTAGCCCAGATTTATTCACTAGTCTCCCTGAAGAAGAAAAGAGTGCAGATTAAAATTGGCAAATCTGTATCAGTGGCAGTCCTATGTGTGGCACCTGTCTCAAATTGTGTGCCACATTAAACCTAGTGTGTAATACTGGGGCAGATTTCTTTTAAATTCTCCCTGAAAAAAAAAATTGTGGGAGATTAAGATTGGCATTTCTGCTTCAGTGCCACTCCTGTGTGTGCCACCTGTCTCAAATTTTGTGCCACAGAACATATACTGTATGAGAGTGGGCCATGTTTCTTCAATATTCTCCCAGAAAAAATAAAAAGGGGAGATTTGAATTGTTAGTGTCTGCATCAGCATCATTCCTGTTAGTGGCATATCTGTCTGCCACTGAAGCTGTGTACAGTTATACATTGGGCCTGATTTTCCCTGCAGTCTGACCCACCTATAAAGGGATATATAAATCCAACAGAAGTTTGAGTTCACCTTGTAACTGGTTTTACAGTAACAAATACCGTTAGTTTGGTTACGTTTTTCAAACAATGAGGAAGTCTGGTGGAAGAGGTCGTGGCCGTGGGCGGTCATTGCCAGCTGGTAATGATGGTAGTGGTGGTGGAGCATCAGGTGGTCGTGGGAAAAGCAATATAGCACCTAAGTCTCGAGTTGTTGAGCCAGGTTCGTCGTCTGGCTACATTAGGCCTCGAACGCTCCCTTTTCTTGGAGTAGGAAAACCGCTTTTAAAGCCGGAGCAGCAAGAACAAGTTTTGGCTTTCCTTGCTGACTCAGCCTCTAGCTCTTTCGCCTCCTCTTCTGAAACTGCTAAATGTAAAAGCAGTGCACTGATCCAGAATCAGACCCTGATGAGACTATGGTGCCCCGTCACGAACGCTATACCACCGGCTTACACGGTGACACAGACGAAGTTGCACACGAGATAGAAGAGGAGGTCATAGATGACCCAGGTGTTGACCCCGATTGGCAGCCATTGGGGGAACAGGGTGCAGGCGGCAGTAGCTCTGAAGCGGAGGAGGAGGAGCCGCAGAAGGCATCAACATCGCAACAGGTTCCATCTGCCAGGCCCGTATCTGGCCAAAAACGCGTGGTAAAACCGGTTGTAGGACAGCGTGGACATCCGGTTAAAGAAGCTCAGTCTGCAATGCCTGAAAAGGTATCCAATAGTAAAAAGAGTGCAGTCTGGCATTATTTTAAACAACATCCAAATGATCAGCGCAAAGTCATCTGTCAAAAATGTTCAACTACCTTAAGCAGAGGTCAGAATCTTAAAAGTCTAAATACAAGTTGCATGCGTAGACATTTAACCACCATGCATTTGCAAGCCTGGACTCACTACCAAACGTCCCTTAAGGTTGTAGCACCCTCGGCCAATGAAGCTAGTCAGCAACGCTACATCCCTTCCCTCACTGTAAGCCCACCATTTCCCACACCACCTGCAGCAAATGTGCAGATTTCGTCGCCAGGCCAAAGCAGTTAGGGAATCACCAGTTTCGTAGTAGGAAACACTGCATGTAGGGCACCAGCAAGAATACCATCTCCAACCCTCTCTCAGTCTGCCATGTCCACCGGCACCCCCGCTAGTTCCACGATCTGCAGCTCTCCAGTCCAGCTCACCCTACATGAGACTCTCGTTAGGAAAAGGAAGTACTCAAACTCGCATCCGCGTACACAGGGTTTGAACGCCCACATTGCTAGACTAATCTCATTAGAGATGATGCCCTACCGGTTAGTTGAAAGCGAAGCTTTCAAAGCCCTGATGGACTACGCAGAACCACGCAACGAGCTACCCAGTCGACACTTCTTTTCGAGAAAAGCCATCCCAGCCCTCCACCAGCATGTAAAAGACCGCATTGTCCATGCACTCAGGCAATCTGTGAGTACAAAGGTGCACCTGACAACAGATGCATGGACCAGTAGGCATGGCCAGGGACGTTACGTGTCCATCACGGCTCACTGGGTTAATGTGGTGGATGCAGGGTCCACAGGGGACAGCAATATTGGGACAGTTCTCCCTAGCCCACGGTCTAGGAAACAGTTGGCTGTAGGCGTTCGCCCCCCCCCTCCTCCTCGTCCTCCTGCAGAAGCAAGAGCTCATCCACAGACCGCAGTCGCACGAGCACTCCATCTGCAGCTGCCACTGTTGCACACGAGGTGCCGCATTATGGGACACCTATTGGCAAGCGTCAGCAGGCTGTATTGGCAATGAAGTGTTTGGGCGACAACAGACACACCGCGGAAGTTCTGTCCGAGTTCTTGCAGAAAGAAACTCAGTCATGGCTGGGCACTGTACATCTTGAGGCAGGCAAGGTAGTGAGTGATAACGGAAGGAATTTTATGGCTGCCATAGCCCTTTCACAACTGAAACACATTCCTTGCATGGCTCACACCTTAAAACTGGTGGTGCAGTGCTTCCTGAAAAGTTATCCGGGGTTACCCGACCTGCTCCTCCAAGTGCGCAGACTTTGCTCGCATATCTGCCGTTCGCCCGTGCACTCCAGCCATTTGCAGAACCATCAGCAGTCTTTGAACCTTCCCCAGCATCACCTAATCATCGACGTTGCAACAAGGTGGAACTCCACACTGCACATGCTTCAGAGACTGTGCGAACAGAGGCGTGCTGTTATATATTTGTGGGAGGATACACATACACGGGCAGGCAGTTGGATGGCAGACATGGAGTTGTCAGGTGTGCAGTGGTCGAAGGTACAAGACCTGTGTCAAGTCCTTCAGTGTTTTGAGGAATGTACACGGCTGGTTAGTGCAGACAACGCCATAATAAGCATGAGCATCCCCCTAATGCATCTGCTGATGCAAAGTTTGACGCACATAAAGGAGCAGGCGTCTGCAGCCGAGGAAGAGGGAAGCCTTGATGACAGTCAGCCATTGTCTGGTCAGGGCAGTCTACAGGACGAGGTAGCGGGCGAAGAGGAGGAGGACGAGGGGGATGATGGGGATGAGTATTTTTTGTATGAGGAACCTTCTTCGGGGCCAATAGCAACTGGTGGCATTGCAAGGCCGGGTTCAGGGTTTTTTAGGGAGACAAGTGACGTAGATTTGCCTGACACTGCCCCTCAACCCAGCACAACCGCAGATTTGACAACTGGATCTTTGGCCCACATGGCGGACTATGCCTTACGTATCCTCAAAAGGGACCCACGCATTATTAAAATGATGACCGATGACGATTACTGGTTGGCCTGCCTCCTTGATCCTCGCTATGAAGGCAAATTGCAAAATATCATGCCACATGAGAACCTCGAACAAATATTAGCAACCAAACAAGCAACTCTTGTAGACCGTTTGATTCAGGCATTCCCAGCACACAGCGCCGGTGATGGTTCTCACACGAGCTGCAGGGGGCAACAGGGCAGAGGTGTTAGAGTTGCACAAATCAGAAGTGGCGTTGGACAGAGGGGTTTTCTGACCAGGTTGTGGAGTGATTTCGCAATGACCTCAGACAGGACAGGTACTGAAGCATCAATTCAAAGTGACAGGAGACAACATTTGTCCAGTATGGTTACTAACTATTTTTCATCCCTTATCGATGTTCTCCCTCAACCGTCATTCACCATTTGATTACTGGGCATCCAAAATAGACACCCGGCCTGAATTGGCAGAATATGCATTGCAGGAGCTTGCTTGCCCAGCAGCTAGTGTGCTATCAGAAAGAGTATTCAGTGCTGCTGGTTCAATATTGACCAATAGGGTTGAGCGAAACGGGTCGTTCATTTTCAAAAGTCGCCGACTTTTGGCAAAGTCGGGTTTCATGAAACCCGATCCGACCCCTGTGCGGGGTCGGCCATGCGGTACGCGACTTTCGCGCCAAAGTCGCGTTTCAATGACGCGAAAAGCGCCATTTCTCAGCCAATGAAGGTAAACGCAGAGTGTGGGCAGCGTGATGACATAGGTCCTGGTCCCCACCATCTTAGAGAAGGGCATTGCAGTGATTGGCTTGCTGTCTGCGGCGTCACAGGGGCTATAAAGGGGCGTTCCCGCCGACCGCCATGTTACTGCTGCTGATCTGAGCTTAGGGAGAGGTTGCTGCCGCTTTCAAAGCACAAATCCTCTTGTTCCTTCCTTTCTGCACAGCTATCTTTTTGGTTTGTACACACTTTTTATTTAATTTGTGCATCAGTCCACTCCTTATTGCTGCCTGCCATACCTGGCTGAGATTACTGCAGGGAGATAGTAATTGAAGGACACTCCCTGTTTTTTTTTTTTTTTTTGTGGGAGATTAAGATTGACATTTCTGCTAGAGTGCCATCCCTGTCTGTGTCATCTCTCACTCAGTGGGCCATAGAAAGCCTATTTATTTTTTTGCTTGATTTGGGTTATAAAATCTACCTGAAAAAATCACTACATCAATCAGTGGGAGAAAAATATTGGCCTCAGGGCTTGTGTGCTACTCTTGACTCCTGTGTGCATCATCACTCACTCAGTGGGCCATAGAAAGCCTATTTATTTTTTTGCTTGATTTTGGTTCTAAAATCTACCTGAAAAAATCACTACATCAATCAGTGGGAGAAAAATATTGGCCTCAGGGCTTGTGTGCCACTCCTGACTCCTGTGTGCATCATCACTCACTCAGTGGGCCATAGAAAGCCCATTTTTTTTTTTTTTTGCTTTATTTGGGTTCTAAATTCTACCTGAAAAAATCAATAAATCAATCAGTGGGAGATTAATATTGGCCTTTGGGCTTGTGTGCCAGTCCTAAGCGTGCCATCTCTCTCTCTCAGATAGTGGGCCATAGAAAGCCTATTTATTTATTTTTTTTTTAATGGGTTTATAAATTTTCCCTGGAAAAAAAAAAAAAAGTGGGAGATTAATATTGGCCTCTGGGCTTGTGTGCCAGTCCTGAGCGTGCCATCTCTCTCACAAATAGTGGGCCATAGAAAGCCTATTTATTTATTTTTTTTTGGTTTTATAAATTCTCCCTTAAAAAAAAAGGGAGATTAATATTGGCCTTTGGGCTTGTGTGCCAGTCCTAAGCGTGCCATCTCTCTCTCTCAGATAGTGGGCCATAGAAAGCCTATTTATTTTTTTTTTTTTTTAATGGGTTTATAAATTTTCCCTGGAAAAAAAAAAAAAAGTGGGAGATTAATATTGGCCTCTGGGCTTGTGTGCCAGTCCTGAGCGTGCCATCTCTCTCACAAATAGTGGGCCATAGAAAGCCTATTTATTTATTTTTTTTTGGTTTTATAAATTCTCCCTTAAAAAAAAAGGGAGATTAATATTGGCCTTTGGGCTTGTGTGCCAGTCCTAAGCGTGCCATCTCTCTCTCTCAGATAGTGGGCCATAGAAAGCCTATTTATTTTTATTTTTTTTTAATGGGTTTATAAATTTTCCCTGGAACAAAAAAAAAAAAGTGGGAGATTAATATTGGCCTCTGGGCTTGTGTGCCAGTCCTGAGCGTGCCATCTCTCTCACAAATAGTGGGCCATAGAAAGCCTATTTATTTATTTTTTTTTGGTTTTATAAATTCTCCCTTAAAAAAAAAGGGAGATTAATATTGGCCTTTGGGCTTGTGTGCCAGTCCTAAGCGTGCCATCTCTCTCTGTCTCTCAGATAGTGGGCCATAGAAAGCCTATTTATTATTTTTTTTATTGGGTTTATAAATTTTCCCTGGAACAAAAAAAAAAAAGTGGGAGATAAATATTGGCCTCTGGGCTTGTGTGCCACTCCTGACTCCTGTGTGCGTCATCTCTCACTCAGTGGGCCATAGAAAGCCTTTTTTTGTTTTATTTGTTTTCTAAATTCTCCCTGAAAAAATCATTTTATTTTCTTTGGTTTCTAAATTGTTCCTGAAAAAATCATTTTATTCTATTTTTTTTTTCCTAAAGTCTCCCTGAAAAAAAACAAAAAAACAAATCAGTGGGAGATTAATATTGCCCTTTCTGCTTTTGTGCCAGTCTTGACTCCTGGGTGTGCCATCTCTCTCTCTCTCTCTCTCTCCAATTGTGGGCCATAGAAAGCCTATTATTTTTTTAGCTTGAATTGGGTTCCAAAATCTACCTGAAAAAATCACTACATCAATCAGTGGGAGATAAATATTGGCCTCTGGGCTTGTGTGCCACTCCTGACTCCTGTGTGCGTCATCTCTCACTCAGTGGGCCATAGAAAGCCTTTTTTTGTTTCATTTGTTTTCTAAATTCTCCCTGAAAAAATCATTTTATTTTATTTGGTTTCTAAATTCTTCCTGAAAAAATCATTTTATTCTCTTTTTTTTTTCCTAAAGTCTCCCTGAAAAAAACAACAAAAAAACAAATCAGTGGGAGATTAATATTGCCCTTTCTGCTTGTGTGCCAGTCTTGACTCCTGGGTGTGCCATCTCTCTCTCTCTCCAATTGTGGGCCATAGAAAGCCTATTATTTTTTTAGCTTGATTTGGGTTCCAAAATCTACCTGAAAAAATCACTACATCAATCAGTGGGAGATAAATATTGGCCTCTGGGCTTGTGTGCCACTCCTGACTCCTGTGTGCATCATCTCTCACTCAGTGGGCCATAGAAAGCCTTTTTTTGTTTTATTTCTTTTCTAAATTCTCCCTGAAAAAATCATTTTATTTTCTTTGGTTTCTAAATTCTTCCTGAAAAAATCATTTTATTCTATATTTTTTTTTCCTAAAGTCTCCCTGAAAAAAAAAAAAAAAAAACAAATCAGTGGGAGATTAATATTGCCCTTTCTGCTTGTGTGCCAGTCTTGACTCCTGGGTGTGCCATCTCTCTCTCTCTCTCCAATTGTGGGCCATAGAAAGCCTATTATTTTTTTAGCTTGATTTGGGTTCCAAAATCTACCTGAAAAAATCACTACATCAATCAGTGGGAGATAAATATTGGCCTCTGGGCTTGTGTGCCACTCCTGACTCCTGTGTGCGTCATCTCTCACTCAGTGGGCCATAGAAAGCCTTTTTTTGTTTTATTTCTTTTCTAAATTCTCCCTGAAAAAATCATTTTATTTTCTTTGGTTTCTAAATTCTTCCTGAAAAAATCATTTTATTCTATTTTTTTTTTCCTAAAGTCTCCCTGAAAAAAAAAACAAAAAAAAACAAATCAGTGGGAGATTAATATTGCCCTTTCTGCTTGTGTGCCAGTCTTGACTCCTGGGTGTGCCATCTCTCTCTCTCTCTCCAATTGTGGGCCATAGAAAGCCTATTATTTTTTTAGCTTGATTTGGGTTCCAAAATCTACCTGAAAAAATCAGTACATCAATCAGTGGGAGATAAATATTGGCCTCTGGGCTTGTGTGCCACTCCTGACTCCTGTGTGCGTCATCTCTCACTCAGTGGGCCATAGAAAGCCTTTTTTTGTTTTATTTGTTTTCTAAATTCTCCCTGAAAAAATCATTTTATTTTCTTTGGTTTCTAAATTGTTCCTGAAAAAATCATTTTATTCTATTTTTTTTTTCCTAAAGTCTCCCTGAAAAAAAACAAAAAAACAAATCAGTGGGAGATTAATATTGCCCTTTCTGCTTTTGTGCCAGTCTTGACTCCTGGGTGTGCCATCTCTCTCTCTCTCTCTCTCTCCAATTGTGGGCCATAGAAAGCCTATTATTTTTTTAGCTTGAATTGGGTTCCAAAATCTACCTGAAAAAATCACTACGTCAATCAGTGGGAGATAAATATTGGCCTCTGGGCTTGTGTGCCACTCCTGACTCCTGTGTGCGTCATCTCTCACTCAGTGGGCCATAGAAAGCCTTTTTTTGTTTCATTTGTTTTCTAAATTCTCCCTGAAAAAATCATTTTATTTTAATTGGTTTCTAAATTCTTCCTGAAAAAATCATTTTATTCTCTTTTTTTTTTCCTAAAGTCTCCCTGAAAAAAACAACAAAAAAACAAATCAGTGGGAGATTAATATTGCCCTTTCTGCTTGTGTGCCAGTCTTGACTCCTGGGTGTGCCATCTCTCTCTCTCTCCAATTGTGGGCCATAGAAAGCCTATTATTTTTTTAGCTTGATTTGGGTTCCAAAATCTACCTGAAAAAATCACTACATCAATCAGTGGGAGATAAATATTGGCCTCTGGGCTTGTGTGCCACTCCTGACTCCTGTGTGCATCATCTCTCACTCAGTGGGCCATAGAAAGCCTTTTTTTGTTTTATTTCTTTTCTAAATTCTCCCTGAAAAAATCATTTTATTTTCTTTGGTTTCTAAATTCTTCCTGAAAAAATCATTTTATTCTATATTTTTTTTTCCTAAAGTCTCCCTGAAAAAAAAAAAAAAAAAACAAATCAGTGGGAGATTAATATTGCCCTTTCTGCTTGTGTGCCAGTCTTGACTCCTGGGTGTGCCATCTCTCTCTCTCTCTCCAATTGTGGGCCATAGAAAGCCTATTATTTTTTTAGCTTGATTTGGGTTCCAAAATCTACCTGAAAAAATCACTACATCAATCAGTGGGAGATAAATATTGGCCTCTGGGCTTGTGTGCCACTCCTGACTCCTGTGTGCGTCATCTCTCACTCAGTGGGCCATAGAAAGCCTTTTTTTGTTTTATTTCTTTTCTAAATTCTCCCTGAAAAAATCATTTTATTTTCTTTGGTTTCTAAATTCTTCCTGAAAAAATCATTTTATTCTATTTTTTTTTTTCCTAAAGTCTCCCTGAAAAAAAAAACAAAAAAAAACAAATCAGTGGGAGATTAATATTGCCCTTTCTGCTTGTGTGCCAGTCTTGACTCCTGGGTGTGCCATCTCTCTCTCTCTCTCCAATTGTGGGCCATAGAAAGCCTATTATTTTTTTAGCTTGATTTGGGTTCCAAAATCTACCTGAAAAAATCAGTACATCAATCAGTGGGAGATAAATATTGGCCTCTGGGCTTGTGTGCCACTCCTGACTCCTGTGTGCGTCATCTCTCACTCAGTGGGCCATAGAAAGCCTTCTTTTGTTTTATTTGTTTTCTAAATTCTCCCTGAAAAAATCATTTTATTTTATTTGGTTTCTAAATTCTTCCTGAAAAAGTCATTTTATTCTATTTTTTTTTTCCTAAAGTCTCCCTGAAAAAAAAAAAAAAAAAAACAAATCAGTGGGAGATTAATATTGCCCTTTCTGCTTGTGTGCCAGTCTTGACTCCTGGGTGTGCCATCTCTCTCTCTCTCTCCAATTGTGGGCCATAGAAAGCCTATTATTTTTTTTAGCTTGATTTGGGTTCCAAAATCTACCTGAAAAAATCACTACATCAATCAGTGGGAGATAAATATTGGCCTCTGGGCTTGTGTGCCACTCCTGACTCCTGTGTGCGTCATCTCTCACTCAGTGGGCCATAGAAAGCCTTCTTTTGTTTTATTTGTTTTCTAAATTCTCCCTGAAAAAATCATTTTATTTTATTTGGTTTCTAAATTCTTCCTGAAAAAATCATTTTATTCTATTTTTTTTTTCCTAAAGTCTCCCTTAAAAAAAAAAAAAATCAAATCAGTGGGAGATTAATATTTACATTTGTGCTTCAGTGACAGTCCTGCGTGTGTGGCATCTCTCTCATTTGTTGCCACCAACAACAGAGTGTGTAACATTGTGCCTGATTTTCGTTGTGGTCTCACTCACCTGTAAAGGGGTAGCTAAATCATACTGAAGTTATAGCTCACCGTGTAATTTGTGTGACAGCAACAAATACCGTTAGTTTGTTTACGTTTTTAAAACAATGAGGAAGTATGGTGGAAGAGGTCGTGGCCGGGGGCGTTCATTGTCAGCTGGTAATGAGGGTAGTGGTAGTGGTGGAGCATCAGCTGGTCGTGGGAAAAAAAATATTGCACCTAAGTCTGGAGCTGTGGAGCCAGGTTCGTCGTCTGGCTACACAAGGCCTCGAACGCTCCCATTTCTGGGAGTAGGAAAACCGCTTTTAAAGCCGGAGCAGCAAGAGCAAGTTTTGGCTTATCTTGCTGACTCAGCCTCTAGCTCTTTTGCCCCCTCTCGTGAAACTGGTAAATGTCAAAGCAGCGCGTCGTTAGTGGATGTTCACGGTCAGGGACAAGTCGCTTCCTTGTCCTCTTCAGCAAAAACAACAACAGAGAAGAATGCAGCAGGCGACACAACGGGTTACTCCATGGAGCTCTTTACACATACCGTCCCTGGCTTAGAAAGTGAAGCAGTTAACAGTCCATGCCCATTACAAGTTGAATCTGACATGGAGTGCACTGATGCACAGCCACAGCCAGACTACTATGCTGGTCCTTTGACTCAGACCACAACATTGCCCTCGCAGGGTGCTGATCAAGAATCAGACCCTGATGAGACTATGTTGCCCCATCACGAACGCTATACCACCGACCGACACGGTGACACAGACGAAGTTGCACACGAGCTACAAGAAGAGGTAATAGATGACCCAGTTCTTGACCCCGATTGGCAGCCATTGGGGGAACAGGGTGCAGGCGGCAGCAGTTCTGAAGCGGAGGAGGAGGGGCCGCAGCAGGCATCAACATCGCAACAGGTTCCATCTGCCGGGCCCGTATCTTGCCCAAAACGCGTGGCAAAGCCAAAACCTGTTGGAGGACAGCGTGGCCATCCGGTTAAAGCTCAGTCTGCAATGCCTGAAAAGGTATCCGATGCTAGAAAGAGTGCAGTCTGGCATTTTTTTAAACAACATCCAATTGATCAGCGCAAAGTCATCTGTCAAAAATGGTCAACTACCTTAAGCAGTGTAGGGCCACCATTTTCCGCACCACCTGCAGTATCTGTGCAGGTTTCTTTGCCAGGCCAAAGCAGTCAGGGTCAGGGAATCACCAGTTTCGTAGTAGGAAACACTGCATCTAGGGCACCGGTGGCAACAATACCATCTCCCACCGTCTCTCAGTCTGCCATGTCCACCGGCACCCCCGCTAGTTCCACGATCTCCAGCTCTCCAGTCCAGCTCACCCTACATGAGACTATGGTTAGAAAAAGGAAGTACTTAGCCTCGCATCCGCGTACACAGGGTTTGAACGCACACATAGCTAGACTAATCTCGTTAGAGATGATGCCCTACCGGTTAGTTGAAAGCGAAGCTTTCAAAGCCCTGATGGACTACGCTGTACCACGCTACGAGCTACCCAGTCGACACTTTTTTTCCAGAAAAGCCATCCCAGCCCTCCACCAGCATGTTAAAGAGCGCATCGTCCATGCACTCAGGCAATCTGTGAACACAAAGGTGCACCTGACAACAGATGCATGGACCAGTAGGCATGGCCAGGGACGTTACGTGTCCATCACGGCACACTGGGTAAATGTGGTGGATGCAGGGTCCACAGGGGACAGCAAGTTTGGGACAGTTCTGCCTAGCCCACGGTCTAGGAAACAATTGGCTGTAGCCGTTCGCACCCCCTCCTCCTCCTCTTCGTCCTCCTGCAGAAGCGAGAGCTCGTCCACAGACCGCAGTCGCACAACCACTCCATCCGCAGCTGCCACTGTTGCACACCAGGTCTCCCTTTATGGGGCAGCTACTGGCAAACGTCAGCAGGCTGTATTGGCTATGAAGTGTTTGGGCGACAACAGACACACCGCGGAAGTTCTGTCCGAGTTCTTGCAGAAAGAAACGCAGTCGTGGCTGGGCACTATAGATCTTGAGGCAGGCAAGGTAGTGAGTGATAACAGAAGGAATTTCATGGCTGCCATCTCCCTTTCCCAACTGAAACACATTCCTTGCCTGGCTCACACCTTAAACCTGGTGGTGCAGTGCTTCCTGAAAAGTTATCCGGGGTTATCCGACCTGCTCCTCAAAGTGCGTGGACTTTGCTCACATATCCGCCGTTCGCCCGTACACTCCAGCCGTATGCAGACCTATCAGCGTTCTTTGAACCTTCCCCAGCATCGCCTAATCATAGACGTTGCAACAAGGTGGAACTCAACACTGCACATGCTTCAGAGACTGTGTGAACAGGGGCGGGCTGTTATGTTTTTGTGGGAGGATACACATACACGGGCAGGCAGTAGGATGGCAGACATGGAGTTGTCAGGTGTGCAGTGGTCGAAGATTCAAGACATGTGCCAAGTCCTTCAGTGTTTTGAGGAATGCACACGGCTGGTTAGTGCAGACAACGCCATAATAAGCATGAGCATCCCCCTAATGCGTCTGCTGATGCAAAGTTTGACGCACATAAAGGATCAGGCGTCTGCAGCTGAGGAAGAGGAAAGCCTTGATGACAGTCAGCCATTGTCTGGCCAGGGCAGTGTACAGGACGAGGTAGCGGGCGAAGAGGAGGAGGAGGACGAGGAGGATGATGGGGATGATTATATTTTTAATGAGGAAGCTTTTCCGGGGCCACTGGAAATTGGTGGCGCGGCAAGGCCGGGTTCTGGTTTTTTGAGGGACACAAGTGACGTGGATTTGCCTGAAACTGCCCCTCAACCCAGCACAACCGCAGATTTGAGAACTGGAACTTTGGCCCACATGGCGGATTATGCCTTACGTATCCTCAAAAGGGACACACGCATAACTAAAATGATGAATGATGACGATTACTGGTTGGCCTGCCTCCTTGATCCTCGCTATAAAGGCAAATTGCTAAATATAATGCCACATGAGAACTTCGAACTAATATTAGCAACCAAACAATCAACTCTTGTTGACCGTTTGCTTCTGGCATTCCCTGCACACAGCGCCCGTGATCGTTCTCACACGAGCTGCAGGGCCAGCAGACCAGAGGAGTTAGAGGGGCAGAAATCAGAAGTGGCGTTGGCCAGAGGGGTTTTCTGACCAGGTTGTGGAGTGATTTTGCTATGACCGCAGACAGGACAGGTACTGCAGCATCAATTCAAAGTGACAGGAGACAACATTTGTCCAATATGGTTACAAACTATTTTTCATCCCTTATCGATGTTCTCCCTCAACCGTCATTCCCATTTGATTACTGGGCATCAAAATTAGACACCTGGCCAGAATTGGCAGAATATGCATTGCAGGAGCTTGCTTGCCCGGCAGCTAGTGTCCTATCAGAAAGAGTATTCAGTGCTGCAGGTTCAATACTAACAGAAAAAAGGACTCGTCTGGCTACCCAAAATGTAGATGATCTAACCTTCATTAAAATGAACCACAACTGGATTTCGAAATCTTTTGCCCCACCTTGCCCGGCTGACACCTAGCTTTCCTATGAAAAGGTCTTGCCTGTGGACTATTCTGAATGCCTTTTCCAATCTCGTAATTTTCTGCACCTGATTGTCCAGCATACGACATGTTTACACCTCACTAAATGGCCAAACTCCCCACACGGGGCCGTGGTATCGACACTTGGCGACAGCACCCGTGAGAGTGCAGTTTGTCTGAAGAGGTGGGTGAGCCCGCATTTGGTCGACGGCACTGCCACTGGGTCCCTCCTAGTACAATAAAGTGTCTCTGGCGGTGGTGGTGCGCACCCAACGTCAGACACACCGTTGTAATATGAGGGGACCTGGGCCTGTACCGCCGGCCACAAGACAGTTTCCCCCCACCCCAGCTCAAACAGTGCTCTACCACTTGCAAAATTATCTCACAGCTCCACCAATGTTTAGTCTATGCACTGACATCCTTCAATGCCTGCCACTGACAATACCATTGTATTGACATTTTTGTTATGTTAGGCCTTCGATGCCTGTCTGTGGTCACTCCTTCCACTAGGCCTCCACTGACCACACCACTGCTGCCCGTGTACCCCTGTAACCAATTTAAAATTGCCTACAGCCATGTGTTATTATTTTAGGCCTTCGATGCCTGTCTGCGGTCACTCCTTCCACTAGGCCTCCACTGACCACACCACTGCTGCCCGTGTACCCCTGTAACCAATTTAAAATTGCCTACAGCCATGTGTTATTATTTTAGGCCTTCGATGCCTGTCTGCGGTGACTCCTTCCACTAGGCCTCCACTGACCACACCACTGCTGCCCGTGTACCCCTGGAACCAATTTAAAATTGCCTACAGCCATGTGTTATTATTTTAGGCCTTCGATGCCTGTCTGCGGTGACTCCTTCCACTAGGCCTCCACTGACCACACCACTGCTGCCCGTGTACCCCTGGAACCAATTTAAAATTGCCTACAGCCATGTGTTATTATTTTAGGCCTTCGATGCCTGTCTGCGGTGACTCCTTCCACTAGGCCTCCACTGACCACACCACTGCTGCCCGTGTACCCCTGGAACCAATTTAAAATTGCCTACAGCCATGTGTTATTATTTTAGGCCTTCGATGCCTGTCTGCGGTCACTCCTTCCACTAGGCCTCCACTGACCACACCACTGCTGCCCGTGTACCCCTGTAACCAATTTAAAATTGCCTACAGCCATGTGTTATTATTTTAGGCCTTCGATGCCTGTCTGCGGTGACTCCTTCCACTAGGCCTCCACTGACCACACCACTGCTGCCCGTGTACCCCTGGAACCAATTTAAAATTGCCTACGGCCATGTGTTATTATTTTAGGCCTTCGATGCCTGTCTGCGGTCACTCCTTCCACTAGGCCTCCACTGACCACACCACTGCTGCCCGTGTACCCCTGGAACCAACATCAGAAAATATAAAAATAAGTATTTTGCTAATGTGGCACCCCTAGGGGTATTTGCCACAAAAATAGTTACTGACAGTAAATGCAAATACTAAAATAGCAAGACTGCACTACCACCTCCGGCCAGAAGGGGGAGCTCCAGAGACTCCCCTTGATCCATTCTGGTCTGAGAGAAGAAATGGCAGTTGGGCCAAGGAGCTGATAGTGAGAGGTCATACAGTTGAATCTCTAACAGCCCTGTGACTGTTACCAGGCCTAAATCACCGGCCTGAGGAGAAGAGGGATAGAGAAAAAGGACATTGTGAGAACCGGGTAGCATTAATCACTACCCAGAACAGGCGCAAAGACGGATACCGGATCCGTGGCTGTATTCATTACATATAATACAGCAACCGGAAAAACGTGAGGTGATAGCTTCACTAGGGTCGGACGCAGCAACAGACACAGAGTTCAGCGGTACTCCTGGAGGGGGTAAGCCGATAAAAGGACTCGGGTTGCCCGTCGAACCAGGACCCGGAGGGGACAGATTGGGCCGGCAGCCAGTTCACATACAGCAGCAGGGCCACACAGATATTGCGTACAATCAGAGGCGAAGACCCCGGCAGGGTCAAAGTAACTCAGAGTTCCTATACAGACTCCGGTGACAGGACTGGTTGTAAATCCTTTTTTGTTAAAGTAAACTGGTTAAACGTTTCAGTGCCTCAGCCTTTCATTTGGACAATAGCCATCTATCCAGGATTGGGATCATCACCGCTGGGAGAACCTGCTGCTGATCAAGTAAGTGCCTGTTCCCTCACGATACCCTTTACACTGTGCATTGCCTGAGGCCACAGCACCGGGTCAAGCCACCCGTGACACCCCCCTCAAGAGACAGACCCCATTGGTCCGGTGCTGGGTACCCCGGTCTCTTGGGCGTCACAATTGGCGTCACGAACAGGATCTAGCCAGCCCGTATACCGGGTATTGTGTGCCGTGATTGGAGCCCAAAACTGTGAAAACTTGGATGAAAAATCTTGAAAATTGACTTTATTAAAGAAAAATCCATTCTCCATTGAAAACTATTGAAAGTGACTTTTCCCCATTGGTTATAATGGAGTAAAGATGGCCGCCATCCCCTGAGGTAATCACCTCATAACCGTTAGGCACGAGACTGTTAATTGAGCTACGCCATCACCTGAGCCCCAGTCTAACTGAAAAACTTCAGAATCCGCCATTACAGAGCGCGGTGGGTGGGAGCAGCAGGGGGCGTGTCATTGTGGGCGGCACCAAGCTGAGCGCTCTGACATCAGAGCAAGGGGAAAATCGATCCTGCTGCACAGCGGAACGAATCTACACTATCCCGACGGAAGCGGAGGACCGGAAGGGTCCGGATTAACTAAGGGGGCACAGTATGTCGCAGCACGGAGACGCCGCAGCACCCGGCGACGCTAATGCAGCTGAAAGACAGAGTGTCGATAGAGAGTCCGGTAGCGCAGCGGTGCAAGGAGTGGCGCCCATCATGCCGGTGCTGATGCCATATACCCCGGGTGGCCGATGGCTTCCAATGTATGAAGGTGAGCCTAATACCCTTGACGATTTCAGAGAAAAGATGCTGGCCCATTTTGACATGTTCCCTGTGGGTGAAGTTCAGCGTGTTAGTCTCCTGATGATGCAGTTAAGTGGCCATGCTAAGCGAGAAGTCACAGCATGGGCAGCTGATCTAAAAGGCACTGTTGAACGCATATTTGCTGGATTAAAAGCTACATTTGAAACCACTGCCAGCAGCAAAGCTAAAGTACGATTCTTTAATTGCAAACAAAAAGTTAATGAGGGCGTGAGAGACTTTGCCTTAAACTTGCAGGAAGCCCTTAAATCACTTACACTGGCTGAACCCATTTTTAACACCGGAGCGGATAAACTGCTAAGAGATCAATTTATTGAGGGACTCTACACCCCTTCTCACCGGGGGCATGTGAGCATGCTTGTTTTTAAGAACCCTGAATTGACATTTGCCCAATTAAAGGAGAGCGTTATACGTCTCCAGCTGGCAGAGGCACCTCGGGATCAGGATCCTGCGCAACTCATGGCAGAGGCTCCTCAACAACATGGAGTACCAGTGACATCAGCTATGTCCGGGGCCATTGCTAAGCCCCTGGGGCCCAGTACTAATGAGGCTCTTCAACAAAAGCTTGACTCTTTAACTGATGTTGTTGCTTCAATGGCTAAAACCATGCAGGAGATGAGAGGACCCAAGATGGAGTTGTCAAACCGTAGAGAAGGTGTTCCATGGATGAGACCCCGGAGATACCCGACATGGAGAGGACGACCCCGCGACCGCTACCAACCGGATGGACAGCCCATTTGCCGCCGTTGCCAGCAGCCAGGCCACTTTGCACGAGATTGTGATTTAAACGGGAATCCCCTGGGAATGCGGGTCGCTTCGCAGGAATGAACTTTCAAGGCCCAACACCCTGGCACGACAGGTACATCGGAGGACGACCCATTATCCCTATCGTGCTGGACGGAATGCCCCTCAACGCTTTGCTGGACACAGGTTCCCAGATTTCATCTATACCGTATATCCTTTATAAGAGGTACTGGGATGATGCAGATATTGATAAAGGGCCCTCTGATGTTGAACTAGATATATGGGCCAGTAATGGTAAGTTGGTACCGAAACTAGGATTCAGGGAGATGACCATAAAGATTGGTAAAGTAGAATTGAAGAAACAGGGTATAATTGTTGTTGATGTTGACCGGCGGAACTGTGAACCAACTGTATTGATAGGAATGAATGTGTTAGAGAACTGCTTTTCCGAAGTCATTTCTGTCTTACAGCAAATTGCTGAAACTGCCCAATCCTGCCAGCAGAGAGTTCTCCGGAGGGAAATAAAAGTATTGATGTTAAGGCAACAGGTAGAAGTTGCAGGTGGAGAAATCGGCAGTGTGAGGGTAAGTGATCCAACATCTATTGTAATCCCACCAAAAACAGAAATGCTGGTATGGTGTAGAGCAGCCATTGGTACTAAGGGACGAGATTATCAAGCCTTAATAGAACCAGTGTACACCGACAGCAGGCCCACTATACTCACAGCACGAGGGATAGTCGAGGTACACCGGGGACGAGTGCCGGTACGACTTTTGAACTGTGGAGAGGAAGAGGTCACTTTGCCAAGGTATGCTACAATGGCAAAGCTATATACTTTTGACAACAATGCCATCACAACCATTGAGCCCTTAGAACCAACCTGTCAGGTGGAAGGCAATGGCTCAGATGGAGAAATGGAGGATTGGTGCCAACAGCTACACGTGGGCATAAATTCAACACCTACCCATCAAAAACAAGGGGTGTATAGGCTAGTGACGGAATATGAACAAGTCTTCAGTAAACACCCATTGGACTTCGGACGGATAGAAGGGGTAGAACACACAATCCCCACCAGTGACCATCCCCCAATAAAAGAAAGATATAGACCCATACCGCCCGCTCACTATCAATGTGCAAAAGATATGCTGAGGGAGATGAAACAGGCCGGGGTAATAAGAGACAGCTGTAGCCCCTGGGCGGCCCCTCTAGTGATTGTCAAAAAAAAGGACGGAACCATGAGAATGTGCGTAGACTACCGGAAGATTAATAACATCACCCATAAAGACGCCTACCCCTTGCCTAGGATAGAAGAGTCCTTAACTGCTTTGAAATCTGCTAATTATTTTTCCACCTTAGACTTAACAAGCGGGTATTGGCAAGTCCCTGTGGCTGAGCGAGATAAGGAAAAGACGGCATTCACCACACCAATGGGTCTATGTGAATTTAATCGCATGCCGTTCGGACTCTGCAACGCATCCGGTACCTTCCAGCGGCTGATGGAATGCTGCCTCGGACACAAGAACTTCGAGACCGTCCTCCTGTACCTAGATGATGTGATCGTCTACTCAAAGACTTACGAACAACACTTAATAGACCTGGCAGAAGTGTTCGAAGCCTTATCCAGGTATGGCATGAAAGTCAAGCCATCCAAATGTCACCTTCTCAAGCCAAAGGTACAGTACCTGGGACACATCGTGAGTTCGGAGGGAGTAGCACCAGATCCCGAGAAAATAAGCGCCATAAGGGATTGGCCAAGACCTACCAGCGCAAAAGAAGTGAGACAATTCCTGGGATTGGTGGGTTACTATCGCAGATTTATAAAAGGATTTACCAAGTTGGCAGCACCCTTGCAAGACACCTTGGTAGGGCAGACGAAGAAACCTTCAAACCGAAACCCTCCTTTTCAGTGGAACGACGAAAGGGAAGACTCCTTTGAACAACTAAAGAAGGCACTAACCGGAGAAGAGGTTCTGGCATACCCAGATTACCATCAACCTTTCATCCTCTACACCGATGCCAGTAATGTGGGACTAGGAGCGGTGCTGTCACAAAAGCAAGAAGGTCGGGAGAAAGTCATCGCCTTTGCAAGTAGAAAGCTCCGGCCTACTGAAAGAAATTCAGATAATTACAGCTCCTTCAAATTGGAACTACTGGCAGTAGTTTGGGCTGTGACTGAACGTTTCAAACACTATCTGGCCACTGCAGAATTTATTGTCTATACTGACAACAATCCGTTGACCCACCTGGACACAGCCAAATTAGGTGCGTTAGAACAGCGATGGATAGCCCGGTTATCTAATTACAACTTCAAGATCAAGTATCGAGCAGGTCGCAAGAATGGAAATGCCGATGCCCTATCCCGGATGCCACACTTGAGAGATGTAGAAGAAGAAATGGGGGAGCTTGAAGAAATTGAACTACCAGCCTTCCATCATCCCAAGGCAAAACATCATCAGTCAAGTACCTATCAGAAACAACAAGAGGTGAATTTAAATCCGTTAGCACACCATAGATGGGCTGACACCCAAGACAGCAATCCGGCTGTGAAGTTGGTGAAGGAACTGTTAACTGAGCAAAGTGCATATCCCGATGAGGATGCCCCAGAAGAGACGCATCAACTCTGGAAAGAGAGAGGCAAAATGTTCCTGTATCAAGGGAAGCTCTGTAGAAGGTACACCAATCCGAAAACACATGAATTGGTTTGGCAGATTATCGTGCCTAAACAAGATGTCAAGATGGTCCTCGAAGCTTACCATAATGGTGCTGGTCACTTCGGTTGGAAAAAGTTAGAAGTACTTCTAAGAGAAAGATTTTATTGGGTCGGGATGAGAAAATCAATCGAACAGTGGTGCAGAAATTGTGGCCCGTGCAACCTCAGAAGAAACGATCAAAAGAACCAAAGAGCACCACTGCAGCCCATAATCACCAAACAACCACTTGAACTTGTAGCCATGGACCACGTGAAGTTGACACCAAGCCGGTCTGGCTATGTCTATGCCTTGATCATCGTGGACCATTATTCACGCTTCTTGGTAGTAGTACCCGTAAAAGATCTGACAGCAAAAACAGCAGCCAAAGCGTTCCAAACGTACTTTTGTAGACCCCATGGATATCCGGAACAGGTTCTCACCGACCAAGGTACAGCCTTTGAATCAGAGATCTTCAGAGAATTCTGTAATATGTATGGTTGCAAAAAGATCCGGACGACGGCCTATCATCCACAAACAAACGGCTTATGCGAGAAGATGAACCATATTGTAATAGAACTACTAAAGACTTTACCTGAGGCAGAAAGGAATCAATGGCCAGAGAAATTGCCTGACTTGGTGGATCTGTATAATCATGTCCCGGTGAGTTCCACCAATTGCACCCCAGCTTACCTTATGCGTGCAAGACCCGGCCAATTACCAATCGATCTAGAAATGGGAATTCTGAAACCAGACGCAGAAGTCCAAGACTCCAATTGGGATATCATACGGCAAAAGCAGTATCGCCAAGTGCAAGAGAGTGTGGAAAGAAGCCTTCAGCAAACTAGAGAAAGACAAGAGCGAACTTTCAACCAGAATGCTCTAGCGACCCCATTAAGACCAGGTGACCAAGTGCTCAAGAGAAATCGTCGAACCAATAAACTGGACAATCAGTGGGAAGCCGTACCCTACACAGTTTTACCAACAAGAGTGGATAATCCTAAAATGTGTCTCATTAGCAAAAACGGAGGCTTAACATCTGTACTAGTGTCAAGAGACAATCTTAAATTATGTCCGGAAGCATTGAAAGAGCCAGACGTTGTCCAGCCAGAACCAGAAGTTATTCAACCCATACAGGTTCAACCAGTAAAGGAAAAAGAAGAGGAAGTGTATCACACCTGTATAGGAGACTTTCCCAAAACCCTACTAACATACCATGGTGCAGTAGTGGTTCCCATGGTGGCCTTTTACCCAACACCAAACCCAATACCAGAAGTCCCAAGACAGGAAGAGGCTGACCCCGTACTACAGGAGGTTCCAGGCCAGGAAGAACAGATTCCTGGTCAGAGTAATCCCATTCACGGTGGACTTGCCAACTCCATAGTCGTGGAATTATCTTTAGCAGAGCGGGCAGATACTACATCCGCAGTAGACAGTAGTACACCACATGAAGAGACACCGCTATTACGTAGATCACAGCGTAGTACCCAGGGTCAATTACCGGCCAGGTATGCAGATTACCAACTATAAAGCTCATAATGTGAATTGTATATATGTTATGCCGTATATAGTTAAACAGAAAATGTAGTATAGTCATTGTTATCAGTCTGCAACGTTTAAGCCCAGTGCCTACAGAGACTTGTCTGTATGAACTTCTTGCATATTCTTGAACTTTTTATCAGCCCGGAGGCACTAAATCAAAGCTCCGGAAAGACTGCTTTTTGAACTTTGCTCCTCGCTCTTTTTGAACTTTCTTTAGACTTTATATTGATAACTCCGTTGGAAAAATGGAACTAAATTCCTGGACACAAAGTGCAGTGCCTTTCCTAGTACCTTCAAGGATAGAACTGTATTAATGGACGCTATTTGAAGTGACTTTGTACAGAACTATATTTTTGTTTCCTCGAGTGGTTTTTGTAACTTTTCATTTTTAAGACTCTGTACATATTAATTGTTATTTCAAAATGTTATTGTCCCACAGTCCCGGAGTCCCGGAGTACCCCTAGGGGTATTTGCCACAAAAATAGTTACTGACAGTAAATGCAAATACTAAAATAGCAAGACTGCACTACCACCTCCGGCCAGAAGGGGGAGCTCCAGAGACTCCCCTTGATCCATTCTGGTCTGAGAGAAGAAATGGCAGTTGGGCCAAGGAGCTGATAGTGAGAGGTCATACAGTTGAATCTCTAACAGCCCTGTGACTGTTACCAGGCCTAAATCACCGGCCTGAGGAGAAGAGGGATAGAGAAAAAGGACATTGTGAGAACCGGGTAGCATTAATCACTACCCAGAACAGGCGCAAAGACGGATACCGGATCCGTGGCTGTATTCATTACATATAATACAGCAACCGGAAAAACGTGAGGTGATAGCTTCACTAGGGTCGGACGCAGCAACAGACACAGAGTTCAGCGGTACTCCTGGAGGGGGTAAGCCGATAAAAGGACTCGGGTTGCCCGTCGAACCAGGACCCGGAGGGGACAGATTGGGCCAGCAGCCAGTTCACATACAGCAGCAGGGCCACACAGATATTGCGTACAATAAGAGGCGAAGACCCCGGCAGGGTCAAAGTAACTCAGAGTTCCCATACAGACTCCGGTGACAGGACTGGTTGTAAATCCTTTTTTGTTAAAGTAAACTGGTTAAACGTTTCAGTGCCTCAGCCTTTCATTTGGACAATAGCCATCTATCCAGGATTGGGATCATCACCGCTGGGAGAACCTGCTGCTGATCAAGTAAGTGCCTGTTCCCTCACGATACCCTTTACACTGTGCATTGCCTGAGGCCACAGCACCGGGTCAAGCCACCCGTGACACCCCCCTCAAGAGACAGACCCCATTGGTCCGGTGCTGGGTACCCCGGTCTCTTGGGCGTCACACTTATAAAAAAGAAAATACTGGAGAGATATCAAATGCAGACATTTTAACATTAAAAACAAACACATACAACAAAAATCTGGTACAGTACTAAAAATGGCCACCAGCTACAATAACTTTCTCCTGCAAGTAGTTAACTGAAAGGTTTTTTCAATTTTAAACACAGATATGGCATCCACCGAGTGTTGTCCTGTCGCGTCTTCTTTATATTATTGCCAAGAAGATACAAAACAATGAAAATAATAAAATCATTATTTACCAAAAAAATAGAGTAAGTCAAAACCACATTGCAAATAAACATTCATTACAAATAAAGAAGCAGGGCGCGTCCGAGGGTGAGTATATACCTAATAAGAATATAATCACCCTCGGACGCGCCCTGCTTCTTTCCGACAGCCTTCCTTCCTAAGAATCAGCCCTTCCGTGGTGTAGAGAGAGGGTTTGTTACACTCCACGGTGTTCCCCAGGTTGCCTTTCCTGAGCTTCGATCTTCCGGCTCTCGTTTAGTAGTTGTTGGAAACTACGCTGCATTAGGCCTACAAATTGGGTATGGGGTGTAGAGAGATGGTGTGTTACACTCCAAGGTGTTCCCCAGGTTTCCTCTCCATTGCTTCGATCTTCCGGCTCTCGTTTAGTAGTTGTTGGAAACTACGCTGCATTAGGCCTACAAATTGGGTATGGGGTGTAGAGAGATGGTGTGTTCCACTCCAAGGTGTTCCCCAGGTTTCCTCTCCATTGCTTCGATCTTCCGGCTCTCGTTTAGTAGTTGTTGGAAACTACGCTGCATTAGGCCTACAAATTGGGTATGGGGTGTAGAGAGATGGTGTGTTACACTCCAAGGTGTTCCCCAGGTTTCCTCTCCATTGCTTCGATCTTCCGGCTCTCGTTTAGTAGTTGTTGGAAACTACGCTGCATTAGGCCTACAAATTGGGTATGGGGTGTAGAGAGATGGTGTGTTACACTCCAAGGTGTTCCCCAGCTTTCCTCTCCATTGCTTCGATCTTCCAGCTCTCGTTTAGTAGTTGTTGGAAACTACGCTGCATTAGGCCTACAAATTGGGTATGGGGTGTAGAGAGATGGTGTGTTCCACTGTAGAGAGATGGTGTGTTCCACTCCAAGGTGTTCCCCAGGTTTCCTCGCCAATGCTTCGATCATCATGCTCTCGTTTAGTAGTTGTTGGAAACTACGCAGCATTAGACCTACAAATTGGGTATGGGGTGTAGAGAGATGGTGTGTTCCACTCCAAGGTGTTCTCCAGGTTGCCTTTCCTGAACTTCTATCTTCAGGCTCTCATTAAATTGTGGTTAAACGGAACAACTGCATTTGGCGTACTAGTTGGTTTGGGGCCTACTATCGGTGTCTGCCGCTCCTTGCTGTTCTCCTGGTTTCCTGTCCTGAAATTCCGTTTTCAGGCGCTCGTTAAGTAGTTGTTAATGTTAGACTGCATTTGGCCTACTAGTTGGGTTGGGGCCTACTATCGGTGTCTGCCACTGTGCCACCTGTTTACTACTGTTGCCAATTTTGAACTGCATTTCGACTACTTACTAATTTGGGCCTACTCTCTGTGTCAGCCTCTCATTCCAGTTGTCCTCCACTGCAATGCCCCCTGATTAGTCCTGTGTTACCAATTTTGAACTGCATTTAGCCCACTTTATTCTTTGGGCCTATATCTGTGTTTCCTCCTCATCCTGCCCATTGCCCAGCCAGTGATAGATGAGCCTGCTGGTACATTGACCCATAACGCAACATTTCCCGTGCACGCTACACTGCAAGATTGTGACCCTGCTGAAAGTCAGGTCCCCCTTCCCGCATACCATACCACCTTACACGGGGACAAACAGGAAGGTGCAGATGAAAGTGCAGGTTCCTTCATCAGGTGGGGGGAGGAATACTAGTTGGCGACGTCACTGGCACAGGGCCTCTCATGGTACGCAAAAGTGTTGCTGCCGGTGGGAGGCGCCTCCGCCGTGCAAACACACCGCTGTACTTTGAGGGGCCCTGTGCCAGTGCCAATGCCAACGAGTGGGCCCCCCCTGCTTGCTCAGGTTCACAGCACTTGCAAAGTTGAAATACTTACCTCTCCCTGCTCCTCTGCCGTGACGTGGTCCAGATTTCCTGGGCCCACTAATTACTTGAACCAGCCCTACCCACCACAACTTTAGCCAAATGACCCCCAATTTCAAATGCCTTCCAATTATTATAAGGTAAATTACGCTTGACAAGCTTCATTAAGAAGAATGGATGGTTTTGACATTAAAATGGGCACTCTAGGCCCCCACTCACTGCCGACTATGCTGCCCCATTGACTTGCATTGGGTTTCGTGTTTCGGTCGATCCCGACTTTACGTCATAATCGGCCGATTTCACTCGACCCGACTTTTGAGATAGTCGGGTTTCGCGAAACCCGGCTCGACTCTAAAAAGGTCAAGGTCGCTCAACTCTATTGACCAAGAAAAGGACTCGTCTGGCTACCCAAACTGTTCATTAAAATGAACCACTCATGGATTTCGAATTATTTTGCCCCACCTTTCCCGGCTGACACCTAGCTTTCCTATAAAAAGGTCTTGCTTGTGGACTCGTCTTACTGACTGTTCCAATCTCTTAATTTGCAGCAGCTGTATGTCCAGCATACAACATGTTTACACCTCCCTAAATGGGCTAACTCCCCCCACGGGTCCATGGTCGCGCCACTTGGCGCAAGCACCCGTGAGAGTGCTGTTTGTCTGAAGAGGTGGGTGTGCCCGCTTTTGGTCAATGGCACTGCAACTGGGTCCCTCATAGTACAATAAAGTGTCTGTGGCGGTGGTGGTGCGCACCCAACATCAGACACACCATTGTAACATGAGGGGCCCTGGGCCTGTACGGCCGGCCACAAGAGAGTTCCCCCCCAGCTCAAACAGTGCTCTACCACTTGCAAAATTATCTCTCACAGCTCCACCAATGTTTAGTCTATGCACTGACATCCTTCAATGCCTGGCACTGACAATACCAATTTGTTGACATGTATGATGCTAGTTAAAATAGTCAGGGTCAGTGTCCTATATTGACACCAGTAAATACTTAGCGCCAAATTACTATGTATGAAACTAAGCAGAGGAGCCCACCCCTGTACCTAAGTATGCCACCCTTTTGTTTTTTGTATTTGTTGTTTTGCGAGACATTAACATCTATTTATTTTTTGGGAGTACTAACTGTGTCAGACACTCATTCCAATCGTCCTCCGCTGACCACACCAATGCTGCCTGTGTACCTCTGCAAGATAATTCAAACTGCTTTGAGCCTAATTTTTTTCATTTTAGGCCTACTAAGTCTGTCTACGGTCCCTCCTTAAAATTGTCCTCCGCTCAACACACCAATGCTGCCTATGCACCCCTACAAGATAATTGAAACTGCTTTGAGGCTAATTTTTTTATTTTAGGCCTACTAAGTCTGTCTGCGGTCCCTCCTTCCATTTGTCCTCTGCTGAGCACACCAATGCCGACCGTGTACCCATGTAACTTTTTATCATCCTGCAGTGAGCCTACTTTGTGGTGTAAGGCCTACTAGCAGTGTCTGTCTGCGCCACTTAATACAGCTGTCCTCCTCTAAAAAAAAAATGGCGGATTTTCAGCTTGTCAGAATTATAAAACTGCATTGGGGCCACAAGTTTCGTTGTGGTCTACATACTGAGTCTTCCGCTCCAAGGTGTTCTCTCTGTTGCCTCTCCTTCGCTTCTATCTTGAAGCTCTTGTTAAGTAGTTGTTGAAACAACACTGCATTAGGCCTACAAGTTGGGTCTGGGTTGTAGAGACGATGTCTGCCGCTCCAAGGTGTTCTCCAGGTTGCCTCTCCATAGCTTCAATCTTCATGCTCTTGTTAAGTAGTTGTTGAAACAACATTGCACTAGGCCTACAAGTTGGGTCTGGGTTGTAGAGACAGTGTCTCCCGCTGCAAGGTGTTCTCCAGGTTGCCTCTCCATAGCTTCAATCTTCATGCTCTTGTTAAGTAGTTGTTGAAACAACACTGCATTAGGCCTACATGTTGGGTCTGGGTTGTAGAGACGGTGTCTGCCACTCCAAGGTGTTCTCTAGGTTGCCTTTCCTGAGCTTCTATCTTCAGGCTCTTGTTAAATAGTTTTTAAATGGAACAACTGCATTTGGCCTACTAGTTGGGTTGGGGCCTACTAACAGTGTCTGCCGCTCCTTGCTGTTCTCCTGGTTTCCTGTCCTGAAATTCCATTTTCAGGCTCTCGTTAAGTAGTTGTTAATGTTAGACTGCATTTGGCCTACTAGTTGGGTTGGGGCCTACTATTGGTGTCTGCCGCTCCTTGATGTTCTCCTCCACTGAACAAACCAGTGCCGCCTGTTTACTTCTGTTACCAATTTTGAACTGCATTTAGCCTACTTACTGATTTGGGCCTACTCACTGTGTCAGCCTCTCATTACAGTTGTGCTCCACTGAACAAAGCAATGCCCCCTGGTTAGTCCTGTTACCAATTATGAACTGCATTTAGCCCACTTTATTCTTTGGGCCTATATCTGTGTTTCCTCCTCATCCTGCCCATTGCCCAGCCAGTGATAGATGAGTCTGCTGGTACATTGACCCATAACGCAACATTCCCCGTGCACGTTACACAGCAAGATTGTGACCCTGCTGAAAGTCAGGTTCCCCTTCCCGCATACCATACCACCTTAAACGGGGACAAAGAGGAAGGTGCAGATGAAAGTGCAGGTTCCTTCATCAGGTTGGGGGAGGAATACTCGTTGGCGATGTCACTGGCACAGGGCCCCTCACAGTACGTAAAAGTGTCGCTGCCGGTGGGAGGCGCCCCCGCCGTGCAAACACACCGCCGTACTTTGAGGGGCCCTGTGCCAGTGCCAATGCCAACGAGTGGGCCCCCCCTGCTTGCTCAGGATCACAGCACTTGCAAAGTTGAAATACTTACCTCTCCCTGCTCCACTGCCATGACGTGGTCCAGATTTCCTGGGCCCACTAAATACTTGAACCAGCCCTAACCCCCACAACTTTAGCCAAATGACCCCCAATTTCCAATGCCTTACTATTATTATAAGGTAAATTAAAATTGACAAGCTTCAGTAACAAGAATGTATGTTTTTGCCATTAAAATGGGCACAGTAGGTGTTTTCCTGGCCGGCCAGGCCTGCAGGTTCCTTCATCAGGTGGGGGGGCCCACTCGTTCGCATTGCCAATGGCCCAGGGCCCCTCATAGTACGCAAAAGTGTCGCTGCCGGTGGGAGGCGCCCCCGCCATGCAAACACACCGCCGTACTTTGAGGGGCCCTGTGCTAGTGGCAATGCAAACGAGTGGGCCCCCCATGCTTGCTCTGGATCACAGCACTTGCAAAGTTGAAATACTTACCTCTCCCTGCTCCACTGCCGTGACGTGGTCCACGTTTCCTGGGCCCACTAAATACTTGACCCAGCCATACCCCCCACAAATTTTGCTAAATTACCTCCAATGTCCAATGCTCAACTGTTATTATAAGGTAAATTAAGATTGACAAGCTTAAGAAATAAGAATTGATGTTTTTGGCATTAAAATGGGCACTGTAGTTGTTTTCCTGGCCTCCACTCACTGCCGACTATGCTCCCCCATTGACTTGCATTGGGTTTCGTGTTTCGGTCGATCCCCGACTTTTCACGATAATCGGCCGATTCCACTCGACTCGACTTTTGAGATAGTCGGGTTTCGCGAAACCCGACTCGACCCAAAAAACTAAAAGTCGCTCAACCCTACTGACTACTGCTGGCTTGCGTGATTTTCGGGTATCAGAACCCTACGGATCTGGTACTGATGACCTGTAGGATAGGTTAAGACAGGATAGGTCAATAATACAAAAGTAGTAGAGCAATCGTTTAAATCCAAAGCTCCAAGGCTCTCACTGCAGAGACAAACATAGCGAAATAATCAACAGACTGGACTTAATGGACTAAGCTGTTAGAATGCAGCATTACTGCTGCACAAGGTGGCTCTTTTAGTTTATAACGGCTGGAGGGGGGTGCCAGTGGTCCTTTAACTATTCCGTTCCCAAAAGAATACATATTATGTGCTATATGAATGTTGAAATAGTCATATTTTTTTTATCTCTGTATGTGTAAATATTTACCTAGCATTTCTAATTTTGATAGTTGAATAATTGAGCCATCTGGTCCACAGTTCTCTGCCCTCAGGTTGTCTCCTCAGGTTTCCTATCTGTCCTTAGGCTGTTTGTTCAGTGCTCTTGTTTGCCCTCAGGTCATCTCCTCAGGGCTCTTATCTGCCCTCAGGCCATCTCATCAGTGCTCCCCTTTGTCCTCATGCTTACTTCTCAGTGCTCTACTCCTCAGACCATCTCCTCATCATTCCTCTCTATTCTCTAGCCATCTGCTCAATCCTCCTCTCTGCCCTCAGGCCATCTTCTTGGCACTCCTCCCTGTCCTTAGTCCATCTCCTTAGTACTCCTCTCTCACTTTGGGCTGACTCCTCATACTTCCTATCGGCTCTCAGGCCATCTCCTTAGCATTCATCTCTGCCCTGGCTTTCTCCTCAGTTTACCTCTCTGCCCTAAGGCTCTCTTTTCAGTCTCCTCAGAATTCACATTTGCTCTCAGGTCTTCTCCTCAGCATTCTCCTATGTTTCTGGGCTTTCTCTAAAGAATGCTTATTTGAACTCGGGCTCTTCTCTCTTCCTCTCTGCTCTCAGGCTGTTTCCTCAGTCTTCTCAGCGCTCTTCTTTGCCCTCGAACCAAGGCATGTTGAAAGTTGTCATAATGTGACAAGGACTTAGCAGAAAAGAGAATCTTTTAATAAGGATACCAAAAGGTTGTTACAGTTGTGTAGATTTATGTTAATATATGCAATGGAGGAACTAAGCATTGAACATGTCACCAATTTTCTAAGTAAATATTATTCCGAAAGGTGCATGTGACATGAACTTCTTCCCAGATTTCAGTAACAACCCATCCATTCCACACAGACAAAGAAATCAAACCATAGATGTCCATAAATTAAGTTAGATGTAATAATGAGAGATGACACAGGGAAAAAGCATTGAACACATGAAGAATGAGAGATGCAAAAAGCCATGGAAAGTCATGACATCAGCTGAAATTTATCAGAAAGCAATCATATTACTTAGTGAAAAATAATATCAGCTGGTTCAACTAATAAAATATAAAAAGTTGTCTCATCACCAAGGTGCCACACAAGAAAAATCTCACGATGGGTAAAACCAGTGAGCTGCTTCAATACCTTTGCAACATTATTGTTGCAAAACATACTGATGGCATTGACAGAAGAATATCTAAACTGCTAAACGATCCCATAAGCACTGTTGGTGCGATAATTCGGAAGTGGAAGAAACATAATTTTATCATAAACCCGCAATGACCAGGTGCTTCCAGCAAGATTTCAGACAGAGGAATGAAAAGAATTATCAGAAAAGCTGTAGAAGAGCCAAGGACCACCTGTGGAGAGGTATAAAAAGACCTAGAATTAGCAGGCACAATTATTTCAAAGAAAACTAAGTAATGCAGTCAACCTGCCTGGGCTGTATGCACGCTCACCACTGAAGACTTCATTGCTGAACAAAAAGCATGTTCACGTTCATTTAAACTTTTCTCAACAACATTTAGACCAACCTGTCAAATCATGGAGAATATAGTCTGGTCAGATGAGACCAAAATTGAACTATTTGGATGCTAAATTAGGCAAGATATTAAAACACTATATCAACAGTGAAGTTTGGAAATGGGAACATCATGGTGTGGGACAGTTTTTCATCATTCAGCATTGCAAAACTTCCTGTCATTGAAGGAAGGACGATTGGATAAATATTCTGAGACATTCTTGATAAAAATCTGCTACCATCTACCAGGAGGTTAGACATTTCAGCAAACAAATGATCCCAAACACATAGCCAAGGAAAGTCAATTGGTTTCAGAGACAGAAAATAAAACTGCTAGAATGGCCCAGCCAATCACTTGACCTGAATCAAATTGAAAATTTATGGAATGAACTGAAGATCAGGGTTCAAAGAAAGAGCTCAAAGAACTTTAAGGATTATAAGATTGTTTGTGTGGAAAAATGAGACAAACTCACATCTGAGCCATGCATGCAATTAGTTTCTCCATAAAGGAGGCATCTTGAAGCTGTCATGATGAACAAATGCTTTTATATTAGGTATTAAATACATTTCTGGAAGAGCATTCAATATTTTTTTTCCTGTGTAATTTCTCATAATCAATTATTATTAATAATCCTTCTATATTATTTCAAAACACTCTTTTTCGGTGATTACTTTGAATCTTTGTTCATACTGCACCCGCACACACAAATGTTACACCACTTGAAAGGGAAACTTGCCCCCTTCAGCAAGAAAATAGCCAAACAAACCACACATCCAAGATGTTATCACAAAATACATTTTAACCCCTTAACGACCGCCGATACGCCTTTTAACGGTGGCAGTTAAGGGTACTTAAACCACAGCGCCGTTAATTAACGGCGCTGTGGAAAAAGTAAATAGCGCCCCCCAGAGTCCGATTTTCTACGGGGTCTCGGCTGCCCGAGGTTTTTTTTACCGACCCCGCTTTTGCGATCGCCGGTAATTAACCGTTTACCGGCGATCGCAAAAAAAAATACGCGATTTCCCTTTTAATTTCTCTGTCCTCCGATGTGATCGCACATCAGAGGACAGAGAAATGGGGTCCAATATAGCCCCCCAACACTCACCTGTCTCCCCCGGTGTTCCTCGTGGCTCCCGATGGGCGCCGCCATCTTTTTCCAGCAAAAAAATGGCGGGCGCATGCGCAGTGCGCCCGCCGGCCGGCACCAGGAGGATCTTTGGGGTCTCGGCTGCCGGGGGTAGCCGAGACCCCAAAGAACATGATCGGGGTTGGTTATACCGACTCTTGTTTTGCGATCGCCGGTAATTAACTGTTTACCGGCGATCGCAAAAAAAAAGAAGTGTGTAATTCTCTGTCCCCTGATGTGATCGCACATTAGAGGACAGAGAAATAGGGGTATTCGGGGACCCTATTATACTTATCGGTGTCCCTGGGTCCTCCTGTGTCCTCTCCTGCCTGCCGGCGTCTTCTTTGGGAAACAAAATGGCGGGCACATGCGCAGTGCGCCCGCCATCTGTCGCCATCTGCCGGCCGGCAGGAGAAAGCAGTTGGGGCTAAAATTAGGGTTAGGGTTAGGGCTAGGGCTAGGGCTAGGGTTAGGGTTAGGGCTAGGGCTAGGGTAAGGGTTAGGGTTGCGGTTAGGGCTAGGGTTAGGGCTAGGGTTAGGGCTAGGGCTAGGGTTAGGGTTAGGGCTAGGGTTAGGGTTAGGGCTAAATTTAGGGTTAGGGTTAGGGTTGGGGCTAAATATAGGGTTAGGCTTCTTTCACACTTGCGTCGGTACGGGGCCGTCACAATGCTTCGGCCCGACATACCAACACACGTTGTGAAAATTGTGCACAACGTGGGCAGCGGATGCAGTTTTTCAACGATTTTTTGTGCCAACGGTCCACCAAAACACAACTGATCCAGTGCACGTCGCGATCCGTCGGCAATACAAGTCTATGGGCAAAAAAGGCATCCTGCAGGCACATTTGCAGGATCCATTTTTTGTCCAAAATGATGGATTGCGACGGATGCCAAACGACGCAAGTGTGAAAGTAACCTTGGGGCTAGGGTTAGGGTTGGGGCTAAAGTTAGGGCTAGGGTTAGGGTTGGAGCTAAAGTTAGGGTTGGGGTTGGGGCTAAATTTAGGGTTAGGGTTAGGGCTAGGGTTGGGACTAAAGTTAGGGCTAGGGTTGCGGCTAAAGTTAGGGCTAGGGTTGCAGCTAAAGTTAGGGTTAGAGTTGGGATTAGGGTTAGGGTGTGGATTAGGGTTGGCATTAGGGTTACGCTTGGGATTAGGGATAGGTTTGGGATTAGGGTTAAGGTTAGGGTTGGGATTAGGGGTGTATTGGGATTAGGGTTAGGTTTGAGGTTAGGGTTGAGATTAGGATTAGGGGTGTGTTGGATTTAGGGTTTTGATTAGGGTTATGGTTAGGGTTGACATTAGGGTTGTTTTGGGGTAAGGGTTGGGATTATCGTTAGGGTTGGGATTAGGATTATGGATCGGGTTGGGATTAGGGTTAGGGGTGTGTTGGGGTTAGGGTTGGAGCTAGAATTGGGGGGTTTCCACTGTTTAGGTACATCAGCCAATTTTGCTCTCAAAAAGTCAAATGGTGCTCCCTCCCTTCTGAGCTCTGCCGTGCGCCCAAACTGTGGGTTACCCCCACATATGGGGCATCAGCGTACTCGGGATAAATTAGACAACAACTTTTGAGGTCCAATTTCTCCTGTTACCCTTGTAAAAATAAAAACTTGGGGGCTATAAAATCTTTTTGTGGAAAAAAAAATATTTTTTATTTTCACGACTCTGCATACTAAACTTCTGTGAAGCACTTGGGCATTCAAAGTTCTCACCACACATCTAGATAAGTTCCTTGGGGGGCCTAGTTTCCAAAATGGGGTCACATGTGGGGGGTTACTACTGTTTCTGAAAAAACTATTCAAGTGGGCACCATCACATAATAATCTATAAATACTTGCCTGGGATCACTACCATGCATGTAGAAAATTACTACAAAAACCACAGAAGGGACAGGTACATGCATATACTTGTAGGATCACCACAAGACAAAGGAATAATATTCAAAAAGAGTTTCAATTTTATTAGACACACCATAAGAAAAACAGACAATACACATTATTAAAAACATTTAAAATTTGTTCCACATAGGACAAAGAATAGATCCAAGTCAGTTACAAATAATACATGTTGGTATAAATCAAATAACAACAACACTGCCCGGCTGTATAATATTGTAAATACAGGAAAACACACAGTCGTATTACTTATAAGTTCACATGCACCAAGTTATAAGGATAGACCAGTTCCATTGGACTGGGGTGATTTATATAATATGCAGTGGACCCCCTTTATCACGGGGACAACATCTCAGATTATAGTCTACTCAGTCTTGGACTATAAGGGTATGTGTCCACTTTCAGGATGGCCGGCGGTATCGCCGGAGCGGCTTAGCCGCTCTGCGGTAAGCCCCGCCCCCTTTCTGGGACGCGATGATGCCGGATGTGTTCATAGCACACATCCGGAATCATCGCTCCCCACCATAGGGCCCTGTGCTATATCTTGTGGCGACGCAGCGTCGCCGCAAGATATACGGACATGCTGCGATCTGAAAAGACGCGCAGCATGACCGGAGTCGCAGGGCCGCCGCGTGCGTGTTACCACGCATAGTGGAGACGGGATTTCATTAAATCCCCTCCACTATGCTGTAACATCTGGACGCTACGTGTCTGACGCTGCGGCTCTATGCAGCGTCAGACACGCAGCGTTTCCTGCACGTGGACACATACCCTAATAGTGCTAAAGCCAAGTGCCCCAATGTGCGTATTACACCCTCATGTTGAAAGCAATATTTTCTAACATAGACGGAATCATAGGGCACAGGCTTGCACATAGAAACTTCCCTCTATCCTATATGTCACAGACTGAAAATACACTGCCTCACTTATAAGTGGTAATACTTCACCCTATACCATCTCAAAGTCCACTACCGTCCTTAGGGTATGTGTCCACTTTCAGGATGGCCGGCGGTATCGTCGGAGCGGCTTAGCCGCTCTGCGGTAAGCCCGGCCCCCTTTCAGGGACACGATGATGCCGGATGTGTTCACAGCACACATCCGGCATCATCGCTCCCCACCATAGGGCCCTGTGCTATATCTTGCGGCGACGCAGCGTCGCCGCAAGATATACGGACATGCTGCGATCTGAAAAGACGCGCAGCATGTCCGGAGTCACAGGGCCGCCGCGTGCGTGTTACCACGCATAGTGGAGACGGGATTTCATTAAATCCCCTCCACTATGCTGTAACATCTGGACGCTGCGTGTTTGACGCTGCGTCCCTATGCAGCGTCAAACACGCAGCGTTACTGCACGTGGACTCATACCCTCATGGTCCTAGGTGCAGTGCTATAGTCCGGGCTCCCGCACAATTTTTTCCGCCATTTAACCCCTTAATTTGCTAGCTAGAACGGCCAAATTTTGCATAGACACACTACTAACATTAGTAGTGTGGAATATGCAAAAAAAATGGTGATATGAGATGGTTTACTGTATGTAAACCATGTCTCATATCATGTCAGGTTTAGGAAGGAGAAAGCAAAAGCCGGTAATTGAATTACCGTCTTTCTACTATATCGCGCTGGATGAAATATTAATATATATACATATATGTGTCTACTGACATATATATATATATATATATATATAGACAGTATATATGTTTTTTGTTTTTTTACACATGGATCCCTTGTATAGCCGTATGTCGGTTTTGCAAGCCTGTGATAAAACCACGCAGTACGGATGCCATACGGATTACATACGGAGGATGCCATGCGCAAAAAACGCTGAAACACCCTGCCTACGGAGGAGCAACGGACCACTATTTTCGGGACTTTTCAGCGTATTACGGCCGAAATATATGGACCGTATTTTCATACGCTGAGTGTGAAGCCGGCCTAAGGTTGCAGCTTATTGGTGACCTGGAGTCACCTCTGGTTCCAAGTAAAAAGGTGCTGAATTTAGATAACTCAGACTGTATATTCATTCTTGATAGGAGAGATTGGTGGAAACAACCTTGCAAAAATTGAAAAAAAAAATCCAACCGTAGGGGAAAAAAAGGAAAAATAATCTGCAGATATTACTTTTTTTTAACCCCTTCATGACCTTGGGATTTTTTCATTTTTCCGTGTTCATTTTTCACTCCCCTCCTTCCCAGAGCCATAACTTTTTTATTTTTCCGTCAATTTGGCCATGTGAGGGCTTATTTTTTGTGGGACGAGTTGTACTTTTGAACGACATCATTGGTTTTAGCATGTCATGTACTAGAAAACGGGAAAAAAAATTCCAAGTGCGGTGAAATTGCAAAAAAAGTGCAATCCCACACTTGTTTTTTTGTTTGGCTTTATTGTTAGGTTCACTAAATGCTAAAACTGACCTGACATTATGATTCTCCAGGTCAGTACTAGTTCATAGACACCTAATATGACTAGGTTATTTTTTACCTAAGTGGTGAAAAAAAATTCTAAACTTTACTAAAAAAAAAAATAAAAAAATAAAAAATTGCGCCATTTTCCGATACTTGTAGCGTCTCCATTTTTCGTGATCTGGGGTCGGTTGAGGGCTTATTTTTTGCGTGCCGAGATGACGTTTTTAATGATAGCATTTTGGTGCAGATACGTTCTTTTTATCGCCCGTTATTGCATTTTAATGCAATGTCGCGGCGACCAAAAAAACGTAATTCTGGCGTTTTGCATTTTTACGCCGTTTAGTGATCAGGTTAATGCTTTTTTTTAATTGATAGATCGGGCGATTCTGAGCGCGGCGATACCAAATATGTGTAGATTTGATTTTTTTTTTATTCATTTATTTTGATTGGGGCAAAAGGGGGGTGATTTAAACTTTTATATTTTTTTTATTTTTTTCACATTTTTTTAACTTTTTTTTTTACTTTTGCCATGCTTCAGTAGCCTCCATGGGAGGCTAGAAGCTGGCATAGCATGATCGGCTCTGTTACATAGCAGCGATCTGCTGATCGCTACTATGTAGCTGAAAATCAGGTGTGCTGTGAGCCCCGACCACAAGGTGGCGCTCACAGCTGCCGGTCATCAGTAACCATAGAGGTCTCAAGGACCTCTATGGTTACTATTCTGAAGCATCGCCGACCTCCGATCATGTGACGGGGTCGGCGATGCAATCATTTCCGGCCGCCCGGCCGGAAGTGGTGGTTAAATGCCGCTGTCTGCGTTTGACAGCGGCATTTAACTAGTTAATAGGCGCAGGCAGATCGCGATTCTGCCCGCGCCTATTACGGGCACATGTCAGCTATTCAAAACAGCTGACATGTCCCGGCTTTGATGCGGGCTCACCGCCGGAGCCCTGCATCAAAGCAGGGGATCTGACCTCGGACGTACTATCCCGTCCGAGGTCAGAAAGTGGTTAAAGGGATATTCCCAATTATTATACAGTGCTGTAAATACACTTAGTGATGGGGTCAATTCTCCTTCATCATTTTTACTATCAAATTGGCACTGCTGTACAGGGAGCTGCTCTGTTCACATACATAGGGCTGTGTTGCACTTCCCTACACAGCAGATAGATGGCAGTGCTGCTGTGGAGGGGAAAAATGATGCTGATCCTGTTCTTTTGAAAGGTCCTGACAATCAGACCCCTTCTGATCAGTAATTAAAATACCATTATGTTGGGGGATCTCCTTTAGGCTGGAGTCACACACAAGGTATAAAAAATCATTCCATTTAAACAGACAAGAATCGCAGAAATGTTCACTGAACAGTGATCCGTATGTCATCCGTGTGCAGTGCGAGGATGTGATTTTCTCGCATGTATCATCCGTGTGACATCCTTATGACATCAGTATGTTGAGATTTTCTTGCCGGCTTGCAAAATGGACATACAGTTAGGTCCATATATATTTGGACAGAGACATTTTTATAATTTTGGTTATAGACATTACCACAATGAATTTTAAACAAAACAATTCAGATGCAGTTGAAGTTCAGACTTTCAGCTTTCATTTGAGAGTATCCATATTAAAATTGGATGAAGGGTTTAGGAGTTTCAGCTTCTTAACTTGTGCCACCCTGTTTTTAAAGGGACCAAAAGTAATTGGACAATTGACTCCAAGGCTATTTCATGGACAGGTGTGGGCAATCGCTTCGTTATGTCATTCTCAATTAAGCAGATACAAGGCCTGGAGTTGATTTGAGGTGTAGTGCTTGCATTTGGAAGGTTTTGTTGTGAAGTAAACATGCGATCAAAGGAGCTATCCATCCAGGTGAAACAAGCCACCCTTAAGCTGCAAAAACAGAAAAAAAAACATCCGAGAAATTGCTACAATATTAGAAATGGCAAAATCTACAGTTTGGTACATCCTGAGAAAGAAAGAAAGCACTGGTGAACTCATCAATGCAAAAAGACCTGGGCGCCCACAGAAGACAACAGTGGTGGATGATCGCAGAATAATCTCCATGGAGAAGAGAAACCCCTTCACAACAGCCAACCAAGTGAACAACACTCTCCAGGAGGTCGGTGTATCAATATCCAAATCTACCATAAAGAGAAGACTGCATGAAAATAAATACAGAGGGTTCACTGCACGGTGCAAGCCACTCATAAGCATCAAGAATAAAAAGGCTAGACTGGACTTTGCTAAAAAACATCTAAAAAAGCCAGCACAGTTCTGGAAGAACATTCTTTGGACAGATGAAACCAAGATCAACCTCTACCAGAATGATGGAAAGAGAAAAGTATGGTGAAGGCGTGGTACAGCTCATGGTCCAAAGCATACCACATCATCTGTAAAACATGGCAGAGGCAGTGTGATGGCTTGGGCATGCATGGCTGCCGGTGGCACTGGGTCACTAGTGTTTATTAATGATGTGACACAGGACAGAAGCAGCTGAATGAATTCTGAGGTATTCCGAGACATACTGTGTGCTCAGATCCAGCAAAATGCAGCCAAACTGATTGGTTGTCGTTTCATACTACAGATGGACAATGACCCAAAACATAAAGCAAAAGCAACTCAGGAGGTTATTAAAGCAAACAAGTGGAATATTCTTGAATGGCCAAGTCAGTCACCTGATCTCAACCCAATTGAGCATGCATTTCACTTGTTAAAGACTAAACTTCAGACAGAAAGGCCCACAAACAAGCAGCAACTGAAAACCACTGCAGTGAAGGCCTGGCAGAGCGTCAAAAAGGAGGAAACACAGCGTCTTTGCCAACAAAGGGTTTTCAACCAACTACTAAAAATGAACATTTTATTTAAAATTATTGAATCTGTCCAATTAATTTTGGTCCCTTTAAAAACAGGGGGGCACATGTGAAGGAGCTGAAACTCTTAAACCCTTCATCCAATTTTAATATGGAGACCCTCAAATGAAAGCTGAAAGTCTGAACTTCAACTGCATCTGAATTGTTTTGTTTAAAATTCATTGTGGTAATGTCTATAACCAAAATTAGAAAAATGTTGTCTCTGTCCAAATATATATGGACCTAACTGTATAATGGATTCATGGGCTCGAATATTCAAGAAAACAAATGTACAGTATATATATACATATATATATATATATATTGTTTATGTCAGTGAGACACATACCTCTGTGTTCATCATCTCATGAATTACATCTACATTTGACCAGCTTGATTTTCCTGAAATTGCCTGCACGCCCGACAATCAATGTGCAAAAAGTTTGCATGAGCCAACTAGTTATTAATTTCTGAACATCTATGGTTTGGATTCTTTGCATGTGTGGATTGGATGGGTTGGTACCGGCATCTGGTGATAATTTCATGTCAAGAGCATGTTTAAAAATATAATTACTTAGAAAATTGGTGAAACATTCATTGTTTATTTTTTCTGACTGTATGCTTTTTGTAAATTAAAAGGAACCTGCCACGTCAGAAAACACTACTTTACCTGTAGATATGGGATTAAGCTGCAGGTTAATAGTGTTATGATGTTGCCTGGCTTTTGTACTAAAAGTGCAGCACCTGAGAGAAAATGAAATTAATTCGGCCCAGGAGTCGCTGGCTTTTAGTCATACAGTGAGGCTTCAGTCACTGCACACAGCACATTGAGCATCAGCTGTAAGCATGCCCCAGTACTGACAGCTGGTTCTGTTCTGATGCATTGACTTTGACAAGTAGGTTAGAAAAGCATGGCCAGGGAGCGGAGTGTGTTTTTTTACTAGCTGTCTCCATTATGTTTTTGGTGCCGCTGCATCCATCATTGTTGTGCCTGTTTATAATTTAAATTTAATAAAGCACTGTTTTAATGAAGATTTGAGTGCCATACTGTATAAGGAATAAAATGCTATTGTATTATTATTTATATTATTTTTTCTTATTTTTTTTTACTTAAACCCTTTCCGGCATTGGGCGTGATAGTATGCCACCGTCTGAATCCATCCATTTGATGTGGGCTCCGGTGCTGAACCCACATCTTTCCCAGTATGTGTCAGCTGTTTTGAATAGCTGACATGTGCATCTAATAGCCGCGGGTGGAATCACCATCCACCCGCGGCTGTTAACCTGTTAAATGCTGTTGTCAATCTCTAGCAGAGACAATCAGACAACTGCAGTTTCTGGTCTCCCATGAAGACTATTGAAGCATGGAAAAAGTTTTAAAAAAAGTTTTTTAAAATACACTGTGTGCAGAATTATTAGGCAAGTTGTATTTTGATCACATGATACTTTTTATACATGTCCTACTCCAAGCTGTTCAGGCTTGAAAACCAACTACCAATTTAGTAAATCAGGTAATGTGCATCTCTGTCATGGGGAGGGGTATTGTCTAATGACATCAAAACCCTATATAAGGTGTGCTTAATTATTAGGCAACTTACTTTCCTTCGGCAAAATGGGTCAGAAGAGACATTTAACGGGCTGTGAAAAGTCCAAAATTGTGAGATGTCTTGCAGAGGGATACAGCAGTCTTGAAATTGCCAAACTTTTGAAGCGTGATCACCGAACAATCAAGCGTTTCATGGCAAATAGCCAACAGGGTCGCAAGAAGCGTGTTGGGCAACAAAGGAGTAAAATAACTGCCCATGAATTGAGGATAATCAAGCATGAAGCTGCCAAGATGCCATTTGCCACCAGTTTTGCCATACTACAGAGCTGCAACGTTACTGGAGTAACAAAAAGTACAAGGTGTGCGATACTCAGGGACATGGCCAAGGTAAGGAAGGCTAAAAAACGACCACCTTTGAACAAGAAACATAAGACAAAATGTCAAGACTGGGCCAAGAAATATCTTAAGATTGACTTTTCAAAGGTTTTATGGACTGATGAAATGAGATTGTCTCTTGATGGGCCAGATGGATGGGCCAGATGCTGGATCAGTAAAGGGCAGAGAGCTCCACTCCGACTCAGACGCCAGCAAGGTGGAGGTGGGGTACTCGTATGGGCTGGTATCATTAAAGATGAACTTGTGGGACATTTTTGGGTTGAGGATGGAGTGAAGCTCAACTCCCAGACCTACTGCCAGTTTCTGGAAGACAACTTCTTCAAGCAGTGGTACAGGAAGAAGTCGGTATCGTTCAAGAAAAACATGATTTTCATGCCGGACAATACTCCATCACATGCCTCCAACTACTCCACAGCGTGGCTGGCCAGTAAAGGTCTCAAAGAAGAAAAAATAATGACATGGCGCCCTTGTTCACCTGATCTGAACCTCATAGAGAACCTGTGGTCCCTCATAAAATGTGAGATCAGCTGGGAGGGAAAACAGTACACCTCTCGGAACAGTGTCTGGGAGGCTGTGGTGGCTGCTGCACGCAATGTTGATCGTAAACAGATCAAGCAACTGACAGAATCTATGGATGGAAGGCTGTTGAGTGTCATCATAAAGGAAGGTGGCTATATTGGCCACTAATTTTTTTTTTGGGGGGGTTGCATGTCAGAAATGTTTATATCTAAATTTTGTGCAGTTATATTGGTTTGCCTGTTGAAAATAAACAAATGAGATGGGACTCTATTTGGTTTTTATTAAGTTGCCTAATTATTCTGCACAGTAATAGTTACCTGCACAAACTGATATCCTCCTAAGATAGCCAAATCTAAAAAAAAAACCACTCCAACTTCCAAAAATATTAAGCTTTGATATTTATGAGTCTTTTGGGTTGATTGAGAACATAGTTGTTGATCAATTATAAAAATGATCCTCTAAAATACAACTTGCCTAATACCGTATATACTCGAGTATAAGCCGACCCGAGTATAAGCCGACCCCCCTAATTTTGCCACAAAAAACTGGGAAAACTTATTGACTCGAATATAAGCCTAGGGTAGAAAATGCAGCAGCTACCGGTGAATTTCAAAAATAAAAATAGATGCTCCATACCGTTCATTATTGCCCCATAGATGCTCCATATACAACTGTGCTATATAGAATGCTCTGCACCGTTCATTATTGCCCCATAGATGCTCCTTATAAAGCTGTGCCATATAGAATGCTCTGCACCGTTCATTATGGCCTCATAGATGCTCCTTATAATGCTGTGCCATATATGCTCTGCACCTTTGATTATGGCCCCATAAATGCTCCTTATAATGCTGTGCCATATATGCTCTGCACCTTTGATTATGGCCCCATAGATGCTCCATATACAACTGTGCTATATAGAATGCTCTGCACCGTTGATTATGGCCCCATAGATGCTCCTTATAATGCTGTGCCATATATGCTCTGCACCTTTGATTATGGCCCCATAAATGCTCCTTATAATGCTGTGCCATATATGCTCTGCACCTTTGATTATGGCCCCATAGGTGCTCCTTATAATGCTGTGCCATATAGAATGCGGCTGCAATAAAAAAAAAAAATCACATACTCACCTCTCTTCTCAGGACGCCAGCGCTTTCAATAATTACCTGCTCCTCGTGCGGCTCCGTCTGCAGCGTCCTCTGGCAGTGACGCTCAGCAGAGGGCGCGCACTGACTATGTCACAGCGCCCTCTAACCTGAGCGTCACTGCTAGAGGACGCTGCAGACGGAGCCGCACCGGAGCGAGGAGCAGGTAATTATAGCGCTGCGCTCCCCTTACCTGCTGCGGCGCGGTCCCTGCAGTCCCTGGCTTCTCCGGCGCTGCAGCTTCTTCCTGTAATTGAGCGGTCACATGGCACCGATCATTTACAGCAATGAATATGCGGCTCCTCCCCTATGGGGGTGGAGCCGCCTATTCATTTCTGTAATGAGCGGTGCCATGTGACCGCTCAGTACAGGAAGAATCTGCAGCGCCGGAGAAGCCAGGGACTGCAGGGACCGCGCCGCAGCAGGTAAGTATAACTACACAGCCCCCGCTCCCCCTCCCCTGCCGACACCCGGGTATATGACTCGAGCATAAGCCGAGAGGGGGGCTTTCAGCCCAAAAAAATGGGCTGAAAATCTCGGCTTATACTCGAGTATATACGGTAATTCTGCACACAGGATATATATTGTATATAAAAGATAAAAAAAAATAATAATGCATATTACCGCTCTTTTTTGCCCCATTCAAAATAAAACAATTAAAAAAATCAAACTTTCACATATTTGGTATCGTCACATTCCGAATCGCCCAATCTATCAATAAAAATAAAATTTCTAAAGGGTGTAAAGAGAAAAAAATTTAAAAGCCAGAATTATGTTTTTTTGGTTGCCTCTGCATTGCAATAAAATGCAATAACGGGCGATCAAAAAATCGTATCTACACCAAAATGGTATTAATAAAACATCAGCTCAGTGTAAAAAAATGGCCTCACCAAGCCCAATATCGCGAAAAATAGAGACGCTACAGGTCTCAGAAATTGGAGTCATTTTTTTTTACCAAAGTTTTTTTTTTTTTTCACAACTTAAATAAAAAAGAACCTAGACTTGTTTGGTGTCTGTGAACTCATAATGATCTGGAGAATCATAATAGTTTTGGTCAGTCTTAGCATTTAGTGAACTTGGTAAAAAAAAATGAAAAACAACTGTGGAATTGCACTTTTTTTTTGCAATTTCAGCAAACTTGAAACTTTTTTCCTGTTTTCCAGTACAGGATATGTTAAAACCAATGGTGTCCTTCAAAAGTAAAACATGTCCTGCAATAGACAAGCCCTCAAATATCCATTTTGACTGAAAAATAAAAAAGATATGGCTCTGTGAAGAAGGGGTGCAAATAAGGAAAATGCAGAAATGAAAATACCTCCAGTCATGAAGGAGTTAATTAAATGGAAAGATGGATAGATCGTTTAATTTTTTTCTTTTAGCAATTTGTCCTCCAAAAGTTCATAGCAGATCACTGGTTGACATATACAGTTATAGCGGAAAGTGTTGGCACCTTTGAAATTGTTTCAGAAAATGAAGGAGCTTTCGGAGAAAATTATTGTAGTTGGACATACTGTATTTCCTTTGTGTGTATTGGAACAACTCAAAAAAGCTGAGAATAAAAGGAAAATTGGACGTAATTTCACACAAAATCCCAACAATGGGCAGGACAAAATTGTTGGCACTCTACACTAAATATTTGGTTTCTCACCCTTTGAATTAAATACGGTAATTGCGATCAATCGCTTCCCATAATCATCAACAGGTTTCTGACACCTCTCAACTGGAATGTTGGACCATTCTTCTTTTGCAAACTGCTCCAGGTCTCTCATGCTTTCTCCCTACAGATCCGGACCCTTTGCTGACCACTTTCGAACTCTCCATTACTTTGTTTCCATCCATCCCTGGATGCTTTTTGAGATATGTTAGGGTCATTGTCTTGAAGGAAGACCCATGACGTAGGACACAAACCCAGTTTTCTGACATTGGGCACTACATTGCTGCCCAAAAATCAAATCTTTTGGTAATCTTCAGATTTATATGGTACCGTGAACACAATCAAGACACCCAGTTCTAGAGGCACCAAAACAACCTCAAAATATCTTTGAACCTCCACCATATTTAACGAGAAGGAACTGTGTTCTTTTGCTTGTGGGCCTCATTCCATTTTTGGTAAGCAGTAGAGTGATGTGCTTTACCAAAAAGCTCTATCTTGGTCTCTTGTGTCCACAAGGCGCTTTCCTAGAAGGGTTTTGGTTTACTCGTCTGCATTTTGGCAAGCTGCAGCCTATCTTTTTTATGTCTCTGTGTCAGCAGTGGGGTCCTTCTGGATCTCCTTTCATTCAAATGTAGATCAATAGTCTTTGCTGACATTGATGCATCCTAAGCCTTCAGGACAGTTTGAATTTCTTTGGAACGTGATTGGGGCTGCTTATCCACCATCCAGTTTTTCATGCGTTGCACCCCTTCATACATTTTTCACATCCAGGAAGATTAGCTACAGTTCCATGTGTTCTAAACTTCTTGATTGTGTTGCACACGATGGACAAATGAATGTCAAGAGCTCTGGAGATGAGCTTCTAACCTTGAAATTGTTGATATTTTTCAACAAGTTTGATTTTCAAATACACAGACTATACTCTACTCCTACTCCTCCACATAGGTTTTATCACAGTGACCAAAATGTACCTGGAACGAATCTGCCGGCTGGCAGAATCGGTGGGCGCACTGCACATGCGCCCGCCATTTTGGAAGATGGCGGCGCCCATGGAGAAGATGGACGGACACCGAGAGGCTCGGTAAGTATGAGGGGGTGGGGGGAGCACGGGGGATGGATCGGAGCATGGGGGGTGGATCGGAGCACGGGGTGGATCGGAGCACAGGAAGGGTGGATTGGAGCACGGGGGAGCAGACAGGAGTATGGGGGAGCGGGCAGGAAGATGGAGGGGAGCGGACCACAGAACAGAGGACTGGGGAGGAGATTGGTGGCGGTGGGGGGGCAGATCAGTGTTTCCAGCCATGGCCGATGATATTGCAGCATCGGTCATGGCTGGATTGTAATATTTCACCACTTTTCATAGGTGAAATATTGCAAATTGCTCTGATTGGCTGTTTCACTTTCAACAGCCAATCAGAGCGATCGCAGCCACATGGAGGCAAAGCCACCCCCTGGGCTAAAGTACCAGACCCCCTGTCCCTGCAGATCGGGTGAAATTGGAGTTAACCCTTTCACCCGATCTGCAGGGACGCGATCATTCTGTGACACAGCATATGCGTCACAGGTCGGATTGGCACCGACTTTCATGACGCATACGCTGTGTCACAGGTCGGGAAGGGGTTAAACAAAGCAGTTATGGCAAGAGGGTAGCTTCTGACAATACATACTGTAGCGTATCACTGAGTTCAGGAAAAATTGCATAGCAAATTAGGCTACTGTCACACTAGCATTGTTCGGCGATGAGTTGTTTTGTGAAGAAACGCATCCTGCAAATCTCCCGCAGGATGCGTTTTTTTTCCCATAGACTTGTATTGGCGACGCATCGCGACGGATTGTTACGCGTCATGTACGTCGTGCGATGGATGCGTCGGAATTTGGCGGCCCATCGTCTGGAAAAAACGTTGATTGTAACGTTTTTTGTCTGCTGCGGGAAAACGTGTCGCGATGCATCCTGCGGCATGCGTCATTGGCTAGAATGGAAGCCTATGGATGCAGGATCCGTTGTGACACGGCGTATCACAGAATGCAGCGCTGCAATACGTTTTTTTTCACTGACCATGCTCAGAATCAGGATTTTGTTGCCAATTGGCCAGACACCCCCAAATCTATATAAACCTGGCCAGGGCCTTCAATCATCAATGTGCCAGCAAGACTCCTGCAAGCCTGAAGACAGCAAGCCAGCCAGCCTGAAGACAGCAAGCCAGCCAGCCTGAAGACAGACAGCAGCCATCCAGCCAGCATCTTCCCAGCCTGCCAGCATCTTTCCAGCCAGCCAGCGTCCAGAGGCCTGCCAGTCATGTAACCTAGGCAGCCAGAGGCCTGACTGTGCTGCCAGAAGATTGCATCAAGCTACAGCCTTCCAGCCAGTGTGACTGCCATTTTTGCGTGCATCTGTGTGCATGTGCTTGCATGTCTGTGTGTGCATGTGTTTGTGTCTGTATGACGTTTTCAATACAGCCAGAGCTAAACCTGAATACAGCCAGAGGTGTTGTGAATTCTGTGATCAAGCTCCCTCCTGTGGTCACGAGTGGAACTGCGGCTTCTGAGTTTCCTTCCTCAGGTGATGAGGTTAAGTCGTTAGGTGCTGCTCTATTTAACTCCACCTTCCACCTAGTGCTTTGATCCTGGCCTCCAGTCAATGTTCTAGTATTTGTCTTGCTTCCTCCTGGATCGTTCCTGTGGCCTGTCTGCTCAGCATAAGCTAAGTTCTGCTTGTGTTCTTTTGTTGCTATATTTTCTGTCCAGCTTGCTTTTTTGGTTTTGCTTGCTTTCTGGAAGCTCTGAGACGCAGAGGGAGCACCTCCGTACCATTAGTCGGTGCGGAGGGTCTTTTTGCCCCTCTGCGTGGTTGTTTGTAGGTTTTTGTGTTGACCGCAAAGCTATCTTTCCTTTCCTCGGTCTATTCAGTAAGTCGGGCCTCACTTTGCTAAATCTATTTCATCTCTGTGTTTGTATTTTCATCTTTACTCACAGTCATTATATGTGGGGGGCTGCCTTTTCCTTTGGGGAATTTCTCTGAGGCAAGGTAGGCTTATTTTTCTATCTTCAGGATTAGCTAGTTTCTCAGGCTGTGCCGAGTTGCATAGGGAGCGTTAGGCGCAATCCACGGCTACCTCTAGTGTGGTTTGATAGGTTTAGGGATTGTGGTCAGCAGAGTTTCCACGTCTCAGAGCTCGTCCTATGTTTTGTGGTTTTTGTCAGGTCACTTGTGTGCTCTGAACTTCAAGGTCCATTGTGGTTCTGAATTACCTATTCATAACAGTACTGGAGGCCCAAAGTACTATGCTTCTCAATAGAGGGAAAAAAGCAGTTCTGGGACCATTTTTTTTTCTTTGCACTGTGTTTTGCCTTTTTTTTCCCCTAGACATTTGGGTGGTTCAGGACACAGGTGTGGTGATGGACATTAAAGGTCTGTCTTCATGTGTGGATCTTCTCACTGCAAGAGTACAAAATATTCAAGACTTTGTGGCTCAGAATTCTATGTTAGAACCAAGAATTCCTATTCCTGATTTGTTTTCTGGAGATAGAGCTAAATTTCTGAGTTTCAAAAATAATTGTAAGCTATTTCTGGCCTTGAAACCTCGTTCCTCTGGTGATCCAGTTCAACAGGTTTTGATTATTATTTCTTTTTTGCGCGGCGACCCTCAGGACTGGGCATTTTCTCTTGCGCCAGGAGAACTGTTTCTGGCGTTGAAACCTCGCTCCTCTGGTGACCCAGTTCAACAAGTTAAGATCATTATTTCTTAATTACGTGGCGACCCTCAAGACTGGGCATTTTCCCTTGCGCCAGGAGATCCTGCATTATGTAATATTGATGCGTTTTTTCTGGCGCTCGGATTACTGTACGATGAACCTAATTCAGTGGATCAGGCAGAGAAAAATTTGCTGGCTCTGTGTCAGGGTCAGGATGAGATAGAGATTTATTGTCAGAAGTTTAGAAAGTGGTCTGTGCTCACACAATGGAATGAATGTGCTTTGGCAGCAATCTTCAGAAAGGGTCTCTCTGAAGCCCTTAAGGATGTCATGGTGGGATTTCCTATGCCTACTGGTCTGAATGAGTCTATGTCTTTGGCCTTTCAGATCGGTCGACGCTTGCGTGAGCGTAAATCTATGCACCATTTGGCGGTATTATCTGAGCATAAACCTGAGCCTATGCACTGCGATAGGACTTTGACCAGAGCTGAAAGGCAGGAACACAGACGTCAGAATGGGCTGTGTTTCTACTGTGGTGATTCCACTAATGCTATCTCCGATTGTCCTAAGCGCACTAAGCGGTTCGCTAAGTCTGCCACCATTGGTACGGTACAGTCGAAATTTCTTTTGTCCGTTACTTTGATCTGCTCTTTGTCTTCCTATTCTGTCATGGCATTTGTGGATTCAGGTGCTGCCCTGAATTTGATGGACTTGGAGTTTGCTAGGCGCTGTGGGTTTGTCTTGGAGCCCTTGCAGTGTCTTATTCCATTGAGAGGAATTGATGCTTTGCCTTTGGCCAAGAATAAGCCTCAGTATTGGACCCAGCTGACCATGTGCATGGCTCCTGCGCACCAGGAGGATATTCGCTTTCTGGTGTTGCAAAATCTGCATGATGTGGTCGTGTTGGGGTTGCCATGGCTACAAGTCCATAACCCAGTATTAGATTGGAAATCAATGTCTGTGTCCAGCTGGGGTTGTCAGGGGGTACATGGTGATGTTCCATTTCTGTCTATCTCATCATCCACCCCTTCTGAGGTCCCAGAGTTCTTGTCTGATTACCGGGATGTATTCGATGAGCCCAAGTCCAATGCCCTACCTCCGCATAGGGATTGTGATTGTGCTATCAAGTTGATTACTGGTAGTAAGTTTCCTAAGGGTCGACTGTTTAATTTATCTGTACCTGAGCACGCCGCTATGCGGAGTTACGTAAAAGAATCCTTGGAGAAGGGTCATATTCGGCCGTCGTCATCGCCATTGGGAGCAGGGTTCTTTTTTGTGGCCAAGAAGGATGGTTCGCTGAGACCTTGTATTGATTACCGCCTTCTAAATAAAATCACGGTAAAATTTCAGTACCCCTTGCCGCTGCTATCTGATTTGTTTGCTCGGATTAAGGGGGCTAGTTGGTTCACCAAGATAGATCTTCTTGGTGCATATAATCTTGTGCGTATTAAACGGGGCGATGAATGGAAAACTGCATTTAATACGCCCGAGGGCCATTTTGAGTACCTAGTTATGCCATTCGGACTTGCCAATGCTCCATCAGTATTTCAGTCCTTTATGCATGACATCTTCCGAGAGTACCTGGATAAATTCCTGATTGTATACTTGGATGATATTTTGGTCTTCTCGGATGATTGGGAGTCTCATGTGAAGCAGGTCAGAATGGTGTTCCAGGTCCTGCGTGCTAATTCTTCGTTTGTGAAGGGATCAAAGTGTCTCTTTGGTGTTCAGAAGGTTTCATTTTTGGGGTTCATTTTTTCCCCTTCTACCATCGAGATGGACCCTGTTAAGGTCCAGGCCATTTATGATTGGACTCAGCCGACATCTCTGAAGAGTCTGCAAAAGTTCCTTGGCTTTGCTAATTTTTATCGTCGCTTCATCTGTAATTTTTCTAGTATTGCTAAACCATTGACCGATTTGACCAAGAAGGGTGCTGATGTGGTCAATTGGTCTTCTGCTGCTGTGGAAGCTTTTCAAGAGCTAAAGCGTCGTTTTTCTTCTGCCCCTGTGTTGTGTCAACCAGATGTTTCGCTTCCGTTCCAGGTTGAGGTTGATGCTTCTGCAATTGGAGCGGGGGCTGTTTTGTCGCAAAGAGGTGCTGATTGCTCGGTGATGAAGCCATGCGCCTTCTTTTCCAGGAAGTTTTCGCCTGCTGAGCGAAATTATGATGTTGGCAATCGAGAGTTGCTGGCCATGAAGTGGGCATTCGAGGAGTGGCGTCATTGGCTTGAAGGAGCTAAGCATCGCGTGGTGGTCTTGACTGATCACAAGAACTTGACTTATCTCGAGTCTGCCAAACGGTTGAATCCTAGACAGGCTCGTTGGTCGCTGTTTTTCTCCCGTTTTGACTTTGTGGTTTCGTACCTTCCGGGCTCTAAAAATGTGAAGGCGGATGCCCTGTCTAGGAGTTTTGTGCCCGACTCTCCGGGTTTGCCTGAGCCGGCGGGTATTCTCAAAGAGGGAGTAATTGTGTCTGCCATCTCCCCTGATTTGCGGCGGGTGCTGCAAAAATTTCAGGCTAATAAACCTGATCGTTGCCCAGCAGAGAAACTGTTTGTCCCTGATAGGTGGACGAATAATGTTATCTCTGAGGTTCATTGTTCGGTGTTGGCTGGTCATCCTGGAATCTTTGGTACCAGAGATTTGGTGGCTAGAACCTTTTGGTGGCTGTCTCTGTCGCGGGATGTGCGTTCTTTTGTCCAGTCCTGTGGGATTTGTGCTCGGGCTAAGCCCTGCTGTTCTCGTGCCAGTGGGTTGCTTTTGCCCTTGCCGATCCCGAAGAGGCCTTGGACACATATCTCTATGGATTTTATTTCGGATCTCCCCGTCTCTCAAAAAATTTCGGTCATTTGGGTAGTTTGTGATCGCTTCTCTAAGATGATCCATTTGGTACCCTTGTCTAAATTACCTTCCTCCTCTGATTTGGTGCCATTGTTCTTCCAGCATGTGGTTCGTTTACATGGCATTCCAGAGAACATCGTTTCTGACAGAGGTTCCCAGTTTGTTTCGAGGTTTTGGCGAGCCTTTTGTGCTAGGATGGGCATTGATTTGTCTTTTTCCTCGGCTTTCCATCCTCAGACAAATGGCCAGACTGAACGAACCAATCAGACCTTGGAAACATATCTGAGATGTTTTGTTTCTGCTGATCAGGATGATTGGGTGTCCTTTTTGCCGTTGGCTGAGTTCGCTCTTAATAATCGGGCCAGCTCGGCTACCTTGGTTTCACCGTTTTTCTGCAATTCTGGGTTCCATCCTTGTTTCTCTTCAGGGCAGGTTGAGTCTTCGGACTGTCCTGGTGTGGATACTGTGGTGGACAGGTTGCAGCGGATTTGGACTCATGTAGTGGACAATTTGACCTTGTCCCAGGAGAAGGCTCAACGTTTCGCTAATCGCAGACGCTGTGTGGGTCCCCGACTTCGTGTTGGGGATTTGGTTTGGTTGTCATCTCGTTATATTCCTATGAAGGTTTCATCTCCTAAGTTTAAGCCTCATTTCATTGGTCCGTATAGGATTTCTGAGGTTCTTAATGCTGTGTCTTTTCGTTTGATCCTTCCAGATTCTTTTTCCATCCATAACGTACTCCATAGGTCATTGTTGCGAAGATACGTGGCACCTGTGGTTCCATCTGTTGATCCTCCTGCCCCGGTTTTGGTGGAGGGGGAGTTGGAGTATATAGTGGAGAAGATTTTGGATTCTCGTGTTTCGAGACGGAAACTCCAGTATCTGGTTAAGTGGAAGGGTTATGGTCAGGAAGATAATTCCTGGGTCTTTGCCTCTGATGTCCATGCTGCCGATCTTGTTCGTGCCTTTCATATGGCTCATCCTGGTCGGCCTGGGGGCTCTGGTGAGGGTTCGGTGACCCCTCCTCAAGGGGGGGGTACTGTTGTGAATTCTGTGATCAAGCTCCCTCCTGTGGTCACGAGTGGTACTGCCGCTTCTGAGTTTCCTTCCTCAGGTGATGAGGTTAAGTCGTTAGGTGCTGCTCTATTTAACTCCACCTAGTGCTTTGATCCTGGCCTCCAGTCAATGTTCTAGTATTGGTCTTGCTTCCTCCTGGATCGTTCCTGTGGCCTGTCTGCTCAGCATAAGTTAAGTTCTGCTTGTGTTCTTTTGTTGCTATATTTTCTGTCCAGCTTGCTTTTTTGGTTTTGCTTGCTTGCTGGAAGCTCTGAGACGCAGAGGGAGCACCTCCGTACCGTTAGTCGGTGCGGAGGGTCTTTTTGCCCCTCTGCGTGGTTGTTTGTAGGTTTTTGTGTTGACCGCAAAGCTATCTTTCCTTTCCTCGGTCTATTCAGTAAGTCGGGCCTCACTTTGCTAAATCTATTTCATCTCTGTGTTTGTATTTTCATCTTTACTCACAGTCATTATATGTGGGGGGCTGCCTTTTCCTTTGGGGAATTTCTCTGAGGCAAGGTAGGCTTATTTTTCTATCTTCAGGATTAGCTAGTTTCTCAGGCTGTGCCGAGTTGCATAGGGAGCGTTAGGCGCAATCCACGGCTACCTCTAGTGTGGTTTGATAGGTTTAGGGATTGCGGTCAGCAGAGTTTCCACATCTCAGAGCTCGTCCTATGTTTTGTGTTTTTTGTCAGGTCACTTGTGTGCTCTGAACTTCAAGGTCCATTGTCGTTCTGAATTACCTATTCATAACACAGAGGCCTGCCAGGGTCCAGCTCCAGCCTAAGGCCTGCCACTGTGAAGCCAGCCAGCCAGTGTCCAGCTCCAGCCTGAGGCCTGCCAGCATCCAGACAGTGGGAGTCCTGCCATTTTTTGCGTGTGTGTGTGCATGCGTGTGTGTGTGTGCGTGTCTGTGTGCATCTTTGTGTTTTGGTCTGCTGTGTGCTTTTGTGCATCTGTGTGTGTTTGCATAAGCCTGTGTGCTTTTGTGTGTGTGTGCATCTGTGTGTGTGCATCTGTGTGTGTTTGCGTACGGCTGTGTGGTTTTGTGTGTGTGTGTGTGCGTGCCTATGCCTGCGCCTGTGTTATGCCTGCACCTGTGTGCTTTTGTGCAAGTGCATTCGTTGTGCATGCACCTGTGTGCTTTCATGCATGTGTGCGTGCGTCTGGGTGATTGCGGGTGCATACGTCCATGCAACTGGGTGAGTGCCTGGGCATTTTTTTTTTAATGTGATGTATGTACCAAATATTGTGGTCTGTGCGCCATGTGGTTTCAGTGTGTGAGTGTGTCTGGTGTGTGTGTTTGGTTTTTTTCTTTCAAATTTTTTTTGGTTTGTATTACTGTTGAAACCATTTCCAGTTGATGTACTTGTATTTAAAATAAAGAGCATTTTAGCTCCTAATTGTGATGGTACAAAAAAATGTAAATTAAAAAAGAATTAATAAAATGTTTTATAAAAATGTCCATAGTATCATTTCACAAAGGTAAATTTAAAGCTGGTGTATGTACCAATGGCCACACATGCAATACAGAGTTGGGTGAGGGTTTATTTTTTAATAAAAAAAAGTAATTGAAAATTTTTTAAGGTTTTTTTTTTTTTTTAGTAATTTTTAAAGGGATATTTTAAAATCACATATGTGGTCAATAAATTTTCACATGGTGTTTAGGCCTTTCAATTTCACATGGTTTTTTTTTGTTTGTTTTGTTTTGGTGGGTGGAAAGGGTTTTACAGCTTGCACATACTATTAAAGTAGGTAATCCAGCTCAGACTGGGTTGCCTTTGGTCTATTTGTTTTTGGGTTTGCTTCTCAAAACTGTTGGTGTTGGCCTGCATAAACATTGCTCACATAATTTGAGCAGGGTGGTTATTAACTCATTTAGATGAGTTTGGGGGTGGGTCTAACTATAAATTCTTTATACTTACAGAGCCACCAGGGACCACAGCCACCTCTGCCAGCCACCAGGGACCACCACGATGTGCACACATAGCAAGCCTATTTCCAGACGTAAGTTTTGAAGACCCTAAATCTGCCAATTCAATGTGTATAGCAGATTGCAAGTGTCTTTTTACTTACAGAGCCACCAGGGACCACAGCAAGAATGTGCTCTTCTGAGAGCCCTCCTCCAGAGCGACAGCGTGTAGCGGTCAGTTAAAAAAAATTTAAAATTTTTTTGGTGTTATAGTTAAAATTTCTGTTAATCACTATATGCATTAATTATGTTTTAACAGGAAGCTGAAGCAGCCAAGGGTCTTTCAGAAGGGGACGAGATGGGTGGAGAAATGCCAGGAGCGGGCGCACAGAGTGTAAGTTGTGGCGAAACAGTTTCTTCACACATCACAGTGCACCTAACACAAAACAGATCTTCATACATCACTGTACACAAACAACATATGCCTACATCAAAGATAATTATTTTTCTTTTGTTTTAGTCTGCTGCACATTCTGGCCAACGCCATGAAGGTTCTCCCAGCCGCTCCCAGAGTCGGCGTCATCATCGCCGCCGTGGTCAGCCAGCAGTGAGTTGTAATATATATTTTTTTCTCTTAGTAGTTTTGTGTTTCAGTGTACTAATTTTTTATGTATTTTTATTTCTTTTCACAGTATTCACAGCATGCTCCCGACACAGATGGTGAGGACGAAGGACTGGATGTGGACCGCCTCATCGAGGAGGTCCACGAGCGGGAGCCGCTGTGGAACATGGCAGGCCGCAGGCATGCTGATACACATGTGACCCATCGGCTCTGGAAGGAAGTCTGCCAAAATCTTTTTCCGAGGTGGGAGGACCTTCAGCCAAGGCAGCAGACTCAAGAATGTAAGTATTCACTTTTCAGTAATGTTTTGAGCTGAATGAAATGTATTGTAATTAACCCTTTTTTTTAATTTATTGTTGTCTTCACAGGTGAAAGGGTTAGGAAGCGGTGGTGGTCACTCAGGGATCGCTTCAAGAGGGAGTTTAACCAGGAGATGCAGGCCCTGAGTGGTTCAGCAGGATGAAGAAGGACTCACTATAAGTATGGCCAGGCCCTGTCCTTCCTCAGGGAAAAAAAATGCTGAGTAGAACGTAAGTGTTCAGCAGCCCATTGAATAAATCATCATGTTTACCTGTCTAACTTTTTTGGTTGCAGTCAGGGCTTTTTCCTATCAATATATTAATTGTTTTTTTTCCTATTTCACAGCACCGTCTGTAGCCATCGGGCACCTGCATCTACCTTGGACCCCTCTGGAGCGATCTCTCAGGAGTCCACCATCGAGGGCCACGTCGGTAGACCCCACCCCTCTGACCCCTCTTCTGACTCTTCCGGTACCTCTGCCCCATCCATTTCCACCGCCGATAGCACTGGAGCATCATCGCAGCCTTCGTTGCTTGAAGCTACTGGTCAAGAGTTAGCGTTCCCTTTACCCCACCCCTCTGATCCTGCCACCTCTAGACCAGCACTAGCTTCGTAGCGGTAGCAACAGAGTGGTCCGGAAAGGAGCTATGCTCCTGAGTTCTTGCATCTGAATGCATCCTTCCAAAACTCTTTCAAAATTTTGGGAGAGCAAGTGACTGCTGGGTTCAACATGATGCAAATACACATGAGTGAACACAGCAGTCACTTGGATAGGCTGCATTCAGATGCAAGTCAAGCTCCAAGCAACCTTTTTTTTTCAATCCATGCTCAGGAGCATGGAAAAGCATTCTCTTGACCAGTAGATGCGGGTAATGCAAGGCTGCCATGCTGCTCTAGTGCAGGTCATGTCCGAAGCCCCTCCAACACTCACACCTCCCCACACAGCCACTACAACTTTTCCAGCCCAGGCCCCATTTCCAGCCCAGGCCCCATTTCCTGCCCAGGCCCCATTTCCAGCCGAGGCCCAGTACCAAAGCCAGGCCCAATACCAAACACAGTCCCAATACCAAACACAGTCCCAATATCCAACCCAGTCCCAATTCCCATCCCAGCCCCAAAACCAAATGTCTTCCCCAATATTTTCTTCCTTGTTCAACTTTCCTTCCCCATTTAGTATTCCACCTACCCAAGCACCACCCCCCTGCTCAGCCTCCGGTTTCCCCCCCTTCCACTACACCCCACCCAGTAGGCTTTCCCCACCTATCAATGTGGTCCAACCTTCCAGCCCCTCCGCTAGTATCTCCACCCTACACTTTACAGACCTCTGAAAGTTTTGTTTGTATGTTTAAAAAAAAATATTTTTATGTTAAAAATCATTTTCTAAAAATTTAAAAATATATACAAAAAAGTTAACACAAAGTTTTATTAAAAAAACTATGGCAAGGTTTTGAAAAAAAATGTCAAAAAATGTTAAATAAAATTTATTTTGTTTTAAACTCTACTATTTGTGTCAGTGCCTTCATTTAGGTAAGATGGTATGGTAACAAACAAAAGGTAAAAAAATTACAAACCACACGTTAAAAGGTATAACATATTTGGTTTATTACCAAAAATACCAAACTTTTGGAAACTAATTAATAAAACACTTTGTACAGAAACATAAATCATCGAGACATGAAATAAAGATCTCACACTATGTTGTCTTGCCAAGGAACCCTGCCTACAGGTGACACAAAATACTCTGCAAAGTGGTCCCTCATTCCAGAAACAGAACCTGCGGAGCGAACAGAGCTGCTTTGGTAATCCCACAAGGTTGTTTCTGAGTCTTCATCATCCACGGAAACAGGCTCCTTGGAAAGTACTGTACATGGTTATGTAGCACAACACAGGCCTTGACAACCTCATCCACTGTTTGTGTGTGAAGTCGTATGGCAGTTAGCAGAACTCGCCACTTTGCCATTAAAATTCGAAAAGCACACTCCACCACTCATCTGGCTCGAGTTAAGCGGGAATTGAATACTCTTTTTGCTCTGGTCAAGTTTCTATTTGCATATGGTTTTAGTAGATGTGGCGACAACTGGAGTGCTTCATCACCAACACAGACATAAGGCATAGGTGGTCCAGTTGTTCCTGGGAGTGGTCTGGCTGGTGGAAAATCATACGTATCTCCATACAAAGTCCCATCAGAGAAGTTTTGAAGACTTGCGAGTCGTTGGACCGGCCATAGGCTCCAATGTCCACAGCCAGGAATTTGCAGTTGGCATCTGCTATGGCCATGAGTACTATTGAAAAGTACTTCTTGTAGTTAAAGTACTCTGAGCCAGATCCTGCCGGTTTTGCAATACGGATGTGTTTGCCATCTACTGTACCCAAGCAATTTGGGAAATGGCACAGTTTCTCAAAAGTTCTGTACTTGTCAGCCAGATGTCCTTTGTCGGATGTGGAATGTACTCCTGGTGTAAGGTATCCCATACAGCCAGACAGGTCTCTTTCACAATTCCGGAAATTGTAGATATTCCAAGGGGGAACTGGAAATGTAGTGAAGTTAGGGATGCTCCTGTAGCAAGGAAGCTATGAAAAACAAAGAAAAATGTTAGTAAAAATTGCAAAGACCAACATAACATTTTTAAGCAATTTACAAAAATATTACATTTTTTTTTTTAAAGTTTCAATAATTGGCACTGTGGATATTTTTGTTCTGTTGGCATGCACATTAAAAACAGATTTTTTACATCTGTGCATTCCTATTATGGAGCGGGTGTAAAACACTGGAATGGCCACAAATAATAAAAAAATTAACATGCTGCAGAAAATGCAACGCAATGTTTCAGCGCAGTATTTTCTGCAGCATGTTCACTGCTGATGTGGTTTTCTATAGGTTAAAACATGTTTTCATGACATTTAATATGAGCAATGAAATAAAAAAAAAAAGGCTTACCGCAGTGTCACTATCAACCGCTCCGCCGGTGCGATGGAAAACCTCATGCGTGTGTCCTGCCTTTGGATGACATCCCCAACTTGCTTGAGCAACAAATCAAAGTGCTCCTGCCTTATCCGAACATAATTAAAAAATTTGTCCGGGTCCTGCCGCAACTCCATGTAGAGAGTTGAATGGACGCCCCGGGTCATCCGCAGTTACATAGTAACATAGTAACATAGTTAGTAAGGCCGAAAAAAGACATTTGTCCATCCAGTTCAGCCTATATTCCATTATAATAAATACCCAGATCTACGTCCTTCTACAGAACCTAATAATTGTATGATACAATATTGTTCTGCTCCAGGAAGACATCCAGGCCTCTCTTGAACCCCTCGACTGAGTTCGCCATCACCACCTCCTCAGGCAAGCAATTCCAGATTCTCACTGCCCTAACAGTAAAGAATCCTCTTCTATGTTGGTGGAAAAACCTTCTCTCCTCCAGACGCAAAGAATGCCCCCTTGTGCCCGTCACCTTCCTTGGTATAAACAGATCCTCAGCAAGATATTTGTATTGTCCCCTTATATACTTATGCATGGTTATTAGATCGCCCCTCAGTCGTCTTTTTTCTAGACTAAATAATCCTAATTTCGCTAATCTATCTGGGTATTGTAGTTCTCCCATCCCCTTTATTAATTTTGTTGCCCTCCTTTGTACTCTCTCTAGTTCCATTATATCCTTCCTGAGCACCGGTGCCCAAAACTGGACACAGTACTCCATGTGCGGTCTAACTAGGGATTTGTACAGAGGCAGTATAATGCTCTCATCATGTGTATCCAGACCTCTTTTAATGCACCCCATGATCCTGTTTGCCTTGGCAGCTGCTGCCTGGCACTGGCTGCTCCAGGTAAGTTTATCATTAACTAGGATCCCCAAGTCCTTCTCCCTGTCAGATTTACCCAGTGGTTTCCCGTTCAGTGTGTAATGGTGATATTGATTCCCTCTTCCCATGTGTATAACCTTACATTTATCATTGTTAAACCTCATCTGCCACCTTTCAGCCCAAGTTTCCAACTTATCCAGATCCATCTGTAGCAGAATACTATCTTCTCTTGTATTAACTGCTTTACATAGTTTTGTATCATCTGCAAATATCGATATTTTACTGTGTAAACCTTCTACCAGATCATTAATGAATATGTTGAAGAGAACAGGTCCCAATACTGACCCCTGCGGTACCCCACTGGTCACAGCGACCCAGTTAGAGACTATACCATTTATAACCACCCTCTGCTTTCTATCACTAAGCCAGTTACTAACCCATTTACACACATTTTCCCCCAGACCAAGCATTCTCATTTTGTGTACCAACCTCTTGTGCGGCACGGCATCAAACGCTTTGGAAAAATCGAGATATACCACGTCCAATGACTCACCGTGGTCCAGCCTATAGCTTACCTCTTCATAAAAACTGATTAGATTGGTTTGACAGGAGCGATTTCTCATAAACCCATGCTGATATGGAGTTAAACAGTTATTCTCATTGAGATAATCCAGAATAACATCCCTCAGAAACCCTTCAAATATTTTACCAACAATAGAGGTTAGACTTACTGGCCTATAATTTCCAGGTTCACTTTTAGAGCCCTTTTTGAATATTGGCACCACATTTGCTATGCGCCAGTCCTGCGGAACAGACCCAGTCGCTATAGAGTCCCTAAAAATAAGAAATAATGGTTTATCTATTACATTACTTAGTTCTCTTAGTACTCGTGGGTGTATGCCATCCGGACCCGGAGATTTATCTATTTTAATCTTATTTAGCCGGTTTCGCACCTCTTCTTGGGTTAGATTGGTGACCCTTAATATAGGGTTTTCATTGTTTCTTGGGATTTCACCTAGCATTTCATTTTCCATCGTGAATACCGTGGAGAAGAAGGTGTTTAATATGTTAGCTTTTTCCTCGTCATCTACAACCATTCTTTCCGCACTATTTTTTAAGGGGCCTACATTTTCAGTTCTTATTCTTTTACTATTGATATAGTTGAAGAACAGTTTGGGATTAGTTTTACTCTCCTTAGCAATGTGCTTCTCTGTTTCCTTTTTGGCAGCTTTAATTAGTTTTTTAGATAAAGTATTTTTCTCCCTATAGTTTTTTAGAGCTTCAATGGTGCCATCCTGCTTTAGTAGTGCAAATGCTTTCTTTTTACTGTTAATTGCCTGTCTTACTTCTTTGTTTAGCCACATTGGGTTTTTCCTATTTCTAGTCCTTTTATTCCCACAAGGTATAAACCGCTTACACTGCCTATTTAGGATGTTCTTAAACATTTCCCATTTATTATCTGTATTCTCATTTCTGAGGATATTGTCCCAGTCTACCAGATTAAGGGCATCTCTAAGCTGTTCAAACTTTGCCTTCCTAAAGTTCAATGTTTTTGTGACTCCCTGACAAGTCCCCCTAGTGAAAGACAGGTGAAACTGCACAATATTGTGGTCGCTATTTCCTAAATGCCCAACCACCTGCAGATTTGTTATTCTGTCAGGTCTATTAGATAGTATTAGGTCTAAAAGTGCTGCTCCTCTAGTTGGATTCTGCACCAATTGTGAAAGATAATTTTTCTTTGTTATTAGCAGAAACCTGTTGCCTTTATGGGTTTCACAGGTTTCTGTTTCCCAGTTAATATCCGGGTAGTTAAAGTCCCCCATAACCAGGACCTCATTATGGGTTGCAGCTTCATCTATCTGCTTTAGAAGTAGACTTTCCATGCTTTCTGTTATATTTGGGGGTTTGTAACAGACCCCAATGAGAATTTTGTTACCATTTTTCCCTCCATGAATTTCAACCCATATGGACTCGACATCCTCATTCCCTTCGCTAATATCCTCCCTTTTATAGGATGTATCCATAGTCGTCGCTGGCGACGTCGGTGCAGAAGAATCCTCTATCTTGCTGCTTCCTCCTTCTCCCGAACTATTATATTCAGCCAATCGGTCTCAAAAATAACATCAGTTACCACGTTCACAATCCTCCCAAGCACTCCTTCCATCTCTGCCACTTTCTCTAAACCCTTTCAAAGATGGGCTGTAAAAACAGTCAATATATAGTTTTCCCTATTTTCCAGTAGCCAATCACATTTGGGAGACTCCCATTTTAAAGCGGATCCATCATAAAAACAGATGAAACAAATGGTAAAAACGGACACAATGGATGCAACGGATATAGTTTTTTGAGGGAACCGTCTAGCGGATTTGCGATGGATCCGTTGAAATACTGTATGCGTTGCATCCGTTTTTCACTATTTTTGATGCATCCGTCGACGCGTTGCATATACGCATTGTAACGGCCGCCAGACAACGCTAGTGTAAAAGAAGCCTTATAGGGCATATTTCACTTATTAACCCTCACACAAATGAAACATTTGTTGCTCATAAAATACTACATTTTTAGCAACAAGCTTATGGAATTTCCAGGGGACACAGTGCTCTGGGAAAAAGAGTGATGCCATTGCAGGAGGTAAATGTTTTAATGGCTGAAAAGAGGAATGATATAGAAGCACTTACCCAATCCTTAATGGTAAATAAGCATTTTGTTTCTTTCTTTTTATCTATACATGGTTGGTATCTGTGTAACATACTGACAGGGAGAATTATATTTCCAGGTCAGTTTTACGATATAGTGAGCATGGTAAATAAAAAATCCAATAAACAAAAGTAAAATTTAACTTTCTTTTGCTATTTTCCTGCACTTGGAATTTTTTCCTGTTTTCCAGTGCACTATGTGGTAGATGGAATGGTGTCATTAAAAAATACAATTCTTCTCGCAAAACACAAGCCCTCTTATGGCTATATTGACAGAAATGTCAAAAAGTTAGGTCTCTTTGAATAAGGAGAGGAAAAGATGAAAATGAAAAATAGCCATGTCATGATGCGGTTAAAAGACTTACAGATTGAGTCTTCCCAAGTCTCCAACGCTGCATCGGTCCTCTTCTGGGTCACCAGAGCACTCCTCATCTTGGTCGAGTTCACACTCTGCATGTTTTAGGCTGTGGATTAGGGGATTTCATGCCATACACAGTAATGTAGCATTACTCTGATTGGCTCTCCGCATCACGTCATCAGGTCTTATATAAGACTGGGTGATGTGATGCTCAGCAAACTGTCCTCTGGAAGCAGTTCAGGGAGAACTGATATATGAGAGAGAGATTCGGATAGTGCAGGCATATAAGCATTGTTTAATTGTTACTGCAGTACTTGTATACCGCTACTGCACCATTAAAACAAAAGTCCTTTTCAAGGCTACATACTGTTATGAACAGGTGATTCAGAACCACAATGGACCTAGTGGTTAAGAGCACACAAAGTGAACGATCCAGGAGAGAGCCAGACCAATACTGGAGCATTGACTGGAGGCCAGGAACAAAGAACTAGGTGGAGTTAAATAGAGCAGCACCTAACGACTTAACCTCGTCACCTGAGGAAGGAAACTCAGAAGCCGCAGCCCCACTCACATCCACCAGCGGAAGCTCATAGACAGAACCAGCCGAAGTACCACTCATGACCACAGGAGGGAGCTTGACCACAGAATTCACAACAGTACCCCCCCCTTGAGGAGGGGTCACCGAACCCTCACCAGAGCCCCCAGGCCGACCAGGATGGGCCAAATGAAAGGCACGAACAAGATCGGCAGCATGAACTGTTATGAATAGGTAATTCAGAACCACAATTGACCTTGAAGTTCAGAGCATACAAAGTGACCTGACATTTACCAAAAACATATGACGAGCTCTGAGACGTGGAAACTCTGCTGACCGCAATCCCTAATCCTATCACACCACACTAGAGGTAGCCGTGGATTGCGCCTAACGCTCCCTATGCAACTCGGCACAGCCTGAGAAACTAACTAGCCCTGAAGATAGAAAAATAAGCCTACCTTGCCTCAGAGAAATTCCCCAAAGGAAAAGGCAGCCCCCCACATATAATGACTGTGAGTAAAGATGAAATACAAACACAGAGATGAAATAGATTTAGCAAAGTGAGGCCCGACTTACTGAATAGACCGAGGATAGGAAAGATAGCTTTGCGGTCAACACAAAAACCTACAAACAACTACGCAGAGGGGCAAAAAGACCCTCCGCACCGACTAACGGTACGGAGGTGCTCCCTCTGCGTCTCAGAGCTTCCAGCAAGCAAGAAAAACCAATATAGCAAGCTGGACAGAAAATATAGCAAACAAAAATAACATAGCAGAACTTAGCTTATGCAGGATAGACAGGCCACAGGAACGATCCAGGAGGAAGCAAGACCAATACTAGAACATTGACTGGAGGCCAGGATGAAAGCACCAGGTGGAGTTAAATAGAGCAGCACCTAACGACTTAACCTCATCACCTGAGGAAGGAAACTCAGAAGCCGCAGTACCACTCTCATCCACCAAAGGAAGCTTATAGACAGAACCAGCCGCAGTACCACTCACGACCACAGGAGGGAGCTTGGCCACAGAATTCACAACAATGAACATCAGAGGCAAAGACCCAGGAATTATCTTCCTGACCATAACCCTTCCATTTAACCAGGTACTGAAGTTTCCGTCTTGAAATACGAGAATCCAAAATCTTCTCCACTATATACTCCAACTCCCCCTCAACCAAAACCGGGGCAGGAGGATCAACGGATGGAACCACAGGTGCCACGTATCTCCGCAACAATGACCTATGGAATACATTATGGATGGAAAAAGAAGCTGGAAGGGTCAAACAAAAAGACACAGGATTAAGAACCTCAGAAATCCTATACGGACCAATGAAACGAGGCTTAAACTTAGGAGAGGAAACTTTCATAGGAATATAACGAGATGACAACCAAACCAAATCCCCAACACGAAGTCGGGGACCCACACAGCACATGCGGTTAGCGAAACGTTGAGCCTTCTCCTGAGACAATGTCAAATTGTCCACCACATGAGTCCAAATCTGCTGCAACCTATCCACCACAGTATCCACACCAGGACAGTCAGAAGACTCAACCTGCCCTGAAGAGAAACGAGGATGGAAACCAGAATTGCAGAAAAACGGCGAAACCAAAGTAGCCGAGCTGGCCCGATTATTAAGGGCGAACTCAGCCAAAGGCAAAAAAGACACCCAATCATCCTGATCGGCAGAAACAAAACATCTCAGATATGTTTCCAAGGTCTGATTGGTTCGTTCAGTCTGGCCATTTGTCTGAGGATGGAAAGCCGAGGAAAAAGACAAATCAATGCCCATCCTAGCACAAAAGGCTCGCCAAAACCTCAAAACAAACTGGGAACCTCTGTCAGAAACGATGTTCTCCGGAATGCCATGTAAACGAACCACATGCTGGAAGAACAATGGTACCAAATCAGAGGAGGAAGGCAATTTAGACAAGGGTACCAAATGGACCATCTTCGAGAAGCGATCACAAACAACCCAAATGACCGACATTTTTTGAGAGACGGGGAGATCCGAAATAAAATCCATAGAGATATGTGTCCAGGGCCTCTTCGGGACTGGCAAGGGCAAAAGCAACCCACTGGCACGAGAACAGCAGGGCTTAGCCCGAGCACAAATCCCACAGGACTGCACAAATGAACGCACATCCCGCGACAGAGACGGCCACCAAAAGGATCTCGCCACCAAATCTCTGGTACCAAAGATTCCAGGATGACCAGCCAACACCGAACCATGAACCTCAGAGATAACTCTACTCGTCCATTTATCAGGGACAAACAGTTTCTCCGCTGGGCAACGGTCAGGTTTATTAGCCTGAAATTTTTGCAGCACCTGACGCAAATCAGGGGAGATGGCAGACAAAATTACCCCCTCCTTGAGAACACCCGCCGGCTCAGAAAAACCCGGAGAGCCGGCCACAAAACTCCTAGACAGGGCATCCGCCTTCACATTTTTAGAGCCCGGAAGGTACGAAACCACAAAGTCAAAACGGGAGAAAAACAGCGACCAACGAGCCTGTCTAGGATTCAACCGTTTGGCAGACTCGAGATAAGTCAAGTTCTTATGATCAGTCAAGACCACCACGCGATGCTTAGCTCCTTCAAGCCAATGACACCACTCCTCGAATGCCCACTTCATGGCCAGCAACTCTCGATTGCCAACATCATAATTACGCTCAGCAGGCGAAAACTTCCTGGAAAAGAAGGCGCATGGTTTCATCACCGAGCCATCAGAACTTCTTTGCGACAAAACAGCCCCTGCTCCAATCTCAGAAGCATCAACCTCGACCTGGAACGGGAGCGAAACATCTGGTTGACACAACACAGGGGCAGAAGAAAAACGACGCTTCAACTCTTGAAAAGCTTCCACAGCAGCAGAAGACCAATTGACCATATCAGCACCCTTCTTGGTTAAATCAGTCAACGGTTTAGCAATACTAGAAAAATTATTGATGAAGCGACGATAAAAATTAGCAAAGCCCAGGAACTTTTGCAGACTCTTCAGAGATGTCGGCTGAGTCCAATCATAAATGGCCTGAACTTTAACAGGGTCCATCTCGATAGTAGAAGGGGAAAAAATGAAACCCAAAAATGAAACCTTCTGAACACCAAAGAGACACTTTGACCGCTTCACAAAGAATTCGCACGCAGGACCTGGAACACCATTCTGACCTGCCTCACGTGAGACTCCCAATCATCCGAGAAGACCAAAATATCATCCAAGTATGCAATCAGGAATTTATCCAGGTACTCTCGGAAGATGTCATGCATAAAGGACTGAAACACTGATGGAGCATTAGAAAGCCCGAATGGCATAACCAGGTACTCAAAATGGCCCTCGGGCGTATTAAATGCTGTTTTCCATTCATCTCCCTGTTTAATGCGCACAAGATTATACGCACCATGAAGATCTATCTTGGTGAACCAACTAGCCCCCTTATTCCGAGCAAACAAATCAGACAGCAGAGGCAAGGGGTACTGAAATTTGACCGTGATTTTATTTAGAAGGCGGTAATCAATACAAAGTCTCAGCGAACCATCCTTCTTGGCCACAAAAAAGAACCCTGCTACCAATGGCGACGACGACGGGCGAATATGACCCTTCTCCAAGGATTCCTTTACGTAACTCCGCATAGCGGCGTGCTCAGGCACAGACAAATTAAACAGTCGAACTTTAGGAAACTTACTACCAGGAATCAAATCGATAGCGCAATCACAATCCCTATGCGGAGGTAGGGCACTGGACTTGGGCTCATCAAATACATCCCAGTAATCCGACAAGAACTCTGGGACCTCAGAAGGGGTGGATGATGAAATAGACAGAAATGGAACATCACCATGTACCCCCTGACAACCCCAGCTGGACACAGACATTGATTTCCAATCCAATACTGGGTTATGGACTTGTAGCCATGGCAACCCCAACGCGACCACATCATGCAGATTATGCAACACCAAAAAGCGAATATCCTCCTGATGCGCAAGAGCCATGCACATGGTCAGCTGGGTCCAGTACTGAGGCATATTCTTGGCCAAAGGCGTAGCATCAATTCCTCTCAATGGAATAGGATACTGCAAGGGCTCCAAGAAAAACCCACAGCGCCTAGCATACTCCAAGTCCATCAAATTCAGGGCAGCGCCTGAATCCACAAATGCCATGACAGAATAGGATGACAAAGAGCAGATCAAAGTAACGGACAAAAGAAATTTCGACTGTACCGTACCAATGGTGGCAGAGCTAGCGAACCGCTTAGTGCGCTTAGGACAATCGGAGATAGCATGAGTGGAATCGCCACAGTAAAAACTCAGCCCATTCCGTCGTCTGTGTTCTTGCCGTTCAGCTCTGGTCAAAGTCCTATTGCATTGCATAGGCTCAGGTTTATGCTCAGATAATACCGCCAAATGGTGCACAGTTTTACGCTCACGTAAGCGTCGATCGATCTGAATGGCCAAAGACATAGACTCATTCAGACCAGCAGGCATAGGAAATCCCACCATGACATCCTTAAGGGCTTCAGAGAGACCCTTTCTGAAAATTGCTGCCAGAGCACATTCATTCCATTGAGTGAGCACAGACCACTTCCTAAATTTCTGACAATATATCTCTACCTCATCCTTACCCTGACACAGAGCCAGCAAGATTTTCTCTGCCTGATCCACTGAATTAGGTTCATCATAAAGCAACCCGAGCGCCAGAAAAAACGCATCAATATCACATAATGCAGGATCTCCTGGCGCAAGGGAAAATGCCCAGTCTTGAGGGTCGCCACGTAATAAAGAAATAATGATCTTTACTTGTTGAACTGGGTCACCAGAGGAGCGGGGTTTCAAAGCCAGAAATAGTTTACAATTATTTTTGAAATTCAAAACCTTAGCTCTATCTCCAGAAAATAACTCAGGAATAGGAATTTTAGGTTCTAACATAGGATTCTGAACCACTAAATCTTGAATGTTCTGAACACTTATAGCGAGATTATCCATCAAAGAGGACAGACCTTGAATGTCCATGTCTACACCTGTGTTCTGAACCACCCTGATGGAAAGGGGAAAAGAAAGACAAAACACAGTGCAAAGAAAAAAAAATGGTCTCAGAACTTCTCTTTTCCCTCTATTGAGAAGCATTAGTACTTTGGGCCTCCAGTACTGTTATGAACAGGTGATTCAGAACCACAATGGACCTAGTGGTTAAGAGCACACAAAGTGACCTGATAGTTACTAACATAGGACGAGCTCTGAGACGTGGGAACTCTGCTGACCGCAATCCCTAATCCTATCATACCACACTAGAGGTAGCCGTGGATTGCGCCTAACGCTCCCTATGCAACTCGGCACAGCCTGAGAAACTAACTAGCCCTGAAGATAGAAAAATAAGCCTACCTTGCCTCAGAGAAATTCCCCAAAGGAAAAGGCAGCCCCCCACATATAATGACTGTGAGTAAAGATGAAAATACAAACACAGAGATGAAATAGATTTAGCAAAGTGAGGCCCGACTTACTGAATAGACCGAGGATAGGAAAGATAGCTTTGCGGTTAGCACAAAAACCTACAAACAACCACGCAGAGGGGCAAAAAGACCCTCCGCACCGACTAACGGTACGGAGGTGCTCCCTCTGCGTCTCAGAGCTTCCAGCAAGCAAGAAAAACCAATATAGCAAGCTGGACAGAAAATATAGCAAACAAAAAGTAACACAAGCAGAACTTAGCTTATGCAGGGCAGACAGGCCACAAGAACGATCCAGGAGAGAGCCAGACCAATACTGGAACATTGACTGGAGGCCAGGAACAAAGAACTAGGTGGAGTTAAATAGAGCAGCACCTAAAGAGTTAACCTCGTCACCTGAGGAAGGAAACTCAGAAGTCGCAGCCCCACTCACATCCACCAGCGGAAGCTCATAGATAGAACCAGCCAAAGTACCACTCATGACTAGTGTTGAGCGATAACAAGTTTTATATATAACCTCTGGCACTCAAAAGAAGAAAACAACTTGGTTTTGAATTTCAAGGATTTATTCACCACCGGTCATATTTTAAATCAGACCATCTCCAACGTTTCGGCTTTTTAGCCTTTTTCAAGGAAGTATCAGTAGAAAACTAAAGGGGAATCTGCCACTCCTTAGTACATGTGTGTCCTCAGGGAGACCGGTGTGTACGCTGACCTAGTGTTGAGCGATACCATCCGATACTTGAAAGTATCGGTATCGGCCGATACCCGAAAAATATTGGATATCGCCGATACCGATATCCGATACCAATACAAGTCAATGGGACATCAAGTATCGGAAGGTATTCTCATGGTTCCCAGGGTCTGAAGGAGAGGAAACTCTCCTTCAGGCCCTGGGATCCATAGGGATGTGTAAAATAAAGAATTAAAATAAAAAATATTGATATGCTCACCTCTCCGGCGGCCCCTGGACATCACGCTGCTAACCGGGAGGCTTCTTTGTTTAAAATGCGCGCCTTTAGGACCTGCGAATGACGTCCCGGCTTCTGATTGGTCGCGTGCCGCCCATGTGACCGGCACGCGACCAATCAGAAGCCGTGACGTCATTCGCAGGTCCTCAATTCCTAGAATTAGGAGTTTTTGTGAATGAGAATGACGTCGCGGCTTCTGATTGGTCGCGTGCCAGTCACATGGGCGGCACGCGACCAATCAGAAGCCGCGACGTCATTCTCATTCACTAAACTCCTAATTCTAGGAATTGAGGACCTGCGAATGACGTCACGGCTTCTGATTGGTCGCGTGCCGGTCACATGGGCGGCACGCGACCAATCAGAAGCCGGGACGTCATTCGCAGGTCCTGAAGGCGCGCATTTTAAACAAAGAAGCCTCCCGGTTAGCAGCGTGATGTCCAGGGGCCGCCGGAGAGGTGAGCATATCAATATTTTTTATTTTAATTCTTTATTTTACACATCCCTATTGATCCGATACCGATACCCGATATCACAAAAGTATCGGATCTCGGTATCGGAATTCCGATACCGCAAGTATCGGCCGATACCCGATACTTGCGGTATCGGAATGCTCAACACTACTCATGACCACAGGAGGGAGCTTGACCACAGAATTCACAACAACATACTGTCCGTTCTCTAGTAAAACCACTGTTGCCTGCATTCAGTGTAAGGATAACTGGTAGAGGAGGGATAGTTTTGAATTAGAGGCATATAGGCAGGGTTTATTGCCTTACAGTCCTTCTATATGTATACTGCTGCTGCAACCTAAAAACAGCAGTCTTTTTCAGTGCTACATATTTTCCCTATTACACTGTGTGCAGAATTATTAGGCAAGTTGTATTTTAGAGGATAATTTTTATTATTGATCAACAACTATGTTCTCAATCAACCCAAAAGAATCATAAATATCAAAGCTTAATATTTTTGGAAGTTGGAGTGGCTTTTTTATATTTGGCTATTTTAGGAAGACATCTGTTTGTGCCGTTAACTATTACTGTGCAGAATTATTAGGCAACTTAATAAAATCCAAATATATTCCCATCTCACTTGTTTATTTTCACCAGGTAAACCAATATCACTGCACAAAATGTAGAAATAAACATTTCTGACATGCAAAAACAAAACCCCAAAAAACTAGTGACCAATATAGCCACCTTTCTTTATGATGACACTGAGCAGCCTTCCATCCATAGATTCTGTCAGTTGCTTGATCTGTTTATGATCAACATTGCGTGCAGCAGCCACCACAGCCTCCCTGACACTGTTCCAAGAGGTGTACTGCTTTCCCTCCCTGTAGATCTCACATTTTATGAGAGACCACAGGTTCTCTATGGGGTTCAGATCAGGTGAACAAGGAGGCCATGTCATTATTTTTTCTTCTTTGAGACCATTACTGGCCAGCCACACTGTGGAGTAGTTGGAGGTAAGTGATGGAGCATTGTCCTGCATGAAAATCATGTTTTTCTTGAACGATCCTGACTTCTTCCTGCACTACTGCTTGAACAAGTTGTCTTCCAGAAACTGGCAGAAGGTCTGGGAGTTGAGCTTCACTCCATCCTCAACCCGAAAAGGTCCCACAAGTTCATCTTTGATGATACCAGCCCATACCAGTACCCCACCTCCACCTAGCTGGAGTCTGAGTCAGAGTGGAGCTCTTTGCGCTTTAGTGATCCAGCCTCTGGCCCATCCATCTGACCCATCAAGAGTCACTCTTATTTCATCAGTCCATAAAACCTTTGAAAAGTCAGTCTTAAGATAATTCATGGCCCAGTCTTGACGTTTTATCTTATGTTTCTTGTTCAAAGGTGGTCGTTTTTCAGCCTTCCTTACCTTGGCCATGTCCCTGAGTATTGCACACCTTGTGCTTTTTGTTACTCCAGTAATGTTGCAGCTCTGAAATATGGCAAAACTGGTGGCAAATGGCATCTTGGCAGCTTCATGCTTGATTTTCCTCAATTCTTGGGCAGTCATTTGCGCTTTTTTGCCCAACACGCTTCTTGCGACCCTGTTGGCTATTTGCCAGGAAACGCTTGATTGTTCGGTGATAACGCTTCAAACGTTTTGCCATTTCAATACTGCTGCATCCCTCTGCAAGACTTCTCACAATTTTGAACTTTTCAGAGCCCGTCAAATCTCTCTTCTGACCTATTTTGCCAAAGAAAGGAAAGTTGCCTAATAATTAAGCTGACCTTATATAGGGTTTTGATGTCATTAGACAACACCCCTCTTCATTACAGAGATGCACATCACCTGATTTACTTAATTAGTAGTTGGCTCTCAGGCCTGAACAGCTTGGAGTAGGACAACATGTATAAAAAGTATCATGTGATCAAAATACAACTTGCCTAATAATTCTGCACACAGTGTAATACCGGAAAGTTTGCCATCATACACAGTTGTGTGAAAAAGTATTTGTCCCTTCCTGATTTCCTATTCTTTTGCATGTTTGTCACTCTTAAATATTTCAATCACCAAAAAATTTTAATATTAGACAAAGATAACACAAGTAAACATAACATGCAGTTTTTAAATTAAGATTTTTACTAGTAAGGGGAAAAGAAAACCAAACCTACAGGGCCCTGTCTGAAAAATCGATTGCCCCCTAAACCTAATAACTGGTTAGGCCACCGTTTGCAGCAATAACTGCAATCAAGTGTTTGCGACGACTGCCAATGAGTCTTTTACAATGCTTTGTCAGACTCAGTTTTGCAGAATTGTTGTATTTTAGCCACATTGGAGGATTTCCGAGCAGGTCAGGATTTTGACTAGGCCACTCCAAAGTCTTAATATTTATTCTTAAGCCATTCAGAGGTGGACTTGCTGTTGTGTTTTGGATTATTGTCCTGCTGCAAACTCAAGTGTGCTTCAGCTTGAGGTAGTGAACAGATTTTCCTTCAGGATTTTTTGGCAGACATCAGAATTCATGATCATTTACTAGAGCAAATCTTTGAGATCCTAAAGCAGCAAAACACCCCCCAGACCATCACACTACCACCACCATACTTTACTGTTGGTATGATGTTCCTTTTCTGAAATGATGTTATCATGCCAGGGCAGGGAGATGCCCAGCGTGTGAATGATAGGGATGGGGTGATGGAGCAGATAAAGGGGAGCCATGATGATAGGAAGAGTGAGAAGATGGTTACCCCTCTAACACTCACCATATGATGACACCTTTGCTCCCTATCCCCTAGACGTTCCTTCCACCCTTGCATCATCACATGCCTAAGCCCTAACTGACCCTGGTTCTTAGTCCTAGATAGTGATCTGGGCAGCAAGACACTAGTCTTACTCCTACAATAAGACAACACAGGGAAAGGGACAGACAGGAGAACAACACACAACAAAGGATATCAACAGAAACAAAGGGAACACAAACAATTTATCCAAGAACACTTTGGCTTCTATAGGAACACAACAGCTATTCCAGGTAAGTAAGGCTCAGCATGGTAAAACCTATTGCTGACATGGGAGGAAGCCAGAAGTGAGTTTAAATAGTGAAGGTGGAGTGTACCAATAAGCAGCAGCTCAGACCAAAGCCAGATGGAAGCTCAGCAGACTTAAACCAAGGACTCAACCCCCTGTGTACTAAAATAAACAGTAAACTTGAACCACTCATGTGAATGGTCGTATGGGCATCAAAGAGGACCTGTTATCAACTAATCATTTTTGCCCATTCTCTTTCTTATGGTGGAGTTAAGTGAGATCTGCATTTTTTTTGGATGTTGTTGTGGGGTCTTTTTTGACCTATTGGATGAGTCGTCGTTGTGCTCTAGGGGTAATTTTGGTCATCCGCACACTCCTGGCAGGATTCAGCGCTGTTCCATTTTTTTTGCCATTTGTGGATAATTTCTCTCATAGGAAAATTAATGCGGTTTTTTATAGCAAAAAGTGGTGACACCAAATATTGACTTGATTTAAATTTCTCTTTTGTGAATTCACTAGGAATTTTAATTGATAAAGATGAACTAACACTTCTATTCTTTAAATAACTATTTGCAACATTCATCCCACACCTGCCTACAACTTTTGCTCAGTACTGTATATATCCAGAAACAGGGATTAGCAAATATGATATTGTGACTGAAACAGCTTTTCACTTTTTTCTCCTATTTACTACTACACTTTAGGTTTAAGATACAGATTTTTCTTTCCAAAGCATTTTCTGTCGTGGAACACATAGAATGTCAGCCCTTAGAGACAGAAGATCAATAGAACTTAGGAACCTATTTATCTTACTAGATGTGTATAAATGATGAAAATATGGTGTCAGAAAGTTGCTGGTCAGGCTGAAAAATTTGCAATGACATTTTTATTGCAGCATCATTCACTTTTTAACCATTACAGAATTACATTTGCTTATGATCATGTAACTGTATTTGAGAAATGTCAGTTAACACTCTGACAACATCCATAAAGAAGATTTGTTAATAATAACAGTTTTGTCTATATAATAAAATGTCTTAAATAGAGAAATAAAAAAAACTGCCAGGTCAAGATTTCTGCTTGATTCATGATTAACTTTGGATAAAAAAAGTGGCATAAAAAACTGCAGTGAAATGCATGGTATACCATATTGTATGTATCTTGCAATTTTCAAGTGCTGTGGCAATCGCTTAGGCTGGTTTCACACTTGCGTTTTCATCTGCAGCGTTTTTACCGCAAAAAAAGCATGCTTTTTTTCCCTATCTTTAACATTAAAAACGCATGCTTTTTTTTGTATACGCGTTTGGTCGCGTTTATGAACGCATGCGTTTTTTTTCTGCATGCGTTCATTTGCAGAAATGCAACATGTAGTAATTTTTGCGGAGTTTTTTTTGCCGCAAAAAAAGCATGCGTTTTTTCGCGGCAAAAAAACCTATTGATGTCTATGTAAACGCATGCGTTTTTAAGCACATGCATTTGTTTGCGTTAAAAACGCATGCGTTTTTATTGAAAAAAAAACAGAAAACACACTGATATGACACCCCCCACCATAAAGGTGATAAAGGGATCGTAACCCTAACCCTAAAGGGATCCTAACCCTAACCCTAAAGGGATCCTAACCCTATCCCTAACCCTATCCCTAACCCTACCCCTAAGCCTAATCCCTTTAGGGTTAGGGTTAGGATCCCTTTAGGCTTAAGGTTAGGGGTAGGGTTAGGATCCCTTTAGGGTTATGATCCCTACCCCTAACCCTACCCCTAATCCTAACTATTTCTGTTCTGTTTATAGTGGGTTTTTTACTTTATTTTGATAATTGGCAGCTGTCACACATTTCTCAGCATGCGTTTAAAAAATGCTAACGCATGAAGAAACGCATGTACACGCGTCAAAATGCCGCGTTTTTTTCACCACATGCAAAAACGCATGCGTAAAAAAAACGCAGCGTGTACATGCGTTTTTTCAACATGCGTTTTTTTTTAAAAACGCATGCGTTTTGAAACGCAAGTGTGAAACCAGCCTTAAAGAAGCACTCACATCTATTTTATTTGTTAATGTGTATATGTGAATGTTATGGTATGTGAGTGTAATAGTAAACTCAATTTACATTGCTCTCTCCAATATTCAGCGCTGTTCTACTTCGCATCTCAGTGACATAACCACAATTGTGACAAACTGGCTCTAACAGATGAATGAGAGGAATGATTGATGGGAATGACCAAGTTGCCCATGTTGTGAGTCTTTGGGTATGTGCACACTGTTTGTTCTGGCATTTATAGAACTGTTCTGCTCATTAAAAAGGCAGAAAAGTGATTCCAAAACTCTGAAAAGTTTGTTGTGTTAATTTTAATGGAAAATAACTTTCTATTTAGTTTTTTGAGCATCTTTTAAATACTTCAGGCTTCAAACACAGCAAAATTTTTAATTGAATGACATGTTCCTTCGTCAAGCATTTATCCCTAGGTTGATGACGCTTACTATGTAATAGATGTAAAAGGGAAAGCTAAAAGGACTCAGAAGACATTCAGACATGTTTATTGTAAGTGTTTTTGCCTCCAAAAATTGTTAGTGTGTTAGTTGTTGCCCAATGGATTTAAAAAAATATGACAGTAAGATGCCAATAAAAAGACCATCAAGAGATGCTAGAAAATTATTTATCAAAAATTCTGGCTGAAAAACAATGATAAAGCTCTTCAGGCAATGACTTGCTAGTAAAAAATGCTCAGGATTACAAAATGCTGAGAAAATATCAAAATAAATGTGCATTTTCTGAAGCATATACCACTTGAAAAATTGTTGTTTTTGACCGCTGGATAGAGAAGCAATGTGACTATACCCTAACTGGTCAGAAAACTAAATATTGCCTTGATCTTTTGTAGAAGAATGTATAATAGAGGATTAAGGTATGGCCAAGTTTAGATGTCTAGTAATCGGTCAGTATTTTACATCAGTATTTGGAGGACAAAATCAGAAGTGGAACCATAAGAGGAAATGTATCATAGAAACACCTCATCAATTCTGTATTTTTCACCCACTTTATGGTTTTGGCTTATAAATACTGATGAAACATACTGACTAAATACTGAAGTGGGAACATGGTCTACGACACAAGCTTAGCTCTTCAGCTTCTTTGCTCTGTGTCATAATTTTGTAATTATAAAAGTGGTTTAAAGTGGGTCTTATCTAAGACAGGTAAAAACTTGCTGTAGGGGAAAGCAACAAAGGCAGTTGAGCGCATTTGCAGTAAACGACTGAGCTATGAGCAGTTACTGTATGTTTTGTGTCTGATATGTGGTAAACAGCAATGCTCATCAAAATTGAAAAAAAAGGGGAAAGCTTTACAACATTTTTTGCCATAACTATTTCTTCAGTACGTTTTTGTAAATACCATTGATAAGAAGGTATAACCTAATTTATCCACATTCTGTTCCAAACTATAGTCCATAATTGCACCCATGGGAATAATATTGAAGGCAACACAGACTCTCCCCAAGGAGGTACATTATATGCTTATGCTCAGGGATCTCAATTTTGAAGTGGACAGTGTATGTATCTTTTTTGATAGTCCCAGGGTTCTGTAGTTTGAGTCTTGGATTGGTTTATTTGCTGACTTGGATGCGCTTCCTACTTGCTATATAAACATAGCAATTATTAGCCACACAACCATATAGAATGGGCATTTGTTTAGAGTAGTGATGAGCGAGCGTCCTCAGCACTGCGTGATACTCGATTGAGCTTTGGGGTGCTCAGGCACGCTCACTATACTCAATCGAGTATCGTGGGTGCTTGAGCGCAATGATCGAGTTCCCAACCCTCTTGCTTTGTGACTGTTAGACAGCTAATAAACATGTGGGGATTTCCCACCATACACACAATAATGCCACCGCCATGTTGGCTACTGGAATTACTATGAATGGCTGGCCACATCGTGTCATCGGGATTTATATGACACCCCAGTGCCGCAATGCTCAGCACACTGTTTTCAGTAATCAGTTCAAGGATAGTTGTTATTGGAGGGAGAACATAGGTTCAATAAATAAATAATTTAAAAAAATGATATGGGGTCCTCCCTATTTTTTGTAACCAGCCAAGATAAAGCAGACAACTGTGGGCTTATTTATCATCCCAGAAAGGTCGCTAGTTATTGGGGTCTTCCCAGCCTAAAAATACGAGCCCTCAGCCAACCAGAAATGTTGTATAAAACAGAAGAAAGCGGCAGCACTCACCGGACCTGTGATCAAGTCTTGTCTTTATTAGGAAGCACGTAAAAACATCTTCACGGCACGTGCCGTGAAGATGTTTTTACGTGCTTCCTAATAAAGACAAGACTTGATCACAGATCCGGTGAGTGCTGCCGCGTTCTTTCTTCTGTTTTATATGGTATGTTCCTGTTTTTTCTACGCGAGCACCTCCCGAGACTGTCAGTGTTCCATGATTAAGGACTGAGTGTGTACCTAACCTCGCTTGAGGCTGTGCTGCTGTGTTTTTCTTTTCTCTTGTTTGGCAACCAGAAATGTTGCATCAATGTAAATGTGAAAATTCAGACTCTTGGCATGCCTCTTCTCGAATGCCTTGGTGGGGTGCCAATTAGGGTAATATTTTTTAGGGTTGATGTCAGCTGTGTAATATCAGCTGCTATCAAGCCATATGGATTAATAATGGAGAGGCATCTATCAGACACCACTATTACTAACACAGTTATAAAAAAAAAATACTAACAGGAAAAATTCTTTATTTGAATAATGACTTCCCACAATATCCAATTTATTTTAAAAAATATTCCCATGAAGCTCCTCTGCTATAATCCACAATCCCCGATGTCTCTTGCATCTGTAAATAGCAGTAAAGTTCTGCTTTTCATAGGTGCCAGGTAATAAGGACAACTCACATCAAAGTCATTGGCTCAATGCTTCACTCAACGAGTGTCAGCGGCTCTGATGAGAATTGTCACTACCTGGTACCTTTGAAAACCAGCACTTTACTGCTATTCACAGATGTCAGAAACATCAAGGAATGTGGATTGTGGTGGAGGAGCTTTGTGGGAACATTTTTTTTAATAAATTGGTGAACGAGGGATAGTGTGGAAGAGTCTTTAGTCTGAAAAAGTGTTTGTTTCTGTGTGTGTATTTTTTTTTTTACTTACTGGGTTAGCAGGGAAGGTGTCTGATAGATGCCTGTCCATTACCAACCCCTGGGTTTGATGCCAGCTGACATCACTCAGTTGACAGTAACCCCTCCAAAATATTACCAAGATAATCACTACACAAGGGCAATAGGGAAGAGCCAGGCAAAGCAACAGAATTGGCACATTTAATGGATGTGCCAATTCTGGGGCGGCCATGGGCTGGCATTTTTTAGGCTCTGAAGGGCCAAATAAGCATGGACCTTCCAAAACTAATAATGTAAGCACCCAGATGTCTGCTTTACTTTGTCTGGTTATCAAAAACGTTTGAGAACCCACGTCATTTCTTTAAAATTATTTATTTATTTACTTCCCAGCACCAAACTGGGAGTCAGAAATGTGTCCAGGCATCTCCCCCATACTGATCCCATTATGTTTCAGCATTATTTTAATCCATTTCAAGATTATCTTGAGTTTCCCATTAAGCTCCATTATACTTGTTACTTGAGTCGGGAGGGTCTGGGCGTCCGCCGTGCTCGATCCGGCTAACGAGCACTCCATCATTTTATTGCTCGATCATCATTAGCTGAGATGTATCTGGCATCTGATAAGAATTTAACACTTTAATCAGTATTTATAATATGCATGTTTACACTGACTGCCTCAATAAATGATCCTTGTAAAGAATTGAGATGTTAATACTGAGAGACTTTTATTTATGTCTGCACAATTCACAATCAGGTTTTAACATATAGTTTCTTGTTTTTGACATTTTATTCATTTACCTAACAGCATATTTTTATATTTTTTCAAGCTTACTACGTCTCCAATACTCTTGTTTTACTATTTGTAAAGTCTTCTTAAACATGAAAGTCACAAGGGATATTTATGTTTCATCTGATGAAGGCTCTGGCCTGACTCTGAAACGTTGTGATTGTTCATATCAGTAAACAACTTAATAACTTATCGCTTGAGCAAACATGTCAATTCAACACCTGGTATTACTGGACATCCACTCTCCTGATGTGTGACAGCGGTGCCATGCAAGGGGACCATATACAGTAAACTACTGCACTTTTTTGCAGATAATGGATCTATTGAAAAAAAAAGTACATTCCTTAGGGTCCTTTTCTCTGAGGAATAACATCATTTGTGTTTCACTGCAGATTTTATTGTACAGGGTGATATTTTCTGTGTTATGTATTGCACAAAATGATATTCTGAGGATAATGCATCATTTGTGAATTATACTGTAAGGCTATGTTAACACGTTGCATTTTTGCTGCTTTTTTATGCAAATTAGAAACTGATTTTTATAGTACCAGCAAAGGCTATGAGATTTCAGAATTCTCATACACACACTTGCTTTCTTTTTTTGCTTAGTGAATTGGAAAACGGCAACTCTTTTGAAATCTGCAGCATGTCAATTGTTTCAGAGTTTTTTCACCATTAAAAGCAATGGGAAAGTGCAAAAATGCTTGGAAAAATGCAATCCTGCATTTTAGCTGCATTTTTGTTGTGGTTTTTTCAGTTTTTTCTGTGAATGCAACTAACGTTTATTAGACATGAACTGTAGAAAAAGGATATATGTAATCTGCACCAAAAACACTGCAAAGAAATGCAGCAAAAAAAGCATAAGGCTGGTTTCACATTTGCGTCTGTGTACGCAGCGTTTCATCTGCATACATCCGCATGCGTGCGGCGTTCATTTTTAACATGGTGTACGCAGGGACATGTGTTTGCATGCATTCGCCTGCGGATGCATACGCATGTGTCATTTCACGGGGTGCATCGGGGCGCGGCTAAAGCAACATGTTGCATTTGTTGAGGCATCAAATATGCGCAGCCATACGCATACGGATGCTTGCGGATAGAATGTGTTAAAACAACGCATTACAGTCTATGGGAATGTATATGTACGCAAGGACATGCATACGCTTGCATTTGCGTATGCATGCTTATTTCAGAGTAAACATGCCTAGGAACTAGTTTAAGCCCCCCCAACACACACACACACACACATACATACACACACACACACACAAAGCTTTTAAAAGAGGGTGTGAGCACTGGAAGTCCAGTACTCTGCAGACTCTGGAAGTGATTAGAAGCTATTGCATCTTCTTTGAAGACTCTGAATTCTCAAAATGTGAGTATACAAGCTAATGTCTGTCTGTCTCTCTGGTTTTCTCCCTGCAGTCTGAATCACTTCTGTCTCTCTTGCAGTATTCCTCATCATGTCCTCCAGTGGAGAGCAGACCTCACACAGTGAACAGGAGACTGAAGTGAGTACATTTGCTATTGATTGGTAAGTATTGACTGTCAGTATGACACATGTGGCAAAATCATGTATTTTCTTTACAGAACCATTCCAGTGCAGATGAGCAGGAACAGCAGACTCAGGCCCCAAGTTCCATTGCCAAGACGGCGTGCAAGTGTTCTTGACTGTTTTTGGTTATTCTTGAATGCTTTTGATCTACGTGTTTTATCTTTACAACAATAATGTCTTTCTCTCATTTCTAGGTTCCACAATGGGAGGAAGAAGTTTCCAGTGACAATGACCTCCTCATCACATTGGTGAGCGAGTTCCGTTGTGGGACACCTGGGATCAGCAGCACTCGAACGCTGTGGTGATTCGGCGGTGGTGGAATGAAGTGGCCCAATCGCTGATGGATGACTGGGACAATGCCACACCACAAGTCCAAAAGGATTTTCGCAAGTATTGCAATGTAGTCGGCAGTGAACCTGTAAGGCAGGGATCAAACAACCATGTGTGATGCGAGAAATTCCTGCAAGTTTCTCGCATCACACACGGTTGTGTGATCCCGGTCTAAAGTGCATTGTTTAACAATTTTTTTTTTCCCCTTCACAGTGAACAAAGTCAGAACCCATTGGCGTTTGATGAAGAATCGCTTCAATAAGGACCTGAGACAGGAGAACCTAGTTTGAAGTGGTGCTGCTCAAAAGATCAGGAAATACAAGTACCATAGGAGGCTGTCTTTCCTGACACCTGTGCTTGCTCAGTGAAAATAAGTATTTTTGTGTTATATTCCATTGTGTTGTATTCCATAATCTTAATTTTTCTATTCCACAGGATATGTTGGCGATTTTACAATTGTTTTTTTTTTTGTAGTAATTTTTTGTAGTTTTTTTTTCATTTATTTTCCACACAGAACCTAGAGCATCCTCTGTTGGAGCAGCCCTTCATCGAACAGTCACCGATCATTCCCAGTCATCTACCAGCAATGCAGCAAGTGGGCAGGCTTCACAGGCTGGAGAACAAGCAGCTGGTCCTTCAGGTGTTCCCTTATTCCAGTCCTCGGCCACTGTTTTTTAGGTCTTCCCCCTAGTGGCAGAAGGCCTTGGACAGGTCACTCATGCCCGAGTTTGTTCACTTGAACTTGGTCTTCCAGAATGGCTTAAATGCCCTCGGAGATAGACTGGAAAGTGGTTTTGCCCATGTAAGCACACTTTTCCAGGATGTCAACTGATGCTTTGAACACCTGGAAGACGACCTTCAGAGACCGGCACAATTTTTTTTAATGCTATAGAGCGGGGCATTTTGGAACACCTTACACCTGATCTTCAGCTGAATGTGATCCAGACCTGCAATGCTGCTTACATTCAGGCTATGCAGCAGACTCGGTACTTACAGTAGCCACACCTGGCATTTCCGCCTGTACCACCACTAACTCGCATCACATCTTTACCGAGTTCTGCTGCATACCACTATACCACCACCACCATGCTGGGTCCTGCTGCTGTAGGCCAGTCCATCGCTACCACTATGCCGGTTCCTGCTCCTGCATTCCCATCCACATCCATGTTGCCGAGTCCTGCTCCTGCATGCCCGTCCACATCCATGTTGCCGAGTCCTGCTTCTGCATGCCCATCCACATCCATGTTGCCGAGTCTTGCTCCTGCACACCCACGTACCTCCACGATGCAGAGTCCTGCTACTGCCTGCCATCCTCAACCCATCACTCCCAGCCTCCCAAAGAGACACAGAAGAAGCAAGCTGCCTAGTATCAGCTCTGGACAGAAATTAAAAAAGAAGCATGGCCCCAAAACTGTCCTACCACCTCCACCTTCACCTCCCAATGTGTTTCTGTTGTCCAATTTGTCTCTCCCTTCCAGTATGTCTCTCCCATCCAATGCTTCCACTCCTAATGTGTCTATTCCCATCCCTGACCTCCCAGACCCCACACATTTAGTAGTCCCTTCCCCGGGAACCCCTTCATCATCCCAGCCCTACACCCCCCCGGTCCATAACATTCTGTCCTCTTACTTTCAAAAAAGTTAATTTTTGTTGTTACACAAAGTTGTGTTTTTTCCCCCAATCACTGCTTGTTCTTTGTCTATTTCTGCGCCGTCACCATCAATACACACTGTGTTCCGTCGCTGTCAATACACACTGTGCGCCATCGCCGTCAACACACACTGTGCGCCATCACCAGAAAAACACTTTTGCGCTGTCGCCGCTATAGAAGTATTCACTCAAGAGGCAAAGTTGCAGTGTAAAGCAAAGAAAGGAAAGGAGGAACAGATTATTTCTGTCATGGAACTATGAGGTGGCAAAAACACAAAGAGGACTGAAAATCCTCCAAAAAACAGAAGTAATACAGCACAAAGGGTCAGGGGTCAGCAATGCTCACCTGCCCAGGTGTCAGCACTAGTGCACTCAGGATGCGATGATAAGCTCTCTCCGCTAGCCAGGAATCTGCTGAAAAGAGAAAGGAAAAAAATATGAAGTACATGGCTTTTTGAAAATTAACCCCTTATTGACCGCCGATACGCCTTTTAACGGCGGTCATTAAGGGTACTTAAACAAGAGTGCTGTGAAAAAAGTGAATATCGCCCCCCAGAGTCCGATTTTATCCAGGGTCTCGGCTGCTGGGGGTAGCCGAGACCCCAGAGAACATGATTCGGGTTGGTTTTTCTGACCCCACTTTTGCGATCGCCAGTAATTAACCGTTTACCGGCGGTTGCAAAAAAACATCCGGTTTTGCATTTATTTTCTCTCCCTTCTGATGTGATCGCACATTAGAGGGGAGAGAAATAGGATCCCCCGAGCCCCACATGGTACCTTATGTACCGAAAAAGCTGTCCCCCAGTCCCCGTCCCTCCTCCGTCTCCTCCGGCATTAAAATGGCGGGCGCATGTGCAGATGCACCTGCCAAAATCTATCTTCTGCAGGATTTGAGAGTAGATTGGGGTCGGTTTTTACCAACCCCAGGGGTGACCCCAGGGGCGATCGCAACCCCGGGGGTCTTCACAGACCCCTGGGGTTGCGATCGCCCCATATAGCTTATATATATATAAAAAGTTTTGTTTTGCATTTTCTCTCCCCTCTGATGTGATCGCACATCAGAGGGGAGAGAAATATGGTCCCCCAAGCCCCCAATGGTACCTATGTCCCCGCAGACGCTGTCCCCCGTCTCCAGCCCACAGCCCCCGGTCCCCCTTCTTCTCCTCAGCTGGAAGAAAGTGGCGGGCGCATGCGCTGTGCGCCCGCCAAGATCTGCCAGCAGACTCCCGGCAACCAGTGAGAATTTTCTCATTGGCTGCTGGGTTTTAATTACTGTAATATGTCCTATCACAGTGATCAAAACCCCTAATGTTTGATAAACATGGCAGCACTTGGGCTGTACCTCTCTCTTCTCTCCTTGTAGTTGTTCTGGGAGAGAAGAGAGAAAGAGACTACAGTTGAAGTGCTGCCCTGTCAGTGAAAAAAAACAAAACTTTTTTTATATAATTTTTTTCGAATAATTTTTTTAATAATTTTTTAGGGTTAGGGTTACGCATATTAGGGTTAGTGTTAGGGTTACGCATATTAGGGTTAGGGTTACGCATATTAGGGTTAGGGTTACACATTAGGGTTAGGGTTACACATATTGGGGTTAGGATTACACATATTAGGGTTAGCAGAGGAAATAAATAAAATGGCCTGCAGAACTTTCTGCGCGGGGTAAACTTACAGCCTGCTTTGCTCCGGCAGTGAAACAGAATCTGCCTCTGAAGCTGAGCAACTTTCAGACAGTGATGAAGACTATTCCTCCACGGAATCCCCCAGCCCGATGGTAGCAGAGTTGGTCATCACTGCTGAAGCTTCAGAAGCAGGACCAAGTACCGCAGTCCCCCCACCGCTGTGGTATAATGACACTTCATTTTCCCCTCAAATTCCCCCTTTCTCTGCAGTCCCTGGAATAAGAGTAGATGTCGCCAATTTTACCCCCATTGATTTTTTCCAAAAGTCCTGCAATGAATCGTCCACCAAACAAACCTATATGCCCGACAATATATTTCCCAAAAACCCACTGCCTTTCATTCCAATTCCTGGATCCCCACAAATGTCCCCGAAATAAAAAAATGTGGGTTTAGTAAAAAAAAACACACCCCGCTCTTACTGGGCAACAAAAGCTGTCCACAGCACCCCTGTATTTGCAGCCGTCATGTCCCGAGTCCGTTACAAAGCCCTGATGAGATTCCTCCACTTCAGTGACAATTCCCAAGCCCCCCCCAAGAACTGACCCCAACTACGATCGGCTAAATAAATTGAGACCCCTAATTTCCCTCCTAAAAACTTAATTTCTAAATTCCTATACCCCAGACCAAAATGTGGCAGTCGACGAGTCCTTGATAAGCTACAAGGGCAGTCTGTCATTCCGCCAATTTATTCCCTCCAAGAGAGCCAAATACGGCATAAAATTATACCAAACTTACGAGAGCTCATCAGGGTATACATCAACCTTCCTAATTTATGAAGGTAGGGACCACCAAATAAGCCCCTAAAACTGCCCCCAGACAATTGGTATCCCAGGCAAAATTGTCTGGGAGCTGATGATGCCCTTTCTCCAACGTCTACATGTTTACCACACGCCACATGCATGCGGACACCACTGTGACAGTCAGAGAGAGGGGTGCCACCAGGGACAAGGAAAAACCAGTCTGCGTCACAGACGGTAACAAATATATGGGTGGCGCAAACTTGTCAGACCAGGTTCTGCAACCATACCTGGTCAAGAGGAAGACCAGGGCCTGGTACAAAAAGGTAGCAATCTACCTTATTCAATCTGCCACATATAACAGCTTTGTCCTGTATAAAATGTCCCAAGGACCACTTACTTTCCTGCACTTTCTGGAAAAAATTGTAGAGAGCCTCATATTTGAGTCAAGGGCACTGGGGGAAGCCTTCGACTCTGACGATTCCCGGAGACTTGCAGAACGCCATTTTTCTCACCCTGTCCCTGTCACTCCCACCCAAAGGTATCCTCAAAAAGATGCCGAGTTTGCAGAAAGCATGGCAGATGGAGTGATTCCCGATTCTATTACTCCACATGCCCATCCCAACCAGGCCTTTGTATCTCCCCCTGTTTTGAGACCTACCACACCACCTACAATTATTAGTTTGTTGTTTTTTTTTTCAATAATTTTTATTTTCTGCTTAGTGGCCCAGTAGAACAATTTGGAACAATTGATAAAGAATATTATTTTAATTAGTAGATCCCATTTTAACCCATTTCACAATTAATTCCAGAACTTGATCAATCCCATACCAAACTACTATCCCAACAAATTCTCATCCACATACCCACGTCTGTACGCTCTAGAGTGTGGACCCCACAAATGTTCTTGCAAAGTTAGGTCATCTGAAAATTCTAGGACTCGATCAATCCATACCAAACTACTATCCCCACAAATTCTCGTCCACGTACCCACATCAATACGCGTTAGAATGTGGACCCCACAAATGATCTTGAATAGTAAGATCATCTGAAAATGAATTCTAGGACTTGATTACTCACAAACATTTTTGACCATTTATCTAATTTTGACTGTTTTTACGGACTGTCTTGCTACACAAAACTTTGGCTTCCATTTATATTACTTATATTTATGTTGATGATACGGTCATGATCATTTTATTGTAGGATTTCTAAAAATGAGGAAATTCTGTACTTATACACTATGGGCTTTACTTTATGGTTCTTGCCGAACCTCTGGTACCAGAAAATACTTTCTATAGAGATCTCGGTGTTTTGTGCATATAGCGGTTCTGACCTTGGCAGGTGGGAGCTTGCTATGGTGTACCACGTCTATTGGCACATTCGTCACTCCCTATATGGGATTGATGGAGCTAAAAGGACGTTGTACGACCAGTCTCTGAAAGTGTCTGCCATTCTAGCCCTGATGGTGTTCTTTCATCTTTGGAACAAACTCAGCTTTGCCACTTAGTTGGCTGCATTTTCCTCCACATTTTATCCTTCATTCCAGTACAGTTTATTCTTCCTGCTACAGTATACGCAAATGCGGGACAACGGTTTTGTTAGCAAGACCAATTTTATAATCAGCCAATGTGTTTTTAGGCGCATGCCTCCCTCTGTGAGTAATAATTCCTGGAAGGATTTTCTTGTTTGGTCAATGTATCTAGAAGCTTTGAATGGTTCCTAGATCTTCAATTTCACTCTAAAGACCAAATGGTATGCCATCTATTATAGACACTGCTTTGTCACCAGTACTCACATTGGTGCCATAATGGATATATTTCTGAACACTTAAAAACTAGTGAAATAAAATTTTAGGTTTGTTCCTCAGCTCAGAACTTAAAAAAAAGAATCATAAAAGAGATAGTGAAAAAAATGCAAATTGTAAATTTTCAAGCTTGTGTTGCATCAACTGCATAAAAAATGGTGGCATAAAACTACTCATTAGCTCCCTAGATAAATAGATTAGAGGGTACAAATTATAAAAAAAGACATTTATGGGGGATTTCTGTTGCTCTTGAACCATACAGGCTCTGCCAGTATAACAATCTATTCCTTTCTGTCCGAGCCCTGCCATTTGTCCAAACAGAACTTTTTGACTACATATGGGATATCGCTGCGCTCATAATAAAGTGGGTAACGAATTGTGGGGTCCACTTTTTGGTGTTATTTCTGAAAAAAGTGAGAAATTCAGGTCTAAAACAAGATTTTCGTGGAAAAAATGAATTTTTTCAATATGATGTCCTAATGTTATCAAACTCTGTGTCGTAAATGTGGGTTCAAATTTTTCAATATACCCCTGATTACAATCTTTGAGGGGTGCAGTTTCCAAAATGGGGTCAGTTGTGGGGGGGTTTCTGCTGTTAGGCACATCTACAAACCTGAAATGGCATCCGCTCTCACAATTAAGAGATTAAAGGGACTCTGTCACCTGAATTTGGAGGGAACAATCTTCAGCCATGGAGGTGGGGTTTTCGGGTGTTTGATTCACCCTTTCCTTACCCGCTGGCTGCATGCTGGCTGCAATATTCGATTGAAGTTCATTCTCTGTCCTCCGTAGTACATGCCTGCTCAAGGCAATCCTGCATTGAAAAAGTCAAATGGCGCTCCTTCCCTTCTGAGCTCTACTGTGCACCCAAACAGTGGTTCACCCCCCCACACAAGGTATCGACATACTCAGGACAATTTGCCCAACAACTTTTGGGGTCCAATTTCTCTTGCCACCCTTGGAAAAATGAAAAATTGGGGGCGAAAAGATCATTTTTGTGAAAAACACAGGATTTTTTATTTTTATGGCTCTATTTTATAAACTTGTGTGAAGCATTTGGGGGTTCAAAGTGTTGACCACACATCTAGATAAGTTCCTTAGGGGGTCTAGTTTCTAAAATGGTGTCACTTGTGGGGAGTTTCCACTGTTTAGGCACATCAGGGGCTCTCCAAACGTGACATGGTGTCCAATCTCAATGCCAGGGAATTCAGCGTTGAAAAAGTCAAAGTCTGAGCTCTGCTGTGCACCCAAACAGTGGTTCGATCGGCATACTCCGGACAAATTGCACAACAAATTTTGTGGTTCATTTTCTCTTTTTACACTTGTGAAAATAAAAAAAATTGGTTCTGAAGTAAAATGTTTGTGAAAAAAAGTTAAATGTTCATTTTTTCCTTCCACATTGCTTCAGTTCCTGTGCAGCAAATGAAGGGTTAATAAAGTTCTTGAATGTGGTTATGCGCAGTTTTTAGAATGGTGTCACTTTTGGGTATTTTCTGCAATATAGACCCCAAAAAATGACTTCAAATGTGAGGTGGTCCCTAAAAAAATAGTTTTGTAAATTTTGTAGTAAAAATAAGAAATTGCTGGTCAAATTTTAACCCTTATAACTCCCTAATAAAAAAAAAATGTTTCCAAAATTGTGCTGATGTAAAGTAGACATATGGGAAATGTCATTTATTGACCATTTTGTGTGACATATCTCTCTGATGTAAGGGCATAAAAATTGAAAGTTTGAAAATTGCAAAATTTTCAAAATTTTTGCCATATTTCTGTTTTTTTAATAATTAAACACAAGTAATGTCGAAGAAATGTTACCACTAACATGAAGTACAATATATCACGAAAAAACAATTTCAGAATCTGTGGGATCCATTGAAGCGTTCCTGAGTTATAACCTCATAAAGGGACAGTGGTCAGAATTGTAAAAATTGGCTCGGTCATTATGTACCAAATTGGCTCTGTAACTAAGGGGATAATATTTATGACAGGTGTTTTGCCGAACAGAAAAAGGAAAAATAATTAAGGACATGGCAGAACAATAATATTTATGACAAGTGTTTCTTTTTAAAAATGACATACCTTAGGGTCACCAGCAGACATTTCTCAGCAGTAATTGCTCTACGCAGCTGTGTGTCCTGCCTGCTGATGGTTCCTTGTATCCTGGTACAGCAAATCACTGAAGCTCTGTTGAGACATCCTTGTGTACTCAGACTATTTTTCTGGGTTTTCACGGAGCTCACTTTATAAGGAGTGGTAGGCTCCACGGCTCTCTCGGACTTCAAAACTGTGGTGTTGCCCAAATCGACGAGGACATCTCCATCTTTGTATTTTTCTTTCTTATTCACAAGCAAATGCAAATGCAAGAACCACGTTCACATCCAAATCCAGATTCTGATAGAATCTCTCCGGCTGCCATCACACTAGCAGTATTTGTTCAGTATTTTACATCAGTATTTGGAAGCCAAAACCTGGAGTGAAACAAATAGAGGAAAAGTATAATAGAAACATATGCACCACTTCTGTATTTATCACCCACTCCTGGTTTTGGCTTACAAATACTGATGTAAAATACTGACCAAATACTGCTAGTGTGACGGCAGCCTCCATGCGAAGATCCATCTTGACGCTGGATACAGTAACAAAAGATTTGGATTTCATCTGTGCAATGGTCTACATACAGAATTTCCATGAGACACGCCCATTGTGTCAAGGAAATTCTCCTGGAAAAGCATTTTCCAATCGAACGCATGCACATAAATAGCGCAAACGCATGCAAACGCTGCTTTTTTTGCCATCTTGCGTAAGCTGATGCGGATAAAAAATGCTGCGCTAGCATGTGTTTGGATGTGCTTGCGGTTGCGGATGATATGCTGCGCACCTAGACGCAAATGTGAAACTAGCCTAACTAGTGACCCAAAACATGCATTATTTAAACAGTTTTACCACCAAGACAGCAGGTTTTGCCTGCAGAAAAAAAAACAGCAAAAACACTTGTGAACATAGCTTAAGTTTTCTTTGCAGCATATGAATGAGATCTCATTCACAAAAAAGCTACTGTACTATTTGTACTATTCAGTGGATCATCTACATACAAATTTGCATCAGAATATTAGTTACATATTAGCCCCACATGCGCATTCAGTTATATACTGATTATTTTACTGGCACTTGGTATGTAATCAAACTTATATATTGAAAGTTATTTGTTTATACAGATGAAGGAAAACTAAGTATGCCATATACAGTAGAATCTTCTTACATCTCAGATAAATAAAGTTATGTGATATATTCTGTTCCAACTCTCCTTTGTTCTTGGCATGGTTATACAGTGTGCAAAATAAATCATCTTCTAGGTGTTATCTGGCCTTGGTATATGTTCGAGTTCTCTTTTCAAACATAAATTGCACTTCTTTGAGCTAAAGAAGCTGAAAATGCAATTCTGTACACCATAGCATATTGAGCCTGTAAATATTGAAGCAGTAATTTACTCCTGGTTTTAGATGGACAGTATCATTACAGAAATTCATTTGTGATATGTTGACAGATTGCTTATACTACTAATGTAGTTTCTGCACCTTTAAGGTCATGTAGGGCAACACATAATTACAAAGGTCTTCTCTCTCCTGACATGAACTTTATTTTTATTCTTAGCTATATTATGCAAAAGTATTTAATATTTTATATTTTTCCAATAGTTTTCTTTTCTACAATTTTTACACTCATTTTAAGATAGCAACCCTTCCAACTATAATATTCTTTCTTCTTATGCTTTCAGTGACTTGCAACAATTTTCACCCCCTTGCAATTTTTTTTGCTACCTCGCAACCTTAAATTTCACTGGGTTTTTTTTTGAGGGTTTGTATCAGTTCATCCAAAGAACATGCCTAGAACTGTGAACATTTGGTTTTCTTTTTGTTGTGAAGTAAGAAACAAATACCACAAAATTACAAAAAACTTTAGTGTGCATAACTATTCACCCCCCTAAAGTCAGTACTTTGTAGAGCTTCCTTTACCAGACATTTCAGATGCAAGTTGCTTTGGATAAGTCTCTATGAGCTTTCCAAATCTTGCCATTGGGATTTTTGCCCATTCTTCAAGGCAAAACTGCTCCAGCTTCTTCAAGATAGATGGTTTCCTCTGGTGAACAGCAATCTTCAGGTCTGACCACAGATTCTCAGTTGGATTCAGGTCTCGGCTTTGACTAGGACACTCCAAAACATTTACATGTGTCCCCTTAAACCACTGGAGTGTTGCTTTAGCAGTATGCTTTGGGTCACTGTCTTGTTGGAAGGTGAAACTCAATACCAGTCTCAAATCACTGACAGACTAAAACAGAATTTGCTCAAGAATATCCATTTTTTTGCATCATCCATCTTTCCCTGTTCGTGCTGCCGAAAAACATCTCCACAACATTATGCTGCCACCAGCATGTTTAACTGTGTGGATGTTGTTCTTGGGGTAAAGAGTGGTGTTGTTTGGGGCCAGATATATCATTTACCTTGATGGCAAAAAAGGTCAGTTTTGGTCTCATCTGATCACAGCACCTTCCTTCATACATTTGGGGAGTGTCCCACATGTCTTTTGGCAAACTCAAAACTAGTCTTTCAATTTTTGTGTGCAAGTAAGGGCTTTTTTTCTCGCCACTCTTCTATAAAGGCCACCTCTATGGAGTGTGGAGTGTATTGCTTATTGAGATCATATGGACAGATACTAAAGTCTCTGCTTGGGAATTCTACAGCTCTTTCAGGGTTACCTTTGGTCTCTGTGCTGCTTCTCTGATTAATGTCCTCCTTGCCTGGGTTGACATTTTTGGTGAGCGATCCTCTCTTGACAGGTTTGTTGTGCTACCATGTTTTTTCCATTTGATGATAATGGTGAGGGATCCTCAGAGATTAGATTTTTTCTTATAGTCCAACCCTTGCTTATGTGGCACCCCTAGGGGTATTTGCCACAAAAATAGTTACTGACAGTAAGTACAAATACTAAAATAGCAAGACTGCACTACCACCTCCGGCCAGAAGGGGGAGCTCCAGAGACTCCCCTTGATCCATTCTGGTCTGAGAGAAGAAATGGCAGTTGGGCCAAGGAGCTGATAGTGAGAGGTCATACAGTTGAATCTCTAACAGCCCTGTGACTGTTACCAGGCCTAAATCACCGGCCTGAGGAGAAGAGGGATAGAGAAAAAGGACATTGTGAGAACCGGGTAGCATTAATCACTACCCAGAACAGGCGCAAAGACGGATACCGGATCCGTGGCTGTATTCATTATATATAATACAGCAACCGGAAAAACGTGAGGTGATATCAGCTTCACTAGGGTCGGATGCAGCAACAGACACAGAGTTCAGCGGTACTCCCAGAGGGGGTAAACCGATAAAAGGACTCGGGTTGCCCGTCGAACCAGAACCCGGAGGGGACAGATTGGGCCGGCAGCCAGTTCACATACAGCAGCAGGGCCACACAGAAATTGCGCACAATAAGAGGCGAAGACCCCGGCAGGGTCAAAGTAACTCAGAGTTCCCATACAGACTCCGGTGACAGGACTGGTTGTAAATCCTTTTATGTTAAAGTAAACTGGTTAAACGTTTCAGTGCCTCAGTCTTTCATTTGGACAATAGCCATCTATCCAGGATCGAGATCGTCACCGCTGGGAGAACCTGCTGCTGATCAAGTAAGTGCCTGTCCCCTCATGATACCCCTTACACTGTGCATTGCCTGAGGCCACAACACCGGGTCAAGCCACCCGTGACATCCCCCTCAAGAGACAGACTCCATTGGTCCGGTGCTGGGTATCCCGGTCTCCTGGGCGTCACAATTGGCGTCACAAACAGGATCTAGCCAGCCCGTATACCGGGTATTGTGTGCCGTGATTGGAGCCCAAAACTGTGAAAACTGGGATGAAAAATCTTGAAAATTGACTTTATTAAAGAAAAATCCATTCCCCATTGAAAACTATTGAAAGTGACTTTTCCCCATTGGTTATAATGGAGTAAAGATGGCCGCCATCCCCTGAGGTAATCACTTCATAACCGTTAGGCACGAGACTGTTAATTGAGCTACGCCATCACCTGAGCCCCAGTCTAACTGAAAAACTTCAGAATCCGCCATTACAGAGCGCGGTGGGTGGGAGCAGCAGGGGGCGTGTCATTGTGGGCGGCACCAAGCTGAGCGCTCTGACATCAGAGCAAGGGGAAAATCGATCCTGCTGCACAGCGGAACGAATCTACACTATCCCGACGGAAGCGGAGGACCGGAAGGGTCCGGATTAACTAAGGGGGCACAGTATGTCGCAGCACGGAGACGCCGCAGCACTCGGCAACGCTAATGCAGCTGAAAGACAGAGTGTCAATAGAGAGTCCGGCAGAGCAGCGGTGCAAGGAGTGGCGCCCATCATGCCGGTGCTGATGCCATATACCCCGGGTGGCCCATGGCTTCCAATGTATGAAGGTGAGCCTAATACCCTTGACGATTTCAGAGAAAAGATGCTGGCCCATTTTGACATGTTCCCTGTGGGTGAAGTTCAGCGTGTTAGTCTCCTGATGATGCAGTTAAGTGGCCATGCTAAGCGAGAAGTCACAGCATGGGCAGCTGATCTAAAAGGCACTGTTGAACGCATATTTGCTGGATTAAAAGCTACATTTGAAACCACGGCCAGCAGCAAAGCTAAAATACGATTCTTTAGTTGCAAACAAAAAGCTAATGAGGGCGTGAGAGACTTTGCCTTAAACCTGCAGGAAGCCCTTAAATCACTTACACTGGCTGAACCCATTTTTAACACCGGAGCGGATAAACTGCTAAGAGATCAATTTATTGAGGGACTCTACACCCCTTCTCACCGGGGGCATGTGAGCATGCTTGTTTTTAAGAACCCTGAATTGACATTTGCCCAATTAAAGGAGAGCGCTATACGTCTCCAGCTGGCAGAGGCACCTCGGGATCAGGATCCTGCGCAACCCATGGCAGAGGCACCTCAACAACAGGGAGTGCCAGTGACATCAGCTATGTCTGGGGCCATTGCTAAGCCCCTGGGGCCCAGTACTAATGAGGCTCTTCAACAAAAGCTTGACTCTTTAGCTGATGTTGTTGCTTCAATGGCTAAAACCATGCAGGAGATGAGAGGACACAAGATGGAGTTGGCAAACTGTAGAGAGGATGTTCCATGGATGAGACCCCGGAGATACCCGACATGGAGAGGACGACCCCGCGACCGCTACCAACCGGATGGACAGCCCATTTGCCGCCGTTGCCAGCAGCCGGGCCACTTTGCATGAGATTGTGATTTAAACGGGAATCCCCTGGGAATGCGGGCCGCTTCGCAGGAATGAACTTTTAAGGCCCAACACCCTGGCACGACAGGTACATCGGAGGACGACCCATTATCCCTATCGTGCTGGACGGAATTCCCCTCAACGCTTTGCTGGACACAGGTTCCCAGATTTCATCTATACCGTATATCCTTTATAAGAGGTACTGGGCTGATGCAGATATTGATAAAGGGCCCTCTGATGTTGAACTAGATATATGGGCCAGTAATGGTAAGTTGGTACCGAAACTAGGATTCAGGGAGATGACCATAAAGATTGGTAAAGTAGAACTGAAGAAACAGGGTATAATTGTTGTTGATGTTGACCGGCGGAAGTGAGAACCAACTGTATTGATAGGAATGAATGTGTTAGAGAACTGCTTTTCCGAAGTCATTTCTGTCTTACAGCAAATTGCTGAAACTGCCCAATCCTGCCAGCAGAGAGTTCTCCGGAGGGAAATAAAAGTATTGATGTTAAGGCAACAGGTAGAAGTTGCAGGTGGAGAAATCGGCAGTGTGAGGGTAAGTGATCCAACGTCTATTGTAATCCCACCAAAAACAGAAATGCTGGTATGGTGTAGAGCAGCCATTGGTACTAAGGGACGAGATTATCAAGCCTTAATAGAACCAGTGTACACCGACAGCAGGCCCACTATACTCACAGCACGAGGGATAGTCGAGGTACACCGGGGACGAGTGCCGGTACGACTTTTGAACTGTGGAGAGGAAGAGGTCACTTTGCCAAGGTATGCTACAATGGCAAAGCTATATACTGTTGACAACAATGCCATCACAACCATTGAGCCCTTAGAACCAACCTGTCAGGTGGAAGGCAATGGCTCAGATGGAGAAATGGAGGATTGGTGCCAACAGCTACACGTGGGCATAAATTCAACACCTACCCATCAAAAACAAGGGGTGTATAGGCTAGTGACGGAATATGAACAAGTCTTCAGTAAACACCCATTGGACTTCGGACGGATAGAAGGGGTAGAACACACAATCCCCACAGGTGACCATCCCCCAATAAAAGAAAGATATAGACCCATACCGCCCGCTCACTATCAATGTGCAAAAGATATGCTGAGGGAAATAAAACAGGCCGGGGTAATAAGAGACAGCTGTAGCCCCTGGGCGGCCCCTCTAGTGATTGTCAAAAAAAAGGACGGAACCATGAGAATGTGCGTAGACTACCGGAAGATTAATAACATCACCCATAAAGACGCCTACCCCTTGCCTAGGATAGAAGAGTCCTTAACTGCTTTGAAATCTGCTAATTGTTTTTCCACCTTAGACTTAACAAGCGGGTATTGGCAAGTCCCTGTGGCTGAGAGAGATAAGGAAAAGACGGCATTCACCACACCAATGGGTCTATGTGAATTTAATCGCATGCCGTTCGGACTCTGCAACGCATCCGGTACCTTCCAGCGGCTGATGGAATGCTGCCTCGGACACAAGAACTTCGAGACCGTCCTCCTGTACCTAGATGATGTGATCGTCTACTCAAAGACTTACGAACAACACTTAATAGACCTGGCAGAAGTGTTCGAAGCCTTATCCAGGTATGGCATGAAAGTCAAGCCATCCAAATGTCACCTTCTCAAGCCAAAGGTACAGTACCTGGGACACATCGTGAGTTCGGAGGGAGTAGCACCAGATCCCGAGAAAATAAGCGCCATAAGGGATTGGCCAAGACCTACCAGCGCAAAAGAAGTGAGACAATTCCTGGGATTGGTGGGTTACTATCGCAGATTTATAAAAGGATTTACCAAGTTGGCAGCACCCTTGCAAGACACCTTGGTAGGGCAGACGAAGAAACCTTCAAACCGAAACCCTCCTTTTCAGTGGAACGACGAAAGGGAAGACTCCTTTGAACAACTAAAGAAGGCACTAACCGGAGAAGAGGTTCTGGCATACCCAGATTACCATAAACCTTTCATCCTCTACACCGATGCCAGTAATGTGGGACTAGGAGCGGTGCTGTCACAAAAGCAAGAAGGTCGGGAGAAAGTCATCGCCTTTGCAAGTAGAAAGCTCCGGCCTACTGAAAGAAATTCAGAAAATTACAGCTCCTTCAAATTGGAACTACTGGCAGTAGTTTGGGCTGTGACGGAGCGTTTCAAACACTATCTGGCCGCTGCAGAATTTATTGTCTATACTGACAACAATCCGTTGACCCACCTGGACACAGCCAAATTAGGTGCGTTAGAACAGCGATGGATAGCCCGGTTATCTAATTACAACTTCATAATCAAGTATCGAGCAGGTCGCAAGAATGGAAATGCCGATGCCCTATCCCGGATGCCACACTTGAGAGATGTAGAAGAGGAAACGGGGGAGCTTGAAGAAATTGAACTACCAGCCTTCCATCGTCCCAAGGCAAAACATCATCAGTCAAGTACCTATCAGAAACAACAAGAGGTGAATTTTAATCCGTTAGCACACCATAGATGGGCTGACACCCAAGACAGCAATCCGGCTGTGAAGTTGGTGAAGGAACTGTTGACTGAGCAAAGTGCATATCCCTATGAGGATGCCCCAGAAGAGACGCATCAACTCTGGAAAGAGAGAGGCAAAATGTTCCTGTATCAAGGGAAGCTCTGTAGAAGATACACCAATCCGAAAACACATGAATTGGTTTGGCAGATTATTGTGCCTAAACAAGATGTGAAGATGGTCCTCGAAGCTTACCATAATGGTGCTGGTCACTTCGGTTGCAAAAAGTTAGAAGTACTTCTAAGAGAAAGATTTTATTGGGTCGGGATGAGAAAATCAATCGAACAGTGGTGCAGAAATTGTGGCCCGTGTAACCTCAGAAGAAACGATCAAAAGAACCAAAGAGCACCACTGCAGCCCATAATCACCAAACAACCACTTGAACTTGTAGCCATGGACCACGTGAAGTTGACACCAAGCCGGTCCGGCTATGTCTATGCCTTGACCATCGTGGACCATTATTCACGTTTCTTGGTAGTAGTACCCGTAAAAGATCTGACAGCAAAAACAGCAGCCAAAGCGTTCCAAACGTACTTTTGTAGACCCCATGGATATCCGGAACAGGTTCTCACCGACCAAGGTACAGCCTTTGAATCAGAGATCTTCAGAGAATTCTGTAATATGTATGGTTGCAAAAAGATCCGGACGACGGCCTATCATCCACAAACAAACGGCTTATGCGAGAAGATGAACCATATTGTAATAGACCTACTAAAGACTTTACCTGAGACAGAAAGGAATCAATGGCCAGAGAAATTGCCTGACTTGGTGGATCTGTATAATCATATCCCGGTGAGCTCCACCAACTGCACCCCAGCTTACCTTATGCGTGCAAGACCCGGCCAATTACCAATCGATCTAGAAATGGGAATTCTGAAACCAGACGCAGAAGTTCAAGACTCCAATTGGGATATCATACGGCAAAAGCAGTATCGCCAAGTGCAAGAGAGTGTGGAAAGAAGCCTTCAGCAAACTAGAGAAAGACAAGAGCGAACTTTCAACCAGAATGCTCTAGCGACCCCATTAAGACCGGGTGACCAAGTGCTCAAGAGAAATCGTCGAACCAATAAACTGGACAATCAGTGGGAAGCCGTACCCTACACAGTTTTACCAACAAGAGTGGATAATCCTAAAATGTGTCTCATTAGCAAAAACGGAGGCTTAACATCTGTACTAGTGTCAAGAGACAATCTTAAATTATGTCCGGAAGCATTGAAAGAGCCAGACGTTGTCCAGCCAGAACCAGAAGTTATTCAACCCATACAGGTTCAACCAGTAAAGGAAAAAGAAGAGGAAGTGTATCACACCTGTATAGGAGACTTTCCCAAAACCCTACTAACATACCATGGTGCAGTAGTGGTTCCCATGGTGGCCTTTTACCCAACACCGAACCCAATACCAGAAGTCCCAAGACAGGAAGAGGCTGACCCCGTACTACAGGAGGTTCCAGGCCAGGAAGAACAGATTCCTGGTCAGAGTAATCCCATTCACGGTGGACTTGCCAACTCCATAGTCGTGGAATTATCTTTAGCAGAGCGGGCAGATACTACATCCGCAGTAGACAGTAGTACACCACATGAAGAGACACCGCTATTACGTAGATCACAGCGTAGTACCCAGGGTCAATTACCGGCCAGGTATGCAGATTACCAACTATAAAGCTCATAATGTGAATTGTATATATGTTATGCCGTATATAGTTAAACAGAAAATGTAGTATAGTCATTGCTATCAGTCTGCAACGTTTAAGCCCAGTGCCTACAGAGACTTGTCTGTATGAACTTATTGCATGTTCTTGAACTTTTTATCAGCCCGGAGGCACTAAATCAAAGCTCCGGAAAGACTGCTTTTTGAACTTTGCTTTTTGCTCTTTTTGAACTTTCTTTAGACTTTATATTGATAACTCCGTTGGAAAAATGGAACTAAATTCCTGGACACTAAGTACAGTGCCGTTCCTAATACCTTCAAGGATAGAACTGTATTAATGGACGCTATTTGAAGTGACTTTTTACAGAACTCTATTTTTGTTTCCTTGAGTGGTTTTTGTAACTTTTCATTTTTAAGACTCTGTACATATTAATTGTTATTTCAAAATGTTATTGTCCCACAGTCCCGGAGTACTGTTCTTAACTAAGGGGGAATGTGGCACCCCTAGGGGTATTTGCCACAAAAATAGTTACTGACAGTAAGTACAAATACTAAAATAGCAAGACTGCACTACCACCTCCGGCCAGAAGGGGGAGCTCCAGAGACTCCCCTTGATCCATTCTGGTCTGAGAGAAGAAATGGCAGTTGGGCCAAGGAGCTGATAGTGAGAGGTCATACAGTTGAATCTCTAACAGCCCTGTGACTGTTACCAGGCCTAAATCACCGGCCTGAGGAGAAGAGGGATAGAGAAAAAGGACATTGTGAGAACCGGGTAGCATTAATCACTACCCAGAACAGGCGCAAAGACGGATACCGGATCCGTGGCTGTATTCATTATATATAATACAGCAACCGGAAAAATGTGAGGTGATATCAGCTTCACTAGGGTCGGATGCAGCAACAGACACAGAGTTCAGCGGTACTCCCAGAGGGGGTAAACCGATAAAAGGACTCGGGTTGCCCGTCGAACCAGGACCCGGAGGGGACAGATTGGGCCGGCAGCCAGTTCACATACAGCAGCAGGGCCACACAGAAATTGCGCACAATAAGAGGCGAAGACCCCGGCAGGGTCAAAGTAACTCAGAGTTCCCATACAGACTCCGGTGACAGGACTGGTTGTAAATCCTTTTATGTTAAAGTAAACTGGTTAAACGTTTCAGTGCCTCAGTCTTTCATTTGGACAATAGCCATCTATCCAGGATCGAGATCGTCACCGCTGGGAGAACCTGCTGCTGATCAAGTAAGTGCCTGTCCCCTCATGATACCCCTTACACTGTGCATTGCCTGAGGCCACAACACCGGGTCAAGCCACCCGTGACATCCCCCTCAAGAGACAGACTCCATTGGTCCGGTGCTGGGTATCCCGGTCTCCTGGGCGTCACAATTATACTTCTCAAAAATGTTGTCCCTGACTTGTTTTAAGGGCTCTTTGGTCTTCATGATGTTGTTTGGTTACTGGTACCTCTTGCTTAATGGTGTTGCAGCCTCTGTGGTGTCTCAGAAAAGGTATGTATATACTGGCAGACCATGTGACACTCAGATTGCACACAGACTTCCTTCACTAAGCATGTGACTTATGGAGGTAATTACTTGCAACAGAAATTTTAAAGGGCTTAATCGCCAAAGGGGTGAATACATATACACATGCCAATTTTTAGTTATTTGGTCCCATAAATTTATTTTATGCTTATCTTTTTCTCACTTCAATTTACCAACTTAGAGCACTTAGTGCTTATGCATCACATACAAATCAGAATACAAAAATACTTAAACACAAGTTATAAGGTAACCAAATAGGTACAAAGCAAAGGGGGTGAATTCTTTTGCAAGCCACTTTATATGGTTTTAGCATACTTTGTCATTATACTATTCCAATGTTTACCAAATTAAGTCATGCTCTCTTGCCAATAGCATTTGAGGAATGCCAGATTGAAGGAACAATCCATTATTTAACAACCAGATATTAAAAAAAAAATATTTCCCTAATAGTATGATAGGAATTGAACACATTTTCATATTACATTTTAATAAAGTTCTGGTAGGGTACCAGAACCCTAACTTCCAAGCGTCCGCTCAACCATATTTACCAGGGCTAAAGTAAAGCCTGTGTGTTGTTACACTCAGTAAGGCAATGGTTTAAGGCTACTTTGATCATGTTTTGGTAAACATTGGTGCAACATATATTCCTATCATGCTGGTTGCAATTTACAATTTGAAAAGAGCAAATAAATTAGAGTAGAATTGAATTGTACTTGAATATACAAAAAACAAATACGCATTTTTGTAAATTCACCTCTCGAAGATTGATGAAAAATGCTTAATTATATGTGACTGACAAAAGTAAAAAAAATAATAATAAAGTTACTCTCCATAAATTGAAGAAGTCCCTAATTATGCTCTGAGGTCTCTCAGAACCCCCGAGCATAGTAAGAGTGATGCGTAAAAAAATAAATAAATAAAACAATAAGTCTTGTACTCAACTCATTGCTTATCTGTCTGGCACCTTAGTGTGACTGTGAATTTATTAATATGTGATGTACTGCAGTACAGCACCTTTATAACAAGTTGGCATAAGGAATTGTATAGGCCATGCAAAGCTCCTCTAGGAATTTCAATCTTCAAATTGCCTCTTAAGAAAGTATGGGGACTTGAAATCTATTGCCATCTATTGGATGTAGCAATCATATAGTCACTATTAACTTTTTAACAAGCCTTGCCATATGATGTTGGATGAGTAGCCAAATCAGAAACTCCATTTGCAAGTTTGCCCATCCTCAATGTAGAGCACAAAGCAGGAGATGCGATTTCACTAGGTGATAGGCCTCTGACTGGAGCACTAAGGAGGAACTATTGTCATTACTGCTTACTGTACTCAGAATTGATCTTCTCTTTCTCCGTCACACCGACAGATAAACATCTCTGATTGTTTGTTGAGGAAATACACATTTGATTTCAGTTGTCTACTTGCAGGCCAACTAAACTTTCATCTGGCTAAGTTGCTGGTGGTGCAATTGCTGCCGTACCACCTTGTGGAGTCAGCTGCCTTTTGAGAGATACCCACAGCCATTATTTCTCATAGATAGGGGTGCCTGCTCTGTGCTCACATATAGGAGAATGTAGGCCAGGCCCTCAACTTGTCTCTGAGCTCCTAAGTACACCTGAAACAGCTACTACGCGCAGGGACAAAACATGAATTTCATTGCCCACTGGGTAAATGTTTTGAGCAGAACCAATGAACCACCACAAACAGGGCAGGTAGAAAAGCTTCTGTGAAAGGGCCCAATGACTTTTTTCACACTTAGTTGGTGGTTATTTATCTTCTCATTCACCTTCTCTAGACCTGATTCAACAGTCATAACCCCATGCCCAACAGTCAAAGGTCAGGAAAGCCACTGACTCCATATACTGACCTCACTTTTTTTGCTCATGCAAGGTACAGCACTGCAAAACAGTTTTACAGCTTGAATGTTTAGCTATCAAAAACATACAGTGGATAAGTTGATGCTGCAAATGAAACAGCAAATATGATGCTGACTGGCTTGCTGTTAACTGCAGCTGAGAATCATTGAGTAAACTATACAGGTAGGCGGATCTGTCACAATGCAATCAAATTGTGATGATAATCACTTCTCATGGCCAAGCCGTGAGTCAGAGTGGTCAAGGAGTCCAAGGTCAGATGCCTGGAGGGTACGTCATAAACAGAAGGAAGAGACAAAAGCGTAGTCAGGTATTGTTCCGAGGTCAGAGTACCGGGAGGATAATGGATCAGAGCTGAATAGTTTAAACAGGTGGGTAGTCAGAACAAAGTCAAAGGTCACACAAGAGATCAAACATATAGTTAGAACTCAAGGTACAGAGAGCACAGCACAAACCTCACAAGATAAACGTACATCTGGCAGTGTTCTTTGGAACTCAGATCAGCTAAGAAGCATGGCCATTAAGTGGAATAATGAACACATGAGACAGCCTATGCCTCACAGTCTCAGATTGGGTAGTCGAGCTGTAAATCAACACGCTGACAGCTCAGCATTCCCCTGTACCAGATTGGATGGCCAAGCTGTCAATCACAGTACTGACAGTTTCAGCACACCCCTATATCAGATTGGATGGCTGAGCTGTCAGTTACTGCATCCCAGACACCCTGAGGGGTGGACCCGTGACACAAATCTTTCTGATTTTCAAAGGAAATTCAATTAGCAGCAAAGTTATTTCTGCAAACTAAATATCCTTTATTATGCTCCGGGCATGGGTGTACATAGAAATCATGGGGCCTCATAGCCAAAGTCTTAAAGGGCCCCCAAAAAAATTCACCGCTGGGCCCAGCTCACCGTCTTGCACCTCCACACAGCCTCAGCTCCTCACATTCTTCCTCCAACAGCCGGTAGCCGCCCTCACATGTGCAACTACTTCCAGCCTTCCATACACTGCTCTCTCTGGCTGGAAAGCTACATCAGCCAGGAGGTGTGACACGCTTATGTAAATCCAGCCAGAGAGTTCAGCCAGGGGCAGTGCAGGACTAGAAAGGAGGAGTTAGGAGGAGCCAGGTACAGAGTGACGGTGGCGTGCATACTTAATTAAAGGCACACGGCACAGCACAGCCCAGGGGCGGACACTGACAGCTTGGGGCCCCTGTGCAAGAAATGTGTCTGGGCCCCCTCCTTTTATGGCAACAAACCTGCATATATATACATATAGATACGCAATCCCCTGAAGATCCTGATCCAATCCTGCAACTAGAGAGCACTGCAGCTGATCTGAAACAGAAGATCTTAGATAAACTAAATACCATCAGTACCAGAGATCGAATGCCAAGGATCAGCAATGAAACACCACCAGACAGTATCCAGCTGATGAACACATGTATTCAGATTAAACATCCAAAAGGCTTCTCAATAGGGTTGAGCGACTTTTACTTTTTTAGGGTCGAGTCGGGTTTTGCGAAACCCGACTACCTCAAAAGTCGAGTCGAGTGAAATCGGCCGATTATCGCGTAAAGTCGGGGTCGGTGATCGACCGAAACACGAAACCCAATGCAAGTCAATGGGGGAGCATAGTCGGCAGTGAGTGGAGGCCAGGAAAACACCTACAATGCCCATTTTAATGGCAAAAACATCCATTCTTGGTACTGAAGCTTGTCAATTTTAATTTACCTTATAATAATAGTTAGGCATTGGACATTGGGGGTCATTTGGCTAAAGTTGTGGGGGGTATGTTGGTTCAAGTATTTAGTGGGCCCAAAAAATGTGGACCATGTCATGGCAGTGGAGCAGGGAGAGGTAAGTATTTCAACTTTGCAAGTGCTGTGATCCTGAGCAAGCAGGGGGTCCCACTCGTTCGCATTGGCACTGGCACAGGGCCCCTCAAAGTACGGCGGTGTGTTTGCACGGCGGGGGCGCCTCCCACTGGCAGCGACACTTTTGCGTACTATGAGGGGCCCTGTGCCAGTGATGTCGCCAATGAGTATGCCCCCCCACCTGATGAAGGAACCTGCACTTTCATCTGCACCTTCCTCTTTGTCCCCATGTAAGGTGGTATAGTATGCGGGAAGGGGAACCTCACTTTCAGCAGGGTCAGAATCTGGCTGTGTAGCGTGCAAGGGGAATGTTGCGGTCTGGGTCAATGTACCAGCAGAGTCATCTAGCACTGGCTGGGCAATGGGCAGGATGAGGAGGAAACACAGATATAGTCCCAAATACAAAAGTAGGTTAAAAGCAGTTCAAACTTGGTAACAGGACTAAACAGGCGGCATTGCTTTGTTCAGCGGAGGACAACTGTAATGAGAGGCTGACACAGTGAGTAGACCCAAATCAGTAAGTAGTCTAAATGCAGTTCAAAATTGGTAACAGTAGTAAACAGGCGGCACTGCTTTGTTCAGTGGAGGAGAACAGCAAGGAGCGGCAGACACCGTTAGTAGGCCCCAACCCAACTAGTAGGCCAAATGCAGTGTAATATTAACTACTTAACGAGAGCCTGAAAATGGAAGTTCAGGACAGGAAACCAGGAGAACAGCAAGGAGCGGCAGACACCATTAGTAGGCCCCAACCAAACTAGTAGCCCCACTGCAGCTTTAAAATTCCAATAGGCTGAAAACCTGATAATTGCAGGTCCCTTTTTTTAAGAGGACAGCTGTATTGAGTGGCGCAGCCAGACACTGCTAGTAGGCCATACACCACAAAGTTGGCTCGATGCAGGTTTAAAAAAGGTTACATGGGTACCCGGTCAGCATTGGTGTGGTCAGTGGAGGACTATTGGAAGGAGGGACCGCAGACAGACTTAGTAGGCCTAAAATAAAAAAAGGTGGCTCTATGCACTTTTAAATAGGATCCAGGGGTACACGGTCAGCATTGGTGTGGTCAGTGGAGGACTATTGGAAGGAGGGACCGCAGACAGACTTAGTAGGCCTAAAATAAAAAAGGGGGGCTCTATGCACTTTTAAATAGCATCCAGGGGTATACAGGCAGCATTGGTGTGGTCAGTGGAGGACTATTGGAAGGAGGGACCGCAAACAGACTTAGTAGGCCTAAAATAAAAAAAGGTGGCTCTATGCACTTTTAAATAGGATCCAGGGGTACACGGTCAGCATTGGTGTGGTCAGTGGAGGACTATTGGAAGGAGGGACCGCAGACAGACTTAGTAGGCCTAAAAAAAAAAAGTGGCTCTATGCACTTTTAAATAGCATCCAGGGGTACACAGGCAGCATTGGTGTGGTCAGTGGAGGACTATTGGAAGGAGTGTCTGACACAGTTAGTACTCCAAAAGAATACATAGATGTTAATGTTTCGCAAAAAAACAAAACCCCCCAAAAAAGGGTGGCATACTTAGGTACAGGGGTGGCCTCCTCTGCTGACTTTCAGACATTGTTATTTGGCGCAAAGTATTTACTGATGTAAATGTAGGACAGGGCCACTGAATATTTTAAGTAGCATCATACATGTCAACAAATAGGTATTGTCAGTGCCAGGCATTGAAGGATTTCACCGCATAGACTAAACAGCGGTGGAGCAGTGACAGATAATTTTGCAAGTGGTAGAGCACAGTTTGACCTGGGGGGTGGAAGGCACTCTCTCGTGCCCGGCAGTACTGGCCAAAGGCCCCTCATGTTACAACGGTTTGTCTGACGTTGGGTGCGCGCCATCACCGCCAGAGACACTTCATTGTACTATGAGGGACCCGGTGCCAGTGCCATCGACCAAAAGTGGGCACACCCACCTCTTCAGAAAAAAAAGGCACTCTCACAGGTGCTTTCGCCAAGTGGCGAGACAACGGCCCCGTGGGGGGAGTCAGCCCATTTAGGGAGGTGTAAACGTGTCGTATGCTGGACATACAGCAGCTGCAAATGGAGAAATTGGAAGACTCAGTAAGACCAGTCCAAAAGCAAGACCTTTTTAAAGGAAAGCTAGGTGTCAGCCGGGAAAGGTGGGGCAATATAATTAGAAATCCATGAGTGGTTCATTTTAATGAAGGTTAGATCATCAACATTTTGGGTAGCCAGACGAGTCCTTTTTTTCGGTCAGTATTGAACCAGCAGCACTGAATACTCTTTCTGATAGCACACTAGCTGCTGGGCAAGCGAGCTCCTGCAATGCATATTCGGACAATTCAGGCCAGGTGTCTATTTTGGATGCCCAGTAATCAAATGGGAATGACGGGTGAGGGAGAACATTGATATGGGAGGAAAAATAGTTAGTAACCATACTGGACAAATGTTGTCTCCTGTCACTTTGAATTGATGCTGCAGTACCTGTCCTGTCTGCGGTCATTGCAAAAGCACTCCACAACCTGGTCAGAAAACCCCTCTGTCCAACTCCACTTCTGATTTGTGCACCTCTAACACCTCTGCCCTGTTGCCCCCTGCAGCTCGTGTGAGAACCATCACCGGCACTGTGTGCTGGAAATGCCTGAATCAAATGGTCAACAAGAGTTGCTTGTTTGGTTGCCAATATTTGTTCAAGGTTATCATGTGGCATGATGTTTTGCAGTTTCCCCTTATAGCGTGGATCTAGGAGGCAGGCCAACCAGTAATCGTCATCGGTCATCATTTTTATAATGCGGGGGTCCCTTTTGAGGATACGCAAGGCATAATCCGCCATGTGGGCCAATGTTCCAGTTGTCAATTCACTGCTTGTGCTGGGTTGAGGAGCACTTTCGGGCAAATCAACGTCACTTGCCTCCCTCAAAAACCCTGAACCTGGCCTTGCAACGCCACCAGTTCCTATTGCCCCCTGAGAAGCTTCCACATCCAAAAAAATACTCATCCCCATCATCCTCCTCGTCCTCCTCCTCTTCGCCCGCCACCTCATCCAGTAGACTTCCCTGACCAGACAATGGCTGACTGTCATCATGGCTTCCCTCGTCCTCGGCTGCAGACGCCTGCTCTTTTATGTGCATCAAACTTTGCATCAGCAGACGCATTAGGGGGATGCTCATGCTTATTATGGTGTTGTCTGCACTAACCAGCCGTGTGCATTCCTCAAAACACTGAAGGACTTGACAGAGGTCTTGTAGCTTTGACCACTGCACACCTGACAACTCCATGTCTGCCATCCAACTGCCTGCCCGTGTATGTGTATCCAACCACAAATACATAACAACACGCCTCTGTTCGCACAGTCTCTGAAGCATGTGCAGTGTGGAGTTCCACCTTGTTGCAATGTCGATGATTAGGTGATGCTGGAGAAGGTTCAAAGATCGCTGATGGTTCTGCATACGGCTGGAGTGTACGGGCAAACGGCGACTGTGCGAGCAAAGTCTGTGCACCTTCAGGAGCAGGTCGGGTAACCCCGGATAACTTTTCAGGAAGCACTGCACCACCAGGTTTAAGGTGTGAGCCAGGCAAGGAATGTGTTTCAGTTGTGAAAGGGTTATGGCAGCCATAAAATTCCTTCCGTTATCACTCACTACCTTGCCTGCCTCAAGATGTACACTGCCCAGCCATGACTGAGTTTCTTGCTGCAAGAACTCGGACAGAACTTCCGCGGTGTGTCTGTTGTCGCCCAAACACTTCATTGCCAATACAGCCTGCTGACGCTTGCCACTAGCTCTTCCATAATGGGACACCTCATGTGCAACAGTGGCAGCTGCGGATGGAGTGGTCATGTGACTGCGGTCTGTGGACGAGCTCTCGCTTCTGCTGGAGGACGAGGAGGAGGAGGGGGGGCGAACGCCTACAGGCAACTGTTTCCTAGACCGTGGGCTAGGCAGAACTGTCCCAATATTGCTGTCCCCTGTGGACCCTGCATCCACCACATTAACCCAGTGTGCCGTGATGGACACGTAACGCCCCTGGCCATGCCTACTGGTCCATGCATCTGTTGTCAGGTGCACCTTTCTGCTCACAGATTGCCTGAGTGCATGGACAATGCGGTCTTTTACAAGCTGGTGGAGGGCTGGGATGGCTTTTCTCGAAAAGAATTGTCGAATGGGTAGCTCATAGCGTGGTACAGTGTAGTCCATCAGGGCTTTGAAAGCTTCACTTTCAACTAACCGGTAGGGCATCATCTCTAACGAGATTAGTCTAGCAATGTGGGTGTTCAAACCCTGTGTACGCGGATGAGAGGATGAGTACTACCTTTTCCTAACAAGAGTCTCTTGTAGGGTGAGCTGGACTGGAGAGCTGGATATGGTGGTACTAGCGGGGGTGCCGGTGGACATGGCAGACTGAGAGAGGGTTGGTGATGGTATTCTTGCTGTTGGCCTACATACAGTGTTTCCTACCAAGAACCTGGTGATTCCCTGACTGCTTTGGCCTTGCGACAAAACCTCCACATTTGCTGCAGGTGGTGTGGTAAACGTTGGGCTTACAGTGAGGGAAGGGATGTAGCGTTGCTGACTAGCTTCATTGTGAGAGGGTGCAACAACGTTAAGGGACATTTGGTAGTTAGTCCAGGATTGCAAGTGCATGGTGTTTAACCCCTTCACAACATGCGCCGTACATCTACTGCGCATGCCGTGAATCCCCCTTTGATGTGGGCTCCGGCGGTGAGCCCACATCAAAGTCGCGACATGCCAACTGTTTTGTACAGCTGACATGTGCGAGCAATAGCGGCGGGTGAAATCGCTATTCACCCGCCGCTATTAACCTGTTAAATGCTGCTGTCAAACACAGACAGCGGCATTTAACTACCGCATCCGGCCGGCGACCGGATATGACGTCATCGCCGACCCCCGTCACATGATCGGGGGTCGGCGATGCATCAGGAAGGTAACCATAGAGGTCCTTGAGACCTCTATGGTTACTGATGCAGGTCTGCTGTGAGCGCCCCCCTGTGGTCGGCGCTCACAGCACACCTGCATTTCTGCTACATAGCAGCGATCTGATGATCGCTGCTATGTAGCAGAGCCGATCAGGCTATGCCAGCTTCTAGCCTCCCATGGAGGCTATTGAAGCATGGCACAAGTAAAAAAAAAATGTTTTTAAAAATATTAAAAAAATATAAAAAATATAAAAGTTTAAATCACCCCCCTTTCTCCCCATCCTAAATAAAACAATTAAAAAAAAAACAAACCTACACGTATTTGGTATCGCCGTGTTCAGAATCGCCCGATCTATCAATTAAAAAAAAGCATTAACCTGATCGCTAAACGGCGTAGCGAGAAAAAAATCCGAAACGCCAGAATTACGTTTTTTTGGTCGCCGCAACATTGCATTAAAATGCAATAACGGGCGATCAAAAGAACGTATCTGCGCAAAAATGGTATCATTAAAAACATCAGCTCGGCATGCAAAAAATAAGCCCTCACCCGACCCCAGATCACGAAAAATGGAGACGCTACGGATATCGGAAAATGGCAATTTTTTTTTTCTTTTTTTTTAGCAAAGTTTGGAATTTTTTTTTACCACTTAGATAAAAAATAACCTAGTCATGTTAGGTGTCTATGAACTTGTAATGACCTAGAGAATTATAATGGCAGGCTAGTTTTAGCATTTAGTGAACCTAGCAAAAAAGCCAAACAAAAAACAAGTGTGGGATTGCACTTTTTTTGCAATTTCACCGCACTTGGAATTTTTTTCCCGTTTTCTAGTAAAAGACATGGTAAAACCAATGGTGTCGTTCAAAAGTACAACTTGTCCCGCAAAAAATAAGCCCTCACATGACCATATTGACGGAAAAGTAAAAAAGTTATGGCTCTGGGAAGGAGGGAAGCGAAAAACGAACACGCAAAAATGAAAAAGGGCCGCGACTTGAAGGGGTTAAATGTCTACGCATGCAACTTGTATTTAGACTTTTAACATTCTGACCTCTGCTGAAGGTCCTTGAGCATTTCTTACAGATGACTTTGCACTGATCATTTGGATGTTGGTTAAAAAAATGCCAGACTGCACTCTTCCTACTATTGGATACCTTTTCAGGCATTGCACACTGAGCTACTTTAACCGGATGGCCACGCTGTCCTACAACTGGTTTTTGTTTAGTCACACGTTTTTGGCCAGATACGGGCCTGCCAGATGGAACCTGTTGCGATGTTGATGCCTGCTGCGGCTCCTCCTCCTCCGCTTCAGAACTACTGCCGGCTGCACCCTGTTCCCCCAATGGCTGCCAATCGGGGTCAAGAACTGGGTCATCTATGACCTCCTCTTCTACAGTTAGGTCCATATGTATTTGGACAGAGACAACATTTTTCGAATTTTGGTTATAGACATTACCACAATGAATTTTAAACAAAACATTTCAGATGCAGTCGAAGTTCAGACTTTCAGCTTTCATTTTAGGGTATCCACATTAAAATTGGATGAAGGGTTTAGGAGTTTCAGCTCCTTAACATGTGCCACCCTGTTTTTAAAGGGACCAAAAGTAATTGGACAGATTCAATAATTTTAAATAAAATGTTCATTTTTAGTACTTGGTTGAAAACCCTTTGTTGGCAATGACTGCCTGAAGTCTTGAACTCATGGACATCACCAGATGCTGTGTTTCCTCCTTTTTGATGCTCTGCCAGGCCTTCACTGCGGTGGTTTTCAGTTGCTGTTTGTTTGTGGGCCTTTCTGTCTGAAGTTTAGTCTTTAACAAGTGAAATGCATGCTCAATTGGGTTGAGATCAGGTGACTGACTTGGCCATTCAAGAATATTCCACTTCTTTGCTTTAATAAACTCCTGGGTTGCTTTGGCTTTATGTTTTGGGTCATTGTCCATCTGTAGTATGAAACGACGACCAATCAGTTTGCTGCATTTGGCTGGATCTGAGGACACAGTATGGCTCTGAATACCTTAGAATTCATTCGGCTGCTTCTGTCCTGTGTCACATCATCAATAAACACTAGTGACCCAGTGCCACTGGCAGCCATGCATGCCCAAGCCATCACACTGCCTCCGCCGTGTTTTACAGATGATGTGGTATGCTTTGGATCATGAGCTGTACCAAGCCTTCACCATACTTTTCTCTTTCGATCATTCTGGTAGAGGTTGATCTTGGTTTCATCTGTCCAAAGAATGTTCTTCCAGAACTGTGCTGGCTTTTTTAGATGTTTTTTTATCAAAGTCCAGTCTAACCTTTTTATTCTTGATGCTTATGAGTGGCTTGCACCGTGCAGTGAACCCTCTGTATTTACTTTCATGCAGTCTTCTCTTTATGGTAGATTTGGATATTGATACGCCGACCTCTTGGAGAGTGTTGTTCACTTGGTTGGCTGATGTGAAGGGGTTTCTCTTCACCACGGAGATTATTCTGCAATCATCCACCACTGTTGTCTTCTGTGGGCGCCCAGGTCTTTTTGCATTGATGAGTTCACCAATGCTTTCTTTCTTTCTCAGGATGTACCAAACTGTAGATTTTGCCACTCCTAATATTGTAGTAATTTCTCAGATGATGTTTTTCTGTTTTTGCAGCTTAAGGATGGCTTGTTTCACCTGCATGGAGAGCTCCTTTGACCGCATGTTTACTTCACAGCAAAACCTTCCAAATGCAAGCACCACACCTCAAATCAACTCTAAGCCATTTATCTGCTTAATTGAAAATGACATAATGAGGGGATTGCCCACACCTGTACATGAAATAGCATTGGAGTCAATTGTCCAATTACTTTTGGTCCCTTTAAAAACAGGGTGGCACATGTTAAGGAGCTGAAACTCCTAAACCCTTCATCCAATTTTAATGTGGATACCCTCAAATGAAAGCTGAAAGTCTGAACTTCAACTGCATCTGAATTGTTTTGTTTAAAATTCATTGTGGTAATGTCTATAACCAAAATTCAAAAAAATGTTGTTTCTGTCCAAATATATATGGACCTAACTGTATGTCCTGTGCACCTTCCTCTGTGTCACCTTGTAAGCCGGTGCTATAGCGTTCGTGACGGGGCACCATAGTCTCATCAGGGTCTGATTCTGGATCAGTACACTGCGAGGGCAATGTTGTGATCTGAGTCAAAGGAACAGCATAAGAATCTGGCTGTGGCTGTGCATCTGTGCACTCCATGTCCGATTCATCTTCTAATGGGCATGACCTGTTAACAATTTCCTTTTCTAACCCAGGAACGGTATGTGTAAAAAGCTCCATGGAGTAACCCGTTGTGTCGCCTGACGCATCCTTCTCTGTTGTTCTGGGTGAAGAACACAGGAAGCGACTTGTCCCTGACTGGGAACATCCACTGACGACACGCTGCTTTTACATTTTGCAGTTTCCAAAGAGGAGGCAAAAGAGCTAGAGGCAGAGTCAGCAAGGAAAGCCAAAACTTGTTCCTGCTGCTCCGGCTTTAAAAGCGGTTTTCCTACTCCCAGAAAAGGGAGCGTTCGAGGCCATGTGTTGCCAGATGATGACGGTGGCTGAACAACTCGAGACTTAGGTGCTATATTGCTTTTCCCACGACCACCTGATGCTCCACCACCACTACCTTCATTATCAGCTGGCAATGACCGCCCACGGCCACGACCTCTTCCACCAGACTTCCTCATTCTTGGAAATGTGTAACCAAACTTACATACGTTATTTGGTATTGTAAAACCTGTTACAAGGTGGACGCAAAATTGTTGTGAATTTAAATCTCCCTTTATAGGTGTGTGAGAGTGCAGGGAAAATCAGGCCCACTGTATTACAGTACACAGTTTCAGTGGTACACAGTGGCTGACAGATATGCCACTAACAGGACTGACGCAGATGCACAGATTTGCCAATATTAATCTCCCCTTTTTTGGGGGGATGGGAGACTAGTGAATCAATCTGGCCCACAGTTTTACAGTAGTGTTTCAGTGGCAGACAGTGGCTGACAGATATGCCACTAACAGGACTGACGCAGATGCACAAATTTGCCAATGTTAATCTCCCATTCTTTTTTTGGGGGGGATGGGAGACTAGTGAATCAATCTTGCCCACAGTTTTACAGTAGTGTTTCAGTGGCTGACAGATATGCCATTAACAGGACTGATGCAGATGCACAGATTTGCCAATATTAATCTCCCCTTCTTTTTTGGGGGGGATTGGGGACTAGTGAATCAATCTGTCCCACAATTTTACAGTTGTGTTTCAGTGGCAGCCAGTGGCTGACAGATATGCCACTAACAGGACTGACGCAGATGCACAGATTTGCCAATATTAATCTCACCTTCTTTTTTGGGGGGGATGGGAGACTAGTGAATCAATCTGGCCCACAGTTTTACAGTTGTGTTTCAGTGGCACAAAATGACAGACCGATACCACAGACTGGACTGGCACAGATGCACAGATTTGCCAGTATTAATCTCCCCTTTTTGTTTTTATATGGAAGACTAGTGAATAAATCTCGCCCACTGTTTTACAGTATTGTTTCTGTGGCACAAAATGACTGACAGATACAACAGACTGGACTGGCACAGATGCACTGATTGGCAATATAAATCTCCCTTTTTAGGTGTGGGACAGTGCAGAAAAATACAGGCCCACTGTTTCACACTACACAGTTTCAGGGGCAGAAAGTGGCTTGGGAAAGGGACATCTTTATGAGTAATCCCATCCCCCAGAGTCATCTCATCCAGGAATGGATGAGATATATTGATGATATCTGGTTTGTATGGGAGGGGAGCACTGCTGAGCTCAATGCCCTGATGACTAATTTGAACAAGAACAACTTAAATATCAAGTTTACTTTTAAGTATGGGAGGTCGGTTGACTTCCTGGACCTGCAGATACGTGCCCGCCCTGAGGGTGACATTGTTACTAATGTGTTTCGGAAAAGTACTGCGACTAATTCTCTGCTTCATGCTCGGTCAGCACATTTGCCGTCTACAATTAGAGGTATCCCAATTGGCCAGTTTTTGCGGGTCCGCCGCATCTGTTCGAGTGAGGTGGATTTTGTGACCCAATCAGAGGATCTAGCGGACAGATTTTTACAGCGTGGATATGGTCACAAAACAATTAGGAGAGGACTCCGGAGAGCTCAAAATACTTCTAGAGATATTCTGTTATATGGCAACAACAGTAGTACAGTGAGGGATGGAAAGGACCAAGTACGATTTATAACAGGATATCATAACAAATGGCACGACTTTAGGCATATTGTAGAAAAGCACTGGGCCGTTTTACGCACGGATCCAATTTTAAAATCAATTCTACCCCCAAAACCGGATATAGTGGCTAAAAGATCGAGAAATATCCGCGACATCCTAGTGCATAGTCACTATGAGCCAGAGAAGAAGAAGGGCTCGGGACAAAATTTGGTGGGCTTTTTTCCTTGCGGCCGGTGCAAGGCCTGTGCCAACTGTGTGAAAACCAAAAAATTCGCCAACTTTGATGGTTCTAGGGTATTCGAGATCAGAAATTTCATCTCTTGCTCATCGAAGGGGGTGATTTATCACTCCACATGCCCCTGTGGAAAGGTGTATATCGGCGTTACCACTAGGGAATTAAAACTACGGATCCGGGAGCATGTGCGAGACATAGAGAGAGCTGCAACGGTAGAGGACTTCGCCAGTTTAAAGACACTCCCGAGGCACTACAAAAAATATCATGAATGCGATCCTCGTCTTATGGTAGTCAAGGGCATCGATCTCGTGACTGTTGGTCCGAGGGGTGGGGATTTAAGTAAAATCCTGGCACAAGTGGAGAGCCGGTGGATTTACCGGCTGGGGACCCTGGCTCCACAGGGATTAAATGAAAATTTAGGCTTTGGTTCTTTTTTGTAAGTATAAGTATTTTGGTCTTTTTGTGTACATTTTGGGCTTAGTCGGTCGTTTTAACTTGTTTTTATAGTTATTCTTATGTGTTTTTGGTTTGGTTTCTGTTTTTAATTTGAGTTGTCTACCTACAGAATTTGCACACCATTTGACCCTGGATATTGTTGTGACCCGGAAGATTTCTACTTCCATTCGGTACCCTGTGGGAGGATCCCCGGAATTTCATCAGTGGTACCAACGGGATTACCAGTTATGGCGTGATATTGACCAGTACCTGAGGAGTATACCTGTTTATAAATATGGGTTCCCAGCGCCTTAGCGAATGTGGACACGGAAGATTTCCATTTCAAACATTTGGGAGGATTCCCCGAATCCCATCAGCGACACCAACGGGATTACCAGCCTCTGGTGTGTTATGGACCAGTACCTTAGGATTGTGCCTGTTTAGAAACTTGGGTCCCCGGCACCTATCAGCAAATGTGGACATAATTATTTTTTTGCTCATATTTATGGATATTTATATATGCTATATTGGGTGCTGATAGGGATGCATAGGAGGTCCCCTATGATGAGCATTATTTATGTGTTGTCATATGGGGGGATTTAGTGGGCCCTTTTTAGGAAGATACCTTCATGCTATTCATTACAATATGGTTTTCCCCGGGGTGGGTATCACGCTATAGATCTGGCTTATGCCACTGGTGATAGGGTGGCGCCGGTGGTTTAGTTTATTTTACTTGGAAGGTCTTGGGTGTGCACCGGTGCCCGGTATGTGCGATTGGGACTTGGTATGCATGGGATCTATGCGCTCGGGTGGTCTCTGTGTGATACACGGCCACCTAGTGGTTGAGTCGCCCGGGATCATGCAGAGGGTGATGGTGACGGTCGGCGCCCCATCCTGCAGGGGTGGCTCCGACTGTGCCTCACTGTGCTGTGCGTGATTTCCTGGGCTCTCGGTGCCACAGTCGCAGCGTTCACTTTAGTTTCACTTTAATTAGCACGGTTTGTTTTCCTGCTCTCCATGCTACGGGGAGTAGTAACAAGCCTGCGTTATCTTGATCCATCGCAGTGAGCCTGAGTCCCCACGATGCTTACTTTGCACTGAGTGTATGTCGGGAGATGCCGGACATAAAGCATTTCGATTGGCTGAGGGTTCTGTGAGGTGTGACTCATCTGGGGAAAGCCCGTTTCCGTGAATCGGATTGGCTGCCCCAGCGTTTAAGACTCTGTGACGCCTTACCTGTGACACGCCCCCAAGAGGAAGCAGATGCGAAACGCGCGTCGGGGTTACAGAGGTTCAGCGTGCCACGAGGCCAGGACTGCGGCGAACACAGAGACGTAATATGTAGGAGACCATACTATGATCTCTTGACTTTGTTTGTGTGACATATGTGGGCCGTGCGGGAGGTGCCAGAGGGGATTGTCTGGGGATTTTCCTGTCAGATTTGTATACCTTCCTTACACCGGACCTGGGGCTGTGTCGGGTGATACATGCAGGTGATATGGGTTATCCCCGGTGATCGGGCCAGTGGTTTTTTATGGATACAAGATCTAGTTATGCTGTATCTGTATTGGGCAATTGCTCCTGAAGCGGGGAAGTAATTTTAGCTCCCCCTTATGATTTTCCTGGCCGGTTGCAGTAAGGGATAAGAGTATACAGTGTGCTTCGGCACGTTTAGACGGTCTCTAATATATACAGTCTGTACCTCCATTGTAAACCTATTAGAGTTATGTGGCCATCCCAATTGTGGGGTAGCATATGCCATACGTATAACATCACAAAATGTAAGTGTTCTGCCGACTTTTGAGCTGATCTCTGCTTCATTTCACCAACTTTGATTGTGAGGCATTTTTTAATATGTTTTGTGGTTTTTTTGTGTTAATAAAGTTATTGGTTTTAAAATTTAATTTAAACGCTTCTTGATTAGGTGAAGTCTAATAACTTCACTATCAGTATGTATTTATATATATATATATATATATATATAAAGGGACTGTACTACAATTACTATCTCTCTACAGTAATCGCAGAAAAGTATGGCAGGCAGCAATAAAAAGGACTGCTGCACACAAAAGTGTGGACAAACAAACAAGATAGCTGTTGTTCTGTCTTCATACACGTTGATACGGTGTGTGATCCGACATACGGCATAAACCACTTCTGTCTCCCAAATAAGCAGACTGTTCTCTGTAGTCTAACTTGTTTATTGGTAAACATGAGCGCGGTAAAACTATAAGAATACAAATGATTTGTATAAGTATTGGGCAAATAATAACATGACTGCAACTAACAGGGAAAGCATACAGGATGATGCAACTTCTATAATAACTACATACAGCAGGTAACCAAAAATCACATTTCCTGTGTACTAGCTGCTATACAGTTAATCACACTCTGTACAACATTACATAGCAAGAACAGGGATAATGGTCTTACCGGATAATCTTAACCGGAATGGCAAGTAAGTGAGGTAGTTCAACACAGCAGATTAACATGTGTGTCCAGGGAAATACACAGAGAGAAAATGGAGTTTCCCCTTCCCATGATACCTTGGTGAATCCCAGAATGCAACACTCTAATAGTTACTGAAAAACACAGGTAATAAATTTAACCACCACTAGGTGGTGCTATAACACAGCAAAACCAAAACTATGGTATTAAACCTTTTTAAAGCTAGATACGAAACCTGACCTTCGCTAGAATGGGCAGAACACTCCCCGCTTGGCATCAACCGATGCCACCCACAGGTTCTTTTGGCGAAAACAGTAAGGCAAGTTCCGCAACTGGTTTGAGGAATAGTTTACTCTCCCCGGACTTGCCTACTTTGACCTCGACCTTACGCACCTTCCCATCTTTGCTTGGGAGTATCTTAGTGATGAGGCCTAGTGGCCACTCATTACGGTGAGACTGGCTGTCTTTCATGAGAACGACATCACCGGTTTTGATGTTTGGTTTGTCGGTCTGCCACTTCTTCCTGGGTTGTAAGGTAGAGAGGTACTGCTTCCTCCATCTGTCCCAGAAGGTATTGGAGAGACTTTGGACTTGTCTCCATTGTCGTCTGTAGAGGTCCTTGTTGCTAAATTCTCCAGGTGGAGCGCTGAGAACGCTGGCTTTCTGAGTAAGTAACATGGCAGGGGTGAGAATGGTCGGATCCTCAGAGTCACTAGAAAGTGAAGTCAATGGTCTAGCATTAATGATGGCCGAAACTTCTGCCAGGAATGTGGTTAAACTTTCATGTGTGAGTCTTGCTTCAATGGATCTGGTTGCGTGGTCTGCAGGATTGTGGTTTGTGGACACATAATGCCACTGTTTAGGGTTGGTGGATCTCCTGATCCTTAGCACCCGATTGCTGAGATGGACATAGAAACGACGAGTTTCATTGCAAACGTACCCCAACACTACCTTGCTGTCGGTGTAGAACTCGATTTCTTTGACCTCCAGGTCCATTTCTGTTGAGATAAGCTCAGCTAACTCTACTGCTAACACAGCTGCACAGAGTTCCAGTCTGGGTACTGTGTGTTCACGGAGTGGGGCCAATTTTGTCCGGCTCATAACAAGCCTCACATGGCATTGTTCATTGATGTCAGTAGTTTTCAAATACGCCACTGCTGCAATTGCTTTGGTTGAGGCATCGCAGAAGATACAAAGCCTTTGCATCTTGATTTCTGTTGATGGCACAGAAGCATATGGTCGTGCAACGTAGAGACTTGACAGGGCTTCCAGCGAGTTCTTCCATCTTACCCACAAGTCTCTTTTCTCACTGGGAAGCGGATCATCCCAATCGGACGTCTCTTGGGTGAAGTCTCTCAACATCATTTTACCTTGGATAGTTACAGGAGTTACAAATCCCAGAGGATCGTACAAGCTGTTCACAACGGACAGGACGCCTCTACGCGTGAAAGGTTTCTCTTCTTCGCTGATCTGGAAGGTGAATGCATCCCTTTTCAAATCCCAAAGTAAACCCAGGCTCCGCTGCATAGGGAGGGAGTCCGTGCTTAAATCCAAGTCTTTTAAATCGGTTGAGTAATCTTGAGAGGGAAAGGCTGCCATTAGTTTTTGGCTGTTGGAAGCAATTTTGTGCAACCTCAAATTGGATGAAGCGAGCATTTCTTGCGCCCTTTTCAGGAGACTGACTGCCGACTCATCTGTGGGTGTGGATTTCAGGCAGTCATCTACGTAGAAATCCTTTTCCACAAAAGATCTTACATCCGATCCGTACTTTGCTTCACCCTCTCTGGCTGAATGTCTAAGCCCATAGATAGCGACAGCAGGGGAAGGGCTGTTCCCGAAGATGTGTACCTTCATACGATATTCCACGATGTCCTTGTAGGGGTCATTATCGCGGTACCAGAAAAACCTCAAGTAGTTTCTGTGTTCTTCTTTAACAAGGAAGCAGTGAAACATCTGTTGTATGTCGGCCATAAATGCTACTGCATCTTTGCGGAAACGAAGAAGTACTCCCAGAAGTCTGTTGTTGAGGTCTGGACAAGATAGAAAGACGTCGTTTAAAGAAACACCTTCGTATCTGGCACTTGAGTCAAATACCACTCTTATCTGACCAGGTTTCTTCGGATAATACACGCCGAAAATAGGTAAGTACCAACATTCCTCGGAATCTTGAAGTACAGGTGCAATTTCCGCGTGGCCACTCTGGAATATTCTCTCCATGAAGGTAAAGAAGTGTTCTTTTGTCTCTGGTGACTTCTGCAGTTTGCGTGTAAGGGAGACAAATCGACTGTACACAAGTTCTCTGTTGTTGGGTAAGCGTTGCCTCTGTGGTTTGAATGGTAAAGGTGCGACCCAACTCTTTGATTCATCTCTTACTATCTCCCGCTCCATGATGTCCAAGAACAGTCTGTCCTCTATGGACGTTGCTACCTGGTTGTCTTCTCTTGTCCTGTGGAAAACTGTGCACCCTATATGATCTTGCTCACCATCGCATGCATGGTCTTCACAGGAAGGATCAGCTAACGGACAAGGTGGAAGGGTGTTGTGTGGCAATTCTTTAATCAGGAAACTGTTCTCGCATGGCTGGAAGAGAGATGGGTGTCCATTCTCGAGGGTATTGGTGAGCATGCTGTTGACTGATGTCGGCTTGTGTGCTCCACCCAAACAGACGTCTCCCACAATGACCCATCCTAGGTCAAGTCTCTGAGCATATGGGGCATTTTGTGGGCCGTTGATCTGTCCTCTAGCCCTGTGGACCCGTAGAATGTCTCTTCCGAGGAGTAAGATGATAGGGGCTCCTTGGTCAAGCTCCGGTATCAGGTGAGCTATACGTCTCAAGTGGGTATGATGAGCTGCTACCTCTGGTGTAGGTATCTCCGACCTGTTGTTGGGAATTTGATTGCACTCCAGTATCGATGGCAAGGATAAGCAGGTTTGACCGTCTATAGACTCTACTTTGAATCCGGTCGCCTTCCTCCCCGCCGTCTCGACAGTACCTGCACATGTCTTCAAGGAGTACGGAGAGCCGGGACCAGCAATGTTGAAGGTGTTGAAGAAAAAGGACTTAGCTAGAGACCTGTTGCTCTGATCATCCAATATTGCATATACCTTGATTGTCTTATCCCGTTGGCTCACTGGGAATACTCTGACAAGACAGATCTTCGAGCAGGATCTCCCTGCTACAAATTCCTTGCAGATCTCTGTACACTGAGAAGTGACCACTGGGGTGTCAATGTCAGTGTCCGTCTGTTTTTCGGCAGACTCTTCTACTCGTGACGATACCCCTGAGGGTGGTCCAGGGTGTAAAGCCGTGTTGTGCTCCACACTACTGCATTCTGTGCATTTCACACTGGTTTCACAGTTCTTGGCGAAGTGTGAGGTAGTCGCGCAGCATCTGAAGCATATCTTGTTTTCCCTTAGGAAGCTCTTACGGTCTTCTAGAGGCTTCTCCCTGAAGGCTCTACATTTTAGTAGAGGATGAGGTTTCTTGTGTAGGGGGCAGTGTTTGCTGAGATCCTGAGGTTTGTCCTCCTCTGGAGAGGACTTACTTGCCCTGTAAGGAAAACCTGTTGAGGTAACATTAGTTTTGTGTACTGCCACTGGTGTTTTACTGGGTTTTACACCGGAGGCAGTGGTACATGACATAGTGAAATCGAAACTGGGGTCATTTCTAACTTTAGCCTGCTGAGCAACAAAGTCTACAAACACCCTGAAAGGAGGAAATGGCACCTTATGAGCCTGTTTGTAACGGGACCAGTGACTGACCCACTTTTCTTGTAAATTGTAAGGGAGCTTTTGGACAATCGGGTTGACACCTCTGGCAGTGTCCAGGAATGCCAACCCTGGTAGGTCACCTTCTGCCTGAGCAGCATGTACCTCCATTAACAAGTCGCTCGGTTCCCTGAGCTTTTGATAACCCTTATTTGCTATCTTGGGGAAATCATCAATTCTTTTATACAAAGCATTTTCTATAGCTTCTATTGACCCATAACATTCTTCGAGTCTCTCCCACACCATGCGAAGTCCTGTGTGTGGGTAATTTATGTTAATGTTCCTGATTCTTTTGGCGTGTTCAGCTGACTCGTTCCCAAGCCACTTAACCAGCAGATCTAACTCTTCACTACTGGAAAGATGCAAGTCTCTGATGGCGTTCTGGAAGGAGGCTCGCCAAGCTCTGTAGCTTTCAGCTCGATTGGTGAACTTTACAAGTCCCTTGGTCACCAGCTCCCGGCGGGTAAAGAACCTTGCAAAGTTCATAGTGGCTGAGTCAGTGTCAACATGAGCTGGTGTGCTGTTGTCATGCAGTGTGTGTGGTGCATCATCATACCTGGTAGGAGCTTCTGGCTTAGGAAAGTCTGTATAAAACCGTTCTGAAGCGAAGGGTGTCCCTGTCAGTCTGGGAGGAGGCCGTACCTTCTTTTCTGTAAGACGGTAGTGGTGGTCGATGTCGTTTCGCAGTATACCTTCCTGCTTCCAGTACGGTGTTTGGGGGAAGGATCTCTGGTAATCTGTATAGGCTGGTTGGTGTAACGGATCAGAGTTGTCTTCTATTCCGGGATGTTGGTGGACATATTCTGAGACGCGTTGAGCAGGGTCCTGACGATCAAGGTCTGGTCCACGTACGTCGCTGTCACACTCAGATTCGGGAAACTCCACGGCTTCTAAGAACTCAGCTTTGGCTATTGCGGCTGCTGCTTCTTTTTCGGCAGAAAGCCTTTCTAAGGTCGCTCGCAGGCGTGCTGTATCTGCGTCTCTATCGGCTTGCAGGCGGGCTCTTTCTGCTTCTTGCTCGGCTTGCAGGCGGGCTCTTTCTGCTTCTTGGCAGGCTCTTTCTGCTTCTCTATCTGCTTGCAGGCGGGCTCTTTCTGCTTCTTGCTCTGCTTGTCTTAACTTTAACTGCATCTCTTGTGCAGCGAAGGAGGATCTTACCTTCGCCGCCTCAGCTTCTGCTCGGGCGAGGGTGACAGACCTTTTCGAGGAAGACTTGCTAGAGTGGCTTGTTTGAGACCTCGTCCTGACTGAGGATGCTCGACTTGCAGACATCGTGTGTCCGTTTGCAGGCTGTAGGACGTCTCAGAGCGGGTAGGAATGACTTCAGCGTAGACTGAGACGTGTAGCGCTTGGCGGGCAATATGGCGGCCGCTGCGGTATCTGCAGGCTGTGCGGTGAGGTACAAGCGGCTGTGTAAGTGGTCTTGTTATTGCTGGCGTCTAGCCTGGTTTTGCTAGCCTCCGCTGGTATTTAGCTTCTGTTTTACTGCTTGCTGGTATCTAGCCTGCGTTTTACTGGCCTCCGCTGGCATCTAGAATCCGTTTTATTGGCCAAGCTGGCGTCAAGAATCCGTTTTACTGTTCTGTCTTCATACACGTTGATACGGTGTGTGATCCGACATACGGCATAAACCACTTCTGTCTCCCAAATAAGCAGACTGTTCTCTGTAGTCTAACTTGTTTATTGGTAAACATGAGCGCGGTAAAACTATAAGAATACAAATGATTTGTATAAGTATTGGGCAAATAATAACATGACTGCAACTAACAGGGAAAGCATACAGGATGATGCAACTTCTATAATAACTACATACAGCAGGTAACCAAAAATCACATTTCCTGTGTACTAGCTGCTATACAGTTAATCACACTCTGTACAACATTACGTAGCAAGAACAGGGATAATGGTCTTACCGGATAATCTTAACCGGAATGGCAAGTAAGTGAGGTAGTTCAACACAGCAGATTAACACGTGTGTCCAGGGAAATACACAGAGAGAAAATGGAGTTTCCCCTTCCCATGATACCTTGGTGAATCCCAGAATGCAACACTCTAATAGTTACTGAAAAACACAGGTAATAAATTTAACCACCACTAGGTGGTGCTATAACACAGCAAAACCAAAACTATGGTATTAAACCTTTTTAAAGCTAGATACGAAACCTGACCTTCACTAGAATGGGCAGAACAGCTGTGCAGAAAGGAAAGAACAACAGGATTTGTGCTTTGAAAAAAGCAGTTGGTTTGCACAGCGGCGTACAAACAGCAATGCAGCTATCAGGGAGCCTTATAAGGCAGCCTAATAAGCTACAGAGCTGATGCACTGAAATCTAGCCTCCACTGTCCCTGCAAGGAAAAGGTGGTGTTGTACAGTGGAAATCGCTACAGCACAAGTGGTTTGGGCGTTTATATTCCCTGCCTAATGCTATCCCAGCTTCTGACGAAGCGGCAGCAACCTCTCCCTATGCTCAGATCAGCAGCAGTAAGATGGCGGTCGGCGTGCACGCCCCTTTATAGCCCCTGTGACGCCGCAGAAAGCAAGCCAATCACTGCCATGCCCTTCTCTAAGATGGTGGGGACCGAGAACCATGTCATCACGCTGCCCACACTCTGCGTCCTCCTTCATTGGCTGAGAAATGGCGCTGAACACGTCATATGAAACATGACTTTGGCGCGAAGGTCGCGTACCGCATGGCCGACCCCACACAGGGATCGGGTCGGGTTTCATGAAACCCGACTTTGCCAAAAGTTGGTGACTTATGAAAATGACCGATCCGTTTCGCTCAACCCTACTTCTCGATGTTGGAGACGTTTTCTGAGGTCACCTCAAGGCTCTTTGGCCCAAAGAGACTTTCTCAATAGCATATACTTGGAACGAGGAAGTATTTCTCTGATGCTGTTGTATAAAATGTTTAGATGTCTGGGACATCGCACGAAAGGAATCAGAGGTGTTATAGATAGTCAGTCAAATGCTCTGAAATGCATTTTTTTTAAGTTCTCGTGAAAAAATGATACCAAGGGGTCTTCGTATTAAGAAGATACCCACCACAATCTATTCAAATACTTTTGTGGACAAAAATTTAAAAAATAAATTAATATTAGAGGAAAAGGACTTGAAATTAAAGAAATTGCAAAGTGACAATGAAACGGTGAAAGAAGGTGGTTTATGTTATCTACTGCTCTAGTTGTAACAAAATGTATGTGGGCTGCACCACGGGAACTTTAAAAAAATGCATTTCAGAGCATTTGACTGATATCTATAACACCTCTGATTCTTTTCGTGCGATGTCCCAGGCTTCTAAACATTTTATACAACAGCATCAGAGAAATACCTCCTCGTTCCAAGCATATGCTATTGAGAAAGTCTCTTTGGGCCAAAGAGGAGGTGACCTCAGAAAATGTCTCCGAGATCGAGAAGCCTTTTGGATGTTTAATCTGAATACATGTGTTCCACAAGGATTTTATCCTAGGAGAGAATTGTTATTTCATTATTAATTACTACCATTGTATTAGTTCTTTTGTATAAGACATTCTTATCCTGTGTTCTGATGTGTTATTATGCTAATGTCTTGTATTTTAACACATTGTTAGTTTTAGAATCACATGGCATATTTGTGGGTGTGTTTTGTTTTACCAGTTTTGCATAAATTGCTCAATGGTCATTTTAAACGCAGCTCTGACAAAGAACACAGCTGGGGTTTGAAATGCATTGCTGCAATATCCTTATGTCATGTCCATTTTACCAATTTTGGATTAAAGTTTAATAGCCTTTAATCTATTCTCTTTTTTAATGCTTTCCACAAGTGGTCCCTTGGAGTCTGGGCTCTATTATTCCAATCAAGTGTGAGCTAGTATATATTTTTTTCTTTTACTTACATTAATACCTACCACCAGTATAATTCTAACTAATAAACTAATCTATGCTACTGCCTCAGCAATCATGGAAATGCTTGGCTATAAAACCAGCAGGAACAACAGAAGTTTGTGCCCCCTTGAAAAAGAAGACTGGAGACCAGGATCACGGTGTCACGAAGGGAAGTCAGCCAACTAACAGAAATACAGAAGGGTGTAAAGATCAACAATAAGACCAAGTTAGACAAGTACAAAGGCCTGACCCCAACTGAAGCCCTAGAGACTGCTAAACAAAGGCTCACAGCACTCGCTGCAAGACGAGAAGCGGAAGCAAAGAAGATAAATGCCCTGTTCTCCAAAGAACCATCCAAGGTGTACTCCCAACTACAGAGCAACAGCACAGAGGCAGCAACTTCACCAATAGCAGAGACTGAACAATTCTGGATAAACATAAAGGAGAAGGAAAAAACACACAACATCAGTGCAAAGTGGCTGCAAGATTTGATAATGAAACACAACAACCACAAAGAGCAAGAACCAGTCACCATTACAGAAGAAGACATCCAACAGCGGGTCAAAAACATGAAGAGCTGGACAGCACCTGGCCCAGACATGATGCACACCTACTGGCTAAAGAAATTAACAATGCTACATGAACGCATGGCAACGCAGATGAACAAACTGCAAGAAGCAGGTCACCACCCAGATTTGCTAACACAAGGATGAACAGTGATGGTCATGAAAGATCCTCACAAAGGAACAGTTACATCCAACTACCACCTAATACCCTGCCTTACAACAACATGGAAACTCCTGATAGGCATCATAGCCAACAAGCTACAGAACCATATGAACCAGTACATGAATCCAGCTCAGACAGTCCCAGGCATTGGGACTGACACCAGAGGCTCAAAGCACCAGCTCCTAGTAGATAGAGCAGTCACTCAAGACTCAAGATCCAGGCAGACCAATCTCAGCACAGACTGGATTGACTATAGGAAAGCCTATGACTCAATGCCACACACATGTGCTTGGCTCTCTACAATGTCAACAGGAAATTAAGACCCTTCCTTAGAAACTCAGTGGGGCAATGAAGAACAACATTGAAAGTCAACTCAAGGCAACTAGCACAAGTGACCATCAAATGCGGCATATACCAAGGTGATGCACTGTCCCCATTGCTGTTCTGCATAGGCTTGAACCCCCTCAGTCAGATATTACAGAGTCTGGCTATGTATACAAGTTCAAGACTGTAAGCACCATCAGTCACCTCCTGTAAATGGATGACATCAAGCTGCATGCAAAAAACGAACGAGACATCAATTCACTGATCCACCTGACAAGTATCTACAGTGAAGATATCGGGATGTCCTTCGGACTGGAGAAGTGCAGCTGGTTGGTAATAAAGTGAGGCAAGGTAGTCAAGACTGATGAAGTGGAATTACCAGCAGGGCGCATAGCAAATGTACAGGCAAGCTACAAGTAACTCAGCATCCCACAGGGATATGGTAACCATGATGAGGAGGCAATGAAAGCAGCAACATCCAAATACCATCAAAGGAAAAGACAGGTCCTGAAGAGTCAGTTCAATGGGAAGAATAAAATCCACGTCATCAATACATATGCCCTACCAGTAATCAGATACCCTGTTGGCATAGTGTGGTGACCAAAAGAAGAGATAGAAGCTGCAGATGTGAAGACTAGTGTTGAGCATTCCGATACTGCAAGTATCAGATATCGGCCGATATTTGCTGTATCGGAATTCCGATACCGAGTTCCGATATTTTTGTGATATCGGAAATCGGAATCGGAATGTGCGGTGCGTATGGTTCCAAGGGTCTGGAGGAGAGGAAACTCTCCTTCAGGCCCTGGGATCCATATTAATGTAAAAAATAAAGAATAAAAATAAAAAATATGGCTATACTCACCCCTCCGAAGGACCCTGGCTGTCACCGCTGCAAGCGTCCGCCTCCGTTCCTGAGAATTTAGTGAGTGAAGGACCATCGATGATGTTGCGGTCAGGTGAGCGGTCACGTGAGCGGTCAGACTGCGACATCATCGAAGGTCCTTCACTCTCTGCAATTCTCAGGAACGGAGTCGGATGCTTGCAGCGGTGACAGCCAGGGTCCTTCGGAGGGGTGAGTATAGCCATATTTTTTATTTTTATTCTTTATTTTTTACATTAATATGGATCCCAGGGCCTGAAGGAGAGTTTCCTCTCCTTCAGACCCTGGGAACCATCCAGGATACATTCCAATATTTGTGTCCCATTGACTTGTATTGGTATCGAGTATCGGTATTGGCGAGATCCAATATTTTGCCGGTATCGGTCGATACCATCCAATACCGATACTTTCAAATATCAGAAGGTATCACTCAACACTAGTGAAGACACAAAAGCTCCTCACAATGCAAGGTGGTCTCCACCCTAAGATTAACACCCAAAGATTGTATACAACAGAAGGGAGTTTGGGCGAGGCTTGATAAGCATCCAAGTCACCATCACGGATGAAACAATAAGTATCCAGGAATACATCAGAAAATTAGCACCAAAAGTTGAGATGTTGAGAGAAAGCCTAAGTCAGCAAAAACAACAGATCTGGAAGGAAGAACAGGAACATGAAGCGCCATAGCAAGACAAGCCACTGCATGGGATGTACCATTGACAGATAATGGAGGTGGCTTACAAGGAGAAATCCTACCAATGGCTGGAGAAAGCAAGACTCTGAGACAGCACAGAGGCACTGATCATAGCGGCAAAAGAGCAAGCATTAAGTACCAGATCCATAGAAGCAGGAATCTACCACACAAGACAAGACCCAAGGTGCAGACTATGCAAAAAAAACTCAGAAACCGTCCAACATAGTGGCAGGATGCAAAATGCAAACAGGAACAGCATATACCAAACACCACAACCAAGTAGCTGGAATTGTATACAGGAATATCTGCACAGCATATGGGCTAAGTGCCCCTAAGTCGAAGTGGGAGACCCCATAAAATGTGGTAGAGAATGAAAGGGCTAAAATCCTGTGGGACTTCAAAATCCAGATTGGTATGCAGGTGTTGGCTAACCAACCAGACACTGTGATAGTAGACAAGGATCAGAAGACAGCAATTATAATAGATGTGGCAGTGCCAAGTGACAGCAATATCAGAAAGAAGGAATATGAGAAGCTGGAGAAATACCAGGGCCTCAAAAGAAAACTGGAGAAAATGTGGAAGGTGAAGGCAACAGTGATTCCAATGGTGATAGGAGCATTTGGAGCAGTGACCCCTAAGTTGGAAGAATGGCTACAACAGATCCCAGGAGCAACATCTGAGCTCTCTGTCCAGAAAAGTGCAATACTGGGAACAACTAAGATCCTGCGCAGAACCCTCAAACTCCCAGGCCTCTGGTAGAGGACCCAAAAATGGGAAAGGACAACAAAAGACCACCCCCATTGCGAGTGGGAAGGAAGTTATGTATATATATATATATATATATATATATATATACAGTTAGGTCCATATATATTTGGACAGAGACAACATTTTTTGAATTTTGGTTATAGACATTACCACAATGAATTTTAAACAAAACAATTCAGATGCAGTTGAAGTTCAGACTTTCAGCTTTCATTTGAGGGTATCCACATTAAAATTGGATGAAGGGTTTAGGAGTTTCAGCTCCTTAACATGTGCCACCCTGTTTTTAAAGGGACCAAAAGTAATTGGACAATTGACTCCAAGGCTATTTCATGTACAGGTGTGGGCAATCCCCTCGTTATGTCATTTTCAATTAAGCAGATAAATGGCTTAGAGTTGATTTGAGGTGTGGTGCTTGCATTTGGAAGGTTTTGCTGTGAAGTAAACATGCGGTCAAAGGAGCTCTCCATGCAGGTGAAACAAGCCATCCTTAAGCTGCAAAAACAGAAAAACATCATCTGAGAAATTACTACAATATTAGGAGTGGCAAAATCTACAGTTTGGTACATCCTGAGAAAGAAAGAAAGCATTGGTGAACTCATCAATGCAAAAAGACCTGGGCGCCCACAGAAGACAACAGTGGTGGATGATTGCAGAATAATCTCTGTGGTGAAGAGAAACCCCTTCACATCAGCCAACCAAGTGAACAACACTCTCCAAGAGGTCGGCGTATCAATATCCAAATCTACCATAAAGAGAAGACTGCATGAAAGTAAATACAGAGGGTTCACTGCACGGTGCAAGCCACTCATAAGCATCAAGAATAAAAAGGTTAGACTGGACTTTGATAAAAAAACATCTAAAAGAGCCAGCACAGTTCTGGAAGAACATTCTTTGTACAGATGAAACCAAGATCAACCTCTACCAGAATGATCGAAAGAGAAAAGTATGGTGAAGGCGTGGTACAGCTCATGATCCAAAGCATACCACATCATCTGTAAAACACGGCGGAGGCAGTGTGATGGCTTGGGCATGCATGGCTGCCAGTGGCACTGGGTCACTAGTGTTTATTGATGATGTGACACAGGACAGAAGCAGCCGAATGAATTCTAAGGCATTCAGAGCCATACTGTGTCCTCAGATCCAGCCAAATGCAGCAAACTGATTGGTCGTCGTTTCATACTACAGATGGACAATGACCCAAAACATAAAGCCAAAGCAACCCAGGAGTTTATTAAAGCCAAGAAGTGGAATATTCTTGAATGGCCAAGTCAGTCACCTGATCTCAACCCAATTGAGCATGCATTTCACTTGTTAAAGACTAAACTTCAGACAGAAAGGCCCACAAACAAACAGCAACTGAAAACCACCGCAGTGAAGGCCTGGCAGAGCATCAAAAAGGAGGAAACACAGCGTCTGGTGATGTCCATGAGTTCAAGACTTCAGGCAGTCATTGCCAACAAAGGGTTTTCAACCAAGTACTAAAAATGAACATTTTATTTAAAATTATTGAATCTGTCCAATTACTTTTGGTCTCTTTAAAAACAGGGTGGCACATGTTAAGGAGCTGAAACTCCTAAACCCTTCATCCAATTTTAATGTGGATACCCTAAAATGAAAGCTGAAAGTCTGAACTTCGACTGCATCTGAACTGTTTTGTTTAAAATTCATTGTGGTACTGTCTATAACCAAAATTCGAAAAATGTTGTCTCTGTCCAAATACATATGGACCTAACTGTATATATATATATATATATATATACACTGTTCAAAAAAAATAAAGGGAACACTTAAACAATGGAATACAACTCCAAGTAAATCAAACTTCTGTGAAATCAAACTGTCCACTTAGGAAGCAACACTCACATGCTGTTGTGCAAATGGCATAGATAACAGATGGAAATTATTGGCAATTATCAAGACACACTCAATAGATGAGTGGTTCTGCAGGTGGGGATATTTTGGTCACTTTTGAATGTTGGTTGTGCTTTTACACTCGTTGTAGCATGAGACGGACTCTACAACACACACAAGTGGCTCTGGTAATGCAGCTCATCCAGGATGGCACATTAATGTGAGCTGCGGCAAGAAAGTTTGCTGTGTCTGTCAGCGTAGTGTCCAGAGGCTGGATGTGCTACCACGAGACTGGTCAGTATACCAAGAGACATGGAGGGAGCCGTAGGAGGGCAACAACCCAGCAGCAGGACCGCTACCTCAGCCTTTATGCAAGGAGGAACAGGAGGAGCACTGCCAGAGCCCTGCAAAATGACCTCCAGCAGGCCACAAATGTGCATTTGTCTGCACAAACGGTTAGAAACCAACTCCATGAGGATGGTCTGAGTGCCCAACGTCCACAGATGAGGTTTGTGCTCACAGCCCAACACCATGCAGGACGCTTCACATTTGCCACCGAACACTAGGATTTGCAAATTCGCCACTGGCGCCCTGTGCTCTTCACAGATGAAAGAAGGCTCACACTGAGCACATGTGATAAACGTGACAGAGTCGGGAGACGCCATGGAGAGTGATCTGAGGACTGCAACATTGTTCAGCATGACCGGTTTGACAGTCAGTCAGTAATGGTGTGGGGTGTCAGTCCTTTGGAGGGCCGCACAGCCCTCCATGTGCTCGCCAGAGGTAGCTTGACTGCCATTAGGTACTGAGATGAGATCTTCAGATCCCTTGTGAAGCCATATGCTGGTTTGGTTGGCCCTAGGTTCCTCCTAATGCAGGACATTGCCAGACCTCATGTGGCTGGAGTGTGTCAGCAGTTCCTGCAAGATTAAGGCATTGAGGCTATGGACTGGCCCGCCGGTTCCACAGTCCTGAATCCGATTGAACACATCTGGGACATCGTGTCTCGCACCACCCAGCAACATCCCATTGCACCACAGACTGTCCAGGAGTTGGCGGATGCTTTAGTCCAGGTCTAGGAGGAGATCCCTCAGAAGACCATCCACCGCCTCATCAGGAGCATTGTAGGGAGGTCATACAGGAATGTGGAGGCCACACAAACTACTGAGCATCATTTCCTTGTCATGAGGCATTTCCACTGAAGTTGAATTAGCCTGTAACTTCATTTTCCACTTTGATTTTGAGCATAATTCCAACTCCAGACCTCCGTTGGATATTAGTTGTGATTTACGTTGATAATTTTTAGGTTTTATTGTTCTCAACACATTCCACTATGTAATGAATAAAGATTTACAACTGGAATGTTTCATTCAGTGATATCTAGGATGTGGGATTTTAGTGTTCCCTTTATTTTTTTGAGCAGTGTATATCCACACACATATACATGTATATATTACACAGTCCCCTTTATTATGTATATTGCTGTCCCTTGTTCAGTGCCCTCTCTTGCTATATACAGCACAGTCCCTTACATATTGGATTAAATAGAGCACTGTTTTTTATTACATACTGTCCTCTCTTGTTAGATATATAGTGCAATGATGGTTGATGGTGCATGGGAAAGCTTATTTTCTAATGAAGAGATGAAGGACTGGTAGTCTGGTCACCGACTCCTCCATCATCAGTCATTTTATATCTAACAAGAGAGCGGACTATGTCATAAAAGAGGGAGCTGTGAATAACAAAAATAACAATAATACACTATGTAAGAGACAGCACTGTACATAACCGCAGAGGAAGCTATATAATAAGGGACGGCACCATATATAACTAGAGAGGATGCTATGTAATAAGGGACAGTGTTATACATGATAAAAGAGGAAACTATGTAACTAAGGATGGTGTTATACATAATAAGTGAGTACACTATATACTAAGGGACTGTGCTATGTAAGTGAGTACGCTATATACTTTGGGAGTGTGCTATACATAAAAAGTGACTACACTATATACTGAGGGATGGAGCAATATCTATATACATAATTGTCTAAGGGTCACTTCCGTCTTTCTGTCTGTCCTTCTGTCACGGTTATTCATTCGCTGATTAGTCTCGGCAGCTGGCTGTCATGGCTGCCGCGACCAATCAGCGATGGGCACAGTCCGATTAGTCCCTCCCCTACTCCCCTGCACTCACTGCCCGGCGCCCGCTCCATAATCCCTTCCACTCACCGCTCACACAGGGTTAATGGCAGCGGTAACGGCCCGCGGTGTAATGCACTCCGTTACCGCTGCTATTAACCCTGTGTGCCCCCAACTATTTACTATTGATGCTGCCTATGCACCATCAATAGTAAAAATATGTAATGTTAAAAATAATTAAAAAAACAAAAAACCTGCTATACTCACCATCTGCCGCCTTTCGCGCTCCTCGTCACGCTCCCGGGACCGCTCCATTGCAAGCGGCAGCTTCCGCTCCCAGGGCTGGTGTGCGACAAGGATCTGCCATGACGTCACGGTCATGTGACCGCGACGTCATCATAGGTCCTGCTCACACCAGCCCTGGGACCGGAAGCTGCCGCTTGCAACGGAGCGGTCACGAGAGCGTGGCGAGGAGCGCGAAAGGCGGCGGATGGTGAGTATAGCAGGACTACAATGGGCCTTCGGAAGGTGAGTATATGTTTATTTATTTTTTAAGTCTCTTTACTACGTATCTCTGTGGTGTATACTCTGTTATGGCCGGCAATCAGGCAACACAGCGTGCAGTAATCAGCGCACATACAGAGATCTGGCAATAACCAAAAACAATAGGACGAGCTCTGAGACGTGGAATCTCTGTAGACTGCAGTACCTGATCTATCCTCACACAACTATAAGCAGCAGTGGATTGCGCCTATCACTACCTATGCAACTCGGCACTGCCTGAGGAGCTGACTAGCCTGAAGATAGAAATACAAGCCTGACTTACCTCAGAGAAATACCCCAAAGGAATAGGCAGCCCCCCACATATAATGACTGTTAGCAAGATGAAAAGACAAAACGTAGGAATGAAAAAGATTCAGCAAAGTGAGGCCCGATATTCTAGACAGAGCGAGGATAGCAAAGAGAACTATGCAGTCTACAAAAAACCCTAAAACGAAAACCACGCAAAGGGGCAAAAAGACCCACCGTGCCGAACTAACAGCACGGCGGTGCACCCCTTTGCTTCTCAGAGCTTCCAGCAAAAGTTAATAGCAAGCTGGACAGAAAAAACAGAAAACAAACTAGAAGCACTTATCTAGCAGAGCAGCAGGCCCAAGGAAAGAAGCAGTAGCTCAGATCCAACACTGGAACATTGACAAGGAGCAAGGAAGACAGACTCAGGTGGAGCTAAATAGCAAGGCAGCCAACGAGCTCACCAAAACACCTGAGGGAGGAAGCCCAGAGACTGCAATACCACTTGTGACCACAGAAGTGAACTCAGCCACAGAATTCACAACAGTACCCCCCCCTTGAGGAGGGGTCACCGAATCCTCACCAGAACCCCCAGGCCGACCAGGATGAGCCACATGAAAGGCACGAACAAGATCTGGGGCATGGACATCAGAGGCAAAAACCCAGGAATTATCTTCCTGAGCATAACCCTTCCATTTGACCAGATACTGGAGTTTCCGTCTAGAGACACGAGAATCCAAAATCTTCTCCACAATATACTCCAATTCCCCCTCCACCAAAACAGGGACAGGAGGCTCCACAGATGGAACCATAGGTGCCACGTATCTCCTCAACAACGACCTATGTAATACATTATGTATGGAAAAGGAGTCTGGGAGGGTCAGACGAAAAGACACCGGATTGAGAATCTCAGAAATCCTATACGGACCAATAAAACGAGGTTTAAATTTAGGAGAGGAAACCTTCATAGGAATATGACGAGAAGATAACCAAACCAGATCCCCAACACGAAGTCGGGGTCCCACACGGCGTCTGCGATTAGCGAAAAGCTGAGCCTTCTCCTGGGACAAGGTCAAATTGTCCACTACCTGAGTCCAGATCTGCTGCAACCTGTCCACCACAGAATCCACACCAGGACAGTCCGAAGACTCAACCTGTCCTGAAGAGAAACGAGGATGGAACCCAGAATTGCAGAAAAATGGAGAGACCAAGGTAGCCGAGCTGGCCCGATTATTAAGGGCGAACTCAGCCAACGGCAAAAATGACACCCAATCATCCTGGTCAGCGGAAACAAAACATCTCAGACATGTTTCCAAGGTCTGATTGGTTCGTTCGGTCTGGCCATTAGTCTGAGGATGGAAGGCCGAGGAGAAAGATAGGTCAATGCCCATCCTACCACAAAAGGCTCGCCAGAACCTCGAGACAAACTGGGAACCTCTGTCAGAAACAATATTCTCAGGAATGCCATGTAAACGAACCACATGCTGGAAGAACAAAGGCACCAAATCAGAGGAGGAAGGCAATTTAACCAAGGGCACCAGATGGACCATTTTAGAAAAGCGATCACAGACCACCCAAATGACCGACATTTTTTGAGAAACGGGAAGGTCAGAAATGAAATCCATCGAAATATGTGTCCAAGGCCTCTTCGGGACCGGCAAGGGCAAAAGCAACCCACTGGCACGTGAACAGCAGGGCTTAGCCCTAGCACAAATTCCACAGGACTGCACAAAAGCACGCACATCCCGTGACAGAGATGGCCACCAGAAGGATCTAGCAACCAACTCCCTGGTACCAAAGATTCCTGGATGACCGGCCAGCACCGAACAATGAAGTTCAGAGATAACTTTACTAGTCCACCTATCAGGGACGAACAGTTTCTCGGCCGGACAACGATCAGGTTTATTAGCCTGAAATTTCTGCAACACTCTCCGCAAATCAGGGGAGATGGCAGACACAATGACTCCTTCCTTGAGGATACTCGCCGGCTCAGATAACCCCGGAGAGTCGGGCACAAAACTCCTAGACAGAGCATCCGCCTTCACATTTTTAGAGCCCGGAAGGTATGAAATCACAAAATCAAAACGAGCAAAAAATAACGACCAACGGGCCTGTCTAGGATTCAAGCGCTTGGCAGACTCAAGATAAGTAAGGTTCTTATGATCAGTCAATACCACCACGCGATGCTTAGCACCCTCAAGCCAATGACGCCACTCCTCGAATGCCCACTTCATGGCCAGCAACTCTCGGTTGCCCACATCATAATTACGCTCAGCAGCAGAAAATTTCCTGGAAAAGAAAGCACATGGTTTGAACACTGAGCAACCAGAACCTCTCTGTGACAAAACCGCCCCTGCACCAATCTCAGAAGCATCAACCTCGACCTGGAACGGAAGAGAAACATCAGGTTGACACAACACAGTGGCACAGCAAAAACGACGCTTCAACTCCTGAAAAGCTTCCACGGCAGCAGAAGACCAATTAACCAAATCAGCACCCTTCTTGGTCAAATCGGTCAATGGTCTGGCAATGCTAGAAAAATTACAGATGAAGCGACGATAAAAATTAGCAAAGCCCAGGAATTTCTGCAGACTCTTTAGAGATGTCGGCTGAGTCCAATCCTGGATGGCCTGAACCTTAACCGGATCCATCTCGATAGTAGAAGGGGAAAAGATGAACCCCAAAAATGAAACTTTCTGCACACCGAAGAGACATTTTGATCCCTTCACGAACAAGGAATTAGCACGCAGTACCTGGAAAACCATTCTGACTTGCTTCACATGAGACTCCCAATCATCTGAGAAGATCAAAATGTCATCCAAGTAAACAATCAAGAATTTATCCAGATACTCACGGAAAATGTCATGCATAAAAGACTGAAAAACAGATGGAGCATTGGCAAGTCCGAACGGCATCACCAGATACTCAAAATGACCCTCGGGCGTATTAAATGCCGTTTTCCATTCATCTCCCTGCCTGATTCTCACCAGATTATACGCACCACGAAGATCAATCTTAGTAAACCAACTAGCCCCCTTAATCCGAGCAAACAAGTCAGAAATCAATGGCAAGGGATACTGAAATTTAACAGTGATCTTATTAAGAAGGCGGTAATCAATACACGGTCTTAGCGAACCATCCTTCTTGGCTACAAAAAAGAACCCTGCTCCCAATGGTGACGACGATGGGCGAATATGTCCCTTCTCCAGGGACTCCTTCACATAACTGCGCATAGCGGTGTGTTCAGGTACGGACAAATTAAATAAACGACCCTTAGGGAATTTACTACCAGGAATCAAATCGATAGCACAATCACAATTCCTATGCGGAGGTAGGGCATCAGACTTGGACTCTTCAAATACATCCTGAAAGTCAGACAAGAACTCTGGGATGTCAGAAGGAATGGATGACGAAATAGACAAAAATGGAACATCACCATGTACTCCCTGACAACCCCAGCTGGTTACCGACATAGAGTTCCAATCCAATACTCGATTATAGGTTTGTAGCCATGGCAACCCCAACACGACCACATCATGCAAATTATGCAGTACCAGAAAGCGAATAACTTCCTGATGTGCAGGAGCCATGCACATGGTCAGCTGGGCCCAGTACTGAGGCTTATTCTTGGCCAAAGGTGTAGCATCAATTCCTCTCAACGGAATAGGACACCGCAAAGGCTCCAAGAAAAATCCACAACGTTTAGCATAATCCAAATCCATCAGATTCAGGGCAGCGCCTGAATCCACAAACGCCATGACAGAATACGATGACAAAGAGCACATTAAGGTAATGGACAAAAGGAATTTGGACTGTACAGTACCAATAACGGCAGAGCTATCGAACCGCCTAGTGCGTTTAGGACAATTAGAAATAGCATGAGTAGAATCACCACAATAGAAACACAGTCTGTTCAGACGTCTGTGTTCTTGCCGTTCTACTTTAGTCATAGTCCTGTCGCACTGCATAGGCTCAGGTTTACTCTCAGACAATACCGCCAGATGGTGCACAGATTTACGCTCGCGCAAGCGACGACCGATCTGAATGGCCAAGGACATAGACTCATTCAAACCAGCAGGCATAGGAAATCCCACCATTACATCCTTAAGAGCTTCAGAGAGACCCTTTCTGAACAAAGCCGCTAGTGCAGATTCATTCCACAGAGTGAGTACTGACCACTTCCTAAATTTCTGACAATATACTTCTACATCATCCTGACCCTGGCATAAAGCCAGCAGATTTTTCACAGCCTGATCCACTGAATTAGGCTCATCGTAAAGCAATCCCAGCGCCTGGAAAAATGCATCAACATTACTCAATGCAGAATCTCCTGGTGCAAGAGAAAACGCCCAGTCCTGTGGGTCGCCGCGCAAAAAAGAAATAATAATCAAAACCTGTTGAATAGGATTACCAGAAGAATGAGGTTTCAAGGCCAAAAATAGCTTACAATTATTTCTGAAGCTCAGGAACTTAGTTCTGTCACCAAAAAACAAATCAGGAATCGGAATTCTTGGTTCTAGCATCGATTTCTGATCAATAGTATCTTGAATCTTTTGTACATTTACAACGAGATTATCCATTGAGGAGCACAGAGCCTGAATATCCATGTCCACAGCTGTGTCCTGAAGCACTCTAATGTCTAGGGGAAAAAAAAGACTGAAGACAGAGCTAAGAAAAAAAAATGATGTCAGGATTTCTTTTTTCCCTCTATTGGGAATCATTGGTGTGGCTCCTTGTACTGTTATGGCCGGCAATCAGGCAACACAGCGTGCAGTAATCAGCGCACATACAGAGATCTGGCAATAACCAAAAACAATAGGACGAGCTCTGAGACGTGGAATCTCTGTAGACTGCAGTACCTGATCTATCCTCACACAACTATAAGCAGCAGTGGATTGCGCCTATCACTACCTATGCAACTCGGCACTGCCTGAGGAGCTGACTAGCCTGAAGATAGAAATACAAGCCTGACTTACCTCAGAGAAATACCCCAAAGGAATAGGCAGCCCCCCACATATAATGACTGTTAGCAAGATGAAAAGACAAAACGTAGGAATGAAATAGATTCAGCAAAGTGAGGCCCGATATTCTAGACAGAGCGAGGATAGCAAAGAGAACTATGCAGTCTACAAAAAACCCTAAAACGAAAACCACGCAAAGGGGCAAAAAGACCCACCGTGCCGAACTAACAGCACGGCGGTGCACCCCTTTGCTTCTCAGAGCTTCCAGCAAAAGATAATAACAAGCTGGACAGAAAAAACAGAAAACAAACTAGAAGCACTTATCTAGCAGAGCAGCAGGCCCAAGGAAAGATGCAGTAGCTCAGATCCAACACTGGAACATTGACAAGGAGCAAGGAAGACAGACTCAGGTGGAGCTAAATAGCAAGGCAGCCAACGAGCTCACCAAAACACCTGAGGGAGGAAGCCCAGAGACTGCAATACCACTTGTGACCACAGAAGTGAACTCAGCCACAGAATTCACAACAATACTCCATCGCTGTGCAATATACTATGTGGCTAGGCAATATACTATGTGCCTGGGTAATATACTACGTGGGCTGGGCAATATACTACGAGACTGGGCAATATACTACATTACTGGGCAATATACTATGTGGCTGGGCAATATACTACGTGGACATGCATATTCTAGAATACCCGATGTGTTAGAATCAGGCCACCATCTAGTATATAATAAGTGAGTACACAATATACTAAGGAACTGTGCTATACATAAAAAGTGAGAACACTATATACTAAGGGGCTGTGCTATGTATAATACGTAGCTCCTCCTGGTATCCACCTATTCACACTAGTCTGGATCTGTCAGTCAGTTTTTTGTCTTTTGTAATGTTAGCTTACTGACCGAGCATTCCACCCTCCACCAGGTGGTGATTTTAATTACAGCAGGTCCCTACTTACCCATAAATACGGGCATTGCTGAGAGAGGTGTCCACATTCACCCAGGAATTCAGTCATCAGCCTTAGAGAGGTATTCACACAGGTCAGGGACCCATCAGGCTGAGACCACCTTGACAATGGTTGATGGGCGCATAATATTTGGCCAAATTTTATGCTAAGTGTCTCATATTTTTTCCTAATCCTCCAAAGCCAGATTGCTATTAAAATTTCACATATTTCAAATTGACATGCTTTAGCATGATAGAGTGCAACCTTTTTTGTATAATTATAAAACAAGCATCAGTTATGGCTATCAAAACCGATTTAAATGGCCACTCAAATAACAATCATATAACTCAGGAGAACTGTGAGTCCAAGAATGGCCAGAAAATAAATATTCTCATATTAATTTTATTGAAAAATTCTTCATTTTACAAAGTACAAACAAACATTACCATATATTAAAATCGTGTGAAGAAATCCATAAGTACATCAAAAGACCCGAGATCAAGGACCAGGACACTACTGGGTATACCAAATGTCAATACGTATTATAGGATATGTAGCCAGTATACTGCCATTAATTACATTAAATTGTTAGTAATGTATAGAGATTCAATTAAGTAATATACACTGCATCATGAGTGCCGGTAATATCGCCATACACCTATCTACAGAAAGGTGTGCCAAGAAAGACACACACACGTGAGATAGAGATCAATTACCCATGAATGTGGCAGGTCCCGTTCAGATCCCGGTCAGCTACCCCAACGCGCGTTTCGCGTATGATGAATCCCGCTTCCTCAGGGATTCTTGGCACACCTTTCTGCACACTTTTACACGCCGCCGGGTGCGGGAACATCTCTTGGACATTGAAAATGCAGCTACCGAGGATGATCTTTACAAACTCAAGCCAATGCCTTGACATTTCAAGTCCTTACACAATTGTGATTCCACCGGGTTGATGGTGAAGGGCATTGACCGTATTTTTATTGGCCCTCGTAGTGGCAACTAGAAAAGACTTCTAGCCCAGAGAGAGACAAAGTGGATACATAGATTGAACACAACTACACCACACGGCCTTAACGACCACAATAGTTTTGTTCCATTCCTAGCTGCTTAATTATTTCAGTCTATCCATTTAGTAGTAGATTTTCATATTATATGCTGTCTTCTGACTGTTGTTGTTTTTAACTGGCTCTTTTTAATAAATTTGGTTTTATGTGTTATTTTATTATTTTTTATTCTTTCGTTAAGGTTAACTATCTGATTATGGTCATGTCCTGCTAGTTGTTCTTTATACGGACTTCTCTTCTTGGCTCCTTGTCCTGTGGGATTATGTTTACATTGGATTTCTTGGTATAGCCGTACGAAGACTTCCGGACACCCAGCAACCAAGTCGTTTGCTTCCATGTGCTTTGATTATTGTTATATTATTTTTAGTTTATTAAGTTGTTATGTCACATGTTTTCACTTTGATTTGTCTTTTTCTCTATAATTGTTATCTATATGGTATATTATATCACTAGTCCACAATAGCTTATTTATATGTACCTTTTAAGCAGGTATTCCACGCCTTCCTCTACATTCACATATATATATATATGTATATATATATATATATATATATATACATGTTTATTTATATATCTATCAGCACTCTGCACTTATGTACTTCCATGTGTTGCTATTATGTTGTTGTCTTTTGCGTGTCACTTCATATTTTCCCTTTGTTGGTTGCATTTAGTACTACTGCTGTTCCTGGTTTGTTATTTTACTTATTTGTTATTTATCTCTTTCTATTTTTTCTTTTTTTCCCTTTTTCTTTTGTTAATATTTTTTATTTACTATTCATCTCCATTTCCATTTTTACTTTTTTTTTTATATATTTATTATTTTTATTTTTGTATTCATTTATTTTTTTTTTTAATTTTGTTGTTTTTTTCAGTATTTATCACTTCTTGCACATGGTTTGGCTATGCTTGGATTGCTTTTCCTGTATTCGGGTCCAGCGTCCCCAGTTATTATTGCTTATTTACTTATACTGTATGCGGTCTATTACCCATGGCCACCTGCTACTTTTGTGGGTTTGTATTAATATAGACTGGTTTCTATGTTACTCTGTGCTTCCGTTCTTTTGTACCTATATGTTGGCTATGGTGCGCTTTCCATTCGTATGTTCGTTGTTAGGGTTTTATGCATTGCGCTCTGCTTTACTCTTGGTTCGCTTGTCATGGCTTTTGTTGCTGTGTCGCTGTGCGCCTGCGTAGGCTGGTATGCTCTTCGCTCTATTTTATAATGGCTACTGCTACCGCTCCAATATGCGCTTGCGTTTGGATGTATTTAGGGCTGTATTCTATCTCTGGCCGCAATTATTTATTCCTGCATTGTTGTAACAACGGCTGCTCGTTGCCGAAGCTTGCGCTGGTGCGGCTTTGTTTGCTCCTCATTTGTGCACATGCGTGGGTCAAATATATTTCCGGCTGTACGCTTCTCTGACAACTGCCACTGCTTGATTATGCTCCTGCGCTAGGAACCAATTATGGCCATTTTCTATTCTCGGCCGCGTCTTCTCTAATTGTTATAGCAATGGTTGCTCTTTGCCCACGGCTGCGCAGTTACCTCAAACCTGGCCAGCATCATCACTTCCGGTTCTGGTCTTTTCACACTGGCGCTTCTACAATGCTTGGGACGTCATCTCATCAGGATTTTCTTTACACAGGTGCCGGTATCTTTTCTTTGATTTCTTCTTTGTTTCTATTGGTCATGACCTTCTTATAATCCCCCTCTGGCCAGTACCCAACCACCCCTGGATGAAGCATTTCATTGCGAAACGCGCATCGGGTGTGGTGGGTCCCCGGGTGCTTCCTCATGGTAACTATACCCTTTATTTATGCAGCGTCTCTATGTGTGGTGTGCTAACGGTCTAGCCTAGGATATTTTTATGTCTATGTAGTAGGCTATCACTTACTAGCCTTTCACTTGATACATATTATTGCTTATATTTACTTATTTTTTTGCACAATTGCTCTATATGTATTTACTTGTATTTTACTTATTGTCATTTTATATATAACTTAGACACTGTTATCTGCTATCCTTATAACTCTGCCGCATATGCTGTTTTACTGAGGTTGTCCCTGAGTGAGTCCCACCTTTGCTGCTGCACTGGTGGCTACTGCCCTGTTTTTATTCTATTTATGTATATTCAATAAAGTTTGTATTTTTTGCTATATTTTTTGGTCCTTTTTGTATCAGCATTTAACTAGTTAATAGTGGCGGGTGGATCGCGATTCCATTCGCTACTATTGCGCACACATGTCCACTGTTCAAAACAGCTGACATATCCTGGCTTTGATGTGAGCTCACCACCGGACCCCGCATCAAAGCAGGGGATCTGACCTCGGATGAAGTATCCCGTCCGAGGTCAGAAAGGGGTTAAAAAACATAAAAATTTGAATTATCCCCTCTATTCCCCCATCAAAAATAAATATATTGAATAAATAATAAAAATACACTACTATGGTACCACTAAGTCCATGAAAGTCCAATCTATCAAAATATAAAATCAATTAGCTCATTCAGTAAATGCTACGAAAAAAATCAGAAAGGAGAAAATCAATTGTTTTTATATTCGCTAAGTTGTATTAAGAAGCAATCAAAATGTATGATATATTCCAAAATTATATAAATAAAATTGTTTCGCCTCATGAAAAAAAAAGATAATGTTACGGGTCTTGGGAAAATGGAGATGCAAACAATTATTTTTTAACACCTTTCTGTTTTTTTTTTCCAAAATAAATGAATAAAAACTGATATTGCCATAATCCAAATGACCTGGAACATCTCGATGATAGGTCATTTTTACCACATAATGAAGGCTGTAAAACTCTAAAAACAATGTTTGAATGCTTTATTTTTCTTACAAATTCACATCTAAAGTGCAACTCATCAACAAAAGCTACTGTATAGCCCTTGGAAGATTGAAAGGAAGAAACCAAAACCAGAAAAAGAGAAATTGGCCATGTCAGGAAGGTGTTAAACTCGAAAAGTCCAATATGAAATACCATTCAATTTCATGATGTCTGAAATAACCAGCAAAATGCTAATGAAAGAATTTTCTCATGCGTTAATCACAAATTGGCACTCAAAATTGTTTGGAACTCAGATTCAGTTTATTTATCTACAGTGATCATGTGATGTTTTAGTTAATTAATGTTGCCCTTTCTCATACAGTCTGTTAATGGAACAATAAAGCAAACTAACAGCTAACACGATGGCGCAATTCCTTTAATTTATTTTTTTACCGACAACTCCTCAAATAGTAACTTACCTAGTTAGTTAATTACATACAGTAAGTTGAAAAAAGACCTAGGTCCATCAAGTTCAACCTTTCTCTATCAATTTGTCACTAAATTAACTATAACCCGCAATGTTATGTGTATCAAGGAAATTGTCCAGCAATTTTTTAAAAGCTGTTGTAGCGTCTGCCATTACTACCTCTTGTGGTTGGGCATTCCACAGTATGACTGCTCTAACTGTAAAGAACCCTTTCCTATTTAGCTGCTGTAATCACCTTTTTTCCACTCATAATGAGTGCCCCCTAGTCCTCAGCATGGTCTTTGAAAGGAATAAGTCATGCGCCAGTGTTTTGTACTGGCCACACATATATTTGTACATATAAATGAGATCTCCACTGAGGCGTCTTTTTTCTAAGCTAAACAAGCCCAATTTTTCCAACTTCTGATCATATGAGAGACCTTCCATCCTTTGTAATAATCTAGTTGCCCGTCTGTGAACTTATTCTAACTTCTGAATATCCTTTTTAAACTGTGGAGTGCAAAACTGGATCCGGTATTTTAGATGTGGCATCACCAGTGATTTATAAAGGGGTGATTATGCGTTGCAATTGCAGGATTTTATCTCTCTTCTTATACATGCTAAAATGTTATTTGCTTTTGTGGCTGCTAGGGTTGAGCGAAACGGATTGTTCATTTTCAAAAGTCACCGACTTTTGGCACAGTCGGGTTTCACTCCTGTGTGGGGTCGGCCATGCGGTACGCGACTTTCACGCCAAAGTCGCGTTTCAATGACGCGAAAAGCGCCATTTCTCAGCCAATGAAGGTGGACGCAGAGTGTGGGCAGCGTGATGACATAGGTCCTGGTCCCCACCATCTTAGAGAAGGGCATTGCAGTGATTGGCTTGCTGTCTGTGGCGTCACAGGGGCTATAAAGAGGCATTCCCGCCGACCACCATCTTACTGCTGCTGATCTGAGCCTAGGGAGAGGTTGCTGCCGCTTCGTCAGAAGCAGGGATAGCGTTAGGCAGGGTCCATTAACCACCAAACCGCTTGTGCTGTAGCGATTTCCACTGTCCAACACCACCTTTTGTTTGCAGGGACAGTGGAAGCTACATTTTTTTTCCTCAGCGCTGTAGCTCATTGGGCTGCCCTAGAAGGCTCCCTGATAGCTGCATTGCTGTGTGTACGCCGCTGTGCAAACCAACTGCTTTTTTCAAAGCACAAATCCTGTTGTTCCTTCCTTTCTGCACAGCTATCTTTTTTGTTTGTCCACACTTTTGATGTAATTTGTGCAGCAGTCCACTCCTTCTTATTGCTGCCTGCCATACCTGGCTGAGATTACTGCAAGGAGATAGTAATTGTAGGACAGTCCCTGTTTCTTTTTTTTTTTAATTCTCCCTAAAAAAATAAGTTGTGGGAGATTAAGATTGGCATTTCTGCTAGAGTGCCAGTCCTGTGCGTGCCATCTCTCTTAAATAGTGGGCCATAGAAAGCCTTTTATTTATTTATTTTTTTAATTTGGTAAATATGGTAAATTTGGTAAAAATAAAAAAAAAACTGTGGGAGATTAATATTGGCCTTTCTGCTTGTCTGCCAGTCCTGATTGTGCCATCTCTCTTAAATAGTGGGCCATAGAAAGCCTAGTTTTTTTTTTAAATTTGGTATCTAAATTCTCCCTGAAAAAATAAAAAAAACCTGTGGGCGATTAATATTGGCCTTTCTGCTTGTCTGCCAGTCCTGATTGTGCCATCTCTCTTAAATAGTGGGCCATAGAAAGCCTAGTTTTTTTTTTTATTTGGTATCTACATTCTCCCTGAAAAAATAAAAAAAACCTGTGGGAGATTAATATTGGCCTTTCTGCTTGTCTGCCAGTCCTGATTGTGCCATCTCTCTTAAATAGTGGGCCATAGAAAGCCTAGGTTTTTTAAAAAAAAAATTGGTATCTAAATTCTCCCTAAAAAAAAAAACTGTGGGAGATTAATATTGGCCGTTCTGCTTGTCTGCCAGTCCTGATTGTGCCATCTCTCTTAAATAGTGGGCCATAGAAAGCCTAGTTTTTTTTTTAAATTTGGTATCTAAATTCTCCCTGAAAAAATAAAAAAAACCTGTGAGAGATTAATATTGGCCTTTCTGCTTGTCTGCCAGTCCTGACTGAGTGTGCCATCTGTCTTAAATAGTGGGCCATAGAACGCCTAGTTTTTTTTTTTTTTAAATTTGGTATCTAAATTCTCCCTGAAAAAAAAAACCTGTGGGAGATTAATATTGGCCTTTCTGCTTGTCTGCCAGTTCTGAGTGTGCCATCTGTCTTAAATAGTGGGCCATAGAAAGCCTAGTTTAAAAAAAAAAAAAATTTGGTATCTAAATTCTCCCTGAAAAAAAAAACTGTGGGAGATTAATATTGGCCTTTCTGCTTGTCTGCAAGTCCTGATTGTGCCATCTGTCTTAAATAGTGGGCCATAGAAAGCCTAGTTTGTTTTTTTTTAATTTGATATCTAAATTCTCCCTGAAAAAAAAAAAACCTGTGGGAGATTAATATTGGCCTTTCTGCTTGTCTGCCAGTCCTGAGTGTGCCATCTGTCTTAAATAGTGGGCCATAGAAAGCCTAGTGTTTTTTTTTTAAATTTGGTATCTAAATTCTCCCTGAAAAAAAAAAACCCGTGGGAGATTAATATTGGCCTTTCTGCTTGTCTGCCAGTCCTGATTGTGCCATCTTTCTTAAATAGTGGGCCATAGAAAGCCTAGTTTTTTTTTTTTTTAAATTTGGTATCTAAATTCTTCCTGAAAAAAAAAAACCTGTGGGAGATTAATATTGGCTTTTCTGCTTGTCTGCCAGTCCTGATTGTGCCATCTGTCTTAAATCGTGGGCCATAGAAAGCCTAGTGTTTTTTTTTAATTTGGTATCTAAATTCTCCCTGAAAAAATAAAAAACCTGTGGAAGATTAATATTGGCCTTTCTGCTTGTCTGCCAGTCCTGATTGTGCCATCTCTCTTAAATAGTGGGCCATAGAAAGCCTAGTTTTTTTTTAATTTGGTATCTAAATTCTCCCTGAAAAAATAAAAAAAAACCTGTGGGAGATTAATATTGGCCTTTCTGCTTGTCTGCCAGTCCTGATTGTGCCATCTCTCTTAAATAGTGGGCCATAGAAAGCCTAGGTTTTTTTTTTTAAATTTGGTATCTAAATTCTCCCTGAAAAAAAAAAAACCTGTGGGAGATTAATATTGGCCTTTCTGCTTGTCTGCCAGTCCTGATTGTGCCATCTCTCTTAAATAGTGGGCCAAATAAAAAGCCTATTTTTTTTTTTTAAATTTGGTATTTAAATTCTCCCTGAAAAAATAAAAAAAAACCTGTGGGAGATTAATATTGGCCTTTCTGCTTGTCTGCCAGTCCTGAATGTGCCATCTCTCTTAACTAGTGGGCCATAGAAAGGCTAGTTTTTTTCTTTTTTTAAATTTCGTATCTAAATTCTCCCTGAAAATAAAAAAAAACCTGTGGGAGATTAATATTGGCCTTTCTGCTTGTCTGTCAGTCCTGAGTGTGCCATCTGTCTTAAATAGTGGGCCATCGAAAGCCTAGTGTTTTTTTTTTAAATTTGGTATCTAAATTCTCCCTGAAAAAAAAAAAACTGTGGGAGATTAATATTGGCCTTTCTGCTTGTTTGCCAGTCCTCATTGTGCCATCTCTCTTAAATAGTGGGCCATGGAAAGCCTCGTTTTTTTTTTTTTAAATTTGGTATCTAAATTCTCCCTGAAAAAATAAAAAAAAACCTGTGGGAGATTAATATTGGCCTTTCTGCTTGTCTGCCAGTCCTGAGTGTGCCATCTCTCTTAAATAGTGGGCCATAGAAAGCCTAGTGTTTTTTTTAAATTTGGTATCTAAATTCTCCATGAAAAAAAAAAAACCTGTGGGAGATTAATATTGGCCTTTCTGCTTGTCTGCCAGTCCTGATTGTGCCATCTCTCTTAAATAGTGGGCCATAGAAAGCCTAGTTTTTTTTTTAAATTTGGTATCTAAATTCTCCCTGAAAAAATAAAAAAAACCTGTGAGAGATTAATATTGGCCTTTCTGCTTGTCTGCCAGTCCTGACTGAGTGTGCCATCTGTCTTAAATAGTGGGCCATAGAAAGCCTAGTTTTTTTTTTTTTTAATTTGATATCTAAATTCTCCCTGAAAAAAAAAAACCTGTGGGAGATTAATATTGGCCTTTCTGCTTGTCTGCCAGTCCTGATTGTGCCATCTCTCTTAAATAGTGGGCCATAGAAAGCCTAGTGTTTTTTTTTTTTAAATTTGGTATCTAAATTCTCCCTGAAAAAAAAAACCTGTGGGAGATTAATATTGGCGTTTCTGCTTGTCTGCCAGTCCTGAGTGTGCCATCTCTCTTAAATAGTGGGCCATAGAAAGCCTAGTTTTTTTTTTTAAATTTGGTATCTAAATTCTCCCTGAAAAAAAAAAAACTGTGGGAGATTAATATTGGCCTTTCTGCTTGTTTGCCAGTCCTCATTGTGCCATCTCTCTTAAATAGTGGGCCATGGAAAGCCTCGTTTTTTTTTTTTTTAAATTTGGTATCTAAATTCTCCCTGAAAAAATAAAAAAAAACCTGTGGGAGATTAATATTGGCCTTTCTGCTTGTCTGCCAGTCCTGAGTGTGCCATCTCTCTTAAATAGTGGGCCATAGAAAGCCTAGTGTTTTTTTTTTTTAAATTTGGTATCTAAATTCTCCCTGAAAAAATAAAAAAAAACCTGTGGGAGATTAATATTGGCGTTTCTGCTTGTCTGCCAGTCCTGATTGTGCCATCTCTCTTAAATAGTGGGCCATAGAAAGCCTAGTTTTTTTTTTTAAATTTGGTATCTAAATTCTCCATGAAAAAAAAAAAACCTGTGGGAGATTAATATTGGCCTTTCTGCTTGTCTGCCAGTCCTGATTGCGCCATCTCTCTTAAATAGTGGGCCATAGAAAGCCTAGTTTTTTTTTTAAATTTGGTATCTAAATTCTCCCTGAAAAATTAAAAAAAACCTGTGAGAGATTAATATTGGCCTTTCTGCTTGTCTGCCAGTCCTGACTGAGTGTGCCATCTGTCTTAAATAGTGGGCCATAGAAAGCCTAGTTTTTTTTTTTTTTAATTTGATATCTAAATTCTCCCTGAAAAAAAAAAACCTGTGGGAGATTAATATTGGCCTTTCTGCTTGTCTGCCAGTCCTGATTGTGCCATCTCTCTTAAATAGTGGGCCATAGAAAGCCTAGTGTTTTTTTTTTTTTAAATTTGGTATCTAAATTCTCCCTGAAAAAAAAAAACCTTTGGGAGATTAATATTGGCCTTTCTGCTTGTCTGCCAGTCCTGATTGTGCCATCTCTCTTAAATAGTGGGCCATAGAAAGCCTAGTTTTTTTTTTTTTTAAATTTGGTATCTAAATTCTCCCTGAAAAAATAAAAAAAAACCTGTGGGAGATTAATATTGGCGTCTCTGCTTGTCTGCCAGTCCTGATTGTGCCATCTCTCTTAAATAGTGGGCCATAGAAAGCCTAGTTTTTTTTTTTAAATTTGGTATCTAAATTCTCCCTGAAAAAAAAAAAACTGTGGGAGATTAATATTGGCCTTTCTGCTTGTTTGCCAGTCCTCATTGTGCCATCTCTCTTAAATAGTGGGCCATGGAAAGCCTCGTTTTTTTTTTTTTTAAATTTGGTATCTAAATTCTCCCTGAAAAAATAAAAAAAAACCTGTGGGAGATTAATATTGGCCTTTCTGCTTGTCTGCCAGTCCTGAGTGTGCCATCTCTCTTAAATAGTGGGCCATAGAAAGCCTAGTTTTTTTTTTTAAATTTGGTATCTAAATTCTCCCTGAAAAAATAAAAAAAAACCTGTGGGAGATTAATATTGGCGTTTCTGCTTGTCTGCCAGTCCTGATTGTGCCATCTCTCTTAAATAGTGGGCCATAGAAAGCCTAGTTTTTTTTTTTAAATTTGGTATCTAAATTCTCCCTGAAAAAAAAAAAACTGTGGGAGATTAATATTGGCCTTTCTGCTTGTTTGCCAGTCCTCATTGTGCCATCTCTCTTAAATAGTGGGCCATGGAAAGCCTCGTTTTTTTTTTTTTTAAATTTGGTATCTAAATTCTCCCTGAAAAAATAAAAAAAAACCTGTGGGAGATTAATATTGGCCTTTCTGCTTGTCTGCCAGTCCTGAGTGTGCCATCTCTCTTAAATAGTGGGCCATAGAAAGCCTAGTGTTTTTTTTTTTAAATTTGGTATCTAAATTCTCCCTGAAAAAATAAAAAAAAACCTGTGGGAGATTAATATTGGCGTTTCTGCTTGTCTGCCAGTCCTGATTGTGCCATCTCTCTTAAATAGTGGGCCATAGAAAGCCTAGTTTTTTTTTTAAATTTGGTATCTAAATTCTCCATGAAAAAAAAAAAACCTGTGGGAGATTAATATTGGCCTTTCTGCTTGTCTGCCAGTCCTGATTGTGCCATCTCTCTTAAATAGTGGGCCATAGAAAGCCTAGTTTTTTTTTTAAATTTGGTATCTAAATTCTCCCTGAAAAATTAAAAAAAACCTGTGAGAGATTAATATTGGCCTTTCTGCTTGTCTGCCAGTCCTGACTGAGTGTGCCATCTGTCTTAAATAGTGGGCCATAGAAAGCCTAGTTTTTTTTTTTTTTAATTTGATATCTAAATTCTCCCTGAAAAAAAAAAACCTGTGGGAGATTAATATTGGCCTTTCTGCTTGTCTGCCAGTCCTGATTGTGCCATCTCTCTTAAATAGTGGGCCATAGAAAGCCTAGTGTTTTTTTTTTTTTAAATTTGGTATCTAAATTCTCCCTGAAAAAAAAAAACCTTTGGGAGATTAATATTGGCCTTTCTGCTTGTCTGCCAGTCCTGATTGTGCCATCTCTCTTAAATAGTGGGCCATAGAAAGCCTAGTTTTTTTTTTTTTTAAATTTGGTATCTAAATTCTCCCTGAAAAAAAAAAACCTGTGGGAGATTAATATTGGCTTTTCTGCTTGTCTGCCAGTCCTGAGTGTGCCATCTGTCTTAAATCGTGGGCCATAGAAAGCCTAGTGTTTTTTTTTAATTTGGTATCTAAATTCTCCCTGAAAAAATAAAAAACCTGTGGAAGATTAATATTGGCCTTTCTGCTTGTCTGCCAGTCCTGATTGTGCCATCTCTCTTAAATAGTGGGCCATAGAAAGCCTAGTTTTTTTTTAATTTGGTATCTAAATTCTCCCTGAAAAAATAAAAAAAAACCTGTGGGAGATTAATATTGGCCTTTCTGCTTGTCTGCCAGTCCTGATTGTGCCATCTCTCTTAAATAGTGGGCCATAGAAAGCCTAGTTTTTTTTTTAAATTTGGTATCTAAATTCTCCCTGAAAAAAAAAAAACCTGTGGGAGATTAATATTGGCGTTTCTGCTTGTCTGCCAGTCCTGATTGTGCCATCTCTCTTAAATAGTGGGCCAAATAAAAAGCCTATTTTTTTTTTTTAAATTTGGTATTTTAATTCTCCCTGAAAAAATAAAAAAAACCTGTGGGAGATTAATATTGGCCTTTCTGCTTGTCTGCCAGTCCTGATTGTGCCATCTCTCTTAAATAGTGGGCCATAGAAAGCCTAGTTTTTTTTTTTTAAATTTGGTATCTAAATTCTCCCTGAAAAAAAAAACCAGTGGGAGATTAATATTGGCCTTTCTGCTTGTCTGCCAGTCCTGATTGTGCCATCTCTCTTAACTAGTGGGCCATAGAAAGGCTAGTTTTTTCTTTTTTTAAATTTGGTATCTAAATTCTCCCTGAAAATAAAAAAAAACCTGTGGGAGATTAATATTGGCATTTCTGCTTGTCTGCCAGTCCTCATTGTGCCATCTCTCTTAAATAGTGGGCCATAGAAAGCCTCGTTTTTTTTTTTTTGAAATTTGGTATCTAAATTCTTCCTGAAAAAATAAAAAAAAACCTGTGGGAGATTAATATTGGCGTTTCTGCTTGTCTGCCAGTCCTGATTGTGCCATCTCTCTTAAATAGTGGGCCATAGAAAGCCTAGTTTTTTTTTTAAATTTGGTATCTAAATTCTCCCTGAAAAAAAAAAACCTGTGGGAGATTAATATTGGCCTTTCTGCTTGTCTGCCAGTCCTGATTGTGCCATCTCTCTTAAATAGTGGGCCATAGAAAGCCTAGTTTAAAAAAAAAAAAAAATTGATATCTAAATTTTCCCTCAAAAAATAAAAAAAAACCTGTGGGAGATTAATATTGGCCTTTCTGCTTGTCTGCCAGTCCTGAGTGTGCCATCTCTCTTAAATAGTGGGCCCTAGAAAGCCAAGTTGTTTTGTTAAAAAAATTTGGTATCTAAATTGTCTCAGAAAAAATAAAAAAAAACGTGGGAGATTAATATTTAACTTTCTGCTTGTCTGCCAGTCCTGAGTGTGCCATCTCTCTTAAATATTGGGCCATAGAAAGCCTAGTTTTTTTTGTTAAAAAAATTTGGTATCTAAATTCTCCCTGAAAAAAAAAAAACAGTGGGAGATTAATATTGGCCTTTGTGCTTGAGTGACAGTCCTGCGTGTGTGGCATCTCTCTTATTTGATGCAACAGAAAACAGTGTGTAACATCGTGCCTGATTTTCCTTGCGGTCTCACCCACCTATAAAGGGATATCTAAATCATACAGAAGTTAGAGTTCACCTTGTAAGTTGTTTGACAGTAACAAATACTGTTAGTTTGGTGACATTTTTAAAACAATGAGGAAGTCTGGTGGAAGATGTCGTGGCCGTGGGCGTTCATTGCCAGCTGGTAATGATGGTAGTGGTAGTGGAGCATCGGGTGGTCATGGGAAAAACAACATAGCACCTAAGTCTCGAGCTGTGGAGCCAGGTTCATCGTCTGGCTACACAAGGCCTCGAATGCTCCCTTTTCTGGGAGTAGGAAAACCGCTTTTAAAGCCGGAGCAGCAAGAGCAAGTTTTGGCTTACCTTGCTGACTCAGCCTCTAGCTCTTTTGCCTCCTCTTCTGAAACTGGTAAATGTAAAAGCAGCGCGTCGTTAGTGGATGTTCACGGTCAGGGACAAGTCGCTTCCTTGTCCTCTTCAGCAAAAACAGCAACAGAGAAGGATGCAGCAGGCGACACAATGGGTTACTCCATGGAGCTCTTTACACATACCATCCCTGACTTAGAAAGTGAAACAGTTAACCCTCCGTCACATACAATATCGGTTCTAATGAGTTCACATACAATGTGACTGTCAGGCACAGGCTAGAAAAATACCTATAATATCAAATGTTTGCAATTTCAGTGCTCTAAAAGTGATCAGTGACCTTCATAGGGATGTAATAAAAGAGACTACACATAATCAGGTGCAAAAAAAAAACCATTTACTCAATATAAAAGTAATTGCTTTGATATACACAAATTTCAAAATTCCTGAGAAGCACACTTTCATTTGTAAGAAAATCTGCCTTTTTTATATGAAATATCCACAAACCTTTCTCTATCCATTCATAAAACAAGCTAAATAAACAATAGTAATGACTAAAAACATTACATACCAACCTTATAAAGTGTGATGTGTTCGGGACCAATAAGCCTGAGAAGCCAGCACAGCTATATCTTCCTTCCTGAAGCTCTGCAGACCAACTGTGGTATCAGGTTTCACACAGCAGCTAGAGCCAGGAGACTATCTAGAGGGAAGGGGTTTCCTGAAAATCTGGTGAGAAGGGAGAAATGAAAGTAAAAGAGATGTGCCTGTCAGGCCTATTGTATGTGACGGAGGGTTAACAGGCCATGCCCATTACAAGTTGAATCTGACATGGAGTACACTGATGCACAGCCACAGCCAGACTACTATGCTGGTCCTTTGACTCAGACCACAACATTGCCCTCGCAGGGTACTGATCCAGAATCAGACCCTGATGAGACTATGTTGCCCCGTCACGAACGCTATACCACCGACTTACATGGTGACACAGACAAAGTTGCACACGAGCTAGAAGATGAGGTTATAGATGACCCAGTTGTTGACCCCGATTGGCAGCCATTGGGGGAACAGGGTGCAGGCGGCAGTAGTTCTGAAGCGGAGGAGGAGGGGCCGCAGCAGGCATCAACATCGCAACAGGTTCCATCTGCCGGGCCCAAAACACGTGGCAAAGCCAAAACCTGTTGGAGGACAGCGTGGCCATCCGGTTAAAGCTCAGTCTGCAATGCCTGAAAAGGGATCCGATGCTAGAAAGAGAGCAGTCTGGCATTTTTTTAAACAACATCCAATTGATCAGCGCAAAGTCATCTGTCAAACATGTTCAACTATCTTAAGCAGAGGTCAGAATCTGAAAAGTCTAAATACAAGTTGCATGCATAGACATTTATCCACCATGCATTTGCAAGCCTGGACTAACTACCAAACGTCCCTTAAGGTTGTAGCACCCTCGGCCAATGAAGCTAGTCAGCAACGCTACATCCCTTCCGTCAGTGTAAGGCCACCATTTTCCGCACCATCTGCAGCATCTGTGCAGGTTTCTTTGCCAGGCCAAAGCAGTCAGGGTCAGGGAATCACCAGTTTCGTAGTAGGAAACACTGCATCTAGGGCACCGGTGGCAACAATACCGTCTCCAACCGTCTCTCAGTCTGCCATGTCCACCGGCACCCCCGCCAGTTCCACGATCTCCAGCTCTCCAGTCCAGCTCACCCTACATGAGACTCTGGTTAGAAAAAGGAAGTACTTAGCCTCGCATCCGCGTACACAGGGTTTGAACGCTCACATAGCTAGACTAATCTCGTTAGAGATGATGCCCTACCGGTTAGTTGAAAGCGAAGCTTTCAAAGCCCTGATGGACTACGCTGTACCACGCTACGAGCTACCCAGTCGACACTTCTTTTCGCGAAAAGCCATCCCAGCCCTCCACCAGCATGTTAAAGAGCGCATCGTCCATGCACTCAGGCAATCTGTGAGTACAAAGGTGCACCTGACAACATATGCATGGACCAGTAGGCATGGCCAGGGATCTTACGTGTCCATCACGGCACACTGGGTGAATGTGGTGGATGCAGGGTCCACAGGGGACAGCAATTTTGGGACAGTTCTGCCTAGCCCACGGTCTAGGAAACAGTTGGCTGTAGCCGTTCGCACCCCCTCCTCCTCCTCCTCGTCCTCCTGCAGAAGCGAGAGCTCGTCCACAGACCGCAGTCGCCCAACCACTCCATCCGAAGCTGCCACAGTTGCACACCAGTTGTCCCATTATGGGGCAGCTACTGACAAGCGTCAGCAGGCTGTATTGGCTATGACGTGTTTGGGCGACAACAGACACACCGCGGAAGTTCTGTCCGAGTTCTTGCAGAAAGAAAAGCAGTCGTGGCTGGGCACTGTAGATCTTGAGGCAGGCAAGGTAGTGAGTGATAACGGAAGGAATTTCATGGCTGCCATCTCCCTTTCCCAACTGAAACACATTCCTTGCCTGGCTCACACCTTAAACCAGGTGGTGCAGTGCTTCCTGAAAAGTTATCTGGGGTTATCTGTTGGGGTTAGGTAATTCAGTACCACAATGGACATAGAAGTCAGAGCACATACAGTGACCTGACAATAACCCAAAAACATAGAACGAGCTCTGAGACGTGGGAACTCTGCTGACCGCAATCCCTAATCCTCTCCAACCACACTAAAGGCAGCCGTGGATTGCGCCTAACGCTCCCTATGCAACTCGGCACAGCCTGAGAAACTAGCTAGCCTGAAGATAGAAAATAAGCCTACCTTGCCTCAGAGAAATACCCCAAAGGAAAAGGCAGCCCCCCACATATAATGACTGTGAGTAAGATGAAAAGACAAACGCAGAGATGAAATAGATTTAGCAAAGTGAGGCCCGACTTTCTGAACAGAGCGAGGATAGGAAAGGTAACTTTGCGGTCAACACAAAAACCTACAAACAACCACGCAAAGGGGGCAAAAAGACCCTCCGTACCGACTAACGGTACGGAGGTACACCCTCTGCGTCCCAGAGCTTCCAGCAAGCAAGAAAAAACCAAATAAGCAAGCTGGACAGAAAAAACAGCAAACAAAAATAACAAAAGCGGAACTTAGCTATGCAGAGCAGCAGGCCACAGGAACGATCCAGGAGGAAGCAAGTCCAATACTAGAACATTGACTGGAAGCCAGGATCAAAGCACTAGGTGGAGTTAAATAGAGCAGCACCTAACGACTTCACCACATCACCTGAGGAAGGAAACTCAGAAGCCGCAGTACCACTTTCCTCCACCAACGGAAGCTCATAGAGAGAATCAGCCGAAGTACCACTTGTGACCACAGGAGGGAGCTCTGCCACAGAATTCACAACAGTACCCCCCCCCTTGAGGAGGGGTCACCGAACCCTCACCAGAGCCCCCAGGACGACCAGGATGAGCCATATGAAAGGCACGAACAAGATCGGGAGAATGGACATCAGAGGCAAAGACCCAGGAATTATCTTCCTGAGCATAACCCTTCCACTTAACCAGATACTGGAGTTTCCGTCTAGAAACACGAGAATCCAAAATCTTCTCCACAATATACTCCAACTCCCCCTCCACCAAAACCGGAGCAGGAGGATCAACAGATGGAACCATAGGTGCCACGTATCTCCGCAACAATGACCTATGGAATACGTTATGGATGGAAAAAGAATCTGGAAGGGTCAAACGAAAAGACACAGGATTAAGAACCTCAGAAATCTTATACGGACCAATGAAACGAGGTTTAAACTTAGGAGAGGAAACCTTCATAGGAATATGACGAGAAGACAACCAAACCAAATCCCCAACACGAAGTCGGGGACCCACACAGCGTCTGCGATTAGCGAAACGTTGAGCCTTCTCCTGGGACAAGGTCAAATTGTCCACTACATGAGTCCAAATCTGCTGCAACCTGTCCACCACAGTATCCACACCAGGACAGTCCGAAGACTCAACCTGCCCTGAAGAGAAACGAGGATGGAACCCAGAGTTGCAGAAAAACGGCGAAACCAAGGTAGCCGAGCTAGCCCGATTATTAAGGGCGAACTCAGCCAAAGGCAAAAAGGACACCCAGTCATCCTGATCAGCAGAAACAAAGCATCTCAGATATGTTTCCAAGGTCTGATTGGTTCGTTCGGTCTGGCCATTGGTCTGAGGATGGAAAGCCGAGGAAAAAGACAAGTCAATGCCCATCCTAGCACAAAAAGCTCGCCAAAACCTCGAAACAAACTGGGAACCTCTGTCAGAAACGATATTCTCTGGAATGCCATGTACACGAACCACATGCTGGAAGAACAATGGCACCAAATCAGAGGAGGAAGGTAATTTAGACAAGGGTACCAAATGGACCATCTTAGAGAAGCGATCACAAACCACCCAAATGACTGACATTTTTTGAGAGACGGGAAGATCTGAAATAAAATCCATAGAGATATGTGTCCAAGGCCTCTTCGGGACCGGCAAGGGCAAAAGCAACCCACTGGCACGTGAACAGCAGGGCTTAGCCCTAGCACAAATTCCACAGGACTGCACAAAAGAATGCACATCCCGCGACAGAGATGGCCACCAAAAGGATCTAGCCACTAACTCTCTGGTACCAAAGATTCCAGGATGACCAGCCAACACCGAACAATGAACCTCAGAGATAACTTTATTCGTCCACCTATCAGGGACAAACAGTTTCTCCGCTGGGCAACGATCAGGTTTATTAGCCTGAAATTTTTGCAGCACCCACCGCAAATCAGGGGAGATGGCAGACACAGTTACTCCCTCTTTGAGAATACCCGCCAGCTCAGATAAACCTGGAGAGTCGGGCACAAAACTCCTAGACAGGGCATCCGCCTTCACATTTTTAGAGCCCGGAAGGTACGAAACCACAAAGTCAAAACGGGCAAAAAACAGCGACCAACGAGCCTGTCTAGGATTCAACCGCTTGGCATACTCGAGATAAGTCAAGTTCTTATGATCAGTCAAGACCACCACGCGATGCTTAGCTCCTTCAAGCCAATGACGCCACTCCTCGAATGCCCACTTCATGGCCAGCAACTCTCGATTGCCAACATCATAATTTCGCTCAGCAGGCGAAAACTTCCTGGAAAAGAAGGCGCATGGTTTCATCACCGAGCAATCAGAACTTCTCTGCGACAAAACAGCCCCCGCTCCAATCTCAGAAGCATCAACCTCGACCTGGAATGGAAGCGAAACATCTGGTTGACACAACACAGGGGCAGAAGAAAAACGACGCCTCAACTCTTGAAAAGCTTCCGCAGCAGCAGAAGACCAATTGACCACATCAGCACCCTTCTTGGTCAAATCGGTCAATGGTTTAGCAATACTAGAAAAATTGCAGATGAAGCAACGATAAAAATTAGCAAAGCCCAGGAACTTTTGCAGACTTTTCAGAGATGTCGGCTGAGTCCAATCATGGATGGCTTGGACCTTAACAGGGTCCATCTCGATAGTAGAAGGGGAAAAAATGAACCCCAAAAATGAAATCTTCTGAACACCAAAGAGACACTTTGATCCCTTCACAAACAAAGAATTAGCACGCAGGACCTGAAACACCATTCTGACCTGCTTCACATGAGATTCCCAATCATCCGAGAAGACCAAAATATCATCCAAATATACAATCAGGAATTTATCCAGGTACTCTCGGAAGATGTCATGCATAAAGGACTGAAACACTGATGGAGCATTGGCAAGTCCGAATGGCATTACTAGGTACTTAAAATGGCCCTCTGACGTATTAAATGCAGTTTTCCATTCATCGCCTCGCTTAATACGCACAAGATTATAGGCACCACGAAGATCTATCTTGGTGAACCAACTAGCCCCCTTAATCCGAGCAAACAAATCAGATAACAGCGGCAAGGGGTACTGAAATTTAACCGTGATCTTATTTAGAAGGCGGTAATCTATACAAGGTCTCAGCGAACCATCCTTCTTGGCAAAAGAACCCCGCTCCTAATGGCGACGATGACGGGCGAATGTGCCCCTTCTCCAAGGACTCCTTCACGTAACTCCGCATAGCGGCGTGCTCAGGCACAGATAAATTAAACAGTTGACCTTTTGGGAATTTACTACCAGGAATCAAATCGATAGCACAATCACAATCCCTATGCAGAGGTAGGGTATCGGACTTGGGCTCATCAAATACATCCCGGTAATTAGACAAGAACTCTGGGACCTCAGAAGGGGTGGATGACGAAATAGACAGAAATGGGACATCAGCATGTACCCCCTGACAACCCCAGCTGGACACAGACATGGATTTCCAATCTAATACTGGATTATGGACTTGTAGCCATGGCAACCCCAACACGACCACATCATGCAGATTATGCAACACCAGAAAGCGAATAACCTCCTGATGTGCAGGAGCCATGCACATGGTCAGCTGGGTCCAGTACTGAGGCTTATTCTTGGCCAAAGGCGTAGCATCAATTCCTCTCAATGGAATAGGACACTGCAAGGGCTCCAAGAAAAACCCACATCGCCTAGCATACTCCAAGTCCATCAAATTCAGGGCAGCGCCTGAATCCACAAATGCCATGACAGAATAAGATGACAAAGAGCAGATCAAGGTAACGGACTAAAGAAATTTTGACTGTACCGTACCAATGGTGGCAGACCTAGCGAACCGCTTAGTGCGCTTAGGACAATCAGAGATAGCATGAGTGGAATCACCACAGTAGAAACACAGCCCATTCTGACGTCTGTGTTCTTGCCGTTCAACTCTGGTCAAAGTCCTATCGCACTGCATAGGCTCAGGTTTATGCTCAGATAATACCGCCAAATGGTGCACAGATTTACGCTCACGCAAGCGTCGACCGATCTGAATGGCCAAAGACATAGACTCATTCAGACCAGCAGGCATAGGAAATCCCACCATGACATCCTTAAGGGCTTCAGAGAGACCCTTTCTGAAAATAGCTGCGAGCGCACCTTCATTCCATTGAGTGAGTACGGACCACTTTCTAAATTTCTGACAATATACCTCTATCTCATCCTGACCCTGACACAGAGCCAGCAAATTTTTCTCTGCCTGATCCACTGAATTAGGTTCATCGTACAGCAATCCGAGCGCCAGGAAAAACGCATCAATATTACACAATGCAGGATCTCCTGGCGCAAGAGAAAATGCCCAGTCCTGAGGGTCGCCACGTAAAAAAGAAATTATGATCCTAACTTGTTGAACTGGGTCACCAGAGGAGCGAGGTTTCAAAGCCAGAAATAGTTTACAATTATTTTTGAAACTCTGAAATTTAGTTCTATCTCCAAAAAACAAATCAGGAATAGGAATTCTTGGTTCCAACATAGAATTCTGAACCACAAAGCCTTGAATATTTTGTACTCTTGCCGTGAGCTGATCCACACATGAAGACAGACCTTTAATGTCCATCGCTACACCTGTGTCCTGAACCACCCAAATGTCTAGGGAAAAAAAAAGGCAAAACACAGTGCAGAGAAAAAAAAATGGTCTCAGAACTTCTTTTTTCCCTCTATTGAGAATCATTAGTACTTTGGCTTCCAGTACTGTTAGGGTTAGGTAATTCAGTACCACAATGGACATAGAAGTCAGAGCACATACAGTGACCTGACAATAACCCATAAACATAGAACGAGCTCTGAGACGTGGGAACTCTGCTGACCGCAATCCCTAATCCTCTCCAACCACACTAAAGGCAGCCGTGGATTGCGCCTAACGCTCCCTATGCAACTCGGCACAGCCTGAGAAACTAGCTAGCCTGAAGATAGAAAATAAGCCTACCTTGCCTCAGAGAAATACCCCAAAGGAAAAGGCAGCCCCCCACATATAATGACTGTGAGTAAGATGAAAAGACAAACGCAGAGATGAAATAGATTTAGCAAAGTGAGGCCCGACTTTCTGAACAGAGCGAGGATAGGAAAGGTAACTTTGCGGTCAACACAAAACCCTACAAACAACCACGCAAAGGGGGCAAAAAGACCCTCCGTACCGACTAACGGTACGGAGGTACACCCTCTGCGTCCCAGAGCTTCCAGCAAGCAAGAAAAAACCAAATAAGCAAGCTGGACAGAAAAAACAGCAAATAAAATAAAAAAAGCGGAACTTAGCTATGCAGAGCAGCAGGCCACAGGAACGATCCAGGAGGAAGCAAGTCCAATACTAGAACATTGACTGGAAGCCAGGATCAAAGCACTAGGTGGAGTTAAATAGAGCAGCACCTAACGACTTCACCACATCACCTGAGGAAGGAAACTCAGAAGCCGCAGTACCACTTTCCTCCACCAACGGAAGCTCATAGAGAGAATCAGCCGAAGTACCACTTGTGACCACAGGAGGGAGCTCTGCCACAGAATTCACAACAGTTATCCGACCTGCTCCTCAAAGTGCGCAGAATTTGCTCGCATATCCGTTCGCCCGTACACTCCAGCCGTATGCAGACCTATCAGCGGTCTTTGAACCTTCCCCAGCATCGCCTAATCATAGACGTTACAACAAGGTGGAACTCAACACTGCACATGCTTCAGAGACTGTGCGAACAGAGGCGTGCTGTTATGTATTTGTGAGAGGATACACATACATGGGCAGGCAGTAGGATGGCAGACATGGAGTTGTCAGGTGTGCAGTGGTCGAAGATACAAGACATGTGTCAAGTCCTTCAGTGTTTTGAGGAATGCACACGGCTGGTTAGTGCAGACAACGCGATAATAAGCATGAGCATCCCCCTAATGCGTCTGCTGATGCAAAGTTTGATGCACATAAAGGAGCAGGCGTCTGCAGCAGAGGAAGAGGAAAGCCTTGATGACAGTCAGCCATTGTCTGGTCAGGGCAGTGTACAGGACAAGGTAGCGGGCGAACAGGAGGAGGAGGAGGATGATGGAGATGAGTATTTTTTTGAGAAAGCTTTTCCGGGGCCACGGGAAATTGGTGGCGTGGCAAGGCCGGGTTCTGGTTTTTTGAGGGACACAAGTGACGTAGATTTGCCTGAAACAGCCCCTCAACCCAGCACAACCGCAGATTTGACAACTGGAAGTTTGGCCCACATGGCGGATTATGCCTTACGTATCCTCAAAAAGGACACACGCATTACTAAAATGATGAACGATGACGATTACTGGTTGGCCTACCTCCTTGATCCTCGCTATAAAGGCAAATTGCAAAATATTATGCCACATGAGAACTTGGAACTAATATTAGCAACCAAACAATCAACTCTTGTTGACCGTTTGCTTCAGGCATTCCCAGCACACAGCGCCCGTGATCGTTCTCACACGAGCTGCAGGGGCCAGCAGACCAGAGGTGTTAGAGGTGCAGAAATCAGAAGTGGCGTTGGACAGAGGGGTTTTCTGACCAGGTTGTGGAGTGATTTTGCTATGACCGCAGACAGGACAGGTACTGCAGCATCAATTCAAAGTGACAGGAGACAACATTTGTCCAGTATGGTTACTAACTATTTTTCATCCCTTATCGATGCTCTCCCTCAACCGTCATTCCCATTTGATTACTGGGCATCAAAATTAGACACCTGGCCATAATTGGCAGAATATGCATTGCAGGAGCTTGCTTGCCCGGCAGCTAGTGTCCTATCAGAAAGAGTATTCAGTGCTGCAGGTTCAATATTAACCGAAAAAAGGACTCGTCTGGCTACCCAAAATGTTGATGATCTAACATTCATTAAAATGAACCACAACTGGATTTCGAATTCTTTTGCCCCACCTTGCCCGGCTGACACCTAGCTTTCCTTTGAAAAGGTCTTGATTGTGGACTACTCTGACTGACTTTTACAATTGCGTAATTTGCAGCAGCTGATTGTCCAGCATACGACATGTTTACACCTCCCTAAATGGCCAAAATCCCCCCCACGGGGCCGTGGTCTCGCCACTTGGCGCAAGCACCCGTGAGAGTGCCGTTTGTCTGAAGAGGTGGGTGTGCCCGCTTTTGGTCGACGGCACTGCCACTGGGTCCCTCATAGTACAATAAAGTGTCTCTGGCGGTGGTGGTGCGCACCCAACGTCAGACACACTGTTGTAACATGAGGGGCCCTGGGCCTGTACCGCCGGTCACAAGAGAGTTCCCCCCCCCAGCTCAAACATTGCTCTACCACTTGCACAATTATCTCTCACAGTTCCACCGATGTTTTGTCTATGCGCTGACATCATTCAATGCCTGGCACTGACAATACCAATGTGTTGACATGTATGATGGTACTTAACATAGTCAGGGGCAGTGTCATATATTTACACCAGTAAATAATTAGCGCCAAATTACTAGGTCTAAAACTCAGTAGAGGAGCCCACCCCTGTACCTAAGTATTCCACCCTTTTGTGTTTTGGTTTTGTTGTAATGCGAGACATTAACATCTATTTATTTTTTTGGAGTACTAACTGGCAGACACTCATTACAATCGGCCTCCGCTGACAACACCAATGCTGCCTGCGTACCCCTGCAAGAGAATTGCAGGTGCCTACAGCCAAATTTTGTTATGTTAGGCCTACTACGCCTGTCTGCGGTCCCTCCTGCCACTAGTCCTCAAGTGACCTGTCTACTGCTGCCCGTGTACCCCTGGAACCAATTTAAAAGTGCCTACAGCCAAATTTTGTTATGTTAGGCCTACTACGCCTGTCTACGGTCCCTCCTTCCACTAGTCCTCCAGTGACCTGTCTACTGCTGCCCGTGTACCCCTGGAACCAATTTAAAAGTGCCTACAGCCAAATTTTGTTTTGTTAGGCCTACTACGCCTGTCTGCGGTCCCTCCTGCCACTAGTCCTCAAGTGACCTTTCTACTGCTGCCCGTGTACCCCTGGAACCAATTTAAAAGTGCCTACAGCCAAATTTTGTTATGTTAGGCCTACTGCGCCTGTCTGCGGTCCCTCCTGCCACTAGTCCTCAAGTGACCTGTCTACTGCTGCCCGTGTACCCCTGGAACCAATTTAAAAGTGCATACAGCCAAATTTTGTTATGTTAGGCCTACTACGCCTGTCTGCGGTCCCTCCTTCCAATAGTCCTCCACTGACCACACCACTGCTGCCCGTGTACCCCTGGAACCTATTTTTAAGGGCCTACAGCCTACTTTTGTTATGTTAGGCCTACTAAGCCTGTCTGCGGTCCCTCCTTCAAATACTCCTCCACTGACCACACCACTGCTGCCCGTGTACCCCTGGAAGCTATTTTAAAGTGCCTACAGCCAACTTTTGTTATGTTAGGCCTACTAAGCCTGTCTGCGGTCCCTCCTTCCACTAGTCCTCCACTGACCAGACCACTGCTGCCCGTGTACCCCTGGAACCTATTTTAAATTGCATAGAGCATCCTTTTTTTAATAGTAGACATACAAACTCTGTCTGTGGCCCATAATTGAAATTGTTCTCCACTGAACAGACCAATGCTGCCTGTGTACCCCTGTAACCTTTTTTAAACTGCATTGAGCCAAATGTTGTGTTTAAGGCCTACTACCTGTGTCTGTCTGCGCCACTCAATACAGCTGTCCTCCTTTTAAAAAAGCTAAGCGTCAATAGTCTGGTTTTCAGCCTATAGGAATTTGAAAACTGCATTGGGGCTACTACTACTACTTCGTTAGGGCCTACTAACGGTGTCTGCCGCTCCAAGGTGTTCCCCAGGTTTCCTCTCCATAGCTTAGAGCTTCTAGCTCTCGTTTAGTAGTTGTTGAAAACAACACTGCATTCGGCCTACAAGTTGAGTCTGGGGTGTAGAGACGGTGTCTTCTGCTCCAAGGTGTTCTCCAGGTTGCCTCTCCATTGCTTCAATCTTAAAGCTCTTGTTTAGTAGTTGTTGAAAACAACACTGCATTCGGCCTACAAGTTGGGTCTGGGGTGTAGAGACGGTGTCTTCCGCTCCAAGGTGTTCTCCAGGTTGCCTCTCCATTGCTTCAATCTTAAAGCTCTTGTTTAGTAATTGTTGAAAACAACACTGCATTCGGCCTACAAGTTGGGTCTGGGTTGTAGAGACGGTGTCTTCCGCTCCAAGGTGTTCTCCAGGTTGCCTCTCCATTGCTTCAATCTTAAAGCTGTTCTTAAGTAGTTGTTGAAAACAACACTGCATTCGGCCTACAAGTTGGGTCTGGGGTGTAGAGACGGTGTGTTCCACTCCAAGGTGTTCCCCAGGTTGCCTCTCCATTGCTTCGATCTTCTGGCTCTTCTTAAGTAGTTGTTGAAAACAACACTGCATTCGGCCTACAAGTTGGGTCTGGGGTGCAGAGACGGTGTCTTCTACTCCAAGGTGTTCCCCAGGTTGCCTCTCCATTGCTTCAATCTTCTGGCTCTCGTTTAGTAGTTGTTGAAAACAACACTGCATTCGGCCTACAAGTTGTGTCAGGGGTGTAGAGACGGTGTCTTCCACTCCAAGGTGTTCCCCAGGTTTCCTCTCCATTGCTTCGATCTTCTGGCTCTCGTTTAGTAGTTGTTGAAAACAACACTGCATTAGGCCTACTAGTTGGGTTGGGGCCTTCTATCTGTGTCTGCCGCTCCTTGCTGTTCTCCTACAGTGAACAAAGCTGTGCCGCCGGTTTACTACTGTTGCCAATTTTGAACTGCATTTAGAATACTTACTGATTTGGGCCTACTCTCTGTGTCAGCCTCTCATTCCAGTTGTCCTCCACTGAACAAAACAATGCCCCCTGGTTAGTCCTGTTACCAATTTTGAACTGCATTTAGCCCACTTTATTCTTTGGGCCCATATCTGTTTCACCCTCATCCTGCCCATTGCCCAGCCAGTGATAGATGAGTCTGCTGGTACATTGACCCATAATGCAACATTCCCCGTGCACGCTACACTGCAAGATTGTGACCCTGCTGAAAGTCAGGTCCCCCTTCCCACATACCATACCACCTTACACAGGGACAAAGAGGAAGGTGCAGATGAAGGTGCAGGTTCCTTCATCAGGTGGGGGGAGGAATACTCGTTGGCAACGTCACTGGCACAGGGCCCCTCATAGTACGCAAAAGTGTTGCTGCCGGTGGGAGGCGCCCCCGCCGTGCAAACACACCGCTGTACTTTGAGGGGCCCTGTGCCAGTGCCATTGCCAACGAGTGGGCCCCCCCTGCTTGCTCAGGATCACAGCACTTGCAAAGTTGAAATACTTACCTCTCTCTGCTCCACTGCCGTGACGTGGTCCATATTTACTGGGCACACTAATTACTTGAACCATCCCTACCCCCCACAACTTTAGCCAAATGACCCCCAATTTCAAATGCCTTACAATTATTATAAGCTAAATTAAGATTGACAAGCTTCAGTAACAAGAATGGATGTTTTTGCCATTAACATGGGCTCTGTACATGTTTTCCTGGCCTCTACTCACTGCCGACTATGCTCCCCCATTGACTTGCATTGGGTTTCGTGTTTCGGTCGATCCCCGACTTTTCGCGATAATCGGCCGATTCCACTCGACTCGACTTTTGAGATAGTCGGGTTTCGCGAAACCCGACTCGACTCTAAAAAGGTCAAGGTCGCTCAACCCTAGTGGCTGCTGCTTGACATTGAGTACTGCTGCTCTGCTTACTTGTAATCATTATTCCCAAGTCCTTCTCATGATCTGTAGTCCCGAGTATACTCACATTTAGGTATGTGCACACGTCAGGATTTCTTGCAGAAATTTTCTTGACAAAAACTGGACATTTATGCCAGAAATCCGCATGCGTTTTTACCGCGATTTTACCGCGATTTTGATGCGTTTTTGACGTGTTTTTGATGCGTTTTTTGTGCGGTTTTTTCCCAAATGCATAGAATTGCGGGAAAAACGCAGAAAATCCGCAAAAATAATGAACATGCTCATTTTTTTTACCTCAATGTGTGTCTTTTGCGGAAAAACGCATCCATGTGCACAAAACATGCAGAATGCATTCTAAATGATAGAATGTATAATGTATGCGTTTTTAATGAGTTTTTATAGCGTGAAAAAACGCAAAAAAAACGCGAAAAAACCTGAACGTGTGCACATGGCCTTAATGTACAGTATGTGCAGCAATGGGATTTATCCTTCTTAGGTGCATTACTTTACATTTATCTACATTAAATCTCATTTTCTAAGTGTTTTCCAATTTAGTCATCTTTTTCAGACCGTTTTGCAACATTGTAATGTCAAGGTTAAATTTTAATGTCCTACATAGTTTGGTCTCATCAGTAAAGACTGACACTTTGAACTCAATCCCATTCACAAGTTCATTAAAAAGAGGAAAAAATGAGTCAGTCCTAGCACAGATCCTGCGGACCCCACTCATGACCATATCCCATTTAGGCCCCTTTCACACATCAGTCTTTTGCCGTCAGTCTCAATCCGGCGAATGTTGGCTCCGGATCCGTTTTTTTCTCATAGACTTGTATTAGCGATGGATTGCGATGGATGGCCTCATGTTTCATCCATCGTTCACCGGATCTGTCGAAAATTGTTCATCCGGCGGCCGGAGAAAACGGACATAGTAACTGTTTTGTGTCTGTAAAAAAAAAAGGACAGCAACGGATTCCGTTTTTTTTAAGTGAGCGTGCTCCAGTTATTTTAGGATCCAATTAGCTGGATCAGTTAGTTGGATCTGGCGAAAAAATGGATCCGTCACATCAGTTTTTCACAATCTGCGACTGATCCGTTTTTTTCAACATTCGACGGATTATGACTGATGGCAAAAAAACTGATGTGTGAAAGCAGCCTTAAAAAAACTTAGATGACTCTTTGTTTCCTGTCATTTATGTTGCAGAGTGCGTCTTCTTGCCGTCACCGCTGTACTTAGGAGAGCTTCAATCAGCAAGATATCTTGAGTAAACAGTATTTACTTCATACTGAATAAACATGAGATACAATTCAGTGTCACACAGTCCGTGCACTGAAGACAACACATTCATGAAGAAAAGCAAAACCGAAAGTAAGGAAACAACAAACCACTGAGAGCTTCCCTCCCCACATTACAGCAAGTATATGACTTTACACACTATCGCCATCTGCTGTCTGGTTAGTATAAAGTCCTCCTTTTACTTATAATAAGTCCTAATCTGTTGCATATGCCAACACCCTTTCTCAACAGTAAGGACTTATTCAATCAAACCCAACTTTTTTATTAGTTTCTGATGTTTATCAGCATTCAACGCCTTCGTGAAAATGTCTGCTGTCATTTCTTCAGTAGGACAGTACTCTAACTTCAAGACTCCTTGTTCCTGATGATCTCTCAAGAAATGATATTTCACATCAATATGTTTGGTTCTTGGATTGACTCTTTCCATCTGAGCAAGAACAATACATCCTTGATTGTCCTCTTTTAGTTTTGTTGGTGCCAACTGTGGTTGTCCTAATTCTGTCAACAATTGTCTTAACCACAGTACTTCTTGACTCGCATGTGCTGCTGCAACATATTCTGCTTCTGTTGAAGATAGTGTCACGATTGACTGTTTCTTACTTGTCCAACTTATTGGTCCACCTGAGAGGAAAAAAATATGTCCACTGGTAGATCTTCTGTCAGTTGGATCTCCAGCCCAATCTGCATCAACATATCCTGTTAAAATGCAATCATCGCTTGTGGGTAATTTCAGCTTAACATTGCTAGGTCCTTTCAAATAACGTATTACTCTCTTCACGGCATTCCAATCAGCTTTATTTGGTTTTGATACCTTTCTACTCAGGATTCCTACTGCTGCTGCGATGTCTGGTCTTGTAACGGTCGCTAGATACAGTAGTTTTCCTATTGCTGTTCTGTATTCTTCATTATTTGGTAGCATATTTTGTTCACTGTTCATCTCTTTGAGATAATTAGTTTCCATTGGAGACTTTACTGTTTTTGCATCCTTTAATCCAAATTTTTCTGTTATGTCTTGAATAGTGTTGAGCGATACCTTCCAATATCGGAAAGTATCGGTATCGGTTTGGATTGGCCGATATTCAAAAAATATCGGATATCGCCGATACCGATACCCGATCCCAATGCAAGTCAATGGGACCAAAATATCGGAATTAAAATAAACCCTTTCTTTCCTTGTAGGTTCATTCTACATGAAGGAAAACAACTAAGAATAATGTAGGATGTATTGTGGGAGGTGGCGGAGACATTAAAGGCAATGAGGTTTAGCCCAATCAAATAGAATAGCATGTTTTTTGTTTTTTTTAAGACGTTCGGAGTGAAAAAGATATTGAGTATGTAAATTTTTTTTTATTTTGTCAGATATTGATGTTTCACTATTCCACGCCCTTCCCCTTCTTTTTTTTTCTTTTTTTTTTTTACTTTTCCCACACTTTCATCTTCATCATCATCAGCATCTTTGACATCAACTTCTTCTTCACCTTATTCATCTTCTTCTTCATCTTCTACCTATTTTTTTTTTATTACATTCTTCATATTCATTTTATTCAACTATTATTATTCTTCCTATTCTACATATTCTTTTTATTCCACTGTTATTATTCTTCCTATTCTACTTCTTCATCATATTCTCATTTGTGACAGGCATTCCCGTAGTTGTTATCTATAAAAGTTGGAAGATTACACCTTCCGTTCTGCCAGTCACAAAAGTTACATTTGTCCGCGTTCAGTTTGGCCTGCAGCATCAGGCTTTATCCAGGGGCACCACGAGGAGGAACGGACTCACCCCCATACACTGCTTAGTCTTCTTCTGCATATAATTTAGATAATATCTTTTGCTCTGATATTAAGTCTTATGCTTAATGTTCTTCTGCTCTTTGTTCTGCAGCCTCTTGTTCTTCTGCTTCTCGGTCTTCCATGTCGTCGTCTCCAGGGTCGTCGTCTCCAGTGTCGTCATCTCCGCCGTCGTCGTCTCAGCCGTCGTCGTCTCCGCCGTCGTCGTCGTCGTCATCGGGGTGGTCTTCCGGGTCGTCGTCATCGGGGTGGTCTTCCGGGTTGTCGACGTTAGGGTCTTCAACTTGGAAATGTAGCAGAAGGTACAAGAAGGCTGAGAAAATGCCAAGAACCAGCTGATGGAACTGGAACTCGGATGGCTACCCGAAGGTTCAAGAGCCTATGGAACTACCGAGGACCAGCTGACGTTACTGGAACCCGGTTACTAAGCAGGAGGTACCCGTGCTAAAAAGCACTACCAAGGACCGCCTGACGTTGGCGGAACTCGGATACCCAGAAGGAGGCACCTAAGCCAAAGGCTCTGCCCGGAACCAGCTGACGTTACTGGAACCAGGATGGGGAGCAGAAGGTACAAGAGCAAAAGACACTGCCGAGAACCAGCTGACGGTACTGGAACCCGGATGGGTAGCCGAAGGTCCAAGAGCCAATGGAACTACCAAGGACCAGCTGACGTTACTGGAACCTGGTTACTAAGCAGGAGGTACCCGTGCCTGAAAGCACTACCAAGGACCACCTGACGTTGGTGGAACTTGGATACCCAGAAGGAGGCACCTAAGCCAAAGGCTCTGCCCGGAACCAGCTGACGGTACTGGAACCAGGATGGGGAGAAGAAGGTACAAGAGCAAAAGACACTGCCGAGAACCAGCTGACGGTGCTGGAACCAGGTGGTGGACCCGAAGGCCCACAGGAGAGGAGAGAACAGCTAGGCCGCGAGGCAGCCGCAGTTACCGAACCCCAACAGTCCTACAGGGGGAGCTGGGCCTACTGGCACTACAGAACCAGCCTTGACTACCAGTTCACGCAGCCCACATAGGAAGCTCCTAAACTGGAGGCACCCTGGAGTTGGCTAACTCGACCGCACCACGACGGGGCAAGCATAGGCGTCTCAGTGAAGTTGACACAACCCGGAAACAGCTTACGGTGCTGAAACCAGGCTTGGCACGAGGGAGTACCTGTGACAAGAACACTGCCGAGAACCAGCTGGCGGTGCTGGAACCCGGATGCGTTGCCCCAGTCTGCAAGAGCCAATGGCACGACCGAGGACCAGCTGACGGTGCTGGAACCCGGTTACTAAGCTGTAGGTGCCCGCGCTTAAAAGCACTACCAAGGACCGCCTGGCGTTGGCGGAACTCGGATACCCAGGAGGAGGCACCTAAGCCAAAGGCTCGGCCCGGAACCAGCTGACGGTGCTGGAACCAGGTGGTGGACCCCAAGGCCCACAGGAGAGGAGAGAACAGCTAGGCCGCGAGGCAGCCGCAGTTACCGAACCCCAACAGTCCTACAGGGGGAGCTGGGCCTACTGGCACTACAGAACCAGCCTTGACTACCAGTTCACGCAGCCCACATAGGAAGCTCCTAAACTGGAGGCACCCTGGAGTTGGCTAACCCGACCGCACCACGACGGGGCAAGCATAGGTGTCTCAGTGAGCTTGACACAACCCGGAAACAGCTGACGGTGCTGAAACCAGGCTTGGAACGAGGGAGTACCTGTGACAAGAACACTGCCGAGAACCAGCTGGCGGTGCTGGAACCCGGATGCGTTGCCCCAGTGTGCAAGAGCCAATGGCACGACCGAGGACCAGCTGACGGTGCTGGAACCCGGTTACTAAGCTGTAGGTGCCCGCGCTTAAAAGCACTACCAAGGACCGCCTGGCGTTGGCGGAACTCGGATAACCAGGAGGAGGCACCTAAGCCAAAGGCTCGGCCCGGAACCAGCTGACGGTGCTGGAACCAGGTGGTGGACCCCAAGGCCCACAGGAGAGGAGAGAACAGCTAGGCCGCGAGGCAGCCGCAGTTACCGAACCCCAACAGTCCTACAGGGGGAGCTGGGCCTACTGGCACTACAGAACCAGCCTTGACTACCAGTTCACGCAGCCCACATAGGAAGCTCCTAAACTGGAGGCACCCTGGAGTTGGCTAACCCGACCGCACCACGACGAGGCAAGCATAGGTGTCTCAGTGAGCTTGACACAACCCGGAAACAGCTGACGGTGCTGAAACCAGGCTTGGCACGAGGGAGTACCTGTGACAAGAACACTGCCGAGAACCAGCTGGCGGTGCTGGAACCCGGATGCGTTGCCCCAGTGTGCAAGAGCCAATGGCACGACCGAGGACCAGCTGACGGTGCTGGAACCCGGTTACTAAGCTGTAGGTGCCCGCGCTTAAAAGCACTACCAAGGACCGCCTGGCGTTGGCGGAACTCGGATACCCAGGAGGAGGCACCTAAGCCAAAGGCTCGGCCCGGAACCAGGTGACGGTGCTGGAACCAGGTGGTGGACCCCAAGGCCCACAGGAGAGGAGAGAACAGCTAGGCCGCGAGGCAGCCGCAGTTACCGAACCCCAACAGTCCTACAGGGGGAGCTGGGCCTACTGGCACTACAGAACCAGCCTTGACTACCAGTTCACGCAGCCCACATAGGAAGCTCCTAAACTGGAGGCACCCTGGAGTTGGCTAACCCGACCGCACCACGACGAGGCAAGCATAGGTGTCTCAGTGACCTTGACACAACCCGGAAACAGCTGACGGTGCTGAAACCAGGCTTGGCACGAGGGAGTACCTGTGACAAGAACACTGCCGAGAACCAGCTGGCGGTGCTGGAACCCGGATGCGTTGCCCCAGTGTGCAAGAGCCAATGGCACGACCGAGGACCAGCTGACGGTGCTGGAACCCGGTTACTAAGCTGTAGGTGCCCGCGCTTAAAAGCACTACCAAGGACCGCCTGGCGTTGGCGGAACTCGGATACCCAGGAGGAGGCACCTAAGCCAAAGGCTCGGCCCGGAACCAGCTGACGGTGCTGGAACCAGGTGGTGGACCCCAAGGCCCACAGGAGAGGAGAGAACAGCTAGGCCGCGAGGCAGCCGCAGTTACCGAACCCCAACAGTCCTACAGGGGGAGCTGGGCCTACTGGCACTACAGAACCAGCCTTGACTACCAGTTCACGCAGCCCACATAGGAAGCTCCTAAACTGGAGGCACCCTGGAGTTGGCTAACCCGACCGCACCACGACGAGGCAAGCATAGGTGTCTCAGTGAGCTTGACACAACCCGGAAACAGCTGACGGTGCTGAAACCAGGCTTGGCACGAGGGAGTACCTGTGACAAGAACACTGCCGAGAACCAGCTGGCGGTGCTGGAACCCGGATGCGTTGCCCCAGTGTGCAAGAGCCAATGGCACGACCGAGGACCAGCTGACGGTGCTGGAACCCGGTTACTAAGCTGTAGGTGCCCGCGCTTAAAAGCACTACCAAGGACCGCCTGGCGTTGGCGGAACTCGGATACCCAGGAGGAGGCACCTAAGCCAAAGGCTCGGCCCGGAACCAGCTGACGGTGCTGGAACCAGGTGGTGGACCCCAAGGCCCACAGGAGAGGAGAGAACAGCTAGGCCGCGAGGCAGCCGCAGTTACCGAACCCCAACAGTCCTACAGGGGGAGCTGGGCCTACTGGCACTACAGAACCAGCCTTGACTACCAGTTCTTGCAGCCCACATAGGAAGCTCCTAAACTGGAGGCACCCTGGAGTTGGCTAACTCGACCGCACCACGACGGGGCAAGCATAAGCGTCTCAGTGAAGTTGACACAACCCGGAAACAGTTGACGGTGCTGAAACCAGGCTTGGCACGAGGGAGTACCTGTGACAAGAACACTGCCGAGAACCAGCTGGCGGTGCTGGAACCCGGATGCGTTGCCCCAGTGTGCAAGAGCCAATGGCACGACCGAGGACCAGCTGACGGTGCTGGAACCCGGTTACTAAGCTGTAGGTGCCCGCGCTTAAAAGCACTACCAAGGACCGCCTGGCGTTGGCGGAACTCGGATACCCAGGAGGAGGCACCTAAGCCAAAGGCTCGGCCCGGAACCAGCTGACGGTGCTGGAACCAGGTGGTGGACCCCAAGGCCCACAGGAGAGGAGAGAACAGCTAGGCCGCGAGGCAGCCGCAGTTACCGAACCCCAACAGTCCTACAGGGGGAGCTGGGCCTACTGGCACTACAGAACCAGCCTTGACTACCAGTTCACGCAGCCCACATAGGAAGCTCCTAAACTGGAGGCACCCTGGAGTTGGCTAACCCGACCGCACCACGATGAGGCAAGCATAGGTGTCTCAGTGAGCTTGACACAACCCGGAAACAGCTGACGGTGCTGAAACCAGGCTTGGCACGAGGGAGTACCTGTGACAAGAACACTGCCGAGAACCAGCTGGCGGTGCTGGAACCCGGATGCGTTGCCCCAGTGTGCAAGAGCCAATGGCACGACCGAGGACCAGCTGACGGTGCTGGAACCCGGTTACTAAGCTGTAGGTGCCGGCGCTTAAAAGCACTACCAAGGACCGCCTGGCGTTGGCGGAACTCGGATACCCAGGAGGAGGCACCTAAACCAAAGGCTCGGCCCGGAACCAGCTGACGGTGCTGGAACCAGGTGGTGGACCCCAAGGCCCACAGGAGAGGAGAGAACAGCTAGGCCGCGAGGCAGCCGCAGTTACCGAACCCCAACAGTCCTACAGAGGGAGCTGGGCCTACTGGCACTACAGAACCAGCCTTGACTACCAGTTCACGCAGCCCACATAGGAAGCTCCTAAACTGGAGGCACCCTGGAGTTGGCTAACCCGACCGCACCACGACGAGGCAAGCATAGGTGTCTCAGTGAGCTTGACACAACCCGGAAACAGCTGACGGTGCTGAAACCAGGCTTGGCACGAGGGAGTACCTGTGACAAGAACACTGCCGAGAACCAGCTGGCGGTGCTGGAACCCGGATGCGTTGCCCCAGTGTGCAAGAGCCAATGGCACGACCGAGGACCAGCTGACGGTGCTGGAACCCGGTTACTAAGCTGTAGGTGCCCGCGCTTAAAAGCACTACCAAGGACCGCCTGGCGTTGGCGGAACTCGGATACCCAGGAGGAGGCACCTAAGCCAAAGGCTCGGCCCGGAACCAGCTGACGGTGCTGGAACCAGGTGGTGGACCCCAAGGCCCACAGGAGAGGAGAGAACAGCTAGGCCGCGAGGCAGCTGCAGTTACCGAACCCCAACAGTCCTACAGGGGGAGCTGGGCCTACTGGCACTACAGAACCAGCCTTGACTACCAGTTCACGCAGCCCACATAGGAAGCTCCTAAACTGGAGGCACCCTGGAGTTGGCTAACTCGACCGCACCACGACGGGGCATGCATAGGCGTCTCAGTGAAGTTGACACAACCCGGAAACAGCTGACGGTGCTGAAACCAGGCTTGGCACGAGGGAGTACCTGTGACAAGAACACTGCCGAGAACCAGCTGGCGGTGCTGGAACCCGGATGCGTTGCCCCAGTGTGCAAGAGCCAATGGCACGACCGAGGACCAGCTGACGGTGCTGGAACCCGGTTACTAAGCTGTAGGTGCCCGCGCTTAAAAGCACTACCAAGGACCGCCTGGCGTTGGCGGAACTCGGATACCCAGGAGGAGGCACCTAAGCCAAAGGCTCGGCCCGGAACCAGCTGACGGTGCTGGAACCAGGTGGTGGACCCCAAGGCCCACAGGAGAGGAGAGAACAGCTAGGCCGCGAGGCAGCCGCAGTTACCGAACCCCAACAGTCCTACAGGGGGAGCTGGGCCTACTGGCACTACAGAACCAGCCTTGACTACCAGTTCACGCAGCCCACATAGGAAGCTCCTAAACTGGAGGCACCCTGGAGTTGGCTAACCCGACCGCACCACGACGAGGCAAGCATAGGTGTCTCAGTGAGCTTGACACAACCCGGAAACAGCTGACGGTGCTGAAACCAGGCTTGGCACGAGGGAGTACCTGTGACAAGAACACTGCCGAGAACCAGCTGGCGGTGCTGGAACCCGGATGCGTTGCCCCAGTGTGCAAGAGCCAATGGCACGACCGAGGACCAGCTGACGGTGCTGGAACCCGGTTACTAAGCTGTAGGTGCCCGCGCTTAAAAGCACTACCAAGGACCGCCTGGCGTTGGCGGAACTCGGATACCCAGGAGGAGGCACCTAAGCCAAAGGCTCGGCCCGGAACCAGCTGACGGTGCTGGAACCAGGTGGTGGACCCCAAGGCCCACAGGAGAGGAGAGAACAGCTAGGCCGCGAGGCAGCCGCAGTTACCGAACCCCAACAGTCCTACAGGGGGAGCTGGGCCTACTGGCACTACAGAACCAGCCTTGACTACCAGTTCACGCAGCCCACATAGGAAGCTCCTAAACTGGAGGCACCCTGGAGTTGGCTAACCCGACCGCACCACGACGAGGCAAGCATAGGTGTCTCAGTGAGCTTGACACAACCCGGAAACAGCTGACGGTGCTGAAACCAGGCTTGGCACGAGGGAGTACCTGTGACAAGAACACTGCCGAGAACCAGCTGGCGGTGCTGGAACCCGGATGCGTTGCCCCAGTGTGCAAGAGCCAATGGCACGACCGAGGACCAGCTGACGGTGCTGGAACCCGGTTACTAAGCTGTAGGTGCCCGCGCTTAAAAGCACTACCAAGGACCGCCTGGCGTTGGCGGAACTCGGATACCCAGGAGGAGGCACCTAAGCCAAAGGCTCGGCCCGGAACCAGCTGACGGTGCTGGAACCAGGTGGTGGACCCCAAGGCCCACAGGAGAGGAGAGAACAGCTAGGCCGCGAGGCAGCCGCAGTTACCGAACCCCAACAGTCCTACAGGGGGAGCTGGGCCTACTGGCACTACAGAACCAGCCTTGACTACCAGTTCACGCAGCCCACATAGGAAGCTCCTAAACTGGAGGCACCCTGGAGTTGGCTAACTCGACCGCACCACGACGGGGCAAGCATAGGCGTCTCAGTGAAGTTGACACAACCCGGAAACAGCTGACGGTGCTGAAACCAGGCTTGGCACGAGGGAGTACCTGTGACAAGAACACTGCCGAGAACCAGCTGGCGGTGCTGGAACCCGGATGCGTTGCCCCAGTGTGCAAGAGCCAATGGCACGACCGAGGACCAGCTGACGGTGCTGGAACCCGGTTACTAAGCTGTAGGTGCCCGCGCTTAAAAGCACTACCAAGGACCGCCTGGCGTTGGCGGAACTCGGATACCCAGGAGGAGGCGCCTAAGCCAAAGGCTCGGCCCGGAACCAGCTGACGGTGCTGGAACCAGGTGGTGGACCCCAAGGCCCACAGGAGAGGAGAGAACAGCTAGGCCGCGAGGCAGCCGCAGTTACCGAACCCCAACAGTCCTACAGGGGGAGCTGGGCCTACTGGCACTACAGAACCAGCCTTGACTACCAGTTCACGCAGCCCACATAGGAAGCTCCTAAACTGGAGGCACCCTGGAGTTGGCTAACCCGACCGCACCACGACGAGGCAAGCATAGGTGTCTCAGTGAGCTTGACACAACCCGGAAACAGCTGACGGTGCTGAAACCAGGCTTGGCACGAGGGAGTACCTGTGACAAGAACACTGCCGAGAACCAGCTGGCAGTGCTGGAACCCAGATGCGTTGCCTTGCCTATTAAAGATTGTCTTCCTAGAGCCCCAACTAGCGGTGTTGGAGCAAAGGGTAAGCAGGGGGAGATGAGTGTAGGCCGAAGCCTGCACTGGAGGCAGCTTTGTGTCTGCGTTGCGTTTGCAGGACACTTTGCCGGCTACACACTGGGGGAACAGCTGGCGTTGCTGAACCCCACTAACACAATGGCGTGTGTTTTTCTCTGTGCAGCTAGCACTTGCGGGCAAAAACTAGCGATGTTAGAGCCCGTGTTGAAGCAGGAGGAGGAGGAGAGGAGCAGAGTGTAGGCCGAAGCCTAGTTGAACCAATTTCAAAGGAAACCTTTAACCCCCCCCTCAGGTGTTACAAAGTACAAGAGACACACCTTGTGCAGTATTAATGCTGCACAAGTGAAAGGTTGCTCTATTAATTTGTCTACTTGCACACGCTGAATGAAAGACATACACAATTTACCCCATTCTACAGTCAAACTGTAGTGGATGCGTGACTTGGTTTTTTGATGAGACGCAGCACAGGTGTCCAAAATAACGCCTTGGTACTTGGCGCAGCTTCCTGAGCGTTGTTATTTGCTGTACAGGAGTCTGCGCTCTTGTGTTATCCCTTGGCAATGCCCTGTTAGCGCTGCCCATCTTATGACATCATTTCATGTTGGCCGGTGCGGTTAACGATGGCCATAAATCCCAGACCCACAGTGTCTTTTCATAAAGCCACACTGCGGTGCTGGGATTCGTGGCCTTGAGCAGTAAATATTTTGGCCGCTCACACACGTCCTTACACCTGCTTCAGACTGGGCGGCCTCTGCTGATCCCTTCTCGCATGCCGCGGCCATGAGGCTGCACAGTCTGAAGAAGGCGGAAGGAGATGAGTTAAGACAGGCGAAGATATGCACTGCTCGTGCCCATCAATCACACCCTCGCAGTCAAAATAATTAAGACAACGAGGAGCATTTTATTCAGGCAGGGCGGACGAACAGGCGCAAGTAGCCAACCAATGATGTCAGAAGACGGGAAGCGCTACCAAGGGGGGTGCTGCGTATCATTAGAAAGGAAAGTCACACCTCAGGGACAGTGGAATGGTCTCAAAGAGACACATTTTGTACGTGTTGAGTTCCACGTGGGCAAGGAGAAAACATCAGCCACCTTGTACAAATGCAGCAGTACTGCTGTACAAGGTGGCTGTTATACATATAAACACCTGGGGGTGGGGGCCAGGCTCCCTTCAATTTCAGTTCATGTGGCTGCGTGGCGTTTGCAGGTCACGTTGCAAGCTGCACAGCAGGGGAACAGCTGGCGGTGCTGAACCCCACTAACACATTGGCTGGTGTTTTTCTCTGTGCAGCTAGCATTTCCGGGCAAAAACTAGCGGTGTTTGAGCCCAGGGTCAGCAGGAGGAGGAGGAGAGGAGCAAAGTGTAGGCCGAAGCCTGCACTGGTGGCAGCTTTTGGTCGGTTGTGCCAGCGTGGCTTGTGCTGGACACGATGCCGGCTACACAGCGGGGGAACAGCTGGCGGTGCTGAACCCCACTAACACATTGGCTGGTGTTTTTCTCTGTGCAGCTAGCATTTCCGGGCAAAAACTAGCGTTGTTAGAGCCCAGGGTCAGCAGGAGGAGGAGAGGAGCAGAGTGTAGGCCGCAGCCTAGTTGAACCAATTTCAAAGGTTACCTTTAACCCCCACTCAGGTGTTACAAAGTACAAGAGCCACTCCTTCTGCAGCATTAATGCTGCACAAGTAAAAGGTTGCTCTATTAATTTTTCTACTTACACAAGCTGAATGCAACACGTAGACTATTTAACCCATTATACTGTTAATCAGTAGTGGAGGCGTGACTTGTCTTTTTAAAGAAAAGCAGCACAGGTGTCGAAAACAACACCTTTTTGCATGGGCGCAGCTTCCTGAGCGTTGTTAGTTGCTGTACAGGAGTCTGCGCTCTTGTGATCCTTTGGCCATGCGCTGTGAGCGCTTCCTGTCTTATGACCTCATTTCATGTTGGCCGTTGCGGTTAGCGATGGACATGAATCCCAGACCCACAGTGTGTTTTTAAAAAATCACACTGCGGTGCTGGGATTCGTGCCCTGGTGCACTAAATATGTTTGCCGCTCACACATGTCCTTACACCTGCTTCAGACTGGGCGGCCTCATCTGATCCCTTATCGCCTGCCGCGGCCATGAGGACACCCAGTCTGAAGAAGGCGGAAGGAGATGAGTGAACACAGGCAAACATATGCACTGCACATGCCCATCAATCACACCCTCGCTGTCCAAAAAAATAAGACACCGAGGGCCGTTGTTTCGAGCAGGGGAGATGCACAGGCGCAGCCAGCTAACCAATGATGTCAAAAGACGGGCAGCGCTAACAAGGGTGGTGCTGCGTGTCATTACAAAGGAAAGTCACACCTCAGGGACATTGTAATGGTCTCTAATGAGACACATTTTGTACGTGTTGAGTTCCACGTGGGCAAGGAGAAAAAGTCAGCCACCTTGTACAAATGCAGCAGTACTGCTGTACAAGGTGGCTGTTATACATAAAAACACCTGTGGGTGGGGGGCAGGCTCCCTTCAATTTCAGTTCATGTGCCTGCGTGGCGTTTGCAGGTCACGTTGCAAGCTACACAGCAGGGGAACAGCTGGCGTTGCTGAACCCCACTGACACATTGACTGGTGTTTTTCTCTGTGCAGATTGCATGTCCGGGCAAAAACTAGCGGTGTTAGAGCCCAGGGTCAGCAGGAGGAGGAGGAGAGGAGCAAAGTGTAGGCCGAAGCCTGCACTGGTGGCAGCTTTTGGTCGGTTGTGCCAGCGTGGCTTGTGCTGGACACGATGCCGGCTACACAGCGGGGGAACAGCTGGCGGTGCTGAACCCCACTAACACATTGGCTGGTGTTTTTCTCTGTGCAGCTAGCATGTCCGGGCAGAAACTGGCGTTGTTTGAGCCCAGGGTCAGCAGGAGGAGGAGAGGAGCAAAGTGTAGGCCGAAGCCTGCACTGGTGGCAGCTTTTGTTCTGTTGTGCCAGCGTGGCTTGTGCTGGACACGTTGCCGACTACACAGCAGGGGAACAGCTGGCGGTGCTGAACCCCACTAACACATTGGCTGGTGTTTTTCTCTGTGCAGCTAGCATTTCCGGGCAAAAACTAGCGGTGTTTGAGCCCAGGGTCAGCAGGAGGAGTAGAGGAGCACAGTGTAGGCCGAAGCCTAGTTGAACCAATTTCAAAGGTTACCTTTACCCCCCCCCTCAGGTGTTGCAAGGTACAAGAGCCACACCTTGAACAGCATTAATGATGCACAAGTCAAAGGTTGCTCTATTTAATTTTGCTCCATGCACACGCTGAATTAAACACGTACACTATTTAGCCCATTATACTGTCAAACAGTAGTGGAGGCGTGACTAGTACTACTAGTCTTTTTAAGGAGACGCAGTACAGGTGTACAAATTAACACCTAGGTGCTGTGCGCAGATTCCTTACCGTTGTTATTTGCAGTACAGGAAACTGCGCTCTTGTGTTATCCCTTGGCAATACCCTGTTAGTGCAGGCCGTCTCATGACCTCATTTCATGTTGGCCGGTGCGGTTAACGATGGCCATGAATCCCAGACCCACAGTGGCTTTTCCTAAAGTCACACTGCGGTGCTGGGATTCGTGGCCTTGTGCAGTAAATATGTTCGCCGCTCACACATGTCCTTACACCTGCTTCAGACTGGGCGGCCTCAGCTGATCCCTTATCGCATGCCGCGGCCATGAGGCCGCACAGTCAGAAGAAGGCGGAAGGAGGGGAGTGAAAACAGGGGAACATATGCACTGCTCGTGCCCATCAATCACACCCTCGCAGTCAAAATATATGAGACAACGGGGGGCGTTGTGTCGGGCAGGGGGGACGCACAGGCACAGCCAGCCAACCAATGATGTCAGGAGACGGGCAGCGCTAACAATGGGGGTGCTGCGTGTCATTAAAAAGGAAAGTCACACCTCAGGGACATTGTAATGGTCTGTAATGAGACACATTTTGTACTTGTTGAGTTCCACATGTGCAAGGAGAAAAAGTCAGCCACCTTGTACAAATGCAGCAGTACTGCTGTACAAGGTGGCTGTTATACATAGAAACACCTGGGGGGCTGGGGGGCAGGCTCCCTTCAATTTCAGTTCATGTTCCTGCGTGGCGTTTGCAGGAAACGTTGCAAGCTACACAGCAGGGGAACAGCTGGCGGTGCTGAACCCCACTAACACATTGGCTGGTGTTTTTCTCTGTGCAGCTAGCATGTCCGGGCAGAAACTGGCGTTGTTTTAGCCCAGGGTCAGCAGGAGGAGGAGAGGAGCAAAGTGTAGGCCGAAGCCTGCACTGGTGGCAGCTTTTGGTCAGTTGTGCCAGCGTGGCTTGTGCTGGACACGATGCCGACTACACAGCAGAGGAACAGCTGGCGGTGCTGAACCCCACTAACACATTGGCTGGTGTTTTTCTCTGTGCAGCTAGCATGTCCGGGCAGAAACTGGCGTTGTTTGAGCCCAGGGTCAGCAGGAGGAGGAGAGGAGCAAAGTGTAGGCCGAAGCCTGCACTGGTGGCAGCTTTTGTTCTCTTGTGCCAGCGTGGCTTGTGCTGGACACGTTGCCGACTACACAGCAGGGGAACAGCTGGCGTTGCTGAACCCCACTAACACATTGGCTGGTGTTTTTCTCTGTGCAGCTAGCATTTCCAGGCAAAAACTAGCGGTGTTTGAGCCCAGGGTCAGCAGGAGGAGTAGAGGAGCAGAGTGTAGGCCGAAGCCTAGTTGAACCAATTTCAAAGGTTACCTTTAACCCCCCCCTCAGGTGTTGCAAGGTACAAGAGCCACACCTTGAACAGCATTAATGATGCACAAGTCAAAGGTTGCTCTATTTAATTTTGCTCCTTGCACACGCTGAATTAAACACGTACACTATTTAGCCCATTATACTGTCAAACAGTAGTGGAGGCGTGACTACTAGTCTTTTTAAGGAGACGCAGCACAGGTGTACAAATTTACACCTAGGTGCTGTGCGCAGATTCCTTACCGTTGTTATTTGCAGTACAGGAAACTGCGCTCTTGTGTTATCCCTTGGCAATACCCTGTTAGTGCAGGCCGTCTCATGACCTCATTTCATGTTGGCCGGTGCGGTTAACGATGGCCATAAATCCCAGACCCACAGTGGCTTTTCCTAAAGTCACACTGCGGTGCTGGGATTCGTGGCCTTGTGCAGTAAATATGTTCGCCGCTCACACATGTCCTTACACCTGCTTCAGACTGGGCGGCCTCAGCTGATCCCTTATCGCATGCCGCGGCCATGAGGCCGCACAGTCAGAAGAAGGCGGAAGGAGGGGAGTGAAAACAGGGGAACATATGCACTGCTCGTGCCCATCAATCACACCCTCGCAGTCAAAATATATGAGACAACGGGGGGCGTTGTGTCGGGCAGGGGGGACGCACAGGCACAGCCAGCCAACCAATGATGTCAGGAGACGGGCAGCGCTAACAATGGGGGTGCTGCGTGTCATTAAAAAGGAAAGTCACACCTCAGGGACATTGTAATGGTCTGTAATGAGACACATTTTGTACTTGTTGAGTTCCACGTGTGCAAGGAGAAAAAGTCAGCCACCTTGTACAAATGCAGCAGTACTGCTGTACAAGGTGGCTGTTATACATAGAAACACCTGGGGGGGTGGGGGGCAGGCTCCCTTCAATTTCAGTTCATGTTCCTGCGTGGCGTTTGCAGGAAACGTTGCAAGCTACACAGCAGGGGAACAGCTGGCGGTGCTGAACCCCACTAACACATTGGCTGGTGTTTTTCTCTGTGCAGCTAGCATGTCCGGGCAGAAACTGGAGTTGTTTTAGCCCAGGGTCAGCAGGAGGAGGAGAGGAGCAAAGTGTAGGCCGAAGCCTGCACTGGTGGCAGCTTTTGGTCAGTTGTGCCAGCGTGGCTTGTGCTGGACACGATGCCGACTACACAGCAGAGGAACAGCTGGCGGTGCTGAACCCCACTAACACATTGGCTGGTGTTTTTCTCTGTGCAGCTAGCATGTCCGGGCAGAAACTGGCGTTGTTTTAGCCCAGGGTCAGCAGGAGGAGGAGAGGAGCAAAGTGTAGGCCGAAGCCTGCACTGGTGGCAGCTTTTGGTCGGTTGTGCCAGCGTGGCTTGTGCTGGACACGATGCCGGCTACACAGCGGGGGAACAGCTGGCGGTGCTGAACACCACTAACACATTGGCTGGTGTTTTTCTCTGTGCAGCTAGCATTTCCGGGCAAAAACTAGCATTGTTAGAGCCCAGGGTCAGCTGGAGGAGGAGAGGAGCAGAGTGTAGGCCGAAGCCTAGTTGAACCAATTTCAAAGGTTACCTTTAACCCCCCCTCAGGTGTTACAAAATACAAGAGCCACTCCTTCTGCAGCATTAATGCTGCACAAGTAAAAGGTTGCTCTATTAATTTTTCTACTTGCACAAGCTGAATGCAACACGTAGACTATTTAGCCCATTATACTGTTAATCAGTAGTGGAGGCGTGACTTGTCTTTTTAAAGAAAAGCAGCACAGGTGTCGAAAACAACACCTTTTTGCATGGGTGCAGCTTCCTGAGCGTTGTTAGTTGCTGTACAGGAGTCTGCGCTCTTGTGATCCTTTGGCCATGCGCTGTGAGCGCTTCCTGTCTTATGACCTCATTTCATGTTGGCCGTTGCGGTTAGCGATGGACATGAATCCCAGACCCACAGTGTGTTTTTAAAAAATCACACTGCGGTGCTGGGATTCGTGCCCTGGTGCACTAAATATGTTTGCCGCTCACACATGTCCTTACACCTGCTTCAGACTGGGCGGCCTCATCTGATCCCTTATCGCCTGCCGCGGCCATGAGGACACCCAGTCTGAAGAAGGCGGAAGGAGATGAGTGAACACAGGCAAACATATGCACTGCACATGCCCATCAATCACACCCTCGCTGTCCAAAAAAAAAAGACACCGAGGGCCGTTGTTTCGAGCAGGGGAGATGCACAGGCGCAGCCAGCTAACCAATGATGTCAAAAGACGGGCAGCGCTAACAAGGGTGGTGCTGCGTGTCATTACAAAGGAAAGTCACACCTCAGGGACATTGTAATGGTCTCTAATGAGACACATTTTGTACGTGTTGAGTTCCACGTGGGCAAGGAGAAAAAGTCAGCCACCTTGTACAAATGCAGCAGTACTGCTGTACAAGGTGGCTGATATACATAGAAACACCTGTGGGTGGGGGGCAGGCTCCCTTCAATTTCAGTTCATGTGCCTGCGTGGCGTTTGCAGGTCACGTTGCAAGTTACACAGCAGGGGAACAGCTGGCGTTGCTGAACCCCACTGACACATTGACTGGTGTTTTTCTCTGTGCAGATTGCATGTCCGGGCAAAAACTAGCAGTGTTAGAGCCCAGGGTCAGCAGGAGGAGGAGGAGAGGAGCAAAGTGTAGGCCGAAGCCTGCACTGGTGGCAGCTTTTGGTCGTTTGTGTCAGCGTGGCTTGTGCCGGACACGATGCCGGCTACACAGCGGGGGAACAGCTGGCGGTGCTGAACCCCACTAACACATTGGCTGGTGTTTTTCTCTGTGCAGCTAGCATTTCCGGGCAAAAACTAGCGGTGTTTGAGCCCAGGGTCAGCAGGAGGAGTAGAGGAGCAGAGTGTAGGCCGAAGCCTAGTTGAACCAATTTCAAAGGTTACCTTTAACCCCCCCCTCAGGTGTTGCAAGGTACAAGAGCCACACCTTGTGCAGCATTAATGCTGCACAAGTAAAAGGTTGCTCTATTTGTTTTGCTCCTTGCACACGCTGACTAAAACACGTACACTATTTAGCCCATTATACTGTAAAACAGTTGTGGAGGCGTGACTTGTCTTTTTAACGAGACGCAGCACAGGTGTCAAAATTTGCACCTAGGTACTGGGCGCAGATTCCTGAGCGTTGTTATTTGCTGTACAGGAGTCTGCGCTATTGTGATCCCTTGGCCATGCGCTGTGAGCGCTTCCTGTCTTCTGACCTCATTTCATGTCGGCCGTTGCGGTTAGCGATGGACATGAATCCCAGACCCACAGTGTGTTTTCAAAAAATCACACTGCGTGGCTGGGATTCGTGGCCTTGTGCAGTAAATAGGTTTGCCGCTTACACATGTCCTTACACCTGCTCCAGACTGGGCGGCCTCAGCTGATCCCTTATCACCTACCACGGCCAGGAGGCCGCACAGTCTGAAGAAGGCGGAAGGAGATGAGTTAAGACAGGCGAACATATGCACTGCTCGTGCCCATAAACCCCACCCTCGCTGACAAAATAAATATGACAACGAGGGGCGTTGTTTCTAGCAGGGCGGATGCACAGGCGCAGCCAGCTAACCATGATGACAAAAGACGGGAAACGCTACCAAGGGGGGTGCTGCGTATCATTACAAAGGAAAGTCACACCTCAGGGACAGTGGAATGGTCTCAATGAGACACATTTTGTACGTGTTGAGTTCCACGTGGGCAAGGAGAAAAAGTCAGCCACCTTGTACAAATGCAGCAGTACTGCTGTACTAGGTGGCTGTTATACATAGAAACACCTGGGGGGGTGGGGCCAGGTTCCCTTTTAATTTAAGTTCCTGTGCCTGCATGGCGTTTGCAGGTCACGTTGCCGGCTACACAGCAGGGGAACAGCTGGCGTTGCTGAACCCCACTAACACATTGGCTGGTGTTTTCTCTGTGCAGCTAGCACTTCCGGGCAAAAACTAGCGGTGTTTGAGCCCAGGGTCAGCAGGAGGAGGAGAGGAGCAGAGTGTAGGCCGAAGCCTGCACTGGTGGCAGCTTTTGTTCTGTTGTGCCAGCGTGGTTTGTGCTGGACACGTTGCCGACTACACAGCAGGGGAACAGCTGGCGGTGCTGAACCCCACTGACACATCACCTAGTGTTTTTTCTGTGTAGACAACACTTCCAGGTGGCAACTGACAGTGTTGAAACCCAGGGAATCAAAGAGGAGCAGAGTGTAGGCCGAAGCCTGCAGTGGAGCAAGTTGAAAGGGAACCTTTAACCCCCCCCCCCAGGCATTTGTTGCTGAAAGAGCCATCTTGTACAGCAGTAATACTGCACATGGAAAATGGTGGCTCCGAAAATTATGCTCCTTGCAAACGCTGAAGTACACACTCATATAATGTGTCCCCTCACACCGTCAAACCATCCCGGAAGTGGGACTTTCCTTTGTAATGTGACACAGCACAGCCGTCATTCCAACCCCCTTGGTGCCGGGCGCCACCTCCTCAACGTTGTTTGGTTCTGTCACAGAGCCCGCGCTGTAATGTTATCCCTTGGCCATGCACAGTTAGCGGTGCCCGTCTTCTGATATCATGTAGGTGTCAGGCTGGCAGTGCCTGTGCGTCCAAGCTGCCCGAGATCCAACCTTGCAGTGTCATCTAATGTAGTCCCACTGCGGGCCAGGGATCCATGGGCATGCGCAGTGCATATCATCGCCTCTCACTCACCTCCTTCCTGCTTCTTCAGACTGTGCGGCGTCACGGCCGTGGCATGCTATTAGGGATCAGCTGACGCCGCCTAGTCTGAAGAAGCGTGAAGAAGGGGAGTGAGAGGCTAGTATATGCACTGCGCATGGCCATGGATACCAGGCCCACTGTGGGATCACATTAGACGACACTGCGAGGTGTGATTTCGGGCAGCGTGGACGCACAGGCGCAGCCAGGACGACAACAAATGATGTCAGAGGACGGGCAGCGCAAACTGTGCATGGCCAAGGGATAACATAACAGCGCAGGGTCCATGATGGAATCAAACAACGCTAAGGAGGCAGCGCACAGTGCCAAGGGGGTAGCAATGACGGCTGTGCTGCGTCACATTACAAAGGAAAGTCCCACCTCCGGGACGGTTGGACGGTGTGAGGGGACACATTACATGAGTGTGTAGTTCAGCGTTTGCAAGGAGCATAATTTCAAGAGCGACCTTTCCCTTGTGCAGTATTAGTGCTGCACATGGTGGCTCTTTCAGTAACAAACGCCTAGGGGGGGGGGGGACAGGTCCCCTTACATTTTAGTTGTGCCAGCGTGGCGGTCGCATGACACGTTGCCGGATACACAGCTGGGGATCAGCTGACGTTACTGAACCCCAATAACAGAGGAGCGACTGTTGACTGTGCACACAGCACTTCCAGGCACCAACTGGCGGTGTTAGAGCCCAGGGACAGCAGGAGGAGCAGATTGGAGGTATTGCCGCACACACAGCTGGGGATCAGCTGACGTTACTGAACCCCAATAACAGAGGAGCGACTGTTGACTGTGCACACAGCACTTCCAGGCACCAACTGGCGGTGTTAGAGCCCAGGGACAGCAGGAGGAGCAGATTGGAGGTATTGCCGCACACACAGCTGGGGATCAGCTGACGTTACTGAACCCCAATAACAGAGGAGCGACTGTTGACTGTGCACACAGCACTTCCAGGCACCAACTGGCGGTGTTAGAGCCCAGGGACAGCAGGAGGAGCAGAGGAACAGAGTGTAGGCCGAAGCCTGATTGGAGCAAGTTGAAAGGAAACCTTTAACCCCCCCCCCCAAGACGTTTGTAGCTGAAAGAGCCATGTTGTGCAGCACTAAGGATGCAAAAGGAAAAGGTTGCTCTTTTAATTATGCTCCTTGCAAACACCGAAGTAAACACTAAAAATGTGTCCCTTTATACCGTTAAACCGTTCCGGAGGTGCGAATTTCCTTCGTAATGGGACACAGCACAGCTGTCATTCCTATCCCCTTGATGCCGTGCGCTGCCTCCTCAGCGTTGTTTTAAGCTGTCACGGAGCCTGCGCTGTTCTGTTAGCCCTTGGCCATGCCCAATTAGCGCTGCCTGTCTTCTGACATAATTTGGTGTCAGGCTGTCAGTGCCTGTGCGTCCACGCTGCTCCAGATCCCACCTCGCAGTCTCATCTAACGTAATCCCACTGCGGGCCTTGGAACCATGGGCATGCACAGTGCATAACCTCGACTCTCACTCCCCTCCTTCCCTCTTCTTCAGACTGTGCGGTGTCACGGCCGTGGCATGCTAGGGATCAGCTGACGGCGCACAGTCTAAAGAAGGCGGAGGGAAATGAGCGAGAGCCCGAGGGGAAGATATGCACTGCGCATGCCCATGGATCCCAGGCCCGCAGTGTGACTCAATCAGAAGACACTGCGAGGCGGGATCTCGGGCACCGCGGCCGCACAGGCGCAGCCAGCCTGACACCAAATTATGTCAGAAGACAGGCAGCGCAAATAGGGCATGCCCAAGGGATAACAGAACAGCGCAGGCTCCGTGACAGCTTAAAACAACGCTGAGGAGGCAGCGCATGGCACCAAGGGGGTAGGAATGACGGCTGTGCTGCGTCACATTGCGAAGGAAAGTCCCAGCTCCGGGACGGTATAACGGTATCAGTGAACACATTTTATAAGTGTTAAGTTCTGCGTGTGCAAAGAGCTAAAAAAAAAGAGCTACCTTTTCCTTGTGCAGCATTACTGCTGCACAAGATGGCTCTTTCAGTAACAAACGACGGGGGGGGGGGGGGACAGGTTCCCTTACATTTAGGTTGTTGTGCCAGCGTGGCGGTCGCAGGACACATTGCCGGCTACACAGCTGGGGATCAGCTGACGTTACTGAAACCCAATAACACTGGGTCGTATGTTTTTACTGTGCAGCCTGCACTTCTGAGCCGCAACTGGCGGTGTTGGAGCCCAGGAATAGCAGTTCAGGTGGTAGAAAGATGAACACAGCAGGAGACCTGGATGACACCCAATTACTTAATCAGGCAGAGGAGTGGCAAATTCCTGCGAGATCCAGGCCTGGTTCATTTTCAGGAAAGTAAGCCGGTCAACGTTATCGGAGGATAGTCGCATGCGACGGTCTGTTAGTACACCACCTGCGGCACTAAAGACACGTTCCGATAAGACACTAGCCGCAGGGCAAGCCAGCACCTCCAATGCATACTGGCTTAGCTCTGGCCATGTATCCAGCTTAGAGACCCAAAACTTGAACGGGGAAGAGCCGTCTGGGAGTACAGTAAGAGGGCAAGCCATGTAGTCTGTCACCATCTGACGGAACCGTTGCCTCCTGCTGACTGGAGCCGCCGGTGATGGTGTAGACATTTGGGGCGGGCACACAAAAGTGTGCCAGAGTTGTGCCATACTGGGCTTGCCTTGGGCAGAGGCACTGCTTCTGCTCCCTCTTTGGGCAGAGCCTCCCCCACTGCCTCGACGCACTGAGCTGCTTTGTAAAGCACTAGCAGCACTCCTCTCAGTTGGACAGGAGAAGATGATGGAATTCACCAGTGTGTCGTGGTACTCCCGCAATTTACGCTCCCGGGTCAACGCAGGGATGAGGTTTTGGACGTTGTCCCAGTAGCGAGGATCGAGGAGGGTGAACACCCAATAATCAGGCATGTTGAGAATGTGGTCGATGCAGCGGTCGTTTCTCAGGCACTGCAGCATGAAATCCACCATGTGCTGCAGAGTGCCAACCGGCCCAGAAACGCTGTCCCCTGCTTGAGACATGATCTCTGCCCGCTCGTCATCACCCCACCCTCGCTGTACACACTGACCACTGGACAATTGTGTCGCTCCCTCCTCTGGACGGAGCTCTTCCTCCTCCATTGACTCCTCCTCATCCTCCTCACAAATTGGCCCCTGCGTACCCCTTTGTGAGGAACCACGTGGCGCTGACTCTCCAGAAGCTGATGGAAAAGGTGACTCCTCATCCTCCACCTCTTCCACCACATCATCCCTTAACCCTTGCAAAGTTTGCTGAAGCAGGCAGATAAGGGGGACAGTCATGCTGACTAGTGCATCATCTGCACTTGCCATCCGCGTGGAATAATCAAAAGGACGCAAAACCTGGCAGACGTCCTTCATAGTGGCCCACTCTGTGGTTGTGAAGTCTGATCGGCGCTGACTGCGACTTCTTTGCGCCTGATGCAGCTGGTACTCCATAACTGCTTGCTGCTGCTCACACAACCGCTCCAACATATGTAACGTGGAATTCCACCGGGTAGGTAGGTCACATATGATGCGGTGTTCCGGAAGGCGGAATCGGCGCTGCAGAGCAGCAATGCGGGATCTGGCCAAGCTGGAACGCCGCAAGTGAGCACACTCTAGGCGGACCTTGTGCAGCAGGGCATCAAGATCCGGATAGTCCCTCAGAAAACTCTGCACAACCAAATTGAGCACATGTGCCAGACATGGGATGTGAGTGAGGTTGCCAAGGGCCAAAGCTGCCACCAGATTTCGGCCATTGTCACACACTACCATGCCTGGCTGGAGATTCGCTGGCAGTAACCACACATCGCTCTCCTGCTTTATGGCATTCCAGAGCTCCTGCGCTGTGTGGCTTCGATGCCCCAATGAAACTAGTTTCAAGACGGCCTGCTGACGTTTGGCCACGGCTGTGCTCATGTCGGTCATAGGTAAACGTTCACGGGTCCATGTGGGGGTGGACTGTGACGGATCCTGCAGAGAGGAATCAGAGGAACTGGTGTAAGAGGAGGAGTCGATGCGTACAGACTGGATTCCTGCAATCCTTGGAGTGGGCAGGACACGTCCTGCGCCACTCGCACGATCTGTACCTGGCTCAACAACATTAACCCAATGGGCAGTGAGGGAAACATATCGCCCCTGTCCATGCTGACTGGTCCACGCATCGGTGGTGAGGTGGACCTTGCTATTGACGGCGTTCAGTAGCGCATGTTTTATGTTTGCCTCAACATGCCTGTGCAGGGCAGGGACAGCCTGCCTGCTGAAGTAAAAGCGGCTGGGCACCTTGTACTGTGGGACTGCCAATGCCATCAAGTCACGGAAGCTGTCAGTCTCCACCAGCCTGAACGAGAGCATTTCCAGGGACAACAGTTTGGCAATGCCTGCATTCAGAGCCTGTGCTCGGGGGTGGTTGGCCGAGAATGCCCGCCTTTTCTCCCATGCCTGTACTACCGATGGCTGTAGAGTAGACTGGGAGTGTGAGGATGACTGGGAAGGTGGTGCTGTGGGTGGAATTACACAAGGTCTCTGGGAGGAAGCCAAACCAGCTGTGCGTGAGCTGGAGGAAGAGGCAACACGAGCTGAAGAGGTGGTAGCTGCCGCTGTTGGTTGGCCTACATCTTCAGTGTGTTTCTGTAACTCCACCGCGTGCCTGGTCCGCACATGTTTCCACATATTTGTGGTATTGAGGTTGCTGACATTTTTCCCTCTTTTTACTTTATGATGACACAGCTTGCATTTGACAAAACAAATGTCATCTGCAACTGTGTCAAAAAAGGACCAGGCACTGCAAGTCTTGGGAGTGCCCTTTTTGGCTTTGGAAAGAGACAGGCTCCTAACGGGTGCCAAAGTGGAGGCTACAGGCTCCGCAGTCTTCCCCCTCCCTCTCCCTCTTTGGCCCGTAAGAGGAAGCTCTTCCTCTGAGCTGCTCCCACCACCTTCCTGTTCCTCACGCCACGATGGGTCAAGGACCTCATCATCTCCACTACCCTCTGCCACCAACTGCTCCTCCTGGGTAGTCTCAGCAGCACAGTACGCACGAGAAAGCGGCACCTGAGTTTCATCATCAGATGCGTACTGCGCTGTGGTCACCGGAGGCACTGGCCCACCTGCCTCTTCAGAGTCAGAGAGAAAAAGGTGTTGGGCATCACTGCACACTGCCTCTTCTTCCATTTCTCCAATGCTGCTTGGCTGGCCCCCTGTTTCCAAGCCAAGAGATTCAGAGAACAGAAGTAGAGACGGCTCCTGTCCTGGGCTCTCTGACTGCCTGGCCAATTTGGCAGGTGGTGAAGAGACAGATGGCTGCTCTCCAGTGCTCTGTGCCTGAGAGGATGTAGCACTAACTGAAGTCGATGCCGAGGCGTTAGCTGCCATCCACCCGACAACGGCTTCAATTTGGTCTTCACGCAGCAGCGGTGCACGGCGCTCTCCGACAAAGCTGCGCATGAAGGACTGTTCCCTGCTGAAACTGAGTGACGACGAGTCACCGGCGCCCGCAGCAGGCACAGAATCACCACGTCCTCTCCCTGCTCCTCTCCCTGCTCCGCGCCCACGCCCACGTGCCTTACTCCCTGCCCTCTTCATCTTGGTTGACAGATAAAGATAAGCAGAAAAGTACTAAGGCCTTAGTGTGCTTATTCCTGTAATGCTCCTCCTAACAGGTGTAAGAAACACTAATGTTGTAAATTGTGGACTAAACTTTATTATTTTTCAAATGTGGCCTACACAAGTGTTAAGTTGTGTTTGGTGAACTTAACCTTTTTTTTGGTGCAGATCGGGCTACAGAGCTAGTTTAAATCACACGGAGACCGTGCAGACAGCCGTAAACGGCGCTGCAAGGCCAAAAAACCCTCCTCTAGGTTATCCTATATAGTGTTTTTCCACTATTTAGCTGGATACAAGTGGAAAGACACTAATAGGAATTTTTTTTTTTCAAATTTTAAACTGGCTGCACTATTTGAAAAAAAGGAAATTGTTTTTCAAGGTATGAGGCAGTAACGCACCCTGAGCTGAATCCAACCGGCTATGGCTGCACACAGACTACAGGGCGAGCTGCGCTCACACAGAGACCGTGCAGACAGCCGTAAACGGCGCTGCAAGGCCCCAAAAAAACCCTCTAGGTTATCCTATGTAGTGTTTTTCCACAATTGAGCTGGAGACTGGTGGAAAGACACTAATAGGAATTTTTTTTTTTTCAAATTTTAAACAGGCTGCACTATTTGAAAAAAAGGAAAATTTTTCTCAAGGTATGAGCCAGTAACGAACCCTGAGCTGAATCCAACCGGCTATGGCTGCACACAGACTACAGGGCGAGCTGGGCTCACACGGAGACCGTGCAGACAGCCGTAAACGGCGCTGCAAGGCCAAAAAACCCTCCTCTAGGTTATCCTATATAGTGTTTTTCCACTATTTAGCTGGATACGAGTGGAAAGACACTAATAGGAATTTTTTTTTTTCAAATTTTAAACAGGCTGCACTATTTGAAAAAAAGGAAAATTTTTCTCAAGGTATGAGCCAGTAACGAACCCTGAGCTGAATCCAACCGGCTATGGCTGCACACAGACTACAGGGCGAGCTGGGCTCACACGGAGACCGTGCAGACAGCCGTAAACGGCGCTGCAAGGCCCAAAAACCCCCCTCTAGGTTATCCTATGTAGTGTTTTTCCACAATAGAGCTGGAGACTGGTGGAAAAACACTAATAGGAAATTTGAGAAAAAATGTGCAGCAGGCTGCACTAAGAGCAAAAAAGAACAACTGTGTGAGGCAGTGTGAACCCCCCCTGAGCTGAATACAACCGGGTATATGGCTGCACACAGACTACAGAGTGAGCTGCACACACACACACACAGAGACCTTGCAGAACGCTGTTAAAACAGCGCTGCAAGGCAAGAGCAAGGTGAACAGTGAAGAACACACAGCGTTTTGCTAAATTAGCCTTTGGAAAGGAAAATAAAGCAATTAGCAAGCTCAACTGGCCCTCAGTTAGAACACAGCGTCCTGTCCCTAACTGAAATCACAGCAGAGTGAGCGCAAAATGGCGGCAGCGCTTTTTTATAGTGCAGAGTGACATCATTTCAGCAGCCAATCCAAGCCTTGCCAGTATTTACATGCCCACCATGCTAAACAGGATGTGCCCACACTTTCATTCATTCCTCATTGGCTGCTGCGTTCAATTTGAATTCTGGGAACTTCCGATTCCGGTATCCGATACGCGGGAAGTATCGGAATTCAGTATCGGAATTCCGATACCGCAAATATCGGCCGATACCCGATACTTGCGGTATCGGAATGCTCAACACTAGTCTTGAATCATGTGATTTTGATTCAGTAGGAAACTTCCATCTTCTTCTCTTTCTACTTGTATTCCTAGATATTGTTTTACATTTCCCAAGTCTTTGATTTCGAAATGTTGCTTCAGGATTTTTAGAATGTTTTCGTTATCCCTTTCTTGTTCAAAGCAAATCAAAATATCGTCTACATATGAGTATGTAAATCCATCTATTAATCAGCCTTTTTGTGTATAAGCATGGATCAGCTTTGCTTCTTTGAAATTTTTCATTTGTAAGTACTTCCGTGATTTTGTCATTCCACGCTTTAGCTGCTTGCTTTAAACCATATATGCTTTTCTGTAGTTTACAAACTTTGTTTGGATTTCTTTCATCTTTGAATCCTGGAGGTTGTTCCATATAAATGTCTTCTGTTAAATCTCCATTCAGAAAAGCTGTCTTTACATCCAGATGTCTCAGTTGCATCTGTTTCATTGCTGCAACTGTAAGTAAAGTTCTTATTGTAGTGTGTTTGACAACTGGAGCAAATGTTTCATCATAGTCTTCTCCAACAGTCAGTTTAGATATTTCTTCACAAGAAGTAGGCTCATAGATTTTTCTTGTGCTTGTCTTGTATGAGAGACGTTTTGGTGGTTTTCCTTTGTACTCTCTCATTGAACGTCTTGGTTCTGTGTCTGTTTGTAGTTGTGATTCTTCACTTTCAGCATTTTGTTCTTCATTAACTTCTACTTCTTTCTCATCAGATATTTCTTCAGTTGTGTCATTATTGGTTTTCTCATTTTTTGTTTCAACTGAAATCATAATGTCTTCATTTAAATCTTCAATGAATGTCACACTGTTACTCACCGTAACTCTGTCTTTTTTGGGATCTAGGATTCTGTATCCTTTGCAATTTTCACTATATCCAACAAATATTCCTTCCATGGATCTGTTTTGAAGTTTGGAACGTTTTTCTGTTGGAATGAATATGAAAACTTTACATCCAAAAACTTTTAAATGATTGACACTTGGTTTCATACCTTGCCACAGTTCATATGGAGTTTTTGTCAGTTTTCTGGAAAAAAGTCTGTTCTGTAGATAAGTAGCTGTCATTGCTGCCTCACCCCAATATTTCTCTGGTAGTTTGGAATCTGTCAGCATACATCTTATCATCTCTGTTAGAGTTCTGTTTTTTCTTTCTGCTACTCCATTTTATTCAGGTGTGTATGGAACCGTTTTCTGGTGTTCTATCCCATTTTGTCTTAAGTAGTCTTCTATTCTGTGACCTGTAAATTCACCTCCATTATCACTTCTGATGACAATTGGCTTCCTTTGAAATTTGTTACTTGATCTTGTTACATAGTCTACAAGTTTATCAAAAACTTCACTTTTGTTTTTAATTAAGTATGTGACTGTGTATCTTGAGTAATCATCTATAAAAGTCAACATGTATCTATTGCCTCCTGATGTAGTCACTTTCATGGGTCCACATACGTCAGTATGCACCAAATCAAGTGGTCTTTCGCTTTTCATCTCACTTTCTTTTGGAATAGATATCCTTGTGGCTTTGGATTTTATACAACAATCACATCTTATGGTAATTGAGCAATCTGATATCTTTAAATCTTTTGTCAATTCTTTTCTCTGTAGTTCCCTTATACTGTCAGGGTGTCTATGTCCTAGACGTCTATGCCACTTGTGAATACAGTTTTTGTGATCATGTGTACATACCTTCATCTGTTCCTTTGGTGTGTCAAAATGATATAATTGTTCATCTGCCTTGACTTTGGTTATCACCTTGTTTCCTGCAATAATTGCACACTCATTGTCTTTGAATTTCACTGTAAGTCCTTTTGCTGTTAAACGTTTCACAGATAATTATCCGCCTTCCAATTTTGGAACATACAACACATCTTGTACAAGTATCTTTGAATCTTGTCCGAACTTGTTTGAACAATTTAGCATACCTTGTCCGAAACCTTCTGCAGTTATTTTGCTTCCATCTGCGAGATAAATGGCTTCTTTCTTATCTAAATCAAGATCAGTAAAGAAATTCTTGTCACTTGTCATATGACTCGTTGCTCCTGAATCAATAAACCAACCAAGTGATGATTTCTTGTCTGTTACTTTAAATGTGCCATTCCAATTATTCTCACATGAATCGGAAATTGTGTTTTTTACTTTCTCTGTATGCTTTTTATGTTGTAATTTTTGTTGTTCTACTTTCCATATGGTACAGTCTTTCTTTAAATGACCTTTTTTCTTACATCTGAAGCATTCTCTTGTCTCTTTATTATTGGGTTTTTGGAATTCTGTAGCTTTAAGAGCGTTTTCACTGTCCTTTTCAGTAGAAGAATCATTTCTTTGTTCTTTTCTTCTCTGATATTCATTTATTAGTCTTGTTTTCACAAAATCTAATGTAATGTCAGTTTCCGGTCTCGTCTCAAGGGCATTTATCAAGGCTGTATACGAATCTGGTAAACTGCACAACAATATAGCTGCTACATGACTTTCTTTAACATCTTCACCAATAGATCTTAGCTGTGATATCTGTTGTGAATTCTGTGGCAGAGCTCCCTCCTGTGGTCACAAGTGGTACTTCGGCTGATTCTCTCTGGGAGCTTCCGTTTGTGGAGGAAACTGGTACTGCTACTTCTGAGTTTCCTCCCTCAGGTGATCTGGTGAGGTCGTTAGGTCCTTCTCTACTTAACCCCACCTAATGCTTTGATTCATGCTTCCTGTCAATGTTCCAGTGTTGGACTTGTGTTTCTCTGGATCATTCCTGTGGCCTGCTGCTCTGCATAGCTAAGTGCTTCTTTGCTATTTGTTGCTATTTTTTCTGTCCAGCTTGTCTATTTGTTTTGCTGGAAGCTCTGGGACGCAAAGGGTGTACCTCCGTGCCGTTAGTTCTTTACGGAGGGTCTTTTTGCCCCTTTGCGTGGTTTTCTTTAGGGTTTTGTGTAGACCGCAAAGTTATCTTTCCTATCCTCGTTCTGTCTAGAATATCGGGCCTCACTTTGCTGAATCTATTTCATCCCTACGTTTGTCTTTTCATCTTACTCACAGTCATTATATGTGGGGGGCTGCCTTTTCCTTTGGGGTATTTCTCTGAGACAAGGTAGGCTTATTTTTCTATCTTCAGGCTAGTTAGTTTCTCAGGCTGTGCCGAGTTGCATAGGGAGCGTTAGGCGCAATCCACGGCTGCCTCTAGTTGTGTTTGGAGAGGATCAGGGATTGCGGTCTGCAGAGTTCCCACGTCTCAGAGCTCGTTCTGTTATTTTGGGTTATTGTCAGATCACTGTGTGTGCTCTGACCTCCATGTCCATTGTTATACTGAATTGCCTTTCATAACAGATATCACTTCCATCATTGAGAATATGTGCTTCTGCATATCGTCATCTGCACTCAATCTCATACTGTACAGCTTTCTTAATAAAGATAACTTGTGATTCAAGCTAGGTCTTTCAAACAGTTTTCTTAATGCTTCCCACATTCCCTTAGCTGTTTCTTCATTTCTTATATGTATTAATTGAGCATCATCCACTAATAAGCTAATGGTGGCTCTCGCTTGTATATCCTTCTTATCCCATGTCTGATTATCTTGATCTGGTCTTGCTGTAACAATTACTTCCCATAGATCATCCTTAGATAACAACATCTCTACTTTGAATTTCCATAACTGATAATTTTCACTATTCAGTTTAGCTACTGTAAATTTCAGTTCTGTGTAACTCATCATCTTTATATAGTCTTACTTGTTTAGAGAGTTGTACTGAAGATATTCTCCTGTATGTCCTGTGAATTCTCTGCAATTATATCCAGCTCCTGGGATGCTGAATTCCTCTGTCACTCTGTATCTGGATTTAATTCCTTCTGTTTACAGAGCGTATCTGTGTGCTCTGTTATCTGGGGTTATAAACCAGGATCCTTCTGCCTGAGCTTGTAGTGCAGACCTGTAGTGTCTGGGGTGTCTGGGGTTATCTGGGGTTATCTGGGGTGCCTGAGTTGCCTGGGATTATCTGGGGTGCCTGGGCCCATAACCTGTTGCAGAGTGCGTCTTCTTGCAGTCACCGCTGTACTTAGGAGAGCTTCAATCAGCAAGATATCTTGAGTAAACAGTATTTACTTCATACTGGATAAACATGAGATACAATTCAGTGTCACACAGTCCGTGCACTGAAGACAACACATTCATGAAGAAAAGCAAAACCGAAAGTAAGGAAACAACAAACCACTGAGAGCTTCCCTCCCCACATTACAGCAAGTATATGACTTTACACACTATCGCCATCTGCTGTCTGGTTAGTATAAAGTCCTCCTTTTACTTATAATAAGTCCTAATCTGTTGTATATGCCAACAATTTAGACAATTCCTTACCCATCTGTATGTAGATTGCCCCAGTTCTTGCTTCTGTAGCTTCAGTATAAGGCTGTTACGTGGAACAGTATCAAATGCCTTTGCAAAGACCGGATAAATCATATCAGCTGCATTACCAACATCCAAATTTGCACTTAACCCTTCATAGAAACCCAATATGCTAGTTAGACACAACTTCATGAATACATGCTGGTTGTCAGTTATTATATTATTCTTTACAATATATTTCTGCTGGTCATCTCTTATAATGCCCTAAAACATTTTGCACACTTCTGATGTCAGGCTTACCGGATGATAGTTGCCTGCATCCACCTCCTTACATTTCTTAACCCCTTTCTGACCTCGGACGGGATAGTACGTCCGAGGTCAGATCCCCTGCTTTGATGCGGGGCTCCGCGGTGAGCCCGCATCAAAGCCGGGACATGTCAGCTGTTTTGATCAGCTGACATGTGCCCGTAATAGGCGCGGGCAGAATCGCGATCTGCCCGCACCTATTAACTAGTTAAATGCCGCTGTCAAACGCAGACAGCGGTATTTAACCACCGCTTCCGGCCGGGCGGCCGGAAATGACGTCATCGCCGACTCCCGTCACATGATCGGGGGTCGGCGATGCGTCAGGATGGTAACCATAGAGGTCCTAGAGACCTCTATGGTTACTGATCACCGGTGGCTGTGAGCGCCACCCTGTGGTCGGCGCTCACAGCACCCCTCCATTTCTGCTACATAGCAGCGATCAGCAGATCGTTGCTATGTAGCAGAGGCGATCAAGTTGTGCCTGCTTCTAGCCTCCCATAGAGGCTATTGAAGCATGGCAAAAGTAAAAAAAAAAAGTTTAAAAAAATGTGAAAAAAATAAAAAAAATATAAAAGTTTAAATCACCCCCCCTTTCGCCCCAATCAAAATAAATCAATAAAAAAAAAAATCAAATCTACACATATTTGGTATCGCCGCGCTCAGAATCGCCTGATCTATCAATTAAAAACAAGCATTAACCTGATCGCTAAACGGCGTAGTGAGAGAAAAATGCGAAACGCCAGAATTATGTTTTTTAGGTCGCCGTGACATTGCATTAAAATGCAATAATGGGCGATCAAAACAACATATCTGCACCAAAATGCTATCATTAAAAACGTCATCTCGGCACGCAAAAAATAAGCCCTCAACCGACTCCAGATCACGAAAAATGAAGACACTACGAGTATCGGAAAATGGCGCAATTTTTTTAAATTTTTTTAGCAAAGTTTGGAATTTTTTTTCACCACTTAGATAAAAAATAACCAAGTGATGTTAGGTGTCTATGAACTCGTACTGACCTGGAGAATCATAATGGCAGGTCAGTTTTAGCATTTAGTGAACCTAGCAAAAAAGGCAAACAAAAAACAAGCGTGGGATTGCACTTTTTTTGCAATTTCACCGCTCTTGGAATTTTTTTTCCTGTTTTCTAGTACATGACATGCTAAAACCAATGATGTCGTTCAAAAGTACAACTCGTCCCGCAAAAAATAAGCCCTCACATAGCCAAATTGACGGAAAAATAAAAAAGTTATGGCTCTGGGATGGAGGGGAGTGAAAAACGAACACGGAAAAACGAAAAATCCCGAGGTCATGAAGGGGTTAAATATTGGCACCACGTGAGCCATCCTCCAATCCTGTGGCATTACCCCTGTTACAAGAGTGTAAGAATATGTGATACAGCGGTCTGTCAATTATTGAGCTCAATTCCCTCAGTATGCATGGATGAATGCCATCTTGGTTTTGGGATTTTACAGTATTTAAATTGCTCAGACGTAGATGTATTTCTTTTTGAGTTAAACTAGTTATATCAGGTGGTGAATTTTGATTTTTGCCTTGTCGAATGATCCCTGTAACAGACAGTGCATTGGTGAACATGGATGAAAAGTGCCTGTTTAATATCCCTGCCTTTTCTTTGTCCTCTGTGATTGCTTGTTATTGTCATCATTTAAGGGGCTGACACCACCTGTTTTTTCTTTTTGGTATTGATGTACATATAAACAATTTGGGGGTTTATTTTAATGTCACTGGCGATTTGTTTTTCTGTAGATAAATTTGCTAGCTTGATTTCTTTTTTACATTTCTTGTTTAGATCTTTATACTTCTGAATTGCTATTTCAGTATTCTCAGCTTTCAATATTTTTAATGCCCTTTGTTTTTGTCTTATTAAACTTTGTACTGTCTTTTTTATCCATAATGGTTTCTTTTTATTCCTTGACATTTTATTTCTAGAGGGTATAAGTTTTCTGCAGGATTCTAGTAGTATTTTCTTAAAAATGCCCCAATTTATGTTCGTTATTCCCAGTTACCCTGACATGGTCTCAGGCTATATGATTAACCCCTTCATGACCCAGCCTATTTTGACCTTAAAGACCTTGCCGTTTTTTGCAATTCTGACCAGTGTCCCTTTATGAGGTAATAACTCAGGAACGCTTCAACGGATCCTAGCGGTTCTGAGATTGTTTTTTCGTGACATATTGGGCTTCATGTTAGTGGTAAATTTAGGTCAATAAATTCTGCATTTATTTGTGATAAAAACGGAAATTTGGCGAAAATTTTGAAAATTTTGCAATTTTCACATTTTGAATTCTTATTCTGTTAGACCAGAGAGATATGTGACACAAAATAGTTAATAAATAACATTTCCCACATGTTTACTTTACATCAGCACAATTTTGGAAACAAAATTTTTTTTTTTAGGAAGTTATAAAGGTTAAAATTTGACCAGCGATTTGTCATTTTTACAACGAAATTTACAAAACCATTTTTTTAAGGACCACTTCACATTTGAAGTCAGTTTGAGGGGTCTATATGGCTGAAAATACCCAAAAGTGACACCATTCTAAAAACTGCACCCCTCAAGGTACTCAAAACCACATTCAAGAAGTTTATTAACCCTTCAGGTGCTTCACAGCAGCAGAAGCAACATGGAAGGAAAAAATGAACACTTAACTTTTTAGTCACAAAAATTATCTTTTAGCAACAATTTTCTATTTTCATAATGGTAAAAGGAGAAACTGAACCACGAAAGTTGTTGTCCAGTTTGTCCTGAGTACGCTGATACCTCATATGTGGGGGTAAACCACTGTTTGGGCGCACGGCAGGGCTTGGAAGGGAAGGAGCGCCATTTGACTTTTTGAATCAAAAATTGGCTCCACTCTTTAGCGGACACCATGTCACGTTTGGAGAGCCCCCGTGTGCCTAAAAATTGGAGCTCCCCCACAAGTGACCCCATTTTGGAAACTAGACGCCCCAAGGAACTTATCTAGATGCATAGTGAGCACTTTGAACCCCCAGGTGCTTCACAAATTGATCCGTAAAAATGAAAAAGTACTTTTTTTTCACAAAAAAATTCTTTTAGCCTCAATTTTTTCATTTTCACATGGGCAACAGGATAAAATGGATCCTAAAATGTGTTGGGCAATTTCTCCTGAGTACGCCGATACCTCATATGTGGGGGTAAACCACTGTTTGGGCACATGGTAAGGCTCGGAAGGGAAGGAGCGCCATTTGACTTTTTGAATGAAAAATTATTTCCATCGTTAGCGGACACCATGTCGCGTTTGGAGAGCTCCTGTGTGCCTAAACATTGGCGCTCCCCCACAAGTGACCCCATTTTGGAAACTAGACCCCCCAAGGAACTTATTTAGATGCCTAGTGAGCACTTTAAACCCTCAGGTGCTTCACAAATTGATCTGTAAAAATGAAAAAGTACTTTTTTTTCCACAAAAAATTTTTTTCGCCTCAATTTTTTCATTTTCACATGGGCAGTAGGATAAAATGGATCATAAAATTTGTTGGCCAATTTCTCCCGAGTACGCCGATACCTCATATGTGGGGGTAAACCACTGTTTGGGCACACGGCAGGGCTCGGAAGGGAAGGCGCGCCATTTGACTTTTTGAATGGAAAATTAGCTCCAATTGTTAGCGGACACCATGTCGCGTTTGGAGAGCCCCTGTGTGCCTATGCATTGGAGCTCCCCCACAAGTGACCCCATTTTGGAAACTACACCCCCCAAGGAACTTATCTAGATGCATATTGAGCACTTTAAACCCCAGGTGCTTCACAGAAGTTTATAACGCAGAGCCATGAAAATAAAAAATAATTTTTCTTTCCTCAAAAATGATTTTTTAGCCTGGAATTTCCTATTTTGCCAAGGATAATAGGAGAAATTGGACCCCAAATATTGTTGTCCAGTTTGTCCTGAGTACGCTGATACCCCATATGTGGGGGTAAACCACTGTTTGGGCGCACGGCAGGGCTCGGAAGGGATGGCACGCCATTTGGCTTTTTAAATGGAAAATTAGCTCCAATCATTAGCGGACACCATGTCACGTTTGGAGAGCCCCTGTGTGCCTAAACATTGGAGATCCCCCAGAAATGACCCCATTTTGGAAACTAGACCCCCAAAGGAACTAATCTAGATGTGTGGTGAGGACTTTGAACCCCCAAGTGCTTCACAGAAGTTTATAACGCAGAGCCATGAAAATAAAAAATAAAAAATTATTTTCTCAAAAATGATCTTTTAGCCTGCAATTTTTTATTTTACAAAGGGTAACAGGAGAAATTTGACCCCAAAAGTTGTTGTCCAGTTTCTCCTGAGTACGCTGATACCCCATATGTGGGGGTAAACCACTGTTTGGGCACATGCCAGGGCTCGGAATTGAAGTAGTGACATTTTGAAATGCAGACTTTGATGGAATGCTCTGTGGGCGTCACGTTGCGTTTGCAGAGCCCCTGATGTGGCTTAACAGTAGAAACCCCCCACAAGTGACCCCATTTTGGAAACTAGACCCCGAAAGGAACTTATCTAGATGTGTGGTGAGCACTTTGAACCCCCAAGTGCTTCATAGAAGTTTATAATGCAGAGCCGTGAAAATAATAAATACGTTTTCTTTCCTCAAAAATAATTATTTAGCCCAGAATTTTTTATTTTCCCAAGGGTAACAGGAGAAATTGGATCCCAAAAGTTGTTGTCCAGTTTCTCCTGAGTACGCTGATACCCCATATGTGGGGGTAAACCACTGTTTGGGCACATGCCGAGGCTCGGAAGTGAAGTAGTGACGTTTTAAAATGCAGACTTTGATGGAATGCTCTGTGGGCGTCACGTTGCGTTTGCAGAGCCCCTGATGTGGCTTAACAGTAGAAACCCCCCACAAGTGACCCCATTTTGGAAACTAGACCCCGAAAGGAACTTATCTAGATATGTGGTGAGCACTTTGAACCCCCAAGTGCTTCACAGACGTTTACAACGCAGAGCCGTGAAAATAAAAAATCATTTTTCTTTCCTCAAAAATGATGTTTTAGCAAGCATTTCTTTATTTTCACAAGGGTAACAGGAGAAATTGGACCCCAGTAATTGTTGCGCAGTTTGTCCTGAGTATGCTGGTACCCCATATGTGGGGGTAAACCACTGTTTGGGTGCACGTCGGGGCTCGGAAGTGAGGGAGCACCATTTGACTTTTTGAATACAAGATTGGCTGGAATCAATGGTGGCGCCATGTTGCGTTTGGAGACCCCCTGATGTGCCTAAACAGTGGAAACCCCTCAATTCTAACTCCAACACACCCCTAACCCTTATCCCAACTGTAGCCGTAACCCTAATCACAACCCTAACCCCAACACACCCGTAACCCCAACACACCCCTAACCCTAACCACAACCCTAATTCCAACCCAACCCTAGCCCTAAGGCTATGTGCCAACGTTGCGGATTCGTATGAGATTTTTCAGCACCATTTTTGAAAAATCCGCGGGTAAAAGGCACTGCGTTTTACCTGCGGATTTACCGTGGATTTCCAGTGTTTTTTGTCCGGATTTCACCTGCGGATTCCTATTGAGGAACAGGTGTAAAACGCTGCGGAATCCGCACAAAGAATTGACATGCTGCGGAAAATACAACGCAGCGTTCCCGCGCAGTATTTTCCGCACCATGGGCACAGCGGATTTGGCTTTCCATATGTTTACATGGTACTGTAAACCTGATGGAACTCTGCTGCGGATCCGCAGCGGCCAATCCGCACCGTGTGCACATAGCCTAATTCTAAAGGTATGTGCACACTGTTGTGAGTTCTGTTTTTGGGCTCCCTCTGGTGGTTACTGATGGTACTGGGTGATTTGTGTTCTGCTGTCTCTGGTGTCCACCTGTTCTATTAGGATTTGGGAGTTTCCTATTTAACCGGGCTTTCTTGTCATTTCCCCGCCGGCTATCAAGGTTATCAGAGTGTTTTGTTACCTCAGCTTCTGGCTTCAGTTATCTTCAGGACAAGCTAAGTTTTGATTTTCTTGTTCCACGTTTTGCTTTATTTTTGTCTTGTCCAGCTTGCATATAATTGTCTCTTTGCTGCTGGTTGCTTTAGTGGGCTGTAATTGCTCCTCATGTTCCATGAGTTGGAGCATGAGTTCAAGTAATTACAGGATGGTTTTTTGAAGGGTTTTTTGCTGACCGCGCAGTTTACTTTTGTATCCTCTGCTATCTAGTTTTAGCGGGCCTCATTTTGCTGAATCTGTTTTCATACTGTGTATGTGCCTTCCTCTCATTTCACCGTCATTATATGTGGGGGGCTGCTATTTCTGGGGGGAATTTCTCTGGAGGCAAGAGAGGTCTGTGTTTCTTCTAATAGGGGAAGTTAGATCTTCGGCTGGTGCGAGACGTCTAGGATCAACGTAGGCACGTTCCCCGGCTATTGTTATTTGTGTGTTCAGGTTTAGGGTCACGGTCAGCTCAGGTTCCATCACCCTAGAGCTCGTTGGTGCTTGTCCTTTTGTGATTCCCTGCCATTGGAATCATGACAGTATAGCCGGCCAAAATGTTTGGGCTGAAGTAGGAGGAAAAGTAGTCTGAGGAAGTTTTTTTTTTTTTTTTTTTTCTCTCCTCTGAGGTTTCTGCCTAGCCTTAATTGCAGACAGGCTGATTTTTTTATTTTCCTCCTCTTAATCCTTGAATGGCTCTGACCTTAGCTGTTTATCATGGACGTCCAGAGTTTAGCTTCCAGCTTGAATAATCTTGCTGCTAAGGTTCAAAATATACAAGATTTTGTTGTACATGCTCCTATGTCTGAACCTAGAATTCCTATTCCAGAGTTCTTTGCTGGAGATAGATCTAGTTTTCTGAATTTTAGGAACAATTGCAAGCTGTTCCTTTCTTTGAAATCTCGCTCTTCTGGAGACCCTGCTCAGCAGGTTAAGATTATTATATCTTTCCTGCGGGGTGACCCTCAAAATTGGGCATTTGCATTGGCACCAGGGGATCCTCCGTTGCTTAATGTGGATGCGTTTTTTCTGGCATTGGGTTTGCTCTATGAGGAACCTAACCAGGAGATTCAGGCTGAAAAAGCTTTATTAGCTCTCTCTCAGGGGCAAGATGAAGCAGAAATATATTGTCAAAAATTTCGGAAATGGTCAGTGCTTACTCAGTGGAATGAGTGCGCCCTGGCTGCAAAGTTCAGAGATGGCCTTTCTGAGGCCATTAAAGATGTTATGGTGGGGTTCCCTGCGCCTACGGGTCTGAATGAGTCTATGACTATGGCTATTCAGATTGATCGGCGTTTACGGGAGCTCAAACCTGTGCACCATTTGGCGGTGTCTTCTGAACAGGCACTTGAGACAATGCAATGTGATAGAGTTCAGTCTAGAAGTGAACGGCAAAACTATAGGCGGAAAAATGGGTTGTGCTTTTATTGTGGTGATTCAGCTCATGTTATATCAGCATGCTCTAAACGCACAAAAAAGGTTGATAAGTCTGTTGCCATTAGTACGTTACAGTCTAAGTTCATTCTGTCTGTGACTCTGATTTGCTCATTATCATCCATTTCCGTCGATGCCTATGTAGATTCAGGCGCTGCCCTGAGTCTTATGGATTGGTCATTTGCCAAGCGATGTGGGTTTAGTCTTGACCCTCTGGAAGTCCCTATTCCTTTGAAGGAAATTGACTCTACACCTTTAGCTATGAATAAACCTCAGTACTGGACACAAGTGACCATGCGTATGACTCCCGTTCATCAGGAGGTGATTCGCTTCCTGGTATTGTATAATTTACATGATGTTCTAGTACTTGGTCTGCCATGGTTACAAACTCATAATCCAGTCCTTGACTGGAAAACAATGTCTGTGTTAAGCTGGGGATGTCAGGGGGTTCATGATGATGCACCTCCGATTTCTATCGCTTCATCTACTCCTTCTGAGGTTCCTGTATTTTTGTCTGATTATCGGGATGTTTTTGAGGAGCCTAAGCTCAGTTCGCTTCCTCCTCACAGGGATTGCGATTGTGCTATAGATTTAATTCCTGGTAGTAAATTTCCTAAAGGTTTGTTCAATCTGTCAGTGCCAGAGCATACTGCTATGCGGGATTATGTTAAGGAGTCCTTGGAAAAGGGACATATCCGTCCATCTTTGTCCCCTTTTGGAGCAGGTTTTTTTTTCGTGGCCAAAAAAGATGGGTCCTTGAGGCCTTGTATAGATTATCGTCTTTTGAATAAGATTACCGTAAAATATCAGTATCCTTTGCCTTTGTTGACTGATTTGTTTGCTCGCATTAAGGGGGCTAAATGGTTCACTAAGATTGATCTTCGGGGTGCGTATAATCTTATACGAATAAAGCAAGGTGATGAGTGGAAAACCGCATTTAATACGCCTGAGGGCCATTTTGAGTATTTGGTAATGCCTTTCGGACTTTCTAATGCTCCTTCAGTCTTCCAGTCCTTTATGCACGATATTTTCCGTGAATATCTGGATAAATTTATGATTGTGTATTTGGATGATATTTTGTTTTTTTCTGATGACTGGGAGTCTCATGTTCAGCAGGTCAGGAAGGTGTTTCAGGTCCTGCGGGCTAATTCCTTGTTTGTAAAGGGCTCAAAGTGTCTCTTTGGAGTCCAGAAGATTTCTTTCTTGGGGTATATTTTTTCCCCTTCTACTATTGAGATGGATCCCGTCAAGGTTCGGGCTATTTGTGACTGGACGCAGCCTGCATCTCTTAAGAGTCTGCAGAAGTTCTTAGGCTTTGCTAATTTCTATCGTCGTTTTTTAACTAATTTTTCTAGTGTTGTTAAGCCTTTGACGGATTTGACTAAGAAGGGTGCTGATGTTGCTGATTGGTCTCCTGCGGCTGTGGAGGCCTTTCGGGAACTTAAACGCCGGTTTTATTCTGCTCCTGTGTTGCGTCAGCCTGATGTTTCGCTTCCTTTCCAAGTTGAAGTTGATGCTTCCAAGATTGGAGCGGGGGCGGTTTTGTCACAGAGAAGCTCCGATTGCTCGGTGATGAAGCCATGTGCGTTCTTTTCTAGAAAATTTTCGCCCGCTGAGCGGAATTATGATGTGGGTAATCGGGAACTTTTGGCCATGAAGTGGGCATTTGAGGAGTGGCGTCATTGGCTGGAGGGTGCTAGACATCGTGTGGTGGTCTTGACTGATCACAAAAATCTGATTTACCTTGAGTCTGCCAGGCGTCTGAATCCTAGACAGGCTCGTTGGTCACTGTTTTTCTCTCATTTCAATTTTGTGGTTTCATACCTGCCAGGTTCAAAGAATGTGAAGGCGGATGCTCTTTCTAGGAGTTTTGTGCCTGACGCCCCTGGAAATTCTGAGCCCACTGGTATCCTTAGGGATGGGGTGATTTTGTCGGCCGTCTTCCCAGACTTGCGACGTGCTTTGCAGGAGTTTCAGGCGGGTAAACCTGATCGTTGTCCGCCTGAGAGACTGTTTGTTCCGGATAGTTGGACCAGTAGAGTCATCTCCGAGGTCCATTCTTCTGCGTTGGCAGGTCATCCTGGAATATTTGGTACTAGAGACTTGGTGGCCAGGTCTTTTTGGTGGCCTTCCTTGTCGAGGGATGTGCGTTCTTTTGTGCAGTCTTGTGAGGTTTGTGCTTGGGCTAAGCCTTGCTGTTCTCGGGCCAGTGGATTGTTGTTACCTTTGCCTATCCCGAAGAGGCCTTGGACGCACATTTCCATGGACTTTATTTCGGATCTCCCTGTCTCTCAAAAAATGTCTGTCATCTGGGTTGTGTGTGACCGCTTTTCTAAAATGGTTCATCTTGTACCCTTGCCTAAGTTGCCTTCCTCCTCTGAGTTGGTCCCTCTGTTTTTCCAGAACGTGGTTCGTTTGCATGGGATTCCGGAGAACATAGTTTCTGACAGGGGATCCCAGTTTGTGTCTAGATTTTGGCGGACGTTCTGTGCTAAGATGGGCATTGATTTGTCCTTTTCGTCTGCATTCCATCCTCAGACGAATTGCCAGACGGAGCGAACTAATCAGACCTTGGAAACTTATTTGAGGTGTTTTGTTTCTGCTGATCAGGACGACTGGGTTACCTTTTTGCCGCTGGCCGAGTTTGCCCTTAATAATCGGGCTAGTTCTGCTACCTTGGTTTCTCCTTTCTTTTGTAATTCGGGGTTTCATCCTCGTTTTTCATCTGGTCAGGTGGAGCCTTCTGATTATCCTGGAGTGGACATGGTGGTGGATGGGTTGCATCGGATTTGGAGTCATGTGGTGGACAATTTGAAGTTGTCCCAGGAGAAGGCTCAGCAGTTTGCTAATCGCCGTCGCCGCGTGGGTCCTCGACTTCGTGTTGGGGACTTGGTGTGGTTGTCTTCTCGTTTTGTTCCTATGAAGGTCTCTTCTCCTAAGTTCAAGCCTCGGTTCATCGGTCCTTATAGGATCTTGGAAATTCTTAACCCTGTGTCGTTTCGTTTGGATCTCCCGGCATCGTTTGCTATTCATAATGTGTTCCATCGGTCGTTGTTGCGGAGGTATGAGGTACCTGTTGTTCCTTCGCTTGAGCCTCCTGCTCCGGTGCTGGTGGAGGGAGAATTGGAGTATGTTGTGGAGAAGATCTTGGATTCTCGTGTTTCCAGACGGAAACTCCAATATTTGGTCAAGTGGAAGGGTTATGGTCAGGAGGATAATTCTTGGGTGGTTGCCTCTGATGTTCATGCTGATGATTTGGTCCGCGCTTTTCATAGGGCTCATCCTGGTCGCCCTGGTGGTTCTCGTGAGGGTTCGGTGACCCCTCCTCAAGGTGGGGGTACTGTTGTGAGTTCTGTTTTTGGGCTCCCTCTGGTGGTTACTGATGGTACTGGGTGATTTGTGTTCTGCTGTCTCTGGTGTCCACCTGTTCTATTAGGATTTGGGAGTTTCCTATTTAACCGGGCTTTCTTGTCATTTCCCCGCCGGCTATCAAGGTTATCAGAGTGTTTTGTTACCTCAGCTTCTGGCTTCAGTTATCTTCAGGACAAGCTAAGTTTTGATTTTCTTGTTCCACGATTTGCTTTATTTTTGTCTTGTCCAGCTTGCATATAATTGTCTCTTTGCTGCTGGTTGCTTTAGTGGGCTGTAATTGCTCCTCATGTTCCATAAGTTGGAACATGAGTTCAAGTAATTACAGGATGGTTTTTTGAAGGGTTTTTTGCTGACCGCGCAGTTTACTTTTGTATCCTCTGCTATCTAGTATTAGCGGGCCTCATTTTGCTGAATCTGTTTTCATACTGTGTATGTGCCTTCCTCTCATTTCACCGTTATTATATGTGGGGGGCTGCTATTTCTGTGGGGTATTTCTCTGGAGGCAAGAGAGGTCTGTGTTTCTTCTAATAGTGGAAGTTAGATCTTCGGCTGGTGCGAGACGTCTAGGATCAACGTAGGCACGTTCCCCGGTTATTGTTATTTGTGTGTTCAGGTTTAGGGTCGCGGTCAGCTCAGGTTCCATCACCCTAGAGCTCGTTGGTGCTTGTCCTTTTGTGATTCCCTGCCATTGGAATCATGACAGCACACGCTGCGGAAAATGCTGCGGATCCGCAGCAGTTTCCCATGAGTTTACAGTTCAATGCAAACCTATGGAAAACAAAAATCGCTGTACACATGCTGCAGAAAAACTGCATGGAAACGCAGCGGTTCACATTCCGCAGCATGTCACTTCTTTCTGCGGATTCCGCAGCGGTTTTACAACTGCTCAAATAGAAAATCGCTGTTGTAAAACCGCATTGAAATGCGCAGAAAAAACATGGTAAATCTGCCATAAATCCGCAGCGGTTTAGCACTGCAGATTTATCAAAATATAAAGGGAACCTGTCACCCCGAAAATCGCGGGTGAGGTAAGCCCACTGGCATCAGGGGCTTATCTACAGCATTCTATAATGCTGTAGATAAGCCCCCGATGTTACCTGAAAGAGGAGAAAAAGACGTGAGATTATACTCACTCATGGGCGAGAAAGGTCAGAGAGGCCCGGCGCCTGCGCACTGAAGTACTTTGCTCTGCCCTCAACAGGGCAGACAAAGTACGCCGGAGCCGGAGCCGTGGCTGAAGATCAGAAGAGGACATCTTGGAATGAAGATGGTAGGCGCCGCAGCGGACCAGATGCCCATCCGACCGGACCAGCAGTGGGACCGCCCCTGGGGGAGTATAATCTAATGTCTTTTTCTCCTCTTTCAGGTAACATCGGGGGCTTATCTACAGCATTACAGAATGCTGTAGATAAGCCCCTGATGCCGGTGGGCTTACCTCACCCGCGATTTTCGGGGTGACAGGTTCCCTTTAAATTATGCCCCTAAATCAGAGTGGTGTCACACAAAATAGTTAATGAATAATATTTCCCACATGTCTTCTTTGTATCAGCACAATTTTGGAAACATAATTTTTTTTGTTAGGAAGTTATAAGGGTTTAAAGTTGACCAGCGATTTCTCATTTTTAGAACAAGATTTACAAAACTGATAGAGACTGGTATGTGCTGGTATGTGCGAACTGTCTCCTAGTGTGAACTAGCCACTGCACCCTCTGAATCCCCTGTACTTTTATCCCTCTTCTAACTGCTGGTATGTTGCTGCTTTTTCCCTAACTTTCATTCCATGTATCATACTTCAAGCTTGCTGAATGCATATTGATATGCACATTTTCCTCACACCTACCTCTATCCTCCCATCTTATCATTTCCTTCACCAACCTTGATGCTAATCAAATGTACTATTAACCACAACCTGTGAATTACTCCCTGCTGTGAACTCCTCCCTCTTCCTCTCTCACCTGGCTTCATTTCATGGACTCTTCAAATGGTATAAGTTGCTTGCTGTGGGTCAGATATGGCCTTGGTCAGATGTGACATCATTTGAAGTGACATCTTTAAAGTGGCATCAGAAATATAGCAGAAAGAGTCCAGAAATTGGCCAGACGGTAAGACGAAACACTATCTTCAAAATTTACTTGCCTTTCTTTTCCTCCCCTGCTCTTTAACCATGCTCCCATTTCCCTCACCGTTTTTGCTCCACTAAACATCATTTTCTTTCACCCACCTGTTTCACTTTCTCTGCTTATTCTCACTGCTGGTGACACATCCCCCAATCCTGCCACCCCCCACTTCCTACATTACCAACCCTCACCCTATCCTTCTCACACTATGAGAAACTTTTGCAACCCGTCACACTTAAAACCTGTGCCACTGACCCCCACCCCTTTGCTTCCTCTCTCTGGGGCACTTTGGAATGCCCACTCTGTCTGCAACAAGCTCCACATGGTCCATGATCTCTTCACTTCCCACAACCTTTCCTTCATGGCCCTCACTGAGACCTGGCTGATGCCCCCTGACACGGCCTCACCTAGTGCACTGAGTTACGGTGGCGTCCAATTTACCCACACTCCTCACTCTGGCAACAGACATGGTGGAGGAGTGGGTGTCCTTCTTTCCTTCCTTCAACCCTATCCAACCCCCACTCTCCCTTATCCTCCCTTCTTTCGAGGTTCAATCTGTCCGTATTTACGCTCCCTCCAATCTCCAAATGGCTGTCATATACCGACCACCTGGCTCAGCCACTGCCTTTATCGACCAATTCTCCACCTGGCTCCTTCACTTCCTCTCTGCCGACATCCCTACCATCATCATGGGTGACTTTAATATCCCTACTGACACCCACCAGCCAGCAGCCTCCAAACTACTGTCCCTTACTTCATCCTTTGGACTCACTCAGTGGTCCTCCACAGCCACCCACACAGATGGACATATGCTAGACCTCATCTTCACCCGCCTCTGTTCCTTATCTAATCTCACAACCTCTCCCTTCCCCCTATCTGACCACCATCTACTCACCTTCTCATCCTTGTCCTCCTCACCTGCTCCCCAGGTCCAGCCACTAACACACCCTCACAGAAACCTCGCAAACCTAGACATTCACAGACTCTCAGGCACTCTCCTACCCCAGTCCTCCATATCTTCACTCCACGACACGGACAGCGCCACCGCTATCTATAACCCCACCCTCACATCAGCCATAGACTCAGTCACCCCTCTCATGCATGGCAGAGTGTGACAAACCAATAGGCAACCCTGGCATAACAATCTCACAAAAAACTTCGACAAACATCCAGGGTCGCGGAGCAGCATTGGAAGAAAACACGCCTGCCAGACAACTTCACTGCTTTCAAACAAGCTACACTTGACTTCAAATCAGCCCTCACCTCTGCTAAACAGACCTATTTCACCAACCTTGTATCTTCACTATCCTACAACCCAAAACAACTGTTCAGCACATTTAACTCTCTCCACTGCCACCTCCAACTCCCTTCATCTCTTCCGAGGACTTTGCCACCTACTTCAAAAACAAATAAGGCAAACTCTTACTTGTCCACCACCCCAACCACTCCATATACCAGACCCCTGCCCTTCCCCAATAACTTCCCTCTCCAACATCACTGAAGGAGAGCTTACTCGCCTCTTTTCCAAATCACACCTCACCACCTGTGCACTTGACCCCATCCCTTCCCACCTGCTCCTCAACCTCACTAACACGCTCATTTCAGCTCTAACCCATCTCTTCAACCTATCGCTCTCTTCCGGTACCTTCCCCTCTGCCTTCAAATATGCCACCATCACACCCATCCTAAAAAAACTAACCTTGACCCAACTGCTATGCCCAGCTATCGCCCCATATCACTGCTCCCGTTTGCTTCAAAACTCCTTGAGCAACATGTCAATGCTCAACTTTCCTCCCACCTCTCATCTAACTCTCTTCTTGACAACCTCCAATCTGGCTTCCGCCCCCACCACTCCACCGAAACTGCCCTGACAAAAATTACTAATGACTTAGTCACAGCCAAAGCTAACAGACAGTTCTCCATCCTCCTCCTTCTTGACCTGTCCTCTGCTTTCGACACAGTCGATCACTGCCTACTGCTACAGATTCTCTCTTCCCTTGGCATCAAAGACCTTGCCCTATCCTGGATTGCCTCATACCTATCCAACCGCACATTTAGCGTTTCCCACTCCCACACTACCTCCTCATCCCACCCTCTCTCTGTTGGAGTCCCTCAAGGCTCTGTCCTAGGGCCCCTACTTTTTTCCATCTATACCCTTGGCCTAGGACAACTCATAAAGTCCCATGGCTTCCAGTACCACCTGTATGCGGACGACACTCAGATCTACCTCTCTGGCCCAGATGTCGCCTCTCTGCTGTCCAGAATCCCGAAATGTCTGTCAGCCATATCCTCCTTCTTCACCTCTCGCTTCCTTAAACTCAATGTAGACAAAACCAAATTCATCATCTTTCCCCACCTCACGTATCCCCCCTACCTGATCTATCTATTATGGTAAATGGCATCACGCTCTCACCTGCACCTGAAATCCGCTGCCTCAGGGTAACTCTCGACTCTGCCCTGTCCTTCAAACCTTACGTCCAAGCTCTTGCCTCCTCCTGTCGCCTCCAACTCAAAAATATTGCTAGAATCCGTTCCTTCCTCAGCCCACAATCTACCAAAACTCATGTGCCCACTCTCATCATCTCCCGCCTCGATTACTGCAACACCCTCCTCTGTGGCCTCCCAGCTAACTCTCTTGCACCACTCCAGTCTGTCCTCAACTCTGCTGCCCGGCTAGTCCACCTCTCTCCTCGCTACTCCCCTGCTTCTCCCCTCTGCAAATCCCTCCACTGGCTCCCAATTCCCCAACGAATCCAGTTCAAACTACTAACACTGATCTACAAAGCCATTCACAACCTGTCCCCTCCCTATATCTCTGAACTAATCTCCCAATATCTTCCCTTACGTAATCTCCGATCCTCCCAAGACCTCCTACTCTCCTCCACACTTATTCGTTCCTCACACAACCGCCTCCAAGATTTCTCCCGAATATCCCCCATCCTCTGGAATTCCATGCCTCAACACGTCCGATTATCCACCACCCTCGGATCCTTCAGACGGAACCTGAAAACCCATCTCTTCAGGAAAGCCTACAGCCTACAATAACCAAGCTGCCGCCTCACCACCGCCATTGCCGCCCCCTCACCACCGCCATTGCCGCCGCCTCACCGCCGCAAGAGCCGCCGCCTCATCGCTGCCTCACCGCTGCCTCACTGCCACCAGAGCCGCCGCCTCCCCGCCGCCTCCCCGCCGCCAGAGCCGCCACCAGAGCCGCCGCCAGAGCCGCCTCCAGAGCCGCCGCCTCACCCCTACCTTCTGTCTCTTCCCCACTATCCCATAGAATATAAGTCCGCAAGGACAGGGTCCTCTCCCCCGTGTACCAGTCTGTCACTGTAAACCTGTTTACTGTAAACGATATCTATAACCCAGTATGTAACCCTTTCTCATGTACAGCACCATGGAAATAATGGTACTATATAAATAAATAATAATAATAATAATAATAATAATAGAGACATACCCCTAGCGACTTGCAGCTGTAATCGCAGCAAAAGGTGGCGCAACAAAGTATTAAGTTTAAGGGGCCGAATAATATTGCACGCCCCACTTTTCAGATTTTAAATTTCCACAAAAATTTAAAATAACCAATAAATTTTGTTCAACTTCACAATTGTGTTCCACTTGTTGTTGATTCTTCACCAAAAATTTACATATGGTATCTTTATGTTTGATGCATGATATGTGGGAAAAGGTTGAAAAGTTCCAGGGAGGCCAAATACTTTCACCAGGCACTGTAATTAGGAGACGGAAATACCTTTTAATATATGAAAAACAAGGCAAACATTGTAGGCTGCTATAAGGTTGTATAGTGATAGTGTCATATATAATCGTATACTATAATCAACCACTTCATGGAAAAGTGTGGGACACACTATTGCTAATACACTAAACCACTAAAAGAATATAGTGCCATAGTCCAATGATAAGAAGAATGTAGAAAAAATGGGAGGAGATATGTAATAATTGCTCGCAGTCCCTTATGCAACTCCTTATTGACCTCAACACTACTAATATTAATGAACTTGATGGCCTAATTGATGCTGCACAAATTGAGATACGATCTATTGGTTCCTCCGAGAAAATTCAAAAATTTGAGATGGATCTTGATAAGTCTATGGATGCCATGGTCAAGAAGGTCCAGGATGCCCAGCTGGTTAAATGCAAGAGGGATTTGAAGGATTATCAAACTAAGCGGGTATATCTATGGAGGAATAATGCTAAGACCAACTTACATTGAAGTACATCTAACATATCTGTGTCATCATTGAGCAGGCGCTCGGATGTATCTGCTGCATCTGTTTCAACTGCCGGGTCTATTGAGAGTACGAGACTCCGTGATCATTCCTTTCATCCCTATAAGAGGAATGCAGCTCCCTCAAAAGTCCACAGGGACAACAAGGTGATTAACATGAGTCATCATACTCTCTCCAAATCTGACCTGTCTCTGCTGGAGAAGGGTTTATCCTTTTCACCAGTGTCTACGTTTGATTTGTTCTCTACTATTAAGGATTTGCATATTTTTGCTAGGTCATTGCTATTCAAAAGGTACTTCAGTAATAATAACCTGCACTCTCTTTTCCCCCCAGAGGAGGAACATGAGGCCCTAAGAATTTTAGAGGAACTAGCCATCGAGCATACCATCGATGGGGGTGAGATTCCTGTTTCGATCCGTCCACGGTCCACTATGTTTCCCCCTTTGTCATCCTGCTCCAATGTTGAGACGTTTGTCCAGGTGGTGATGGCGGAAATATGTAAGAGTCCCAAATTTATGGTTAATGACAACTTAACAAGAGAGGAGAGGATTATGTTGACGTACCTTCAGGAACTGCCAGATATACTTTTCAAACCAGCTGATAAGGGGGGTAATGTCGTCCTCTGGCCCACATTTATGTACGAGAGGGAGGCTTTTCGACAGTTGAATAATCGTATATATTATAAGAAACTGTCCTATAACCCTCTCTCGGCATATTCTGCTCAATTGGATACTATCATCAAGCGGGCATTGGGGGACGGCATTATTTCCAAAGATCTAGCCTCAGCTCTGGTGGTTTCTGAACCAACTATCTCGACCTTATACCTGCTCCCCAAAATTCATAAGAATTCCGCCTCTCCACCTGGCAGACCTATCATTTCTGGTAGAGGTAACTTTTTGGAACATATAAACAAATGGATCGATTATCATTAGCAACCCCTCCCTTCCTTCCTCAAGGATACGGGGGATTTGCTGCGCAGGGTCGACAGACTACATTTAGAGGGTGATACTCTGATGGTTTCCGCAGATGTCGAATCTTTGTATACCAACATCAAACACACTGACGGCTTGGCTCACCCTCACTCACAACTTTTTTGTGTTCAAGGGGTCCTTCTACCTGCAGCTCCAGGGGACCGCCATGGGGCGGCCTTTGCGCCTGCCTACGCTAAACTTTTCCTGGGGCTGTGGGAGAGGGACCTCTTCCTGACGCACAGAGTGGGGACTATGGAGCGTGTCCCGTTTTGGACACGCTACATAGACAATATCTTCTTTGTCTGGCAGGGTACTCCGATTGACCTTGCGCAGCTCATTGAGGTACTGAATGGCAATGATCTTAATATCCACCTAACATTTGTATCTAGTGCGGTATCTCTGGATTTTCTTGACGTGACTATCAGGAAAGATCATTCTGGTATGTTGCAGACTGACATCTTTAGGAAGGAAACAGCTACAAACACATTGTTGCATGCATCACCTGGCCACCTGCGGCATATGATCAAATCAGTCCCAATTGGTCAGTTCCTCCGTATCAGGAGAATCTGTTCATCTGACAGTGCCTTTGAACACAGAGCGGAGGAACTGAAGGAACGGTTTAGATCCCGCGGCTATAGTCGGAGGTCAATTAAGCGGGCGTATCACAGGGCAAAACATGCTTCCCATTATGACCTACTTTATGGCACCCGATTGAAGGGTGGGTCAGGGGATAAGCAGATGTTGAGATTTGTGACAACCTTTAGCTCTCAGTCTGATAGGGTTCGCTCCATTCTTCAAAATGCTCTAAATTTATTTCTGTACGACCCTCGATGTCCTTTAGACGAGCCAAAAATTTGAGGGACCACCTCGTCTCCAGCCATTATTCCAATTTTCATATTCCTACATTTTTGGACGGATTCACAAGGAGGGTGGGTTGTTCTCCGCGTGGAGGCTGTGTCGCTTGCCCCAATATTGATCGCTGTGACAGTTTTGTCAACTCTGATGGAACCAAGAGCTATAAGATTCAATCTTATATTACCTGTACCACCAGGTACATGGTGTATTATGCTACCTGCCCATGTGGGTTGATTTATGTTGGGCTCACAACACGGCAGCTCAAGGTCCGCATCAGAGAGCACATTTTGGGCATTCAGGCGTCAGCCGGCCACACGGAGACGTCCACCCCTAAAACTATACCCCGACATTTTAAAGAATTGCACAATTGTGACAGTACCCTGTTACGGGTGCGTGGCATTGATGCAATTAAGATTAATATCAGGGACGATGATCTGTCCAAGCAGTTGGGGAGGCTGGAGACGAGGTGGATTTGGCAACTAAATACGGTCCACCCTTTTGGATTGAATGAATGTATTTCATTTGTCCCCTTCCTTCGGTCTTCCGGCTGTTAAGTGTATCGTGTGTGTCGTTTTCCGCATGGTTCCTTTTTATCTTGATTTTAAATATGTGTTTTATTGTTTTAGTGATTTTCATCTTTTGCCATGATACTTATTCTGTGGCTGCAATTGAATCTCTTCATTCTATGATATATCGTGGACACCTATCCTGTTGGAATATATCTACATCTTTATATTTTGATATAATGATATAATTAAATATATGCTTTTTTCTATATAGGAACTTCTATACGTTATTTATGTAGCTGTCCGTAGGATATTGTGTCTCTAATTTTTGGCTGCATAATGTTCTAAATGTTTATATTTGTGTTGGGTTATATTATGTTATGGGCATATGGACACTCTTTGAGGTTGTTATGTGATCTTATGGAGATATATTTGTATAGGTGTATATATATTTATATTTATTGTATGTACAGTATACTTTTCTTTTATTTTATATATGTGCACTAGTTATGTGTTATTTTTGTCTGTAATTGTATGTTCACCGTTTTTTTGGTAAAATTTTTGTAATTTCTGCATTTTTGTATGGGGTGCAGTTTGTTATCCTATCACCAAAGCGTATGCTTCGTGCTGCGCCTCATTTTCATATATTTATATCCTTTTATCTTTGCAATTCGGGTTTGCCCTCAATTAAAATGGCCGCCGGTACACTTCCGGTTATGCGCTGTCCATCTTTCACCACTTCCGATCCGCGGCTCCACGCTGTCGTACATGGGCCCGTGTATGTCCGGCGCTGGTATGCGTGGTCCGTTGGAGGTGATGTTGGTGCACATTGGCCATATCCAGCTGCTTGACAGCTATAAATTCCATTCGTCAGAGTAAATGGCACATCCCCTGAGGAAGGAGTGTGCCGAAACGCGCGTCAGGGTGGGCAGGAGCTGGCGTGATCCCCCTATCTTTAGTGGTAGGTTCATACATTATCCTTGAATTTATGCATGTCCGGGGCTTTGTTATATGACATCGTTTACTATGTGAGCCTCTGTGCAATATTGCTGCTTTATGCATTTCTGATTTTGTGCAGCATGTTCCTGATGCTATTGTAGGACATTGCTATATGATTTTTAGCGTGAACTTACTATGCACTATATATGATGTACCTTATGACACTATTTATTGGCTCTTATTCGGGGATCATTGCCTCACTCCTAGGTTCCATGTGGTTTGTAGTTCGCATTCCCCACTGTGCTGACCATGTTCTTTGTTGTATATCTATTTAATAAACTTTAATATATGGACTTGAATTTTATATATAATATAAATATATGGAATGAATTTTTACCTAGGTATTGCTTCCACATTGTAGTTCTACACTTTCCCTATTACTAGAAATGAGCAAATAAATTCAAGTGGAATTGAATTCTACTCGAATATTACAAAAATCCTCATTAGCCAAAATTCAATTTTTTTTGTAATTCAAATGTGAACTGATTCAGCAAAGTGGAGGCTGCTGACTGCCATTTTTCTGTACCATAAAGGCCCATAAAAGGTTAAAAACAATATATATGTATATACTTATATATATACTTACCTTACCTCTGTGGCTCCTCTACTGCTCACCACCTTCCGTCTGGTTCTCTCTACATCTTCTGATTCCCCCAACACTCACTGGAATCACTAGACCTGTCATTCTGAGCCAGGATATTTGGAGTATCAGAAGGTGCGACAAGGGCCAAATTGGTAGAGGTGAGTGACGGAGGGCCCCTGGACATGAGCAGTAAGGTTAGTATATGGATTACATTTTTGCAGATTATCTATATTATTCTCAGGGGTTTGGACAAAACTCAAACAACAATGAATTATAATAAATTGGTGAGAAAAACTGGGTGAAATCAGATTTTACCCGACAGCTTAGGCTACTTTCACACATTAGGTTTTTTGTTTCAGGCACAATCCGGCTAATGTTGTAAAAAACAGATCCGTTGCAAATAGTGAAAAAACTGATGCAACGGATCCGTTTTTCTTCCGGATCCGGTTTTATTTTTAGCATGGAGTTTACAGTGATTTTCTGGAAAAAAAGGAGAGAGAGAGAGCGAGAGAGAGACCAGAACAGAAAATATGCATGATTTCAATGGAAAATGCTTGGAAAACCAGATCCGCACGGTGGATTGATAGTTTCACATCTCCGTTTTACGCGTTTTTGGCCGGTTCCGTCACTGTGCGCTTTTTTCGCCGGACAAAAAAAAAGTTCCTTTGGACTTTTTCTCCACCCGCTGGAAACGACTATTTGGTTTATCCGGAAATAAACGGATGAAACGTCTGCCCATCAGGCGCAATCCAGCGCTAATGCAAGTCTATGAGAAAAAACAGATCCGGTGTAAAAAACGGATCCGTTTTTTTCAAAACTTGCCAGATTGTGCCTGAAACAAAAAACCTAATGTGTGAAAGTAGCCTTTTCTTTGCTTTTTACAATCAAATTAATAGAACATTAACTCTAATCTAATGTTTGGTTTGTTTCCTTATAAACAATATAAAACCAAAGTTCCAAACTAATTCTCATCTATATGCTGACCTACTTCTTTCAAATCTCTAATCAAGCATAGCTAGTTATTAAGTAATTATGTTTTTAGTGACTGCTTCTCCGCCCAATATGCTTTGAAGGGAATCTACATACATCTTTTCTTCACCGTTTTAATGCTTTATTGACGGTTAAATAAGAAAAACATGACACAGTAATAACCATCCGATAAAAATCACAAAGTCAAGAAGGCTGCTTACTCCTTCATCAAATAAATCTGCTTTTAAAATAATGTTTGAGAGATGTTTTGTTTATTCACTTTTAGAGCCAAGAGATGGAAAAGTATTAGCCGCATTTGCATTTCTAATCCCAGTAGATTTAAAGAAATCTAAGAGTTGTTAAAGCCCTTGGTGAAGTTTTGAACATAATACTTTATCACTCTGTATGATAATTTAAGTCCTGCACACCAACTAAATTACATTTTGCCTATTTTTAAAAACAAATTACAGCAATGATAATTTGATGATCTCAGTTTCCTACTTTATTATCGGTTGTATCAAATTCTTTTTTTCTGTGGTATACTTAGAGCTCTGTAAAGGAAAAACTGTGTAGTTCGGCATATGGTAATAAGTGTAATTTATGGAACAGATTGGAAAGAAAAATAATAATGTAATGCATTGTAAAAGAAATATATATTTGTCACCTCACCAAGCAAGGCTCAATCAATGAAAAAAAATGCATTAATACACACATCTCTGGCAAAAATTAAGAGACCACTGCAAAATGTTCAGTTTGTCTGATTTTTCTCTTTATAGGAACATTTTTGAGTAAAATGAAATGTCTCCGAATTTCCAAGCAATACATTTTGTATTTTCTTTCTAAAAATGAGAAATGGTCAAAATTCCAAATAAAACAGTGCTTTCAGACCTCAAATAATGCAAATAAAACAAATTCATAATCATTTAGAATCAACAATACTAAGTCTTAACTCAGGAAGAGTTCAGAAATCACCCCACAATTTTTCTTTGCTAATGTGGCACAGTTAGACACAGGTTTGTTTTCTGCCACATTTCTAATTGAGAGAGATTGTTAACATTTATTACATGGTCCCAAAAGATACATATAGTTGCTCAGAAGCTTCAAGAATGTAAAGCTATCAATCAAGGACTTACATAGACATTATATATAGAGGGGTTTCTCACAATATCATTAAAAAGTTAATTTATTTTAGTTCTTCGATACAAAAAAGTTAAACCCATATATTATATAGAGGCATTAAAAATGGAGTGATCTATTTCAAGAGTTTATTTCTGCTAATGTTGATGATTATGACTTACAGCCAAAGAAAACCCAAAAGTCACTATTTCAGTAAATTAGAAAAAGTTGCAAAAAAACCTGCAAAGGCTTCCTAGGCATTTAAAAATATCCCTTTTTCAGTAAGATCCACAATCACGGGGAAGACTGCTGACTTGATAGATGTCCAGAAGGCAGTCATTGACACACTCCACAAGGAAAGTAAATTTTGCATTTCATTTGGAATTCAAGGTCCCAGAGTCTGGAGGAAAAGCAGAGAAGCACACAATCCAAGCTGCTTGAGATCTAGTGTGAAGTTTTCACAATCAGTGATGGTTTGGGGAGCCATGTCATCTGCCTGGGTTGGTCCACTATGTTTTATCAAGATCAAAGTCAGTGCAGCCATCTACCAGGAACCTTTAGAGCACTTCATGCTTCCCTCTGTAGACAAGCTTTTTGGAAATGGAAATTTAATTCTCCAGCAGGACTTGGCACCTGTCCACACTGCCAAAAGTACAAATGAGTAAATGAATAAGTCTTTTTCAGCTCACCTGTCCACTAGGGTTGAGCGAAACGGGTCGTTGATTTTCAAAAGTCGCCGACTTTTGGCAAAGTCGGGTTTCATGAAACCAGATCCGACCCCTGTGCGGGGTCGGCCATGCGGTACGCGACTTTCGCGCCAAAGTCGCGTTTCAATGACGCGAAAAGCGCTATTTCTCAGCCAATGAAGGTAAACGCAGAGTGTGGGCAGCGTGATGACATAGGTCCTGGTCCCCACCATCTTAGAGAAGGGCACTGCAGTGATTGGCTTGCTGTCTGCGGCGTCACAGGGGCTATAAAGGGGAGTTCCCGCCGACCGCCATGTTACTGCTGCTGATCTGAGCTTAGGGAGAGGTTGCTGCCGCTTCGTCAGAAGCAGGGATAGCGTTAGGCAGGGTCCATTAACCACCAAACCGCTTGTGCTGTAGCGATTTCCACTGCCCAACACCACCTTCGGTGTGCAGGGACAGTGGAAGCTACATTTTTTTTTTTTTCCCCTCAGCGCTGTAGCTCATTGGGCTGCCCTAGAAGGCTCCCTGATAGCTGCATTGCTGTGTGTACGCCGCTGTGCAAACCAACTGCTTTTTTCAAAGCACAAATCCTCTTGTTCCTTCCTTTCTGCACAGCTATCTTTTTGGTTTGTACACACTTGTTATTTAATTTGTGCATCAGTCCACTCCTTATTGCTGCCTGCCATACCTGGCTGAGATTACTGCAGGGAGATAGTAATTGAAGGACACGCCCTGTTTTTTTTTTTTTTTGTGGGAGATTAAGATTGACATTTCTACTAGAGTGCCATCCCTGTCTGTGTCATCTCTCACTCAGTGGGCCATAGAAAGCCTATTTATTTTTTTGCTTGATTTGGGTTATAAAATCTACCTGAAAAAATCACTACATCAATCAGTGGGAGAAAAATATTGGCCTCAGGGCTTGTGTGCCACTCCTGACTCCTGTGTGCATCATCACTCACTCAGTGGGCCATAGAAAGCCTATTTATTTTTTTGCTTGATTCTGGTTCTAAAATCTACCTGAAAAAATCACTACATCAATCAGTGGGAGAAAAATATTGGCCTCAGGGCTTGTGTGCCACTCCTGACTCCTGTGTGCATCATCACTCACTCAGTGGGCCATAGAAAGGCCATTTTTTTTTTTTTTTGCTTTATTTGGGTTCTAAATTCTACCTGAAAAAATCAATAAATCAATCAGTGGGAGATTAATATTGGCCTTTGGGCTTGTGTGCCAGTCCTAAGCGTGCCACCTCTCTCTCTCAGATAGTGGGCCATAGAAAGCCTATTTATTTTTATTTTTTTTTATTGGGTTTATAAATTTTCCCTGGAAAAAAAAAAAAAAGTGGGAGATTAATATTGGCCTCTGGGCTTGTGTGCCAGTCCTGAGCGTGCCATCTCTCTCACAAATAGTGGGCCATAGAAAGCCTATTTATTTATTTTTTTTTTGTTTTATAAATTCTCCCTTAAAAAAAAAAGGGAGATTAATATTGGCCTTTGGGCTTGTGTGCCAGTCCTAAGCGTGCCATCTCTCTCTGTCTCTCAGATAGTGGGCCATAGAAAGCCTATTTATTATTTTTTTTATTGGGTTTATAAATTTTCCCTGGAACAAAAAAAAAAAAGTGGGAGATAAATATTGGCCTCTGGGCTTGTGTGCCACTCCTGACTCCTGTGTGCGTCATCTCTCACTCAGTGGGCCATAGAAAGCCTTTTTTTGTTTTATTTGTTTTCTAAATTCTCCCTGAAAAAATCATTTTATTTTCTTTGGTTTCTAAATTCTTCCTGAAAAAATCATTTTATTCTATTTTTTTTTTCCTAAAGTCTCCCTGAAAAAAACAAAAAAAAACAAATCAGTGGGAGATTAATATTGCCCATTCTGCTTGTGTGCCAGTCTTGACTCCTGGGTGTGCAATCTCTCTCTCTCTCTCCAATTGTGGGCCATAGAAAGCCTATTATTTTTTTTAGCTTGATTTGGGTTCCAAAATCTACCTGAAAAAATCACTACATCAATCAGTGGGAGATAAATATTGGCCTCTGGGCTTGTGTGCCACTCCTGACTCCTGTGTGCGTCATCTCTCACTCAGTGGGCCATAGAAAGCCTTTTTTTGTTTTATTTGTTTTCTAAATTCTCCCTGAAAAAATCATTTTATTTTCTTTGGTTTCTAAATTCTTCCTGAAAAAATCATTTTATTCAATTTTTTTTTTTCTAAAGTCTCCCTGAAAAAAAAACAAAAAACAAATCAGTGGGAGATTAATATTGCCCTTTCTGCTTGTGTGCCAGTCTTGACTCCTGGGTGTGCCATCTCTCTCTCTCTCTCCAATTGTGGGCCATAGAAAGCCTATTATTTTTTTTAGCTTGATTTGGGTTCCAAAATCTACCTGAAAAAATCACTACATCAATCAGTGGGAGATAAATATTGGCCTCTGGGCTTGTGTGCCACTCCTGACTCCTGTGTGCGTCATCTCTCACTCAGTGGGCCATAGAAAGCCTTTTTTTGTTTTATTTGTTTTCTAAATTCTCCCTGAAAAAATCATTTTATTTTCTTTGGTTTCTAAATTCTTCCTGAAAAAATCATTTTATTCAATATTTTTTTTTTCTAAAGTCTCCCTGAAAAAACAAAAAAAAACAAATCAGTGGGAGATTAATATTGCCCTTTCTGCTTGTGTGCCAGTCTTGACTCCTGGGTGTGCCATCTCTCTCTCTCTCTCCAATTGTGGGCCATAGAAAGCCTATTATTTTTTTAGCTTGATTTGGGTTCCAAAATCTACCTGAAAAAATCACTACATCAATCAGTGGGAGATAAATATTGGCCTCTGGGCTTGTGTGCCACTCCTGACTCCTGTGTGCGTCATCTCTCACTCAGTGGGCCATAGAAAGCCTTTTTTTGTTTTATTTGTTTTCTAAATTATCCCTGAAAAAATCATTTTATTTTCTTTGGTTTCTAAATTCTTCCTGAAAAAATCATTTTATTCTATTTTTTTTTTTTCCTAAAGTCTCCCTGAAAAAAAAAACCAAAAAAAAACAAATCAGTGGGAGATTAATATTGCCCTTTCTGCTTGTGTGCCAGTCTTGACTCCTGGGTGTGCCATCTCTCTCTCTCTCTCCAATTGTGGGCCATAGAAAGCCTATTATTTTTTTAGCTTGATTTGGGTTCCAAAATCTACCTGAAAAAATCACTACATCAATCAGTGGGAGATAAATATTGGCCTCTGGGCTTGTGTGCCACTCCTGACTCCTGTGTGCGTCATCTCTCACTCAGTGGGCCATAGAAAGCCTTTTTTTGTTTTATTTGTTTTCTAAATTCTCCCTGAAAAAATCATTTTATTTTATTTGGTTTCTAAATTCTTCCTGAAAAAATCATTTTATTCTATTTTTTTTTTTCCTAAAGTCTCCCTTAAAAAAAAAAAAAAATCAAATCAGTGGGAGATTAATATTTACATTTGTGCTTCAGTGACAGTCCTGCGTGTGTGGCATCTCTCTCATTTGTTGCCACCAACAACAGAGTGTGTAACATTGTGCCTGATTTTCGTTGTGGTCTCACTCACCTGTAAAGGGGTAGCTAAATCATACTGAAGTTATAGCTCACCGTGTAATTTGTGTGACAGCAACAAATACCGTTAGTTTGTTTACGTTTTTAAAACAATGAGGAAGTATGGTGGAAGAGGTCGTGGCCGGGGGCGTTCATTGTCAGCTGGTAATGAGGGTAGTGGTAGTGGTGGAGCATCAGTTGGTCGTGGGAAAAAAAATATTGCACCTAAGTCTGGAGCTGTGGAGCCAGGTTCGTCGTCTGGCTACACAAGGCCTCGAACGCTCCCTTTTCTGGGAGTAGGAAAACCGCTTTTAAAGCCGGAGCAGCAAGAGCAAGTTTTGGCTTATCTTGCTGACTCAGCCTCTAGCTCTTTTGCCTCCTCTTGTGAAACTGGTAAATGTCAAAGCAGCGCGTCGTTAGTGGATGTTCACGGTCAGGGACAAGTCGCTTCCTTGTCCTCTTCAGCAAAAACAACAACAGAGAAGAATGCAGCAGGCGACACAACGGGTTACTCCATGGAGCTCTTTACACATACCGTTCCTGGCTTAGAAAGTGAAGCAGTTAACAGTCCATGCCCATTACAAGTTGAATCTGACATGGAGTGCACTGATGCACAGCCACAGCCAGACTACTATGCTGGTCCTTTGACTCAGACCACAACATTGCTGATCAAGAATCAGACCCTGATGAGACTATGTTGCCCCATCACGAACGCTATACCACCGACCGACACGGTGACACAGACGAAGTTGCACACGAGCTACAAGAAGAGGTAATAGATGACCCAGTTGTTGACCCCGATTGGCAGCCATTGGGGGAACAGGGTGCAGGCGGCAGCAGTTCTGAAGCGGAGGAGGAGGGGCCGCAGCAGGCATCAACATCGCAACAGGTTCCATCTGCCGGGCCCGTATCTTGCCCAAAACGCGTGGCAAAGCCAAAACCTGTTGGAGGACAGCGTGGCCATCCGGTTAAAGCTCAGTCTGCAATGCCTGAAAAGGTATCCGATGCTAGAAAGAGTGCAGTCTGGCATTTTTTTAAACAACATCCAATTGATCAGCGCAAAGTCATCTGTCAAAAATGTTCAACTACCTTAAGCAGAGGACAGAATCTGAAAAGTCTCAATACAAGTTGCATGCATAGACATTTAACCACCATGCATTTGCAAGCCTGGACTAACTACCAAACGTCCCTTAAGGTTGTAGCACCCTCGGCCAATGAAGCTAGTCAGCAACGCAACATCCCTTCCGGCAGTGTAGGGCCACCATTTTCCGCACCACCTGCAGTATCTGTGCAGGTTTCTTTGCCAGGCCAAAGCAGTCAGGGTCAGGGAATCACCAGTTTCGTAGTAGGAAACACTGCATCTAGGGCACCGGTGGCAACAATACCATCTCCCACCGTCTCTCAGTCTGCCATGTCCACCGGCACCCCCGCTAGTTCCACGATCTCCAGCTCTCCAGTCCAGCTCACCCTACATGAGACTATGGTTAGAAAAAGGAAGTACTTAGCCTCGCATCCGCGTACACAGGGTTTGAACGCACACATAGCTAGACTAATCTCGTTAGAGATGATGCCCTACCGGTTAGTTGAAAGCGAAGCTTTCAAAGCCCTGATGGACTACGCTGTACCACGCTACGAGCTACCCAGTCGACACTTTTTTTCCAGAAAAGCCATCCCAGCCCTCCACCAGCATGTTAAAGAGCGCATCGTCCATGCACTCAGGCAATCTGTGAGCACAAAGGTGCACCTGACAACAGATGCATGGACCAGTAGGCATGGCCAGGGACGTTACGTGTCCATCACGGCACACTGGGTAAATGTGGTGGATGCAGGGTCCACAGGGGACAGCAAGTTTGGGACAGTTCTGCCTAGCCCACGGTCTAGGAAACAATTGGCTGTAGCCGTTCGCACCCCCTCCTCCTCCTCTTCGTCCTCCTGCAGAAGCGAGAGCTCGTCCACAGACCGCAGTCGCACAACCACTCCATCCGCAGCTGCCACTGTTGCACACCAGGTCTCCCATTATGGGGCAGCTACTGGCAAACGTCAGCAGGCTGTATTGGCTATGAAGTGTTTGGGCGACAACAGACACACCGCGGAAGTTCTGTCCGAGTTCTTGCAGAAAGAAACGCAGTCGTGGCTGGGCACTGTAGATCTTGAGGCAGGCAAGGTAGTGAGTGATAACGGAAGGAATTTCATGGCTGCCATCTCCCTTTCCCAACTGAAACACATTCCTTGCCTGGCTCACACCTTAAACCTGGTGGTGCAGTGCTTCCTGAAAAGTTATCCGGGGTTATCCGACCTGCTCCTCAAAGTGCGTAGACTTTGCTCACATATCCGCCGTTCGCCCGTACACTCCAGCCGTATGCAGACCTATCAGCGTTCTTTGAACCTTCCCCAGCATCGCCTAATCATAGACGTTGCAACAAGGTGGAACTCAACACTGCACATGCTTCAGAGACTGTGTGAACAGAGGCGGGCTGTTATGTTTTTGTGGGAGGATACACATACACGGGCAGGCAGTAGGATGGCAGACATGGAGTTGTCAGGTGTGCAGTGGTCGAAGATTCAAGACTTGTGTCAAGTCCTTCAGTGTTTTGAGGAATGCACACGGCTGGTTAGTGCAGACAACGCCATAATAAGCATGAGCATCCCCCTAATGCGTCTGCTGATGCAAAGTTTGACGCACATAAAGGATCAGGCGTCTGCAGCTGAGGAAGAGGAAAGCCTTGATGACAGTCAGCCATTGTCTGGCCAGGGCAGTGTACAGGACGAGGTAGCGGGCGAAGAGGAGGAGGAGGAGGAGGAGGATGATGGGGATGATTATATTTTTAATGAGGAAGCTTTTCCGGGGCCACTGGAAATTGGTGGCGCGGCAAGGCCGGGTTCTGGTTTTTTGAGGGACACAAGTGACGTGGATTTGCCTGAAACTGCCCCTCAACCAAGCACAACCGCAGATTTGAGAACTGGAACTTTGGCCCACATGGTGGATTATGCCTTACGTATCCTCAAAAGGGACACACGCATAACTAAAATGATGAATGATGACGATTACTGGTTGGCCTGCCTCCTTGATCCTCGCTATAAAGGCAAATTGCAAAATATAATGCCACATGAGAACTTGGAACTAATATTAGCAACCAAACAATCAACTCTTGTTGACCGTTTGCTTCTGGCATTCCCTGCACACAGCGCCCGTGATCGTTCTCACACGAGCTGCAGGGGCCAGCAGACCAGAGGAGTTAGAGGGGCAGAAATCAGAAGTGGCGTTGGCCAGAGGGGTTTTCTGACCAGGTTGTGGAGTGATTTTGCTATGACCGCAGACAGGACAGGTACTGCAGCATCAATTCAAAGTGACAGGAGACAACATTTGTCCAGTATGGTTACAAACTATTTTTCATCCCTTATCGATGTTCTCCCTCAACCGTCATTCCCATTTGATTACTGGACATCAAAATTAGACACCTGGCCAGAATTGGCAGAATATGCATTGCAGGAGCTTGCTTGCCCGGCAGCTAGTGTCCTATCAGAAAGAGTATTCAGTGCTGCAGGTTCAATACTAACAGAAAAAAGGACTCATCTGGCTACCCAAAATGTAGATGATCTAACCTTCATTAAAATGAACCACAACTGGATTTCGAAATCTTTTGCCCCACCTTGCCCGGCTGACACCTAGCTTTCCTATGAAAAGGTCTTGCCTGTGGACTATTCTGAATGCCTTTTCCAATCTCGTAATTTTCTGCACCTGATTGTCCAGCATACGACATGTTTACACCTCACTAAATGGCCAAACTCCCCACACGGGGCCGTGGTATCGACACTTGGCGACAGCACCCGTGAGAGTGCAGTTTGTCTGAAGAGGTGGGTGAGCCCGCTTTTGGTCGACGGCACTGCCACTGGGTCCCTCCTAGTACAATAAAGTGTCTCTGGCGGTGGTGGTGCGCACCCAACGTCAGACACACCGTTGTAATATGAGGGGCCCTGGGCCTGTACCGCCGGCCACAAGACAGTTTCCCCCCACCCCAGCTCAAACAGTGCTCTACCACTTGCAAAATTATCTCACAGCTCCACCAATGTTTAGTCTATGCGCTGACATCCTTCAATGCCTGCCACTGACAATACCATTGTATTGACATTTTTGTTATGTTAGGCCTTCGATGCCTGTCTGTGGTCACTACTTCCACTAGGCCTCCACTGACCACACCACTGCTGCCCGTGTACCCCTGTAACCAATTTAAAATTGCCTACAGCCATGTGTTATTATTTTAGGCCTTCGATGCCTGTCTGCGGTGACTCCTTCCACTAGGCCTCCACTGACCACACCACTGCTGCCCGTGTACCCCTGTAACCAATTTAAAATTGCCTACAGCCATGTGTTATTATTTTAGGCCTTCGATGCCTGTCTGCGGTGACTCCTTCCACTAGGCCTCCACTGACCACACCACAGCTGCCCGTGTACCCCTGGAACCAATTTAAAATTGCCTACAGCCATGTGTTATTATTTTAGGCCTTCGATGCCTGTATGCGGTCACTCCTTCCACTAGGCCTCCACTGACCACACCACTGCTGCCCGTGTACCCCTGGAACCAATTTAAAATTGCCTACAGCCATGTGTTATTATTTTAGGCCTTCGATGCCTGTCTGCGGTCACTCCTTCCACTAGGCCTCCACTGACCACACCACTGCTGCCCGTGTACCCCTGGAACCAATTTAAAATTGCCTACAGCCATGTGTTATGATTTTAGGCCTTCGATGCCTGTCTGCGGTCACTCCTTCCACTAGGCCTCCACTGACCACACCACTGCTGCCCGTGTACCCCTGTAACCAATTTAAAATTGCCTACAGCCATGTGTTATTATTTTAGGCCTTCGATGCCTGTCTGCGGTCACTCCTTCCACTAGGCCTCCACTGACCACACCACTGCTGCCCGTGTACCCCTGTAACCAATTTAAAATTGCCTACAGCCATGTGTTATTATTTTAGGCCTTTGATGCCTGTCTGCGGTCACTCCTTCCACTAGGCCTCCACTGACCACACCACTGCTGCCCGTATACCCCTGGAACCAATTTAAAATTGCCTACAGCCATGTGTTATTATTTTAGGCCTTCGATGCCTGTCTGCGGTCACTCCTTCCACTAGGCCTCCACTGACCACACCACTGCTGCCCGTGTACCCCTGGAACCAATTTAAAATTGCCTACAGCCATGTGTTATTATTTTAGGCCTTCGATGCCTGTCTGCGGTCACTCCTTCCACTAGGCCTCCACTGACCACACCACTGCTGCCCGTGTACCCCTGTAACCAATTTAAAATTGCCTACAGCCATGTGTTATTATTTTAGGCCTTCGATGCCTGTCTGCGGTCACTCCTTCCACTAGGCCTCCACTGACCACACCACTGCTGCCCGTGTACCCCTGTAACCAATTTAAAATTGCCTACAGCCATGTGTTATTAGTTTAGGCCTTCGATGCCTGTCTGCGGTCACTCCTTCCACTAGGCCTCCACTGACCACACCACTGCTGCCCGTGTACCCCTGTAACCAATTTAAAATTGCCTACAGCCATGTGTTATTATTTTAGGCCTTCGATGCCTGTCTGCGGTCACTCCTTCCACTAGGCCTCCACTGACCACACCACTGCTGCCCGTGTACCCCTGTAACCAATTTAAAATTGACTACAGCCATGTGTTATTATTTTAGGCCTTCGATGCCTGTCTGCGGTGACTCCTTCCACTAGGCCTCCACTGACCACACCACTGCTGCCCGTGTACCCCTGGAACCAATTTAAAATTGCCTATAGCCATGTGTTATTATTTTAGGCCTTCGATGCCTGTCTGCGGTCACTCCTTCCACTAGGCCTCCACTGACCACACCACTGCTGCCCGTGTACCCCTGGAACCAATTTAAAATTGCCTACAGCCATGTGTTATTATTTTAGGCCTTCGATGCCTGTCTGCGGTCACTCCTTCCACTAGGCCTCCACTGACCACACCACTGCTGCCCGTGTACCCCTGGAACCAATTTAAAATTGCCTACAGCCATGTGTTATGATTTTAGGCCTTCGATGCCTGTCTGCGGTCACTCCTTCCACTAGGCCTCCACTGACCACACCACTGCTGCCCGTGTACCCCTGTAACCAATTTAAAATTGCCTACAGCCATGTGTTATTATTTTAGGCCTTCGATGCCTGTCTGCGGTCACTCCTTCCACTAGGCCTCCACTGACCACACCACTGCTGCCCGTGTACCCCTGTAACCAATTTAAAATTGCCTACAGCCATGTGTTATTATTTTAGGCCTTCGATGCCTGTCTGCGGTCACTCCTTCCACTAGGCCTCCACTGACCACACCACTGCTGCCCGTATACCCCTGGAACCAATTTAAAATTGCCTACAGCCATGTGTTATTATTTTAGGCCTTCGATGCCTGTCTGCGGTCACTCCTTCCACTAGGCCTCCACTGACCACACCACTGCTGCCCGTGTACCCCTGGAACCAATTTAAAATTGCCTACAGCCATGTGTTATTATTTTAGGCCTTCGATGCCTGTCTGCGGTCACTCCTTCCACTAGGCCTCCACTGACCACACCACTGCTGCCCGTGTACCCCTGTAACCAATTTAAAATTGCCTACAGCCATGTGTTATTATTTTAGGCCTTCGATGCCTGTCTGCGGTCACTCCTTCCACTAGGCCTCCACTGACCACACCACTGCTGCCCGTGTACCCCTGTAACCAATTTAAAATTGCCTACAGCCATGTGTTATTAGTTTAGGCCTTCGATGCCTGTCTGCGGTCACTCCTTCCACTAGGCCTCCACTGACCACACCACTGCTGCCCGTGTACCCCTGTAACCAATTTAAAATTGCATACAGCCATGTGTTATTATTTTAGGCCTTCGATGCCTGTCTGCGGTCACTCCTTCCACTAGGCCTCCACTGACCACACCACTGCTGCCCGTGTACCCCTGTAACCAATTTAAAATTGCCTACAGCCATGTGTTATTATTTTAGGCCTTCGATGCCTGTCTGCGGTCACTCCTTCCACTAGGCCTCCACTGACCACACCACTGCTGCCCGTGTACCCCTGTAACCAATTTAAAATTGACTACAGCCATGTGTTATTATTTTAGGCCTTCGATGCCTGTCTGCGGTGACTCCTTCCACTAGGCCTCCACTGACCACACCACTGCTGCCCGTGTACCCCTGGAACCAATTTAAAATTGCCTACAGCCATGTGTTATTATTTTAGGCCTTCGATGCCTGTCTGCGGTCACTCCTTCCACTAGGCCTCCACTGACCACACCACTGCTGCCCGTGTACCCCTGGAACCAATTTAAAATTGCCTACAGCCATGTGTTATTATTTTAGGCCTTCGATGCCCGTCTGCGGTCACTCCTTCCACTAGGCCTCCACTGACCACACCACTGCTGCCCGTGTACCCCTGTAACCAATTTAAAATTGCCTACAGCCATGTGTTATTATTTTAGGCCTTCGATGCCTGTCTGCGGTCACTCCTTCCACTAGGCATCCACTGACCACACCACTGCTGCCCGTGTACCCCTGTAACCAATTTAAAATTGCCTACAGCCATATGTTATTATTTTAGGCCTTCGATGCCTGTCTGCGGTCACTCCTTCCACTAGGCCTCCACTGACCACACCACTGCTGCCCGTGTACCCCTGGAACCAATTTAAAATTGCCTACAGCCATGTGTTATTATTTTAGGCCTTCGATGCCTGTCTGCGGTCACTCCTTCCACTAGGCCTCCACTGACCACACCACTGCTGCCCGTGTACCCCTGGAACCAATTTAAAATTGCCTACAGCCATGTGTTATTATTTTAG